>NW_024062550.1:5000-1272500 GCF_006381635.1 Hibiscus syriacus | reverse complement strand
GTTGATATGGGGTAAGGAAATGGTAGATAATGTTATGAAAAGATTGATTGATTTCGTAAAGTATACGTTTAATAACATTTGAAGAGGTTTAGGGTTGTATTCTGAGTTATAGAATGATGGAATAAGAGATTGGGTATGGTTATAAGGTAATTACAAATGGATTGGGTTCTTTGGGAAGTGAAAGCAAATCATTCATTACAAATTGCAATGGGATAAAGTAGAGAAGGATCATGAGAACATTGAAAGATATGTTCTTATCGATATGTGTAATGAAAATTTGAGGACGAATTTTCTTTAAAGGATGAGAGATTTGTAACATCCTCAATACCGGGTTAGTGACTAAATTGTAAGGTTTCAAAATTTGGTGATTTAAATTAGAATAATTGAGTGGTTTAAAGACTTATATGAGAAATGAGGTGTAAGATCAAATTGAAAAGAATGAGGAATGAAAGGATAGTATGGTCATTTGTAAAGAAAAGAAAAATATAATAATAATATATGGTATATATAGATACACGTAGAAGGAAGGAAACAAAGTTTAGAGGTTTCCAGAGTTCTCTTCTATTTTTTTCTTCTTCTTCTTCACGTGTGAAGCCAAGCAAAGGTGAGTTTTCTCTTGAGCTGATTATGTGCTGAAATTTAAGTTTAGTTTTGATTATTAGATGCTAAGTAAGATTAAGGAAAGATTAATTTGCTTTAAAACAACAAGATGAAGAGTTTATGAGGATTTAAAGATTTGGAGTTTTTGAATGAAATATCGAAATAAAGTTTATATTGAGAATTGGAAGTTGAATTTGACTTGTCATCAAGTTAATTAAGGGATAGGAAGTGTTAGAATAGGAATTTGAACATGTTGCAAAACTAGTATAATTTTTGCAATTACATAGGAATGACTAGATTTGAAGTTAAAGAAGTGATTATGGAATAAAAATAAGTTTAAGTATGTGTATTAAAGTTAGGAGTATTAAAAGAAGTGAAATAGGAAGGTTTGAGCTGAAATAAGGTGATTTTCGAGCTCAAAATGGGATTTCTGGGCTAGGGGAATCGGTACCCATTCAAGGGGAATCGATCCCCCCTCAAACGAATATGAATTTCCAGAATGCTAGAGGGGAATCGATACCCCCAGGGGGGAACCGATTCCCCCATAATGAAAAAAGAAGAAGAAGAAAGAAAAGAGACTAAACTATTAATCCCTTGAATTGGTAGGCTATTAGAGGTTAATTTCAAGACTTAGGCATCTGATAATCATCTTGAAAATTATGCTTATGTAGATATTGAACGTGACTTTGCTTCAAAGTAATCGAAGGGTTAGAATTGATTCAATTCAAACAAGGCTAAGGTGAGTGCATATGCATAATATGATTATGTTAGTATATTCAGTTCTAGACTTGCGATAAGTCTAGATTTAATATCTTGATACATGATTAATTCAATATTATTAAATATGATATGAATTCATACCATATGCATTATGGGATATACTATGCAGATTGTGGTAAGTCTATTTCCAGATTAGAGCTTATATATGAATGTATGTGTCATGGGATTGAATGAGTTACGAGATATCTATATTAGGTATATGAAGTGTGTGTGATGTGTTTGTTATGGTTTATAGGTATAAATGAGCATATTTATTGACATGTTACAGTATATATATATATATATATATATATATATATATATATATATATATATATATATATATATATATATATATATATATATATATATATATGAGTTGTGTAAATAGGTAGATAATGTGTTAAATATGTGAAATAGTTAAAATGATCAATATGATTTCATAAGAATATGAAATAAGAAGTATGGAAATGACATAAGAAAGAATATGAAGTATATATAGCATATGAATATGAAATCATATGAGGGGTGACATGAATTATATGAAAAATAAACTACATGATTACAAATATATGAAAATATGCTAGTTTGATGGGACCTAGGAACTAGTATACGTGATATATATATATACATTTATATAAGTTATGGGATGAAAAATGAACAAGAGATGAAGGATAATACTATAGGAGTATGATAAAAACATAAATGATGACATGTATGTATGTATGTATGTAAGGGTTATATGAAAAGGTATAGGTAATAAGATGATCATATGAACATGTGATAAAGAGCTATAGAAAAAGAAAATGTGATATGATATGTGAATATGTAATAAGTTAAAAGACAATGCCCCTGATATGAGTTATGAGAACTGTAAGTATAGTTGGCATGCCAAGAGTCAAAGAACTACCTATGTCTTTTGAGACATATGGATAGTATACCTATGTTCTAAGGAACATATAGATAGTTTACCTAGGTTCTTCGGGACCTATGGATAGTTACCGAGGATCTTTATGACCTCTGGATAGTTACCGAGGATCTTTATGACCTTTGGATAGTTACCGAGGATCTTTATGACCTCTGGATAGTTACCGAGGATCTTTATGACCTCTGGATAGTTACCGAGGATCTTTATGACCTTTGGATAGTTACCGAAGATCTTTATGACCTCTGGATAGGTCCTTCGAAATATTCATTGAGCTGTGGTGACATCATACGTGTGCACAACCTCATAATACTCGTATACCTTGGGTTCTCAATAGTGTATATGGGCTTAAATAAGACATAACGAGGATGTATATAATTGTATCTTAATATGGTATTATTACGATTTATATTGGCTCATATGTGGTATAATAAATGATGGTATGATAGTATAATTGTGTTTGGATAGTAGACGACATGTTTATATTTTAGTAATTCTTTATTATGTAATTATGCCTCACTAAGTCTATGACTTAGCGTGTAAATGTTTTTACACGTAGGTTTCGAAGAGTAGGAGAATCAAGAATAGGAATTTGCAGATCAACATATCTCTACTCAGCGATCAGATCAGAAGTAAAGTCACAGTATGTATTTTGTTGTATGTAGTGTGTTGGCATGTAAGAAAAGTGTTAGTTACAAATGCTCTGATTAGTTTTGTCTTGTTTTGGTTAACTCGTGTACAGTGACAATGTTATTTTAATAAAAGTTTTAAATTTCATTGGTTTTCGTTAAAAGATTAAAGTTTGAAAAGTCAATGTGACACCTCAGACTTGTATCCGGGTCGGATACGGGTTGAGGGTGTTACAACTTCTAGGTTCAACAACCTACAATGTAGCATCATCTTGTGAAACACTAATGTAAGCAATGAATCGCTCAACATCTTTATTGTCGGTTAACAAAAAAACTTTACATTTTCTCTGATAAGATAGCCTAAATCCACTTAGAGGCTCTAAATTCAATTTTTTTTGCAACACGTAACATTAGAGTTTCATAAGTTAATTTTTTTAATGACAGTTTTAGTTGAAGATTCATAGGTAAAGGCATATATTGTAAAACACCATGAACATTCTCCTATGACCCTCCAAAATACAAATATATCCAAACATAATCAACATTAGATGATTTCATTCTACAAATTATAAATTAATTTACTAAATAAACGAGCTATAAACTAGATATCATCACTAACTTAGAGAAAAACATACCTTTATTAAGTTGATAGTTGATAATTTGGGAGAGAAATCATTGAAAAATTATATATAAATAAAATTATCTAAAAAAAATTAGAGATGGGGAAGGATGTCGTTGGATATTGGAACGGTGTCGCCGGAGAGAGTGATAGATGGAGATGAAATGAGTTGCGATTTAGGGATTTAGGTTATGAGTTGTTGTTGTTGCGTAGTTTATATACCCAAAATATTTGTGTTGCGAAAATAAAAGTTGTTGCGAAATTAAAATTCGTGTTGCGAATTCGAAAATCGAGTATAGAAAACAAAATTCGTGTTGCGATTTAGAAAATCTTGTTGCGAAAAGGAAACTTATGTATGAAAAATAAATTCGCGTTGCAAATTTGAAATTCCGTGTTGCGAATTTGACTTCTATGTTGCGATTTACAAATTCGCACATGTGTTGCAAAATTGGAGTTCGCGTTGCGAATTTGTTGGACATTTTCGCAAATCCAAAAAAAGTTGGTTAAAATCGTATATTATAAGACATTTTCGGTCACTGAAGTTATTTTCTCAAAAATTAAATGAATGCAAACATATCCAAAAAGAAAAAAAAACAAACTTAAAAACGACTTTATTTATTCAAACTCGATTCATTTACACCTCTAATAACTCTAATAACTTATAAGAGAAAAATACGTGTGGAATTTTGAAAATGGAAAAAAATCTACATTATTATTATCCTTAAATTTTTTATGATTGATAATCAAAATAAAAATATAATATATTTAAATATATTTTTAACAAAATAAGGGTATATTATGTATTTAGTACTTAAATTATCGGTTTTGATCCGTTTTAATACCTAAACTTTCATTTTTTTCAAAATCATACCTAATGTTTAGTTTTTATTTTATTTTAGTAACCCACCATTAAAAATTTAACATGTTTAGTACTTAAACTATCAGTTTTGATCCGTTTAGTACCTAAACTATCAGTTTTGGTCCGTTTAGTACCTAAACTTTCATTTTTATTCAAAATTTAACACTAAATTTTGAATAAGGGTACTAAAATGAAATAAAAACTTAATTTTAAGTATGATTTTGAAAAATTTAAAAGTTTAAGTACTAAAATGGATTAAAATTGATAGTTTAGGTATTAGATATGTAATTTACCCTATTAACATTGTAGCTCCAAAGCCTACCGCAAACCCCCAAATTCGGGAAAACCTAATTCTCAACCTTAAACTTTCTCTCTTCAATTGGGTTTCCTTTCTTCTTCCTTTTTAGTCCTCCCAAGCTTCGCCGCTCCTTTTTTCATTGTAAGCTATGTTAAACGTCACAAAAATGGAAAGTCCACTTACAAACGGTGTCGCGTTGGACAGTTCCGTGGGCTTTGCACCGGAAGCTATGCTGATCGAAACTGCCATTATAGCTACTAAGTCAGTCGCTTGGTTGGTGATGGCGATGGTAAATTTCCCTCTTTTTCCTTTTAATTACCATCATTTGTTGAAGTTGGAATTCTTTCTTTTGCCTTTTGAGGTTATGGATTCTGCTGCTTTGCATATTAGGTTGTCTACAATATTTTAATTCTCCTAGTCATCATGCATTTAAATAGCTGCCGTTATGTAGCCGTAGAGGTGTCATCTTAAACCATTATAGACTCGTAATCATCGTAAGAACGCCCGTTATCTTTGCAATTGCGACGCAACGTAACCGAGAACGAGATTTAAATCTTTGATTCTCATATAGTTTAGAAGGATGTTTAAGAAGAACTTGATTAGGATGTTCATATAGGCCAATAGGGAAGAGTACATAAGGCATAGATTTGGTAGAGGCATTGTTTGAGTCAATCCTTTACCTTAATTTTCAGTTTTGTTTTGTTGATTGTCCATATTTTGGTGCAAATGCTTGTTTGTTTGTCAATTTGTCATTCATATTGATCGATAATTATAGTTTCATGGTCCTAAAGTTGTGTCGTTTGATGCGGCGGCGATGTGTTTATTTGTTCTAAATTGCTTAGAAGCTGCGCTTGGAAGAATGTTTGTTTTGATCCTAAGCATGAGTTCGGTGTTTCTCCAGATGGGAACTATGTCTAATGGAATTGATGTCCTCATCAAAAAGCCTGAATCACATGCAGGGTTAGTTGCATAAATTATTTTACCTAACTTGTTCTTTTTCTTCTTTGGTGGAATGGGGGAAATCGTTCGATCTGTTTTTGCAGGTTTCCGCTTGCTCTTCTTGCGGCAAGAAAGCCTGTTCCGGAGAACAAGGATGCTGGTGACAATGAGGATGACGATGATGATGAGGAGGGAAATGAAGCAGCAAGTGATGAATATGATGATGCCGGTGAGGAGGAAGATGTATCAGGAAAAGACAGTGAAGGTGAAGTTGGAGGGGATCCAGAGGATGAACCTGTGGCCAACGAAGATGGAGCAAGTGGAGATGAGGACGAAGACGATGACGAAGATGACGAAGACGACGACGAAGATGATGACGACGATGACGATGATGGAGGTGAATATGAAGAAGAAGAGGAAGAGGAGGAAGAAGACGAAGAAGAGGAGCTTCAGCCACCGGCTAAAAGGCGAAAATGACCTTAGGATCACTTTCCCTTGTTTTCTGTTTCGTCTTGCCTAGGTTGCGGGTTGGATTAGAGATTAGAAACTTTGACATTTTCAAAACCAGACTATTATTAGGGATTTTAGCACTACAAGCTAAGAGCGATTCCGGTTCTAGCAGTCGTCGACAACGGAACTCGAAGGAAACATAAAAAACTGAGGATCCCAAGCATAGAGGAAACTGACTGAACTGAAGCCATTCAAAGCATTGCCTTGGATAACAAGGCAATCGTCACCTTGCTTCACGAAAATGCTCGGATCCACAGTTTCGACAGATTGGAAGTCCTTGCAAGTAAGCTTCAGATCATGTTGACTGCATTTGCAGTTGGTGGTAATTGTCACCTTCCATTCAGCCATACCTGTATCTCTTTCCGGTTCTGACCGTACCGATGACGATGCCGTTCAAGGAGCAAACAGAAAACCCTGCATTTAAATATCGAAAAACGAAAATTTAAAGCAACTTGTCTGAGAAATCTTTCTACTGCTAAGACAAAGCATTTTGCTCTTATGATATTTTCTGATAAAACGTAATCCCTGAGACTATTTCCAGTATATAATTTATGTTGAAACTATTTCCAGTAAATAATTTGTATTAAAATTGTTATGTTATCTAAATTTGAAAAAGTAGATAGTGTGTTAATTATTAAAAGGCTTAACGATTGTATCGTTTTTCTTAAATAGGTACTTAAAGTTTTTTCTGATTCATCTAGATGTTTACAAACGTTACCACTTTAAGTGTCCAGATCGTAACCACCATTAAAAAAATTCGTTAAGCGACACATGTTATGTTATGGTAATTCTGATTTTTTTTTTAAATATTTTTTTATTAAAAATCCCAAAATTTTCAGAAATATTAAACCCCCAAAACTTAGAAAAGCCTAATTTCAATCCTATACCCCTGCCGACCGTTGCTTTGGCCGTCGACCAAGCCTACCCCTAAACACGTCTCCACCCGACAGTCATTTAACCCTGAACAATCACCCGAAAAACAACACCTCAGCGATGAAATCAACGGTAAATCTGACGAAACGACGAACTCAATTCAACTCCTGTCGGCTCCGATTGTGGTGGCTCTTCGTCGAGAAAATGATATTCGAGTGGAGGCACGACCGAGCGGAGGTTTGGTTGACGATAACAGTGGCAAGGGCGGCATTAGATGTGGGTGTAGGGATTATATTTAGGGTTTTTCAAAGTTTTTCAAAAATTTTGGATTTTTAAAAAATGTAAATTTAAGTTTTTTTTATTTTAAATAAAATTTTTAAAATTATCTGAACGCAACACATGACCTTTAACGATAGAATTTAACGGTCCACACACCTAAAATGATAACATTTGTAACGTTAGACATTTGGATGAATTGAAAAAAAAAAGTGTGGACACCTATTTAGAAAAAACGATAAATTTGAATACTTATTTTATAATTAATCCGTATTAAAATACATTGTCTCTCGAGTAGAGATACAGATGTACTTGATCGAGGTAGATAATACAGTGGACAGAATGCGAAATAAATTAATCTTAAATTCGCTTATAGATTCAATTCGCCTGTGACATTCAAAATATATTTACCTTAATCCTAACTTTTACTAAACATCGAACCACATATTTATGACTTACATTAATATATCAAGAATTGATCTCAAGATAATCCGGGATGGGCATGAGACCCGAACTCATCCGATCCGATCAGGTCGGGTTTTTGTTAAAAAAATCAGGATCGAGTTCGGGTTTAGGATGAAAAATACCCGACTCGACCTGAAAAATATATAAATTTACCTTATATATTTAGGATCCTCTATATATAAATTTTTTCAATTAAGTAACTGTTTTTATTTAATAAAAAAATATTTTATTATTATTTCGGGTCGGTTTCTAAGTTATATATCGGGTTGGGTTCGGGTCGGGTGAAATCTTGTTTTGTTCGGGTCGAGTCTCGGGTGGAGACTCCCTTGTTCTCGGGTCGGGTCGAGTGGACCAAAAATTCGACCCAACCCGACCATACCCATCCCTAAAGATAATAAACTAATGATTAATGTTAATATCTAATTTATACATAATATTATTGTATTTATAGATATGAAGATAAAATGTATCCTCTCAATAATATTATATGATTTGTGGAAATGGAGTATGGCCATTGGTCGTTCATCTAAGATGAATGATTTAATTATTATTTTATGTTATAATCATTTTCGTCCTATGATTTACAAAGAAACAATGAGATAAAAGTGATCAAAGCAAGCGAGTAAATAAAACTTGAAGAGAAGATAAATATCTCTAGGGATGCGCAAGAGATTCGGAACAGACGAATTTTGATCTGACTTGATTTTTTAAGGTAGGATTTTTTTGTTGAAAATTTGAGTTCGGGTCGGGTTTAAAATAAAGTCAAGTTGAGTTCAGGTTTAAGGTGAAATTTTTTTCGACCCGATCCAACTCGAGATAATAGTATAATTATCACTAATATATTTAGGAGAAATTGTAATAATATCTCTCTATATGTACTTTCATTTAGTTCCCTATTTTTTCCAACACGGGTCTAATACGTACCCTAAAAATTGAGTTGAGTTTCAGGTAAGTTGGAACGCCCTTAAACATAAACTAGATCAAAGGACAAGTAGAGAAGTAGAATACTCAAATTAAATTCAAATCGACAAAAAATTCGATCTGATCCAACCCATTCTCATCCTCATATATGTCTAGGGATAATATGACATTTGATTTGGATGGGAGAAATACCAAACAAGATGGAAATTAGGAAGGCTTGCAATTAACTTGAGATGGGGAATAAAGCCTCTTAACCCTTTTTAACAGGTTGAACTCAACTGATACATAAGATCATTATATGACATTTATGTAATACCCCAAAATTTGATTATTTGACCATCTTACCTCGAGATTCTAGTAAGTGTACTAGAAAAACAACCTAACATTTTTCATTGAAGGTGGCTAACCCTTCTCACTTACATAGGTTATTTCATCAGGTTTATATCGACATAAATTACCCTTAACAAAGCTATGAAATAATTAAGAGCTTTTATTATAGCTCAACCTCACAATAGGTATGGTGACTTTCTTCAAGTTCATTATTAATGAACCACCCAAACTCTGGGATAAGAAGTAAGAATAAATATTCAACCTCATTAATCGGTAAAGTCAATAAGTCTTTCTCACTAAGACCACCCAGACACGTATTACCACGAGCCGGACCAAGCCGAGTCAGACGGACAGCAGCGGCGGCGCGAGAGAGTTCCCCTTGTTTTCTTTCACTCAACAAGGAAGTGGAGAATTCAAAACCTTAAATACCCGTTTCCAATAGTGTTTCCAATACTATATGTGATTGAGCATTACCAACCATAAGTATTCCGTTGGACCCTTTAATTTTAAGTGGATTCAATTTTAGCCCACTTCTCAGACTCACCCAACAATCGCTCACCAAGGCTGTCGTTTTTCTGCGTGTTCGTTCAACTGCTTAGCAATTGTTGGATGATTATTAGGCGATGGTGAACTGAGTGACAGAAAACGACAGAGTTGGATTTGTAATATAATATTTTATGAAGTGTTTTTCGACGAATTTTATGGCCAGTTAAGGTCTCCGACGATGACGGATGCTGATGGTCTTTCTTAATTTAAATAATTTACAAGTCTTAATGCTAAACAAATTAAATTACTTAAATTAATCATTATTTTTAATTAAAAAAATCATAATTTAAATATAATTCTATTAAAATTAAAATTAAATTGTAATTAATGGTTAATTTTAAATAAATTCTTATATTTTTTTAATATTTACATAACAAGGACATATTTACTTGTGGTACGTTTCGATACACCACTTTAATAGTACGTTGCAGTATGCGACGTACGCTGTAAATTTTTTCATATACATTATCTCCAAGATTTGCAGGAAAAATATCTTAACAATATTTAGTGAGCATATAGATCTCGTAAGACCCTTATTTCTATTATGATCTGTAAACTCTATTTTGATTTATGATAATTCATATTTTGTTAATCGAAATTCTAATTTTATAATAAATTGATTTTGATTTCGCCTTTGATTTGAAAGGCTAACGAAATTATAATAATTTTTTAAAAAATAATCTGAGATGATTATAAGGTAGTATGTATAAAATATTTCTTTACCATTGAGAATGTACACACACTCTGCAGATGCAATTGTTCAAACCTAAGACCTTGAAAGAGAGATACTATCGACGTTTACATCTTCCATCAACTGTACAACTTGGACATTATCAGATTAAATCTACAAGCACTTGAAACCATAGACCCGAATTTGCAAACCTTCATATGAACCCCACGACTCGACTCGTAAAATATCGATGATCCGCGTTTTTACAAAACCCGAACAACTAGCTACCATCGATCTCGTGTGACCCCAATAATGCCAATGCCAATAGATGGTGCAACAACATTAATATTTAGGCAACACAATCCTTGTGGCAACCTCTGCCTCGTGATATCCTCAATGCCACTCGGCTAGGGTTCGACATCTAACGAAATATCGAACCTAATTCAATCTACAATGTTGCTTTTGTTTCTTTGCAAACACATTAACGTCTAAGCATCAAATATAGAGTGCAAAGGAACTTTTGGTGTAGAAAAATGAGGGATCGTAGAAAGATGGATGGTTCTTTGTTACAGTAAAACGAATCGTTGTAGAGAGATGGCCGAGAAAAAGGATTAGAATTACTCTATAGAACAAATCCAGTGGTAGATAGTGCAAGTGTATATAGACTTGTTCAATGGGAAAAAGCACTTATGTTAGGGAAAGGTTAAGAAACATACCTCTTAGTGGTGTGTGTGAACCTCCAAGCGACTCTCCAAGGCGTTCCTATAATGGACTAAACCCAATGATCATGCCAACCTTCCCGAGTTAGCTCCATAGTCTCCACACAACTGTATATCTTGCTAGTTGCAGTTTGATTAATCTTAGCCGCAGAAACTACATGTCAAAGAGGGATATATGCTAAAGAAAACTTCACGCTAAGCAGTGATGTGTCAACAAACGCTGCTAGAGGCTTTAATAACCATAAAGGTAAAAGCATTTGCCTACATTAAAGGTATCCATGGCTGAACCAGACCGGACCAAGGCATCATAAATCAACCAGATAAGGTTTCAGAATGGCATCATAAATCAACCAAATGGCGGACATCATCAACAAAACCCTATACATATACATTGCAATGCTTGATATCTACTAATAGAATAGCCATCGGAAGCTCAGGTAGCTCCATTTAGCAGGGAGGATACCATACCTCCAAAGATGAGACGGGAGTTGATGATAAACGAGAAGCTAAATCACCCTCATAAATAAACGGGGAATTTCAAAGCTTATCTCCAAACACAATCATCAAGAAGTAAATATTTAGTTAAATAATTGTAAAAACAGAAATAAGTACATAGACTTCATTTAACAGTATTGTCAATTCTTCAAGCAAACAAAACCTATCATGTCCATAACAATAATATTTTCTAACTTATCTTTGTTTTGTCATCAAAGCATCACACAATGAATAGCTGTTATATCAATTTAATCACAGGATAAGTTCTGCAACTAAAGTAAAAAAACTACATAACCTTTGAGATGCCACCAAGAATTCAAGGTGCATCATCCTTTCTTTCCGCAAACCAAACAATCGATGTTAGGGTAGAAAACCAATACAGCTTGACATTTGAACCGCCTTTGATTTTGCTGAACACTTTGAGTTCATGGTTCTTGCTCAAACACTCAATTCCTCCCACCTCCTGGTAACAAACTAGCCAGAGAGGGAACTCCTTGGTTTCTCATTTCTTCTTGTGCTCGCCTCATTTCTTCGGGATCTGTTGCAATAGATAAGAGGTTGACAAAATTAGCAAAAATGAAATTTCTAGCCTATACATTGAGAGGGGCAGGAGCATTTGAAAATAATAGAATGAATTGTTAAAAAATGTAATGTTTGGGAAAAATTGCAGCTCAACTATTCTTCATACAAGCAGAAAATAGGCAATATAGGAGATTTTATCCCAATCAAGAAAACAAATGCAAGCAAGTACATAAGCAGCATATTCTCCATCAAAATAAACTCTTATAAATCTAGTGCAAGTAGTAACTTCAAGAAAGCTACCAAGTCAGAGCACATTACCCATGTTTTCCACTAATTTGGGCATTAAGAAAACAACCACCAGCATAAATCCCACCATGAGACCCATTGGGCTTTTCACAATATTCATTATGGAGAAAGGTTCCCTAATCTGCAATAAAGTAGGATAAACATGAAGCAAAGGATAGAAAGTAACTGCAAACAAAAAAGAAACATAAACACGCATAGAAAAAGGCTCCTTAACCTCGAAATATTGTTCCTCTCTCAATGGCTCTAAAACCAATTCACTGAGACCCCTCCGGTTCTCCGTTAATGCTGCCTGTACCTTGCCTGGGTTTCTAGCACTAACATCAACTCTAACCTAAGAAAGATCGAAAGGCATTAATGTTAATGAAGAAAAACCAAAATAATTGAACCATTAAAATTCTCCGAGAGTCGGGGAAGAAAGAAAAATCTTACAGGAGAAAAGAAATAGCCAATTGCAGTCACTTCAATCAAATGAGTCCCTGCTGATATGTTCTGGCTTTTAGGCATTTTTTTAAGGAATTATAATAGTTCAGAGGAAATATTTACTACCACCCAATTTACACAATATCTCATTATTTAATAACAGAAAAACAGTATCAAAAGGGCAAAGAAAAAAGAAAGTAAAATATATGGATTTCCAATCAGATCTATGCATAAGAATTGCCAACAACTTCTTGGCCTCAGTGGCAGAAGGTTTGTGAGCAGTGAAAACCTGGGTTCAAAACCCTAGCAACCCCAGCCCCCAAATCTAAAAGAAATTGATGAACATTAGGATACAATGAAAAATATCCATCAGGTCTCAGATAAGTAACAATTTGACCACCATTGAGTATAACTTTCACATTTGATGTTTTTCCAGGCAAAACAAATCCTTTTGTACCCATACCTTCCAAATAAAGTCATCGGTCATCCGCATGAAATTAAATAGGAGATAACATATCATAACAGAACAAGAACAAAAAAAAAAAATCTCAAATGTAGAATCCGCAGTGAGGCTTATAGGTTCCGAGGGATGAATTTATATCACCCACGTCTTATTACATACAATAAAAGGGTCACAAATAGTACTAATCAAAATTTGAAAAAAAAATTCAAATACGTCTAATTATCTATACAAAGGCTGCGTTGCATAACAAACCACCATATATGTGCACACTGGAAACCAGCATAAAAGATAAGTAAAAGCACCTATCTACTTCCATTCTAAAGTGAGATACACACTATCACCAGAAAAACACTAAATTAGTATGTAGCAAAGATCCAAAACAACCAAAATCACTAGATAATAACATGATTTTTCGAAAAGGAAAAAAAAAACAATACAAATCCAATCAAATACAAAAAATAAAAGGGGGGCGAATTACCTTGGGGGATCTTCACTCGACCATTGATGGTGAACCCATCTACAGACCTGCTCCAACACAGATAAATATAAACAAGTTGAAAACCTATTAAAAGATCCAAATACTATATAGAGCCATCAAGAAACTAAACAAATTCACTTGACGCTAATCTTAGCTGAAACCAGGAGCATCAAATAAAAAAAAATCTAAAGTTCAAAAGCATCAAATCCGAGTACGAAAAAGGAAAGCGGGAGTATCAAAGGAACAGGCGTTGTACCCTGATGAAATCGTCAGTGCAGTCGAGAGAAGCACGAGCAAAAGCAACGGTGCGATCGATGCCATGGCAGCTGAGATTCGGGAGCTTCGACAGTTGATGAAAACCAGAAGAAGCTTGTTGAATCTCAAATCGGTGCTTCTCACTTTGAGATGCCTATTGAATCTGGGCTTTCATATGGGCCATGATTTGGGGTTTTGTCTAGAACGAAGGAGTCGTGGAGGGTTTAAATTGAAATTTGGATTCAATTAAAGACCTGAAATCAACAATTTAGCCCTCCGTTTCTGTCCATATTTATAAAAGAATTAACTACTACTTTAACTCCTGAAATTATATCTTATTCTCACTTTAGTATCTAAATAATTTTTTTGATTCAGTTCAGTCCTTGTATTTTTCAAACATGATGCACAATACCCCAACCAATTTTTGTATTACAAAAAATCTCCATCGCACTCTAGAAGCATGCCACGTGGCACATAATATATATTAAATTTAAAAAACTTTGATAAATTTTATAAAAGCAATAATTTTTTTAAAATCTCAATTTGTTAAATGAAAAAATTATTTTTTTATTAAGCTAAGGTAATTACAAAGTAATATCTGTTCTAAATAATCTTAATCATTTGATAATGAACGCTCAATCACCCTGCTGCAGTCGCTGTTGCTCGAATATGTAACCTCAAATAATAATAACGATTCTTTTAAGATATATTATATGCCATATGACACGTAACTAAAACATAATAAAAAAAGTTTAAGAATCAAATTAAATTAAAAAAAATTGATGATCAGACATTAAATTTTATCATGATAAATTACGTAAATCTCTTAAAGTCTTATCTATGCATTATAGTTTACGATTTTATACTAAGAGAATATAGCAAAATTGTCTATATGAAATATTAATAGATTTGATGTAACAGAGATTTTTGTAAAAACATCTTCTTCAATATAAAATAATCAAATAACTCAACAAAATGTTTTAATGAGTTAATTGCACCATATGTCCTTAAACTATGGTTCTCTTTTTAAATTGATCCTTAAACTTCTAAATATTTCAATTTCATCTTTAAACTATAATTATATTTTAAATTAGTCCTCAAACTTTTGAACATTTAACTTTCACCCCCAAACTATATCCTTCATTCTAAATTGGTCCCCAAACATTTTCAACATTTCAATATCATCCCAAATTATATGTATATTCTAATCACATTCCATGTTAATAAAATCGTTAGGTCAAGTTATGTTATTAAATGTTAAAAAAATAAAATTTTAAGTAAAATTATGGTTATAATTAATTACATATTTGGATGAATTTAGGAATGCAATTGGAAGGTTTAAAAGTTTAGGGACTAATTTAGAATAAGAGTCATAGTTTGAGGATGGAATTAGAATGTTTAAAAGTTTAAGGACTAATTTAGAATAACTATCATAGTTTGGGGACATAGGAGGTAAGTAGCAGCCAGGAGACGATGGAAGACTTGGCCAAAAGGAAGAGTCTTATTGCAAAAAAAAATTGAGATGGAAGGACTAAAAATGTAATATAATCTTTTTGACTCAAATGAAGAAAATGGTAATCCTGTCAAATGTACCAAACTATCACTTATGTTTTAAATTGATTCTTAAATTTCATAACATTTTGATTGAATCCTCAAATATCAAGTCTTATATCAATTAACATTTTTTGTATATGTCATATTTTAGATATTAATAATTGAATTCATAAATTAAAGTATGAATATGTATATGTCATTTTAAAGAGACGAGAGAGATTAATCTCACATCGGAAAAAGAAAAAAAAATCATTGAGTTTAAAACAATGGCGTTATACATCCTAGTGAATGAGGTAGGCAGAGTGAATAACTACGACGAAGACCCGTGGTAGGTATCACAAAATTGAGCGAAGAAGAATGTTACACCTTGAAGAGGTGAGAGAGATTAATCTCACGTCAAAAAAATAAAATGAGATTTGAGAATTTAAAGAATCGACGTTATCTCTCGAAAAGAGTATAATAACCTTATGACATATATATTTAATATGAAACTATTTTAACATGTTATCAGTGTTGAGTATACCTCCTTGGCAAGACAACGGTAACAATCAAGGCCTACAACCTCGGCGTACTCAACGAGCCCCACAACATTATCATTTGATCACTCTACGACATCATCAAGAACTTAGAAAATATAAATAAATTTTCTTTGTAATTTTCCTGTTGTATTTTTTAAAATATAAATAAATTTATTTTTCTTTTAATTTTAATTCTTTCAAAATTTCCCCGGCCAAGGTAACGAGTTCTAAGTGACTGTTTCCTCGTCTGTCCGTTTCCTCGTCTGTTCGTTGATTAACAACTAGTATTTTTGAATTTGAAGAAACTTATCACCTCGACGTGATGAATTCTACCTATTTTTTTAAATTTATAATTTATAATTTTTATTTTTTTAAAATAATATTTTTTAATGGCGACGAGTCATTTTAATGACAATAAAATAATAGTTCATATGAGACCCGCTACTCGGGGACCATTTAAAAACAATTCCGAGGGAACTCGTCACCTCGAGATAACGAGTTCCGGATGCACTGTAGAAATTGTCGTATTCTGCAAAATGAAGTCTGAATAGACTCAATATCATAAATAATTGATCCGCTTGAGGTATTGGGGCAAAAAAAATAGAGTAATGGGTCTTTACCGTTCACCCAATAGAGAGAATTTGGGGCTTCTTTGTTGCTTTCATAGTTGGGTTCATATATTAAAAGTATTAAATGTCACCAAGAATGAGTAGATTTAGTGAAATTAAATACTAAATTCTTTATGCAATGTCAACAATTCGGAGAATGGTGCAAATTGAATTGGGAAGGTCTTCCTCGCCTCTGTAATACCTGATCCGAATTAACCGATTAATAGATCGAATACTGATAATTATACTAAAAGAGTCTTAGATATCATTAGATCAGGAAGGACACTGGAATATTCCTCCCGCGCTTATTTACATCAAGAATTTTTATCTATACTTCATTTTCGTGACCCGTTGCAAGAACAAAATCTAAAATTATCATCCTAACTCTGCAATTTTCCACCAAATTTTCTACTCCCGGTGACCCCGCCGGAGGGAAAAAGGAAGACGGAGAACGGCTAGATGAGCAGAGAATCATCAAGTACGTTGGCTCTAACAGCTCGATAATCGTATTGATCGGACAAAGGCAAAGCGGAGCAGTCAGTAAACTCGAATTAGACATTGCTTACTTTTTAGCCTGAAGTAGGTTATTTTCCTACAATCTTGCAGTATGCATACAGACCGGAACCAACAAATCCCAGCAACTGCCCAATAACATTCAGCTGTAACAAAAATAAATCAAGTCCCATTATGCGACTGCAACTTAAAACGAAAGATACGAATTTCGATCTATGCCAAATGTTAACTAGCAGGCAAGCAACAACAAGAAGGTAGTGCACTTACAATATCAAAGGGAAGCCCACCGAAAAGCATCCAGCCAAGTCCGATCGTAAAAAGATCCTACAACAGCAAATTAATTAGCATATCAGAGAACAAACTCGCAAACATGCACCTTTTTTTTTCTAATAAAGGAAAATATGTACTTGTATGGGCTGCATGATTGTAAACAAGGCCAAATGAATATCTTGAAAGTTCAATTATACATGGAGATGAGAATGCATCACTATACTCAAAGCGATGAAAATCATATGCAAATCAGATGCTCGATTTTTTTCAATAAATAATTCATGTAACAAAGTTCAGCATTTGGAACTTCATTATAAAAATTCCTTAATTAAACACAAATAGCAACATCGAGAATGAAATTGCAGGTCATTTATTCATGGCTGCCAAATTGTTGGTGGAGAATGCATTAATAGTGGTAGGAGAAGTGTGCAAGCATACCTTTAGATTGCCACAGATGGTTTGCGTGACCGCTGAATTGAGAGTTGTGTTCAAGAAGATAGTGTAATTCAAGAAGAAAGCTAGTGTACATGAAAGAATCATTACAGCCTGCACAAAAAGAAGGGGAAAATGCATCAACATTGTTAAAACTATCTCAAGTTATTTGATGCAAAGCTAAAAGGCACTGCACAAATGGTAAACGGGACGATGTTTTAAGTTTTCTAAACCTCAAGAGAATACCGGCAGGCTCGTATATATATAAAATGTCTATAACCCTTCAAGTGCTAGAAAAGATAACAGTTCTACTGTTGACACTTCTTAATATATAAACTTCCAGTTATAAAAGAGTTCGATTACATTGAGTCGCTTAGAAATAATCTTCTTACCACAAGAAATTCCTTGAGAGGACTTAAGAACAAACAGAATTTCCAGACACAAAAGAATATCTTTATTGATGCAGGAATTTGCTAGAGTGCGAAACATACCAAAAAACCAGGTGAAAAGAGGTGAGGAAAATTCATTGTAGTCTTCAAATCACCATGAAAAAATGTCCACAACAACAAAACCGGTCCACAAATTATGCCTATCATAAAAAAATCAGTTAATCATAAGACAACTGGGACAAAAAGTTATGTGACTATGGAATAAAGAATATGTAATTCAACTCAAGTTAGAGTTATAAGTTACCGTTACACCACATAAGCCCAAAGCTATTAAGCCCACTAGATTTCCCTGACAAAGAGGAAAATAGGCAAGAACACAAAAATTACGCCAGCACAGAGAAGAGGATATGCGGCTCAAAAGAAGAAAGAAGATGAGAGTACTACCAATGCGAGCTATTGTTGCAAGATATATTGCAGTAGTGATGTTGGCTAAGAAAACAACAGCATATCCATAAAAGTCAAATGACAAGTCCCGAGCTCCAGCGACAAATGCACCAAGAACAATCAACCCAACACTGAAAGGATCTTTAAATTTTTTCAGTTAAACAAAGATATCAGAAACATGGCTATTCAAGTCAAAGGTCTATTTGCATTTTCCAATTCACAAACTTTATGCATCAAAGGTTTTAAAAACCATCTGGTCGAATGCTCACAATTTTAAAACTTGTATAACTAGAAGTTAGGTCAAAGTAACAGCAGCAGCAAGAATTTCCTACCATAGTCAGAATATTAAAATCCTTTTAATTTTTTTTATCACAACTGAACACTTATACAGCTAGAAGATGATCAAGTCAATACACTATGTGCAAGATCAAAAGCTCATATAACTTATTTACTAGCTCCCATCATTTTTCATGTAATTTCAATTTTACAAACCTTTATGGCCATATTATTTATATCCACATGACCATTGAAGAAAGGGAGCTGGAAAACAAAAGCTAGGGCTTTGGTCACCACCAATGGAAGCACATCAATGCTATGTAACCCTTTTTCCAGTCAGCTCAAATTTTCTATTAGCACTCTCATCAATCAAAGACAACCAAACAAAATTTGGATTTCAAAATCATATTCTAGCAGCAACAAAACCAAGAAACTGTAAGCTGTTACAAGTAAATTTCACAACTATTAGAGCGACAGACATAACCAAACAGCTTCCTAGCTTTTCTCATTTTCAAGTTAACATTTTCCATGAGAAGCAACTACTTGAAAGGGATCAAACCGACAGTTACCTTCCAAGTATAGATGATGAATATTTCTGTCCCGCAAGAAGAAACTCCAAAATCATTGTAAACACAACCGTAGTTCGCCTAAGTGTAGTGTACATGGGAACATTCACGCCACGTACAGACTCAACCGTGACTAGCTTTCAAGGAGCAAGAGAAAGAATCAATTTTTATCAGCCAAATATCAAGAAAAAAAATATAATAAAAGAAAAGTTGACCATTTGCAATTTCAAACAATAAGTAAACAATTATCCAACTTATTGAAATTCGAAACATAATAGTACCATGTAAAGCAAATAGGTTCCTGCAAGAGGAAGGGTACGAATCAACGTCTTAATGGGAACCAAGCTAGTATTGCTATCAGCAATGGTTAAAGATTCATTGTTTGCAAAAGATATCATCTTCCACCGTCTCAGAGCATAGAGAAAAGTACACGAACTTGTCATCTACCAAATAAAGGATAAAAGAAAATTTTCAAATGTATATATATATATATATGAATTATATAATTCAAGCTATGAAATTCTTTATCCTCACCTGAAAGAGTGTAATTACATTGGCACAGGGGAAGTCAAAAGAAGATAAAGCTGCTTTGTTGAAGAGTATCAAAAGCACTGCAACAAAAACACAACAAATTAGTGTCAAATCCGAGGGCTGCGTTTCATCAACAAAGCGATCAGATAACCAAAAATTGGAAAAAGAAAAATGAAGAACAAACAAGAGGGGAAAGGGAACGAACCAGCGCAAGTCATGTAATAGATGGCGGCGTAGGCTCCTCTTTTGGTCATGGCGGATCCTTTGAAAAGCCTATCATCTCCTCTCTTGAGAAGCCCCTCTTTTTCTTCTTCCTTGTCTATCGGCGGATCCGAAATCGGAAGAATCGGGTTCTTGAAGGAATTCGTCGCCATCATTGACACTTCTCAGCTCTTTTCTTTTCTTTGAATCCGTACTTCGCTTTTGTGTGATTATGAAGACGACGACTTCAAAACGATAGTGGTTGGAGAGAGGGGACCTTCGTAGGCACGGAAACGACAAAGTACAATGGCCGAGTCACCGAGTCAAATAACTCGAATAAGGATCGCTGCTGATTAGGTACCGATCTGGCCCAATTCGTTTGATCTGACTCAGATGCCTTTTTCTCGGATTTTACAAACTTTAGAACAGCCCATTGGGCCTGGATACCAATCCAGAGCCTTCTAAAGTAAATTACTGGGTTTCTGGCCCAATTCATAGGTACGCAAGTGATATATCCAGTAAGATGCTCTAAGCCCCGTACGGGCCAAGTGTACTTAAGGATAGGCATGAGATCTGAACCCAACGAGTTTTGACCCGATCTGATCGGACTTTTAAAAATATTTGGGTTCGGGTCCGGTATGATTTTTTAAAGGTGTTGTTTGGATCGGGTCAGATTCGGGTGAAAAATACTCAATCCGACCCGACCCAAAAAAAATTACTTTATATATTTAGGAATAATTACAATAATACCCTATATATATATATTTTTAATTAAATCACTGTTTTTATTGAATAAATATAATATTTTTTATTATTTCGATTCGGGTAGGGTTCGGATTTTATCTCAATAAGTCGGGTCGGGTTCGGGTCGATGGAGGGTATATATTTTTTAGATCGGGTCGGATCGGGTGAAGGATACACAATTTTGGGCCGGGTCAGGTTGGTCGAAACCCGACCCATACCCATCCCTAAGTGTACCCTATTATTTTGAGAAAATGGTTAAATTTAGCTTAACGTGTTAAGGAAAAAAGAGCAAAATTAAAATTTTTACGTACCCATTATTTTTAAGGAAAAAAAATTTAAACATTTTTTTTTAATTTCTAAAATATCACACGTCTTCCTGGTACTACAATTCTTCTCGAGCAGCAGACACCTGCATTAGCAACAGTAGTTTGTCTTACTCAAATGGCATAACATTCTATAAAACAACATGGATTTAAGATAAATAAAGACTAAACTTCCAGCATTCACATAAATGCTTTAGATTTCTGAAATGCATGTATTAAATGTCAGGAATGTAAGATCAATCAGGATCATTAGCAACAGTGAAAGTTCCACGGATCTTCGCTGTGGCTAGTAGCCACGCACACTAAACAGTTTGTGCCGATGAGATGTGGTTGTTTTTCATCACCTCGCGGAGAGCATCGGCATAAGAACTCATGTCTGTAAGGATCAGAAGAACATGCTTCCCACATTCACATGCCAAGTATTCTGCAGTAGTGAGAGCAGTACGAGGTGTGATAATACGCTCCTTCTAAAGCTTCATTCGTTCTTTATCAGAAATATGGGTTTCATGCAACGAGAAGTTGCAGAAGAAGAGACGAGAAAGGACACCGGTTCGATGTGTCTGAAAGTGGGAAAGAGAGTGAACTCAATGTGAACGTGGCTGGATTTTTGTTATAGAAAATTTTTGAAATTCTTTCAACAATGATTTTTAAAATATTATTAGTTTGAAATTCTTTCAACAATGATTTTTAAAATATTATTATTTTATTGAATATTACTCACATTTCTACTGTTATCATCAAAGAAGACTCTATTGTTAGGAAGAAGAAGAAGAAGACAACAAGACACCAAGAAGAAGAAGAAGACACCAAGAAGAAGAAGAAGATACCAAGAAGAAGAAGAAGAAGAAGAAGATACCAAGAAGAAGAAGAACAAGACACCAAGACACCAAGAAGAAGAAGAAGAAGACACCCACACACACGTGGGGTTTTTTTTTATATTTTTTATTTTTTAATTCTAAACTCACACACGTGGCTTTTTTTAATTATTTTATTTTTTATAATTGTAAACTCAGATTTTCATTAATGAGGTAACAGAAGTTAACGGCTGAGGGACTTGAGTCGGACAGATCGATAACGGTAGAGATCAAACACATTTAATTAAAAAATCGGTGATCAAAATAGGTCAGACCTAAAATAAAGGGGACTAATGGCATAGTTTACCCTTTTTATTCTTATACATGTACATCCTTTTCCCTTTAGTTTCCTTTTGGATCTTACATACATGTGCCCTCGATTTCTCTAGAATTCTCAACAGATCAAGAAAAGTATTATATCTAGGGATGGCAATTTAATCGAATATGATGGATTCTGATTCAATTTGACCTAACGATAATAATATAATTTTTTTTTAAATATTATTTTTAATTAAATTCTTATTTTTATTGAGTCGGTTAGGTCGGATTTATACTTTAAAAAATTCAGGTTAGATTAGGTCGGTGGAGGATATATATTTTTTCGGGTCAGGTTGGATGAAGGTGATAAATTTCCGGTTAGATCGGTATCAGGTAGAGGATACATATTTTTGAGTCGGATTAAGTCAACCAAAAACCCAACCCTACCCTTACCAGTTGCCATCCCTAATTATATTCAATAACGGATCAAAAATATTTCTTAAGATGAATATATATATATATATATATATATATTAATAACATAAATTTTCTTTATTAGTAACAAATATAATTTACAGTAGACTATGTCAATAAAATTAACAAGAAATATAAAAGAAAATTGGATTTCAATAAGGACACACACCCATCCGGAGTGCAACGTAGAATCGTCACTGATTATATCACTCTCTTCATATAGAAAAAAAAAAATATCTAAACAATATACTAACATATTCGAAATTCAAAATTTAAGCAAATTTTAAAAACTTCAAGTTTAACAAATAAATAAGAAAATACGATCTCAACTCAAAAGTCAATATGAATATTTAATAGGGATGACAACTCAATCCGAACCCGATGGATTCTGACCCGATCCGACTTGATCGGATCGGATTTTTTTTTAAAAAAATTCGAATTCGGGTCGGATTTTATTATGCACTGTTTGGGTCGGGTCGGGTTTAGGGTGACAAAAAATTGACCCGACCCAAAAAATATATATAATTTTATCTTATATATTTATAGATAATTACAATAATACCCCTCTATATATAATTTTTATTAATTAAGTCACTGTTTTTATTGAATAAAAATATATTTTTTTATTATTTCGGGTTGGTCAGGTCGGGTCACGGGTGGAGGACCCTTTCTTCTCGGGTCGGGTCGGGTCATGTGAAACCTTAATTTCGGCGGGTCAGGTCACGGGTGGAAGACCCTTTCTTCTCGGGTCGGGTGGCCCAAAAACCCGACCTGACCCATTGCCATCCCTAATATTTAAAGGGTGGAGTACACGTAGTTTATTGATTATATAGTTATATTTTATTGAGTTATTTGATTATTAAAAGTTATAAACTGATCTCTCGACTGTAGGTTGTTGCTTCGTTAAGTCCTTTAATTAATATAAGTTATAAATGGTCACCAAACTATTAATTATGTTCCAAACTATCATTTTTCGTTAAAAATTCGATGTCAATCTGAGTTAGAAATTGACCAGCTGATTGTGATACGATAAAACTTGATCTTAGAATCTCTAATACTATATATCTCAGTCAGCATATTAACGTCCAACTCAAACGAGTGTCAATTTTTTTTAACGAAAAAGAACGATTTTAAAACATAATGAATAATCGAGTGATCAATTCGTAATTTTAATAATCAGAAGATTCAGCAAAACAACACCTTATAGTCATAACATCATTTGTATAATTTAATCGAATTACTTTTATATTATATTTGTCAATGAAATTTGTGTGTTCATGGGGAAAGCCAATATGTAATAGTGTTTTTCATTTACACAATTTGACTTCCATCTCCTTAGAGATAAATTATGGAATTTTCATAATATTTATTACTCGAAAGAGTTTTTCATTATATTATATATTTTTTTAAATATGATATTATTAAATTCCACGTCGGAGATTGCAACAATTTAAAATAGGCCGCAAAGCATCTCATCAAAACCCAATACTCTGTTTAAATCTCACCAGATCTCTCTCTCTCTCTCAAACAGAAAATAGAGATTCGTTCTTTAAAAAGGAAACCGGCGCCGCCGCGACTCTCCGCCTCTTTGCTGCCGTACGCCGTGAATCTTGAAGGTATAGGCTGAAAGAGCAGTTCTTTGTTATTTCTTCTTCAGATCTTTGTTCTCGTTTATAGTTGGACTTTATTAATTTACTCTGTTGTTTTTTCTTCAGATCTTGAAGGTATAAGCTGAAAGAGCAGTTCTTCATTGTTTTTTTTCTTCAGATCTTTGTTCTCGTTTATAGTTGGATTTCATCAATGGTTTGATTGACGTTAATTAGAGTTGGTTAATTGAATTTTGTTAGATTTCTATTCTGCAGTTGAACATTTTTTAAGTGAAATCACCGTTTGATAATTTCCAAACGAAAAACGAACGAGGAGATTTTGGTTTGGAATCCGACGGTCAAGATGCCGAGCACGGTTCAGAAAGCGATCGGGGCCGTGAAAGATCAAACCAGCATAGGACTGGCGAAGGTAGCTAGCAACATGGCGCCGGACCTCGAGGTGGCGATCGTGAAAGCCACGAGCCACGACGATGACCCTGCCAGCGAGAAGTACATCCGTGAGATCCTGAATTTGACCTCCTACTCGCGCGGCTACGTCCACGCCTGCGTGTCGGCAGTGTCGAAACGGCTAGGGAAGACTCGTAATTGGATCGTGGCGCTCAAAGCACTGGTGCTTGTTCATAGGCTGTTGAATGAGGGAGATCCGTTGTTTCAGGAAGAGATCTTGTATGCCACCAGGAGAGGTACGAGGTTGTTGAATATGTCGGATTTTCGAGACGAGGCTCACTCGAGCTCGTGGGATCACTCTGCTTTTATAAGAACTTATGCCATGTATTTGGATCAAAGACTTGAACTTATGCTTTTCGATAGGAAAGCGGTGGAGGTAGTGGCGCCGGGGGAAGCAATCATGGTAGTGGTGATGATAGATACGTCGGACGAGATAATATCCGTCACCGCCACCGAGGCCCTACGATGATAGATACGGTAGACAAGACGATTTCCGATCACCACCATCCAGACCATACGGATATGATTATGGTGATTCCAGAGGTGATAATGGATATGGAAATTATGGGATGCCAAGGAGAACAAGGTCTTATGGTGATATGAGTGAGGCAGTGGAGAGGAGAGATGGGAGTGAGGAGAAGAAAACAGTGACTCCATTGAGGGAGATGACATCAGAGAGGATTTTCGGGAAGATGGGTCACTTGCAGAGGTTGTTAGATCGATTCTTGTCATGTCGGCCTACAGGATTGGCAAAGAATAGTAGGATGATCTTGATTGCTTTATATCCGGTTGTGAAAGAGAGTTTTCAGTTATACGCCGAAATTTGCGAGGTTTTGGCAATACTGCTCGATAGGTTTTTCGATATGGAGTACCCGGATTGTGTTAAGGCATTTGATGCATATGCAAGTGCAGCAAAGCAAATCGACGAGTTGATCACATTTTATAATTGGTGTAAGGAAACCGGTGTGGCTAGATCATCGGAGTATCCCGAGGTACAAAGGATTACCAGCAAGTTACTGGAGACATTGGAGGAATTTCTGAGGGATAGAGCTAAGCGGCCAAAGAGTCCGGAGAGGAAAGAGCTTCCTCCTCCTAAAGAGGAAGAGCCTGCACCAGATATGAATGAAATAAAGGCCCTACCTGCTCCAGAAAACTACACTCCGCCGCCACCACCGGAGCCCGAGCCTAGTAAACCCCTGGAGCCGCAAGAGGATTTAGTGAATTTGAGGGACGATAATGTCACGGCCGATGATCAGGGGAACAAATTTGCTTTGGCTTTATTTAACGGCCCGGCTAACAATGGTAACGGATCTTGGGAAGCTTTCCCATCGAACGGTCCTGAAGTGACATCCGCTTGGCAAAACCCAGCTGCAGAGCCTGGTAAGGAAGATTGGGAGTTGGCTTTGGTTGAGACAGCTAGTCATTTGTCAAACCAGAAGGCAGCTTTGGGCGGAGGCCTTGATCCACTATTGTTGAACGGCATGTATGATCAGGGAATCGTAAGGCAACACGTTAGCACTGCACAGTTGAGCGGGGGGAGTGCGAGCAGTGTGGCATTGCCAGGCCCAGGGAAGACCACATCACGAGTTTTAGCACTTCCGGCACCCGATGGAACAGTTCAGAATGTCAACCAGGACCCGTTCGCTGCATCTTTGACCATCCCTCCTCCTTCGTACGTCCAGATGGCCGACATGGAGAAGAAACAACATTTGCTTGTCCAGGAGCAGCAAGTGTGGCAACAATATTCAAAAGAAGGGATGCAAGGTCAAGCTAGTTTGGCCAAAATCGGTAACCCTGGATACTACGAACCCGGAATGCCGTCGGTCAATACGATGGGGCTGCCTGCCGGGTATTACTACACTCCTTATTGATTTCTCCTCATATGATATGGATACATTTTGTATTATCTTTTCTGGTTTTCTTTTGAGATGATATGTTGTTGTGCAATATGTTCAGAAAACACTTACTCATTGTGGGGATTCTATTTACTTTCCCATGTTCATTGTGTGAACCTCTCCTTACATCCATTGAACTGTCTCTGCAATGATTTAAGTTTTAACATCTCACTGTTAGGTCTTCCATTGGTTTCGAATTAGTCGAAGTGACCCTTACGGCAATTATGTTGCTTCGAAAGAACCGTTTCTTGTTACTTAGGCCAATAATATAACCCTATCAACCAGAATTCCTCATTGTTTATTGTATTTGCCGTCGGTACATAGCGACTCACACCCGTACTACAAGGTGTTTATTGCTTCGATCCCTCCTGGTTCAAACCCGAAGTGGTTTTCGTGGTTCGAAACCGCGAGACTTTTCGGTCAAAGAGGAAAAACAGTTTGGAGGTTGGGTATGAATCTCTGCGGAAGCTCGGGTTTGCTGCTGGTAGGGGTGTGCAAATCCGGGTACCGGAACTTCCGGGTCGACGATTTCTCGGCCCGTGTCCCGACCCGGATGTTACGGGTACCCGGTAATCGGATACCTGGTATTCGGGTACCCGGTAATTGGGTACCCGGTATTCGGGTACCCGATACCTGGATTTTAATTTTTTATTTTCAAATTATTAATTTAAAAAAAATATATACACAAATTTAAATGTTTGAAACTTCGAATTACATATTCTAATATCCGAACATAAAATTTAAAAGTTCGAAATACAAAATATAATAATTTATAATATAAATAATTCATTATATTTTATATAATTATATATAAAAAAATAAAAAAAAATAAAAACTAATCGGGTACTCGGGTAACCGGGTACTCGGAAAAACTAGATTTTGTGACCCGGGTCTGACCCGGCCTGGTAAATTTTTTTTAGAGAATTACTCGATTTTTTTAGATCCGGGTCGGCGGGTCGGGTCAACTGGGTCGGGTAATTTTGCACACCCGTAGCTGCTGGGTAGAAATGGTATAGCTCACCATATTGCTCTGGTTTAGTTCAATGCATGTTGGTTTAATGCACGAAATTTGAAGGCAAATTAGTGGGATAATAAAGCAAATTACAGGTCAATGTAGATGTGGAATAAATGTGTCATCTACTAATTTATTTATGCCTGTCTTAATCTGGCATCGAATATCAAGCTCAGCATCAACTGTGCCTATTGCGTGTGGCCAAGCACAGGTGAGCCGCCCCACTACCTTATCATCAAATTAAATTAAATGAATAGATATATGCACGAACGGAGCGATTTCAATAGTAAAGAAATTATTATTATTTCTTGAAGTTTCAAGTTCAAAGACATAAATGTCTAGGGGGTGAGTTTTAAATGTCAAACGATTTAGAGTTATATTTGAACATAATTGTCTTGTATCGTTGTACGTATCCCAATTTAATCGATAAATAAATTAATAAATAAAATTTAATTAATAATTAATAATTTATTAATAGATAATAAAAATATTAAATTATTGATTAATAATTACTACTAATATAAATAATATATTAATTTTTAATAAACGTCAAGAAAAAATATTAAATTATTAATTATTAATTTATTACACTTATATGTAAAACTCTAATTAATCTATCTAAAGTTCTTGTGAGCTCGAGCAATAAGTTTTTGGGTAAATTATGCATTTATTATTTAAATTATCAGTTTTAATTCGTTTTAGTATTTAAACTTTATTTTTTTTAAAGTTATACTTAATGTTTAATTTTTGTTTTTTCAATACATCGCCGTTAAAATCTTAATGACATTGTATTTTTTATGGGTAAATTACATCATCCATCACTCAATTATCTTTTCACTCTTATTTTGGTACTAAAGTTAAAAAAAAAATTCAATTTAATTACTCAATTTTCAGATTGCTCTTATTTTATATATACTAATTTATTTTATTAACAATTTTTATGACATGACATTTATTATTATTGTTTTATTAATATAATTAAAAATAAAAAAATTAAATTTGAAAGTTAGAGTGATTAAGTTAGTATTTGAAAGTTAAGTAATTAAATAAAAAAAATTAAACTTTAGTGACAAAAATAGATTTGAGAAGATATTTGAGTGATGAATGGTGCAGTTTACCCATAAAAAAGGTGTCATGTGCAAATCACATGTTATGTTTTTACGACGAGGTACTAAAATGAAACAAAAACTAAACGTTAGACATAATTTTGAAAAAATTGAAAGTTCAGGCATTAAAATGACCAAAGCTAATAGTTTAGGTATTACATGCGCAATTTACCATAAGCTTTTTTTAACGAGTAACGAGTCAAACAACCAGTTTTTTTAACGAGCACGAGTCGAATGAAATTTTAACGAATTTGACGGGTAACGGGTCGAGTCAAGCAAATTTTTTTAACAAACACGAGTCGAATCGCCTCAGTTCAAGTGAACTCGAGAAGAGAACGACATTCATTTGATAAAATTAACTTTAATAAAAGGTCAATGGACTGTATGACCCTCTTCTTTATGTTTAATACACTGAATAGTTGCTCAAGTACGTAGAAGGTTTGGATCAAGAAACTTTGATCTCATTCATCACATGGCACCATCTTCCTTCGATATTAATTCCTTTAATCGTTCAAGTAACATGTTGAAGTTATCTTCGGTTCGGATCAGACTCAATCAAACATATCGATCTTCTGCTCCGAACAAATTTCCTCAACAGCCGACGATGTTAGCTGCCTCTAGAACTGCAAAACAATCTTCATCTTCTTCCCTCTCACATTTCAACCATGCGTAAGCTGCCGTGACCATAAGGTTGTTAAGATCAAGTATGTATAGGTAAAATGGTGTCGGATAACGATATAGGTGACCGCGACTCCGAATCGCAAGATCAGGACATTTGTGTACGAATTTAAAAGAACAGAATGAGACATGTAACAGAGTTCTTGTCATACTATGTTCCAGGCATAGAAGTGAGGTTGAGAGAAGTACCTTGGGAAAGTTGTCGGACTTTGCTGTAAAAACTAAAAAGTGAAGTATAGAGGATTGTTTTCCTGAAGAGAGAAGAGGTCCGACGACGATACGTTCCGGACCAATCTTTCCCACCTGCTCTTCATCGTCTTGTACGCGAAGTCAAATATTTCGGTTACTTCTTCCAGGACTGCTTTCAGAAGCCTAAAGGCTCTTAGTTGAGCATCTTTAGACATTCCCAAGGAATTCACATGCATGTGTGTAGTCATCCTGTTGAACACAGTTTCATCCTCTATCACTGCCCACCTGCATACTACTCGACAATGTGACCCGAAGCTCGAAAAGGTGAATTTGATTGAGTAACGGTCGAGAGTTTTTACCCAAGTCTGGTGCCGGCGTGACCGGTAAGCATGGAAAGTGTAAACACCATCACGTCTTCGTCTGCAGGAGCCGGAATCGGCGTATAATGAGGCCAGTAGTAGGCACGGTCATAGATTGTTTTAACATTAGGGCCATGAAGAACCGCTTGCTTTAACTGTCCATCAGGATTGTTCGGTGATGTTACCAACTCTATCATGTTTGTGCTGCTAGCATCTGATCTATTCCTCCATGTATAAGCATGTCCATCAAACTCGAATTTTGCCGAACTGTAGTATTGTGTCTGTTCTTTGTTGAGCTGTCGAAAATTCGAGATCCGATTTCGTATCAAATCAATGACAAACAATTTACAAACTCTAGTAGGAAAACATAGTATGAGAGTAGGACCAGACCATATAGTAAGGGACGGAAGCTACAACTCTTGCAGGTGAGGTGGTATTCTCCGGGGACAGTGCAAAGACTGCAGCACTAAGGAGTTGGTTGGAACCTGCACCGAAAACGATAAATCGTTTCTCTGTGACCTCATTCCCGACGGTCGCATGTAGTTCCGGACGAGCTTTTCAAGCACTTTGGAGACGAAAGTCGAATCATCATGACTATAGCTCATTTGGTGCCACCTGCGTGTGTACTATCATTCTCTTGAACACGATTTCATCCTTTATCACTGCCCACCTGCGTACAGTTTGAAAACGTGATCCGAAGCCCGAAAAGATGAACTCGATTAAGTAACGGTCGAGAGTTTTTACCCGAGCCTGGTGCCTGCATGACCGGTAAGCTTGGAATGCTTAAAGACCGTCGCATCTTCGTCAGCCGGAGCCGGAATCAGGTTCAATATGTCAACGTTTATTAAAAGGCTTAATTATAAAATAAGTGTCCAAATTATAACGCTTTTCACGAATAGGTCCTATTTTTTTTTTAATGATCTCGCTGCCTAACGTTACAAATGTTACCACTTTAGATGCTCAGGATGTCAACGGCGTTAATTTACTCTGTTAAGTAACATTTGTCACATTTTAGTAATTTTAAAATTTTTATTTAAAATTAAAAAAATTAAAATAGTATTTAAAAAAAACACAAAAAGATTCAAAATAACCCCTAAATTTTGAAAACTTTCATTTCAACCCTTAACCCCACCCCGGCCGACGTCATTTGCCGTCGATGAAGCTCCACCAAACCTCACCTCCCCAAGTCGATCAAAACCCCTATGAAATCGTGATCAATCAACGGTGAATTACGTTTTATATCCCGCGAACCATAGGATGAAAATCACGATCCCACACGATTCCGACAGTCAAACAACAACTACGGCGGTGTATGACTAGGAAGATGGCAGACACTACCGCTATGAACAATTAGTTTCTTGAAGCCACAGTGCCAAACGAGTTGAATACCATCACAAATGTCCCAAAGCTTACTTCGTGCGTAATGATGTGAGAGAGCTTCTCCATTGTTAAATTAATCACTGATATCCGATATATTGACCGACTAATCCAGATCGAGTACTGTAGAGGCGAGGGCGACCCTCCCAACCCAGTTTGCTCTATTCGCAAATGCTAGGATTCGAACTCCTAACATTGTTTAAGGGACATAGTATCTCATCCCACTAGACCAACTTCTTGTTGGTAGCTCTAGATTTTTGGATCCACAATAAAATTACAATAAAATATTAATTATATGATAAAAAAAACTCGATTAGAAACAACAACAACAACAAATCAGTTGTTTAAGTAACTCATATTTAATTTTTCGAGTTTAAATTGAATTAAAATTCATAATTTCATTAAATTGATTTCCTATTTTTTCTTCTTCTCACGATTTTACTATAGACAAAAGAAATCAAATCCCTCTAATGTAGGCTTGTAAACGAACATGAACGGAGGTATATTTATGTTCGTTCGTTTAACTTTAACCGAACAAATGAATGAACACAAAAATAAACGAATAAAAAATTTCTTGTTCGTGTTCGTTCGTTAAGAAATGCAGCTTATTCATGTTCGTTCATTTAAATGATAAACGAACACAAATGAACGAAGATAAACAAACGGATATAAACGAACATAAATGAACACAATAAACGAACGTAAACGAACGGATGTAAACGAACATAAACGAACACAATTAACGAACGTAAACGAACAAACGTAAACGAACACAATAAATGAACATAAACGAACGTAAACGAACATAAATGAAAATAAATTTTTCTTTCCTAACAATTTTAGGATTATATTTTATTTAATTGTTTTGAGTTTTTTTATTTGTATTTAAAATTAATTGAATTGTAAAATATTTATGGGTATCAGATTAAAATTTATTAGACTTTAATATTTTAAATGGGTCTAGAGAGATTGAGCTAAACATAAATAAATGCACATAAATGAAAATAAACGAAGGAACATAAATGAACGGACATAAATGAAAAAACATAAACGACCATATTACCAAACGTTCACGAACATAAATGAACAAACGAGCCATCTGTTCATGTTCGTTCATTTAATTAAACGAACACAAAATCTTGTTCATGTTCGTTCGTTTAAACGAACTTCCCGCCGAAAGGTTTACGAACAGTTCGTTGAACGTTCGGTTCGTTTACAGGCGTACCTCTATGAGAACCAAACCCTGATATTATGATTAATTCTTAAATTTGATTGAATTTAAAAAATAAATTTATTAACACAATTATTTCCGAATATTTTACTTAATTCAATCAAATATTCAGCGCTAATAATCATAACATAATCAAATTGTTATAGCCCATCACCACATAATAATTGCTCCTAAGGGGGTGTTTGGTTCAAGGATTATGTTTGGTTGGTCAGAAATCTCATTTCTGATAATGTTTTATTACCAATAACAAATTTTTTTGGGTATATTACCGGGAATGTCATTACCTCCATTCCCTTAGGTATTGTAACATTACCGGCGTTTTGGACTAAAATGCCCTTAAATTTTTATTTTTTTTCAAAATTATCCTTCTTTTGTCATTGAATAATAAATATTCATTACAGCAAAACTGATATGTAGCGGCGTTTTTAGCGGCGTTTGGAGAAGAAACGCCACAAAAGTTAAACATATAACAGCGTTTCCAATCGTAGCGCCATAAATTGATACTTTAGCGGCGTTTTTAGTAAAAACGCTGCAATAGAGTTGACATATAGCGGCGTTTTTACAAAAATGCCGCAATAGGGTGGCAAATTAGCGGCGTTTATACCACAAACGCCACAATAAAATAGTTCATTTGCGGCATTTTTATTAAAAACGCCGCAATATTCTGATATATAGTGGCATTTGTATAAAAACGCCAGTATTGACATGTACAAACGCGGCGTTTATGTTAAAAGCGCAGCCATTACATGATACATTAGCGGCGTTTGTATAAACAAACGCCGCAATAGTTAAACAATTTAATACCCATTCCAAATCCCTAATTTTCGTACCCATTTACTGAATATCGTTCATAACATTCTCTTTCGTCGCAAACTTCTCCACCAGTGCAACCACCACCAGCGCAGCCTCACGTTGTCGTTGACCTTGCGTCCTTGACAACCCTTCTCCAATTTGCGTCCTACCAAAAGTTTCTCCACCAACGCAGCCTCAGAATCGAAACGGTTAGTCAACCTTGAACCATCGATCGACCGAATTAAGGGTTGATTGATTTTTATTTGTTTCAAATTTTATGACAATTGAGTTTTGTAGTTGGAGATTGAATACCTGTAGTTGGAGATTGATGCAGAATTCATAACATATTCAAGCATGGATGTAAGAGTTATTATCTTTCAAATATACGAGAAACAATTGCCCCCTCGTTTGGTAGGAAAATATTAGTTTTACTTTAACTAATCCTTCTAATTATTTCTTTATCCTATCGTCATTAGTTCTATGCTTCTTACCGGCTACCAAAAGCAATGAAGAAAAAAAAATCAAGTTACTTCCATTTCCTTTCTGGGGCATCATCACCATGAATTGATCTTTTTGATGAAAACAATATGCAATACATCTTTCTTAACTCGTCATGAGTAGGCTAAGTTCGTACGACTGATATTGCTCTTCTTTTTGGTCACCTAAATTGCTCTTACCTTCCATTTCCATGTTGGTCACCCCAATTGCTCTTACCTTCCATTCATTGCCTGACATTCCAAGCATAAGAATTTTCTAATTCCAAACCCCAGAGGGATGCTTCAAATGTTTCATGTGAACAAAGGTGGTATCACTTGAATATCAGCCAACCCAGTTTAGACTTCAGATTTTTCCTGTGAATTCAGCTAGACTTAGACCGTTCGTGTATGTTACTTTGTCTTCTCAGGTTCCTCGCTTCGTGTATGTTAGTTTGGGTTTGCTACCGTGTAAGTATTTTTACTGATTATGTTAGTTAAGAAGTTTGATTTATAGTTACCATAACAATTTTGATGTGCAATAATTGAGATGATGATTCAAAATGATTGTGAGTTTAGGATTTATAGTCCACCATTTTTAGTGTGAGCAGAGAATATATATAAGCTGTGATGTTTGTCTATGTATTTGTTCAATCATATACTTTTGTTTTATTGACTTAACGTGTCAAATTTATATTTTGCGTCGACAATAAAGAATAGATCATTTTATTTATTATCAACGTACTTTAGATTTTTTGAGATGAAATGATATAACAATTTTAGTCGTTTAATAAAGAATTATAGTGGAGAAGTTTGAAAGCGATAGTGGTGAAGTTAACAATGTTCTTTCGGATAAATTAGTGGGGATTATGAAAAAAGCAATTAAAAAGGTGACGAAAGTAGAATCAAAGATTGTAGTGGTGTTGCGTGCATATGACTTTAGTAAAGAGATTCTAGAAAGTTTAGAGGTCAAATTAAGAATTAACCCTTTTATTAATGTGTAATGTCATTGATATAACAAGAATTAATGATTTAGTGATTAAATTATAACAAATTCGTAAATATAAGTGATCCCCAATGTAGTATATCCTTTTTTATCATATGTTACATTTTCTGAAGTAAATGTAAACTAAATCAAGTGAAGTATATGTTACAGAAGTTGCAACGCATCCTTCTGTCTTCTCAGGAACAGTCAACAAACACCCAAGTCTACTGCCTTTGTACCGTCGTGCTGCCCCTGTTCAAAGATCACTTCAGGTTCCTCGCTATAAATTTCATTGTAATTATGAGTGCATATAATATTTGTCATGGAAGTTTATCAATATTTCTCTTGTCATGGAAGTTTATATTTTCTTGATTACATTTGATACCTTGGTAGTACTTAAGACACTTATACAAACCTATGTTCAATGTTAGTTTATGATTTGATCATCAATAGAAGTACGTTAAAGTTTAATTTTTCCTAGAAATGTTGTTTGGGAATTTGCTTTGATTTTAGTAGAGGAGACATTGGGAGATAAAGACAAAACGACTGTAGCATCCATTGAATTCCTCGCAATACCTCTCATCATTTGCAAATTACTTGCTAACTCTTAGGCATTTTCCTTATTATTATGTCAAACAAGACAATAATGAATCAATCAAGTGATCAATCTAAATTAGTATAGGATACTTTATTTTACATATTGTTTCTTGCATGAATATAGGGCTTTGATGGAGGAGATGCTTGAGTGTATGTGTGGGGAGAGATTTGGGGGTTCATTATGTGAATTTTTAAATTGAATTCTTCATGTTATAAATTACTTTAAATTGAAATATTGAAAAGTTGTCGAGTCAGAAAAAGATGCTAAATAAGTTTAAGATTTAAGTCTAACATAAACCAGAAATTACAATATTCCTCTAGTGTCAATTTATTATGATGTGAAATTAAATGTAATGCTTCTGTTTAGGTTCTAAATTTATCTATAATATTAGCAATTAACATTTGAATTTGAATTAAATTGGAAGTACTGAAGAGCCAAATGGAGAAGCGGCAAAATTTTACAAGTTGCTGAATGAAATGAATGAACAACTTTATGAGGGATCAAAGTTTTCAAATCTAATAAGAACTTTGGTTTCAAGTTTAAACAAAAAAACCCATTGATTTAAGTTGAATAGCTAATATAACATGGTGTTTAATTTTTTTCCATTCCACAGGATATATACTACAAATTAGAGACAATAACATTTATATTTCGTTCTAAGTTCTTAATGCCTCTCTCTGTAACAAAGAAACATGAGTCTGTTTAGATGTAAATGCTACATTTCGATGAAACATGTGTAAATATTTAGTTCTATAGTATGCAGTTGTATATAATTCTCGTTATAATTTTTATAAATTAACTGAGATACATTTGCTCCCATACATTTAGTTCAATTTAAAAGTTGTATAATTTACGAGTGATTAGTTTTATACTATGCAAATATTATTATGCACTAAATATGATAATTTAATGCTTCTGTTTAGGTTCTAATTTTATCTATATTATTAGCAATTAACATTTGAAATTGAAACTCCAGAAATACAAAATGGATAAGAGTTGGATGGATTTCTCAAGGGTAAGCGTCGAATATCGAAATGGAGTCGAAAACTTTCTAAATTTAGCTTTTCTGAATGCAAGCCAAGAAAATATGATTCTTTGCCTTTGTAAGAATTGTGTGAACATTAATTGGCACATTCGTGAAGTTGTGTACGAGCATCTAGTAATTTTTGGATTTGTTCGGGGGTATAGAAAATGGATCTTTCATGGAGAGATTGTATCAGATAGATCTGCTTCCACGAGTTACTCGACTTATCGTGCTCCTTCTCCCCATCCAACTTTTAGAGAAGATGACATGGAAGGGATGTTACGAGATGCATTTAATATGCACAATCATCAGTCGTATGATACAGAAAATTATTGTTAGGATGATGTTAATGATTTCACTGAGATTGGAAGAAGTGGATGTGATGAAGAGCCAAATGGAGAAGCGGCAAAGTTTTACAAGTTGCTGAATGAAATGAATGAACACTTTATGAGGGATCAAAGTTTTCAAAGCTTTCTTTCTGCATTCGTCTTTTCCACTTAAAATGCTTGGGAGGGTGGACTGGTAACTCCTTTACGCAATTGTTGGAGTTACTAGGAGAAGTGTTTCCTTTTGCAAAAATCCCTCAATCATGCAAAGATATGAAGAAAATGATCAAAGATTTGGGTCTTGGATATGACAAAATTCATAGTTGTCCGAATGATTGTATGTTATATTGGGGTGATCGAAAAAATCAGGAGTCTTGTCATGTATGCGGAAAATCTCGATGGATTACTAGAGAGGCAGAAAATGTTACTGAGGATGAAGCTCAAGCACGATCAAGAAAGAAACCGATCAAGATTCTGCGATATTTTCCTCTCATACCTAGGCTACAAAGATTGTTTATGTCCTCCAAGATTGCTGAGTCTATGAGGTGGCATCATGATGGCAGAACCGATGATGGATTATTACGGCATCCTGCAGATTCTTTAGCTTGGAAGTCATTTGACAACAAGTATCCAAGTTTTGCGAGAGATCCTCGAAATGTCAGGCTCGGTCTTGCAACTGATGGGTTTAATCCTTTCAAACTCATGAGTACTTCTTATAGTACTTGGCCTGTTGTACTTGTTCCATACAATTTGCCTTCCTGGATTTGCATGAAACAATCATCTTTCATCTTATCCATGATAATCCCCGGCGAGAAAGGCCCCGGAAATGATATTGATATTTACATGCAGCCGCTAATTGCAGAGTTGAAACAGTTATGGGAAGGGGTCGAAACGTACGATGTGTTGACAAAGGAGAACTTTAATTTACGCGCTACTTTATTATGGACAATTAATGATTTTCCTGCGTATGCAAATTTATCTGGTTGGAGTACCAAAGGTCGTTATGCTTGTCCTTGTTGTGCTGCACAAACATGTTCGAAGTGGTTGGTTAATGGAAAAAAGTTCTCTTATATGGGACATCGTCGGTGGTTACCTGATAATCATAGATTTAGATGTCAAAAGAATATGTTTGATGGTGATGAAGAGTTTCGAAATGCTCCTGACCAAACAACCGGCTCTGAAATATTCAGAATGTTGAAAAATATCAATTTTACTTATGGAAAGATGAATCAACCAACTAGTACACGATCAAAGAAAAAGGCAAAACAGGTCAATGAAGAGCTTGAAGTTGACGAACAAACTGATGATGAGTATGATGAAGAGGATGATCCAAATGAGGTAGACTTGTGGAAAAAGAGGAGTATATTCTTCGAGTTGCCTTATTGGAAAAAGCAGATTTTGAGACATAATCTTGATGTAATGCATATTGAGAAGAATGTCTGTGAGAATATTATCGGGACCATTCTGAATGATGGCAGAAAATCTAAAGATAATCTTAAGAGTCGACTTGACTTAGTGGACATGGGAATTCGACATGATCTTCATCCGCAATTACGTCCGAATGGAAGAAATTTCTTGCCGCCTTCTATTTTTTCTCTTTCGAAGAAAGAAAAAGAAGTGTTTTGCACGGTGTTGAAGGATATAAAGGTCCCAGATGGGTATGCATCAAACATTTCTCGATGTGTTAGTGTTAAAGATCGAAGACTTTATGGTTTAAAGTCTCATGATTATCACATATTAATGCAAGATTTACTACCAGTAGCTGTTCGCGGTTGCATGTCGAGTAAGGTGACGTCTTGTATCATTGAACTTTCTAATATAATGAAAGCCATATGTGGGAAAGTTCTAATGGTTGAAGAACTTGATAAACTACAAGATCGAGTTGCCTTGACTTTATGCAACTTGGAGAAGATATTTCCGCCTTCATTCTTCACAATTATGGTGCATCTATTAATTCATCTTCCTCACGAAGCAAGAGTTGGTGGTCCCGTTTTCTATCGATGGATGTACCCTATAGAGAGGTGTTAATTGAATTACACGTTTCAAATTACTACTGATTATACATTTGAATAAAATGTATTTACGTAGTATGTTGTTTTCTGTATAGGTTCTTGGGCAAGTTGAAGTCTTATTGTCGTAATAAGCGTTATCTGGAAGGATCAATTGCTGAAGGGTATTTGGCAGAGGAATGTATGACATTTTGCTCTAGATATTTGGAACATGTTGAAACAAGATGGAATAGACCAAATCGAAATGATGAGTTAGGTACTGATGACTTAACTCAACATTATTTGTTTGGAAGTTATGGTCACCATTAGGGAAAGTTGAAATTGCACATTTAGATGACACGTCTTGGGTACAAGCACACCGATATGTTCTTTTCCATCACGATTCAATAGATCACTTTCGCACGTAAGTCTTTCGGACCCAATGCTAATGAAATCTCTTTATCTTTTATATTTATCAATTTTTAACGACATAATATTCTTTATAGTGAGTTTAAAGAAGTATTGAGATCTCGAGCACGCTCCCGAAGATTAAATCAGCGAGAGCTACATAAGTTATTCACAGAAACTTTTCATGAATGGTTAGGCCAGACGGTAAGCAAATAAATCTTACGAAACACTTATAAATAATATATGTCTTGCTTTTTATATCGACATCAATGCAAATTAATTCACCATTCATGTGTAATAGGTTTGGAGTGGGAGAGAAGTTAGTGAAGAAGTTAAATGGCTTTCTCAAGGTCCGAATAGAATAGTTAAAAGATATAATGCCTTCCTCATTAATGGGTTCAGGTTTCACACGAAATCTCGTGAAAGATTAAGGAGGACACAAAATTGTGGAGTCGTAGTTACTTCATCAACTACAAGTTATGCTACTGTAAGGGACAATAATTCGCATGATGGAGAGGTCGATTATTATGGAAATCTTACGGACATTATTGAGTTAGATTATTATGGAAAACGAAAGGTTGTGTTGTTTCGGTGTGACTGGGTTGATGTAAACAGATGTATAAAAAGAGATAAATTCGGGTTTTCAATGGTGAATTTCTCTCGATTAATTCACACGGGTCAACGTTTGATGGATGAACCATATGTATTTTCCTCTCAAGTGAAACAAGTATTTTATTGTCACGATCCAATGGATGACGGTTGGTATGTTGTGCTTCGAAATACTCCCAGAGACTTGATAGACATCGGGGATGGAAGTAGAGATGACATTGAAACAAGATCAGAGTGTTTACCTCTACTACCACAAAACTTAGATGAAACTATCAGTAATACAACACAATTTCAATGGGTTCGGGAGGACGTTGATGAAGATATTTATGACAACTGACATTACATAAGACTGTTGTACGATTTTATATCTTCATTTATTTATTTATAATGTTATAACCCTTAATATGTTGTCTTTCAATGTATTCATTAATTAAATCGTTTTTTATTACTCATGTTTGTTTATTACAGATATAATGCCGAGGAGAAAAATATCTGATTTGCGGGTTGTTCGAGCTTCTGAAGACCATGTAGAAAGAAATAACGAGGAAACGAATGCACCTGAGTCTTCCGAAGTTCCTGAAACTGTTGAAGAAGTAGAAATTCAAGGTAATCTTCGAAACTTTATTTACTATTTTGTTCATTTTCAAACTGACATTTAATAATTTCTTATATAGTTGAAAATGCTGGAACGCGCAAGACTCGAGGACGTACCACTTTAAAGGAATTATACCAACTTCCTCCTGGGCATCGTGTCAAAGTTTCAAGAAACGATGCCGGTCAACCTATTGGCCCAGAATCACATCTTCTAGCAGGTTACTTAGGCATAGTTGGACGTAATGCGAATCTGTTACCGATCAATTATGAGTCATGGCGCAAAATGCCTAATAGTAATAAAAATCAAGCGTTGGATTTTGTTAAGGTAATAATGTCATTATAATAGATACTCTATATAAATTCAATACTAATTTATACTTACGGTGCACACTTATTTGCTGTATAGGAGAAATTTGTTTTAGAGCTCTCTGACGATTATGTGAAGCAAGCGTTAGGGAAGAGATGGAGGGATCACAAGAGCTCCTTAAAGAAGAAATACTTCAAGAATGATCTCAGCCTTGAAGAGAAGTTGCAAACAGTCCCACCAGGAATGCTCAGGTACCAATGGGAAGATGCAGTCAGATTTTGGAGTTCTCAAAAAGGACAGGTATGATGTATTTTTCATAAATACTTGTAACAAAATTTAAATCATCATTATAAGTGGTTGTTTGACATTGTAGGACCGAGAGCATGTTGGTGTTGCTAGTAGGCAACAACAAAAGTTTACGCACACGGCTGGATCGAAGAGCTTTGCTTGTATAGCTCATGAGGAGGTATTATAGATTATTGAAATAGTTTTTTTGTATTCCATGTACATACTAACTCATAGTAATTACATTATGGTACATTGTAGGAAAATACATCCGGTTCTAAAGTTGGTCGAATCCAACTCTTCGACATGACACATACGAAGAAGGATGGCACTCCTATGACTGCTGACGCTGCAGAAATTATGGTACGTTTATTGGGTAGATGTTTTAAATTTACCTGACTTTATTTATATTTGTACCATGACATTTTTTATTTTAATTCATTATTCACTTTATTATTAGGAAAAATTGAGGCAGAAAAGGGCAGAGTATCATGCTACTGCTTCGAGTCAAGGTATTGTTAATGATGATGACATTGAAAACCAAGCTATTAATGACGTTTTGGGTCCTGAAAGATATGGTCGGGTGCGCTGTCAAGGATCATTCGTTACTCCCAGCAAATATTTTGGATCCAGTTCATCACAGTACATGTCATCACAGTCTCGATCTTCCCAATTAGAAGTTGGTCGTTTAAAAGAAAAGTTGGCTGAGATGGATCAACAAATGGCTAACTTGAAAGCGGAAAATGAAGCAAGGGAAACAGAGAGAGCAGCAGCGGAAGCAGCTAGAGCAGCAGCGGAAGCAGAGAGAGAAGCAGCGGCAGCACAGAGAGAGGCAGCGGCAGAACAGAGAGAAGTAATGTATCAGCAGAGATGTAAAGAATTTGAAAAACGACTCAATGATATGATGCTGATGATACAAAAAACGCAACCTCAGAATCCACCATCGTAGCCTCATTTATGTTATGAGCATTATGTTAATGTTACTGAACCGTGTTTAACTTAACCTATATTACGTTAATGAAAACTTTTATTTATTATATTGGATTTGATGTTATTGCTGTTTTGTTTGTTAGATAATGGAACAGGTTGAAAAAACAGATTTGGGGTATTAAGTATAATTTTTAGAATTGTTAAATTCTGTGTTATTTAGCGGCGTTTGTAACAAAGTGCTGCAATATACCATACATTTAGCGGCGTTTTCAAAAACGCCGCAAAATCTCAATACATATTCTGCGGCGTTTTTAGGAAAACGCCGGTAAAAATAAAAATTTACTGCGGCGTTTTGGAAGAAAACGCCGCTAAACATCAACGACTATTGCGGCGTTTGTCTGCCAAATGCCGTTAAATATCAAAACCTATTGCGGCGTTTTAATGATAAACGCCGCTAAATATCAATACCTTTTGCGGCGTTTGTTGAACAATCGCCGCTATATGTTGTAACCTATTGCGGCGTTTTTTGTTGAAAAACGCCGCAAACTTTAGCGGCGCTATTTTTAGCGGCGCTTTTAGCGGCGTTTTTTTTTACGCCGTATGTGTTTTTAGCGGCGTTTAAAAACGCCACTAGAAATTAAAAAAAAAATGCCGCAATAAGCCACTTTTGCTGTAGTGATTCTACGAAGGTTAAATTATAAATTTATCCTTAAATTATTTTAGATTTACAAAAAAAGTCTATAATTAAAATTTTATATGAAGTTCAGGGGTTAAAAAAATTACCCTTTCATTAAACCTTTTTTATATTTTTAATTTTGTAAAAAAAATTATATAAATATTATGAATTTAATTTTTTAAAGAAAATATATAAATATTTTACAATTTGTAATATTATACAAATATATATAATAAATACAATTTGGTCAAATATACATTTCAATAATCTTTTATTCCTTTAACCAGACACGGTAATCTTACATTCCTGCTAAACCAACAAAACACAAAATACAACATTCCCAGTATTTCTATTCTCTGATAATCTTTTATTCTCACTGATAATCTTACATTCCCTGAACCAAACGCACCTAACTGTCTCCACCCTTGCCTCAAAGTTGAGGAGTGACACACTCATCCAATCTGCAAGCTCCTCTCGTGTTACCATCCTTGATAGGTCCAAGCACTCCGCTCTCGTGATTAATGAGAATGATGACCCTAATGTTGTAAATGACAACAGAATCCCTGCATGCCCCATGCAAATGACTACTGCGATTATCCCTCCCGATCGAATGGAGCTCTAATATGGTCCCCTTCCTTTTATTTTCCATGGATTTTAAAATCATATGTCGGAATGTACAGGGTTGCGGCCACCCCCGTTTTTGCTTGACTGTCAGACAGTATATTCGAAAATTTCAACCTGACATGGTTGTTCTTATGGAGACTCGAATCAGCGATAATAAAGCTGACTCCTTCATTGCTCACATGGGTTTTCCGCACTCGCGTCGCAGGCTTCTCTGGCGGGATTTGGTTATGCTGGTATGACACAATAACTGTGGATATTCTGGTGAACCACTTTCAATTCATCCACTGTAAAATCTCTCAGACTTCTGCAGAGATTTCAAATCTTGCGACTTTTGTTTATGCTAGCCCTATGGCTTCCAAGAGGAACAGTCTCTGGCCTTATTTGAACTCTTTGGCTGCTTCCATCGCCTCTCCTTGGATTCTCATGGGCGATTTCAACGCTACTATTTCCTCTTCTGACCGTCTTAACAGTAGTGCGCGACCGTGTAAGAGCTTTCAAGATTTTGTTTTTTCTAATGATCTCTGTGACATGGGTTTCCAGGGTCCTGATTCCTGAATTTACATGGAGTAAGGGTGCCTCCTATGCACACATTGACCGGGTGTTGTGCAACACTATATGGGATAATACCCACTCTAACACTGCTATTCATCACCTCTACCGCATGAGATCCGATCATCGATTGTTGCTTTTTATACAGGCAAACGCCCTTCTGAACGCCGCTCATCTCAGTTTCGATTTTTTTCCAGCTGGACCACGCATTAAGACTTTAGCCGCATGGTCAGAGATAATTGGAATTATTCTGCTCTCTTTCAGGTTGTATTGCCCAATTCTGTACTGCTGCAGCTTCATGGAACTCGACTTTCAGTTACATTGGCTGTAAAATATGGATTATTCAGGAGAGGCTCCGACGAATTCATAATTCCCTCAATCGTCGGCATTCTCGTTTCCTCTCCAATCTCGAAGCTGGCCTTCTTATTGATCTTGAACGTCTCCTCGACCTTGAGGAAACTCTCTAGACGCAGCGATCTCGTCTGGATTGGGTTCATCGAGGGGACAGAAACACCAAATATTTTCACCAAAAAATAATCCAACGAAAGCAACGTAACCGAATCTCCACCCTTAAAATTTCTTCTGGAGAATGGTACTATGATGAAGATGATCTTCGTGAAGAGGCTATTTGCTACTATAGATCGATCTTTGCTAATAGTGAAACAGTCTATGGTTACTTTCCTTTCAGGGGCTGTTTTTGAAAGCTCCTGGTCATTATGGCCTCCATGCGGAGTTCTATAAAAAATAGTGGTCTATTATTGCTCATTTAGTCTGTGATATGATCCGAAAAGTTATTGAGGGTGGTGTAACTGAAGACGATTTAAACAGAACTATTATGGTTCTCATCCCCAAGATCAATGCTCCATCGACCTTCTCGGACTTTCGACCGATTAGCCTCTGTACGGTTATATATGAGCTCATTACGAAAATCATTGTCAGACGCCTTAAAGATGTTATGACCCTCTTAATGAGCCCAAACCAAACCAGTTTCATTACTGGTCGTTCCATAATGGAGAATATAGTTATTAACCAAGAGGTCATCCACTCAATGAGACTGTTAAAGAGCAAGCGAGGTTGGATTGCGATCAAAGTCGGCCTCGAAAAAGCCTTTGACAGACTTCGATGGGACTTCATTCATGATACTCTTAAGGAAGTTGGTCTTCCTCGCAACATTATCCGGATCATCATGCATTGCCTCACCTCTTCTTTTGTTCGAATCCAATAGAATGACACTGCTTCCACTCCATTCCGGCCTGAACGTGGTGTCTGTCAAGGGGACACTCTCTCATTGTATTTTTTTTGTTCTAACTATGGAACGCCTGGGACATAGCATACAACATTATGTAAACTCGAAGCTTTGGAAGGGGTTCAGCTTAGCCCTTAGTGGAACTCAGATTTCTCATCTCTTTTTTACGGACGATTTAATGCTCTATGCTAAAGTAGACCTCTCCCATGCAGCTGTCATTGAAAATGTTCTCAAGAAGTTTGGGTATTACTCGGGGCATAAAGTCATATTAGCAGAATTAAGAAGCGTGTGATGCATGACTTGCCTTGCTGGCATAAGCTGTTAGCATAAGCTACTAAATGGTAGTTAGTTTGTTAAATGAGCAGTTAGCTTGTTAAGAGCAGTTATGTGCTGCTGAACTGTGTATAAATCAACCTTATTGCTTTGTAATCAAACAATGCATTCTTTCTCAATTTGTTCATAATTCTTCACCCATCTTCTAACATGGTATCAATCGCCATTGATCTTGGGGCTCTATGATTGATTTCCGCTGCAATTCTTGATGGAGTTTACAGCGAACTCGAAGGCGTTTACTCACAAGAAAGTAAACGTGGTGCTCGACGAGATGAATTTTCTTCTATGGAAGCAGCAGATTCTGCTTACCATTAGAAGTCATCGTTTGGAGAGGTTACTTACAGGTGCAGCAGTTACTCCACCAGAAACTCTGGTTGATGGTGATGGCACGGTTCGTGTCAATGATGAGTATGAAGAATTTTTGGCTCAAGATAGTGCCCTCGCATCATGGTTGTTGTCCACAATCAGTCCCCATCTTCTTCCCCAATTCGTAGGTGCTGAAACGGCAGCAGCTATTTGGAATACGGTACTCCACTTCTTTGCCAATCGATCAACGACAGCAGTCATGAGTCTCCATTATAAACTCCAGTCGCTGAAGAAAGGTGGTGACAACATGCGTACGTACCTCACACGGGTGAAGGAGGTATGTGATGCGTTGGCATCTTGTGGCAGTTCTGTCCCACAAGTTGAACAGATTGCGAGCATTCTCAAAGGGCTTCCTAGAGAATATCAACCCTTTATGGCGATCATCACATCCATGAGGGAAACCTTGTCGTTAGACAGCATCTCTACAATGCTAATTGATGCAGAAACGCAACTAGCAAGCTTTGAGGATCAGCTGGATTCCTTACCTATGAGTGCAAATGTTGCACAGGGCGATGCTCGAAATACCTCACTGATGGGCAACAATTCTGATCAGAGGTCTGGCCATTCCTTTCATAATCGAGCTGGTGGAAGAGGTTGTGGCAGATCTAGGATTCAGTGCCAACTGTGTGGCAAAGTGGGACACCTAGTCGATCGTTGCTGGCATAGGTATGATAAGGATTTCTCGTGTGTTACTTCTGGAAATCAAGGGCAGTTTCAATCAGATTATAAAATCAATTCCTCTTCTGGAAATTTTACAATTCCTTCTACCAATGATGGCTGTGAGTGTTGTGTCAAACGTAAGAGTGGATCTTCCACAGGTGACCAACCACAAGCTCATACAGCCTCCATACAATCTGAATGTTGGGTGGTCGATACGGGAGCCACACATCACGTTACCTCAGATGCCAATACCCTGTTAAATGCTTCTGAGTATCGTGGTCCAGGTAAACTTTTAATTGGAAATGGTATGCCTCTTGATGTTGTTTCGATTGGTGATGCTCGTGTAAATATCAATTCAAGAGTACTTGTTTTGCATGACTTATTGCATGTTCCACAAATAACCAAGAATTTGCTCTCGGTTTCCAAGCTTGCTAGGGACAACGGCATTTTTATTGAGTTTCATACCAATCGATGTTGTATTCATGATGAAGCCACTGGGAAGTTGTTACTTCAAGGTGAAGAAAGTGATGGCCTATACTTTTTCGATATGAATAATAAATCCTCAGCAGTCCATGTTGCTCAAGCAAATACCTGTGTTGGATTGACTGCATTGGATGAACTTTGGCATCGATGTCTTGGTCATCCAGCTGCTGAGACTTTAGCAAATCTAGCTTCTGAACTAGGATTCAAATTCAAGTCTAATGTAAATAAAGAATGTGTTGCTTGTCATTTGGGAAAAAGTCATAAACTGCCTTTCAATGAATCAAATTCAGTGGTTTCTTCTGCATTTGAACTTGTGTACTCGGATTTATGGGGGCCACCACATGTATCTTCCAATGGCTTTAGATTTTACATTTCATTTGTCGATGCTTTTACTCGCCATACTTGGGTTTACTTGTTGAAACACAAGGATGAAGCATATACAACGTTTCAATTATTTCAGAAGCTAGTAACTAATCAATTTGGCAACTCGATCAAAGCATTACAAACAGATTGGGGTGGTGAATTCAGAAGCATTTCATTACTGCTAGCCCGTGATGGGATTGTCCACAGACTAACATGCCCACACACCTCTGAACAGAACGGTGTGGTGGAGAGAAAACACCGTCACATTGTTGAACTTGCCTTAGTTTTATTAGCCCAAGCTTCATTACCTATTAAGTATTGGTCGTATGCAGTGGTTTCTGCAGTGTATTTAATTAATCGCCTACCTACCAAGGTGCTACAAGGTGTGTCACCATTCGAGAAACTGTTTGAAAGAAAACCTGAATATTCCATGATGAAGGTTTTTGGTTGCCAATGCTTCCCTCATCTGCGTATGTTTCAAAGACATAAACTGGCCTTTAGGTCTCAAGAATGCACGTACTTGGGAGTTAGCCCTCAACACAAAGGGTTCCAATGCTTGGCACCCGATGGACGAGTTTATATTTCTCGTCATGTTACATTTAATGAGTTTATTTTTCCTTTTGTAGGGAAAGAAAACTGCACCTCGGCGAAATCTGCAGTCAGCACCAGCTCGAACTCGCAGCCACTTCAAATTGTTGCAACAACTAAAGCCTTCTGCCAGCAATTACCAAGTCAGTTACCAAATACCACCACCGTGCATGAAGAAGATGGTAATGCAGAAGTACATAATGAAGCCGAGTCACCAAATATCATCACCGTGCATGAAGAAGTGAGTAATGCAGCAATTCATAATGAAGACGAGATGATTAATAATGTAATTCAGCATACTCCGGATAGTTCTTCACAACATTCCTCTGAGAGTGTTACTGGTGATATTGTTGATATGGGTACTAAAGTTAGTAACATCCCAGATGATGGAATGCAAGACAGTGCTCTTGAGCCCGATATTGACGTCCCACCCAGTCCTGAGGCTGTTAACAATTTACCTCAAACTCGTGTTCATGACATGATGACACGTAGCCGATGTGGGATCTTCAAACCTAAAGTATTTTCATCTACACTGGATGATGATACCCCTACAACAATCAATGCTGCTCTTCAGTCTCCACAATGGTCTGCAGCAGTCCACGATGAGTACAATGCATTGATTAATAATGATACTTGGACACTAGTCAGTCTCCCCAAAGATAGAGTGGCTGTTGGGTGCAAATGGCTTTTCCGGATTAAGCACAACTCTGATGGATCGGTTAACAGATACAAAGCACGACTAGTTGCCAAAGGGTTCTCACAAATTCCAGGCTATGACTTCAAGGACACTTTTAGTCCTGTGGTACGTTTTACAACATTCTACATCATATTGTCTATAGCGGTGTCGAATGGGTGGGAGCTTCGACATGTAGACATCAACAATGCTTTTCTCAATGGAGATTTAAGCGAGGAGGTGTACATGCAACAACCTCCTGGATTTGAGAAAATTGATGATCTTGGTAAACCTTTGGTATGCAAGCTAAAAAAGGCTCTCTATGGGCTTCGACAAGCTCCTCGCAACTGGCATGTCAAGCTAAAAGAAAATCTGGTTCAGATGGGATTTGCAGTGTCTCGAGCAGACTCATCTCTGTTTACAAAGCATAGTGATGAAGGCTACATCTATGTTCTTGTATACGTCGATTATATAGTGGTTACTGGCCCAGCTCCTACTGCTATACAAAATTTTGTTTCTGTTCTTCAGACTCGGTTTTCATTGAAGGATCTCGGGGATTTGAGTTTTTTTCTTGGCATTGAAGTTAAATATATGAATAATGCTGTCATGCTGAGCCAAAGGAAATACATCATAGAATTATTAGAGAAAACGGGGATGGTGAAAGCAGCAAACTGTGCTACACCAATGGTGGTGTCTCCCAAACTCTCTCATGAAGAAGGACAGCTGATCCAGAATGCCAGTGAGTACAGAAGTATAGTTGGTTCACTCTTGTATGTTTGTCATACAAGACCGGATATCTCGTTTAGTGTTGGCCAAGTTGCTCAACACATGCAAGCACCACGTGAATCTCATTTTGTTGCAGTAAAAAGAATACTGCGTTATCTAGCTTCTACTCTTAACCATGGACTTCTGTTTACTCTAGCTGCACGTGCATCAGACATAGTTGCGTTTGCTGATGCTGATTGGGGGGCCAACATCGATGATAGACGGTCCATCACAGGTTATGGAATCTTCCTTGGCAAGTGCCTTGTCTCTTGGTGCTCAAAAAAGCAACGAAAAGTCTCTCGATCCACAATGGAGGCCGAATACAAGAGCGTGGCAGATACGACAGCAGACATCACATGGATTCAAGCTCTCTTGACAGATTTAGGTATTCCACAGAGCCTTAAACCTGTTGTCTGGTGTGACAACACCAGTGCGGTGGCCATGAGTGCGAATCCAGTATATCACGCCCAGTCCAAACACGTTGATTTAGATGTCCACTTTGTGCGTGAGAAAGTTGCTGCAGGACAGTTGAATGTCAGTTATGTTCCAGCTATGTATCAAATTGCGGATGGATTCACCAAGCCATTGGCCAGGACTGCATTTGAAGAATTTCGTTCAAGAATATGCGTTTGTCTACTCTAAAGGAAGGAAGAAGCAGGGAGAATATTAGCAGAATTAAGAAGCGTGTGTTGCATGACTTGCCTTGCTGGCATAAGCTGTTAGCATAAGCTACTAAATGGTAGTTAGTTTGTTAAATGAGCAGTTAGCTTGTTAAGAGCAGTTATGTGCTGCTGAACTGTGTATAAATCAACCTTATTGCTTTGTAATCAAACAATGCATTCTTTCTCAATTTGTTCATAATTCTTCACCCATCTTCTAACAAGTCAACAAAAGGAAATCCCATGTATACTTTCCTCCGAATACCCCTACAGATGTGAAGAACTCCATTTGCTCTACTCTTGGTATCCAAGAAGTAGAGCGATTTGATAAATATCTTGGTGCCCCAGTGTTCATGGGTCAAGTAGGTGCTGCTCACTTCAATTTTATCATTGACAAATTCCATGCCAAGCTCAATGGATGGGCTGACGCACTCTTTCGTTGGCAAGAAGAATCACCTTGGGGAAGTCGGTTTTATGCGCCTTGCCGATCTATTTTATGTAGGTAGCAGCCTTCCCTCTAAAAGTTTGTGCCGAGATTGAACTCCACATAAGGCGTTTCATATGGGGCTCCTCGACAAATAACAAACTGGTTTATCTGGTTCATTCAGACGTAATTTGTCAATAAACTGATCGTGGGGGTCTCGGCATTCTTTGTCATTATGTTCAAAACACAGCTCTTCTTATGAAGTTGGGGTTCATCCTCCTCACCACGAATGGCATTTACTGGATCTCTTTGTTCAAGCAAAAATACTGTTTTATTAATGCCTATCCCAGCACGATTGCTCGACCTCATTACTCACATCTCTGGCGTAGCATTTCCAAAATCTGGCCTACTCTTACCTCCCTACTAGCGTGGTCTATTGGCAATGGATTTGTGGTATGGTTTCGAGAAGATAATTGGGTTCCTACTCTGGGTCCCCTAAGCAATCACGTTATCGCTGCTTCTTACATGCATGATATCTTGAACTTTCATAGATTTTTAACTGATTCTGGGCAATGGAGTGAAGAGGTGCTTGTGTAATGTTTCCATCCGCATGCTCTTCGGCACATTATCAACGTTCGGCCGCCTAATAGCTTAGACATTGATGATCGTCCCATTTGGCCTTGGTCTAATAACCTAAACTTCACCGTCCGATCTACCTATACCAAGCCATTTGAAGATAAATGGGACCCCTGAAAAGCTATTGGTCTCTTGTTTGGTCACTCCATGTCCCACAAAGAATCCGAACCTTCCTATGGTTAGCCTTCAAAGAAAAGCTCATGACCAATAGCGAACGAGCGAAGTGCCATCTGACTGATGATTCTACTTGCTCTCTTTGTAATGCTGCCCTAGAGATCGTCACCCACGCCCTCAGGGACTGCTCTTATGCCCGGTGCATTTGGAATTGGATTATTCCCCTTCTATGCGGAGAGAGTTCTTTACCAGCGACCTTCGTGCTTGGCTCATGTCTAATCTCACGACTCGTCAACCTTTGATCAACGGAGACCCTCCTTGGGCTGCTTATTTTTCCTGTCTCTTGGCAAATATGGAAGTCCCGAAATAGCTCTATCTTCCACAATGTTAACCTTCCAACTGGAAGTGTCATGCTGCAAAGCCTTAGCTAGGCAAGGTATTTTGATTCTTCTCCTCATAATGCAAGTAGAATTTCATATCACATGGATCAACAACTGACTTGGATCGCCCCGCCCCGAGGATGGATGTGCCTCAATACGGATGGAGCAGTTTTGACAACCAACCAAACTGGCTCAATTGGTGGTGTAATTCGTGACTGAACTAGTGTTTGGGCTACGGGTTTCTATAAAAACATTGGAGTGGCTACTGTCCTCCAAGCTGAACTCTGGGGTGTCCACGATGGCCTCCTCGTTGCTTAGGACTCCGGTATCTCCAAGCTGATAGTCTAATCTGATAGCAAGCAAGTCATTCAGCTGTTGTCTACTTATGATCAGGATCACAGCCCTCTCTCCCTGATTCAGACCATTTCTGCTATATGTAAACGTGCATGGGACGTCTCCTTCAAATGGATCCCTCTTGACTGCAATAAGGTTGTTGATTGCCTTACCAAATTGGCTCCGCCTCACTGCTTCGATCTGACTGTCTTGGACTCTCCTCCCCTGGAAGCCTCAGCGTTGTGCTTATCGGATGCTTGCTCGATGCATTCTGCCACTGTGTTTCAGTGATAACCTAACTCTCTAGGTTTCTTACAATTCAAAAAAATGTAGACATTATGTCATATCTTTTGGTTTATTCGATAAATAAAAAGATCTATTGTGATAACAATTTTTTTATTCTAATTTCTCTCATTCACAATGTCAAGATACAAAAGTCTTATGTTATTTTTAAGAGTAAAATACAAAAATGATCACTTTTGTTTGAGTTTTATAATCTTTTCCTCACTGAACTCAAAATCTATTTGGTTCATTTCGTTTTAGTTAAAATGTGATCATTGAAGATTAACGGTCGTTAAAGTACCTTTAACGGTTTGCTGACGTGGCACAATAAATATATAAAATTTAAATTACATAATTTCCATGTAGATAATACTTGGATTAAGTTTTAGTCATTTTCCTATCATATTTGTACACTTTTGCACACTAATTTTTATTTAAAAAAACACAAGTTTTGGTCACTTACGCTATCGATTTATTAAGTTCTGGTCCCTTATATTATCATTTTATTAAGTTTTGGTCACTTGGACGTTGAATGTCGTAGTTTGATGATGTGACCCGTTAGTAAAATAGTTTAATTTTTATTTTAACCCCCTACACTTTAGACAAAATATTGATTGAGTCTTTTTGTAAATTCAAATTAGTTTAGAGGCAACATTTCAATTTATTCATTTTTAATAGGTTTTCTTTCTAAGCCCATTGTTGTCCATTTTCTCGCTGCTTCTTCTTCAGACATCTCTACCCCATTGCTCTATTTTCTTTCAATGACTCAAATTGTATTTTAAGAATAATGCAAGATTTCCAACTTCCAATGATAAATAATAACACCACAAGTTCAGATAAAAATGAGAGGGTACTAGGCATCTAGAGATAAAATGAAGTTGGGTAATCTCAGTTATACAAAATAAAATTCAATTTCCAAAGATTGAGACCGCAGAATGCCAAATATAACAAGGAACAATAAGACAAATAAATGGATCCAAAAAACCCAATAATCGGATATCACTTTTTGTGCTTATTTTCCCTCGAGAAAGCGTCTCCGATGAAACATAATCAATGGATCCAAACAATCTGATAATTGGATTCGTGAATTCATCCGCTGAACTCAATCCAAAATCTATGATATTCAACGTTGATTCTTTGTTTTTGCTCAAGAACAAGTAATTTTCCAATTCTAGATTCATATGAATAATGTTCACCTTATGAATCACCGTTAATCCCTACGGCCTGCGCGACCTGTTGCGCCACCGTGTCAATCTCTGAGTACCTTATTTCCGTAACGACCCGATCGAACAACTCACCGCTGAAGTAGATCTCCAGTACTAAGTGAATGTCTGTTTGATCTTCGTAAAACGTTGTGGAAGTCGATCACGTTCAGATGCGGTAAAACATTCTCGACGGTCTTTCGCATCACATGGGTTTCTTTGATCAACAAACTGTAGGAGATGGAAGTCCAGTACTGTGTCGTCAATAGCGTCACCATCAAAGAAGCTCTGGTTTTCTCGGGTCAAGGTGATGGTGAATCTTTTCACTATTTAAATGGCGAATTCTCTCTATTTTTCACAATCTTCGTTACTTCTTTGTATACATTTTCTTAAAACTGATAACCCACCTAATTTGGCTTCAAATAATTACAACTCATAATTAGAAACAAAAAGGCTAAGAAGAGGCGCGCAATTTTGGGGTTTGGAGAAAAAATATTAAAAATGGATAAATTGAAATGATATCCCTAAACTAATTTGAATTTACAAAAAGACCCATAATCAATATTTTGTCTAAAGTTTAAGGGGTTAAAATAAAAATTAAACCATTTTACTAACGAGTCACGCCATCAAACTAACGACATTGAACGTCCAGATGATAAAAACTTAATAAAATGATAACATAAGCGACCCAACATATTATCTATGTAGAAATGATGTAATTTTAATTTTATATATTTATCGTGTCACGTCAGCAAACCGTTAAAAGTTTAACGGTTGTTACCTTCAATGACCATATCTTAATTAAAATTAAACGATGGGCTGCTTTTGTTGATAAGAAGTAACACTTCATTTAGTTAGTGTTTTGGTAGTAAGTTAGCTATTGCTCTCCGGTCACAAGATTTTCTTTGAGTTTAGAGTAATTGTGGGGTTTTGCGTGAAGTCTAAGGTTGTGTTCTACGAGATTTATCGTTGATTTCAGGATCAATGGTTCTTATGGGATCGTTCATGCTGTGTAGTGCGGGATTGTTTGTTGTTCGATGATGACATGGTGTAATGCAATGATCAGCAGCACTGGTGATCCTGGTTCCTAATGCTGTTTTCGAATTGTCACTTTCTCCTGTGGTTGCATGTTTTTAATTTTTTGTGTGTAGTTTTTTTTGTTGTGTTTAGGGGTTTGTTATGTTTGTTGCAGTGTGACTGTACTATTCTTGTATTAGTTCTCCTCCACTTCTTGGTACACTCTTTTTACTCCATTTAGAATTAGGGAGGTTTTTTTAATGAGGTCTTTGAGGTGGTGTACTCTGCATTTACTTATAATACAAAGTACCCTCTTTCAAAAAAAAAATAAAACTAAACGAAACGAAAGGGACAAAAAATTTATTTTTTGAATTTAGCGATAAAAAAATATAAAATTCAAACGAAAGTGATAATTTTTGTAGTTTACCCTATTTTTAATTTCACTGTCGATCATCAACCTTATGTAGGGCTGAGCAACGAAATCGAAAAAATCGAAAAACCGACACGAACCGAGTAAAACGGTTCGGTTCGGTTTGGCATTATACGATTCAATTTTCGGTTTTGTTTAAAGTCCTAATTCTTTTGATTCGGTTCGGTTCGGGTTTTTCATATGGAACTCATTTATTCCATATTGAACCGAATAGACAATTTTTTTTAAAAAATTATAGTTTCAAGTGATTTTTTCATTGAAAAACCAATAAACCGAACCGAATTGAAAAACCCGAACCGTTAAAAAAATCAAACCAAACCGAAAAAACCGGTTTCGGTTTTTTAACCATTCGGTTTTTTCGATTTTTTATCAATTCGGTTTCGGTTTAAATTTTGAAAAATCGTTTATTTCGGTTCGATTCAATTTTTGGTAAAAAATCGAACCAAACCGAATACACCCCTAACCTTATGTTTAATTAATTTTACAATTTGAGTTTGAATAATTTGGTGGGGGGGGGGGGGGGGGGAAGTCCCGCAGTTTCAAAGGATTAATTGTGGGCATTGGCATCGTTCTTTGTCACGCTTCAATCACCATGACACCAAGTCGGATGAAATAAAACATAATTATTTTATTTTTAAAATAAAGAAATTAATTTATAATGATTAAAAAAAACTATTGATTGTTTTTATTTATTTAAAATTATTTTTAGAAATATTTATATAAAGAGACTTTAAATTTGGATAAACTACTTCATTAGTCACCAATTCATTATTTCTATGTCATTTTAGTCACTAAACTAATCTTTTTACAAAAACATCACTAATGTTATTTTTCCCCTTACTTTGATCACTAATAAAAATTTAACTGCAATATTGATGTGATATTATTATTATTATTATTATTATTATTATTATTATTAATTTCTATGTTATTTTCTCTCTTTTTATCAATATTTCACATTTATTTTCCTTATATTTTCATCCAATCAATATGTTGGTGACATATAGGGTCTGTTTGTTTTCCTGTAATTGGTTTTTCGAAAAATGTTTTCCTCATTTTCCAGTGTTTGGTTAGCGGAAAACAGATGGTCAATGAAATTCACTTTCCTTGTCAACTGAATTTTCTTTTATATTTTCTGAAAAATGACTTACCATCTATTTTCCATAAGTTATTTTAGGAACTTTCCACTTCAAAACATAAACACTCAAAACATTATTATTTTATACATTTAATATTAATATATTATTTAGTATCATATTAAAATATTTAATATTTAAATTATATTTAATAATAGTTTTAATAATATAATATAATATTTTATTGTTATAATTATATTATTATAATATATAATATTATACTTTTGTTTTAATAATATATAATAAATTATTAGCAAAATTAATTTTATTGATTAATTTTATAAAAAATAATATTATAGAATTATTGAATATGTAAAATATACTCCGTAAAATAGAATATAATATTGTTACTTTAATATTATAATTTTAATAAGTAATTAATATAATTAGTAATATTAGTCTCATTTTAATAAATAATTAATATAATTTATAAAAATTTATTTTAATAAAATAACAATGTTAATATTTTATTTATAAAATTATAGATATACTATTTTAATAATAATATTGAAATAAATAATATTAAATAAATTATTCTGATATTTTAAAAATATTATTATTATTTTTAGTAAATAATATTATTTATTGTATTTGATGTTTATAATAAAAAATTTATCAACAAGTGGAAAATAAATTACACAACATCATTCAAACAAACGATATCCAGAAAATGTAATTCATTTTACGGAATTCATTTTCTATAATCTATAATCGGACCAATAATATTATCTATTTTCTTTATTTTACTTGATCAATACGATTAGGTCAAGTTTTTATATGTTTTTAGGCATCGTCTATTAATGTTTCATTGATTTTCAATTTTGTTTTTATTTTTCTACACTTTCAAATTTAATTTACAAGAATTCAAATAAGTCCTTTTATTCTTTATACTCTCTTAGCATAATAGCAAAATTAATCCTTAATATTTCATTAACTTTTTCAATTTCACCCTTAAACCTTTTATATAGTTTCATTCTCAAACTTTAAAAATTGAAACAAACCCTTTTTATTATTTATATCCTTCAAGCATAGTAGTAAAATTAGCCATGAAAATTTTGTCTCTTGAAATTAGATCTAATCTAACTCAATTTCAAACTTAAAATTTTATAAAATGATTATTAAATTTTATCGAATGGTTATAAAATAATTGTTAAGTTTATTGAACTTTTAAAATATTATAATATTGTAATGAATGTTTTGTATCAGTTCAATAAATTTAATGGTTATTTTATAATTTTTTAAAGTTTAATGACCAAAATGATTATTTGGATATAGTCCAAATATACTTTACAGTTTACACTTATATTATATAGGATAAATTACACATTTAGTACATAAATCATCAGTTTTGATTCGTTTTAGTACCTAAACTTAATTTTTTTCAGAATCGTACTTAACGTTTAGTTTTTGTTTTATTTTAGTACACATCACTAAAAACTTAACAGACGGGCTAGTTGGTTGTCGTGTCTGTAGTCACTGGTCGTCGCATTCGTCGGCCAATAAAGTCCAAACTTTTCAACCTGCGCCTTTTCGACCATTTGAACGTGATTTCAAAATTTGTTTCACCAAAAAATGCCCTAGTCTCCCCCAAATCGATAATGGACTCTTTGACTTCTTCATCATCCGATCTCCGTTGTCAACCGTCCGATGAACCTGAAACTAGACTATATTGGTAGACTTGTCTTTCTCTTGTGGTCAACCATTTGGATTGGTCGTCCGTCCACCAGAGCTATGTCCCGTCAGCGTGTCCGTTAAGCTTTTAACGACGGGATACTAAAATGAAACAAAAACTAAATGTTATGCATGATTATGAAAAAATTAAAAGTTTAAGTACTAAAAGAAACAATTGATAGTTTAGTTACTAAAAGTGTGTTTTACCCTATTATATATAATTAAATAATCCGTCGTTTTCGTTTGAATGAGAGTTGTTGATGTGAAAGCCTCTGGTGCAGAAGACCTTTCAAACCCAAAACAAGGAGAAGAAGGTTTCAAATTCCAAATAATTTCATTCTATTTAGATTCTCTTTGAAGATTCTTCCTGTATTGGGCCCTAAATCCTCTAATCTTCGCTGTTTATCTTTACTTTCTTCTTTTCCCTCCTCAGATCCTTTCGATTTTCTTCACAAATTTCTTTCATTGAGCTTCGTCTTGGATTTATGGAGTTTTGATTTCACGCACGCTTTACGAGGTAAGAAAGAATGAGAAATAAGCCATAAATTTTCTAATCTTCGCTGTTTATCTTCACTTTCTTCTTTTCCCTCCTCAGATTCTTTCGATTTTCTTCACTAATTTCTTTCATTGAGCTTCGTCTTGGATTTATGGAGTTTTGATGTCACGCACGCTTTACGAGGTAAGAAAGAATGAGAAATAAGCCATAAATGTTTTCTGATTTTTTGTTTGTTTGGTTCCTGAGAAGAGCTATGGGTTTTCATATTTGATCTTTTGGTAAAAAGTTGATCAGTGTGAAGTGAAATGAGTTAGTCGTTTGGTGGCGTTGAAGATCTCTCTACTATTTGGAGTAAAAGCTTTACTCTACTTGAGGTATCTACTTTTACACTGATTTAATTCAATTTTTTTAAAATTAAAGCATCTCGTTATATATTGAATTCGATATTTGTTTGCTGTTCTAAATATAAGCTCTAATTTAGTGTTTCTTTTGTTCATTATCCCGCAAATTTATGTATAGATGCTAAAAGTATTATAAAGGCGATTAATATGTCTGGAAGAAAACTTAAATATGATATTATTTGTCGTTTTGAAGTTGTAAGAGATGGGATATAAATAAACCAATGAAATTTCAAATTGGTTTGAAATGTTGTACATTGATTCCATTTTCCATTGTTTGTATAATTAGCCTCACACTGTTGTTTGTTTTTGTTCCTATTGCAGTGTGTGATGGATTCAGATAATCTCTTGTCCGTGGGTGGGCTTGAGGTTGCCTGCCAAAACGATGTTTATCAGCAACTTCGGGTGGCCATTGGAGACGATAGTGGTGTTCCGAATGATGTTAGTGAAAATGTTGAGGAAACTGTTGAGAGTTGTTTGCAGAATGGAAGGGATGACAATGGAGCAACTGGAGAAGCTAGAGAAGTGTCGGATGACTTAATTGGAAACAATGGATTGCTTGATTCTAAGGTAGAAGGTCTTAACATTTTATCTGAGTGCTTTAATGAACTACCATTTACCATTAGTCGGATTTCATATTTATCCATGTGCTTGGTTTCATAGGAAGGGGAAGGAAAAGATAATGTGGATGTGAAGCAATGCAAGACCAAGAATGAGAAGCCTTCTGGCCCCAAAATTACTTCTTCAACTTCAATGAAGAAAAGTAAACATGGAAATAGTGTAGAGGCGAGGTCGACAGCTTCAAATGGCAGATTTGTTGCTACAAATTCACATCCGAAACAGCCTCTGAAAAATCGATCTTGTAATGAAAGACAAGCCAATGCAGCCAAGGTTAGAGTTGGGGGTGTTACTTGTTTCTTTCTATTTGCAGTTTCCATTGGTATTTTTTTAAAACACAGTTCAGGCCTGTCTGACAACTGCTTGTCCTCTCTATCTTCTTTTGACAGCGTTCTGAAAGAACTGATGCAGCATTCTCCAAAGGCCCTGTGTACGTACTACTTGTGCTTATGTTTGAGTTTCTTTTCCTTTTCTTTTTTAATACATCCTTCACCCTTTGGTTTTCCTTTGTTATCCAACCAAGGGGAAGTGCTCTGTGGCCGCCATTCATCTATTTATTTTCTCCTGAAATTAAACTTTGTGTGATTGATGATGGCAGATATTTTCTCCTGCCTAATCTCAAACTGTTTTGCTTTGTATTATAGTGAGAAACCCAAACTAAAGCCTCTGAAGAAAGGGCCACTTGGTATAGTTGAAGGAGACACAGAGTCCTGGTATCCTTTTCAGTTTGAACTTTTTGTTATTACTTTCTGTCTGGGACTATGGGTTGAAAAGGGGTGCAATTTGAGCACTCTTGTTCTTTCTATTTTTTAACGACATTTATGTTTATCCTTATTTCTTCACTGAAGCCCTCCGGAAGCTGATGCCAAACCCCGTAAGGTTGCTACTCTTCCAAGATATGGTTTCAGTTTCAAGTGCGATGAACGGGCTGAGAAAAGGAAAGGGGTTGGTGCTTTATATTATATTTATGAGGCTTTATGTTGTTGGTCATTGCAGCACTATTATTTTGATTCTCAAATCCTCACCATTATGTTGTACAGTTTTACACCAAACTTGAGGAAAAGATTCAGGCAAGGGAAGAAGAAAAGAGCAACCTGCAGGCCAAGTCCAAGGTGTTATTTTGTAAATGCAATTGCTTACCGTCCCGAACTGCTTCTTTCTTATCATAATGATATTCCAATTTTCTTCCAGGAAACTGAAGAAGCTGAAATTAAGATGTTTAGGAAGAGTTTGAACTTTAAAGCAACTCCAATGCCAAGCTTCTATCAGGAGCCTCCACCTCCTAAAGTGGAACTAAAGAAGGTTGGTTTACTGTTCTGATGTATAGAAAACTACATGACCCGTTGAATATAAAAATTTCAAAGGCAATATTCACTTCAATTTTAATTACAATGACACACTTATTCATTTTGTTTTATTTCTTTTTTTAAGGTTTTCTTATAATTTGGTTTGCTGCCTTTTTCGAATTTTACGCATTTTTATTATTTACATGTATCTGCTCATCTTCCTTTCCTACAAGAGCCATTTTCTTTTCCACAAAATGCTTTAGATTGTTCAGTGGGAGGCCCTAGCTCTGTCAACTTTCTTTGTTAGTTGGAGCTGATACATTTAACTTGTAACCACTTGAACTGGTTTACGTTACAATTAAATCTATGTTGTGATAGTTAAGAAAAACTTTTCGGAACAAACCCAAGAGCATAAAATTGAAATTGCAAATGAATGGTTAGGTTTGTGGTGATAAATTTTCTAGTCTTTTGGACTCATTTATTTTGTCCTAAGATACAGATTACTTGTCGTAGTTTTAGCATGATGTGCCATGTTCATGCATTTATATGCTCTGATTCTACATCTTGATAACTTCAAATCGGACTATCATAATCCTTTCTTGAATGTGTTCACAAATGTAGCATTATATGTTCTGTGCACGTAGAATTCCATTTTCGAATATACGTTTTGTCAACCGTAGCCATACTTCGTTGCTTTCTTTTTCTCTATATTTTCTTTGTATGGTAGCATTTGATATCTCAAATTTCGGAAAAGTTGATATTTTAAATTCCCGGATTCAGATACCACCAACAAGAGCTAAATCTCCTAAGCTTGGTCGAAGAAAAGTCTCAACTCCTTCGGATTCCGATGGTAACAGCAATAGTGGCCACCAATCAGTCCAGCTAAGTCTGGATGAGAAAGCATTTCGGACCATCTCTTCCAAAGAAACTTCGCCCGTCAATGTGAAGAAGCCACAGCGGAGGTCACTTCCTAAATTGCCTTCTCAAAAGACTGGTTTGCCCGGTGCAACGAATGAGGAAAAGATATCAAAGATCTCCAGTCGGGAAAAGGTTACGCACGAGGAGAATAGCACCATACCAAATGTAACAAATGAAGAGTTGTCTCCAACCCAACAGCAGCAGGCAGTGTCTGCAGCTGATTCAGGTGAACATCAGCCCGACATCAAGTGAGCTTAGTTCAAGAACCGATTGCATTGGAGCATTAAGCATGGCAACGATTCGAAGTGGATGTTCATATACAAAGCTCTTTACCTTGTTTTGCCTGAATAAGGACGTCCAAGACCGGATTATTTGATGATCAAGGCTTAAAAATATTCTACGTTACTGGTTATGATGTTGTCTTCTCCAATATTCAGCAGCTTTCGTTATTCCATGTGTTGCCCGCAAAGGTTGCCGGACTTCTTGTTACGATTCGGTGTTCCTGTTTGCAGCACCGTATGTCAATTGTCTACCAAGTTGACCTAATTGATATTGTTTTTTTGGAGTCATGTTGATGTTAAATAATCCATGAACGAATTAGGTTTGTCCGAACCGGCCGAACAACCTAATATTGTGAAATAAGTCCATTTCGAAGTTCCGGTTCTGCTGAACTTTGTAAATGTTTCCCTTTTATTGTATGAAGTTAACGCCTACATTGTTTTGCAGAGATTAGATCTGCAGGTGAGTCGGTTTATGGTATGAAGCTTTGATGGATGATGGCATAGATGAGAAGATTGGACTGGATCGGCCGGTTCAACCCAAAACTGGTTGATCTGGTTTATATAAGTTGAACTGAAAATTAGAGAACTGGTCGGGATCAAATCGGAAATACCCGGAAAAAAGTAAGGGTGTAAATGAACCGAGTTTGAAAGAATAAAGTTATGTTTGTGTTCGTTTATTTATTTTAAAGGTGTTCATGTTCAGTTTGTGTTTGTTCAAATTTTTTATATCTTGGTCATATTCGCTTATATATTTTTGAAGGTGTTTGTTTTTGTTTATTTATTGTTCGTGAATATATTCGTTTAATGTTCGTAAATATATTTATTTAGGGTTTATTTAGTGTCCGTTTAATGTTTATTTAGTGTTCGTTTAGTGTTCGTTTATATATTCAATTTTTAGTTTTATCCTTTCATTTGTAAGTTAAAAAAATGATAAAATTATATTACTAGTGCTTAAAGTTCTTAACATTCACATTTTAGTTTTTAATTTTACCATGTGTTCAATTTAGTTTTTATATTCACTAATATTTAAAATTTTAAAAATAAAATAAAAATGAGAATTGAGTGAATGAGTTTGTTCATAAATGAACGAGCTCATAAACGAGTTCAAAAATGAACTTATAAACTAGCTCATAAACAAACAGAATACACCTCTATCCGTGTTCGTTTATTAAATGAACATAAAATTCTTTGTTCTTACTCGTTTATTTAACATAACAAATGAACATAAACGAACGTTATACGAATAATTCATAAACAGTTCTAGAACGCTGTTTATTTACACCCCTATTAAAAAGCGAATATAACCCTATTTTGTTATATTGATTTTGATTTTTTTGTTTCTTGGTTTTCCTTAAATATGATAGCAACTGCAAGTAAGGAATAACACACGAACCACAAGGAAGAAAGGGCCAATTATAAGCAAAAAGTTCGAGAATGTGTGCAATGTGTCGTCAACCGTGGAGCACACGGCAGAGATTAGGGTTATAAATGAGACGAGACAGATCGTGAGCTATTCGAGATCGACTCGATAAATACTCGGATCGAATGGACTCGACTCGAGCTCGACTCGAATTCTTAACGAGCCGAAACAAGCTACTTGATACTCGACTCAAAAAGCTCATGAGCAGCTCGAAAATATAATATATAAGATTATATTTTTAAAAAATATATATATTAAAAATATTAATAATTATGTATTGATTTTTTTAAATAGAATACATTAAGATTTTCATGCATTTAAGGTTCAGGTTCGAGTTCGAGTTTGAGACTTTAATCGAGTTAAGTTTAAGAATTTTTTTTCTTCATTTCGAGCTGCTCACGAGCTTCAGTTCAGGATTTCGAGTTCGAGTCGAGCTTGAAAATTTTAAGCTCGCGAGTTTTCGAGTTGAGATCAATTTCAGAGTTTTCGAGTCGAGTCGAGCTCAACAATACTCGAGCTCGACTCGGCTCGTTTACACACCCCTAGCAGAGATTAAGGAGACTTGAGTAGCAATTTTTCATTGCTTTTTCTGAAGATCAAATAAAAGTATGAACAAATATTTTTTTATAAAAATATTAGTTATTCTTTAAATTAAAATATTTTAATATTTATTAATTAAATTAATATCGGATGGATGTGTAAACAAATTCAGTCAGACACTTTGTACTAAATATATGGCAGTAGAGATTATGAAAATATAAAATTAAACTATGCCAAACTAAAAAAAAGAGATTAAGATTAATTTTCATTAAGTAGAGGGTCTAAAATCATAATTAGACCTTGATAAAAAAAAGGCGGCTGCTACCTACTAAGGGGACGTCGGCTCGTCGCTGGGGAAATCATGCATGTCGCTGCTAAATAAGTAGAGGGACTGAAACCATAATTAGAGCTTTATTTTCGGGTCTTCAGCAAACATATCCATTTCCTTTTGCTGTTAATCGTCATCTTTCTCAGCAGTCCATAGGTATCGAGCATACGATGCAAGGACATGGCTGCCATTAACAATCCCAAGGTTACGTTAAAAACAAAATTTAAACATTAACAAAATTACTATAAAGCTCTTTTTTTGTGTATATATATGGGACAAGATTCAATTATACTGTGTATATCCTTTTAGTTTTACACTTTTTTAGGACAATTGGACGAGAAAAATTAAAGGTTGAGATTAACAGTAGAGAATGAAAAGATATTTACTGAAAAAATAATGAGTTAATCTCAGCCTTTGATTTCTCTCAATCCAGTGGTCCTAAAAAGATATAAAACTAAAAATAATTTTACACAGTATATATATATATGGTTGAAAATAAATGGTTGAGATTAACTCATTGTTTTTTTTTTCCAGTATATACATTCACATTTCTTACTTTTAATCTTAGCTATCTGTTTTCACTCATCTAACGATCCTAAATCTTTGTAAAACTAAAATAATTTTACATTGTATAAGAGAATCATATCCCGTATATATAATCTCTTTATCTTGTCGAATAAAATTGAAAAAATTGTGTAATATCAAATCCGGATAAGGCTATATATTAAAATTTATAGTAGGTTTAGAATAATTGAAAAAATCTAACTTATCTCACTCCATGCACAACCCTGAATTTTAATATGCTTCATGTGAGATTGTCTAGACTGATTATAGAACCTGATTGATATGATAGAAAAACTTTGAGGACTCAATTAAAACACTGTTTGGGTCAAGACTAGACTTTATGATGTAGTTTGGGGACTTAGGATGGAATTAACCCAATAAAAGAACAGGGATGAAAACAGTGAATAATACCAGTTATTTGGAGAAGCCTTAACAGCACGATCAAAATAAGTTTGAGCAAGAGCTTCGTCGCCGTGGTTAACCCAGATTAAATCTCCATACGTCGACAGAACTTCCCCGTCGTCCGGCCGTACGAACGCCGCTTTCCGGCAATACTCTTCCGCTTTTTTCAAAAGATCGCCTCGCACCTCTTTCAAGAATTTAGCGTAGTTGGGGAGAAGAAGAGCTTCTCCGGGGTAAGTTCTGATCATATTCTGGTGATACTCATCCATTCTCCGTTTCCCTTGACCCCAATATCCTCCCCCGCTGCCGGAATCACCGCCGTCGGAATGAAGGGATGAGGATACCGGTTAAAAGGGGATATCTTCCTCTTCCTTGACGGTGTTCGGAGACCCCATGTGGCTCGGCTTATGCCTGTTGGGAATAGCGAAATGCCATTGTATTTTTTGCTCCTCATTTTTGGGCCATTTGTCTTCCTTATTTCCTTAAATTATAAAGAACTATAATGTAAAAATTAGTCCCAACTTTTACCAAAATGTTCATTTTGCCCTATATTCTATTTTTTTAAACATTTTGACTCCCGACGTTTTATTTTAGAGCGAAAAAGACTTATAACATATGACAGAATAATCATTTTTCCTTTTCCCCCCCTCCTTTTGGGGCATTTTAGGCATCAATGTTTCATGTTAAGTTAAAAAGGCTCGTATTTTAGAGCGTTAATCGTGTGTTAACTAATAGTTTTCATCTATAGAGAGATTTTTCTGCCCCAAAATAAAACGTTCGAGTCAAAATGCTCCCAAAAAAAAAAGAATTGAGGCCAAAATAGCCATTTTATTTAACTTGGGGGCTATTTTAATATTATGCCAATTATAATTAAAACATTAACATTTTGAACTCATTTTAGTCACTTACGCCAAAATGTTTATATTTCTCTCATTTTTCTTCTTTTCAATTTAGTTATGCTCGAATCCTGTTTAAAATTGACAAAAATTAAGTTAAAGCTTCGATCTTCTTTCAGTATGATACATGCCTACAATCGCTAGATACGATTGATTTCGAGATATGTTGTTCGTATTCATATCCATGTGTTGGATTCCCTTAATTCTTTCATGTCGGAACATTATCTTTTAAATCTCAACGATAGGGAGACAGAGAGAGTATAGAAGATTCTTTCAAGAATCTATATAATCAAAGACAATTAATCAATTAACATGAATGTTAACTAAGATAGAAAATATTAGATTATCTATAATATAACTTTCAAATAAAAATCTAAAATATAAGGGTGAACTACTCGAATAGAAAACACTTTCACTTTCGGCAATACGACCACATAACTATTTAAATGATTTCAATGTAGTAACTTCTCGTTACAAAACAAATAATGTAGCTGATGTGGACTTCTGACTTGTCGTTAGGCAATAATAGCCACATCAACTACGTCGTTTGTTTTGTATTAGCAAATAGTTACATTAAAACCACTTAAATAATTATGTGGTCATATCGTCAGAATTATAAGTATTGTGTCATATCGATACTAACCCCATAATTAAATGATCATTTGATTAATTTACCCTTTATATTATTATACAAATATGTTCGTTAGCATTAATACGATATGTGTTAAAACGAAAATTTGTTTGAATTTATTGATGAGATTAAGTTTGGTTCGTCAGTCGCGGATAATTCATTTCTTCTCATTTGGACAAAAAATCACAGTTGATAAGAGGACGATTGTTGGTCGGTATCTTCCTTATAAAAGATTGCAATCTTTTTTTTAAAAAAAAATTGTGAAAGAAATGTAAAACAAGAGGAAGAAGAGGAAAAGATGACGGGGATAAATACCCTATCTATGGGACGATTAATGTCAAGTTTACGATGATGATAACTGTCGAGTTTGTCTCTAACGAATTATGTGGAGTTGTCAGAAATCCAATCATGGAGTTGTCGTTATCTAGGAAGCGTTATAGTGCAAAACTTTTGGAGTCTTATAATGTGTAAGTTTTTTAGATGACAGAGAATAGAGGTGTAATTTTCAAAGAACGTTTTCTAATAAGATACCTAAAGGTATAACGGAACTAAATAAAATTTACACAAATCAAAGTTAATCTAATATGATGAGAAATATAATTTTAGTAATTTTTTAAAAAAATTCTAAATATAATCTTAAACATACTTAAAAGGAAGGAAAATTCTACAAGAAGAAAGATGAGTACTCCTAATAAATTTAAAACTCATAACCGAATATGACATAAGAAAGATGAAGTCCAAACTTTTAAGTTCGTAACTTTTCGATCCCCTGAACACGATTCTAGTATCCGTTTCACTGGAAAGTGCCTCAGTCTCCTCAAATCAACGATGGACTTTTTGATTCTTCATCCTCCGATCTCTATGGTCCACTATCCGATGGGCCTGGAGCTGAACTATGTTGGTCGACTCGTCATTTTCTCGTGGTTCACCGTTCGGATTGATCATCCATCCACAAAAGCTATGTCACGTCAGCCTGTCCGTTAAGTTTTCAACGGCGAGGTACTAAAATGAAATAAAAACTACACATTATATATGATTTCAATTTTTTTTAAAAAAAATTAGATAGTAAAACGGACCAAAACTTATAGTTTAAATACTACACACATGTAGTTTACATTTTAGTATTTAGAGTTTACTAGGGTTTGGCATCATTCTCTTGGCCCACACCAAAAGAGTGCTCTAAAGTTCTATGTGAACCCTTAGGGAAATGATAAATAATGTACTTCTATATATTATCATCAGTTTTTTTAAAATGTTTGTTCACTTGTTTGATTAATTGGAACTACATTCATAAAATCACATAAATGTTAATGTTTTTTCCTCATTCGGACAAGTGAAAATCATAAACTCGAAAGAGATGAACATGAACATTTACGAACTATGTTATTGTTCATCACTATAATTAGTAATTATCCAATGTCCAGCTCTGCACATTTATGGCGTTCAAAGGTGATGATGAAGGAAGAAGAAGAATACAAGGGAAGTTCATAACAGCCTCCAGCAATGCCTAATCATACAATTGGACCAATGAACTGGTCCGAATTACACGCAAAACAGGTTTCCCGACCGAAGTGTTCATGTTTTTCTTGAGTTCTTTTCACTTACAATTGGACCAATGGCTGATGAAACAGGTCTGTAACTTACCATATTACAAGAATCCTTGTCGATATATAATGGTGTGTGTATTTGGCGAGATCTTACCAACTTTCATCTGTCATTCCTGCACACCGAACATAGTCGTATTTAGTTATGGCCTCGATCACCCTCGACGAGCTCCACGCGTATCACGCCATCGATCGATCGATATTCTCTAGGCTGGTGATAAATCTCGGGAGGGATCCGGCTGAGTCTATGCTAGTTATGGCCCTGTGGCTTTGGTTCGAGGAGACCGGTTACCCCAACATTATCGCGAGAAGCGTTAACGTGTCGGATCCCGTCTTGGTAGCGCTAGCCGGTGAAGCCGTTTCGTGTTTGGACTGTCTCGAATTGACGGAACCCCCCGTGCCACCTAGTGGCAACTTGCCTCTGACTTCAAGGATCATGGAGAAGGATGTTTCTCTGCATATGTTGTACCAGAACAAATTCAGTACCATCAGCGGGATAAAGAGTTTCATGAACACCGTCTGCGCTCGGATTTTCACCGATATCTTGCAACACGTGATGGGGATCGCGCCACAAGCGATCCTCAATCAGCCTCTCGTCATCCCCGGTTTCCCTCACCCGTTATTCGGCAACGTCACCATAGTGCCTAGAGCCATGGACCATGACTTCCCTATAGGAGGCCTGTGGGGATGGCACCCTTGCAACAACGTCACCGAGGACGAAAGGACCCTGTTCCTGACTTTCTCGCGGGGCTTTCCAGTTTCGGAAGACGAAATGAGGGAAGTCTTCACCAGGATACGCGGCGTTTGTGTCGACAGCGTGCACATGCAGGACAATGTCCAAAGGGGTGAGCAGGCATTGTTTGCTAGGATGGTTCTACGTTCCGTCACGAATGTCGATCAGGTATTGAACGGGAGGCGCGTAGCGAAGTACCGGGTCAACGGGAAACACATATGGGCACGGAAGTATGAGCGCAGGGAGTAGATCGGGTAGAATTTTATAGCAGTGTCATGTAGGGTAAGCTTTTGGTTAGGAAGGTTACAGCCTTGAGCGTTTAAAAAGCTTCCTTGTTTGCTATGTTTCATTAATATTTGCCAACTATGTTTTGATGTTGTTTTATGTTAATAAAAAACGAATACTTTCTCAATTTTATTAAAATATTGCGTTTGCCGAGAGTCAAACCCGAATCTATTGCTTGGAAGACAATTATCCTAAACAGGGCCGTGGTTATGTTGTTGGAAGTCTTGTGCAAATTCTTGTAAAGGGACCTTTAAATCTCGAACCTATTTTGATCAAAAAGAGGAAAAAATTACAGTTGTATTACACTAAGAAGACCCACTTGCATTGTTTTTTTTAAATAATTTTGCTTCTTAACGAGATTCAAATTTAGGATCAACAAAGTCATGGGCCCAATGATCTAATTACTGCTCTATACGTAATTTTCTTTAATGACAACAACTGATAAATAAATTCTAATTTGAGGTCCCTATTTTTTGAGGCCATGCGTCATCGCGTACTGTGCGCAGGCTCAGCCACGCCTCTGATCCTAACCATTGAACTACAAACACTATCGATGTCATCATATAAAATCAAAATATAATTATTTGTTTCCCTCATCCCATTAGGAGTGTATACATTATTTTCTCTTTTGTTTTCTACTTTTTGGGGGAGAGGATTTGAATTTTTTTATAGGTTTCTATTATATATTTTTATAGGGTTACGATCCACATACATCCAATGTAAAACTAAAAGTTTTACACTTTTTTAGGATCGTTGGATTGAGAGAAATCAAAGGTTGTGATTAACTCATTATTTTTCCGTGAATATCTTCTTATTTACTACTGTTAGTCTCAGCCTTTGATTTTCTTTTATCCAATGATCCTAGAAAGGTGTAAAAGTTTACAGTTTTACACTATGTAATTGGATCCTAAAAATATGTAAAGCTAAAAGAGTTTTACATTATGTAAGTGAATCTTCTTATTTTTATTTTAGTATATTTGAAGACTGATGTCGGATCAAAAAAGTTCAAAGTGAATTTTTATTTGAGATTTCAAATAAGATTCGAGATCGATGAGACTTTTCTGAGGTTGTATTGAATTGAGTGTTGAGTAAAGATATGGAATTATTGAATATAAAATATTGATGTGATATCTTTAACTCGTACTTCGAGATGTATATATATTATGGGTGCTACAATCTAAACTATCGGTTTTAGTCTGATTTAGTACCTAAACTTTCAATATTTTCAAAACTTAACATTAAATTTTGAATAGAGTACTAAAATAAAAAAAAATTAAAGTTTTTAATGGTGAGATACTAAAATGAAACTAAACTAAACTTTAAGTATGATTTTGAAAAAAATGAAAGTTTAGGTACTAAAACGGATTTAAAATGATAGTTTATGTACTAAACTCATAATTTATCCTTATTATTTGGAAAATTATGTGTTTAATACCTAAACTATCAGTTTTAGTCCGTTTTAGTACCTATACTTTCAATTTTTCAAAATCATACCTAAAATTTAATTTTTGTTTCATTTTAGTAGCTAGTCGTTAAAAACATTAGTTTTGTTTCATTTTGGTCCCCCAATTCAAAATCCAATGTTAAGCTTTGAAAAAAAAATTTGTAGGTATTAAAACGGACTAAAACTGATAGTTTAGGTACTAAACGCGTTAAGTTTTTAACGGTTGGTACTAAAATAAAATAAAAAGTAAACGTTAGGTATGATTTTGAAAAAATTATAAGTTTAAGTATTAAAACATACCAAAAATGATAGTTTAGATACTAAATACTTAATTTGCCCTAAAATCAAGGAAACCCAATTATTTCTCAAAATGTTCAACCCAGTCCTATTTTTAGTACCTGCAAAAGAATTTTTTTTCCTCTTTAATACCTACCTACTCATAAAAGTGTAAAAGATGGCAAGTAAAATAGATAATATTTAATGAGTAAATACGTGTCAAATTTTGATTGGGAGTTTTACTCTCACGTCCTTATACTTGCCCAACAAGAAACCTCACTCTGTGCGTTTCTGCCTCTTTGATTCTCAAATATCTTTTCCATCAGTAAAAGACCACTCCTTTGCTAGTCGAAAACTTTAAAGCTCAAATATTTTTAATGGATTTCAAGTTCAGGGCGATTGACGATCCGCCGCCTTCAACTCCGTCGTCGTCGTCGGGTCAAGCATTGCGACCCGAGTCGAACGTCATTCTAAGCCGGACCGAGGACGTGGAACTGGAGAAGTTGCAGATCAGGGAAGAGATAATCGCGTTGGAAGTCGGTCGTCGGAGAGCCATAGAAGCGGAGGTGAGGACGGAGTTGATGATGGTCGAATGGGAGATGGCGGCCTTGCATCGAGTTAGGGAAACGGGTTTATCTTACGACCCTAGGCTTCCTCTCGTGCCTCATTTTCATGGCCTCCACCGCTGGCGGCCTGATGTCCGTTTCAACTCGTTTCCAACTCCTCCGCAACCGACAGTGCTGCAGCATCCGGTTGTGTTTCCCCCACCGCTGACAGAGGTTTTGGACGCTGAGGTTAAGGATTCTTCGGAAGAGAAGAATAAGTTGATTAAGCTGGTGAGCCCTTTAATTAGTACATAATAAATTATTTCATCGTCAGAAAGTAACGGTTTTTCTATTAACCCCAAGCTTAAAGGCAGGCATAAGCTTGAACAAACTTTAGCTTCATAGCCAGTTTTAGATATTTTTTATTGATAATTTGATTTCATTATTATAACTCTCTAAGTTTGTATGTCGAACATAAAATCTTACATCCGTTCTTGATTATACTCACACTAGTTTATCCCCTTTAGAATTCATGGATACAATAGATTGATGATGAAGTTACTGTTCCATTAGCAACAGTTTTTTCATGGCATATTACAATTATGTTGGGGCTCTCATTGCTTAGCATTGGTATCATGTAGTTAAGTGTGAGTATTCAATTGAGTCAATTAACAAAAGTTCGAGTTGATTTTATAAAATTACAAGTCTAGTTGAGTTGAAAAATTCAGTTTTTTCAAGTCGAGTTTTGCACTTTTGCTCACCCTACTTGTAGTAATGAATGGCAACTCCATACCTCACCGGGTTTGTCCATGCATTGTATGTATGCATCATCTTCTTTGGGATCTCAATGCATGTTCATCTGGTCTTGGTATTCAGTTGACTGCATGAAAAGTTTCTCACGACAGTGGAGAAACCATGCCAATATGTTAGATTAGGGCTTCATGTTAGAACTGCTAGATATGATTAGCATCACAGTTTTCTGGGTAAATATTCTTTTCTTTTGTGTACCGTACGCAGGCCAAGCCTGATCCTAATCGTGTTGTCGGAGAAAAGCGGAAAACGCCACCTCTGGCGGAAACCGCTGAACCGCCTCAGCCGTTGATTAGCTCGAAGGTGAAACAAAATGAGTTGAGTTGTCCTATTTGCCTGACCACCGCCACAAGTGAGAAAGCTTTGGCTGAACACCTTGGTGGTAAGAAGCACAAGGCTAAAGAAGCTATGCAAAAAGCTCAGAAAACGGAGAAGAGTTTCGATGACAGTACCGATACCGAAACATCACGAAAGAAACTCAAATGCTCGGATGAGAAGTTGGAGGATAATGAAAAGATAAAGAACGAAAAGAATGAGCATCTGATTAAGAAAGAAGAGGAGATGGAAAGTTTTACGGAAAAGAAAATCGCAGATTCCCTTGAGAAGAAACATGCACCAACTGTGGTGGACGAGGTGGAAAAAACACCAGAAGTTAGCAAAATGAAGAAATTTAAATTTTGGTGTGAAATCTGTTCAATTGGTGTGCATTCTGAGGTGGTAATGGAAACTCACAAAAAAGGGAGGAAGCACACGGATCGGCTCCTGGAAATTGGCAAAAGCAAGGCAGCTACCCTCTCTACTGCCTCCACTGATACCGTCACCGAGCAGGCAAACTCTACCGATGATGAGATGCCGAAAGTGGCTGATGTGGTTTCAGTGGAGAAGACACCAGAACTTATCAAAAAGAAGTTTAAGTTTTGGTGTGAAATCTGTTCAATTGGTGCACATTCTGAGGTGGTAATGGTAACCCATGAAAAAGGGAGGAAACACATGGCTCGACTCCAGGAAATTGGCAAAAGTAAGGTAACAGACCTCGTTACTGCCACCACCGAGCAGGCAACATCTACCGATGCCAAAAGCCGCTCGTGTGGTTTTTGATGAAGCGAAGCTAATGGATGTTTCAAAGGCTGAAAAGATATAAACTATAAGCTACTGTAAGAGATTACATACTTTCCGGACATGTTGGAAGCTCCCAAAGTTGCAGTCTTTATCTGAAACTTCTAAATAGATTTTGATATTTTAGCTGAAACCCAGAATGTACCCAAGATTAGTAAAACTGCCATTAGTTTGATATTGCTGCATCATTATCTGATCCAGGAGGGTGCATGAATTGATACATAACCTAACAGACAAGATCTTTTTGTGACATTTGAACTAACCTCACCGTGGCACCATTTGGTGTTCGCATCTGTTTCAGGACCTTGGTTTCAGACCCACCGAAACCATCGAGAATATCGAGTGTTTGTGGTCGCATTCTAGTCGAAAGTGACAACTTCCTGCCTACTGCAAATACCCATTTCAAGTACTACCATGATGGAACGGGTTCGCACCATTTATAATTGCAAGCAAGCAATTTTATACATGCCAACTATATATTTTTCTTTACAAAAGGTGGAAAGGAGAACATATAACAGTTAAAAGAAGGGGAGGTTGGCAAGCTAAACTCACTTAGTCCACAACCCCTCCAACTACGAACTTCTATTACAAGAATTTTTTAAACCCTCAATGCTACCTGATCTTGCCATGAGATCTTTCTTTTCCTGACTCTGTTGTTTGGTCCGTTTCCGGTGTTCCTGCAGGCTGATATTTTAATATCATTGTGCTGCTCTTCACCTGCAATTCGGATTGAACTTTTCTTGAATTCCCCTATTTTCATTGAATTGTCCATTGCCTGGAGTTCTTCCTCCTCTCTCTGCAATGGAAGGTAATTGAGACCATGTTAGAATGGAAATTGTAACGAAATTAACTTCTTGTAGTTAGAAGTAGATTACCGAAATCTGGTTTAAATCGAAAACTGGTGTCATGGTTCGAGAAGTAGCCTCCTTCCTACTGTAAAGCCTTTCTCTCTGGTTTAAGTCGAGAATCGGTGAAGAACTCTGTAAAACAGCTTCCTCCTTCCCATAGATGTTTCTATGCTGCTTCTGGTTTAGATCAAACATCATACAAGGATGAATGAAAGCAGTTTCCTTTTCATTACCTGTCTTTCCCTTCTGGTTCAGATCAAATCCCGTAGCCAGACATTGCGTATCCAGACGTCGCATACGATGTTCCTTCCCCGTTAATTTATTGTCCATCACATTCGATTTACTTCTAGCCACCGTACTCCGTGGCTGCACAAAGTTTCGGCCTGGAACGGCGTTTGAAGATCGGTTCTGCATCAAGAACTTGTGCCTCCGTCTCAAAAACCTAAGATCGAAACATGGTCAAAACTCGGAAACCAAAACATCATCTTTATGTCGATAATTGTGATTCTAAAGCTATATGAACCCTAAATTGTAATGGAGGGGTAACATACCGAACTTCGGCCAACAGGGTTAATTTTCGCTCTTTCATCATCATCAATTTCTTTCTCATGGCTTCTGTTTCCTGGAAAAAATACAAAGGACATAATCAATCATCAATTTTATCATCAAACATGGCAATGAAATGAAGACAAGTACATATCAATGGATCAAAAGGGAACAAGAGAAGATCCAAAAAATCAACATGTCATCTTAAATCAACCAATCTTGAAGATTGAAGAAACAAGAACACACACCAAGAAAACCCCCTATGGATCTGATAAATCTGACATAATCCAACACCAAATCTAAAAGCCTGGGGGAAAAAAGGTTACCCTGTGCAAGTCTTCAAAGTCTTGCATAAGGCTCTGGTGCTTGAACCTCCTTTGGTCCTCATACGCACCATATGGAGAGTTCTCCATAGCAACACCAACCCCTTTCATCTTCTTCATGTTTTCGGATCAAAATGGTGAGATTGAGAAAAAGAACCCCGAAAGGCCAAAATAAGGAAATGTGAAGAAGAAAGAGAGAAAATAGGAATAAAAAGGAAGAGTCTTTGATCTAAAAGGAAGAAAGAGAGAGATATGGGGAAAGAACTAACAGAAAAGAATATGAATAAGGCAAAGGGGGAGAGAGATAGGAAGGTTCTCGTTTTGCTGTTTAGCCTCTGAAAAACTCTGACCAAGACAAAGAGAAAAACCCAACGAAGCCCACATAACTCGGTGAAAAAACATGTTATTTTCCATTCAAAGAGCCGAGAGACAGTGATGAAGATTGACTTTTTTTGTTGTCGTTGTTGCAGAAAGGGTATTTCAGGGATAAACGTTTTTAAATTAGTTTTTCTTCCTAAAGGTGGGTTTTTTGGTTGGATGGCATTTGAAGGCATTCCCCCCATCTTCTCCTCTTTGGTTCCTTTCTTGTTTTTCTTCATTACATCAACTTTTTTGGGTCATTCAAGAAAGAGAGTTAGGTGCTACTCTTCTTTGATTTTCTTGGTCTTTTGTTTTGTTTCATGAAAGAGAGAGAAAAGGAAAAGGTAAAGCCCTTGAACAGAGAGAGAGAGAGCAGCAAAAATTTAAGGCTTCAATGAAGAAAGTTATTATTTTTCATTTCACAGTATTCATGGTCCCATTGCTTGTTCATTTCCCAACTTGCCATTGCCTTTGTTTTTGAAAGAATGCTTCAATTTCAACCCTTCTATCTACAAGCTATCATGATTTGGACTCATTCATGGCAAATTAATGGTGGTGTACCACAATGAACACCGATGATGGTGAAAATCAGCAGAAATCTTCTGTTTAGAGAGAGCCCTTTGAATAGCTTAAAAAGAAGGGTTAACTATGAATTTAATACCTAAGTTATCAGTTTTGTTCTGTTTTAGTATTTAAACTTTTAATTTTTTCAAAATTATAACTAAAGTTTAGTTTTCATTTCATTTTAGTATCCACAGTTTAAAACTAACGTTTTTAATGCATAAACTATTAATTTTAGTCTGTTTTAGTACTTAAACTTTTAATATTTTCAAAACTTAATGTTAAATTTTGAATGGTGTACTAAAATGAAACAAACACTAAAGTTTTTAACTGCGAATACTAAAATGAAACAAAAACTAAATTTTAAGTATAATTTTGAAAAATATTAAAAATTTAAATACTAAACGAATCAAAACTGATAGTTTAGTACTATCAGATACTAAACGCGTGATTTACCCTAAAATAAATTAGAACCGATTAAAAAAAAGAGATACAAAGCACATGAATTATGCATATTACTGTATTATTATTAGTATTATTCTGCAGTTCCAAAACCCAGGCTTACATGTGAAAGCGGAAGCAATGGCTTTCGAATTATGTCAAAAGGTTTGTAGTGGAGGACCAAAAAGGGTTGAAAAAGAGTGTACTTTATGTTGCTCTAATTGTTTGCTTTCTTCTGTTGAACTGTTTAAAGCAATGGGTAAAAGCAAGTTGGCCATTTCCACCATTGATGACACTTTGGGAGTGCTTATTATCACTGTTTAGTATTGGTTTTTTTGATTTGGTGGGAAATGAGAAGAGAGATTCTGAGATAGGGTTGTATAAAAAGTTTGACCATAAAAATTTGGTGAATACACCAGTAAACTTCATAGGTTATATGGAGGGACATCATTAGGAATGAGTATTTGATCGAGATAAATTAAGTCGAATCGAGTTTATTAACCTTTAACCATAACTATGACAGTTTGAAGTTTGAAATTGATAAAGTTAAGTAGTCGAGTTTGAATTTTATTAGGAATGAGTCTTTGAACCGTCTGGTTTTTGGTTGAATGTTGAATGCTTGTTTTGACGCGTGTGGTCTTATGGGAAGGTTTGAACATGGAAACTATGGTGGATTGATTGACCAAAACACTTGTAAAGTATATGAGGAGGGTGATGACGCACCTTCCAAGGTAACATTACATTCGTTTTCGATGTGTACCGGATGTTAGTTCCAATGTCTATACCATATGTGGTCTGTTCGGACGAAAATGGCGAAACATATTGCTAGCATTTGATCTTGGTAATTGGGTAGATCAATGTGGATACCATATGTGGTCTTTGTTTTGTCATGCCTTAGATAAGCTATATCCGCACTCCATGCACATCGGATGCTTGCTTTCTCCATGGTAAAGATAAAATCAGAAATAGGCCACTTTTGTATCCGTGTGTGAAACGTATACGGTGAGGCTGTCTGCAAAATTATGGTAGTCTTAACTCAATATGCTACGGTTCGTTGTGTTCTTTATATGCATTAGAGAGAGACTATGGCTCTAGTTCTATGTCTTATCATATATTTACAATGTTTCATAATCACTATCTGTTTCGAAGTGGCGATATTGATCGACTGTTGCACGAGCTTCATCATCACTCACGGTCGCACACGATAGTTGAAGAATGTTCCATGGTTGGCTCTCTTCCTCCTTTGAAACTAATGCTTCTCTCCTAGTAATTTGGTTTTAGGCAGGAATCCTTGGAAACATGCAAAACCTCTACGAGACGGTGAAGAAAGCACAAATGGTTGTCCAGGTTGAGTCTGTGCGAGTGCCACACTGGTGGAGCTCGGTTAGGGGATTGAAGCAATGATGATCTCTTGACTGGCGCCTGGTTTAGCCTTGATGGTTGCGTACAAACTAATGGTAGAAATACAAAATGCAACCTAACACATTTCCAGAAATGTAATTCAGTCTTTATGTAAAACCACAACCAATCCTAACTCAAAAGAATCATAAACTTCAGTCCATCCTCCAACCTAACACATTTCCAGAAATGCAAAATGGGAATATTTTTTAGGGAAAAAAGGGTTTTGTGAATTACATTTGTGTGAGATTTCATTACCTGCTTGCCAGAATACCATGGAGTTTTGATATGGTTATTGTGATGGCTAAGGGCAAAACTGATGGCTGTCACTGGTACAACTGAATCTGGGTCTCCGCCGCATCAACAACAACAGTAATTAGTCCCTCGTGGATGAAAATCGTTGGTCAACAAACAGTCTATACGACAAAATATGAGACTTTTTGCCCTAAAACGAAACGTTGGAGCCAAAATAATTCCAAAAAAAGGTTGAAATGACTATTTAGTAAAATGTTAGGAGTCTTTTGTCCTAAAATAAAATGTTGAGGGTCAAAATGACTATTTAATCAAACATTAGAGGCTTATTTTTTAGTATTATTCCTTTTAAAAACTCACCTGAAAACCCATATTCTTAGTCAGCTCTTTGTATATTGGTAGCATTGAACTTGCAGAGTCTTTCCAGTTCTTTATAACGTCACATTCCAATGACGAAAGAAAAAACCCAACCCATTTCACAATTAAAATAGAGTTCAAGTGACGAGTGTTTATTTTATGCAACATTTTATGTTTAAATACTCCTCGTTTACTTATTATTATTGTTGATATGAGTTTTTTCCATGATTTTTATGCAGAGAAATGACTTCTGGAAAATATGCTTAAAATGACTAAAAACTGTATTTTTTGTTCAGGAATCAATGTTGGAATAGTGTATTTTTTGTTCAAGAATCAATGTTGGAAGAGTGGTCATGAATTCGGGCATAAAATGTTGATGTGGCAGCGAGTCAACAGTTTCTAGAAGATTCAGTCAACAACTTCCAGAAGGTTCAGTCAGTTGCTTCCAGAAGGTGGACGAATGACTATAGTATTTCAAACATTTTAAATTCAAATTTTTAGGATTTATCTTTTTATTTTTTAGATTTTAAATTCAAACAATTATTTTTGCATTTTTAGCTTATTTTAGGGTTTTTAGAAGACTATAAATACCCCTTCGATTAAGTCTAAATCAATCATTTCATTCATCAAATTCTTCTTTTGTCTTTTAGATCATTGCGATCTTTTCTCTCTTTGTTTTTATAAAGTTCTCTTTTTAATTTTTACTTTGTTACTTTTAAAGCTTTTATTTTAAAAATACTAAGTATGACTTTCGCCATGCTTACCTAATTTTCTTTCAAGGTGATGGCTAAACCGATGACTCATTTCCAACGTGATAATTGAAAAGCACTTAAACAACTTCATATACATTTCTTAGTTTTTTGCGCTTATTTCAAAATCAAAGCAATTTTCAAAACTAAATATTGACGTTGGTCAGGATGTTGTTATGGTTAATTATGTGGGAGGAAGAATCGGCTTATTGAAAGCACATTTGACTTCCTGGAACACATTTAACAAAATTGTTTGCTAAGCGAAAATTGATATCGGAATCAGTTATTATTGAAACAACATAATCAGAGTCGATCTTTTACAAACTTAATCGATTTTGATCTACAACATTGAAGTTGATTAAATCCATTTCCAAAACCGAAATCAAAAGTTGCACTTGAGTTTTCGGTATACAAAAACATAGTCACAATGATTGGTCTTGTAAACAAGTAACTGACATGAATCTCGAAGTAAATACCTCTTTCGATGATCTGAGTAAACTTAGTCAAATCAAAAGCCAAAGGCTAATTTATATCAATTGAATTTCCAATCTTACTTCCTTTAAATTTACTTCTTTTTATTCTTTATGATCTGCATCACTTTCTTACTTTTATGTCATTCCCTTCATCTATAAACCCCTCGTTTACTTAAACATTACTTCATTCACTTCTTGGCTCAGAAGTTAAATCAAGCATAAATTAGGAAGTTTCCTTAGTGTATGTGAAATCGATCTTTACTTCTCTTTTACTACATTTAATTTCTTTTATTTATTATTTGAGAAAAAAAATATTTTAACGTGAAAACAACGTGCGTCATCAAGTTAATCAATAAAGTACCTAGAAAAAAATACCTGCAAGCAGTCTCATAGCCTTCTGCACATCTGGTCTATTATAGTATTTCTCTGCATAGTTTTCGGTACACGGATCGTAACCCGAGATCCGTCGATGCAAGAGATTACTTTTGAGCCTTATGTGTCGTTTCGAATCGTTTGTTAACGCCGGACATGATGGAGTATAAATGTTGTAGTGATCGACGTTGCCGAACTCGTGGTTAATGGCATAATTTGCAGCAGCAACACATTTTGCAGACCTTGTCTGTGCTGTGAAATTGCAGTACTTCATGATGGATTTGTATGTTTTATCTGATATCATGGAATGGTTCCACCAATATGTAACAGTTCCAATGCTGTCATAGTAATTGTCTGTCACAACATTTCTTACATGCATATGGTCAAACAATGTTCGAGCTTTTCGGTCGATTGTTTCGGATAAATTATGTATGTGTTTGATTTGCTTACCATGAATCCTTTAAGATCGATGATTGGATTCGAGTGAGCTTCATTATAATCATGGATTCTCTTGGTCAACTGAGGAACATAATGCCCTGTACAAACATCGACGATAACTTGCACAACAAGTTAAGTAAAATGATCGAAAACACGTCGGCGACCGTCATTTACTTGCATAACTTTCTCCGGTGATGTAGAATTCTCGGTGCCTGTAGGCCGCAAATCTAGACATCCATCTGATGAGAAACAGATAAGTGCATCCCGAGCAGTGTCATAAATAAACTAATATCATTGGGATTGACTGGTATATATACACACGTCGATGATGAGACATTGAAATACCTGTCCCGTTGTCGCCGGAGTCTCTAAGATCGGAGCTTGTATTCGTGTAGGAGAATCCAACTCCAGCAGGTGATTCCTGGAACAGAATGTTTGCTTCTGCAAACCATGAAGAAATTGGATTTCGTTTCATTGACATTGTTATAAACTTGACGCCACTTTCATACGATATCGAATTCGATACATTCGGACGTAGATATAAACTTTTAATATTGTGTTTGTGTTCGTTTGTTTAATTTTTAAGGTTTTATAATCATCTTTTTAGTATTCACAAACATATTCGTTTAACGTTCACAAACATATTCGTACATCTGTTCTCCATGCACTCTCTTTTTACTCTTTTATTTGCAAGCCAAAGAAAAACGATGAAATATATCACTCGTTTTTAAACTCCTTAAACTTCACAATTTGAACTTCAAAGTTCACCATGTGTTCAATTTAATCTATACCTCACTAATATCCAAAATGTAAAAATATATAAAGAAAATGAGTACAGAGTAAGCGAGTTTATAAACGAACTCGTTTATTAACCTTTGTTCGTGATCGTTCATCATTTATTAAAGGAACATATAAATTTTGTTTATGCTCGTTTATTTAGCTTAATAATCGAACATTATAGAAACGATTCACAAATATTTCATCGAACGATCTATTTATTTACACCCTTAAATATCACCAGACACCCCCAAATTCCAAATTAGTTCTTAAGTTTTAAGAAGTTCTAATTAAATATATAAAGTACCAGTGTTAATATTGTATTGTTGGGAAAATTCGATAATTTTGAGTTTTGAATGAGAAATTGATCCAAACGTTGTTGAGAAAATGTGGAACCATTTGTTGGTTCGTAAATGTGCACGATGTGAGTAGCGTGAATGTCCGAACTGGTCAAGCTCTTTGTGGGCTTACAAATATTTTAACCCAAAGGTGAAATATTTTTTTCCTCAAATAGAATATTTTTTTTGCAAAATCTGTTTTGGAATTAAAAGATAAATATTAAAAAGGTTCATTTATTCAAAACAATAATTTTGGAAATTGTTTAATTACTTGATTCTCCTTAATGCTTCATTAGGTAAAAATTTTCCAATGAAAATACTAGTTTGAACTCTTCCTCCATTTCTAGGTGAGCAAAACAGCTTGTGCAACTAGGACCGTAAATGAAACGAGACAAATCGTAAGCTACTCGAGATCAATTTGATCAAAACTATCATAAATACTCGACTCGAATGGACTAGATTTTAGCTTGAGCTCGACTCGAGTTCTTAACGAGTCGAAACAAACTACTTGATACTCGACTCGAAAAGCTCTTGAGCAGCTCAAAAATATAATTTATTAAGATTTTATTTAAAAAATATTAATAATATTAACATTTATGTTTTCACTTTTCTAAAAAAATGCAATATAAGGTTTTTCATGTATTTAAGGTTTAAGTTTGAGTTTGAGGTTTTAATCGAGTTAAGTTTAAGATTGTTTTTTATTTCGAATTTTTTCGAGCTTTTACGAGCTTTAGTTTATGATTTCGAATTCGAGTCGAGCTTAAAATTTTCAAACTCGTGAATTTTCGAATCAAGTTAAAACTCAGCAATACTCGAATTCCACTCAACTCGTTTTAAGCCCTACATGCAACCCCACATCATCATCATCATCATATTGTTTACAAAAAGAGAATGTAGGGAGAATAGGGTTTTCTTCTTTTTTTACTCTTCGATATAACATCAAAATATATATCGTTGATGAGACTAAATATATTGCTAGGTATATTAGTGATTTATCCTTTTAATTTAAACGAAGAATTACGACGGATGGAAATCGACTATTGACAGATGTTAAAATATTTTGTCTTCATGAAGAAGTATGGTAAAGAAGAATTAAGCTAGAGTGATTTCATTAAAGTCGCATCTCGTCTCTCGGTCATACTCAAGTAATTATATAGAAACTCTAAGTTGTGCGTGTCAGTCGTAAGGTTATAATGGTTGTATGTTGACTGATAAATTTGATAGATATGATCAAATGACGATAAATTTAATTATGTCAGATCACATAGAATTATCAGAGGTCATATTAATTAGTGTGTGTCAGTCGTAAGGTTATAATAGTTACTTGTTGATTGATAGACTAAGTAGATATAGTCAGACGACGATGAATTTGATTTTGATATATCACACAGGATTGTTAGAGGTCATATTGATTATGGGAGGCTTTTTGAGAAATGTTAGATTATTGACAGTTCTTCTATCGAGATCAACGTAGCCCGAAAACTGCAAAAAGGCCACTGGTGGCTATCCCGAAAGTGATGAAATTTGACGATGAGTGAAGCTAAAAAGAAGATGAGAAAGCCTTTGGTTTGAAAGTACTTTGTTGCTGCCATTTTTCAAAAAATAAAGCCTATAGGTAAAGGTCACTGGAAATATATTAATCTCACAAGAGAATATATAGGTAAATGGGAGTGTAGGGCTAAAGCAATAACTTTATATATGGTCAATTATATGTGCTATTACTCACAACAATATACAGGTTAGGGCAGGCTATTGAGGGCTCCTAGTCCTACAAGAGGGCCATACTGTATACATATATATGTAATATGTTCATGGATATAGTTACAGAAATTAATACCTTCAAACTACGGGTTCCCGGGGGGATGAAGATCAGTGGTAGATTACGGTTTTGAAAACTCTCATGGCATGAATTAGGGATGAGTATATGTTAGGTCGGGTTTTTGGTTGACTCGAATTCGATTCTAATATGTTAAAAAGGCATATTTATAGAAAACATGCTCCAACTATTTTATTCATCATAAAACAAAGTTTACAAAATTAAATCCTTATATACAGCCCACCAGCAGTTACTAGCCTAACTAACAATCTAACTAATTAATAACATCAACCTAACTGATTATTAATAGCCTAACTAACTAAATAACCGAAAACTAACACTCCCCCTCAAGTTGGTGGTTAAAGATGTTGATTAACCCCAACTTGGAACTCAAATATTCATGTTGTTGAACTCCCAAGGCTTTTGTTAGAATGTCTATCTGCTGGTCTGTTGTCTTCATATACTCTGTTTCAATTATTCCTTCTTGAATTTTTTTCTCGAACAAAATGGCAATTAATTTCAATGTGCTTTGTTCTTTCATGGAAAACTGGATTTGTTGCTATTTGAAAAGTTGCATTGTTATCACACATCAATTTTGATGGTCCTGTGTTTTTAAACCCAAGTTCATTAAACAAACCTGTTAACCACACTATTTCTGTAACAGTCAACGATACTCTGCCTCTGCAGATGACCTTGCAATTGTATTTGTTTCTTGGACTTCCAAGATAGCAAAGAGTACCCCAGTTTCACACAAAAACTTGTTACTGACCTTCTAGTCATTGCGCAAGTTGCCCAATCTAAATCACAAAAGGCTTGAAGTTGGCATTGACTTTCTGTACTCAACAACACTCCTTGACCTGGACTGCTTTTGATATACCTGACCACCCTCAAAGCTGTATCCAAGTGTAATTTCCTTGGTTTCTGCATGAATTGACTCAGCAATTGTACTGAATAAGCAATATTAGGCCTTGTGTTGGTGAGGTAAATTAACTTCCCAATAAACCTTTGATAACTTGTCTTGTCCTTTAATAGCTCATGTTCTAAAGCCAACCTCTTATTTTGTTCCAAGGGAGTTGCAGCAGGCCTTGCACCCCCAGTCTAGTTTCTTCAGTTAACTCCAATGCATACTTCCTTTGACTTATAACTATTCCCTTTTATGATCTTAATATTTCTAAGCCAAGAAAATACCTTAGTTCACCAAGATCTTTCATTTTGAAGCTTCTATTCAGAATTCCTTTGAGTTCTTCAATCAATTCATTGTCATTTCCAGTTATCAAAAGATCATCCACATATATGAGCATTATGACTATTTTGCTTCCTTGTGACTTAATGAGTAGTCAAACTTGTTTTGAGAATATCTTTCCATCAGAAGAGCCTCTGTTAGTTTCATGTTCCACTGCCTTGAAGACTGCTTCAATCCATACAAGGATTTTTGCAGTCTGCATACCCTGGTCTCCCCCTGACTACAAAAACCCTCAGGTAGGGACATGTATACCTCCTCAACTAAATCACCTTGGAGGAAAGCATTATAGACATCCATCTGAAAAAGAGGCCATTTATGAATAGAAGCAAGAGCCAGAACTGTTCTAACAGTGACAATCTTTGCCACAGGTGATAAGGTCTCAACATAATCAACCCCTTCTCTTTGAGTGTATCCTTTAGCAACAAGACAAGCTTTAAACCTCTCCACTTCTCCATTCAAATTATATTTGATGTGATACACCCACTTACTTCCAATGGAAGTCTTATTAGAAGGCATGGGAACCAATGACAAAGTATTATTAGTTTCCAAAGCTAAAATCTTCTCATTCATGGCTTTAATCCATTCAGGATTTTGAATGGATTCAGTATAGGTCTTAGGCTCAACTAAATGAGATATAGAAGAAAGTTAAAGTTGAGTTTTAGCAGGAAGATGAGAATAAGAAAGAAAGTTAGAAATTGGATAAGTACCTGGAAGAGAGGAAGATTGGTATGACTGCACATAATCATGTAACCAAACAGGCTATTTTTTTACCCTAGCAGACTGTCTAAGAGGGATAGAAATGCTACTTGATGAAGAGCCATCAGAAATAATAGGCTGAGGTGAAGTTTGAGGTAAAAGGGAATCATCTGTTGAAGCTTAAGGTGATGCAGATTGAGTTGAAGACCCAGAATGTATAGAGGATTGGGTGTGAGAGGGCATGACTAGAAAATCAGAGTCAGAAATTTCTTGAATAGGAAAAAATAGAGAAGAAGAAGAAATGGGAAATTGGAAGGAGAAAATGTCCTCATGGAATTTAATATCTCTATTAACAAAGAATGTTTGTTTGTCAATATTGAACAGGAGGTAACATTTTTTAGTGGCAGAATAACCCATAAAGATGGAAGGTATTGCTTTTGGGGAAAACTTATCCTTGTAGTTTGGTTGGGTGGCATAACATAAACAACCAAAAACTCTCATATGAGACAAATTGGGAGGTTTACCATGAAGAAGTTCAAAGGGGCTTTTACCAGCTAAAGAAGAAGAAGGCAACCTGTTAATGATATAACAAGTTGTATTGACACATTCCCCCCAAAACTTAACAGGAACTTGGGAATGAAATTTGAGGGCTCTAGCTACCTCTAACAAATGCTTGTGTTTTCTTTCAGCAATGCCATTTTCCTGATGAGTATGAACACAGGAACTTTGATGAACAATACCCAATGAAGAAAAAAAGAAGAACACTCATTAGCAAAAAACTCAGAACCATTGTCACTTCTAATGAACTTAATTGTGACTGAAAAATGATTTTTTACATAGACAAAAACTTTTTTAAAAAGAGGATTGCATCACTCTTAAGCCTCAACAAAAAAAAGCCAAGACATCCTTGTGTGGTCATCAATATGGTGAGAAAAGATCTATAACCACTATGAGTGGAAATCCTATAGGGTCCCCATAGGTCAATATGTACCGAATCAAAAGGTGCAGAAGATCTAGAAACACTGTGGGGAAAAGGTAACCTAGATTGTTTACAAGAGGACAAATGGAGCATTTATGGACACTGTCAGCATGAAACTTATAAGATTGTAAATATGGAATTTTATGTAAACTAGAGAAAGAACAGTTTCATAAACGAGCATGTCAAGTTTTGTATTATTGACAGTTGAAAGATTCATACAATTTGAAGAGCCCAAAGAAGGACTACAAGAAAAGGAATTACAATGACAAACAAAAAAAATACCAGAATCAAAAGTTAAAGAATCAAAAAAATGCAGCCCACGAGATTCCATACCAATCCCCTTCATCTTTCTAGTGGAGAGATCCTGTAAAATGCAGAAGTCAGGGTAAAATGAAACAGTACAATTAAACTCTTTGGTCAGTTTAGAAACAGACAGAAGGTTATGTGTAAAATTTGGAATTAGCAGGACATTTTTAAGGGAATTATTCTGGTCAAAACAAAAAGAACATGTATGTGTTATGGGGGTTGTTTGGTCATTAGGTAAGTGTACAAATCTAGAAACTGATGTGCAAGGAACATGAGAGACTAGTCTTTGAAAATTTGATAACATATGATCAGTGGCCCCTGAGTCTAATATCCAATTGAAAGAAAGACTAGTGGTGACAGAGTTAATACCTGTAGTATTTGCTACAGCAGCTGGCATTGTATCCACAGAAGGTGCCTTGTTCAAGAGGTGAAGTATTTGATCATATTGAGCCTTTGTAAACATAGGAACATTGGAGACAGTATCTGGTTGTGACTCAGAACTTGACTGGTTGTGGGAACCAAGAGGAGACCGAGTAGAGGCCAAAGCAGCCTGACCACCTTTCTTCTTTGAAAACTTAAAATCAGCAGGAAATCCAATCAACCGGTAGCAATTCTCACTCTTATGCCCTCGAACTTTACAGTAGTCACACACACCAAAAAAAATTTTATCAGCAGTCCCAACAGAGGTAAAGTACAAAGCCGAGACCTCAGAAATTGGAGAAAGAGCAGAAGAGTGAATCCTTTGCGCTTCCTCCTAAACCAGCATCAAATACGCCATATTCACAAACGATAATGGATGCATGAGTAGAATTTGAATCCGCACAGTAGTATATGTCTCATTGAGACCCATGAGAAATTGAAATAGTTTCTGTTGTTCATGGTGAACAGTCGTGCGTTGTGAAAGAGCACAATCGCATGGGAAATGGGAGCCAAGGCTTCATACTCATCCCAGAGTGATTTCAGTCGAGTGAAATAAGTTGAGATGGAAGAATCACCTTGATTCAGGAGCGCGATTTCTCGGTGAAGGAAGAAGGATATGGAACCATCAACCTTGGCAAATATTTCCCTCAAATCCTGCCAAACCGCGACGGCACTAGATGTGAAAACAATCCCAGCGGATAGCTCTTTGCTGACTCGTGATACCTTGTTAAAAAGGCATATTTACAGAAAACGTGCTCCAACTACTTTATTCATCATAAAACAAAGTTTACAAAACTAAATCTTTTATATACAGCCCACCAGCAGTTACTAGCCTAACTAACAATCTAACTAATTAATAACAACAACCTAACTGATTATTAACAGCCTAACTAACTAAATAACTGAAAACTAACATAATATTTACTCGATCTGATTCAATATATATATATATATATATATATATATAAGTAAAATAGGGACTTAATTAAAAAATATAGAGATAGACGTTATTATTTGCAATTACCCCTAAATATAAGGGATACTTATACTATTATTTTAGGTTAAAGATTTTTCATCATAAATATGAACTAGACATTTCAAAAAAAAAAATTAACTCAATCTGACCCGAACCTATTTTATTTAAAAGAACTTTAACAAAATAAAATTAGGTCGAATTAAAATTTATCAAGTCTAAATCATGTGAATTCCCACTTAAAACAATTAAAGTGATATATATCAAAAAAAATTTTAAATAAAATTATTTTTAACAGAGCCGACTATAAGGAGCGCCCTGAGTAATTTTTCATCTTTGTAATTAAGGCTCCCATTTTTTATATTTTTAATTAGGGTCTCTAATTTTTTTAAATCTTTTATTTTTTATCTTTATAATTGAGGTCGTTTTTCTTAATTTCACTTTTTATCTTTATAATTGAAGTCTCTAATTTTTTCAATTCCATTTTTTGCCTTTATAATCGAGGCCTCTAATTTTTTTAATTACATTTTAAAATTTTATAATTGAGACTCCTAAATTATTTTAATCTTACTTTCTACCTTCATAATTGATGTCCCTAGTTTTTTAATCTCACTTTTTACCTTTACAACTGAGGCCCATAATCATTTTCAATCTTACTTTCTACTTTTATAATTAAGTCCCATAAGTTTTTTCAATCTCACTTTCTACCTTTATAATTGAGACCCCTAATTTTTTCTGTTTCATAAAATTCTCAATTTCTCATCCATTTCTTCGTCTCTCTCGTTAATTAATTTAATTTTGAATTAAATCCAATCATATTTGTCTCTTTTTTTACAAATCTCATTTTTTTAATTTACCGAATATTCTTTAATTATCAGACTTCTTCAATCTCAACCTAACGATAAAATAATTCTTTATTCTTTATTTTTTTAATTTATTACTCAAAATAAGTTTATATCATAATTCATACCCAAGTTCGATTTTTTTTCTCTTAGTTGTATTTAAGATGTTTTCTTAACAAAACAATGAAAATAATATTTGATAAAATTTAATCATTCTAAGCTTTATTAATATAATATTAAATTAACTATTCAAAGTAATATAATATACTTTCATTCTATAAATGTCTATTTTTGAGTTTTCGCTCAAGGCCTTGAAAATGTTCGAGACGGCTCTGACTTTTAATAAAATTTGAAATATTTTTAAATTTTTAAAATGTGTGTCCATAAACAAACACAATCAAAACAAAATTTAGTTAAACAAGCAATTTAACAATATAATTCAACTTCTTTATTTTAAAGTCACCTAGAAACAATCGAATCGGTAGGATTCGAAAAGGGCCACTAATCAACAAAAATTCTTTAATTTTAATAATTAAATTGTAATAAATTATAAATATTCATTTGTTAATTTTTATTTTTCAATTGTATGAATAAAATTTTAATTTCGTTCAATTTTATAAATTATTAAAACTGGTATTCACATGATATATTTTATGTTAAAATAATATATATATATATATATATATATATATATATATATATATATATATATATATATATATATATATCAAATATAAAACAAATTTATTTATTTAAATATGTATAATTAAATTAAATTAAATCATTATATATATATATATAATTAATCCAAATTAAAATATATAAACATAATTACATCAAAATAAATTTTTTATTATTTTAGTATTTATAAAAAAAATTGGGTAAACTACACATTTAGTACTTAAACTATTAGTTTTTTTCTATTTTACTACATAAATTTTTCAATTTTTTAAAACCATACATAAATTTAGTTTTTGTTTCATTTTAGTATCCGTTCAAATTTTAACGTTAAATTTTCAAAAAAAAATGAAAGTTTAGATACTAAAACATACCAAAATTGATAGCTTAGGTACTAAACTCATTAAGTTTTTAATAATAAGCTAAAATGAAATAAAAACTAATCGTTAGGTATGATTTAGAATTTTTTTTGCAAGTTTAGGTATTAAAATATATCAAAATTAATACATTAGGTACTAAATGTATAATTTACCTAAACATTTGATGTTCCCAAAGCTCGTTGACAAACCATCATTTAATCTTGAAAGTGAAGATAAGGCATGGAGATGGAATCCTCGTCAACCCGCAATTTACTATATTAAAATTCATAATCGTGAGCGTATTTATATAATATATAATATTATTATAAAATATAACAGAAAACTAAGTTATTAATTATTTTTATATATCATAAATATTAAAATATCATAAAATTAAAATATAAATATTATAAGTTGTATTTATAATTTAACGAGAAATATAATTATAAATACTTAAAATTTAATATAACATTCAATCTGTATATATATATACACTATATATAGAGATTATTTATATATTTATTATAATAATTATATTTATTATTTTTTTAAATTAAATTAGTATTTCTTGACATTAATTAAGGCAAAATAATAAAAATACTCCAACGTTTGCACACAAATTTTAATTACTCCGTCGTTTTATTTTGGAGTAAAATATATTTGAACATATCAAAATTGTTAGTTAACGCTTCTTATTGATATGGCAAGTTCAAGTGTGATTAATTATAATTTACTCTAAAAATATTTTTTTGAAGTAACGTCACATATGAACTTGTCACGTCCGTATGAAATATTATTAGTTAGTCTACTAATAATTTTTATTTAATCAGAGGATATTTTGCTTAAAAATAAAATGTTGAGACTAAAATGCTTCGAATAAAGGAAAGGGAGCAAATATGGATGAGCATGGGACCTAAACTAGATAGGTTTCGACCCAATCGGGTCAGGGTTTTTTTTAATTTTGGTTCGGGTTTAGGGTTAAAAATATCCGATCCGAAAAAATATATAATTTTACCTTATATATTCAAGAATAATTACAATAATACCCCTCTATATATAATTTTTTTCAATTAAGTCACTATTTTTATTGAATAAAAATAATATTTTTTATTATTTTAAGCCTAATCAGGTCTGGTCAGGTTTCTATATTTTATATCAGGTCGGAGTTGATCAGGTTGAGTCTCGAATGAAAGATCCATTAATCTCGAGTCAAATCAGATAAATCAAAAACCCGACCTATACTCATCCATACTAGCAAAGCAACCATTTGTGCAAACGGAAAATAATGACTATTTTGGATCAAATCCGATTCTATGTTTATTTCACTTCCAAAAATTATTACTATATATACTGCCAAACATAAACGTTTCCCCAATTTTGTTTTCCCCCCTTTATTTTGGTGGGTTTTGGTAGATTTCGAGGGGAAAATCAGGTATTTTTCCTCCCTATTAACTTTTCGATGTTTACGAGATTGCTCCTTGTTTCGATTTATATGTTTTTCATCTTTAATTTATTAGCGTAGAGGTATTGATTTGATTGTGATTCCCGATCTATTAAACAGCTCTCAAGTTAGAACCTCTGTTTCGTTTTGTTTGGCATCTGAGAAAATTGTAGATTTAAGGTTGGATTTTCAATTGGGGATATTGGTTTCACTCCTTTTTCTTTTATATTTGTTACTTTCAGATGATAGAGATATCAAAACGATCAAAATCGGTGCTTTCTTGATTCTATTATTGGAACGTTTTCAGCGGTGTTCTATCTAATATGTGAAATTTTCTGGAGGATAGGGAAAAGGACAGATAAATTTGATTATTTTTTGTTGTTGTTGTTTATTGATTGCTTTGTTGCACGGTTATGTGGTTTCTATTGCATGGGTGTGTGAATTTTGAGTTTTGATTTGATTGTATCGCAGGAGATTCATTGAAACCAAAAGATGTTAGAGCAATTGCTGATATTTACGAGGGGAGGATTGATCCTCTGGACGTGTAAAGAGCTTGGGAATGCTCTTAAAGGGTCACCGATTGACACCTTGATCCGGTCTTGTCTTTTGGAGGAACGCTCTGGTGCAGCGTCATATAACTATGATGCTCCAGGTGCTTCTTATACCCTCAAGTGGACCTTTCATAATGAGCTTGGCCTTGTATTTGTCGCTGTGTATCAGCGCATTCTCCATCTTTTGTATGTGGATGATCTTCTTGCACTGGTTAGGCGTGAGTTTTCTGAGATCTATGATCCAAAAAGGACGGCCTATAATGACTTTGATGAAATTTTTAGGCAACTTAGGATGGAAGCTGAAGCTAGGGCTGAGGAGCTTAAGAAATCAAAACAGATGGTTAAGCCTGTCAATAACGGTAAGAAGCAAGGGCAGCAGGCCCAGAAAGTTGGCTTTGATAAAGGAAATAAGAAGCAGGGTAACTTGGCTGCTGATGGTGGAGATGATGATAAAGGGAAGGGTCGTAAATTGGGGAATGGGCACTCCAATGGTAATAATTTTGAGAGTGAAGAACCTAGGATGACAGCTGTTGTAAATGGTAAAGAAAACACTAGTTCCAATGTTAGTGCTTTTGATGTAACTAAGCTTCAGAAAAGAACTAAAAGTGGAAAGAAGACTGACACTGTAGTTAACAAGGGTTCCAAGGTGGACCCTAAGAAAAAGGTTACCAAGAAGAATAGAGTTTGGGATGATGCTCCTACAGAGACAAAATTGGACTTTACTGACCCAGTGGATGGAAATGAGAATCAAGAGGTTGTTGCAGCAAGTCAAGGTGAAAGTATGATGGACATGGAAGAGATTATTGGCAGTGATAGTGAAAGTGAAGAAGATGACGATCTGCAGAAGGATAGCAAGCCTGAAGCTAAGAAAAAGGGCTGGTTTTCCTCTATGTTCCAGAGGTAATTTATTTATGTAGTTACGTCATATGGTTTGTAACTTTGTTCTTGGGTATACTTGTTACATCTTCATGACGAGTCAAATTCATTTTCCCTGATTCGTTTTGGAACATTGATTCATAGCTTGTGTTTATTATGTTCAGATGTTCCTCATTAGCCATGTCCTCATTTATTTGATTTATTTTTTTATACAGCCTTACAACTAGAGTTGCAAATGTTTGCTTCATTGAGTCGGCCCTTTTAACATTGCCTTGTGTGGCTTTATATTAAACAGGGAAACATGGCTTTAGTGGTATAAAATTTCTGCTAGACATTAACATTTAAACAGTGGAGTATTTAAATTTCATTTGCTTGTACCATTACCTATTCTCCAGTCTCAGAGTTTTGAAGCTTTCTGTTTTCCCTTCTTAGGGTACTTTAAGTGGCAGACAGAACTAGATGCTCCTGGACATGTTTCATTTGGTCTTTATTCAACTGTTAGTGGAAGCTTTTATCATGCCACTGTAGTAATTATTGTCCAGTTATATCATTTATTAATTTTCTACTTTATTGGGCTCAGTATTGCTGGAAAGGCAAATTTGGAGAAGGAGGACCTGGAACCAGCTTTGAAGGCTCTGAAGGATAGGCTTATGACCAAGAATGTGGTATGTTTTCTGCTAATCTAACGTATTTGTTTTCTGATGTATTAGTACCTGTTGATGTCCATAGAGCTGCTTAGTTATATGTGGCATTTACAGGCTGAGGAGATAGCAGAGAAGCTTTGTGAATCAGTAGCTGCAAGTCTTGAAGGGAAAAAACTGGCCTCATTCACAAGGGTCTCATCAACTGTGCAGGTCTGCAAACTTTCATCTTTACTATGTGAACTCTCGATTTATCCTTTTCTTTTGTTTTCCTGCCTGTTTATTTTGTATAAATTTATTTGTCTATGGTAATTGTGACTGCAGGCTGCGATGGAAGAAGCCCTTGTTCGTATTTTAACTCCTCGGCGCTCCATTGACATACTGAGGGACGTGCATGCTGCCAAGGAACAGAGGAAGCCCTATGTTGTTGTCTTTGTTGGTGTTAATGGAGTTGGGAAATCAACAAATCTGGCCAAGGTTGAGCTGATTTAAAATATCTAGATTTTTGCTTAGGGATATGCCTTCTAGTTTGGGTGGCTAAACAAGTCACTTTGCAGGTTGCATACTGGCTTCTACAGCACAATGTTAGTGTTATGATGGCCGCTTGTGATACATTCCGTTCTGGAGCCGTTGAGCAATTGAGAACACATGCACGTAGACTCCAGGTATTACATCAATCGTAAAGGTTTTATTTTTGACATACTTGGCCCCATTATGCTTGAAGGTGGTTTGCTTCAAATCTAACGTGTATAGGTGTATTATTGTATGGCTACTCTTATATCTGATTGTTATGTGTTCTGTGCCAGATTCCTATATTTGAGAAAGGTTATGAGAAAGACCCTGCAATTGTAGCAAAGGAAGCAATTCAGGAGGCCACTCGTAATGGTTCAGATGTTGTTCTCGTTGATACTGCTGGTCGTATGCAGGTATCTTCTGATCAGTTAATTTATTTGTTTGTAGACTTCATACTTTGGCTACAGCTTGTTGGGTTCTTTGTCGATTCTTATTGTTTTCAGAAGCCATAATCTGTGAGAGATTTACTTTGAAAAGTACTGAATTGCGAGCAATGCTATATTGGTTTTCTTGTTGCCATTGTAATGATACAATTCTATGCTGATCAGGATAATGAACCGTTAATGAGAGCCCTTTCGAAGCTTATATACCTCAATAATCCGGATCTTGTCTTATTCGTCGGAGAGGCACTAGTTGGGAATGATGCTGTTGATCAATTATCAAAATTCAATCAGGTTAGCTTTCATATTTAAGTATTTTTGTCTATTTTATCTAAAGCATTTACCGTACCCCTGCTTATGTTACTCGACTTGAGAGTCGGTTTTGGCTGCGGATCACCAAGAGGGGTATGTTATGTGTTGGATACGGATGCTGGACCCTAGGACTTCCGAATAAATCTATGTTATGAAGCTGTTGCCTATTCTTCTTGTAGAAATTGGCCGACCTCTCCACCTCTTCTAATCCGAGATTGATAGATGGGATTTTGCTTACGAAGTTCGATACCATTGATGATAAGGTAAAATGAGTTTAAAAAATGCCAAGGTTTTGATATTTTGATTAGGTTTGAGAAATCACATTGCCACATTTTTTTTCCCAACCAAATTCGGTGTAGGTCGGGGCAGCGTTGTCGATGGTCTACATATCGGGAGCACCGGTCATGTTCGTCGGGTGTGGCCAGTCGTATACGGACCTGAAGAAGCTTAACGTCAAATCGATCGTCAAGACACTGCTGAAATGAGTGGAATGGTTGTTGTAAAAACTCAGATTTCATTTGCAATGCTCAACATTATGACTTTTAATGGATGTGCATCAGCCCCCTGCGACTCTACATTTGTTTTGTGTTGGATCTTAAAATTATTACCGGTTTGGTATCTTACTTCTCATGTCTGCTTTCTAATGAGATTAATAAATCCTAGGATAAATTACGTATTTAGTACTTAAACTATCACTTTTGATTCGCTCTAGTATCTAAACTTTAATTTCTTTTCAAAATCATATTTAATATTTAGTTTCTATTTCACTTTAATATCCCACCGTTATAACTTTAAAGCGTTGAATATCTAAACTATCGATTTTGGTATGTTTTATTAGGGGTGTGCAAAATTACCCGACCCGCCGACTCGGATAAAAAAAGCCCGTGTAATTTTCTAAAAAAAATTACTCGGCCGGGTCAGGTACCCAACCCGATACTTTCCGGGTCGGGCCCGGGTCACAAAAATTGATTTTTCCGGTACCCGGTTATCCGAGTACCCGATTAAGTTTTTTTTTTTTTTTATAGATTATGTTTTCTAGATTCTATTCATTCAATTATCGTTTCTAGTTCTTATCTTCAACAATTTTGCAGTCTTTGAAGGAAAATGATGATAGGTTGCGTCCGTTAACTATAGTCCCAAGAATTTAAGATTTGCTTAACATCTTTGTGTCTTGCTTTTTCATTCTGTTTTGGATGAAGCAAGAAATCATTTGGCCCCTTGGAGCCATGATATTTTTTCTATGGACTATTATTTGCAGTGACAAAGCGAATACCTTAAAGATATTATGTTTATCATCCTTTTAGAAATTTTGAGTTGTTTCCTTTCTGTTAGTTTAGTGAGCTTGCATATTAATGAGAAAGGTGTTATCGTTTTATCCATGCGATTTGTGTTATTGTATTATAGCATTGTTTGCATGCAAAAGAACCTCTTTCATGGCTATCTGTTTTATGCTTTTGTCTTGAATTGCTGCTTTTTTTTTTTAAAGGCTTCTGCAAAACTACAATTTAAGCTGATAAATAAGAATACCTATTGATTTTTCAAGTGATTCTAGTATTCAAATTTGTGTGTGTTTTTATTTAATAATTTGATAAATAAATCGGGTACCGATTACCAGGTACCCGGAACATCCGATCGGGACACGGGTTGAGAAATCATCGAGCTGGATGTTCAGGGTACCCGGTAATCGGGTACCCAAAAATTCGGGTACCTGGATTTGCACACCCCTACAAACAACCACCGCAACACATATGCAAGACGCTGGCATTGATAGATTCGTACATTTAAATTTTTTTTGTATTTAATTTTTTTACTTATTTACCATTTATTACTTAATTTATTTTGTTTATGTTGTTTATTACTTAATTCAAGAGAATAGTTTTATTATTATTATTATTTTGTTTATTACTTAATTCAAGCGAATGGGTTTATTATTTAGTGAATTTTAATCCATTTTCTTGTATCGTTTTCTTGTTTAATTAATCAGTGATGATAAAATGACATTAACTTAAAGTAAATGTAAATTACATTACAAAAACTATTCTTTCATAAACAACAACTACATCAAGCACAACATTAACGGTTACTTGATGACAAAAGAGATGTACATTTTTTCTACTGTGTCTTGGGTTTCTATAATGCCCACATCTTTTGTTTTCTCTAGATGATTCTTGAATATCATATCACAATGAATTCGAGTGGATTTTGGATGACCACGGTCCCTCAATAAGAACTGATTTGGTATAATCGAAAGTCAATTATGAACCTTATTAGGGTTTTTTTCATTACCTATAGGGGAACTCAAATTCATATACCTTAAACACTTCTGATAGTAGGTATACGAGATCCACAAAACGGTTATAATCTTGATGGATATGCGAGCGAGTTGCTATGATATGAGAGCATGGATACTTCAGAGCTTGAAAAAACCCACAGTCGCACCATCTGTCTCGTAGGTTAACTCTGAACGAGTTAGCTTGAATCCCTTGAAGAGGTTGTGGGATCTTTGTGACACGAAACAATTCATAGGTTCTAGAGAAGCTTGTTATAAACATTCCATTTAATGCAACAATTATTTTTTGTAGATCTGTAACTAATCTAGGGTGATAGACATGACCACTTTGCATCCATGTTTGAGCTTGTCCCCCAAGCTTCGCAAAAAGCTCTCTCAAACAAAAATATGTCATTTTTACCAAAGTCGTTACTGGTAAATAATGTGCCCCTTTAAGGTCGAATTGATTACCTCGGCCAAATTGTTCGTCATGTGTCCATATCGATATCCACCATCATATGCATTTGTCCACATTTCTTTATTGATGAGGCTGATGTAATTGTATCATTCCTCGTTCTTTGATCCCAGTCCCGCGATCTGAAATGACACAAATTTTTTTCCCTCGTGATAACAAGTGAGCGTAAGTTTCGGAGGAAAAAAGGCCAAGAATCTGTATCTTCTTCTTAAACAGAGGCAAAAGCAACTGAAAGAATGTTGCAATTATCATCTTGGACAACTTTCAATAGTAAAACTTGCTTGTATTTTCCATACAAGAATGTCCCGTTGATTTCCACGACCTTGCAGTATTTCACAACATTAATACATTGTGAGTAAGTCCAAAAAAGCCGGTAGAATTGATATCGATCGCAAAGCACTCGATCATTATGGTATGCATGGTAAGTTTCGAGGTCCATAACTGTCCCAAGATTCAACCTGCACACCACCCTAAACCAACTTGGTAGTTCATTGTAAAATGCATCTCATTCACCGTGAAGTTTTTTAATGGCATTATGCTTTGCCTTCCATGCTTTCCTGTATAAGACGATATACTCATATTGCGATTGTATAGCTGAAATCAACACAACAATAACTATATGGAGCTTGTTTTTACCATAAGGCATGATGGCTTGACATATCATGTCGGAATCCAAGCTGGGATAATCCTGGTTGATCCCTCCAACACAACATGTGTGAGGATCGTTGTATATCATTAGTTCCCATAATTGTTTTTCCTCTTCCTCTTCGATACGTGAACCATCCAATTGCATCTGTTATCACGTTGGACACAGTGGCAGACATATTTTTCGGTGGTAGAGCGGTCGACTTTGGACTAAACAGAATTACGAATATTGTAATTCTTAATTGCCATCATCGCTTCTTCTTTGCATGAAAATTCTATTCCTAAATATAACTCACCATCAATGACTGATGAGTTAAATCCATAGTTACCGGCATTAGGCATATCCACAAATTCTATCCCGTACATTGCACCATAGTCAACTTCATACATGTGTGCTGGAGGTTCAATACCACATTTGTGGGAACGTCATCTACATCATCATCATCATCATCATCGGAGTCTATGTTGAACTGCGGTGATTTTGGGTGAACGAATAGTCGAGACTCAGCACCATCCACACCTGGCTCACGAAGCGGTTCTTCTAGTGGAGATGAGAGTTCCTCCACGCTGTCGACATTTAGGTCGAACAACCTGGTAGTTGCATGCATTCCCCTTAAACTTGAAGGCATCTCGACATTGAGGTCAAAAAAAGCTCACAGTTGAATGCCTCCCCTGGAACTTGAAAACATCGTGTCAAATGGAAACTGCACAGATTGTTGCGTCGAGAGCATCTCCATATTCAGGTCAAAGAAATTGGCAGATGAATGCCTTCCCCTTGAACTAGATGAGATGTTGCCATACGGATTGTTTGTGAACCCACATCGATACATATCGTAAGGAGATATTGATGAATATCTCCTCATTGAACTTGATGGAATGGCACCATAATGCGGATTTCTCATTATGACGTTAAAATCATTACACATTACTGTAGTTGACTAATTAAACCTGTAATGTGAGGAACAATTTAGGGAATTAAACAATTGGTTTTACATGTAAGGTCAGTTGATTAAAGTACCACATCAAAATTCTGTCACTCCTAATAGGAGTCGCTAATGACAAATGATTGATTTATTATAAATTGATATCGTTAGTGATGAAATAGTTAATTTTGAAACATCAGTACATAAAAGATAAATTGATTAAAAGATAAGTGACTATTTACGTGGTTTTCCCTTTCGTAAATAAATAAACAAAAGCTTAATCTTAACTTCCCTCTCTTCCTGTTATTGGTTCTTTGCTTCTCTTTCTAAATGATAGATACAGTGATTTAGGAAAGTGAAATTCAATTCACCCCTTTTGTTTGCTTTGTCTTCAAGTCTCGTCGAGTTTTCTCCCTCACTTTCTCGCATTTTCTCGGGAAAAAAAGGAGAGAAAAGAAAGCATGGAATTGCCTGTGTTAGCTTTTACGTTAAGAGAGTGAGTGGGAAAAAACACAGTTCCAACAACAAGTGCTGCAAAAGCTTTTTCTTTTGAGGTAATAATAACCCTCTTTTCCATCTCTCTTGTTTCCCACAATGCAGAATGGAAACTCTGTTTCCGAGGCCAAATTTGAATTGATTTAAATGAATACACAACTTGATCCCATTCCTTTTCCTTTTTTCCCCCTGAACTGTAAAGCTTGAACCTTTAGCTTCTTCTTCTTAAAGGGTGATCTCATCTTTGTTTAACTTCGGTTTGGGTATTAGTTTTTAGGGTTTTCGAGCTCATTTCGAAGACTTTGTGGACAAGGGAGAATGGGGTTTAAGGGGTTTTTTCCAAGGAGATTTTTGGATGGAAAATGAGGGTTTTTTAGTATGTTGGTGAAAGCCTAGAGTGGCAAAGTTGTAAATTTAAGTAAGTTTTGTGGGGTGAAGCTGAGATCTGTTTTTGGAGCTTTGGAGATACTGTTTGAATGTGATGCAATTCTTGGTGTTAAAAGGGTTTTTGTAATTGGTTTAGGGTTTTTGTTTACGAGGAATATGATGATTATACTGAATTTTGATGATTTTGTGGATTGGATAGGCAAAAGTTGAGGGACTGGGCTAAACAAGGTGCTGGTAAAGTGGGACTGCTTTCAGGCAGATAAATATATGAGATCTTGATGGTGTTTATTTGAGGGATATCTTCGTCTATGCCCGGAGGCCCGAGATTGAGGCCGATGAATGTGGCGGATACCGAGTCGAGGGCCGTACTGGGACCTGCAGGGAACAAGGCAGGTTCACTGAGTGCAAGAAAACCAGTTTCAAAGCCTTTGAGAAAGGTTGAAAAGACTCCGGTTGAGGTCGAGAAAAAGGCCCTTCCATCATCTACTGTTAGTTCACTTTCTCCAAAGACGCATTCCGCTGGCATTTCTTCCATGCTTCGTCGGCATGAATGGTTATTACATTCTGATTTGTCACCAAATGCTTCGTGTTCATCGGATGCTTCCACTGATTCATTTCATAGTAGAGCATCCACTGGCAGGTGAATCCGGTCATATAGTGTAGGAAGTAGGAGGAAGCCGTTTGCATCGAAGCCGAGAAGTGTCGTTTCCGACGGTGGTTTGGATTCACCGCCCGGTTATTCACATCAAAAGAAGAGAGCTGCTTGGGTGATACCAAATACATGTGTGTGACTTAACCTGATTCAATTGTGAATCCATGTGAACATTTCCTTCCTATGCTGCTTTCAACTGAATTATCAGCCTCATAAGTTTGCTCTAAGTGTTAATTTTATCGGTTTTTACGATTTGAATCGACCAATAAGTTAAATGCATGCTTGATATTTATAAGTTCTGCACTTTTATGAGGAAGTACATGTATGACATGAATGCAAATTAGTTACACATTCAGAGGTTCAGGCATTATATTCGAATTAAAAGACTGTATATCATCTTATCTCAATTTGTTTGAGTTACACCTTCGAGTCATCGATATTGTTTGGAGGGTTGTTCTAGGACATTTACCGGAGGAAGGCATTCCGTCATGCTTTCTACTTACTTGGTTTTGGTTTTGGATCAGATCCGAGTTATGCCGCCTTCCACGATGAAGAGTGGGGAGTTCCTGTACACGACAACAAGTATGTCATCTCGATATTGGCTGTATCTGGTTACTGATTAAACTAACTAGCTCTCCGGTAAAAATATATTTTACTCGACGACTAGTTTGGCTGATAACGTTTTCCACATGCAGGAAATTGTTTGAGCTGCTCGTACTGTCGGGTGCATTGTCCGAACTTACTTGGCCTGCTATCCTAAGCAAAAGACAGATATTTAGGTATTGTGCCCGCAGAATCTCCATCTTACTTCCGTTGAATATGTGGACTTCTGAGATGTATCTTTTATGCAGGGAAGCTTTTGTGGAGTTCGATCCTGTTGCCGTGTCAAAGCTAAATGAGAAGAAGCTAGTAGCACCTGGTAGCTTGGCGAGTTCGTTGTTATCAGAACTAAAGCCGCGGGCTATCGTCGAGAATGCATGCCAAATGTCTAAGGTAAGATTCCCATTCTACTTTTCACCATTTTTTCGACCTTGCTTTCGAACCGCATAACGAATAACATGGAATATGACAAAAGTTTGCTCTACTGAAGTTGTTGTACATAGTGGAAGATATGAATTTGTAGTTTACCTTGCAAGATAATAGCACACCTCCGGTCGTCTACTCGACTTCGGGGCTCGTTTTAAACCGATAGTCCCGATGTAGGATTAATTGAATTGATGGCTAAACCCAATCAGGGACCAGTTATATTGTTCTCCATTGTTTTAGCAAGTGATTAGACAAATATAGAAGGTTCTTAGTGATCATTTTGTTTTAGTAGGTTTGTAGAGATGTAGCTGAAGTGGTCCTAAACCCTCCAGGCACATTATTTGGACTATCCATGGTGACTTTGATTATGATTGAAACTAACTTTTTGCTGGTTTTGATGATGCCAGGTTATAAATGAGTTCGGGTCGTTCGACGAGTATATTTGGAGTTTCGTGAACCACAAACCTATCGTTAGCAGATTCAGGTATCCTCGCCAGGTTCCGGTTAAACTCCAAAAGCAGGTGTCATAAGCAAAGATCTAGTAAGAAGGGGTTTCCGAAGCGTGGGGCCGACGGTAATCTACTCGTTCATGCAAGTGGCCGGAATAACAAACGACCATCTCACGAGTTGTTTCAGATTCCAGGAGTGTATGACTGCAGCAGAAGGGAAAGAAGAGAATGGGATCAAAGATGTGCCATAAGAGAGAAAACTCGATAATGATATCATATCGGAATTGTCGACAGCTTTCGACGGATTGAGCTTCTCCTCGGAACGATGTTCGGTCCGGGTTCTATCATCAGTTTTACCACGTTGACTGATACTCTTTGGCTCGTAATGAAAGATGGTTTTGTTGTGTATAAAAATTTCTATGAATACTCGTGCATTTATGAATCTCTCTAGATTGTAGATTCCTAGAGAGAAAAATTAAAATATAAATGGTGAAATCATGAACGTGTGCTGTCATTGATACCTGTGAGTAATGGTTTAGGGGCAATTAGTGTCCCAAGTAGAGTTGGGCATTTGACCCGAATTCAATGGATTCATATAGTCAATTTTGTGTTTTCGAAATTTAGGTTCGGGTCGGTCGGATTCAAATTTATGATGAAATACCAACCTGAGATAATTAAAGTAATATCATTCTCTCTATATATAATGTATGGTGTAAATTTTTACCCTCATATATTAGATGGGATAGATTCTCCTTAGGCATGTAAACGAACCGAACGAACACAAGCAAGGGTATGTTCATATTCGTTTGTTTAACTTTAATCGAACAAATGAACGAACACGAACAAAAAAATTCTTGTTTGTGTTCGTTCATTAAGGAATGTAGCTTGTTCGTGTTCGTCCATGTTCGTTCATTTAAATGATGAACGGACACAAATGAACGAACTTAAACGAACGGATGTAAATGAACGTAAATGAACACAATAAACGAACGAACTTAAACAAAAGTTATAAATGAACGTAAATGAACAAAACAAATGAACATAAACCATAACAACAATAATCACATAAAATTCATTAATATAAATTGCAACTTCATAGTAAAATTTATATTTAATTGTTATGGGTTTTTTTTATTTGTACTTATAATTAATTGATTTTTAAAATATTAATGGTTATCATATTAAAATTTATTGGCCATTAATATTTTAAATGTCTAGAGAGATTAGGGTAAACATAAACGAACGAAAGTAAACGAATATATTATCGAACGTTCATGATCGTAAATGAACGAATGAGCCCCCTGTTCATGTTCGTTTATTTAATTAAATGATCACAAAATCTTGTTCATGTTCTCTCGTTTAATAAATAAATGAACATAAACGAACTTCTCACCGAACGATTCGCTTCCTTTACATGCCTAATTCTCCTTAAATTTGAGTTGAATAGAGTAACATATGGAATGGTATGATATTTGAATTGAGTTCAGATGGATCGAAAATCTGACCCATACGTAATCCTATCCTAAAGGGACAAGAGGGGGACTCTCTTTTACAAGACATGTTTGTCTTGAGGTAACCCCAATATTACCAATGATGTAGGGTAACTATGTTTCCTTCTTTTGTGGGACAATAATGTCTTGATGGATGCTTTGTTTGAAAAAAGACTAAAATTTCCAATCCGTAATGCTTTGTCCCAATAGATGCTTTTCTACCCTAATTGAAGTCCCTCTTAACAATTAAAACAAAAGGCCAATGAATTATAGCAATAGATCATTATTTCAATGGTAATTTGAAATTGACAAATATTGGATGGGAGTAAAATTCACACCATTTTGCATTAAAAAAAAGTTATTGTTGGTAATATTCTTTCTTCTGCTAGAAATGAGAGCAAAACTAAATATGAGAACAAGATTTCGAAAAAGATTATTACCTCTGATAATGATCTTTTATACGAACCGAACTTGCCCTAACGGTCCGGTGCATGCCACATGATACAAAGATAGAAGATCGGAACATGGTTCCAAGTAACAACGGGTTGGCAACCAAATCTATATTGTTTCCACTATTATAACCTTGTTCCAAACAGATTGAGATAGAATACAACAGAAAATATACAACCTCACAGAGACTAGAGCAATAAAGTAGGACAAATCAAACCTGACCAATGGCCGTTTCGAATAATTTTATATAAAGACACGCCTGATGTTGACGACGGAAAAGTTACCTATAAGTTCAGCATGGTTTGATTTCGAATCCGATACTCAGAAGCGTTCTAGCCGATTCCATTGCCTTTTCACCTCCAAGTTCTACAGCCTCACCGGTCAGTTCACCTCCTCTGCCCACTGACCACTTGGTTGATGTAATTTGCTTTTGCACTTCATCGGCTACTGTAAGTTGCAAGCTGTTCATAGAAGCAGGAGCAGCAGCAGCAACAAGAGGAGCACTTGAAGGGCCATGTCGCTTCTTCGGTACAGGCATGTCATGGTCGTGAATGCCTTTATATGTTATAACGATGGCATTTGTATTATCTACAGCTGTCTCAATATGCTTACGGACAGGACACCCGGCTGAAGTGCATCTATAGTAGTTCCTAGAAAACAATATCAATTGGAAGATCAGAAAAAAATCAAAAGAATGTATACGAATTCAAGGAACTAACAACTTGGGTCAAGAATGAGCTTGTAAGCTTCCAAATTGGCCATCCTTGAAAGAAAACAGTCTCATATAATGGTCAGGGAGAGATGTTCAGACAAATATAGCACAACAAAGCAAAAATAAAATGAACCGACATGGTTTTGCAAAGCACACTACAAGTACCAAGTACTACAGAGACGAAAAGCAAGGACAGACCACTCGAACTTTTTAGCATCAATTGTCGTCAAGATCCATGGTGCAAATGAATGGTAAAGATAATATAGTAAACCTTGTGGGTCCCATACAACAGACATGTAAAAAAGGTAACCACCATTACATAGTATAGCAATGATAAGTACGAGTCGACAGAGTAGCCACATATGCCTGAGCAGCCACGCACATTTAACGATGGTTTAAAGGGAAAAAAACAGTTAAACCTTCATTAAAATGATACTAAGAAGGGAACAAACACCTGGGATTAGAATTTCCTTTCACCATTTTCTGTCCATATTTTCGCCATCTGTATCCATCGCCAGAGATTCCTACATCACCAGCTGCATGCACGACAAATTTAGGTTTTTTCCCAGTTTTCACAGCAGAACCAGAACAAACTGCATCACCTTTCTTCCTCCTGGATATCAAGAAAATGAGAAATTATCACAACCGGGTTAGCATAGAGGCTTTTCCATTAATAATGTACACCCGACATGTCATGGAGGAAAAAGGCAAAGAGAAATTCAAGGAAAAGCTTGCCTTTTATTTGGCTCAGCTTCACTCAAAAGCTCTTCCTTCATTTGCGAGTTGCCATTCCCGTCAGAGCCACTAGAACACTGTTGTTTTCTTTCAGGATTTACAGTTGTTTCTGGTAAAGATTCTTTAGAAGATGTAGAAGGATCAGAATCATTAGGCACTCTGACAGACTGTTCTGTTACAAGATTCATTGAAACAGGAACAACAGATGACAAAACCTTACTTTCCCTTGTAAAGTTAATTTTCCGTGGTGGTTCATGACTATGTATGCCTTTATTAACAATCTCTATTACATAGCCTGTGTGATCAGAGCACTCTATCTTTTTAACCTGACAATTGGAGAATGTGCATTTGTAATAGCTTCGAGAACCTTTAGGACTCTTTACTTGCTTCTGACCATATTTCCGCCAATTGTAACCATCAGACACTGGTGTCTTCACATTGGGAACAAAGGGTACCACTTTAAGATTAGAAGGGCTTTGCTGGTTTGCTTCTGCAAGGGATGAGATATTAACCTTCTGATCTGAATGACTTTGTTTCAGAGAGGTTGGTGACGGTTCAGGCAAAACAGATAATTGGAGATGATTTTGTTTTGGAGAAGTTGGTGACGGTTCTGGCATAACAGATAATTGGATCAGATTTTGTTTCAGAGAACTTGGTGATGGTTCTGGCAAAACAGATTCATGGACCGGATTTTGTTTCAGAAAACTTGGTGATGGTTCTGGCAAAACAGATTTGTGGACCAGATTTTGTTTTGGAGATTCTGTATCCTGGAAAGCCAAATTAGGCATTTCCTGGTGGGCTATCTTAACTTGATCCTAAAGAAAAAAAAAAAGAACTCAATGAAAGAATAATTCAATCACAGAAAGAGTTAATTGTACATAAGATGTAAAGGTCCTAGAAGAATTGATGACGACATGGATCTTCCACATCATTCTGATGGTTTAGAAGAACTCACTCAATGCTCTAACTCAAAGGACAACATATATCATCTCCAAAAAGATTAAATTAGAAGATATAACTGGAAAAGCTTTCACAAGGCTAATTGAATGTTTAGGTAAACCATTTTCGCATCCTTCAGCCATCTATTTAACATAGAAGTATAAGGCTTCATCCTTTAACATTCACTTATATATCAAAATTAGATTTGATAATTGATTTCATGGGCAATAACACAAATTTGCAACCAAGAAGGAAATAAAAACATAAAAAACCTTAGTAGATTAGGTCTTAAATGGCTTTTAAACACGAAAAAATTCGATAAAAAAAAGGAGCACACTTGCCATGAGAAACAACCACATTCATATATCTATAATTCAACTTTAATGAACCCAAAGGTGCTGGTTAGTTCATGTGAATGCATATATCCATATAGAGAGGTGAGATGTTAAATTTTGCAAATTCCAAGGACCTTATTTCACTTCCCACAAGACCTTGTTGGCTATTCAGTGCAACACTACAATCAACAACATATGAAAATAAATTTAATATTTACTGAAGCAGAGAAACACTGCTGCGAAGTACTTTATCTAATAATATTTTTAATATTTCAAGGCAAAGATAGAATATAAGGAAAATCCTTTATGGCAACAAAGTCATCGATCTCTACACCATCCATAGACAAACTCTAATTTTAGCTTCTAGTCATGGAAAAACATAAGCAAAAAGTGCAGAGTTCAAGCAAACAGATCGAAAAAGAGAACGATAAAATCATCACAATCGCAAATTTTCAAAATTAAAAATAAATAAGAAATAGAAACGAAAGTCTAGAAATGAATACAGTAGTTAAAGAGTGAACTCCTGACCTTAGATTCAGCAACTTCCTTCGATTCCGAAGTAGAATTCTCCTGCAACCCTGAGAGATCACCGCACAGCGAATTTTTCATTAAATAAATAAGGGAAATGAACGGAATTCTTCACTTAAAAAAATACTTACCCTCACGACGATCATCATTCGTTAGGTATTCCAGCCGCGAGTCTTTTAACTCGGCGTCACTCGACGGCGCCGCTCCTTCCTTGTCCGACTCATCAACTCGACTCACTCCTTCCTTGTCCTCTCCCTCTTCAGCATCCAACTCGTCCGCTTCTCCTATTGAGTCGTCGTTTTTCTTTTCCTCGTGTCGTTCCATCGGCTGCGCTTCGCTTTCAGTCTCGGCCATGCCAGAGCAGGAGAAGAGAAACCGCGGGTGTCGTTTTAATAATAATTATGATATGAAACGGCACCGGAATTAGATATGGAGAGAGAGAGAGGGGGGGGCAAAAGGGGGTTGCTTTAAAGAGAGAGAAAGGGGTATTTATCTGACTTCAATTGACTCGTCCTTTTCTCTCACCTTCCTCAGGTGGTTTCTCTGTGTAACAGAATCCACCGTTGATATCTCCGTTACATCAGCTGCCCTTGATCTTCTTGACCTCTGACTCTTCCTGTTCGTCCACATCCCTTATTTTTGCGTAAACTATGCATTAAATTCAATTTTGATTCCATTCGATACCTAAACTTTTAAAACTTTTAAAATCATACTTAATGTTTATTTTTATTTTCATTTAATATCCGTCATTAAAAACTTAACGTATTTTAATTTTAATTTAATACCCGTCACTAAAAACTCGACGCATTTAGTACTTAAACTATCAGTTTTGATTCTTTTTAGTACCTAAACTTTCAATTTTTCAAAACTATACATAACATTTAATTTTAATTTCATTTTAGTAACCCACCATTAAAAGCTCAAACTTAGTACCTAAACTATCAGTTTTGGCCAGTTGTAGTACCTAAATTTTAATTTTTTTTTTCAAAAGTTAACAATAAAATTTGAACAGAGGTACTAAAATATATCAAAACTCATAATTTGGATACCAAACACGTAAATTACCCCTTTTTATCCACTTTCAATCATTTGACAATAAACGTTTGTATATCTGACATTTACGGTACTCGAACTTGAGCCTCAAGGGATAACGAGTCTCCCGACTATAGGGTAAAGTACACAAATGGTCATCGAATATAGGGTATTGCTTTATTGAGACTATCTATTGTTATAAGTTACTAAATGATCATTCGATTATAAAATATTATTTTGTTGAGTCTCATAACTATTAAAAGTTACAAAATGATCACTCAACTTTCCAAACTCATCTATTTTCGTTATAAAATTAACTGGATTTTGAATTGAACATTAACCTGTTAACTAAGATATTATAATATATAATATCTGATATTATAATATATAATTTCATAATCTCAAATGACTATCATATCTCAGTTATCGTTCTAACGTCTAGCTTAGCAACCTTCATTTTTAACGAGAAAAGACTAGTTTAAAATATAATGAATAATTAAATTATCATTTTGTAACTTTTAATAGTCGATGAACTCAACAAAACGATATTATACAATCGGATAATTACTTTATAAATTTTAATAGTCAATAGGTTTAATAAAATAATATTTTATAGTCGAAAACCATTTGTGTACTTTACCTTATTCCAAATATGTTTAATTAAAAGTCTAATGTTTCAAAAAGATCGAATAAGGGAGCTCAAATGAAAATTTAATATTTCTTTTAATATGCTCAAACGAGAGCCTTTGTTTTAAAATATTTTTAAAAAAATACTTATTTGATTAAATACAAAAACACGAGGGCCTTTTTTGACTATTTCAAAAGTTCAAACCCTTAATCAAATATAAAATCATTAAATTCTTATTCAATCATTTATTTTCGTACTGTTAATCTCAATCACATTAACAATCATCCGTTTATTGAACAAAGCCTGCAGTAGTCTAACTGAAAACAGATGCATTATTGGGTACAAGTAATAGTTTCATACAATGCTACCATATTGACCAAGTAATGTATGCTCTTCATTCTTTCTCAAATATATCCATGCCAAATACATATAAATACGAGTACCGACTAAAATCCTTCGAATATATGAATACGAAAAAAAATTGCGAGTATACTCGTATCCGACTCTTACACCAACCATTGGTTAAATAGTCTACGAATAGTACTCGAATACTCGCATCCAACTCTTACACCGACTCTCGATGAAGTAGTCTATAGGCTCGAATACTCGTATCCAACTCTTACACCGACCCTAGGCATAGCACTCAACTTATGGACACAGTTGTCCTATTTTGCATGTCATTGTAAATTTGCACAACAAACTTCAGCAACAAAAGCCCTTAACAAAACCATAACCAAGGTAGGACTTTTAACATCATATAACCTTATCTATAGCGCATATGATTCCGAATCATATTATCGGCTTTCCGGCAACGTTTATCTGCAGTTTTCACACTCAAAGGGTACACTAAAACTTGCAGTACTCTCACTTCTGTCAAACATAGTGATATTGCATTCATTTCTTGTTTTGAAAAGCTTGAAAGCATACTATTTCCACAGAAACAAAAGAACCTTTTGTCCGATAATCGAAATAGCACCGATAACATATAAATTCTATTTCAAAAACATGCACATGATAGTCCCCTAAAGTTTTCAAAGTTCAATAAGTTTATATAATTTATCTTCCTAGGGTCTTAATGTAGGTAACCTGCCCTACTGAATCTTCCCATTTCTTTGGCTCAGTCTCTAGGTTATCACATACACTCTGCAAGGCCTAAGGCACAAAATATTTGCTCACCTGAATAAGATAAGGCAAAATGCATATTGATATGTGTGTGTACATAAACCCGAAAAGATCCATTGCATTTTAGTGTATTTATTCTTTGGCACCGAGACACAATGCCTAAACATGCGTGGACAACATCGAGTACATTTAGATAAAGATCCTTAATCTCCATTAACTGGCTATGGCAGTCCTAAGATCTTTCTATACAAAGCCATGTTTCGATGATTTGAGATCGGTGTACCTTGTTGGCAGAGACTGGAACCATACCACCGATGACTTCTTCTAAAGTCACTAGATGGTGTTGCAGCTAATCGAACCCGTCTGTTCATTACTGTCCTCGTACCTTCAAAGAAGACTTCATTTTCTACATCGCGCGTACTACATGCCAGGTGACAAAACCGTAGTATGCCACATGACAGTAATATCTTAGAGGAAAAACATTAAGACTTAAAGATTAAAATTGGTCAAAGGACTTGTTGAATTTCTCAATTCAAGGGTTCAATTGGCACCAAAAAAGTTAAGGGCTTAATTGATTTTCCCTTTAAAGTTTGAGGGCTTCAGGCACCCTTAAACCTTAATTTAAATTTGTTTTAAATTTCTAAAAATATAATTCTATACAATAAATGATTCAAAGTGTTCACTGAAGTTAATAGATCGAAAAGGAACGTACAAGCGCCACAGGATCATTACCCTCTTCCCAAAAGATGTGTCTAATAGGATGTGCAGGGATTAATGTTCACACCTCTCTGAGGCATAACACGAGATCAAGGTATCAAATTAGGGACACCGTCATCTACCTACATAGGAAGTAGTTCCGAGAGGATACTTCACGACGATAATCTACAAAATAAGTAGTCGAGTTAATATAAGACATGAAAGGTATGCAAGCATAGGTGGCCAAAATTCAAGCAAAAAGGGAAGGTACTTGAAGAAATGAGATCCAGAAACAGTTCTTGAAGAAACAAAGAAACACCACTAATGTCAAACACCTAGTGGCATTCCATTGAAAAAAATGCCACTATATCATTGCCAATAACAAATTAACAATGCTTTTTAATGAACAAACGCCACTAAATTCATCGGATGCCGCCAAAAGCGGCCAAGGAAAACCAAATCTTGCCAGCTGCATTTTTGTGTTAAACACCACCAAATGAAATACTAAAAAGGTGTTCAAGGAAAGGCACCGACGTTACGGTGAATGCAGCCATTATAGCGGTGTTCATGAATGTCACTAAACTTTTAGTGACGTTCATAGAAACGCCATTAAAAGCAAGTTTTGTTACAAAAATAAAGCTAACATATCTAAACTATGAAATTACCAAGTAAAATATTGCAACAGCATATGCAGAAAATATAGACAACAATTTACCGAACAACAAAGCGCCATTCGAATCGAATTCAATGAATCCAACTCCGGTGGTCCGTCAAACTCGATTGTCCATTACGAACAAAGCATTGATTATAACTAAATAGTGAGCTCAAAAGGTTATTAGTATGCATGCTCAAACAGCTATATAAGAATCTCCTTTCAAAGTATGCCGATCAATCGATTGAAATATAAGGGTTCCCAAAAACAAAAACAAATTCTAAATGAATTTGCAAAATGATACCATATCACATACATATCATTCCCACTAAATTCTATGCTAAATCAATCCATGGTCCCAATTTTTGATCATTCATCTTCTTCCAATAACAGCCGATGTTAAACCATTAGTATAGCTGAGATTTAATCAGTGTATAGGCTCAAAATTCTCCTTTTCCAACATAGAGGAACACATTAATCTGTAGATTAACTACCAAATTACCAATCTCTCAATTAATCACATAAAATCTGGCGAGAGAAGAAAAAATCAAAGAGTTTCTGCAGAATGAAGAGACAAACCATAACAAAAAGAAGGCAACAAGTAAAATTGAAGCAAAATCCAATAATGATTCGATTACTAACCTGCAGTGGGAATAAAGATCTAAAGGGAATAGAACATATATATATATATATATATATATATAGAAACTAAGAGAAAGATGAGTGCTTATGAGTGTGCCCAGAATTTCCAGTATGAAAAGCTTCAGTGCTTAGACAATAAAACAACAAAAGGAACCTAAAATCAGAACAAAAAACCCAGAACCATGAACACAAAACAAGAGAAGGTCTTCCATTACATTGCATGGTTTCCCAAAAGAAAAATAATCTATGAAGATGATGAAGAAGAAGAGGGTTTTTCAAAGATGATCGATGTGGTATTCCGTTAACATGAGAACAGTAGTTAGGCGTACCTTCAAAGAGAGAGGACCATCAAAAGCTGTGCTTTTTTTCTCCCCCATCAAACCTCCATCCATCAAACCATTGATATTCCCAAAAAGAAACACATTAATTAAACAACACAAAAATGGAATACTAAAAGACAAAGACATAAATATGTACTTTATATGAAACGATAACCCCCAAAAAAAAAGATGGCTTCATGATCTTTCTGGTGTACTTGGGAAGAACTAGAGAATTCCAGGGAGAAGGACATGTGGAGGTTGAAGTGAGTGAATTTAATGTCTGACAGAAGAGGTGTGAGCACACGACGGGCAAAGGTATGATCTTTTTCATACGATCTGCCTGCGTGTGCTCACTCCCTCCTGTCAGTCTTCTCTTCTTCCTCCACTCTGCCATGTAAAGCAACAGTTTTTACCATTACTTGCTTAAAAACAACCAGAAAAAATGAAGAAAAAACGACCCCAAAAACACGAATAAAATATGAAATCATAGCACCCCAAAAACATCTGCTGCTGCTTTGTTGAGAGATGGATCAGTGTTCTTCATTTGAGAGATTCAAACAGATAGATCTGGAGAAATCTTATGAGTGTGAATGGTAGAGTAGGTCAAAAGAGTTAGGGTTTTTTTTTCTTTCTCTGTAATTATTAATTCAACCGGAAAGACCCACCAAAATCATTTACACTGTATTTCCTACCAAAACCATCCCATCCATCATCCACTGAATATATGAATTCTCAAAAAAATTATCTTTATAAAGTCTAATGTCGGTTAAATGTGCTTACATTTTAATAATTTGGGTGAAGTTTACAAATGGTCTCCTAATTATAGAATGATATTTTATTGAGTCATTTGATTATTAAAAGTTATAAAATGATCACTAATTATTCATTGTATTCCAAATTCATCATTTTTCATTAAAAAATATATGGTAATTTGCGTTTGATGTTAATATGTTGACTAAGATATAGTCGTTTTAGATTTTGAGATCAGATTTTATCATATCTCAGTAAATTAACATTCAGCTAAAACTGCCATAATTTTTTAACTGAAAATAACGAGTTTGGAACACAATGAATAGTCAGATGACCATTTTATAGCTTTTAATAGTCATGATACTAAAAAATGTAATATCATATAGTTAAAGGATCATTTTGTAACTTTTAATTTTCGAAAAACTTAATAAAATAATATCTTATAGTTGAAGGACCATTTGTGTACTTTACCCTAATAATTTTAGTGGTTAAATATATAATTATTCTAATTTGATATTTTAAATTCAAATCATGTGTGTATTATTAATGTAAATTAGTAATGGCATTCGGTTATTAATTTTTTTATATTTATCATTATTTAAGTAATTAGTTGATTGTGAATAAATGAATTGTACATATTTATATTTGTGTTTATTTATTTATTAAATAAATATAAAAATTATTTATACTCATTTATCTAATTTAATAAGCAAACATTATACGAATTATTTATTAAACGTTTTATTCATTTATATGTATAATGAGAGATAACATATGACCATTTTTTTACTACAACTATGACATATAAGACAATGACAAAGCTACCCTTTATCTAAGTGGGGTCATTGCCCCTTATTTTTTTTATTATTAAAAAATATATATGGGAATATATTAAATTGAGTTTTTTTAAAATTTTATTTTATTTTGATATTACACACCTCATTTTTTATGATTAATTATATTTTATTTCCCTTATTTTTGATGATTAATTATAATTTGTCCCCTTAAGTTTAAATCATGGTTACGTCGGTTAATTTTAAGTTTAATCGGTTAATGGTTAATGATTTTTTTAAGTTTTGGTTATTGGTTAACTCGGTTCGAAATTTGTCAGTTAAACGATTAATCGAAATTATTAAATATTAATTTTATATATATTATTTATATATTACTTAGCCTTAAGAGTGTTTAACCTTCGGTTTTAATTGAATTAACCAACCAAATTAATCAAAAATATTTAATATTGAATATATTTATAAACTTTGATTAATTCGATTAACTGGTCGTGTATCGTCCTAATCCTATATGACTCGAAGATTGACGGGCCAAAAGCGTCACACAGGACCATCGGAGTGGCTAACCTAAAAATTTTCTTTTAAAATGATTAAAGCGTCTGTTTAAAGTCATCCATAATAATAATAACAAACTAAAATCATAGTATTTGATTTACAAAATACGGGAGCCCCAAATTACATCCCAATTAAGTTTAACAATATTTCAAAACACATTTACGACTCAAATACAAGAAGGTCCATATATAATACATGTCCTCTAAAAATATACTCAAGACGTGCTCAAAATTTTGTGACTGTCTGGAATGCAAACTGTGTGATATGCTCCTTGAATGCTCTTTCTAACCTGCGTATGGAAACAAATTCCGAACGCTGAGCTCACAAGCTCAGTGCCATATTAATAACCAAACTATATTGTATGTGTCCTCTACATGCACATGCTAGTAAACGTAAACATTAACAAACGAAGATGCTAAGCTGAACATACATACAGAGGTAGATATCATGGTGTGGTCGGAGGGTTTCACTGCATCTCAGAGACACATACCCCTCTAGCCCACCTAGGATGTGATATAGAATTTCTACATTGGAAACGTTCACCCAACCAAGTAACTTCTTACGAGTACTTGGGGCATCTATTCCCGGTCGGTAAAGAAGTGCCTTATGCACTAATGGAGACTTGTTCGAAAATTTCTAAAAAAAAAACAAACGTTCACCATGCTACTAAAGTGTCTCGAGTGTCCTGGGTGTTTCTCAAGTATCATACAAGGGCTAATTTTATGATTTCCTATTTTTAGATCGTTTCTAGATGTGATTATAATTATTAGCATTGTTCCCACTTGAAATCATATCCGTGAGGTTTCAATGGCCTTTGCTCGTCCTAAGCAAATTCTTAAAAAATTAAAGAGGGTTCTTTACCGCAAATAATAATGAGGGTATTGATACTCTTAGTTAGAGTTCAATACTAGGACACTAGGGTATCGATACTTCCCTTAGTATCGATACCAAATTTGGTTTCAATGTTTTGGAAAATTTCATAATTCGGTACTCCTAATTGTATAATCGATACTGCTCCGAGTATAAATACCAAGAATAGATTTGATGTTTTCAAAAATTACCTAGTATCAATACTCTTACTGGGAGTATCGATACTCGACCCTCGGTATTGATACTCCTTTGAGTATCGATAAAAATTAGCTTCTAAAATTCTAAACTTGAAAATGGTATTGTTGCTATCACTTGAGTATCAATGCCTAGATATCAGTATCGATACCTCTTAAATGAGTATCAATATTCCAGACCTAAATAGCTTATGAAATTTAACTATACGAGAAACAATATCGGTATTGTTCTTCTAGTACTGATACCCTAAACCAGAAATAGCTGATTTTAGGTATTAAAATACAACCTAAAACTACCCATATGCCCCTTTAAGGCCATCAAATGGTGTTTAATTATTATGTAAGTTCATAAAGGTCATAAAGAGTCATTTTACATGCTTAAAAATACTTCAAACTATAATATACCATATGCATGCTCATATGTTTCATAAACTAATGCAATTTAAATAAGGGCACAAAAAGGGCCCATAAATGGTATAAGAAGGTTAGAAATGTGTTACCTTATCTTCCTAGCTACTGGAAATGTCTTCAATCACCCAAGAACTAACTTCCCTTTTGTCATTGGCTTTAGAGTTTTCTCCAATCTCTTTCACTAACATAACATGATAAAATGAGTTACTAACTCATCTAGAAGCTTAAAAAGATTATAAATATGGTTTCAACCTTCTAAAAAATGGATTGGGATCACTAAGAAACCTTAAAACCCAAAATCCATTTAAACCCTTATTTAAGGCTTTCCATGGTCAAATCTTAAAATAGGAGGCTTGAATGAAAGCTTAGGTTGTTGGGATTTTGTTTCTTACCTTAGAAGTTCTGAAATGTGATTGAGAACCAACAAGTTCTCACATTTACTAGACTTAAGGAAAGAGGAGGAAAGATTGATACTCTTACTGAGAGTATCGATACTCGACCCTCGATAGTGATACTCCTTTGAGTATCGATACAAAAATTGGCTACTAGAATTCTAAACTTGAAAATGGTATTGTTACTACCCCTTGAGTATCGATACCTAGAGACCAATATCGATACCTAGAGACCAATATCGATACATCTTAAATGAGTATTAATACTCTAGACCTAAATAACTTATGAAATTTAACTATACAAGGAACAATATCAGTAATGTTCTTCTAGTGTTGATACCCTAAACCAGAAATACTTGATTTTGGGTATGAAATGCCACATAACACTACCCATATGCCCGTTTAAGGCCATCAAATGGTGTTTAAGTATTATTTAAGTTCATAAGGGGTCACAAAGAGTTATTTCACATGCTTAAAAATGCTTCTAACTAGAATCTACCATATGCATGCCCATATGTTTCATAAATTAATGCAATTTAAATAAAGGCACTAAAAGGGCCCACAAATAGTATAAGAATGTTAGAAATGTGTTAACTTATCTTCCTAGCTACTGGAAACGTCTTCAATCACCTAAGAACCAACTTCCCTTTGTCATTGGCTTTGGAGTTTTCTCCAATCTCTTTCACTAACATGACATGAGAAAATGAGTTACTAACTCGTCTAGAAGTTTAATAAGATTAGAAATATGGTTTCAACCTTCTAAAAATGGATTGGGATCACTAAGAAACCCGACAACCTAAAATCTATTTTAAACCCTCATTTAAGGCTTTCCATGGTAAAATCTTAAAATAAGAGGCTTGAATGAAAGCTTAGGATGTTGGGATTTCGTTTCTTAACTTAGAAGTTCTGAAATGTGATTGAGATCCAACAAGTTCTCACATTTGCCAGACTTAAGGAAAATGAGGAAGGATTTTGAAAAGGGGCGAAGAAGAAGACAGTGAGACAATGTCTCCCAATATGACATAGACACAAATAATTTAGGTAGTTTTAGGGGTAAATTACCTTTTGGGTCCCCTCAATTTTGGTCAACTCCCAAAAATATCCTTTTTAAGCCTAGTTGGACTCAAGCCCAATTCATGAGAAACCCCAATTAACCCCAAACATTTAATTGGTTACTTGGTTTGCTCTAGCCCTATTTGGATTACCCGAAACTACTAACCCGAGATTTGGAGTGTTACAGACCGATTAATCAAAATTTGTTTGGTGTGCTTAATTATTTTAGAAAAAAATTAGTTCAATGAACGTTTAAAGAAAAAAAATTTAGTTAATGAATTTTTGGAAGTTCAATTCAATCGATTAACTGAACCAAACCGGTCGATTGAACACCCTAATTGTAAAAAGGTCTAGAGCGATAACTGTTAAATCAATGGCTCAACCTTAGTACGTAAAAAACGTAGGGTAAACTACTCATTTAGTACCTAAACTATCAGTTTTGGTCCATTTTAGTACCTAAACTTCTATTTTTTTCAAAATAATCATAATGTTTAGTTTTCATTTCATTTTAGTATTCCACCGTTAAAAGCTTAATGCAGTTAGTACCTAACCATCAGTTTTGGTTTATTTTAGTATCTAAACTTTAAGTTTTTTTTTCAAAACTTAATGTTAAATTTTGAACGAGATGTACAAAAATGAAACAAAAACTAAAGTTTTTAACTGCGGGATACTATAATGAAACAAAAACCAAATTTTAGGTATGATTTTAAAAACTGAAAGTTTAGGTACTAAAATAGATTAAATATGATAATGTAGATACTAAACGTGTAATTTACCCAAAAATATATGACATAAAAACAAAGAGATGCACAAAACAAAAATAAAGAAAGAAAAGGAAAACTAAATGAGAATTGTTTCAGACTAGCCATAACTTGAATTTGTCTAATAGTGTTGTATTCTTTTTATAAGAACTTATAGATCCATTACAAGGGGTTCAACTAAATCATTCCATACATGACCATTCAATTTGTCTAATAGGATAATTTTTTTTTGAAGAATGGAAAAATGATACAAGCCTAAGAATGGTAATATAACCATTTGATATATCAATGAAGTGATTCATTAAGATTGAAATATCTGAAGCTTACTGATAAGCGTCGTAATTGTCAAATAAAATGTATTATTCTCAAAACAAAATAAATAAAAATGGAATAAAGCGTAGTAAAAAAAAAGGGTTGATCAGCAAAGACTTTGGAGCTTCTGATGTTGATTTGCTTTGATCCATAAAATAAAATAAAATAAATAGGGGTATGAAATTGAAAATAACGAATTTAAGAATTGAAAGAAAGTAAAATAAAATAAATATTTAAAGAAAATCAAATGAATAAAAAAATACACATGCTTCATTTCACCTCAATTCTAATTGATAATCGAAAGAGATTTTACTCCGAATATATGTCGATTACAGTCTACAAAGCCTAACCATTGTAACTTACTTTTCTATATGGTAAACCAATATTCCCAAGTCTATCTCCTGAATTCAATTCTTACTTGAACTAACCACGGCTATCGCTGTTAGAATAATGTAGCATTAAGCGTTGAAAAAGTTCGTGCTCGGATTATGGTGACACAACAAGAATCAAATCCAATCTCGATTCACCTTAGTAGATCGCCGCTAAGTTTATTTCTAGGAAGTTTAATTACAACCAATTGATTCTTCCTCCCAAACTGTAAATCCAAACAACATTTAAAACATGTCGACTTTTTGAAAAGAAAGTGTAATGATTTTAAAGAAAATGCCGATTGCCAAATCAAGATTTCAATAAACCAATAACTTAACTAAGTATGATCGAAATCATACTTAGCATTTGTTTAAAAATAAAGTAAAAAAAAAGAAAAGAACTTTAATAAAAACCCGAGAGAATTGTATAAAACCGAAAGAAAGAAGTACATTCTCAAGCAATACCCAAAGAAGTATTTATAGTCTTCTATAACCCTAAACATGGACCAAATAAATTCAAAACAAAAAGATAATTCAAAAAAATCCCTAAAGTATTTTAAATTCAAACTTGATTCATAAGATAAGTCTTACTAAGATAGCTTTGTCCGTCCACCTTTTAGATTAATGTTGATTGTATCTTTTAAAAGCTGTTGCTGATTTGATCTTCTAGAAATTGTCATGTTGAATCACGTCATGTCTCAGGTCATTTCCATGTTTCCAGCTATGATTTCAGAAAATAAAAAAATTGTAGAATTGTCTCTTTTAATGTTGTTTATGGAAAATGTATTCATGCACATAAATAAGTGAAACATAACTAAATCATTAGTAATAAATTGATAATATGAGAGAATTAACGAGTAAATATCTTCAATTTAAACACCCATCACTTACATTATTTATTCAAATATATCTCAATTCTATGACGGCCAGCTAACGAAGATGGTAGATTAAACTATTAAACCAATATAACGTTAAAGCTTTTATTTGAATTATATGATTTTCGAGATAGAAGAAAAATGGGAGAACAAAGAATGTTTTGGAACTATTTACATGATGGCAGGCAGTGGCGGATCTATAAATTAATAAATAGGGGTCTAAAATTTTAATACCCTATTCTAAAAATTTTTGGGTATGCAAATTTTTTTTATTTTTTTTCTATTCCTATTAACAAATTAAACTAAATTTAACACTTTTTTAAAAATAATGGGTGTGCAATGGCTCTCCTAGGGAGCCATGTACATCCGCCCCTGATGGCGGGTGAAAACTGAACAATGGAAAAGAATAATGTCAAGTATAAAATAAAGACAATATATTAAATTAATTTCATAAGTAAAATCTTCCAAAATACAGTGATTTTCTATTGTTGTTACACAACTAATTATTGGGTGAAAAAAATTGAAAATAAAAAGTTTAATAGTAAAATTGGAAGTTGTTAAAGTTAGATGATCAAATATAGAAATAAGATAGAAGTTGAGTGACTAAACCCTAAATTATCTTTTTCCTTTCTTTCGTCTTGTCTTGGCTTGTCAACTTTCTTTCTGATCTGCTGTTCATCGAAGAAAGGTCGACAAAAGTACAGACATTTAAACCTTATTACGTGTCATATTTTTATTGGAAATAAATCATAAAAGGACACGTGGAAGGCAATAAATGGAATATGATTAGCGTTATTATATAAAAAAATAAAAAAAACCATTTATAAAAAAAATATTTTAAATTATACACATAGGATTATCTCACATCTTACAAAAACGCGTTTAAAATACCTCATGTTTTATTAGACGCGAGTTCTATTAATTTTTCAAATAACTTCATTTAATTTATGGATATATACCATAATAAATATATGATACTCGCTTTATGTAAAACACGAGATCATTAAACACGTTTTGTAAAACATGATTGAGAAATATTTTTCAATTAATATTATCTCAAAAATAATAACCACAATAAATTTACTTTATATGTTTAGGCATAAATGTAATAATAACATTCTATATATTATTTTTTTAACTAGATTTTTGATTTTTACTGAGTAAAAATAATATTTTTTATAAATATATTTATTTCGGGTCGAATTCAAATTTTATCTCAAAAGATCGGATCTTGTTCAGATCAAGTGAAGTCACCCATAAACCCGGGTATAATTTTGGGTGGAGAATATAATTTTTCAGATCAAATCAAGTTGACCGAAAATATGATCCAACATAATCCCATCTTACCCATGCTCATCCATAAGTGTGACATTCATTGTTAATGGTTAACATTACTCTTTTTAAAGAAGGAAAGAGAACAATAAATTCAAAGAAAAATGAAGAGGAAAAACAGTGATAGTATTGGCTTATTTGGACAATCTTATATCATGTACAATTATATATATATCACATAGAGTCGATAGATTCGATTCAAATTTAAAAATCATTCTATTAATCATATAGAGTCGAGTCGAATTCATGAAATTACGACTCAATCAATTCAAATTAAAACCAAATTTTAAATTAAATCAAGTTTTGTTCACTCATATCCCTAAATAGTCTTATTGCTTGCTTGTTGGGTTAGGACAAATAGGTCACTAAAGATAATTTGATCTCTTCGAGATCTCTATTCATAGTTTCGACTTGACCCAATTTAATAGAATCGAGTTTCTTTTCCCAAAAAAAATATATCGAATTTGGATTGGGTTAAGTTGAACTTTTTAAAAGATAGGGTTAGGTTATATTTAAATCTAAAGTAATAAATACTCGATCTAACTCGAGAATAATAGTATATTTAACTTTTATTTATTTAGGTATAATTACTATAATACTCATCTCTTTATTTTTTAATTAGATCTTTATTTTGTCTAATAATATATATACATAAATCAAGTCGAGTCAAATTTTTACTTTAAAAATCAGGTTGGATAATGGATCAAGTAGCATGATGAGGGGGCGGGGGGTTGTTTGTGTTTGTAGATTGATAGCATATAGCGGTGTTCAAATTCAAGTTCGCGCATTTTCGGCTATCCGAAATGTCAGGTATCCTGGACTTTCGGGTTACAAAAACTCAGCCCATGACTCGGCCTGTAAGAGGAAAATACTTATAAGTCGGGTATCCGTAAAACTCGAGTACCCATATTTTCGTGTCTCGAGTACCCGTTAATAGTTATTTTATTTTAATTTTTTAATTTATAGTAATAGTTTTTTTTATAAAAAATCCACATAGAAAAAACGTAAAATTCAAAACCTAAAAGTTTATACAATACATAACATAAACATAAAATTTATAAATTCGAATTATATAATTTAAAAATAAAATTTAAAATTATAAAAAATAAAATAAAATAAAATAATACAATTACAACTAAATTTAAAATAATTTAAGATTAAAATTTGATTTAAATATTAATGTGGAATAATTTGAGAAAATAAAGATTTAGAATGTTAGGGTAAAATAATTTTGAAAATAGAAGTAAAAATATAAATAAAAATAAAAATAATAATAAAAATAAAAAAGGAGATTAGTCAACGAGTTAGCGGGTATCCAGTTAAGGATAATTTTGTGACTCATATCCGATTCGAAAACCCACCAAAAATAAAGAGCCTATACCAAATCTTTAAAATTGGATATTTACCTCTAAAATATCTGATAATTTTATACAAGATTAACGAGTAGAGAGAACGAGTATTTTTTAACACCCTAATGACAGATGATGGTAAGAACTAATCATGCTGGTGTTTGCTGCAAAATCAAGGACACAATCTATTTATTTATTGAGTAAACTATGTTTAGGTCACTCAATTATTATTTTGATTATAAAAAGGTCATGTTTTTCTTCTTCTAGAAAATATAATTTAATCACTCAACTAAAATATTATTACAAATAGACCGTTTCACCATTAAAATTGAATGTTTGAAATGAACGTTTAATATAACATTGTGTAATAATAAATCTAGTCCCTTAAATTTATACATTCCATCAATTTAAGTCACTTAATATTTTCTTTTATGATACTTCTAATTCAAGTGAATTCATAAAATCATACAGTGTAAAATACGAAAAAAAAAATTAAAATTATAAAATTATAAATTCAAATTTTTAGATCCGCTACTGCTTGCATGTCTTGCCTTTCAAAGAGTATAAGCACACATGTTACCATTTGTATTATTATTATAATGATACTAGTAATAATGCTTTCAAATCCCGTATTATTATTATTATTATTATTATTATTATTTGTTTATTTCATAATCTATAAAATACCGTTTTATAGTAAAAATCGTATTTATTTAGTATTTCTTATGGTAAACTATCTTTTATACAATTAATTATTTACAATAACAATTAATTAATACAATTTAATAATTATGATTTAAAAAATAGTGATGGAGAAGAATCAAAATAGACATACTAGTAAGAGCAAATTAATCTTATTCATGCAGCTAATTGCAATGATAAAGTTTTATACAAAGCACTAATATATTTTTTTGAATTAATCACTGGTGTATAATCTTTTGACCTACTAATCCAGATCGAGTATTACAAAGGTGAAGGTGATTGTCTCAACCCAGTTTGCTCCATTCGCAAACACAAAGATTTGAACCCCTAACTTTAAGAGATTTAGTATATCGTCCCACTAGACTTACTGATTGTTGGTAAACATACTAATATATTTGTAATGATGAGATATAAACTTCAAAACTTGGAAACTTTCAATTATTATGTGAGGCAATTCTTTTTTTACTTTGTATATTAGATACAGAGCTGTTAGAATTAAGAACGCATCAGCAGGTTTGCCCGAGAGGTTAAGGGGGAAGACTTAAGATCTTCTGTACATAAGTACGCGTGGGTTCGAACCCCACAGCCTGCATGCAAACTTACCTCGGAACAAACTAATTTCACACCTCTTAAAGTTATATTATAACTTACTAAGTTTGCATTAGATCAATTAATTTGAGATTTAATGCTTAAATAAATGTCTAAATTATATTTTTTTTTGTTGAATAGGTATTTTTTGACACATTTATGTGCCTAATGTTATAAACGTGATCACTTTAAGTGCTCAAGATGTCAACGACATTAATTTAAGGTTTAATGTTTAAATAAATGTCTAAACTATATTTTTTGTGTTGAATAGGTGTCTACGGTATTTTTTGACACATTCATGTACCTAATGTTACAAACGTGATCACTTTAAGTGCTCGAGATGTCAACGACATTAATTTCATTTGATAAGCAACACATGTCATAATCTAATAATTTTGAAAATTATTTTTAAAAATATATTAATATTATTATTATTATATTTATAAAAAAAAACCTTAATTTCTTTTAAATTGCAAACAAACCTCAAAATCTCTAAAATCCACAAATCCTAACACTAATCCAATGTTGATGCCCTTTCCGACCACGACTATCGCCGCCGACATAATCCTTGCCATCATCCTACTTATATGTCGTCGTAGTTGTTGTCGATTCACTGTCGGAATTGTGATTTTCATCTTAGGGTTCACGGGGTATAAAAAGTTAATTTGTTGTCGATCGACCGTCTACTTGTCACGATTCCATAGGTGTTTTGGTCTCCGAGGGAGAGAAGGTCGGGTAGAGCTTCTTCGAAGGCAAAATGCGGCGGTCGACGTGGGTTAAGGGGTTAAAATAAAGTTTTTAAAGTTTTGAGGTTATTTCAAAATTTATGTGTTTTCTTTTTCAAAAAATATATAATTTTATTTTTTAATTTTATATAAAAAATTTAAAATTATCAGATTGTGACACATCACTTAACGTAGGAATTTAACGTCGCTGATGGCCCGAAACCTAAAATGGTCATGTTTGTAATGTTAGGCACTCGAATAGTTCAAAAAATATCATAGGCACCTATTCGACACAAAGGTATAATTTGGATACTTATTTTAGAATTTAGCCTTAATTTAATAATGTTTGCAATTATATCACTCATTGGTAACTAAAAAAATTAATGCATTGAACATTAAATGACAAAATTATACGTTTATAACAATAGATTAATTAAGTAATCTATTGATATTTTTTAAAATTAATTAACTCATTTGTAATCTAACTAATAGTTGAATGACTTGTAGGTGTAGTTTACCCAAAGTAAAAAGGTATACCGTACATATAACACCCTTCCTTCTTCCTCTTATAAAGCGCCTGGTCTTCCTCTCTTCTCTAACTTTATGATTTTCTCTCTTCAATGATGATGTTGTCACAATGTGAAGCCCAGGGAAGCTTTTGGATAAAAGCTTTCTTCATCTTCTTAATCCCATCCTTAACCCCATTTCTATAAAACAAAGAAAACGAAACTTATACGCCCACAAAATTTCAATTTCTGTTTTTTTTCTTAAGAAAAATAAATAAAGATAAGAATCCATAAACCCTCCTCCTACAATCATTCTTTTCGTCTTTCTAAATCCCCTACAGGTTTCGATTCGAATCTCATTATCTTTTCCCCTCAGCTCAGCTGCCAAGTTTCCCGGGGTAAGATCTCATGTTTTTTTTTGAATTTTCAAGGCTTTGATTGTTTTTCAAGATATGGGTTATTTTTTTTTGTGATTGGGAAAAACGGGTACCTAATGGATTTTTATTTTGTTGTTGCAGATTCTGGGAATTTGTTTTTTTTTTCTCATAGTTATCCAGGAAATTAGAACTTAGTACTTTTTTTCTTCTTTTGGTGGAGAAAGATGTCGATTTTGCCTAAAAGTGAATCAATTCACATAAGAGAAGTTTGGGATGAGAATTTGGGTTGTGAATTCGAGTTAATTCGTGATATTGTTGATGATTATCCCTACATTGCTATGGACACCGAGTTCCCCGGCATTGTTCTACGCCCAATAGGCAATTTCAAGAGCAGTTTTGATTACAATTACCATACATTGAAAGCCAATGTTGATCTTTTGAAACTGATTCAGTTGGGACTTACTTTCTCGGATGCCAAAGGGAATTTGCCTACTTGTGGAACTGATAAGTACTGCGTTTGGCAATTCAATTTCCGCGAATTCGACCGCAGTTCGGACGTGTATGCTAATGACTCGATCGAGCTTTTGTCTCGGAGTGGCATCGATTTTCAGAAGAACAAAGAAAACGGTGTTAGTGCTCATGACTTTAGTGATCTGTTGATCTCATCTGGGATTGTTTTGAATGATAATGTTCATTGGGTGACGTTTCATAGCGGCTACGACTTCGGGTATTTGCTTAAGTTGCTTACGTGCAAGAATCTTCCCGAAACGCAAATGGGGTTTTTTAGGTTGATCAAGATTTACTTCCCGAATCTATATGACATCAAGCATCTGATGAAGTTTTGCAATAGCCTTCACGGTGGGTTGAACAAGCTAGCCGAGCTGTTAGAAGTGGAGAGGATTGGGATTTGTCACCAAGCTGGTTCAGATAGTTTGCTTACTTGTTGTACATTCATGAAACTGAGAGAAAATTTCTCTAGTGGTTCGACAGAGAAATATGCCGGTGTGTTATACGGTCTTGGTGTTGAGAATGGACAGAGTACTCTGTAATGATTCAACGAAAAATTCCTTTAGCTGGTGGACTGAGAAATATGCTGGTTTGTTATATGGTTTTGGTTGTTGAGAATTGACAGAATACTTCTTAAATATCAAAGAATTATGAAACAAAATCGATTCGTTAGACTTTGCGTTCTACTTGCAATCTACTTATACTATCTGTTATCTTTACCATCAGCATGTCATTTCTATTATAATGGATATACTGATCATTTCGTAGAACCTATTACGTGTTTTGCTCTTTTTCTTTGTGATGATGAATGCATATTAGAGGAGGGAGACATGGGGATGGATGATACGAGAAATGTTTCGAGACGGCCAGCCATTGTAAGCATGCTTTCATGGTGGTTTCGAGCTATTCCTATGATGGTTTTGGTTTAACTCATGCTTTTCAAGGATATTGCTGTTAGTTTTGATCAATTTTCTTTCTATTTCCCACTATTTAACATCCATAATTTAGAGATGCCAAGGAGCAGTTGTAAGATTTATCTTGGACTTTGCCGTAATGCACAGAGCGGATGCGATATCAAGATTGCGGAACTGAGGTAAGCTATTTTTAATCAAACTTCCGAAAAGCAAACCCAACATACCTAAGGAGAATAAACTGTAAGATTAATCAGTGATCATATTTTCTTTGCCCTTGGCATGTTCTTCAATAACTAACTGCAGCCCTTTTCATTTCATCCTCAACTCCTGTATTTCTGAGGTTTTTCTTGTCGTTTTATCTAAAACCGAAACGATACAATCGCCCAGAGGTGAAAGCGCCAGAGGTGAAAGCAATAGAGGAGGCAAGTGAAAAGAATATAGCTATAAGCCTGGTCTTTCTCTAAAGCCCTTGCAGATTTCGATTCGATTCTCGTTTTATTTTGCTCTCGGCTGCTACGTTTTCGATTTTCCAGGGTAAGATCCCATCTTCTTTACTTCTGTAATTGAAGGCTTCGATTGGTTTACCTATTGAAATGTGGTTTTAAGATTTGTGAAGACATTAGCACATACTGGTTTGTTGACTGAATTGCAATTCGTAGAAGCTAGCTGAGGAATTAATAGCTTTCTTCCCAGTCCTGGAGAACATGTTGGGATGGACATGTTATGATTTATTTTAGGGTCAATTGAGCATTTAGTACCTAAACTATTAGTTTTGGTCCGTTTTAATATTAAACTTTCAATTTTTTCAAAACCATACCTAAAGTTTAGTTTTTGTTTCATTTTGGTACCCACCGTTAAAAACTTTAGATTTTGATTCATTTTAGTATCCATTTAAAATTTAACGTTAAGTTTTCATTTTAAATATTGAAAATTTAGGTACTAAAACGGACCAAAACTAATAGTTTAGGTACTAAACGCGCTAAGTTTTTAACGGCGGGTACTAAAAGGAAATGAAAACCAAACGATAGATATGATTTTGAAAAAATTGAAAGTTTAGGTACTAAAACGAACCAAAATTGATAGTTTGTGTACTAACTGCGTAGTTTATTTTATGATGTGTTTTGTTTCACTTTAGAAGTCCGATGTACATTGTATTTCATATGTATTATCTTGTACTTTTGTAATTGTAATGCACTTTCGATAATATTAGCGATATTATCGAAAGTGCAATATGAGGGTGACATGAATGGATCGAGAGATGCTGGGTTGTAGTCACACCCCTTGAAATTTTACGCATGTGGAATATATTTTGTCACTATACAAAGTTCGATATAAATCAAACTAATATGTTACTAAAGTTTCTTGCCAACAACATTCTCTTTTATTATTAAGATCTCTCAACACAAACGTAATAATAGAACATGACAACATATCGACAACTAACTTTATCGACAACATATCGACGACTAACTTTATCTCAATTTAAGCGTAACATATTTGGGGTGACTGTAAGCATCTATCAATATGAGAGGAAAATAGGTTGAACATGTATAGACACATTTTCTTATAAAATTTTAAGGAGCGAAAACGAGGAATTGAGCAACAAATTTAATCCTGAAAAATTAAAAAACCTACTAAAGCAAGAAAAGACGTGCTATATTATTAAACTATATCATTCATTATAAAATGGCCCCGAACTTTTTTAACATTTCAACTTCATCCCAAATTATATGTATATACTAATCATGTTCCGTGTTAATAAAACCTTTAGGCCAAGCTATATTATTATATGTTTGAAAAAAAATAAAATTTAGGCTAAATTACGGTTAAAACTAATTACATATTTGGATGAATTTATATATTAAATTGGAATAATTAAAAGTTTAGGGACCAATTTAGAATGATGGACATAATTTAAGGATGAAATTAAACAAAGAATATTCAAAGTTTAGGGATCAATTTAGTATGAGGGTCATAATTTGAGAATGAAATTAGAATATTAAAAAAATTAGGGATTAATTTAAAATGAAAGTCATAGTTTGGAGACATGATGCAATTAACTCTAAAATAAAACATCATGAAGTTATTAAAATAGCTAATTTTAAAGGCCCTTAAAATCTTTTGGTGGAGAAACAAGTCGAATTTCTCGATGAGTGAATTAATTCAGAAACATATTAAAATATCATTTATAATTTGATTAGAGGCAAAATTATAAACACTTAATAGATTGGCCTAATATTCATTCTATATAAAGAGGTAGTCATCTGAAGATTTAGGTTAACTTCTATTACTCTTATTTCGTTAGTGCAAACCTCTCTTCTTGGAAGATCTCAACCCTAAGGCAATTTTCAAGGTCTCAACCTTCTAGGTAATCTCCAACAATGGATTCTGGTACGATTTTGCAAATCTTGTATTTCTTGTTGCAAATCTTTATATAACGACCGCTATTCAGATAACGAACCAGTTGTTACGTATTTGGTTTTCCATGGTAAGACCCCATGTTCTTTACCATTTTTATCTCCTTTTCTTGTTTGAATTTTCAAGGCTTTGATTGATTTAATTATCGAAACATGGTTATAAGATCCCATTTTCTCTAATCATGTGTTGATTGTACACCCTTGCTTTTGATTACTAGAAATTCATGCTAGCTAGGCATACCAGTATCCTAGATAGGCTTGATATACCTTGTTATGAAGATGTCGAAACGATGGTAGCGATACATTGCTAGACGGAAAATGCAGTAGCGGAGTTGGGTGATACTCGGTAAGGGTATCGGGTTGTTGATCGTCACGGTTCATTCGCATTCCCGAACATATCGTACTTTAAGTATACAAGCAATAGGAGGGGGAAGAGTCGGATGCCGGGAGATGTTCATCCGCGTGTAGATTGGACTTCGATCTCAATGGTACCCTGGAGACCCCTACCTGTACCAGTATGTTGCAGGACGTTCAATGGGAGCAAGCAAACTTGAGGGCTTTAGTCCTAGTGTTGATGACTGCCATGTGATCCCAACATGGATACAATGCCACATAAGAAAGAATGGATAATGAAACGTAATGTTTTGATTGTAAGAGTTATTATTTCATACATCACCAATGAGAAAAAATTTTGTTGGTAGCTGCTCGGCTTCTCAAAATTTAGGTTAACTTATATTACTCTTATTCCGTCAGCGGACTATTACGATAAGAGCAAACCTATCTTTTGAAAGATCTCAATCCTAAGGTAATTCATCAAGATTTCAACCTTTTAGATAATCTCCAACTATGGATTCAGGTACGCTTCTGCAAGTCCTATATTTTTTGTTCTTAATGATTTGACATGATTAGATCCTTATGATTAATAATATTTTGGATCTAACATGATGTTCATCAAGGACACTCCATTAAGTTATTATCTTTATCCGGAATCGATTTCAAGAAGAACAAATAAAAGGGTGTTAGTTTTAGAGATTTTCGCGAGCTGTTGGTCTCGTCCGGTGTTGTTTCGAATGTCGACGAGCATTGGGTGACCGCTGATATAACTTAGAGTACTTAAAGTTGCTTAAGGGGATGAATCTTTCTGGAAATAAAGAAGAGTTCTTTGATTTAGTTAGGGTTTTTTTCCTAACATATATGATATCAAGCTTATGAATAGGTATGCTAATGGTTTCCATGGTTCGTTTAAAAATGTAACAAATCGAGAGGGTTGGTCGTGATCACCAAGATGGTTCGGATACTAAAGGGTCAGTACTGATACGAACCTTTTAGTATCGATATTAACCCTTTAGTATTGATACTTTGCTTTAGGTATAGATACTTTACTTTTTTTTCAACCCCTAAGAAAGGGGATAGTATGGATACTTCAAGGCTAGGGTACCGGTACTAAATAGGGTACCGATACGAAAATTTAATTCGATGCTTTATAAAATAACCTTGGTATTGATACTCCTATGAAAGTATTGATACTCTACCCTGTGTATTGATACTCCATTGAGTACCGATACCAAACTAGTATTTTGTTAAACCGGTCTCGATACCAAGCTGTGGTTTTGAAACTGATACCTCAATATCAATACTCTCTTTCAAACTTTGGGGTTGTTTGATAAAATAAAATGATTAAGCGCTGAATGATTCAATGGCCTGAATGATTCAAAGACTCTGTATGAATTGGCTCTGAATGTGACATGTTTGATAATGGTTTTGAATGTACAATATGAATTATGAATATTTTCATTTTTACGTTCATAATGATTTATTATATTATAAGATATGATTGTTTAATAAGACAACATGTGAAAAAATATGTATTATGGTAAAATATCGGGGCTTAATGATCCAGAATGTACTTTAATGCTGAATCATTCAGCAGTGTTTTGCTGTTTCATTCAGCATAGTCTTCATTCAGAGGTGAGAATCAAACACCCTAAATGCTGAACGGTTCAGTATTCATCGCTGAATGGTTTCATTCAACAGTAAACAAACAGCCCCTTAGACTTTATTTTTATTCTTTTTGAAGAACAGTATCGGTACACCAAATCCCCTACTCTATTGTCTGTAACTTCTTATATGAATTCCGGCTTATTCATAGTGATTAAGATGGAGATCTTTTCAAGACTTACGTTCTGACCAAACGCTTCAAGCTTCCTCCATAGGTCGGCTATTCTCCTAAACGTGATGTCGTTCCAACAATGTAGAGGAATGCCCGAGAGTTCCAACCATGTCGCCCTCTCCACCTGGGACAGCTTCTCCGACCAAATATTAACATCCACAAAAAATCTCCTTCAGGTAAGACCAATGGAGATCCTCCAAGAATAAAAACAAGTCCTCATCGTCGATTATAATTAAAAAAAGTCTTGCCTCCTAGACGTTTCACTTTGATTTCTCCGAGGCCCCATTCATGGAGCCTAGATTCGATGGAATTGACGCTGCAGACAGTGTTTGTTGTTCCCACAAGACATACATATTCTACTTGGACATGACCCAACACTCTTCTTCTGAACTTACGCTGTTGTTTTTCGATTACACCAACCTCCTGCCCATTGTCCAACTGGGACAGGCTTTGAGATGATACCTTTCTGAAAATACTTTGTTCGAACACCCCTACCCATGAGATAATAACAAAATCGATAACGCCTTTTTTTACCCGTAATTTTTAATTTTTATCGGTTTTGTTAAAAAAATAATAACAAAACCGGTAACGTCTTTTTTTAACTGTATATTAAAGTTGTCGCACGTTATCATTTCCCCTCATGGCTTGACTGGTATTCTTCGAAGGAATCTTTTCGGTCCTTCTTATCGTCTGAATAGATCTCAACCTTTTAGATAATTTCCAACAGCGGGTTCAGGCTTGTATTTCTTGTTCTTAATGATATGATGATTAGATACTGATTTGATTTTGTAATTAATTATATTTTGGTTCTAACACGATGTTCATCAAGAACACTCCATTAAGTTATTATCTTCATCCGGAATCGGTTTCAAGAAGAACATATAAAGAAAGTTTTCTTTCTAACATATATGATGTCAAGCACATGATTAGGTTTGGCAATGGCGTACATGGTTCGTTGAAAAATGTTACATAATCATAGTATTAAATTGTGGCCGCATCATAACGGTTTTAGAGGTCATCGCGACGTAATATTAGGGCAACACGATAGGAGAACCACATCACGATTTTTGTGATCTAAAACTATTACGTAACATTGTAATAGGCAAAAAATTACGCCGCAACGAACATCCAAATTGCCCAAAATATACAATTACATAGATAAAATACTCGATATTTTGACTTAATAAAAAATGATATTAAATATTAACAAACATTTAACTTATGATGCATCTCTATATAATAATTGAAGATTGACTATAAGAATATATCATTAAACAATAGTTAATATTAGAATATTAAAATATGAATGTAAAATGTATAAATATAATGTTTTAGGAATACTGTGATTTTTTAGAAATAAATCACGCCCGCAGCAGTCGTTACGCGTTACGTGATGTCCGTAGAAGCTGCTACGCGTTACGTAACGTTCGCAGCGTCTGCAATCACGACACCGCAACCGCGATGGACACCACAACCGCGATTTAATACTATGTGCATAACGGTTGAAGATCGAAAGAGTTGGTTACTTGTCGTGTGTTCATGAAGATGAGAGTGCGTTTCTTTGTTGGTAAGATCGAAAAATTTGTGGGTGTGTTGTTTTGGCTTGGTGGTGTTGATGAAAGTCATAAACCCTAATAACTCAAAGGAAATTTCCTTTTGAGTTATTAGGGTTTATCACTTTCATAAACATCATCAAGCCAAAACAACTCAATCACAAACTTCTTTGTCTCATCATCCTCAAAGATTTCGATAACAAACCGCTATATAACAGTTTAAGATGTTTCTTTTATCGTTACATAACGACCGCTATTCCGATAACGAATCAACTGCTGCTACGAATTCGGTTTTCCATGGTAAGATCTCAATTCTCATGTTCTTCACTTTTTTTTATCTCCTTTTCTTTACTTGCGTGTGTTCATGAAGCTTATAGCGTGTGTCTTTGGTGATCGCGAGACCGAGAAACTTGTCGATCCTCTGTTTTGGCTTGGTACTGTGGAAGGAAGTGATGGACCCTAATGAGTCGAAGGAAAATTCTTGTCGTTCTTCTTCTTTATTTTCTTGTTGTTTTCTTGTCATTTTCATGTAAAACTTGATGGAACATGTTGAAACATCATTCCAGTGTCTTGTAACTTTCGATTTTCGATTCATTTGTTCAGAGTTTGAATCTCATCTGATTGAAGAAGATGAACTGCATGGTATTACATGGCCTTTGAAACAATGATCTTTTGTTTGGTTTAAGGTAATTTAACTTAAATTATTTTATCTATATTGACATTTGAACTTTAATTTTTGATATAATCTCATAATACCACATTAATAAAGGATTGAAATAAAAAAATTGTCAAGTTTATGGACTGAATTAGGGATAATTATCAAATTCAAATATGAACCCTTTTATATTTTATGTTTGGGTAACTTAAGCTTTTAGTATCTAAACTATCAGTTTTTGTTCGTTTTAGTACTTAAATTTTTGTTTTTTTCTTTTCAAAAGCATACCTAAAGTTTAGTTTTTGTTTCATTTGGGTACTCCATTCAAAATTTAATTAAGTTTCGAAAAAATAGAAAGTTTAGGTACTAAAACGGATCAAAATAGATTGTTTAGATACTAAACGCGTTAAGTTTTTAATGGCGGGTGCTAAAATGAAAACTAAACTAAACGTTAAAAATTGAAAGTTTAGGTGCTAAAACCGACCAAAACTAATAGTTTAGGTACTAAATGAGTTAAGTTTTTAATGGTGGGTACTAAAATATAATAGAAACTAAACGTTAGGTATGATTTTGAAAAAAATTAAAAGTTTAAGTATTAAAATAGACTAAAACTGATTATTTATATACTAGGTATGTTTAGGTACTAAAATGAAATAAAACTAAACGTTAGGTATATTTTTAACCCTTTTATTACTGAACATTTAGTTTTTAATTTTTGATGATTTTAAGAGAAATAACTAGGAGATGTAATTAATTTACTTTAGATTTTTTTTTCAAGTTATGAATTTTTTAACCTTTTAGGTCATATTTTTGTTGTTTATTTGGATTAAACTTTTTTTTTTATTAATTTCAAATAGAATTATAAGTTAAATGAAATCTCTTTTACCAATAAAATAAAGTAAACACAATAGAAGTATAAACATGAAAATGATTATTTTAATTAATCATTAAAATATTTTTAAATATTATATTTTCAATTAATAGATTAAAAATAAAAAAAAACTTATTGGGATCGACGATGAGAAAAACGCACTGTGATCTATACATCTTTCCCAAGAAAATTGAAGCCACGTTATATTTCGACGTCTTTCCCTCGATACAGTAACAATAACCCTAATTTAAGAAATAATATAGTATGCACAATATATATTTTGGACTAAATTGACGGGATAATGTTGTGAGAAAAAAAAATTCACGAGATAATACGTTCCAACAATTAATTGCTGAGATAAGGTGTTTGCTAGAGTTCGAATGTAGGTCGCCAGGTGATCTGGGCGACCAAGGAGGTCGCCATGCTGTCCCTGCGTCCCACCAAGAAGGTCGCCATGTATGTTGGGCGCCATGCAGTGAAAGTTGAAATGTAGTGTTATCTCTTCCTAGTCAAACACTAGTTGTTTGGGTTAAATGCAAATTTGGTCCTCATAACTTTTCACTCTCATATGCATGTTTTAATATTTAGGGGATAATAGCATTTTCGGTCCCCTATGCTTTGTAATGTCTTTGTTTAATCATTTATTGACATTTTTAATGTTTTGTTTCAGGCATGTATATTTTAATAATTATATTTTAGTCACTAGTTGTTTATTCTGTCAAGTTTGTGTATGCTTCATTTTGATCATAATATTTTTATTTATTTCATTTTAATCATTGATTTCATGTGTTTTATATATTTTCCTTAATCTTTGAAATTGGCCATGAAATTTGTAAACATGTTTTTAAAACATGAAATTTCCTAACCCAAAGGTTGATGGCGACTCTATCCAATTTAATTTCAAAACATCATTTTTATCAAGATTAAAATCATAAATGTTTTTAAAACAATAAATAATTGTTTCACCTAAAAATGGTTATGACATATACATAACAATATAACAGGTAAAATATGACAAAATTGGTTTCATTATGACAAAACCCTAAACCAGAGATCCCAATAATCAATTTTAAAATAAATACATACTAAAATAGGATAAACAAGAAATATATATGACTAAATTATAATAAACATAAATACTAAACAGTGGCTAAAATAACATGTTTACAAATTTCATGGCCAATTTCAAAAATTAAGGAAAATATATAAAACACATGAAATCAGTGATTAAAATGAAATAACTAAAAATATTATGATCAAAATGAAGCATACACAAAGTTGACAGAATAAACAACTAGTGACTAAAATATAATTATTAAAATATACATGCCTGAAACAAAACATTAAAAATGTCACTAAATGATTAAACAAAGACATTACAAAGCATAGGGGATCGAAAATGCTATTATCCCCTAAATATTAAAACATGCATACGAGAGTGCAAAGTTATGAGGACTAAATTTGCATTTAACCCAAACAACTAGTGTTTGACTAGGAAGAGATAACACTACATTTCAACTTTCACTGCATGGCGCCAGCACACATGGCGCCAGCATACATGGCGACCTTCTTGGTGGGACGCAGGGACAGCATGGTGAACCTCCTTGGTCGCCCAGATCACCTGGCGACCTACATTCGAACTGTAGCAAACACCCTATCTCAGCAATTAATTGTTAGAACGCATTATCTCGTGAATATTTTTTTTCTCACAATATTATCCCGTCAATTTAGCCATATATTTTGTATATCACAAATATTGTTTTCGTTTAATAAGTTTTTGTATTTTGTTTTTTTTTTTGTAATTTTTTATTTTTTTTCTCCTTGTATATTGATTTTTTAACTTTTATTTTTGTATGATAATATTTTTATTATATACTGAAATTATTTAGGATTATAAGTTAAATGAAACCTTCTTTTTTATTAACAAAACAAAGTAAATTACATGATCTCGGGTTTTATCATGTTACAAAATGATCATTCGACTATTTGTCATTGTTACAAACTCATCCTTTTTCATTAAAAATTAACGGTTGTCTAAGCTGAACGTTGACATGATGACTGAGATACGATAGTCGTTTGAGATTCTAGCATAAGATTTTATCATATCACAGTCAGCAAATTAACGTTCAGCTCAAAATACCATCAACTTTTTAACAGAAAAGGACGAGTTTGTAACATAATGAATAATCAGATGACCATTTTATAGTTTTTAATAGTTAAGAGACTCAACAAAGCAACACTTTATAGTCATATGATTATTTTGTAATTTTTAATAGTTTAGTAACTTAATAAAACAATATAATGTAGTCGGGAGATCATATGTGTACTTTACCCCATTTTTAAAGTTGGTTTGATTGCCAAGAATCCTGGAAAGAAAAAGCCTCCATTTTCGTTTCTTACGGATCCGAACAAAGAAAAAAAGAAGATATTTCTGCAGAGAAGAAACAGAAAATTGTGATTGGTAGGGAGAGATGAAGATCACATCGTTATTAGTATTGAAATGCCACCCGGAAGGATCCGATCCCATAATACTAGCCAACGCATCCGACGTTAGCCATTTCGGTTACTTCCAGAGGCCAAGCATCAGGGAGTTCATTGTCTTCGTCTCTCGAACCGTCTCCAAACGAACTCCTCCCGGCCAGCGCCAGTCCGTCCAGCACGAAGGTTCTTCGTTGATTCTTAATTCATCTGTTACTCGTTTCGTTGATTATTAACATCTCTGGCAATTAGATCAACAACACCGTCTTTGGATCTTTTGTGTATTACCTTGTATAATTGTAGTATTACATCGCGATCTTCAATTTTTTGTCGATTTCAATTCTATTTTAGGTTTCAGACGATGATCCGGTTGATTATGACGAGGCTATGACGAATTATGGTTATTTATTTATTCATGTTTGGTGATTTTGATGTAGAGTACATGGTGCATTCTTACAACAGAAATGGACTTTGTGCAATTGGATTTATGGATGGTCACTATCCCGTTCGAAGTGCTTTTTTGCTTCTCAACCAGGTATTATACACACACAGACACACACTGTATCTCCAGTCTTCTCTCGGTCATGATTTTCCTTAAGATTCAATATCATCCAATCTTATTGACTGCAATATTTGTGTTTTGCATTGGTTGGGTATCTTTTAGTTCAATTATACAAGGTGTCATAGTCTGAGAGTGATTATAGCAGGAAATGAATGGACAGGCAAAAGTGAGAAGAAGAGAGGGAAAGGACATTTTCATTGATGGTTATGATCTTTTACATATATATATATCTTCATAGACTCGATTACTGTAGAATGAGCTATAATTTATCTGAGCAACAGTTTTTTTTTATATATCTCCAGTCTTCTCTGGGTCATGATTTTCCTTAAGATTCAATATCATCCAATCTTATTGACTGCAATATTTGCGTTTTGCATTGGTTGTGTATCTTTTAGTTCAATTATACAAGGTGTCATAGTCTGAGAGTGATTATAGCAGGAAATGAATGGACAGGCAAAAGTGAGAAGAAGAGAGGAAAAGGACATTTTCATTGATGGTTATGATCTTTTACATATATATATATCTTCATAGACTCGATTACTGTAGAATGAGCTATAATTTATCTGAGCAACAGTTTTTTTTTATATAGTTCTATTTACAACAGAAGCTTCTACTCTTAAATTTATTGCACTGGATTCTTGCCCCATTTTAGCATGAACTGTTTATGATCCAGGAATAGAAGGTGTCAATAATAGTTAAAAGTTCTCTTAAAATAGTTTTTGATTGCTTTTCACTGGTAACTCATGTTTATGCTTGTTGCTTGCCACCATATATGTTGGATATGGTTGTCCTTTTTGATTTGTAGATGGCTGGATTCTGTTCCTTTCTCTTTGCATCTGATAGAAATAACTAGATGGACAGGGCCGATGGCTGGTGGTAGATGCGTCTGTGTGTATGATACATCGATAGTTTAAGATGATGTCAAGAGTCTGTTGATCACATTCATCACGTTTGGTATGCATTTTTGGTGTTCTGAAATATGTTTGTGAGGTTGAATCCTCTGTGGGTTTCCTTGGAAAATTTCAAAGGGTAATGTTTGGCAGGTGGTAGATGAATATCAAAAAAGTTTTGGGGAATCATGGAGATCTGCACAAGCTGATAGCACTCAAGCTTGGCCCTATTTGGATGAGGCTTTGACCAAGTTTCAGGTGCCTGTTTTCTTTCTCATTCTTTATGCTGTGTTTCAATATGGGATGTATAATTATACTTTTCAAATTAGTCTCACACCTAATATTATCCTTTTACCGTTTTCAGGACCCTGCAGAGGCTGATAAATTGTTGAAAATTCAGAGGGAGTTGGATGAGACTAAAATCATCCTTGTAAGTATTTTGCTATTCTTGTGTGTGTTGGGGTGGGGGGATGATGATTTTCTGCACTTTTCTTTTAGCTTTCACTTATAATACTATGCCTTACTCGGCTTCCATGATCCTTTTTGTTGGCTGTGATGAATTATATCATTTCAAAAGAAAGATTTGTTTATAAAGAGCAAATTCGTTCAGGTTTGCATATGGTTTGTTCAAGTCCATAAAGAGATTGTGTTTTAGGCCCCATTTAGCATCGTTTTTAAGAAGTGTTGGAGGGTCAAAATGTACTTTTGGAGTCATAACACAAGGATTGAAATAGCAACTTGAGGATTATAAAGGAACTTTTGCCTGCTAATGGTTTAAATAGCAACCTATTTTAGTTCTGCTGAATTCTTTCATCGCCTTCTCTTCACATGTCATGATTTCATTAGTGTGCTTGTTGCCGGCGGATCCAGGTTAGGTTTAGAAATCTAAATTCCCTTCTTTAAAATTTAATTTTTTTTCTATTAATTATGCACTTTATTATTTGTAGGGTAAACTACGCATTTAGTACCTAACTATCAGTTTTAATCCGTTTTAGTACATAATTTTTCATTTTTTTAATATCATGCCTAACATTTAATTTTTGTTTCATTTTAATAACGTTGTTAAAAATTTAAAGGAACTTCTGCATGTGATATTTTTATGGGTAAATTATATCATTCATCCCTTAGCTATCTTCTCACTCCTATTTTGGTCATTAAAGTTTAAAAAATTTCAACTTAAGTATTCAACTTTCAAATTATTCACGTTTTAATCATTCTAATTTATTTTATTAATAATATTTTGTGACATGATATTTTTTATTATTTTATTCATATATAATTAAAATAAAAAAATTAGATTTGAAAGTTGGAGTGATTAAATTAAGATTAATTTAAAAGTTAAGTAATTAAATAAAAAAAATTAAACTTCAATGATCAAAATAGGAGTATGAGAAGATAGTTGAGTGATAAATGATGTAATTTACCTATAAAAAGTGTCAAGTTGTAAAGGTTTCGTAAGTTTTTAACGGTGGGTTCTAAAATTAAACAAAAACTAAACTTTAGGTATAACTTTGAAAAAAAATGGAAAGTTAAAAATGGATCAAAACTGATAGTTTAAGTACTAAACATGTAATTTACCTTTAATTGTATTAACCTGAAATTCTATTTCTGCCAACTTAAATATAAAAAAATTATATATATGTGTGTGTGTGTGTTCGTGTTAACTAGGATTTGGTTCATTATTAATCCTTGTCTCTCTCTCTCTATATATGTTCATGTTAACTAGGATTTGGTTCATTATTAATCCTTCTCTCAATCAATGGAATGAATGCAGCATAAAACTATTGACAGTGTGCTTGCACGAGGTGAGAAGCTGGACAGCCTGGTTGAGAAGAGTTCAGATCTGAGTGCAGCATCTCAGGTACATGTGCAAGATATTGTTCTTTTGTAGTTACAATTACAAGTCATGCATATCTTATTAGAATACGAATCAAGGTTAAACCAAGTGCAAATGAGTTTAAACAATTTGAGTTTATCTTATAACAAATTCAAAAATAATTTGATTTAAATAATTATTTTCTTTTCTTTTTTAATCCGGTTCGATCTGGAACAAACGATTTTCATATAAAAAAAATTAAAACCCAATTGAAGTGTGAAGTTAGATGGTTCAACCGAATTGAAACCAAACCGTACAATAAAAAATTCAAACGATTATTTTATTTTATTTTATTTTCAATTTTATTGTTCATCCCTACTTCTACATTTTTTTCTCCCCAATTTTATGTTCTTATAGGAATTATTGTTGTCTTTACTACACATCTTGGTTATTGGAACAGATGTTTTACAATCAGGCTAAGAAACACAATCAGTGTTGTAGTATACTGTAAAACTTGTAGACAAAGATGGCTATGGCATTCACTTGTTCCACCAACTGAAGCATGCGATACATCACAGAGCTCTAAAATCTAAGGGGCCAATTTTTTTAAAAAAAGTGTTGGATTTTATTTTTAAGAGTGTTCGAAGGATGATACTTTTTAAATAAAATGTTACGTCTATAGAGTTGTTTTATGACATTATCTTAGTTTCATATGTTCGGAATTTTTTTATTCTATAAGCAACAATCGTAATAAGATAAATTTTGATGTTTTACAATTTTGTTATTGGTTCTCATTTCTGGACGTTTGCGATTGTTCTGTTATAGCATAACTTGGCTTGATTACTTCTTAATCTTTATAATGATATATAACTGTTTGCCTAATATGGCTTAAAGTATGGGTCGTGCAAAAATAAATAAATTCCATATCGATTAGATATTGACTTTTTAACACGTACCCTATATTTATTATTGGGTAAAGAATGCAAATGGTGTCCCGACTATACATGTACTACTTTATTAAGTATTTCGACTATTAAAAGTTATAAAATGGTCATTCAACTATAGAGTGTTGCTTTGTTGAGTCTCTCGACTATTAAAAGTTACAAAATGGTTATCTGACTATTCATTATGTTCCAAACTCGTCATTTTCCGATAAAAATTGATAATATTCTGAGCTGAATGTTAATTTGTTTATTGTGATATGATAAAAAAAAATTATCCCAAAAAGCTCAAGTGATTATTATATTCCGGTCATCATGTTAATATTCAGCTTAAACAAGTGTCAATTTTTTAATGGAAAATGACGAGTTTGGAACATAATGAATAGTTGGGTGATCATTTTGTAACTTTTAATAGTTGAGGGACTCAACAAAGTAAAACTCCATAGTCGAATGACTATTTTATAACTTCTAATAATTGATGGACTTAATCAAAATAGTACCCTTTAGTCGGGGACCATATGCATTCTTTACCCTACTTTTTAAGTATTATCTTATAATATTAAATTATGAATGGGATTGTGATGTCACAGTTATAAATATTTTAAATGTTAAAATTTGTTTTCTAAAATAATCATTTTTAAATTGTGGACGTCACGATGTGATTACAATCGCAATTTAATATTATGCATTACCCACAAACTTTTTTTAATAAAAATCGTAGTATTATTTTGGGTAAACTACATCTATGACTATTTAACTATGGGCGGATTTTATTTTGACCATCAATCTTTTAATTTTGTCAATCAAATTATTTAAGTGTTGCAAATCAAGTCACCGACTACTAACATTTAACTGAATAACTGATGAAGGTGTTAAAAATTTAATATAATTACACATTTAATCCTTGTATCTACACATTTTATGAATATAATTATAGTTTTAATTTAATTTAATAAATTTAACATCTAATTAAATTTATGTTTTGGGTTTAACAACTTAAAAGTTGAGTTTTGCAAGTTTTAAGATTTTGGAAAAACATAAATTAATAGAGTGATAAGAGACGACGAGTCAAGCTCAATGATATCTTAAGTGATCGAAGAAAACGTTAGAGAATGGTGATTATGACGTCGACGTGATAAAGACATGAAGTTTATAAAGCTTAATCTTTAAAGAAAGAAAATAAAAGCAGAACATAAAATCAAAAGATAAAAAAGGAAAATATGGAATTAATTATATGTATGTGTTAGTAAAAAAAATAGTCCATTTCTACACATATGACTATTATGTCGCCCTTTTATTTATAATTTAATGCTCGAATGATCAAAATATGAGCAAATTGAAAATTAAGTTATTAAAAACTTTTAAATTTTGTTGACCAAACCAAGAATAAAGTTAAAATTGAGTGATAAAATTTAGGATAAATTACGTGTTTAGTATTTAAACTATTAATTTTGATCCGCTTTAGTACTTAAACTTTTAAAAATATTCAAAATGATTTTAGTTTTTATTTTATTTTAGCACCCTTAAAAAATTTAGTTTTTTTTTCATTTTATCAACTCAAATCGGTTTAACATGCGACTTATTTCTTTGTATTCGACTTTTTAATCTTATATCGAATCATTGCCCGTTCATCTGATGAATCAGAATCATGTATGCCTGATATGAACTATGATGTCAGAGATTGTGGAAGCAATGACCCTGATCTCAAACAAGAGATGGAGAAGCAATTCGTGGACCTTCTGACGGAGGAGTTGAAGTTGCATGAGGCTGTTTCCGACGAGCATTCCCTTCATATGAACATCACCTTTGGTGAGGCAAAAAGGGGACTGAATTGGCCAAATAATCCAAGCAGGTGGATTATTTGGCCCAATAGCCCACCAAGACTTTTAATTTGGGATTTACGATAAATGTTACAGTGTTCAGGAAACTCGTCACGTCGGGGTGATGAGTTTTATACGACATAATTTTTTAATGAATCGTGTCAGGTAGGTCCCGCAGCTCGAATAATTTTAATATATCCTCCGGGACTCGTCATATCCGCTCGACGAGTCTCAATAATTTTTTTTTGAAATTTTTAAAAGAAATGAAAAAATAATATTTTAATGGTCATGAAATTCATCACGCCGGTATATCGAGTCCAATAGGTATAAATTTGAATTTTTTGATTATTAGATTAACCGTTGTTCAACGGGTTAATTTTTTTAAAATTTTTAACGATTATTTTCAATTTGAAAAAAATTAACCATTGCGTAGGATGTGATGCTCCCCCGGAATATGAGCCTAACAAACCCGCCATTCCCTCTTGAGCAGCGCAGCAATACGGTGGTGCAGCGAGGAACGGTTACACTCCCTCGAATCATTAATATTCTGAACAACCTGCTTGTTTTCCGATTCCACCACAACCGAACGGAAACCTAGATCCAAGGCCAACAACAAACCCTCAAGAATCCTCCACATCTCCACGTCCAAAGCCGAACACCTCCCGATAAGCTTAGCAAAACCCCAAACCCATGCCCCTTCACAGTCCCTCACCACGTCGCCGCAGGTTGCCAAGCCGGAGTGAACACTATGGCCACCGTCAGTGTTAACCTTGATCCAACCCGGTAGGGGTGTTCAAAATTCGGTTTTAACCGAATTAACCGACCAAACGTAATTAGTTCGGTTAATTCGGTCGGCCACCGAATTAATTCGGTCGGAGAACGGTTAAGCATTTTTTTAGAATTCGACCAAACGTATGTTTCTGGAAAATTTTCCAGTTTTCCTCTCCCGTTCTCCCTACTTCGAACTCCGATCTACTCGCCGTCCGACCTCCGATCGATGAGCCGAAACCACCATCGTATTCGTTGTCAACCGAGGAACAAAACCCCTCAAACCTTTCGTCGTGAATCATCACCGTTCGTCGTGAATTTCAGTCGGAAGTATCGTCGGTAATAACTCGATTTTAGTTGGTTTTTCATCGATTCACGACGATCGGGTCATCCGTTTACGACACCTCCCGCACCATCGTGTTCCTTGTGCCGTTCCGAGTCCACCGGTGTTCTCCTTTTTCTCCGGCGGCGGCAGCGCGTGTGGAGGTGAAGCGGTCAAAGTTTCCGACATTTCAAAATCGAGCTCTCCGCCGTTCAAAATTGTGAACCGAGCTTTGTAAGTATCTCGAAATCGCTCAAAATAATTTTTAGAAATTTTTCTGTGAATTTTACACTGCCGGAACAGTTCCCACGCGCCCCCACGCGCCGCCACTGCGCGTGGGGAAGACAAAAGTGACCGGTTTGACCGTTTTAGTGGATAGTTGACTGGTTTGACCGGTCATAATCCGACCCGACCCGACCCGTTTACCCGACCCGTTTACCCGACCAGTTGACCCGACCCGACCTGTTGACCCTTTGACCGTTGACCCGTTGACCGTTGACCCACGTTGACACTGTTGACCAAAACTTTGACCGGCTTTGATCGAGCATTAAACGACCTTTGACTTCGACCGAGTATACCTATCCTGACATTTTTCGACGTTCCAAATCCGATTCCGCTGTCCGTTTTTCGAAATTCGAACTCAAAGACCTCGAAATTGCCGGTCAAACCCGTTGACTTTGATTTTGACCGAATATTCCAAATTTTCGAAAAGTCATATTTTATGCTTTCGACGTTCTGAATCCGAATCCGAAGTCCGTTTCGCCAAATTCGAACCCGGTAAGCCGTCTTTCACTGATTTATCACCCAATTCGATCTGTTTATCGTAATTAAGCTTCGTTTCTGATATAATTTATGTTGATATGTATCTGAGGAATTATTGGAAGTTGAATTGAAGATCAAAGGCGTTCGAATGGAATTTTTATGGTCGATCAGTATTGCACGAAAATCGAGGTAATACTTTACTACCTCTTTATGCTTATGGAACATGTTTATATTGATAAATGCATGAACAAGATAATGTTGGACACTTTGGTGGAGTTGAATAATTTATACACTCGATATGATGTGAGAGAAATTCTGTAACTAATTACGGATTGAATGACTAATATAAGAGATTGAGGAATTGTTAGATTAAATTACAAGTTTGTGATTAGTGATAAAGAAATCAGCCCTGTATCTGCAATTTATAATTTATTTCATCAAAGGTTAAATGTTAAAAAGTACTTGGATGAGAAATTGTGAGAATAATCTGGTAGGGTAAAATTACGAAAATACCCTTATGTTGTAAGATGATAAGAATTATCCCTGGAAGTTGGTTAATAACTCTGAAAAGACATATTGATCTGGTAAAAACTATTGATGTGCATAAGAAATGCTAGTTTTGATTAGGAAATGCAGATAACCGGTTTTTAGTCTTATGAGGGTTTGTGAAAGATATTAGAAGTCTGTTAAGGAAATCATTTCAAGATCAGAGAGTGTTCACGAAATCAATTAATCATAGGATCTCTAAATTATAATTATTTTCGTTAAGAGCTAATATCGAAATTATCTGGTTAAGAAATTACGGAAATGCCCTTAAGAGATAGAATAGTCTGAGTTGACTCTGAATGAGAAAATACTTAGGGGATTCGTACTTAACTCGATTAAGTACAGATTTAATTGTTAAGATCATGACTTTGTATAGAAAATTCATGATTTCCGTTTGTAAAATATGAGAAGACACTTGACTCGAAAATATCCGAATAATGAGCAAATACTTGAAGAATAATTTATAGGGGGTATTCTGCTGTCAGAATTATTCGAAAGGACTAAAGTAAATGATAAGATTGAATTAAATAATAAGACCGGATGGAAGGAAAAGATTGAAATACCGTAGATCTGTAAAATGACCAAAATACCCTTGTAATGGAAATGACCCAAGAATATCACCAAGCTCAGGAATGATTGAATATCCTCGAGTTCTGAAATGAATGGAATAAAACTGAACATCAAAATTACCAAAATACCCTTATGGCCTAAATTAAGTAAATGTCTTGGATTAATTAAGGAATCCAAGTAAGCATAGGTATTGAACTATCTTTAAAGGTAATGGAAAATAATTTAAGTGAGTAGATCAACCCTAAAGCTATGTCAATACCTGAATGGCATAGATATTACAGGAACATATGTTCGTCTTCTCAAGTTTGGCTCGATGACGAATCTTGGAAGTATTCAGTTCAGCTCAGATCTAGATCGTATTCAGTACTAAGAATTGGACGTTTGTTCAACAATCAACCACGAAGACCAAATTGAATGGGATAGAAGTACAACATGTATTTGAAATTCAAGAACGTTTGAATTACTCTGGAAAATTCTGAAGTAACTGGAATGGAGATGACTGCTAAATGAAATAGGTAACCTCAATGACTGAGGATTTAGTAAGTGATTTGGATAAGTCTGGAAACTCTGATGAGTTTACGTAGTGTACAATTACAATGGGTTATGAACAAATTAATCAAGTACGTCAACATTTCATGATATTGTGGAAGCGTGGAAATGAAATAAAGTCATTGGAAGATTTATTCAGCGATAATTCCGAAAATGGTCTACGGACAAGAATTTGTGGTATTAAAGAGTAAATACCCTAGAAGGAAAATGAATTGACCAGTCGATATAGATTGTTAAGGTTCTGAATCTTCGTTCTCAAGTTGTTCGATTATCCGATCAATCGACATGGATGTAAAGGATTCTGAATACCCTTCTGATTACGTACAGCTTCTGAAAACTGTCCAAATAAGATAATATCCTGATAATTCACATTCTGAATAACTGATGATTCTGTCAGTTAATGAACTCTTTCAAATAGTGATTCTAAATTCTGATATCCTATCGGTATACTGAATATTCATGTTTCTCTACCTGTTAAGATTATCCAATACCTCTGAATAATATATGTAAACTCTGGTGTGTTCCCTAATCATATAAATATTTTATCTGATTTCCGACTTGAATTCTGTTATGATCCTGACCTGGATTCTGATATGATATTGACATGGATTCTGATCTGATACATGACCTGGATTCTGATATGATACTTGACTTGAATTATGTTTTGATTTTTGATATATCCGTTTACGGACGGAACATGTTTTATTGGGGGGGGGGGTATTGTTGGAGGAAGATTACTTGGAGGTTCCTCGGCTGTGTGCTCAGGGCCTTACTTATCGGTTCCTCGGCTGTGTGCTCAGGGCCTTACTGTTAGTGACGGGGTTGTATGGTTCTGGGGAACCTACACATTTTATTCGTGACGGATGGGGGTATATATATATATGTTTTAAAAAGATCTGAAAAGTTACATGGTTTTTTGGGAACACACTAGAAAACCTATTCTGATCTCCTGAACTCAGTCATCCTAAATATTTCTCTGAACTGAAAGCTCATTGTTCGTTACCACCTGAAATATCAGTAGGATCTTTTCTCAGCATAAAAATCTGTACATGTTCGGAAACAATAAGGAAATATATATTTATCTGTGTCTGCACGTTCATCAGTATCATCTGGTAGTTCTGTATTACTGAGCTTTTCGAAGCTCATTCTATTACTCACATTTTCAGGTTAAAAGAATTGTACCAGTGCATCTATCGACTTCAGTAAGGGAGTTCTTTCGGCGTTGTTGCAGAGTATGGTACATGTGATTAGGGGGGCATGTAATTGTATTTTGATTTATATATGAGTCTGAAAATCTATTTTATTTTTAAATAGCGACAAATGATTTTATAAGTTTGCATGTTCTGATAAAAAGTTTTAAATTTTCCGCTATTTTTACAGTGGGTCGCTCCGGTGGCCCTAATGTGACACCCCGGATCGGATCGGGTTACCCGCATCGATCTGGGGGGTTACAAATCGACTCGAATTTTATAAACTCGACTCGAAAAAATTTCAAATCAAGTTCGAGTTGTAAAACAAGACTCGTCAACTTGAATAACTCGAATTTTTTTTACTCGACTCGATCAAACGCTCACCCCTATTAACAAATTACTGATATACTTTGCTAATTTCATAAAATATTACTTATTTTAAATGTTGAATGGATTTGATCGTAGAGATTGTATAGAGTTTTCTTGCAATACGTTAACGATTACTTATATGCTTCCTGATTTCGTAATATATATATATATATATATGTTTAATAATTCAAGGTGATTTAAATAGTTTGGAGTGATTATAATGAGTATTTTTTATAATATTTCTTAACTATCGACAATGTAGTTATCGAGTGTTGGCATAAGTGGTTGACAGGTTGAGATTTAAGAATTTAAATTTATAAGACCAAGTTCGAATCTTATCATTGTCACTCTTGGTAGGTAATCTGTAAATTTTTATCTAAATCCCAATTAAATTTTAGGTATCTTGAATTTGATGAACCACCTTGACGTAAATTTTGTAATGCACAAAAATTAATAAAAAAATAATGTACCAAAAAAACTATTGACAATGACATGTCATGCAAACGTAACTATTATAACTTAAAATTTTAATGAATAACAAAATTCTCTTTAAATAGTAAATACAACCGTCTAATGAGTTTAAGAATTAAAATAATAATAAGTATTTTTAAATTATATTTAGGTATAAAAAAACTATACTTTGGCCAATTTCGTGGCTAATTTTCTGGGTATGTTTGTCCCGGCAAAGCGCGTTTTTCATTGCCACGTGTTAGCCACATCTTTAATTAGTGTTCTCCACACCCAAACCCTTACAACTAAATGGACGGTAAAAGATTAAGCCGCGTATGTCTGTTGCCACACACGTGTCTTGATCTCCATTTTTATCTTATTTTTAATATCCACAAGTTATCATAAAAAAAACGCTGTCTAGTAACTCTATCCGTAGAAGTAATTGGTGAAATTATGTTGAATATGGACACACTCAATTTTTACGAGTTTGATAATATAAAGGATAAATTCCAAATTTCATCATTAAACTTTACTCTCTCTTTTATTTCACTTACTATACTTAAATCTTTTCAATTTCCTCACTAAACTTAATACATTAAATTTTTGTTGTCACTGAACTTCAGTCTCTCCCTTATTTTGGTCACTCTATCGTTAAATAATTAATTGCGTTAAAGACGACATCGTTTTAAAAAATACAATTTTCATAAAAATGACGTCGTTTTGCATCTATATAACAGTTCATTTTAACAACATTAATTATTTAACCACCGAGTGATCAAGAAATCCAATGTACTAAGTTCAGTGAGGAAATTGAGAAGGTTTAGAGTACAGTGAGTGAAATAGGAGATAAAATAAAGTTCAGTTACCAAATTTATAATTTACCCTAATATAATCTGATTGTCTTTCAAAATTATCTTTATATAATTTTTAGATAAAAATAAAACAAAATATATTTTCTAAACATCAAATATAAAAATCGATAAATGTATACACATCTTTTTATCATTTCACTTAGTTCATCAAATTAAATTTATAGATTATATTTTAGCGTAAATTACGCATTTAGTATTTAAATTATTAATTTTAGTTTATTTTAGTGTCTAAACTTTTCATTTTTTTCAAAACATACCTAAAGTTTAATTTTTGTTTCATTTTAGTACCCCATTAGAAATTTAACATTAAGTTTTAATTTTTTTTGAAAGTTTAGGTACTAAACGGACCAAAAATGATAGTTTAGGTACTAATACGTTAAGTTTTTAACTGTAGGTACTAAAATGAAATAAAAACTAAACGATAGGTATGATTTTGAAAAAAATAAAAAATTGAGTATTAAAACGGACCAAAATTGACTGTTTAGATACTAAATGTGTAGTTTACCCTATATTTTATATAAAATATTTTTTATCCTCATCATGATTGATATTAAATCTAATTATAATAATAAAATTAATCAAAGGACTATTTATACAATTTGACTTAAGTAAACAACGTGTTGGTTTGGTAATCATGAATTAATTTTTAATGATAGATGATTAAAATAAATTAAAATATAATTTTAAGTATAATTTTAAATAAATGATAATTAAGTAATCAAAACAAAAATTATGTAATAGATAAGTGATCAAATAAATAATTTATCCTAAATTCATTTATGTATGGTACTTATTGTGGATTTAAATTAGAATCGCGGATGTGCTTCATTATGTTTCATTTATTATAATTGTACACATAATAAATAGTAGGGTAAATAACATGTTTAGTACATAAATTATTAATTTTAACCTAAGTTTTAGTGCTTAAACTTTTAATTTTTTTAAAATTAGACCTAAATTTTAATTTTTGTTTCATTTTTGTACTCACTCAAAATTTAATGTTAAGTTTTGAAAAAATATAGAAGTTTAGGTACTAAAACGGACCAAAATGGATAGTTTATTTACTAAATGCGTTTAAGTTTTAAATGACATGATATTAAAATGAAACAAAAACTATACTTTAGGTATAATTTTAAAAAAAAATTTGAAAGATTAAGTACTAAAATAAATCAAAACTGATAGTTTAGGTACTAAATTCGTAATTTTCCATATTTTTTATTTTATAACAACCATTATTTCAATAAAGATTTATGTATAGAAGGTGCTTCAAGCTATACAATCCAAAAAGACCATTTGAAACTCAACAATGGCTGCCAAGCTTCTCCTCTTCTTGTTTTTCAGTTTCCCGTTTCTACTTCAGTTTCACTTCTCCGCCGGTCAGAATCCTGTCAGAGGCGGATACTGGTCCGCCGACTCTGAATTTCCAGTTTCCGATATAGATTCTACTCTTTTCACTCACCTTTTCTGCGCATTTGCCGACCTTAATCCTCAAACCAACCGAGTTACAGTTTCTGCGGCGAACCAGCCCCGATTCTCCTCCTTCACTTCAACCGTCCGATCGAGAAACCCAAACGTCAGAACCCTCCTCTCGATCGGCGGTGGAAATTCATCGCCGGCGGGTTTCGCTTCCATGGCAAGTCAAGCTAGTTCCCGGAAATCATTCATCGATTCCTCCATAAACTTGGCTCGATCTTACAATTTCCATGGCCTTGACCTCGATTGGGAATACCCATCGACGAGAACCGAGATGAACAACTTGGGTTTACTTCTAAACGAATGGAGAGCCGGTTTGAATAACGAATCCGCCGTCACCGGTAGACCGAAACTGCTTCTCTCGGCGGCGCTTTTTCGCAACTCGGATTATTATACTCTGCTTTACCCAATCCAAGCTATAAGAAACAGCCTGGACTGGATCAACGTAATGGCTTACGATTTCTACGGCCCGGGATGGTCGAACGTGACCGGACCTCCGGCGGCTTTATACAATCCCGGAACTCAGGTCAGTGGGGATTACGGGATCCGATCGTGGATTCAGTCAGGAATTCCAGCGAACAAATTAGTTCTGGGATTTCCTTTCTACGGCTATGCATGGCGGCTTGTGAATGCGAATAACCATGGGTTCTTTGCACCAACGAGTGGGGCGGCTATAACGCCGGACGGAGCCGTGAGTTACGCTCAGATTAGGACGTTTATTGCGCAGAACAACGCCGTGGAAGTGTACAATGCGACGGTGGTTTCGAATTATTGCTACGCCGGGACGACGTGGATCGGATTCGATGATACGCAGAGCATTAGGGCTAAGGTTTCTTACGTTAAACAAAATGGGCTGCTCGGTTACTTTGCATGGCAAGTTGGTGCTGATGATAATGGGACTCTCTCTAGAACAGGTCAGTGAAAATCTTATTTTATTTTCCCCTCCCAGTTACAAGATTTCGTCATTATTAATCTAGATAGATCCGTGTCGCACTCCTAATTTTAGTAGGTGATTTTATCAACGGAAATTATCTGAATTAAGCTAAAATCCGAACACGTGAAGTCGTGAACCGTACATGAAAAACATTTAAATTATATATAAAATGATGAATATAAGATTTTATCTTAAAAAAGACAAATTCATAATATTTTGATGAATAAACTTATAAAATTTTAAAGGAAATAATAAACAGATACTCAATAAAATAATACAAAGAAAACATTTAAAATATTCGAGTCTTTGATATTGTAACGTTATATATTTTATTAGTAATTAGTATAATGTATTAAATATTAAATAATAAATATATATTTTAATATTTGTTGGGTGAATTTTTTTTACCTTCTTTTGTTTTTGTCTATGCAGCATCTCAAGCTTGGGGATCACGTCAATTGGTGGCGATGTAATAAATACTAGACTTGTATTATCTCAAGTTAATGAAATAAAATTATCAATAAAAAAATATAAAATATATTAAATGTTAATTATCAAAATTATTTTTTTAAGTTAATGTGATTATAAAGTAGTATCTATTATAAGTATTCTCAATCATTGGATAATGAACGTCCAATCAGCTTTAGAGTCGTTGGTGCTCGAACCCGTAACTTCTAGGAATAACAATAATTCCTTTAACCACTAAGGTAATTTGGTTCGTGCGATTTGTTTATTTTAAAAGTAAACACATGAGAAGAATTAATTCTTAAATTAAATTATCAACTTAAATGTAAATTCGATCCAATTCAAACTTAAAATATATTAAATTTAAGGGTAAATTACGTGTTTAGTATTTAAACCATCATTCTTGATCTATTTTAGTACTTAAATTTTTCAATTTTTTTAAAATCATATCTAAAATTTAGTTTTTGTTTCATTTTAATATCTCCGTTTTAAATTTAACGTTAATTTTAAAAAAATATTTATGTACTAAAATAGATTAAAATTAATAACTTATATATTAAACGTGTTAAATCTTTAACGACGTATTACCAAAATAAAAGCCTATTATTTGACCAATTACGTTACTAATATTCAAGGTATGTTTGACCCGGCAACGCGAGTTGGTCATTGCGACGTATTAGCCGCTTCATCAATTTTTAGTGTTTCCTACGCCCAAAAATATCTAATTTGGTGGACGGTGACGGATTTAGCCACGTATGCCTGTTGCAACACACGTGTCTTGATCTCCTTTTTTACTTTTTTTAATCTCCACAGGTTACCGTAAATAAAACGTCTGTCCGTAGAAGTAATTGGTGAATTCTATTGAAGGTCCATGTATTATCCATATTATTCTAATATAGTGACAAAATTTGGTGATAAAGTTTGAGGGGCTAATTTAAAACTTTAAAAATATTTGAAAGCTTAAATTAAAATTTTCAAAATATTTGAAGGGTTTAATTTATAATTTTTTCCAAATATATTAGGTCTAATTAAAATTTTTGAAATTTTAAGAGGATTAATAAGATTTTTTTAAGATTATGGGAGGGGATTTAATTAAGAACATTAAAAAATATAAAGTTTAATCCGAATTTTAAAATATTCTGGGAGACCAAATTATTTTATTTTAATTAAAAGGATCTAAATTATAATTTTTTTAAATTTCGGGGGAGCCATGGCCCCAACTATCCCTGCTTATGTTCTGCCACTGCTATATTAGGGTAAGATCACTCAAATAATAAAGTGAGAAAAAAATTAAATAAGGACCATTAAGCTTTATTTTCTTAAGAAGGGTAATTTTTTAATAGGTTGAATAAGGCGCATGAAGTACTTAACGTCTTTCCAACCTCTGATGCTAAAATTGTGATGTTGCTGGTGGTATCCTTGAACTGGTCGAGGATAAACTTATTTAGGTTGTTGTTAGAGCAAAAGACGTGAGACTTAGGAGCTAGCGAGCATTATTGGTGGAGCTTGAAAAGATGAAATGACAAATACAAGAATTAATGTGGAAAGACGTTGTCTCTTTTATGTGTCTTTTATTGAAGACGTTATGTCTTTCGTGTATCTTCTCAAAAACATAAATTTATTTATCCAATTTCTAATTGTCCTGTCACACTCGTTCTATTCGAAGATAAATAAAATCAATACAACTTCAAATAAAGAAATCATTTTCCCACTTCATTATTACAACAAGTTTATCATTATAACAATTTATCTTATAAAAATATTTTTTTATAATTTTTTAAAAATAAAATAAAATATATTATCTAAAAATAAAATATCGATAAGTTTATATACAAATCTTTTATCACTTTATTTAATTCATTTAATTAAATTTATAGAATATATTTTATATAGAATATTTATTTTTATTCCTATCATAACTAAAATTAAATCTAATAATAATAAAATTAATCAATGAAAACCACATAATACAAGGACTTTTATACATTTCGACCTAAGTAAATAAACATGCTTCTTAGTTTGACCATAGTACTAAATTGTGGTTGTGGCTTATGTCGTGGTTGCGGATATCATATTGTGATTATAGGTGTTGCAGACGTTATGGTGCTTTTTTATAAAAAATAACTACATTTTATGTTGTGGTTGTGATTTACAATGACTTTAAAAAACATTACAATGTGATTATTACATTGTGTTACGGTTGCAATTTAATACTATGATAATCACTGTTTATTTTTCAAGGGCGGTGATTAAAATAGTAATGAAACATAACGTTAAGAATTATTTAAAAAAATAATAGTTGAGTGACTAAAACAGAGATTATATAATTGGTGGTGACCAAATAAGTAATTTACCCTAAATTCATTTATGCGTGGTCCTAGCTCCTTTATATTTATATACACAAGGAGCTTCAAGCTATCGTTATACAATCCAAAAAGACCTTCATCTGAAAGTCAACAATGACTGCCAAGCTTCTCATCTTCTTGTTTTTCAGTTTCCCGTTTCTACTTCAGTTTCACTTCTCCGCCGGTCAGAATCCTGTCAGAGCCGGATACTGGTCCGCCGACACTGAATTTCCGGTTTCCGACATAGATTCTACTCTTTTCACTCACCTTTTCTGCGCATTCGCCGACATTAATCCTCAAACCAACCGAGTTACAGTTTCTCCGGTGAACCAGCCCCGATTCTCCTCCTTCACTTCAACCGTCAGATCTAGAAACCCAAACGTCAGAACCCTCCTCTCGATAGGCGGTGGAAATTCATCGCCGGTGGATTTCGCTTCCATGGCAAGACAAGCTATTTCTCGGAAATCATTCATCGATTCCTCCATAAACTTAGCTCGATCTTACAATTTCCATGGCCTCGACCTCGATTGGGAACGCCCATCGACGAGAACCGAGATGGACAACTTGGGTTTACTTCTAAACGAATGGAGAGCCGCTTTGAATTACGAATCCGCCGTCACCGGTAGACCAAAACTGCTTCTCTCGGCGGCGCTTTTTTACAACTCGTATTATAATAGTCTCCTTCACCCGATCCAAGCTATAAGAAACAGCCTGGACTGGATCAACGTAATGGCTTATGATTTCTACGCCCCGGGATGGTCGACCGTGACCGGACCTCCGGCGGCTTTATTCAATTCCGACACTCAAGTCAGTGGGGATTACGGGATCCAATCGTGGATTCAGTCCGGAATTCCGGCGAACAAATTAGTTATGGGATTTCCTTTCTACGGCCGTGCATGGCGGATTGTGAATGCGAATAACCATGGGTTCTTTGAGCCGACGAGTGGGGCGGCTATAACGCCGGACGGAGCCGCGGGTTACGGTCAGATCAGGGAGTTTATTGCGCAGAACAACGCCGTGGAAGTGTACAATGCGACGGTGGTTTCGAATTATTGCTACAACGGGACGACGTGGATCGGATACGATGATACGCAGAGCATTAGGGCTAAGGTTTCTTACGTTAAACAAAATGGGTTGCTTGGTTACTATGCATGGCATGTAGGTGCTGATGATAATTGGGCTCTCTCTAGAACAGGTCAGTGAAAATATTTTTGTTATTTTGGTTTTTAGGGTTTTATCTTGACTAATTCAAATCGATCCACGTATCACACTTAACTTTGATAAATGACGGATCTAGAAATTTAAGAATGAGAGTCCGAAATTTTAATATTTTTCTAAATAATGGATATACAATTTTTTTTTTCATTTTTCCTTAACATATTAAACTAAATTTCATATTTTTTTCTAAATAATGGGATGCACTTAACGCCTAGAAGACTTAGTGCATCCGCCACGGCTTTGATAAGTAATTTTTTAGAGGGATTGTCTGATTTAAGTTAAAATCCGAACACGTGCACCACACATGAAAAATATTAAAATTATATAAAAAGTTGAATATAAGATTTTATCTCAGAGAGGACGAACTTATAATATTTTAAGAGATTAACTTATAAAATTTAAAAGGAGAGGCGAAAACAGATACTCCCTTCATCCCGAAAAATTATTAGATGGACCTAGCTCACCACATTATTCGTGGTCCCAATCAATAAGATATAAACATCTCGTTTTTTCCATTGTGAATCTTCACATATTTCCTACATGTAAATAAGGAGTAGATATTTATTTTGAAGTTACTTTGAGATGGATGAATCTTACTGGTTGGGATCACAGATGACATTATGAGTCGAGTCCATCAAATAATTTATTCTCCGTCCCATTTATATTATCCATTGTTGATTTTTCACATAATTTTAGAAAGAAAATGTTTGTATAAGAGATGTGTTGTAGAAAAATTAAAATGACAATTTTAACCTAAAAAAGTAAAATTTTACTTTGTTAAGAAACTAAAAAAATGGTAAAAAAAAAAGGAAACGAGCCTACTTAAAGTTATTGATTTTTTTCCAAAAAGATAAATTTAATAAGACTGGTGGTCACTTTAAATTAGTAATGTGAATTTTTAAAATATTTATTAAAAATTTAAAGGGTATAAAATTATAAAATTTTAATAATACGAAATGAAATTATAAAAACAAGTAAATTATTTTAAAAGTTAATTATCAAAATTATTTTAGATGTTATCAATTATAATATATATATATATATATATATATATTAAAGTATTATCATGGTCTTATCTAAGATTTATTAACTTTTTCTAATGGAAAATATCAAGCTTTAGTGAGATGTTTGTGCTTCGGGGGGCCATTTCTTTGGAAATTGACTTGTGGTGCTGGTTCCTCTGAGTAGGCATGATTGAATCATGTTATGGTTGAAGGATTTAAAAAAAAGAATCTATGTATATAATTTTTTAATAAAAATATTATTTTTCATTAACTAAAAATTATTTTTTAATTATTTGAAAATTATATACGTAATAATTTATCTTAAAATAAAACTTATATCACGATAGGAGACTCACCTACAAAAGTCAGGATACGACATGAATCAATCCAAATTTATCATGCCGAAACTTTAGAACTGGAGGGCAACCAAAAAAAAAAACTTATACCTTTTTTTCAAAATATTTTATAAAATTATATAAATTACATATATTCAAGGGTGTTCAAACGGTTAATTCGGTCACCGACTGAACCGAATTTTTATTAACTGAACTTTTTTAACCGCTAACTGAATCGAACTTTTTTTTTTTTGAAAATATTAACCGAACCGAATAAAGTTCGATTATTTTGGTCGGTTAATTTTTAATTAACTGAATTTTTAAGGCTGAATGGCATCCGAAGCTTAACAAGCATAAATGTATAAATTATATTCGAAATTGATTTTGGTGTTATTAAAAATAAGTATATAGAGTAACACGGGACATGTTTATATTTTTTTATTTTTTTAAATAAAATATTATATAATTTTTTAAAAGAATCTAAACGTGACACGTGTTATTTAAGAATTTTTTTAACGATATATACCTAAAAGTATAACGAAAAAAATATTAGACATCTAATCAGTTGGTTAACTTTTAGTTTAGACGATAATTAAATTTTTAAAAAGACGAGTTCGTAATATATGTATAGTCGAGTGATTATTTTATAAATTTTAATAGTTGAGAGATTCAATAAAGCGACACCTTATTTTTTATTTTAAAAAAAATATATTATTTATTTTTAAAAAATATGAACGTGATATGTGTTATTTAATGATTTTTTTAACGATAGTGACATACAAATATAACGGATAAAACATTATGCACCTAATTAGTAGGTTAATCCCTAAGCTTAGATGACAATCAAATTAAAAAAAACTGAGTTTGAAACATATAAATAATCGAATGATCATTTTATAAATTTTAATAATTGAAAGATTCAATAAAACAACACTTTATAGTTAAAACACTATTTATAATTCTTAATAATCTAAAACTTATCAAATAATACTTTATAGTCAAGAATTTTATTCTAAAATTTATAATTTAGTCCTAAATAGGGGAAAGTACTTCAAAGGCGTAAAGTGAACACATTTGCCGCGATATAATATTCAGTAATTTGAATTGCGCCTCCCAAACAAACCAGAATTTACGTACCGAATCAAGCTCGAATCGAAAGCAATGGCTACTTCAACCATCCTAGAAGGTTGATGCTCCGTCTCTCCCTCCGCCTGCGGCAGAAGAAGCTGAATCTCTCCTCTCTTCCCTCATTTATGGTTAATCCTCTTTCATCTTTCTCACTTTGTCCGATTATTACTTTCGCTTCGCTTATCATTCCAAACTGCTTTCCATATTCTCTTTCGCTACGTGATTTCTCCTTTCAACCATCGCATGTTCTAAATATTCGCGTCGAACAAATGCATTTCGTTATTGTTTACCATCGTGATTCAAATTGTTTATGAAACGGTGTGAAAACGTGAAGTTCTTGGCCTGAATCGGTTTTAAATTGGATAATTAATCGTTAATTTCTTGATATCTCATGTTTTCCTCGTATTTTTGTGTGTGGATTTTGGACATTTTCGAGGATGATAATTTGAATACACAAATTTCACTTCTATGAACGATTCCTTGTAATGCTTTTACAATTTATTTTATCCGATAGTGTTGTTTTCCTTATATTTGTTTATGCTATGTAACTTCTATTTAATTAATACAGATTTGTCACAAAATGTTCAGATGGCAATGGAGAATATGCTTCAGATGCTAAAGAGAGCGAATCGTTTTTTGTTACTTCATCAGTGAATAATCGCAATGTGGAACTTAATTTGGGAATAATGGATCAAACTCTGTTATTTCTCCTAACATTATATTCTGATTACCTTTCAAATAAATTTCTGCAGTGAAATTGATCAAAACTCTTCGGAATAATGGAAGAGGTAGAGACTCTGCTCTTGAAAGGAAGAAAAGTTTGGAAGAAGAGAAGGAACGGTTCCAGAAAGCTGCATTCACCTTGTTGGACATGCTGAATAGCAGAGAATGAAAACTGTAAGCTCTACAATTTCCATCACCACCTTCGTATTACTCTTTTGGAGAACCTAATAACCGAAGATGGGTTAATATTGGGCATAAATAAATGTCACTCATTGAAGCTAAAACACAATGGGTAAATATGCATTGCTTCTGTCACAAACAGTGGACATGCAAGTATCCATTCATAAGCACATGCAACTGTATTGCAAATATTTTTTTTGTCTTGCTACATAACTTACAGGGATGGACCGAAGGAGCCGGATGGAGGCAGTCGCCCCTGAAAATTTAAAATCATCATATATTTTAGAATTTTTTCTATTGAAAATATGTTTTCGCCCCTAGGATGAATAAGTGATCATTTTCTCTCGGAGCATTAAGTTCTTCAAGTTCTGAGCCATCTGCCATGAGAATAGTGCTCCCTCTCTTTCCCAGTTTCTTTTCTTGCATTAATCAGATATAACCAAATTCAGCGTCCTCCATTGATGACCACTTATACCTCTTTTATTTTTTATTCGTGAAGTGCAGATCGTACTGGTTTCCTCTTGAATAAGTTTACCAACTTCCCAACTATATATTAATGAAATTGATTTCACTAAAAGTGTCAACAGATATGTTAAGTGCTTTTAGCGGCTTATTTAGGCCAACAATGTTAGTAAAAAAAATTAGGGAATTGACGTTGGTGAAGAAATATTTAGGGAAATGGTGTGAATTCTACAGTTACAGCCGGTAGTTCGGCAAAAACAACCAAACTCGTATGAAACGCATTCGGGTTTCTTGATCAAGGATCAGAAGGTTTCTTCATGGTCATATGACTCATATCTTATGATTCTAGTCTATGGTAGATATGCATCAAATGCAATTCTTCATGTGCTGTCTTTAGGCTAGAAATAATGGACGTTGATAACTGATCTTCTAGTTCAATAATTTCCTACTTACTGCAAAATTTTGTAGAGCAGGATTTTGTCGAAGGTATAGAACGATAAGAGTCGAATCCGTCATCTTACAGAAATCGAGGCCAAAGGGAGCAGTTTACTTATGAATCTATCCCTAGCTCGAGACATTATCTTTTAGACTATTTGTTTGATACACAGGTAAAGGTTATGGTTTTACTATACTCTGGCTCTCATGTTTTCACTTGGGTAAACTACACCAGATACGACCGAACGTTAGGCATTATATTGTTTATACCGTTGAACTTTTAATTTTTTTAATTATGGCACTGAGAACTTTGATTTTCGTTTCAATTATATCATTGGACTGTCAAATCGTTAACTGCCATATCAAAACGACATCGTTTTGGTGAGGTGTTTACATCGGCCGCCATCAGCCATGTCAGCAGCCGTCAGTCACGTCAACTTGCCATTAACGTTTTAAAGGTTCAATGGTACAATTGAAATAAAAATCAAAATTCAGTGCTACAATTGACAAAATTAAAAGTTCAGTGGTACAAACAACACAATACTTAAAGTTCGATGGTATCTGATGTAGTTTATCCTTTTATTGTTTAAGTTCTTCCATAATTATGAAATATATTCTCGTAGAAGAAATATCATACCTGCTCGTTCCAGTTCTTGTATGTCACCACATCCTGCAGTTTTAAAGAGTTGAGATTTGGCCTACAACGTTAGGAAAAAAGGATAAACTACGCAATTAGTACATAAATTATTAGTTTTGACCCGTTTTAGTACTTAAACTTTCAATTTTTTCTTCATTTTAGTACATTGTCGTTAAGAATTAATGTGTTTAGCACCTAAACTATCAGTTTTGGTCTGCTTTAGTATCTAAACTTTCAATTTTTTCAAAACTTAACATTAAATTTTGAACGGGGTACTAAAATGAATCAAAAATTAAATTTTAGGTATGATTTTGAAAAAATTAGAAGTTTAGGTAGTAAAGCAGATTAAAACTGATAGTTTAGGTATTAAACACATAATTTGCCAAAAATGCAAAAAGGCATAATACTAAAATGTAGGTAGGTATTTTCAACTGTTTTCCGAAAGAGGTGTTGGGAAATGCTGGATCTTATTATTATACTTTAAAATTCCATCAATTCATTCATTGGATCAATGTTGATTTTTAAATCGAAAAACTTTTTTATTAGTTAGTGTTACATGTCATATTTCCATCAAATTTGTAAATTTTATATTAAGAAATAACAGTCAAAATTAGCCAAAAAAATTTAATTAATTCAATTTATTTGTTCGAGATTTAATTAATTTTATTTATCAATTTAAAAGTTCAATTGGATAACAAATAGACTTAATTTTGTTCGAGATTTAAAAGTTCATATTTAAAAAAGTAAAATAATTATTCAAGTTTATTTAAAAACTGAATAACTCTATAAATTGATTCAGTTAACTCTAATTTTGAATCCCCCAAAATAATTTTATCAAAAAATAAATAACACTTAAAGGTCAAGTGTTATAGAAGAGTGGAATTTGAAAACTTAACGATGAAATTGAAAAACTTTTAAAGTTAAGTGTCTCAAATAGAAATATGATCAAAGTTGAGTATAAAAAAGACTTAATACCAAAATAAGTGTCCAAACTATAACTAAATTCTTGAATAGGTGCCTAAACTATTTTTTGACTCATAGAGGTACCTAACGTTACAAATGTTATCCATTTAGATGTTCGGGTAATTAACGATGTTAATTTTCTCATTAAATAGCACGTCTCATAATCTGGTGATTTTAAAAAATTTATTAAAAATTAAAAAAATAAAATTATATAGATTTTTAAAGAAAAAACATAAATATTTTGAAATAACCCCAAAAACTTTGAAAACTTTCGTTTCAACCCCTAAACCCACGACCAAGGTCGTGGCAGGGTTTTCGAGGGCCCTGTACAAATTCGTATAAAGGGGCCCCTATTTTCTAAACATATTCGATTTCGGAGCAATAATAGTGGCGTTTTCTTGACAAACGCCGCAATAGATCCATCTATAATGGCGTTTTATCAATAAAGCCGCAATAATAGTGACGTTTTTTTTTGAAAAAATGACGTAATAGGTCCATCTATAGTGGCGTTTATTGGTAAAACGCCACTATATATATATATATTTTTGGGGCTCATTTTTTGGGGGGCCTGCGAGGTCGCGCAGTTTGCGCACCCCCAACCACGGCCCTGCCCACGACAGTCGTCGCCCTTTGCTGTTGATGAAACTCTACTTGACCTTATCTCCCCCAACTACCAAAATCCTCATGAAATCCTAACTGGTCGATGGAAAATACATGTTTTATACCCTGCGAACCCTAGGATGAAAAATCGTGATCTCACACGATCTTGGCGGCCAAGCGACGACAACTACGATGACGTATGACTAAGAGGATGACATAGACTACGTCGGCGATGGTGGTCGTGGCCGAAAAGGAGGTGAGGATTTTAGGTATTTTGAGGCTTTTTTTATAATTTAAGAGAAACTAGGGTTTTTATAAATATAATAATATTTTTTAAAAAATTAAAATTACTAGATTGTGACATGTGTCACTTAATGAGAAAAATTAACGTTGTTGACTGTCCATGCAGCTAAATGAGTAACGTTTGTAACACATGACACCAAGATGGATCAAAAAATAGTTTAGACACCTATACAAGAATTTAAGTATAGTTTCGACACTTATTTTAGTATTAAGCCTATAAAAAAAAAAGGTAGTTTACCCTTATTATTACCCAAATCAAAAGCAAGCCGAATCGAGGCTTTTTATTGCTTCGGTCCGTTTGTGGTCTTCGAATTTCAAGATTTCAACAGACAAAATCCGTGAAAACATGGCAACAAGCAGCAAAGAAAGTCGGCGCCGGAAAATCCTCGAAAGAGGATCCGATCGCTTGGCTTCTATTACGGGTCAACTCGAAAACCTCCCTCCTCCGCCTCCGCCTCACTCTGAAAACCAGATCGACACCAACCCTACGCCGCCGTCGACGGCCCCCCTCGCTCGAGATCCGCCACCCGACTCCCCAAGTCAAATCGCCGGTACCCTTTTCCTCTCTCCCCTCCGTTTTCAATTTTTTATGTATCTTTTCAGTTGATTATGTCTATTGAGGATCAGGGTTTAGTTAAATCTTAGTAAAAATTAAAATTACTAGATTGTGACATGTTTCTTAACGGGAAAAATTAACATTGTTGACTGTCCATACACCTAAATGAGTAACGTTTTAACATTAGACACCAAGATAAATCAAAAAATTTTAGTACCCTTCAAGAATTTAATAATTTGGCACTTATTTTAGTATTAAGCCTATAAAAAAAAAGTAGTTACCCTTATTATTACCCAAATCAAAAGCAAGCCGAATCGAGGCTTTTTATTACTTCGGTCCGTTTGTGGTCTTCGAATTTCAAGATTTCAACAGACAAAATCCGTGAAAACATGGCAACAAGCAGCAAAGAAAGTCGGCGCCGGAAAATCTCGAAAGAGGATCCGATCGCTTGGCTTTTATTACGGGTCAACTCGAAAACCACCCTCCTCTCCTCCGCCTCACTCTGAAAACCAGATCGACACCAACCCTCCGCCGCCGTCGACGGCCCCCTCGCGAGATCCGCCACCCGACTCCCAAGTCAAATCGCCGGTACCCTTTTCCTCTCTCCCCTCCGTTTTCAATTTTTTATGTATCTTTTCAGTTGATTATGTCTATTGAGGATCAGGGTTTAGTTAAATCTTAGTAATTGAAAGATTGAAATTTAGGATGGTAGTTGGATTTAGGATTTGGGAAATCTAGTCGAAGCATCTTCTATGTTTAGCTTGTTGGGTTCTGGAAAGAATTGAGCTTACTTCTCGTAAGAGCGGTTAAACATCCTTGATTGATGTATGGGGTACTGAAAAGTCTTAAATAACGAATAAATGTTTAGAAAGATACCAATACCGATGGTCTTGTTGATGGATTCATGTTCTGTTGATTGTAGTGCCCATAAATATTCCTCAATTCTTATTTATGTATCTTTTGAAGGGTTGTACTCGTTTCGGTTTGCTATGTATTTATACTTTGAGGGTCAATTGAGGATCGAGGTTTAGTTGAATCCTAGCAATTGAAAAATTGGATTTATAAAGGTAGCTGAATTTTGCAATAGGAAAGCTACTCAAGTTTCTTCCAAGGTTTAGTGTTTGGGTTCTGGAAAGCACCAAACTTGCTTCTTATATGCGCCTTCGAATATCCTTCATCGATGTCACCAAGTTACTGAAACAATGAATAGAAGTATCGAAGAATACTAATACCAATGGTTTTGGGTTTCTACTAGTAATCTTCTTCTCCCTCCCTCTATTCAGATTTTATGCGCCTTTTGGAGTGTCGTTTCAATTTATTATGCGTTGATAATTGGATGCTCCAATTAAGGATTGATGTTTAGTTTAATTCTTGAATTGAAAATTTGCATTTAGAAAGGGAGCTTAATTTTGCGTCTGGGAAAGATAGTTAAAGTCTCTTATGAGGTTTAGCTTTTCGGGTTCTTGAAAGCATTGAATTTGCTTGCTTCTCGTAAGCACCCTCAAATATCCTTGTTGATATCACCAAGTTATTGAAGTAATGAAGAAAAGATTCGAAAGATATTAGTACCCATGGACTTTGGTTTTGCCGATGGATGTATTTTCTTTTGGTTAATTGCTTTTCGGTTTTTATTGCTATGCAGTTTCTCCTGAAGTCCATGATGAAGCCTCTAGTTCTGATGCTAATCAGACTCAGCCCAGTGCTTATAATGGAATTGGTGAAGGATCGACGTCCACAGACGGGATAGAAGCATCGGGCCTTCTAATGATTCCGCGTTGAATACAAGTTGTCGAGCAAATTCACGCCGGTTTTATCAGATGATCAAATTCCATCGGTTTCCACATCAGGGGCGGTACATCATTCAGAGACACCAACTCGAAAACATAATTTTTTCTCCCCTAAGCAATAAGTTCCGCGATTGATGCATCTGGACAAGCACGGCTTTTATGTTCAGTGGTCGTGGCCGTCTTAGTTGTTCTGGTACGTTTGGGGTTTCCTCTTCTAGGAAACAGATTCTTAGGGAGCATTATCAGCTTCAGGCACTTTACTTCGTTCTGTTGACCAACGTAACACTCGTGATGGGGCGACTTCTTTTCGTTGATCGTGTAAGTTCTCTAAAAGTCATTGCAGAAGAGAACAAACACTCCTCCGCCGACGACAATAATTGGGCCGGGCAATTAAGCAAGATGTTGGAGGTTGGATTGGTCGCAAAGAAGGCGATTGATGCATTGTTCATGGATTGTAGTGTATATCTCATAATTATCATATGTGGCGTCTCGTTCATATAACAATGCAGCAAGCATTTTCTTTTCCGATAATAAATCAAAGGATATTACTACCTTAAACGTGCTTAAGTAAAATACACCAGATATCACCGAACTTTAATTTTTATATTGAATTTGTCTTTAAATTATAAAGGGTAACATATGTATTTAATACCTAAATTATCAGTTTTCGTCTGCTTTAATACCTAATTTTTTTTAATAATCATACCTAACGTTCAATTTTCATTTCATTTTAGTACCCGTCGTCGTTAAACACTTAGTGCGTTTAGTACATAAACTATCAATTTTGATATGTTTTAGTATGAGTTTTCAAAGGTGCACCTGCCTGGGTCGGGGCAGTATACGAAAGGCGCTGGGCGGGACAAGATTTATAAGTGTTGGAGATGGAGCAAAGGATGAAAACAGTACTGAGTTATATTCGTTAGGTGAAATTCGCATTGCGTGAATAGACGAAGAGCCGAAAATCAAGAGCTTGAGGGTTAACAGTGAGAGGTCGACAATCGGATTGGGCTTCTCCATGGTGGTTGAAATGAACCAAGATTAAGTGCTTGTCGAAGATGGTCAGGTTGTTTTGTGGTGAGAGATGCTAAAAGATTTCACCATATATCGATATGAACGGCCGATTGAAATAAAGACCGATATCGATATGAACGGTGAAATTATTTCCGGTGAAATTAAAAACATTGACAATGTCAATGAGATCGGATACGATATGTATTTAGATTCAACAATCGTTGGATCACCAACTGTGCAGGTCACTGCCCAAGGTATGAGCCAATGCAACTATGATCACATTTATTAGAACAATTGGTTGTTGGTAACCTAAGGTATGGTATATACCTAGGACCCTTGTTAATTCAACCATATTAACGATAAAATATCGTCCTCGAGAGCCTGCATGGATCGAACCAAGCCAAAGAAATGGTTCGAATTGGACGAAGTTCTATATAAATTTCAACCCCAATGATCTTTACCTTGATGTGCATTAGAACTCCACGTTCCAAGGGAAAGACAAAAGGAAAGGAAAGCAGGAGGAAACTGCAAAACACCGCTTACAAAATCAGCTCTATCAGCAACTTCCGATGCTTCATCTCCATCGGTTTCGATGCCATCATTCGGATGCCTTGAAGAAGACGCATTAGTTGACTTGCAAGAATGTTTTGTGAGTTCATCATCCACCTTCGTTTCTGTTGACGAGATTTCTGATGTCCCATTAGGATGTGTAGCACATCTCGTTTTATCTTCAGAAGAAGCATCGGTCGACCTGCAAGAATGTTTTGTGAGTTCATCATCCACCTTCGGCTCTGTCGAAGAGTTTTCTGATGTCCCATTAGGATTTGTACCACATCTCGATTTATCTTCAGAATCATTTGAAGAGTTTTCTGATATCCCATTAGGATTTGAACCACATCTCGATTTTTCTTCAGAATCATTTCGATCGGAATCCCGGTTTGGCGTAAGTCCATTCTTGTTCTTCTCATTGGAGACTTTCACAGAACAATCTAGCTTTACTTTCTTATGTGACCTCTCATCTAACTCGCCCAAATTCTCAGTGGACTTCAATTTCTCATCAACTTTCAAGTCTTCGTTCTCTTTGCTTATCGCCTTAGCAGTCTCACCGGCACATGTATCGTCCGCAACAGAGTTATGAATAGGAGAGTGCTTCAGAGAACACATTTGGTTAAAAATGAACTTAACTGCAACAATTTCAGAAACAGAAACATCAACGAGTCACACCACCCGCATTGCACAAGAAACCGCAATGAAAAAACATTAGATGTTTGAAGATTACATACCATCAATTCCAGCAATTTTATCGACAAACTTATCCCCGATAATACATTGCTCAACATCAAAAGTTCGATAAAATACAAAGTCAGCCATCTGGAGGTCTTGATCCGAGGGTTGTGGATTTCTTCTATCCTTTGAGATGCAAACTACATTGCATTTTCCGGAAATCGTCGCCTGAGTTAACGTGCAAGATATTAGGTAGCTAATAAGATAAATGTTTGCTAAAGAACTTACAAAAGCAAAATACATATTTCAATGCTAAATGCGTAAAAAGAGGTATCAAACTGATGAACAAAATTATTTTCAAATGTGTATGCTAAAAGATAAACGCTGAGCCGCTTCTACCAAGATAATTATCATCAAGGCCGAATCGAAGTGGACATAAATGATCAGTTTCAAGAACAACAACATTTACAAACCAAATTTCTGAACTAGAGACCACTATGAAGCTCAACCTGTATGGCAAAAAAACACAAAAGTACCATGAGACGAAAACACTTGTTCCATTGATGTGTGTGTCTACCGAATTCATGGGAGAAATTTAAACAAGATTGCAACAGAGTAGCCAAAAGGGCATATAAAAGGCCGGTATACTTGCAGTCATCACTACCAAAACTCAGATATTAGACTGCAAACACCACAAGTATCCGCAAACTATGTTGCTCAGACTCCGATAGTTGTGTCCGAGACATGGATATGAACCACAAAAATCCTTTAAGTACATGGAAAAACTTTGAAAATTCTGATTATAACATGTCTAAAATATACCAACTTATATCCGAATCCGAAAAACAAAGATCACAAATATGAACTACAATTATTGGACTGTAAATACCAAAACTCATATATTGGACTGAAAACACTGCAAGTAGCCACAAACTATGCTTGCTCAGACTCCGATAGCAGCGTCAGACACATGAGTATGAACCGCAAAGATCCTCAAAGTACATGAAAGAAATTTGAAAATTCTACTTATAACATGTCTAACATATACCTCACACTTATATCCGAATCCGAATAACAAAGACAACAAATATGAACTGCAATTATTGGATTGATAGCTGTAAATACAAAAACTCAGATATTGGACTGTAAACAACACAAGTAGCCACAAACTATGCTGCTCAGACTCCGATAACAGTGCCCGACACATGGATATGAACTGCAAAAATCCTCAAAGTACATGGAAAAACTTTGAAGATTCTAATTATAACATTCCTAATATATACCTGACTCTTATATCCGAATCCGAAAAACAAAGACCACAAATATGAACTACAATTATTGGACTGATAGTTGTAAATACCAAAACTCAGGTATTGAACTGTAAACACCACAAGTAGCCACAAACTATGCTGCTCAGACTCCGATAGCATTGTCTGGCACATGGATATGAACTGCAAAGATCCTCAAAGTACATAAAAACTTTGAAAATTCTAATCATAACATGTCTAATATATACCTGACACTTTATTCGAATCCGAATAACAAAGACCACAAATATGAACTACAATTATTGGACTGATAGCTGTAAATACCAAAACTCAGATATTGGACTGTAAACACCACAAGTAGCCACAAACTATGCTGCTCAGACTCCGATAGTCATGTCGGACACATGGATATGAACCACAAAGATCCTCAAAGTACATGTAAAATCTTAGAAAACATGTCTAATATATACCTGGCACTTATATTCGAATCCGAATAACAAAGACCACAAATATGAACTACAAATATTGGACTGATAGCTGTAAATACAAAAACTCAGATATTGGACTGTAAACAACACAAGTAGCCACAAACTATGCTCCTCAGACTACGATAACAGTGCCCGACACATGGATATGAACCGCAAAAATCCTCAAAGTACATGGAAAAACTTTGAAAATTCTAATTATAACATGTTGAATATATACCTGACACTTATATCCGAATCCGAGTAACAAAGACCACAAATCTGAACTACAATTATTGGACTTGATAGCTGTAAATACCAAAACTCAAATATTGGACTGGAAACACCACAAGTAGCCACAAGCTATGTTGCTCAGAGCCTCAAGACTCTGATAGTTGTGTCCAAGACATGGATATGAACTGCACTCCAAGTCCAAGTACATGAAAAAACTTCAAAAATTCTAATTACAACATGTCTAATGTATACCTGTGACACTTATATTCGAATCTGAATAACAAATACCACAAACATGAACTACAATTATTGGAGTGATTGCTGTAAATACCAAAACTCAGATATTGGACTGTAAACACCACAAGTAGCCACAAACTATGCTGCTTAGACTCCGATAGCTGTGTCGGACACATGAATATGAACCGCAAAGATCCTTTAAGTACATGGAAAAACCTTGAAAATTCTAATTATACCATGTCTAATAAATACCCGACACTTATACCGAATAACACAGACCACAAATATGAACTACAATTATCGATTTTCAGAAAACAAAATATGAAGTACTGAAACAAGCTATGTAATTCCAATTACCAAGGGGTTAACGTTAGCTAGGCCCTTTCCTTCACCGGATGCCAAAAAGACTTCATTGGGCTCAGTCGACTCATCGACAAGATGAACCGAGATCTCGGAAGGTCGGAAAAACCATAAAACCTTAACCCACTTGGCTTTATCAGGATTCTCCCAAATTTTGATAAGTTTGCCGATATAAGGCAATGGCTGGTCTTCCTTGTAGAGATAAACACTGTCGTAAAGAGTGTAATCGAGACCATCATAAGTAAACGATTCGTAAAATTGAACCGCTTTGTTTCTCCCGCCAATCCCTCTCTTCTTACCCCACTTGAAAGATTCAATGTTCTTGGCTTCCGCCATAGCAGGATTCCACTTTAACAGCACAACAAAACCTGAAAAACGAGAAAAGAACAATGGAATGACGGAATGTTCACATGTTTTTGTTGAAGATTTCAAAAGCAAAATTGGGGAAGAAATGTCGATGAAGATGATGATGATGATTTACTCAAATTATGAATTAGGAAAAGATATATGATTAGAAATTAAACAGCTATAAACTTTGATTTACAGGAGCAATAAAAGATTATTTTCAAGAGACTGCATTCCAGGGTATCATCACACAAATATTTGAGCCAATATAAACCCTAAAAACTTGAACGAAAAAAAATAAAGGTAAAGTATTTGCGACTATAAAATATTATTTTATTAAATGTCTTAATCATTTAATTATAGAATATTATTTTTTTAAATTTTTCGACTATTAAAAATTATAAAATAATTATTTGATTATTAATTATATTCTAAATTTATTCTTTTTGTTAAAATAAATGACAGTTATCTAAACTAGATTTTAAATGATAATTGATATATGATAGTTGTTTGATATTTTAGGATTCGATTTTATAATATCATAGTCAGCAGGTTAACGTTCAGTTTAGGATATCATTAATTTTTAACAAAAAATGACAAGTTTGAAACATAATAAATAATCGAGTGACTATTTTATAACTTTTAATAGTTGATGGACTCAATAAAATAACACTCGATAGTTAGAAGATCATTTTATAACCTTTAATATTCGATGGACTTAATAAAACATTACCTATAGTCATGAGACCATTTATGTACTTTACCTCGTATTTAAATATAAGAATATTATAATAATTATTTTTAAACGTATACAATAATTATATTATTATTCTCATGTTGAATATATGCCATCTTAAATTCAAATTTAATTTTTTTTAAAAATATATAAAATAAAATAAATTAATACATCTCAAATTTGAGTTAAATATTCATCTTTTTTTTTTATTAATATGTGGTAAGTACAAGACAATATATGTTTAAAGATAAACTCTCAACCATTTGACATTGAACGCTCACACCTCTTACATTCATGGTACTCGAACTCGGGACATCAAAAAATAACAACAATTCATTTAATACTGATGTCGGTTGGTTTGTGCTAAATATTCATCCTTGATTTTGTCACACTATGCTATCTTTACTCTTTCGTATATAAAATACTCCCGCAAATACTTGGATTTCAAGCTTAGTTTGAGTTAGTCGGTTTTATTTAAAAAATATAAATTTGGGTTAAATCATAGTCGAGTTTAAAATTAAAAAATTTGACCCAACCCGAACAACAACCTAAGCTAAATCCCTAATTTGCATGTGTTTTAAGTGGCTTGGACTATCTATTAGGCCATTTAGCGTTTTGGGTCTGGCCCAACTACTGCAACTTTCCATGTTGCCCTAATCTGTGGTCATTAGCCCTAAAAGAGGGTTCTTTTGGCAATATAGGGCAGCCCGAAAAAAATAATTTGCAAAATATTAAATTTTAATAAAAAAATATATTTTTTATTAGAACTCGTCACTTCGACATGATAGTTCCATGAATATGAATGGTAAACACCTCAAAAGCTATGTTGCCCTAATTTGCTGTCAATAGCCCTAAAAGAGGGCCTTATTTTGTAATAAGGAAGAAGCATCCAAAGTTTCCTTTGGGCATCAGTATTCACTATATCATAACTTTTCGGTTTAATTAGGTATTGAAGTTCGATTTTAAACTGAATTTATTGAGTGATCTCGGTGCTAAAAGGGGTGTTAATTCTTCTCTAATATCATGGGTTTGAACAGCTACGTTTGTCGTATGTGTGTTGTCAATGATTTAGAAAGAGTATGAATATTTATCACATTTTAGTCGCTACAGATTATTAAAAATGATTTTAAACTTCAATTCAATATGTAAAGTTTTTTAGTCCAATTAGGTTGACTTTGATTTTTAGACCAATTATACACTTGAACTAGGGTTATTGATTTCAATTGGTTCTTGAACATGGATTTTCAATCCAAATCCATACTTGTAGTAAATGATTTTTTTTTTTTGAACTATGAGGTCAAGTTATTATATTAATTGGACCAAAAAAGATTTATGATGTCAAATTGAACCTTGAGATTAGGAATGGCAACAAGATCGGACGAGTTTTTGGTTGTCTTACCTCGATCTAAAACTTTAGAGTATATATCTAACCTTAATTTGACCTCAGATTTCAATATAATTTGATTTGATATGACCTAACTCAATGAAAGAGTAATCCGATCCCAACTCAATCTAAATTTTTTTTAATAAAAGACTCAAATCAACTCACGATTAAAAAATCCAATCTAACCAGATCGAATGGGATCATAATCTATCGGGTCGAGAAAAATGATCGTCCTCCTTAAGATAAGGCTTTGGGGTACTTAATTGAATAAAAATAATTTTATAAATATATTCATTTTGGATCGGGAATGTTCGAGTTTTATCTCAAAAAGTCAGTTCGAATTCTGGTCGGGTAAAATCATCCCTAAACTCGAGTCGAATCAGATTTCAGGTGAGATGTATATATTTTTTGATCGATCAGATTGACCGAAAACTCGACCTGACCTGTCATGTGCCCATGCCTACTTGCATGTGATCAAGTGAAGAGCCAACCTAAAAATACCAACATTTGGTTCAAACTCGTTGGCCTTTACCAACATTTGGTTCAATTTTCGTTGGCCTTTCACATCTAATCCTATCTACAAAATGGTGATCCCAACTTAAGTCGATATTACTTGGCAAATCATCATTAGTGGGGAGATTTCTTTCGAACATTCTAATATGATTATAATGTAATATCTATGTTCGGTTTTTAATTCGGACAAACACGCGTATATCTACAATTACAAGTTGTTCGAACTTAAATCACTTAAGGAGAACAACATTTCCTTTATCGATAAAACCGCTCTTTGGGTTCAAAAATTTTATATTAATTAACTTTTGATATGACCAAATTCATTGCATACAATTTAAACTAGAATCCCAATATTCCAATGTGTAGAATGGTGATCCCAACATCGAATTTTAAATAATAATTAATTATGAAATAATTTACAAGATAAGTGATGATGAAGGTGAACTTATATATAAACTATATCTTTATGAAGTTCAAATGGAATAAATTTTAGTACATTAAGCCTTAAGGAGGAGTACGTAAAGTTATTCTCCACTTTATATAAGGTATAATGCTAAATTAGCCCCCAATATTTACTAAAATGATATTTTACCTTTTATTCTTTTTTTTTTTTTGAGTATTTTTGGTCCCTAATATTTCATTGCATGACAAAAAAACTCATAATCTGACAGAATAATCATTTTTTCTTGTTTTTTCGGGGTATTTTAGCCCTTATCATTTTTAACATAAAAAATTCTATTTTTGAGTGTTAATCACGTGTAACGGAAATTTTTTTACTCCAAAATGAAACGTCCAAAAAAAATAGATGCCAAAATGATCATTTTCATAAACATTTAATGTTATTTTTGTTAATATGCCTTTATATAATTAGGATTGCAAATTGAGGTTGGGACAAAGTACACTTTATATCATGGGAGAAAAGACAAGTTCCCAGGACTGTCTAATCAAAGCTCTGGGAAGTGATTAAAAAATTACAACATAAAGAAGCTTTGAAAGAGCGGAGGAAATGACCCCTGTGATTTTATGTCAACTTTTAAAAAATATATATAAAAAATTAAGATATAATGTTAAGAAAGTATATTTCTAACATTTGATTAAAGTTCAGTTGGTCTCTTGTTCTTTTTGAAGCAGTGAGCTCTCAACCTTTTATTTTAAGGTAAAGAAAACCCTACTAAATAATTACTTTCTCCTTATCCTTTCTTATGGAGCATTTTGGCACTCCTAATATTTTATTTAGGGCAAAAGAAATCTTATATTGAAGTGTTGATTGTGTTTGTTGACTATCGTTCTTTCAACGGATGGGTCATTTGGCTTTAAAATAAAATGTCAGGGGTTAAAATATTCTAAAATAAAGTATAAGTGTCAAAGTAATTATTTAACCAAATATTATGAGTATTTTTTTTTGTCATTATGCCAAAATTCAAAGCTATAAAATGATAAAATTTTATTAAATATAAAATAAATCATCAATAGAAAACATAATAAATATCCAAATTATAAGGAATTTGAAATTTTTAAGAGGTATAATTAGGGATGTGCATAGTCAGATTTTGGTTGAGCAGGGGTTTCAACCGGTTTTACCTAGTATTGGATTTGAACCAATGACTCTCGTCGTATGAAAGCGATACTCCAACCGCTGAGTCAAGTAGGTCAAGCTGAGTCAAGTCAGAGAAGATAGACCCCTATAAGAAAAAGTCGCGCAACCATATCGAGTATCCACTTATCACCTGATTCGATTTGGGTTTAGGGAGGTTCCGTTCAACCTATTTTTGGGATAAAAATCTAGGCTTAAAGGTTAACTTTGCCTCTGTAGTAGATTAGGGTTTAGGGATTATAATTTAGGGTTTTAAGTTAGGGATAGGGTTATAAAATGGTGTAATTGAGCAACTTTGAGGGTTAAATTGATGCAAAAATTACGATAGGGGTGAAAGTGATAAATTAGGTCTATTACAGGGACAAAAGTTACCCTTTTGCCAAAAAAATTATATATGGTCTAACTCGAGTCACTCGACATTGTGTAAGACTCTTTTAGTTTTACACCTTTTTAGTATTATTGGATTGAAGGAAATCAAAGGATGGGATTAACTCATTGTTTGTTTTCAGTGAATATGTTGTCATTGTCAACTATTAATCTCGGCCTTTAATTTTTTTCACCCAGTGGTCCTAAAAAAGTGTAAAGCTAAAAGAGTTTTACACAATATAAAAAGGTGTAAACCCTAGAACCAAATTGAAAATATATGAAAATTTTATTATAATTTTCTCTAAATATATAATGGATGATTATATTATTATCTTAGGTCGGGTAAAATATTTTTCACCCTGAACCTCAACTCAACCCAATCTAACCTTACCCTTAGTAAAACTCGACTCGGTCCAAAGCTAAACTTAAAAAAGAATTATCTTATAAAATTTGTCGGATCCGGATCTCGTACTCATCCCTAAATACATCACTCTCCAATACCCTTTATATATATATATATATACACACACATATACACACACATAATTGCAATGGAGTGGAAGATCATGATTTATAAAGCTAAGATTCTTTTCCCCCAACATTAATCCATTGGCCTATTGAAAGTTTGCATTAGGGATGGGCATGGGTCGGGTTGGGTCGAATTTTTGGTCCACTGACCCGACCCGAGAACAAGGAGTCTTCCACCCGAGACTTGACCCGACCCGACCAAAACAAGTTTTCACCTGACCCGATATATAACTTAAAAACCCGACCCGAAATAAAAAATATTTTAATTCAATAAAATAGTGACTTGGTTGAAAAAAATATATAGAGGGGTATTATTGTAATTATTACTAAATATATAAGGTAAAATTATATATTTTTTCATGTCGAGTATTTTTTACCCTAAACCCCAACCCGACCCAAATATCACATTTTAAAAAAACAACCCGACCCGAACCCAATTTTTTTAAAAAAATCCGACCCAATCAGGTTGGAACCCGTCGGGTTTGGGTCTCATGCCCATCCCTAGTTTGCATTTTTGTTTTGTTTTTTGGGTTCTTTTTATAATTATCTTTCTCAAATCTGTATGTCTTTATAAAATAGACACAATTATTATTATTATTTTTGATGGAACCCAAAGTGTGCCTTTGTGTTTTATTTTAAAGAAAAGGGCTTAAAAAGCTCATCTTTGAACTTTATATATATATATAATATATATATATATACACACACATACATACAAATAGGGAGAGTTTCAATCATTTGAGGTGAGAGGAAACATAGTTTAAAAATAAAACCTTTCCACTTAGGCAAAATGAAGGTTCTCACCGCATGGCCATAAGTAATCTCGACCTAATTTTATTATCGGATAAAATATATTAGGGGTTATTGAATTATAAAATGATTTAATTATGGTCAGGTTAAAGATCTGATTGGAATATTATGATACGTTCAAAGATGATTTTGTAACAGTTTGATAACCTTTAAGAACATTTTGTAATCACTGATCAGTATGCATCAAGCGACATCGTTAGTAAATGAATTGCAGTTATACTTTGAGATCTCGGGTTTAAGCATTAGGAATGTCAGGGAAATGAGCGTTCAATATCAAATGATTGACAGTTATCTTTGAACATATTGTTTTCTGAGTTTGAAGGCCACATTGAGAGAGTAAATAATACAAGGGTCAAATCAATTTTGTTTCCAAAAATACAGGGACCTTTGATACATTTTCGTCTAAAAAAGTCACTGACCAAAAAGATCAGTTTTACATAATCCAATGATCTCTAGTATAATTTACCCATTATTATTTTATGGACTCTATGAAAGAAGGCATTGCTTTAATTACTTTAATTTTCTTCTTTCCTACCCCCATTATATTTCATGATGATTAGATTATATATTTCCTTTGCACTAATCACACTAATATTTAAAATGTTAATGACATATTTAGGAAATAATTACATCTTGTTTTCCGTCTTTAATCTTATCTAATCAAAGTAATACCAACTATTCTATGAGGTGCAGTGTCCCTAAAAAATAATCGAGAGTTCAAATCATAACATCGTAAATGAAATAAATCGGACTGGGAGAATCGCCTTTAAGTTAGTCTATGAGGTGCCATATCCCTTAAACAACTTTGAGAGTTCAAATCATTACGTTGCGAATGAAGTAACATGGGTTAGAAAAATAACTTCTATAATAGGTCTGTAACACCCCCAACCCGGATACGAGTTCGAGGTGTCACATTGACTTTTCAAACTTTGACTCTTGACAAAATTCAAAGAAAATTTAAAACTTTCATTAAAGTAAAAGCAGTTTAGTTACATAATTTGACCACAATAACCAAAATCGATTAGAGCATATTTAACTCAATCAATTAGTACATGCCAACTATATTCAAAATAACAACAAAATCATTTAACTCATCTATTTTCTGATCTGAAATCTTGTAAGGGAGATGCTGACATGTATTGCTCCTCACAACTTCTATATTCACTTTTCGTAACCTGCGTGTGAAACACTCACACGCTAAGTCGATGACTTAGTGAGGCATAAAGAAAACACATCTAATGGAATTCATACCCACTAATCATGCATGAATGTTTTATGCTATCAAATTATAATCATTTACATATACATCAACATATATTCATGTATATTATGTAACAGATACCATAACCCCTATCACACATATATCATATCATGCAATTCATATCACACATCGTATACATATATCACATACATTGTTCTCATATCACCAACCTGTTTATCCTTACTAATTCCCTTGTCATTACTTCAATTCCGTCATATGAGCATATAATGAATATAAACATATTATATATATTTTAATATGCCACAATACATTACTAATTTCTATAATCATATAATACATAAACACATAGCATCTCATATCACCATGACATATATGCACTTCTACCATGTCACGAGAAATACACATATCATTATATCAAATTATGTTCTCTTTTCAAAGCCCATGTACACATGTGAGAACTATAGATATGTGAGTCTATAGAGGTTGTGCACTATGTTGTCACCACAGCTCGTATAATTGCACCGAAGTGCCACATAGAATTACACCGGAGTGCCGCGTAGAATTGCACCGTAGTGCCATATAATAATGTCCATAAGGACCACATATCATTCCTTAAGAATCATATACATATACTAGGGATCAAGTATGTGTCTCACCAGACTTCACACATGTTCCAAAGAATACATATATGTCCCGAAGGACCACATATCATTCCCTAAGAATCATATACATATGCCAAGGATCAAGTATGTGTCTCACCAGACTTCACACATGTTCCAAAGAATACATATATGTCCCGAATGACTGCGTAGACCCTCGACTCTTGGCATGCCAACTATACCCCTAGCTCTCATGACACATAACATGGGCATTAATATTTATGTTAACATACATTCACATGTACACATAGTCTCATAGTTCTTTCACATAGCTCATTGTCATATAAATCACATATCACATATGCATATAGACACATGATTCACTTACGCGTAGAACATTTTCATATAATTCATATATCACAAAGCTTATCACATATAATTGTATTCTTTTCCATATAATCACATAATCATATAATATTTCATATGACATATACTTTCTCTTTCATATATCTCATGTCAAGTATCATATCTTGTAATCATGTTACTTATCATCACATAACTTCTACTCATACGGTTCAACATCATTAAACTTAGTTCACTTTTTCATATTATCATACATTTATATAACCTTATATGTCCTATCAATAACCTATAAACTTACATATACTCATATATTCTTAATATAATTTGCATAGCAATGCTCTATAATTGTATCATATAATGAGTTTACCTAAGTCTTCCTTTATAAAGTTTATAGTACAAGTTCAAATAGCCTCATTCTATCCTATACATAGTTTCTACTTATCATCTCACTTCCCCTTTCACTCACATAAATCATCTATTTATTTAATTCAATTTCCCATGACTTCTATAATACTCTTTCATAAAGTTTTGTAATTCTTCACTTTATAATTCATAAACTATAGTTTCCTTTAAGTATATAATATTCCCTATAAAACTTATGTATCATTACTTATGTTTATGCCCTCAAATTTATACTATCGTAGAGTCTCTTAACCTTTCTCATGTAATCACTTATACCATATATATGACTTATACTTGGTTATCTTATATTCATATATATATATATATATATATATATATATGTCAATGATTCATTAACTTGTAGCTTATTTCACATATTCATTTCAGTCCTTATGTCTTTATCATACAACTTATTTCATGTTATTCTATTATACATAATAGTGTTTTACACAAATCATATAATATATAAAGCATATCAATATCTTTAGTCATGCATACATACAATTAATGTAATACATATAATCACATATAATCATAACAAACACATAATCATGTTCATGACTTCATGCATATTACTCTAGGAAATGGACTCATCGCAAGTCTTATTTCCATTAAACACTACATGTTACTAGTATACACTCACCTGGCCTCACTAGTCAATACAAATCTCTTATCTTTCCCTTTTATCGATCTTACTTGACAATGATTCTGGAACTCGTTCAGGCTCTGAATCTACATAATTATACATTTTCAAGACAATTATTAGATACCTACATCTTGTAATTCGATACTAACAACTTAAACGAACTTAATAAACCAATATTCTTTTCTTCCTTTAGGGGGGAATCGGTTCCCTCATGTGGGGGTATCGGTTCCCCCATGACATTCTGTAAATTCTGGTTCGTTTGAGGGGGTATCGGTTCCCCTTGAATGGGTACCGATTCCCCTAGCCCAGAAATCACATGTTGAGCTCGAAAATCACTTCATTTTCAGCTCAACACTTCATATTTCACTACCTTTAATATTCCTAACTTTCATATACATACGTAAACTAATTAATTTTCATTCAATACCTCTTTAACTTAAAATTCACTCCTCCACATAGCATTCATGAATCATACCAAATTTTATATATGTTCTAAATCCAATTCTATCACTCCAAATCTCTTAATTTAACCATTGACAAGTCAAATTCAACTTCACAATATAATAACTCCCTCTATTTCAAAAATTCACTTAAAAACTCTTCACATTTAATCCTTCATAACTCATTCATTTTGGAGTTTCAACATGCTTTAATCTCTAAATAATATTTCTTATCACCCCAAGAATCAAAATTAAGTTTAAAACTCAAGAATTAACCAGTTGAAATTAAACTTACCTTTGCCACGGAGCTTACGGGAAGAGAAGAAGAAGAAGGTTGAACCAAAGTCTCCAGACTTTTCTATTTTTCATCCCTTTCCACGTGCCATCTCCTATATAAAGGAGAAATAAAAATCTTTCTTATGGAATTACCATTATACCCTTCAAACTTTCCAAAAATTACCATTTAATCTAACACTGAAATTTTTTTATTTAAATCCTTGAACTTTTAACTTGTTTCGAAACCGAGCATATAGTTTTCAAAATTTGCAATTTAGTCACTGGCCCTGATTTGGGATGTTACAAGGTCTTTGCAGTACCCGATTCTAAATTAATTTACCAATAGACCGGATACAAGTGATTATAAATATCTATAGTATGAATATATGAAAATTTGAATAAATGTAATTGTAAAAAGGATTGATTGGATTTATTATAAGCATAATGTCAAAGATTGTCCTTTACATTTGAATTTGTGATCACTTTAACCCATTATTATTTTTTGAATCACTTTAGCCTTCGATGTTCTATTTTTGTCGGAAATGACCCTTTGTTTAGATGAAGATCATTCGTTGACTAATGTTTAATATTTATTGTTGACGTTACACATCTGCATGTGTTGAAGTGTTGACATGTCATTTCTACACGTGTTTAATTGTTTACGTTATATAATGTCACGTCAATAATTTTTTTTTTCTCAAGAGAATGATTTGTGGGAGTTGGTGTCCTTCAAGGTTTTAGTGTGTTTAGCTAAATTAAGCATAAACAATTAAGTAGGGTCAAGTTGACTTCTAGGATAAGTGTGTGAAGAGAGGGATTATTCAAAGGTAAAATAATCTTTTTGACCCTCCAAATTTGCTAGTTTGGTCATATTAGTCCTTAAACTTTTATCGCGCATCATTTAGCCCTCAAACTTTAAGCGGATGTTAATTATTTTATCATTATTAATAATAGTTATTGTCTTTTTACCACATTATCAAACATTTTAAAAATATTAATACCAATTTAATATTATCATTATTGTTTCACCCCATTTAAGGTTAATTCAATAAAAATAAATAAAAACTTTAAATGCTCAAATTACTAAGCTGATAAAGTTATTCTATTGCAGGCTCACACAGAAAGTCTAAAGCCCATATTATTGGGTAGTTTGGGCTTTTAGTAACAATGATTATTATTTTAAAAAATATAAATAGAGAAAAATTATCATAAATTTTCATTTTTAATTAATTTATTTATCAAATAAATCGTACCCAAAATTTTCTAATAAAATCAAACAAAATTAACTCTAATAAATTTTAATAATAATGTGTATTTTCTACAAACTTTCAGCTGCCACTATAATACCACCAACTTTTTTATAGGGTAAATTATTGAAATGGTCACTTTCTTTTATGCTTATATATTTTTGTTCACTGAATTTAAAAAACATAAGTTTTGAACACTTACTTTATCATTTAATTATTAAGTTTTGGCCACTGGAACGTTTAATGCCGTTAGTTTGATCACGTGGCACATTAGTAAAATGGTTTGATTTCTATTTTAACCTCTAAAATTTTTGATAAACTACTAAGGCTTAATTATAAAATAAGTGCCCAAACTATACTGTTTTTTCAAATAGGTGCCTAAACTTTTTTTTTAATCATACATGTGTATAACGTTACAATCGTTACCACTTTAGGTGCCCGAGCCGTAACCGTCGTTAAATTATGCTGTTAAACGACACATGTCACATTTTGGTAATTTTAAAATTTTTATTTAAAATTAAAAAATATATATTTTTAAAAAAATTTATCTAAAAACTTTTAAAAAGTCCCAAAACTTTAAAAACCCTCATTTCAACCACTAAACCCACGTTGACCGCCGCCCTTTGTCGTCGATGAAGCTCCACCCGACCTCACCTCCCTCAACGATTAATAACCCTAAGAAATCGCAACCAATTGATGATCAATCGACGTTTTTGTACCCTAGGAATGCTACGGTGAAATCGTGATCCCACGCGATCTTGACATCCAACCGAATACAACTATGGTGGCGTATAACTAGGAAGATGACAGGGACTACGTCGATAGCGGTGGTTGGCAATGGCGACGTCGACGAGTTAGGGTTATGGATATATTTAGGATTGTTAGGCATTTGGGGCTTTGTAATTTAAGAGAAATTAGGGGTTTTATAAATATAATTTTTTTAAAATTTTCTTTCAAAAATCAAAATTACCAGAACATGACACGTGTCTCTTAACGGAGAAAATTAACAGTCGTTAAGGTTCTGGCACCTAAAGTTATAATGTTTGTAACGTTAAGACACCTAGATGATCAAAAAAAGTTTAGGCACCTATTTGAAGAAAACGGTATAGTTTGAATACTTATTTTATAATTAAGCCAAATACTAATTATGAGTCTTTTTATAAACTCTTTTTTAATATGCTTCTCTTTCACTACTCAACTTGCACTGTCGTTCATCTTTTCTTTAAACTCAAATTCGATTCGATTAAACTTAAGAAAAAATTTAATTCTATCAAAAATTTAAATTTCATAAATGGAATAATATCATCGAATCAAATCGAATCGAAACTCATCGTACGGATTTTTCAATGATCCCTAGGGCAAAGAAAGGGGGTCACCCTTAGGAATGGCAACGGGTCGGGTTCGGGGAGAGTTTTGCTCGCCTCGTCCCCGAACCTGAAATGAATCCCCATCCCCAACCCTGACCTAATCCCGACGGGTTTTTTATCGGGGCACCCCATCGGTGATTTTTTTTGTCCCGTCCCCGACCCAAAATATTATACCCAAATCCGAACCCGAAAATATTTTATATATAAAATATAAAATATTATATATAATTAATATAAAATATTATAAATATTATATATATATATATATATATATATATAATTGGGGCGGGATAGAGATACCTTACCCCGAACCCGACCCCAAAAAAATCTTCAAACTCGAACCTGACCCGATATTATTCAACCCGATTCAACCCGAATTTTACGAGATTTCGGGTTTCCCCGTCGAGTTCGGGTCATGCTGCCATCCCTAGTCACCTATAACTTACGAGATATAAATCTGCTTTGTCAAGGGCTCTATGAGAAACATACACATGGTCGATGGTTACCCAATTATTTCGCATTTAAGACACTGCTTTAATTTGCTGCTGTTATCAGCTGCCACATTTGTCCACCCCCTGAGTGGCTTACAAATTCTCACAAGCACCTTTCAAGATTGCAACATTTATAAACTGGTCCAACCCAATCATCTAAATCTAGCCAAATTATTAGTTTTCTCTTCAATTTCTTTTAAAAAATGCTAATATATTAATGAGCTCTTGAACTTTTTGACTTGTGTTAAACAACCCTTTGTACTTTTATTACATTCAAACATGCCCTTAAACTATAATTAGTATCCATATATGTCCTTGTATCGATCCAAATAAAACTCTTCATCTTCTTTGTTGTTAAACCTTTGATTGAGTTTGTGGCACGTTTTATGAATATTTTATCACTTCTAATTTTTTTGTTGAATTAAATCTTATAAATACGGGTAAAGTACACAAATGGTCTCCCGACAATAGAAACCACTTTATTTATTCCCTCGACTATTAAAAGTTACAAAATGGTCCCTCGACTATAGGGTGTTGCTTTGTCGAGTTCCTCAACTATTAAGAGTTACAAAATGGTCACCAACTATTCATTATGTTCCAAACCATCCTTTTTGGATAAAATATTAACCACTGTCTGAGCTAAATGTTAGTTTGATGTCTTAGATATGAAAATCGTTTGAGATTATGAGATCAGATTTTATCATATGTCAGATAGCATATTAACATTCAGCCCAGACTGTCTTCAATTTTTTAACAAAAAATGATGAATTTAGAACATAATGAATAGTCGGGTGACTCAACGAAACAACATCCTATAATCGAGAGACCATTTGTATACTTTACCCTATAGATATATATTTTTACATTAATATGTTCGTATTTGAAATGCAATGCAAATTAGTTTTGTCTTTGTTTCTTTAACTGATGTTTATTTGGCTATCTTATTAATTTACTCTTGCTTTAGATCTTTAGAGTGATCCTCTCGTACCGATATGTGTTTACAATCAACTTAATTATATCGTATTTGAGTTGTGATAAAATAAGTTGTCAACATATCATTCTCGTGTTAGTATTGATAATGTTTATCGTTTAACGTCGATGACAATGTTTATTTGTATCTTTTATTTTATTTTTTGGTGAATGTTTTGATCCTTTCTTTGTATAGTCTATTTTTCGTTACTTAACAACTAGTTCATGTTACTTGACGGTTTTAGGAGAAATGACCGATTAATGTGAATGGTCTATTGTTTAAATACTTTCCTTTTTCGTATGAAAATGATAGATTATTTTATCTGTTTTTTAGCAAACGGGTATGGTTCGGGTTAATTTTGGTTTTGGTTGATTTTGATTTCGCTAAATTTTAGATCGGATATAGTTCGGGTTGGGTTATGGATCGTGTATCAGATCAAATTTGATTATCATGTTCGGGTTAATATCGAGTATTGGGTCCGGTAAATCGGTTCAGATAATCGGGTTCGGGTCAAGTTTGTCAGGTCTATTTGTAACATATTCTTTGTCTGATTTTGTTAAAGTCTTTTTATCTCATGATTGGATTTGATATTATCTCTCTAAATTCATACGGTATTTATTGGGTTATCCTATTAATATATTTGGATGATTTTAAGATAATGTTGGACTTATATAATTAATTTATTTTTATAGATCATTTTCATAATTATAAATATTTTTATTTAATAAAATTATTAACTAGTTTTTTTAAAGGAAATAAATCTTAACTTGAATGGAAGTACAATAGGAAGTTCTACAATGCAACACCCTTAATATACAACTAAAAAAAGGCGTTAGCGGTTCTGTTATTATTTAAATAATAAAATCGGTAAAAAATTATCTAAAATATTATTATTTTTATATAAAATATCAATGTTTTTTAACATTTCCAGTAAAGTGCCCAACAATAACAAAACCGGTAAAAATAATAATATTTCCGGTAATTTTTTTACCAATTTTATTATTTAAATAATAACAAAATAGATAATATATTTTTTTAATCGTATATTAAAACTGTCGTACGTCATTAAAGGGACTAACAGAATTTACTTCAAAAACATTTATTACATTGCAGAAATTGTGATAAATCCAGCCCTGAATTTTCAGTGCATTAATGACACAACGCTCCAAGTAGTCCAAAATTGAAATTTTGTTAAGCAATTGGATGAAGACAATGTGCAAACGTAAGGCCAAACTTGAGGATAGGGATGGCCATGACTAGGTTTAGTTGGATTTTTGTTTACAATTATCTAAATTTGACATTAACGTATTGAATGAGATATGATAAAATAATCCAGTCGAATCTCACGGTCAAAGATCGTCTCGAGACCACATGTTTCAATTCCCGATAAAGTTGTTTGATTCGAGTTGATGTGCTTGTAAACAAAGTCGAACATAGAGAAGTTGATTTGTCTTCATTTACACTCCGACGGCTCCGTGAACGTTGTGAACAACCATGAAATCATCTAAGATATCCAGAGTGATTTTCAAAAACTCGTTCTCGTCTTTCAAATACAGCGGTTGCAGAACAAGAAGAGCGAAAGCAACAACGTTTTCTATAGACATCAATAAAAAGATGAATTTGAAACATTTGAATAGTGAGATAACCATTTTTATAACTTTTAATAGTCAAATAACTCAACAAAATAACATGATATAATTAGGGGAGCCATTTATAGATTTTACCCTAAAACTTTTACGTCAACTATAAATATAAGGGTAAAGTACACATTTAGTACCTAACCTATCACTCTTGTTACGTTTTAGTACCTAAACTTTTAATTTTTTTCAAAATCATACCTAACGTTTACTTTTTGTTTCATTTTAGCATCATTTTATAACTATTAATAGTAAGATAACTTAACAAAATAACATGATATAATTGGGGGAGCCAATTATATATTTTACCCTAAAACTTTTACGTCGACTATAAATATAAGGGTAAAGTACATATTTAGTACCTAAACTATCACTTTTGTTCCGTTTCAGTACCTAAACTTTCAATTTTTTCAAAACCATACCTAACATTTCCTTTTTGTTTCATTTTAGTATCATTTTGTACTTTTTTAATAGTTATATAACTCAACAAAATAACACGATATAATTGAGGGAGCCATTTATATATTTTTACCTAAAAATTTTACGTCAACTATAAGTATAAGGGTAGAGTACACATTTAGTACATAAACTGTAACGGCCCGAAACTGGGGTTAGTAGTTCGGGTCAAACTGAGACCCATAAATCCAACTCAAAGAATCAATATAAGGGTAAATACACATTTAGTATCAAAACTATTACTTTTGTTCTGTTTCAGTACCTAAACTTTTAATTTTTTGAAAATTATACCTAACGTTTACTTTTTGTTTCATTTTAGTACCATTTTATAACTTTTAATAATCAGATAACTCAACAAAATAACACGATATAATTGGGGAGCGATTTCGATATACATTATAAAATTATATGCTGCTGACCTGCTCATAGCTTTCAAATTAATTTGTCATTTTCTATTTTTGTTGTTCTTTATAGTATCGAAGAAGACAAACCAGTGGCTAATAATAATGAAAGCAAAATGACAGACATATTCCTGTTACACATTTATTTGTCGGAGTCTAATATCATTGATAATTAATTAATTATTTTTAAAAAATATATAATAAAATTTTCATTATAAAAATATTTTTAATTTTTTAAAGGGTATAGATGAATTTGAGTAGTTTGATTTTCTTTTAGGAATTATTTTAAATTTCTTGAAAGATTTAATTTACTAAGTATCGTGTTATAAAATTTGAAATTAGACTTTTTATTTTACCTAATTTGACTCTGATTAATCATTGATTTGTGACCACTATCATATCCATCTCCATCGTTACTAATTCGGATGGACATAGGTCGGGTAGATCGGCTTTTTGGTCAGCCAGAATCGATCCGAAATTATATATCATTCATTTAAAATTTGATCCGATCCAAATTTAGGGGTGACTTCATCTGATCCAAACTTGACTCGACTTTTCGAGATAAAACCCGAATCGACCCGTTTCAACCCTAAATAAATGTATTTATAAAAAATATTATGTTTATGCAATAAAAATAGGGATCTATTTGAAAAAAATAATATATAAAAGATTATTATTATAATTATCCCTATATATATAAGGTAAATTTATACTATTTTTCGAGTAGGGTTAGGTCAGATATTTTTCACCCTAAACTCGAATTTGACCGGCCCAAATATATTCTCTAAAAAAATATGATCCGACCTAACATAAACCTAACTTTTTTTTAATAAAAAAACCTTGACCAAATCAAATCGATTTGAGTCAAAACCGTCTAATTCGAGTTTCGTGCCTATCCTACCTACTACCCCACGATCTTTTCTCTTATTTTTCTTTGACCCGTAATTGTATCTAGCACTTTATTATTGCCAATAAGATCAAATTAGGGTTTTTATCCTTTTAATATATCGGTTTCGAAATTTAACGAGAGATGAGAGGAGGCATGCCCCCAAAAAATATTGAGAAAATTATCATTACATCTCTTGATATTTTAACCCCTCAAATATTTGGAGAACTTATTCTCCTCTTAAAATTGTTAAAATATCATATTAATATAAATTAGGGTAAAGTACACAAATGGTCCCCCGATTATCAGATATTACTTTATTAAGTCCCTCAACTATTAAAAGTTACAAAATAGTCGCCTGACTATAGAATGTTGCTTTATCAAGTCACTCGACTATTCATTATGTTCCAAACTCGTCATTTTTTATTAAAAATTTACTTTGTCTAAGTTGGGCGTTAGCATAATGACTGAGATATAATAGTCGTTTTAGATTCTAGGATCATATTTTATCATATCACATCAGCATGTTAATGTTCAGCTAAAATACCATCAATTTTGACACAAAAGGACGAGTTTGAAACATAATGAACATTATGGTGATCATTTTGTAACTTTTAACAGTAGAGGAATTCAACAAAGCAACACTCTATAATCAAAGGATCATTTTGTAACTTTTAATAGTCGAGAGACTTAATGTGTACTTTACCCTAATATGTATTTATAAATTAAGTTAAATTAATATTCTCAAAATTGTTATAAATAGGAATTACAAATATGCAAAATTAAACTTAATTTTTTTATAAAAAAATAGATTATCCTGCAAATTAAAGCTTCAAAACTAATGATACAACGATAAGATATAATTGATATATACACACAAATTTAGCCTTTTTTTATTTCAGTATAAGTGTTTTGCTTTATTTTTATAGTATTTTTACATTAAAAATAAAATTTTAAAAAACATTGGAAGAAACAAAAAAATTGATTTTTTTTATATTTTTATAATATTTTCGAATAAAAATAAAATAAAAACAATTATATAGGAGAAAACCAAATTTTGATATTCCCTTTAAATTTTTGGATTGATGAAAATTGAAAATTTTCTACAATTCCACGTGATGATTTAAACATTTTTAATAAATTCCACGTAATGTGATGACGTGTCCATTTTTTTTATCGTGAATTTTAGTTTTTATATCATTTTGTCATTAAACTTTAAAATGTTTCATTTTTAGGCTTCAAAATCGTAAAATTGCGATTGTTGCAGACAATCCTCAACTCTTTCGATCGACATTCACATCAAGATCAATGCAAAAATATTTGTATTTCACTCCTCTTTCTTTTCCTCGTATTGATTTTCCATGAAACTCGCTATAAATTGATTAAAATCAATCTAAAGGTTTGATGTTCTAATACTTCAGTTTCCTCGGAAAGTAGTTTGATAAGACTAGTTTCAATGTATGTTGTTCACCGTACCAAAAGAATGCACCATTTGAAATTTTAACTGTTGAGTTCCTCAATAGTTAAAAATTAGAAAATGATCATCCGACTATTAATTATGTTCCAAACTCGTTCTTTTTCATTAACAAGTTAATGGCAGTATGAGATGTATATTAATATGTTGTCTAAATATAATAGTCATTTGGGAATCGGGATCATATTTTATCATATCTCAATAGCAGATTAACATCTAGCTTAGAATGACATTAATTTTTTCAATGAAAAGGGACTAATTTGGAACATAATGAATAGTTGAGTGACCATTTTATAACTTTTAATAGTCGAGAAACTAAAAAATATCTTATAGCTAAGGGACCATTTTATAATTTTTAAAAGTCGAGAGACTTAATAAAACAAAACCTTATATTCAGAATGCCATTTGTGTACTTTACCCTAAAAAGAAGGGTAAACTACACACTAATATGTTGTCTGAAATATAATAGTCATTTGGGAATCGAGATCATATTTTATCATATCTCAGATAGCAGATTAACATCTAGCTTAGAATGACATTAATTTTTTCAATGAAAAAGGACTAATTTGGAACATAATGAATAGTTGAGTGACCATTTTATAACTTTTAATAGCCGAGAAACTAAAAAATATCCTATAGCTAAGGGACCATTTTATAATTTTTAAAAGTCGAGAGACTTAATAAAACAAAACCTTATATTCAGAATGTCATTTGTGTACTTTACCCTAAAAAGAAGGGTAAACTACACACTTAGTACATAAACTATCATTTTCAATATGTTTTAGTACCTAATCTTCATTTTTTTTCAAAATCATACCTAACGTTTACTTTTCATTTCATTTTAGTACCATTCTGTTAAAAACTTAGCTCCTTTAGTACCTAAACTAGCAGTTTTGGTCTATTTTAGTACTTAAAGTTTCAATTTTTGTCAAAATTTAACATTAAATTTTGAATGAGAATACTAAAATGAAACAAAAACTAAACTTTAGGTATGATTATGAGAAAATTGAAAGTTTAAATATTAAAACAATTAAAACTATAGTTTAAATACTAAACGTGTAATTTACCTAAAAGAATTCTTCAAAGGAAACAAAAGGAATATATATAAATCTATTCAAATAGCGAGTTAATGACATATCACCATCTTTCTCTCTCACACATGCTTAATTTTCTCCCGTTCTTTCATTCTTCCGGTTTCTCTTTCTCTGATCATCTTTCATGGTTGAATGAAATGCCGAATAATTTCTCAAGTTCTTGATTCACTCAGATGTTTTCTTTCCAGATTTTGATGTTCTTCTTAAGCTGAATCTGGGTATCTGTTCATGGAGTTTTGTTTGAGAGAAATCGAAGGAGAACAAGCTCATGATCCCATATTTATCGACAAGAAGATGAACTCGCCGCCGTCGTCTCGTTGCTTATACGTTCCGGGGCCGGTGATAGTCGGCTCCGGCCCGTCGGGTCTAGCGACGGCGGCTTGCCTGAAAGCGAAAGGAGTCCCGAGCGTAATCCTCGAGAGATCGAACTGCATAGCGTCCTTATGGCAGCTCAAAACGTACGACCGCCTCCGCCTTCACTTGCCGAAGAAATTCTGCCAGCTTCCACTGATGGCGTTCCCCGCTGATGTCCCCACTTACCCCACCAAGCAGCAGTTCGTGGACTACTTGGAAGCCTACGCCCGGAGGTTCGACATCGAGCCGAGGTTCGGCGAGACGGTCTCGGAGGCGGAGTACGACGGGGCGTTGGGGTTCTGGCGCGTGAGAAGCGTGGGACCCAAAGGGGAGTTAATGGAATACGTCTGTCGGTGGTTGGTGGTGGCGACCGGGGAGAATGCGGAGACGGTGACGCCGGAGGTGGAAGGGATGGCGGAATTCGGCGGGGAAATAAAACATACGAGCTCGTACAAGAGTGGCGAAGAGTTTACGGGAAAAAGGGTTTTGGTGGTGGGGTGTGGGAATTCAGGCATGGAGGTGTGCTTGGATCTCTGCAATCATAATGCAAAGCCTTCGCTTGTGGTCAGAGATACAGTAAGAACATCTATTCTTTATTTATATTTTTATTTATAATATTAAATTACGGTTGTGATCGTATTTACGAACGTTATAAAAATTATGTTATTTTCTATTTTTAAAATAAAAATAATTATGTTTTGAAATTACGACTTCTAAAAATCATTACAATATGATTATTATATTGTATTGCCATCGTAATTTAATATTAATAAATTTCTATTGTTCTATAGATAAATAAAATTTAAAGTTATATTGAATTTTAGGGTTTCTTCGTCAAATTTCATATAATCGACTAAAATTAAGGATAAACATAGGTCGTTAAGTTAGGGATTTGATAAACCTGACTCAACTCTAGGAAAGTATTTTTCTCATTCGAAACTCGACTTGACTCGAGTTAGGAGAAACTCCACTCGACCCAAAAGTATCCCTCACACACACATGTTGTTTTTATATAGTGAATATCTTCTTGTTTCTTACCGATAATCTCAACTGTTTATTTTCACTTATCCACGATCCTAAATCAGTGTAAAATCTTTTTATATCGTGTAACTGAATCTAACCTCATACATATTCTAATTTTTATTCAATAAAATAGGAATCTAATTGAAAATGAATATATAGAACGAAGGATATCATTGTAATTATTCTAAAAATATAATCATAATCATAAATACACTATTATCTTGAGACCGTTCAAATTAAATATTTTCCACCATAAACATAAATTCAATTTAACTTTATTCTCTAGAAAATCCGATTCAGCTATACCTAAATAAAATTAAAAAAACGATCTTATAAAATTAATTCAAATTTAAATCTATCGAGTTTGAATCTCATACTCTACTAAACTAAAACCAAATAAAATTAAAAAAAATGATCTTATCAAATTTAATCGATCGAGTATGAGTCTCATACTCAACTAAAACCAAGAGGATGTGTGGCTGCAAGTTCCAAAGATTTGATCAGTTTGCTATTTTGGTGATTCTAGGGTGAGTCAGTGTAATATAAGATTTAGGAAATACGCGACCTAAAATATTATAAACAACATAATATTTCAGGTTGCGCGGAACTTAAAATACTATGTTTTTAACATTTTTGATTCAATCGAAAAAATTGTGAAAAATGTAATATTTTCGGTTGCAACATGAAATGTTACGAAAGAGATTTGCACCCGGGAAAAAAACATAACATTTTAGGTTGCGTGCAACCTAATATATTATGTTGTTTATAATATTTTAGGTTATACTTTTTTTTAGCCTTATATTTAGGGATGGGCACAACCCGACCAAAAAAAATTACATTCGACCCGACCCGACCCGAAAAATGTACACCCTGCACCTGATCTGAACCCGACCTTACTTTTTGAGATAAAATCTGAACCTAACTCCACCCGAAACAATAAAATATATTATTTTTATATAATAAAAATAGAGATTTAATTGAAAAAAAATAATATAAAGATATTTTTCACTTTAAACTAGAACTCGACCTAAACCCTAACTCGACCTAACCCAAATTCGGATCTCATACATTTCCTTAATTATATTAGGTGTCTCTCCTTAAAACTCCCGATTAGGGTTGTAAATGAGACGAGACAGATCGTGAGCTATTCGAGATCGACTCGATCAAGGCTCGATAAATACTCGAATCGAATGGACTCGACTCGAGTTCTTAACGAGCTGAAACGAGCTACTCGAAAAGCTCGTGAGCAGCTCGAAAATATAATATATTAAGATTTTATTTAAAAAATTAAATTAATAATAATATTAATATTTATGTATTGATTTTTTATAAAAAAATCGAGTAAGATTTCATGTATTTAAGGTTCATGTTCAAGTTTGAGTTTGAGGCTTCAATCGAGTTAAGTTTAAGAATTTTTTTTTCTTCATTTCGAGCCTTTTCAAGCTGCTCACGAGCTTCAGTTCAAGATTTCGAGTTCGAGCTTGAAAATTTTAAACTCGCGAGTTTTCGAGTTGAGTCGAACTCCATTTCAAAATTTTCGAGTCGAGTCGAGTTCAATAATACTCAAACTCGACTCGACTCGTTTACACCCCTACTCCCGATATTATTTACCAAACTTAGGTAGACAAAATGAAAAGAACAAAGATCTTTGTTCGTTCACTTTATCGGGATTCCCAAGCATGCGCAACATAAGAAAATACATAAAGAAAACCAAACAAACCGTAGTATCTTGTCGGGTATCTGTTGTCTTATTCATGAAAAATCTAAGGTGGCTTGACTTATCCCATCAATCAAAATCATAAAATATCACGTGCCACCATTTTAATATACGATTAAAAAATACTATCAATTTTATTATTATTTAAATAATAAAATCGGTAAAAATTATTACAAATATTATTATTTTTATCGATTTTGTTATTATTGGACGTTTTACCGATTTTATTAACAAAACAAGTAAAACGTTATCGATTTTATTATTGTTGGACACTTTATCGGAAATATTAAAAAAAATTAATATTTTAAGTAGAAATAATAAAATTTTAAATAATTTTTTTTTCTTTTTTAATTGTATATTAAGAGTGTCGTACCGTAGAACTTCACATCAAAATTCTATGTTTATTTTTTTATGTAATCTTTGTTCCAAGTGTCCATTCAAACAGTTTCTTTTTCTTTGGAAGGTCTATGTCCTCCCACAAGAGATGCTAGGGATATCGACTTTCGAGTTGTCCATGTGGCTGCTCAAATGGCTGCCGTTACGGCTCGTCGACCGACTGTTGTTGGTCATGTCCCGGTTGATGCTCGGTGACACGGCTCGATTCGGATTGCCCCGGCCGGAGTTGGGTCCACTGGAGCTGAAGAATCTGTCGGGGAAAACACCGGTTTTGGATGTTGGAACGCTTGCTAAAATCAAAAGTGGAGACATTAAGGTACTTTACCCTTTAGATTCAGATATCGAATTATCCCTTTTATTTAGGATAAATTATGCATCTAAAACTTAAATTATCAGTTTTAGTCCATTTTAGTACTTGAACTTCTAATTTTTTTAAAAGCATACCTAAGATTTAGTTTTCATTACATTTTATTGCCCTGTGGTTAAAAATTTAACGCATTTAGTATCTAAACGATCAGTTTTGATCTATTTTAGTACCTAAACTTTAAGTTTTTTCAAAATTTATCGTTAAATTTTGAATATGGGGATGGGGTATATTTAAGTATAGTTTTAAAAAATTTAAAATTTATGTACTAAAATAGACCAAAACTAATAGTTTAGGTACTGAACGCATATTTTTTTTTTTATACTTTGGCTACTGAATATCGACTGCTTGATTGATCCTGTAATACTGGGGTTTTCATTAATAGTATCTGGGGAGGGTGATCAGGTAGGGTTTTTGGCCCACACATATCATATTTAAATATAACATCCTTTAGCTCGTTATTTGATAAAATTTTTGAGAATTTGGAAAAACGTATAGAGGAGAATATTATAAATATATATATGTCAATTATACTATTATTTTCGGGTTAGATCGAGTCGGATAATTTTCATCTTAAATTCGAATTCGATCTAATTTTATAATTAAAAAAAACTTGAACCGACCTGATCCGAATTTAGAACTATTGTTGATGTAGGTACGTCCAAGTATAAAGTGCCTAAAGCGACACGCCGTGGAGTTTGTCGATGGCAAAACCGAGAGCTTTGATGCAATCATATTAGCAACCGGATATAAAAGCAATGTACCCTCGTGGCTAAAGGTACACAAACCCTAAATCCACTACTTGTTTGGTCCCTAATTTTCACATGCTAAAGATCTCCATAACTGAAAAACGAGAGAAATGGGAATGATTGGTAGGAAAAAGAGATGTTCTCGGAGAAAGACGGGTACCCTCGGCGGCCGTTCCCCGACGGGTGGAAAGGCGAACGTGGGCTATACGCCGTGGGGTTCACTAAACGTGGATTGGTCGGTACATCGATGGATGCTACGAGGATCGCATGCGACATTCAACGGTGTTGGAACGACGAGGCGAAGCATCGTTTGCCCCAATGATAATCACATTGATCGTTTTCGAAGTAAGACGAGAGATAGAAACAGATTTTTGGTTAGTAAAGCATACATACTACGTATGGGCAGGTGTGGATTTCGATATCTGATATTTACTCGTATCTAGAGCTCGATCGAACGTCGTCATCGGCTCCGATTAAAAAAGGAAAAGTTCGAGAAAAGAGGTGGGGGAGGCCTTAGAATGTGTTAGATATTGTACATTATGAACACTATTTCATTTTTTTTTCTGTAATTAGGCATTATTTTTTTGTTGGGAGGGGGATAGAGACTGATTAGGGCAAGCTGATCATAGGATGTTTCGAATTTGTTTTGCAAAGCTTATTATATTTTTCTCTTAATATTTGATTTTAATTTTTTCGATATAACTATTGATATCCGATTTATTAATCGATTAATCCGGATCGCATACAACAGAAGCCAAAAAGAAAATCTCAACCCAATTAGCAATATCTGATTATGGATGATAATTTAACCCAAAATCGACGGATTTCGATCCGACCATATCGAATCGGGTTATTTTTTTTAATCGAGTTCGGGTTGGATCGGGTCGGATTTTTTTAAAGGGGGTGAGGTCGAGTTGGGTCGGATTTAGGTGGAGGGTGAAAAAACTCCAACCAAACCCGACCCGTGGTAATAGTGTAATTTCTTTAAATAAATTTATAGATAATTAATATAATATTCCCTTTATTTATTATGTAATTTTAATTAAGTTCTTATTTTATACCAGGTTGGGTTGGGTCGGATTTATACACTAACAATTCAGGTCAGGTTTGAGTCGAATGAAAGATATACATTTTTCGGGTTAGAAAGTTTTGAATTATCATATATTTTATATTCTTTTTTGTATTTACTTGTGATCATTTATTTTCTCTCATCCTAATCCAGAAATCTAATTCGGTAGTTTCTGTGATGCCGAAGTGGCGGCGGCCGACGTGTTTGGCGACCGAGAAGATAACCAGTTTGCTGCGTGAAGATGTGGAGTTGCTAAGAGGAGTCCATGAAGAAGTTGAAGATATCGAGATCGAACTCGAGTTCATTACATGTTTCTTAAAAGAAGCAGATGCAATGGCAGCTAGAGATCCGGGTAATCGGCCAGAAACGAAAGAGATACGAGTTGAACATGTGTGGAACACAAGGATCTGGCAATATCGTCGTGGCTCGCCGTGATCCTCGAGTTGGTATGCAGTTTGTCCATGACAATGAGCTTGTCGGAATAGATTCACCGAGAAATGAGTTGGTCCATCGGTTGATATCCGGACCATCCGTTCGCACCGTCGTTTCACTGGGCGGGATCGGCAAGACGACACTTGCCAGGAAAGTTTATGAAAACAAGACCGTGGTACAACAATTTGATTGCCATGCTTGGGTCACAGTGTCTCAATCATTCCATGCGGAAGAGCTGTTGAGGACCCTGTTGAGATGCTTTTACGAGGCGAGGAAAGAGTCGCCTCCCGATTCAATCGGCCGGATCGACGAAGAGGAGTTCATCGGCAAATCCAGAGAATATTTACATGACAAGAGGTATATTGCTGTCTTTGATGATGCGTGGAACCAAGATTTCTGGCATAGTATAGAACATGTTCTGTTAGATAACAACAAAGGTTGTAGGATCATCATCACAACAAGAAATGCAAAAGTTGCAGAATTTTGTAAAAAGTCTTCACTCATTCACGTCCATAATTTGAGACCCCTGCCTTTGGAATTGGCCCGAGAGCTATTACATCGAACGGCCTTCCGGTTCGATCCCGAAAAGCAGTGTCCCCCGGAATCGAAGGACTTATCTTTGGACATTGTAAGAAGATGTCAAGGGTTGCCACTTGCCACTGTGGACATAGGAGGCCTTTTATCAACCAAAGGCAAAGATGTTGTGCAGTGGAAGAGTCTGCATAATCGGTTCAGCGCCGAGTTCAACGGCAACCCTCATCTTACAGACATCAAAAAGATACTTTCATTCAGTTACCATGATCTGCCTCACTATCTCAAATCATGTTTCTTGTCTTTAGGCATGTTCCCAGAAGATTATTCGATCCGTTGCGGGAGATTGTTCCGGTTGTGGGTTGCAGAAGGCTTTGTGAAACAAAAAACAAGATATAAATTATAATAGGTTAATGACCAACGGGGTTGGTTCAAGTGGTAAGCAACTTGATATCACTTAAGTAACTCTCGAGTTCGAATTTTTGTGTATGCAAAAAATCTCCGTTGAGAGATTCATTCACCAAAACTAATTATGTGACCCGAATCGATTCGGATTAATCAAGTCAAAGTCTTGAGCATAGGAAGGGCAACAAAAAAATCCTCACATCATGCACGAATGGGACCACGTTTTTAACCATCTACTCTAAAAATAATTAACTTTTCCTTTATTTTTTAGTTTCTAATAATTATACATATATGACGCTATGGATTTATGATATGCTTTCACTTGTCTTTATGACTCTTTTTCCCTCCCTTTTTTTTTACATGTTTTCAAATTTTTTTGCCGATCGTCTAATCATTTTTTTGTTTTTATTTTTCAGGGTTGAATTTGATATCATCTCGATTGATCAAGATAACATTGAATTATTATCATACTTATCTTTCTTATTTTAGACCATCGAATTTGATTTGAATACGTAATTTACGTTCGGAGATAATTTACGTCTTTCAATAATTTAATCTCCTATTGTGATCTGTTATCGATGTAATCAAATTTGTTTGTATTTATACATTTTGTTCGAATTTTTATAGTTTTTAACATTTTACTTGTATGATATCAAATGACTAGTTTCTTACGTCAATGGTTATAGGAATTTTTTTAATTATGTGTTTAGTTTATAAACTATCATTATAATTTTGAATTTTTTTAATAAAACTAACTTATGTTTACATAAAAAAAAATTAACTTTATCAAATACTCTAATTCATTCTACCCCTAATTCATCCATTTTAAGTTTATTTTCAACTAAATTTGATTATTTTTAACCAAATTTAACTGAATTATCTTATGTCATAAAATATCTATGAAATTTCAATTCTTATTTTTAACAATAAATTTACTCTTTTTGAAATTTAATCCTTCAACTTCACATTTTATTTAATTTGATTTTTTTTCTACATTTTTTTTCTACATTTTTTTTGTAAATTCCTTCTATTCCCAACAATTCTCGAACACCTCTATACTTGCATCAATACTTTATCAGAAAACACCCTATTTTAAAAAAATAAAATTATAAAAGCATTTTATAATTTTAAATGACATTTGATTTATCAAGTAACATTGTAATGTGAAAAAGAATGAATAAGTATATGTGAATACCTTGTATGTTTAGAGAATGTCATTAAATTGGACAAACCCACACCATAACATTTTGAATATTTACAATTAAATTTGAACACAATCTTGAAAATTCAACTCGAATTGACTCTACTCAAATCTCATAAACTCAATTCGACTAGAAAAATTAAATAAAGTTTGAATCCTAATATAGGACTCGTTAACTCGACTAAGACTCAATTCGATTGAATACTCACCCTAGTTATGATTAGATGACATCCCTTTCCATGTAATCAAGATAAACTTGGAAGTGCAATAATAAAGGAATTCACTTTGGTTTTCTCCCACAACCAAAAAGAACAAGAAATACTAATAAAACCTCAAAAGAATGACACCTCAACAGCAATAAATAGCAAACGAAACATTTAGCAATTTGAGTAGCTTAAAATCAACTATGGATGACAATATCACTAACTCACAAAATGATACGAGACTTTCCTTTTGTAAATATTACTTGAAACAAAAATGTAACACAGTTGATAAGAAAACAAAACTTGTGTTCATAGGAATCTCGAAAGGAAAACACAACGATTAACTTACGAAGCAGCAACGGCTGCCGCCTTCCTCGGAGTTGCTTGTGTACCTGCCAAACGTTAAACCACAACCCATCAATGCATACTACAAGTCAAACAACAACAACAACAAAACCCTATTCCCATATGCAATGGAGTAAAGGGGAGGTAGTTTAGTAGGCTGCCCCCAACACCAGGTTGAGAGCAGCTTCCGTGGAAGACCTCCGGCAATTCAGAAAATTAAAAAATACAAATTAAATACAATGCATGTATAAATAAATAAATAAATAAATAAATACATAGTTGAACAGTCTTCATATGCAGTCATTCATATGCGCGTTTGTAATGGGAAGTAATCCCTGCAAATAAACTCTGCCTAAAAATCTCTGCATATAGACAGAAAACGTATGTCCTGGATTAATTTAAAAAGAGGAAACATGATGAGAAAGAAACACGCATGTCAGCGCTAGCAAGATACGAGAAGGAATAAAGTCATTTATTTATAACAAATAAGTACCTAAAGTATACCATCTTTTTCATTTAAGTACCTAAAGTAATTTTTTGGTAAAAATAAGCGACTAAAGTTGTCTTTTTGGTCAAAATAGGTACCTAAAATATTTTTTGATCAAAATAGGTACTAAAATATTCAATTTTTTCCATCTAAGTACCTAAAGTATTCTTTAATTAATGCCACTTGCCAACTTTTTGAATAGTTTAGGTATCTATTTTGACATAAAATGCTTTAGATACCTATTCTGACCAAAACAAAAAAGTTAACTTTAAGTACTTATTGTGACCATAAAAAACTTTTAGGTAGTTAAACGACAAAGACAGTATACTTTAGATACTTATTTGGGATATAAGCCTTGAAGAAACTATTCATTAGACAGAATCACAGAAATAATTGGAACTGTAAATCAGCAACAAATCCAGCTGCTATCTTCGACCAAGCATTTACAAACAATATGACTAAATATACTACTTTTGACCCCAAAATTTACAATGTAGATACGCCACAAAAGATAAAAAAGAATCCGCACGGAAAACGGCTAATGAATTGCTAAATCTAAATCAAGAGAGCGGATAACTTTAATTTGCCAACTTTAATCTAATTTCAACAAACAGAACTGAACACAGATCTAAAATGAACAAAATAAATAGATTTTGGGGACAATCAAAAGGGGATTTTACATTTTCGGATGCGGCTGGCAGGGTAAGCACAAGCACCGCAACGGCTCTTCTGGAGATGGAAGCTCCGACGTCCGCATCGGACGCAGAGAGTGTGAGTCTTATTTCTTCTTTTTCCAAAGCTTCCAGTTCCTTTTCCCTATAAGATTTAAAAGAAATCGATTTCAATTTCCTCCATAAACAACACAATCAAAGAGAATCATTCCAAATAATAATAATAATTAGAGTACCATTTCTTCTGCTGCAAAAACCCTAGAACTGTGAGGGGCTTTGTCTTTGAGGGCAGAGCTTTGACGGGAAAGGAGCTTTTGATCTTACAAATATATGAATTAAGGTTTTTTACCGGTTCCTTTGTGAGGATTGGTTTTGGGTATAAACAAACGAATCGGATTCATTTCATGATCCGATCCAAAGTTATATTTTGGAAAAATTATACCTATGACCACTTAACAATTGTCTCTTAACATTTTGACCACCAATCTTTCGATTTTATCAACCAAACCACTTAATTATTTAAAGGCTTAATATAAAAGTCAGTACACAAACTATACTCGAAATTGATTTTTTGTGCCTATAGAAAATTTTGTTAAAAATATGTGTCTAATTTTTTTCCGTTACACTTTTAGATGCATACCGTTAAGAAAAAACCCCGTTAAGTGACACATATCACGTTTAGAATTTTTTTAAATAATATTTTATTTTAAAAATCTCTAAATATAAACGTGATATGTTCCACTTAAGAGTTTTTTTAACGATAGACACCTAAAAATGTATCATAGAAAATATTAGACACATATTTTTAATGAAAAATTCTTTAGGCATCAAAAGTTAATTTTAAGTATAGTTTGGGCACTTATTTTTACTTTAAGTCTTAGTTAACATTTAACGGAAATGCTGACATGATAGTCAATAAAATTAATATAATTACACATTTCGTCTTCAATACTTATACATTCTATCAATGTGTAATTTTACCAAATTTGTTCATGATCATTTCTACACTTCCGTTAAATATTAACCATAGATTAATTAATTAATATCATTTAAATAATTAATTCGGATTTGGTTCGTGCAATATAAGCCTTATCGTCTCCTTAAAAACAATTAAAATCCAATGTAAAATACGGCATTCATGATATAAATGAAATTAAAAATACATAAATATGTAAAACTTATTTATTAACCTATTAGAATTCATATAGAACGTCGTCGTTTTTAGAGACGAATGCATGTTTTATTATGAGTCTTTAAGAAGTATATTAAAAATTCATCCAAAAAAAAACACACACAAAATCTCTAAATATATAAAATATTAAAATTTTTAAAGTCTGATCGTCTCGATACTCTTGATCCGTCTCTGATTACCTTACATCAAATACAACAGAAATCGTCAGGTCACATTCAATGGATATGGGTCGGATTTTCGGTCAACCTAACCCAAAAACTATACACCTTCCACCTGACCCGTCATTTTAAGATAAAACTCGATCTGATCCGGCTCAAAATAATAAATTCATAAAAAATTACTTTTATTTAATTAAAAAATAGGAATTTAATTAAAAAAATAATATATAGGGATGTTTTATTGCAATTATCTCTAAATATAAGGTAAAATTATAATTTTTTTGTTGAATCCAGTTGGATATTTTTCACACTAAACATGAACTCGAACAAAACCGAACATAATCTTTAAAAAATCTGACCTGATCTAGAACTCGTCAGGTTCTGGTCGCGTGCCCATCCCTACATTCAACGCAGGGCTTGTAACAGGCGCTGATCGCCAAGCCTGTACACATAACATTGCATTGATCCATTGGTGCAACAGAAAACAACATTAGGAATATGCTCTACTTTCCAATGATCTGCTCCTTCATTAGGCACCAACTTCAGAGCAAAGCTATTTGGCATGTTATGGAATGCCAAATGTTTAAGGCTCTTCAAACTAGAAACCGTCCATGGCAGCTCCTCCAAGTACCGACACGGTCCGATCGATAACCATTCGAGCGAAGGTAACGCTCCTTCATCGATCGTCAATCTGTTCAATCCATTCAACATCCGGAGTGCTAGTTCTTTGAGTCCATTGAAGTACCCCTTTTCAAAATGCAGCTGAGCTCCATCATATCCATTTGTCAGCTGAAACTTCAATAGATTAGGCAACACTCCGAGGATTTTAAGTGAGTCGTCGGATATTCTAGACCAGTGTAAGCCGATTCTAACCAGGTTCTGCAGTTTCGAAACCCAGTTCGGCAGCTTGGTTAACCGGCCTCGTAGGCACAGGCTTCGGAGGAAAATCGGAGGACAAGTTATGGATTGCAGTTCAAGGAACCCTTCATCTTTGGCCGTAATGGACAAAGATTGGAGGTTGTTCATTTGCTCTATGGCAGTACATAAAGCAGCCCCATGTTTCGGCTTTAGCCTCGAAATTCCCAGTTTCTTCAACTGTTTCAACCGTGCCAACTCGATGAAAAACTCATCCCTTTCGAGCGTTTCCACGCATACACTAAACAGCTTCTCCAGAGAGTCCAAGTTGGCAAAACTGTTGGACATCTTCACCCCTCTTCGACTATGGAAATTCGAGTTTCGATCGTAAATCGTATAGTATGCTGCGAGATATTGCAGATTATGCAACTTGTTCATCGCAGCCGGTAGCGCGTGTACGAGAGAACGTTTTAGATCCAAAGTTTGCAGATTATGCAACTTACCTATGGACTCTGGCAGCATTGTCACCTTTGTATCTCTTAGGCTCAAGTATCTCAAGTGGAACAAATCTCCCAATTCCTCATGCACATAACTCAAGGGAACGCCTTCGAAATCGAGTTCTTTCAAGAACTTGAAATCTCTGGACAATGTGATGAATAAAGATTCAGGTATGTCGGCTACCTCGAAAGCGATGATCGAATGAGCTTGTGACTTACTACTGCCCCCTGTGTTGTTGTTTGTTCTATCATGTAGTGATAGATGCCTAACTTTGCCCTTAAAACTTTCTAAATTTCTTACTGAGGTCTGAATCAGATTCAATTCCTCCGATTTGGACAGGATGACTTCGCGCATCAAATCGTGAACACGACATTCTCGAACTCGTCCCATGGAATCGATGGATTCAACTTGAACCAGGCTTCTGTGAATGAGCTCGATTAAGTATTCCCTTGCTACTTCTTCCAGTGTTGCATGTTGTTTTTGTTTCACAAAGCCTTCTGCAACCCACAACCTGAACAATCTCCCGCAACGGATTGAATGATCTTCGGGGAACATGCCTAAATACAAGAAACATGATTTGAGATAGTAAGGCAGATCATGGTAACTGAATGAAAGTATCTTTTTGATGTCTGTAAGATGAGGGTTGCTGTCGAACTCGGCGCTGAACTGATTATGCAGACTCTTCCACTGCAGAACATCTTTGCCTTTGGTTGATAAAAGGCCTCCTATGGCCACAATGGCAAGCGGCAACCCTTGACATCTTCTTACAATGTCCAAAGATAAGTCCTTCAATTCCGGGGGACACTGCTTTTCGGGATCGAACCGGAAGGCCGTTCGATGTAAGAGCTCTCGGGCCAATTCCAAAGGCAGGGGTCTCAAATTATGGACATGAATGAGCGAAGACTTTTTACAAAATTCTACAACTTTTTCATTTCTTGTGGTGATGATGATCCTACAACCTTTGTTATTATCTAACAGAACATGTTCTATACTATGCCAGAAATCTTGGTTCCACACATCATCAAAGACAGCAACATACCTCTTGTCATGTAAATATTCTCTGGATTTGCCGATGAGCTCCTCTTCGTCCATCCGGCCGATCGAATCGGGAGGCGATTCTTTCCTCGCCTCGTAAAATCGTCTCAACAGGGTCCTCAACACCTCTTCCACATGGAATGACTGAGTCACTGTGACCCAGGCATGGCAATCAAAGTGTTGTACCACAGTCTGGTTTTCATAAACTTTCCTGGCAAGTGTTGTCTTGCCGATCCCGCCCATGCCGACGAGTGAAACCACGGTGCGAACGGGTGGTCCGGATATCAACCGACGGACCAACTCATTTCTCGGTGAGTCTATTCCGACGAGCTCATTGTCATGGACAAACTGCATACCAACTCGAGGATCACGTCGAATCACAACCGTATTACCGGACACGTTCAACCCGTATCTCTTCCGTTTCTGGCCGATTCCCCGGACCGATATCCGGATATCTCGAAGCTCCGACGCAATCTCGTGACGTTTCTTCATGCCCTCGAGGAATTTAGCCGCCTTACACAGGTAAGCCTTGATGAAACCGTGGTGTTCATGGCTGTTAACGACATGGAGATGGAGGATGTAGTCATCAATGGCGTCTTCAATCCTGAAAGCCGTCTCTCTTACAAGCTTCACCCATGTAATAATACTGGTGGAACCCTGATGATCTCTGGCCGCCATTGCATCTGCTTCTTTTAAGAAACATGTGATGAACTCGAGCTCGACCTTGATGTCTTCGACTTCTTCATGGACGCCTCTGAGCAACTCGACGTCTCGACTCAGCAAACTGGTCAGCTTCTCCGTGGCCAAACTCGCCGCCACTTCGGCCATGAAAATTTCATTCAAATCTTTGATGAAAAGTTTATGATTTCTGGGGTTAAAATTGTTGAAACGAAGACTTTGTTTACAGTTTACAGGAAATTGCTCATTCTTTTGGTCTCTTCTAGTATTTCCATTTTCTACCCACGCATGGCTGAATTTTCCTTGGTCCTTTCCCCACTCCACACGCCTAGAAAATTATTTACAAAATAATATATATTTTAAGTATTTTTTGTGATACATATGCAATATAAACTTAAGTTTATAAATTAAAGGATTAAATATAAAATAATCGTCTAAATTATATTTTTTTTATAAATTTATGTCTAAACTATTTTTTGAATCATTCAGGTGTCCAACATTATAAACGTTACCACTTTAGGTGCTCGAGTCGTAATGACCTTTAAAAAAGTCTGTTAAGTGACACGTGTTGTGTTTATATTTTTTATGAAAACCCCCTAAATTCTTTGAAATTACAAGACAACCCTCAAAACTCTATCCTTTTTCCAGGTCACTGGCGACTGCTCCTGGAATTCGTCAAGGGGGCTTCGCACTTGTGAGAGGGATAACAGGTCGAAAGACGTTAGAGAGGGACAACAGACGATGGGGCAAGCGGCTCCTTCAACCTTTTCTCTTCCACTTGTTCCTCGCGATCCGACTACAAGTCGAATTGGTGAGATTCGATGATGGCAACTCACTATGGTAGGCAACAGTGAGTTATGTCGATGGTGTGTGGGTGTTCACCGACAGTGGTGACGGCTGACGACGGTGATAAACTTTGGATTAGAGATTTGGGAGTATTTGGAGATTTTAGGGTTAGTTTTAAGGATTTTTAGATTTTTAGTTTTTAATTTTATTTTTAAAGAAATTATGTTTTTAATAGATTTTTTTAGTTTTTAAATAAAATTATCAAAACGTAACATGTCACTTAACGGTAGAATTTAAAAATCGTTACGACCTAGACATCTAAAGTGGTAATTTTTATAACATTAAGTACCTTGATTATTAAAAATAATTAGACACCTATTCGTGAAAATCGGTATAATTTAAACACTTATTTTATATTTGAGCCTAAATTAAATACTAAGTAAAATACTTTAGTTAAGAAAAGATAAATTAAAATTTATATGATCTATATATTATAAGATTTTAAATACTTTTATTTATATATATATATATAAACCAATTTAATATTAACAAAAAGATAATTTTTATATATAAATTTAATTTAAATTCGACCCAACTCATGAACACTTTCTAAGAAAAGTTATGATACTTGCAAAACATTATTTTATTAAATTTAAACTATACATTTTTATTCACTTTTATTAAAAAAAAGCTTAATATAAAGATAAGTATTTAAATTATTGATTCTTGGTATTAAAAAAAATTCGCTAAAAATAATAGTTTAATGTTTTATTCGTTTTACTTTTAGGTGTTTACCATTAAGAAAATCATTAATTGATAGATGTCATGTTTTTTTAAATATTTTTAAATAATATTATATTTTAAAAAAATTAAAAAAATATAAATATGACACGTATCGCTTAACTATTCTTTAATTGTATACATTTAAAAGTGTAACGAAGAATGTTAGGCACGAATTTCAAAAGAAATCTTTAGACACTAAAAATCAATTTTAAATATAGTTTAGACACTAAATAATTTACAAATGATCTCTCAATTATAGAGTATTATTTTGTTGAATCCCTTAACTTTCAAAAGTTACAAAATGATTCCTTAATTATAGGACGTTGTTTTGTTGACCGACTATTAAAAGTTACAAAATAGTCACTCGACTATTTATATATTTCAAACTCGTCATTTAATGTTAAAATTTGATGACCGTCTGAGCGAATGTCAACCTATTTTCTGATTCCATAACTTGTTGAGTTTTACTTTATGGATAAATTTTCTATTTATATTATATTTTCGAGTTAGTACTTGAAATATTATGTAATCGAGTTAGTACTTAAAAGCAACGATCGCATCATTAGACATCATTAAAATAAAATTTTATTATATCTAGATAGCATGTCAACGTCCAACTAAGACGATCATAAAATTTTAATAGTCAATAAATTAAATAAAATATTATCTTATAAAATATTATCTTATAAATTAAATAGAATCGTGTGTATTTTACCCAATAATTAATCAAAATATAATTTCAATTGAAAAGTATAATCCCACGGCATCAATAAATATAGTATTAATTGAACTTTTCGTGGTATGAGATAGGCTGGTAGGCGTTTGCAGTTTGCTCTCCCATTATTTCCTTAACCGAAGGGGAGGGGGGAAACCCTAAGTTCGTCTCTGTCTTCCCAATAGACGAATCGAAATCGAAAGGGGAAATCTTGAAGGGGAAAAGATGGTGTTTTACTTCAAATCCCGACCAGAAGCCGGAGATTACACCATTTTCATGGGTCTTGACAAGTACGAAAACGAGGAGCTCATCAAATACGGCTTCATCGAAGATATCTGGTAATTTACTCGTTTGATTTCTCCATTGTTGCTATAAAAGAAAGTGAATTAGGTTTCTTTTTCCCCTTCCCTCTTTTAGAGTTACATATGATTGGATCTTTCTTCTTTTTGTTCGATTACAGGTTTCATGTGGATAAGATGTCTTCTGCCCATGTTTATTTGAGACTTCAAAAGGGTCAAACCATTGATGATATAAGTGAGGGATTGCTTGAAGATTGTGCTCAGCTTGTCAAAGCTAATTCCATCCAAGGTTTATTTTAATTTCATCATTCTTTGTTTTTCTTTTTTGTTTGTAGAATTGTAATTTTAATCTGTTGTAATATGATTTTATGTGAGGTTAGGGAACAAGGTAAACAATATTGATGTTGTTTACACTCCATGGTCCAATTTGAAGAAAACTCCTTCCATGGATGTTGGCCAAGTTGGCTTTCACAATTCCAAGATGGTAAACCTTCTTTATTACTTTGATTATTTTCACAATGTCTTGTTCTTTTTCAAAATTCGTTTTCTGATTTTTATCATGAAATTTAGGTTCGGACTGTGAGAGTGGAGAAGCGGATAAATGAAATAGTTAACAGGTTGAACAAGACTAAGGTCGAAAGGAAACCTGATTTGAAAGGTACATGAATGGCTTCGATTTCATTTTCTTCTATGAAAGATACTCTTGTAATTTCGGGGTCCGGAGGAACCTGGAAAACTATTTGTTGTGCTGAAGGAAAGTGTCCCTTTATGGTTCGCTTAGGATACTAATCCGACTTATTAACATTTTGCTTGCTCCCTTGCTTTTGCTACATCGTACACTCACCATTTTTTATTTTTCTTAGTATACACAATAATGTAGGTTATGCCTGTTGCATCTTCAATTCTACTAGTCATTTAGTATATCGAAGTTAGAATTCTTTTAAATGTTTTGATCAAACTAACGCCACTACTGTAATATGTTGTTGCAGCCGAGAAAGAAGCAGTTTATGCAGCGGAAAAAGCAGAGAGAAAGCAACAGTTGAGAGAAAAAGTGAGCCCCTTTTGTCTTTAATTGCTTTTTTCTTTTTTCGTCAATTTGATGTTGGCTCTTTAGCTTATATACGGGTTTGCTATCGAACATGGATATCCTTACTGGTTGTAGCATGAAAGCAAAATTATCCTACTCAATTTTGCGTAGAGCGAAAAATATAGTTATATTATAGCAGACTAATGAAGCTGAGGCAGGCGTGAGATGACACATAATGAATAAAGCATATGGGCACATGAGCTTTCATTTAGTTAAATATTTGCAAGATGGTGCGGTCATATATACATGGTAATATATGCAGATTTTAGTTTATACGGGTATGCTACCGAACATTGATATCCTTACTGGTTGTAGGCTTGTAGCATGAATGCAAAACTTATCCTACTCGATTTTGCTTAGGGTAAAAGATGTGGCTGGAGTGAGATGATCCATAAAGAATAAAGCATACGGACACGTAAGCATTCATTTAGTTAAATATATGCACAATAGTGTAGTTTTATATATATGGTAATATATGTAGATTTTTGCTAGCACACAAATATAATAAAAGGTTTGGGGTCTGTGACATAATGTTCAGACTTGTGTTCGACGCCTTTTCTTTTTGACTGAATAGTTTAGGGTAAGAATTTCATGTGGCTGTATTCATTGGATTTGATGTTTTACAATTCATGCAAGGTGTTATCATGTGCACTCATGCACCTGTTTTTAATCGGATATAAAAAATGAAGCCATTTGATTTCTTCGGCAGAAACGACGAGAGGAGCTTCAAAGGCTTGAAAAGGAAAGACAAGCAGAAATACGAAGTTACAAGGGTCTTATGGTCTCTGAAAAGATGACATCAAACAAACAAATTGGATCCACAAGCAAGTCTCTCCAGGAACTAGAAGAGGATTTTATGTGAAAATTATCGGTATTTCATCACCGACTGCGAATTCTTATAGCTGCTGGAAACTTGCTATCTTTCATAGAAGGGTGTTTTCTGTTACCTCATTCTGGTTATTACCTCCATCAGTTTTAATAAGAAAAAAAAGAATACAAATTGTAGAACTAAGTCAAGCTCGAATGTGGGTGGGATGAACTTCTGCAATAGGTGCCATGGATTCTACTGAACACTATTCGAATCTCCATTGTTGATTAGGTGTTGCTTATTTTTCGATGTATTTTCTATTCTGAATTCAAATTTTTTCATGATCATGCTATATGGTAGCATGGTTTTGATATTCTCGTTCTTGTGACGGTTTTACGACGTAAGCTCACTCTTGTGCTTATGGTTTTCGACATTTTTTTTCGATTTCGTTACTTGGGAGTCTGCTGGTGCCGGTAACTGGAAACATGTCATCTGAGCTAATGTTCGGTGGGCTTGATGAAGGATGTGTTTGGTTTAGCAACCATCTCTTTAACCATTTAGTGTGATTTGTGTCTACAAGCAGTCAATCAAGCACTCCCGAGTGAAGTCAAGTCACGTCGAAGATTGCAACCATTCTTCCTCCTTGAGTAAACTTGGGTGCTGATAAACTGGGCTGGAATTGGGAAAGCAACCACCTCTTCTCCTCTAAATCAGCGTACCACTACCTCACTTTGCAAATAAGTGAACCGCAAGAGAGTTGCTGGAAGATAATATGGCGGATGGGAATACGTACGAGGAACACAAAGAAGGTGATGTTGCAACCCAACAGACAACTTCAGGATGAAATAGCAGAATGGCAACGACCTCCGGTGGAATGGGTGAGCACTAATACTGTTGGCGTGGTTTCGTGCACTAATGAAGACGCAACAATAGATGGTGTTTTTCGAGACGATAAAGGACGTTGGATATTTAATTTCTCCAGAAGCATAGGTAAATGCTCAATGTCGAAACTTTGGGCAGTGCATGAAACGCTGGCTATAAGAATATTTTTGAAATGGATAACGTTGAAGTGGTTAGAGTGACTCACGGAAAATCAGATATGTTACGTGATCACACCATTGTGGATATGATTGGATATGATTAGAATGTTGATTGATGACGATCGGGAGATACGGATTCAATATATATCTCGCAAACAAAACCAAAAAAAAAATATTTTAAAGGGTAACTTACTACAAGATTACATAATTTAAAAGGTAAGCAAGTATATGCAAAGAATTCAAAGAGCTAAAGAGGTTGGCTAATGTAGTGATTGAGATCCAAACTGCTGAAAAACAGACTCTTTGATAACAAGGAGCTGATGCGGAGTCACAGGGAGATGAAACTAAATGCACCACGAGCAGATGATAAAGTATTACGAGAAAAGTGTAATGCTTTCAAAACGACAGAACTCATTGGATTGACTTAACAATATGTTGGAGGAGGAAAGGCGAAGAGGAAAACAAGTTTCTTTTCATGGCAACGGAAGTGGGAATGGCATAACGTCTGCAGTGATAAAGTGGATTTCAAGTTGGTTTCGCTGAGGTCTTGTGGGCATGGTATTAGTCTTGTGGATATCTAGGACTGATTCTATTTCTCGACACCAATATAATTTTCTAAAGTAATTCGGGTGTTTTTGTTGTTTTCCCAAGCATTAAACAAGGCTAGTTTTATGTCACCCTAGTTGATCTCATTTCTAAATGTACTTTATTATTATTTTTTTCTCGCTTGTAGTCTTATGGATAGTAATTATGGAGTTATTAGGAAACCTCATCACATATTAAAATCCATTGGAACTTAAAGCCCCTAAAACGTATGCTAGTATCGATACTGAGCATCTCAGTATCGGTACTGACCCTAGAGTATCAATACTCCACCTACGATATCGATACTGACCCTAGAGTATCAATACTCCACCTACGGTATCGATACTCATCAACTGATTTTAACTAAGAAATAAGGGGCAACATCGATACTCTCATCCAGTATCGATAATTCCAAGCTAAGGTATCGATATTAACCAGGGTATCAATACCAAAATAATATTCTGAAATTTGATTTATGCTCCTGGTATCGATACCAGCCCTGTAGTATCGATACTCCATTGATGAGTATCGATGTTCCTTTTTAAAATTTGGCTAGTTTTACCTTGATTGAAGAGCAGTATCAATATTGTTTTTACATTACGATACCCCTGCTCGAAAATGCCCTACTTGGGCTCGAAATTTACACTCAAACTCGCCTAAACTGTTCTATTGAGGCTCCCAAACATTATTTATATCTTATGTGATAATAAGGGGTCATAAATAGGGCTTTGAAACATGTTATAACACTAAAACATAGAATTTACCATGGAAATACCAAACATACTTCAAACTCAACTTTTAAGCTAGAATGCATTTCTAGTGACCCACAATTGGTATGAAGAAGTTGTGAATGTGTTACCTTGCTTTCTTGGCTGTTAGAAAATGTCCTTCAATCACCCAAGAGACAATTTCTCCTTTCCCTTGCCCTTGAGCTCTCTCCCACCTCTTTCACTAATCAAAGGCAAGAAAAGGAATTACTAACAAAACTAAGTGTTTGGATTAAAGTTAAAAACACTTTTTATAACTTGAATCCACTAAAAATGAGCTAGAATCCATTGATTCTCGTAAACCTCCTTAAAACCCATTTTTTGAAACTAAGCCTAAAACTTGAGATATGTGGCTTAAAATGAAGCTCTTTGTTTGAAGATTAACATTCTTACCTTATCTAAACTCAACTAAGCTTGAAATTCTTAAAGCTTTCACCTTTGTTTGACTTGGGAGAGAAAGAAGAAGAGAGGAAAGATGAAGAAAAGTGGAAGAGTGTTTGGTTAGTATTAAGGGGAGTTGTTCACGTAAATCATAGAAAAATAATGGGTTTTCAACTCTAGATTTGAAAAATGGGTAAATTACACTTTTGGTCATTTTCCTTTTCAATTATAAATAAACTCATCTCAAAATTCTATCAATTTGGCCCAACCTAAGCCCACTTCCAATTTAACTAGGTTCAACTATTCTAATAGGTCTTTTGGGCTCTATTTATAGGTCTCGGGTCAACCCGAACTACTAACCCGAGATATGGGGCACTACAACTCTCCACTCCTAATAAGAAATTTCATCCTCGAAATTTACCTAGGTAGAAGAGATGTGGATAGTGAAGTTGCATGTCTTTTTCGGTTTTCCAAGTAGCTTCCTCGACACCATAATTTCTCCAAAGCACCTTTACTAAAGGAATTTTCTTATTCCTTAACTCTTTCACATCCTTGGCCAAAATTCGGATCAGTTCCTCTTCATAGGCCATATTAGGGCTCAACTTGACTTTCTCTAAGGATAGGACATGCGACGGGTTGGAACGATACCCCCTAAGCATGGACACGTGGAAAACATTATGAATGCGCTCCAACTCTATGGGTAATGCTAAACGATAGGCTACGAGTCCAATCCTCTCAAACACCTCATACAGACCTATGAAATGAGGGGTTAACTTTCTTTTACACCTAAATCGAAGTACTTTATTCCACGGTGACACTTTGAGGAATACCTTGTTGCCCACAACAAACTCAATGTTTTTGCGTTTTAAATCTATATATGACCTTTTCCTATCTGATGCCTCTTTCAACCGACCCTGAATAAACTTAACCTTTACCTCAATTTCTCTGATCAACTTTGGTCCCACTATTTTCCCTTTACTGAGTTTGATCCAACATAGAGGAATTCTACACTTGTCTATAAAAAACTTTGTATGGAGCCATCTGGATGCTAGGCTGGTAGTTGTTATTATACATGAACTCCACTAACAGTAGGTGGTCTTCCTAACTACACTCAAGATCTATAACGGTGCACCAAAGCATGTCCTCAAGGAATAACGTGTTCGGACTGACTGACTGACTGAGAATGAAAGGTTGTACTAAAATGAAGTTTGGTGCCTAATGATTTGTGAAAAACTTTCCAAAACTGAAAAGTGAATCTAAGATCTTTGTTTGAAATTATTGAGGCCAAGACTCCATGAAATCTTACTATCTCGTGGATGTAAAATTGCACTAACCTTTCTAAGGTAAAATCCATCCTAACCAGTAAGAAATGTGTTGTCTTGGATAATTGATCAATTATCACCCAAACTGCATCATACTTATACCTCGTCATTGGTAAACCTATCACAAAATCCATAGTCACTTGGTCCAACTTCCACTGCGGAATCTGAATCGACTATAGCAATCCTGATAGAACCCGGTGTTTTGCCTTAACTTGATGACACATTAAGCACTTTGCAACAAACTCGAACACTTTTCTTTTCACACCCTGCCACCAAAACTGTGGTTGGAGCTCTTGATATATCTTGTTTCTACCTGGATGGACTGAAAGGGGACTGCAATGGACCTTGTAAAGGATCTTGCTATATAATTGCTTAACTACATGTGCACACAACCGTCCTCTAAAGAAAAACATATTACCCTCACGCAACTCAAAGCTTGGGGCCTCGCTTCAGTAGACTTGCTCCACGTGAGCCCTTAAACGATTGTCTAAATTTTGTATCCTCTTGACCTCGCTCACCAATATGGGTTCTACTCTAAGTTCAACCAACAATCACTCATCATTAGACAAACTTAGGCCCTCAAACAATGCTCATAATTTGAACACCGACTTCCTACTTAGCGCATCAATAATAATGTTTACCTTTTCGGGTAGTAGTGATAACGCAAACATAGTCCTTTAACAATTCAACCCATCTACGATGTCTCAGGGTTAACTCTTTTTGGATAAGTATATACTTTAAGCTCTTGTGGTCGGTGAAGTTGTGGCACTTCTCACCAAACAAGTAGTGTCTTCAAATCTTCAGCGTAATAACTATGGTTGCGAGCTCTAAATCGTAGGTTGGGTAATTTTGATCGTGAGGCTCAAGCTGACGGAATAAATAGGCTATAACTTTTCCCTCTTGCATCAACACGCATCCCAAACCATTTAGGGAAACATCGCTAAACACAGTGAAGTCATTTTCTAACTTGGTTTGGGTTAAGAGTGGGGCTTGGGTCAAAAGGATTTCCAACTGCTCAAAGCTACTCTTCTGCTTCTCACCCCATACAAAAGGCATTCATTTATGCATCAACTTAGTCATTGGGGTTGTTATCATTGAAAAACCTTTCACAAATCGACGATAATAGCCGACAAGACCTAAAAACTATGCACCTCGGTCAGGCCCCTTGGTGGTTCCCACTCAAGCACTACTTGGTTCTTTTGATGATTAACTCTGAAACCACTAAATATAACACCCTAAACCGATTCAACATACAATCAACTGATTAGAATGCCACATGGGACCACCAGAGTAGCCAACCCAAAAATTTTCTTTTTACTACTCATTTAAAACCTTGATTTAAAGTCATTTGAAATAAATAAGTCAATCATAAATATATGCACAAATAGTTCTGTTGAGAGCTCCCAAAATAAGTATATCAAAATAATACAACCCAATATTTCAAAATCAAGTTACGACTCGAATATACAAAAAGAGATCTACAAATGATACATGCATTCTAAAGAAAGTAACTTGAGACGAATTCTGCTCACACTCAGTCTGGATCTCAACTACTCAAAAAGCTCCTCCTACTAACCTGCATAAGGAAACAAATTCCAAACGCTGAGCTTACTAGCCCAGTGCCACACTAACAATTAAATCATACTAAATGTGTTAAACAAATGCTTAAGCTATCAAGTATAATGCAATAGTGAGTATACTCGTATACATCACTCTCTACTCTATGATAGACATCATGATGTGGTTGAGGGTTCTGCATCTCAGAGCTCACGCACCACTCTAGTCTACCGAGGATGAGGTTCATAATCTCTACATTAAAAACAACACCCTCAACTAACCCACCCCTTGCGAGTGTCAGGCCTCGACCCTAGTTAGTCAGTTTAAAGTGCCTCAAATAATACCTAAGGATATCTGGATCGGTTCTATTTCTTGACACCAATATCATTTTCTAAAGTAACTCAGGCGTCCTTGTTGTTTTCCCAAGCATCAAACAAGGCTAGTTTTATGTCACCCTAGTTGATATTGTTTCTAAATATACTTGATTATTAATTTTTTCTCACTTGTTGCCTTATGGATAATAATTATGGAGTTATTGGAAAACCTCATCCCATCTTAAAATCCCTTAAAATTTAAAGCCCCTAAAAAGTATGCTAGTATCGATACTAAGCATCTCAGTATCGGTACTGACCGTAAAGTATCGATACTCCACCTAGGGTATTGATACTCATCAACTAATTTTAACTAAGAAATAAGGAGGTAGTATCGATACTCTCATCCCAGTATTGATACTTCCATGCTAAGGTATCGATATTGACCAGGGTATCTATACCAAAATAACATTCTGGAATTTGATTTGTGTTACCGGTATCGATACCATCTTGGGTATTGATAACAACCCTATAGTATTGATGCTCCATTAATGAGTATCGATATTCTTTTTTAAAATTTAGCTAGTTTTACCTGATTGAAGAGCATTATCGATATACATGCTTGAAAATGCTCTACTTGGACTCAAAATTTACACTCAAACTCACCCAAGCTTTTCTATTGAGGTTCCAAACATTATTTAAGTCTTATGTGATAATAAGGGGTCATAAATAGGACTTTGAAACATGTTATAACACTAAAACATAGAATTTACCATGAAAATACCAAACATGCTTCAAACTCAACTTTTAAGCTAGAATGCATTTCTAATGACCCACATTTGGTATAAAGAAGTTGTGAATGTATCACCTTGCTAGAAAATGTCCTTTAATCACCCAAGAGACAATTTCTCATTTCCCTTGCCCTTGGGCTCTCTTCCACCTCTTTCACTAATCAAAGGCAAGAAAAGGAATTACTAATTAAACTAAGTGTTTGGGTTGAAGTTAAAAACACTTCCTATAACTTGAAATCCTTAAAGCTTTCATATTTGTTTCACTTGGGAAATGAAGAAGAATAAAGGAAAGATGAAGAGAAGTGGAAGAGTGTTTGGTGAGCATTAAGGGGAGTAGTTCATGTAAATCATAGAAAAATAAGGGGTTTCAACTATAGATTTGAAAAATGGGTAAATTACACTTTTGGTCATTTTCCTTTTCAATTCTAAATAAACTCATCCCAAAATTCTATCAATTGGGCCCTACCTGTGCCCATTTCTAATTTAACTAGGTTCAACTATTCTAATAGGTCTTTTGGGCTCCATTTATAGATCTTGGGTCAACCCGAACTACTAACCCTGGATTTGGGGTGTTACATAATAAATGAAGTAAACTGTGGATTAAGAGAGTTACTTTATAATAATTTTTTATAAAATATTTGATTTGAATTAATTGATCAATAAATCAAATATCGATGGTTACAAAAAAAAATTGTCAAGACATATAATATGACCTAATATAATATTGTGATCATATCATTTTTAGTTAATTCGAATCCAATTTGAGTATTATATCTCTCCACATGAAACATAATTCGACCTTGATTTAAAGAGATTCAATATGATTTGAAATTTGACCTGAAATATAGGCTTAAACTCACGTCTGACCTAAAAATATAATAATAGCTTCATTTTCATCCAGTGAATAGAGAGTTAAATGGAAAAAAATATAAAGAGAATATAACAGTTTCCTTAAATATATAGAGGAAATTATATTATATTCTTACGTTGGGTCAAGGATTTTCACTCTAAACCCAAATTCGATTTCATTCTTCTCAAAACTAAAACTAAACCGAACCCAAAATAAAAAAATCTAGAAAAATGAGTTGAAACCCATTTCGACCCTAAATATATAAAATACAATTATTTTTGTTTTCACCCATATAGTAAATATATACCAAAGAAATATCAAATTTAAAGAAATTCAATTTTTATTATATATTTTTTATGTAAAATTCTATTACACTTTAATTCAACTTAATTTTTAAAATTTTAGAATAAACAACTATAGATGTTTTTACTGATGTTAGGATTAATTAATTGTTTCAATCATTAGAAACCAAACAAACTAATTGTACAGTTGAGAAAAAAACTGAAAACGACATCGTTCTTCACAAATCACCGAGTTCAGTTATAAAAGATAGAAACTTAAAAAGAACCGTCGGATGTAAGGGGTCATAAATCCAACGGTATGAGGAGAAGTACAACTAAAACACGTGGCCGATGGTGGTTGGGCTTTCCTTTTTTTATTTCACCACCCAAATAATTGAAAAAATTATATAAAATAAAGGGAAAGTGGATATTTTTTCAACGGAAAAAAAGAAGGGAAAAAGAAAACACTATTTGATTTGATCTCTGAAACGAAAGGTTGAAGGCGAGAGAAGCGAGGAAGAAAAGCGAGAGACCTGCGGAGTTTGGACTCTTTGGTTTACTTGTTAAAAGGTAGCTTTGAGCGTTACGGAGTAGCCTGCCGTTCGCAGCGATCGCGCCGGACGGCGATCGGAATCAGAGTATTTTTATTTCTTTGTTTTCGGTGTGTAAGCGAAGATGGTGAACTCTATGGTGGAGAGAGCTACGAGTGACTTGCTGATCGGACCTGATTGGGCTCGGAATATCGAGATCTGCGACATGCTTAATCACGACCCTGGGTATGCGTCGCTCTGGATTCCAAATTTCCCCTCTCTTCTCGGAAGTTGTTATTGCTCTTTTGATTCGATCGGTGATTGTGTTCAATTTGATTTTGAATAATGAATATGAAGACTGTGAATCTAGATTTATGTATTGGATTTGCTTTTACTTTTTCATTTACATTTTTTTAAATAATTATCCTCTTGTTCTGCTAGTGATCAGCACGTAAATTTAAAGGAATAGATTTGGTTCATGAAAATTTTCAGGATTGATTAGTTTGTTTTGCTTTTTCCTTCTTTGTTCAACCTGTAATTTATTTAATGGATGTATTTGATAATAACACTGCTTTGAAGGTAGTTTTACTTGAGCAGCGTAATGATAATTATGTTTTATACTGTTGTTTTCTGTTAATTATTTTTGGTCGCTTTTGCTGGTTGCTTTTTATTCATTGTGACTTCTTTGAAAGTAGAAAGACCTATAGGTTTAGTTTTCTGATTTTTCTCCCTCCAGAGGAGAAACACTAGATGGCAACAGGATTTATATCTTTTAAGTTTGAATATTTTTTGCTTTCTTAAATCTAGTGGTGAAATTTTATGATTATAATCAGGCAAGCAAAAGATGTCGTGAAAGGAATAAAAAAGAAGCTTGGAAGTAAAAATCCTAAAGTTCAACTCCTTGCACTAACTGTAAGCTGCTAGTAACTTTTTCATTGATTTCCACTAGTCTCTGGATATAATGATCACTTTTTTTTTTGCCTGTTATGTCACCATTTTTGTAATTGAACTAAAATTGTTTAATTTTGGTGTACTTTCTATGTTCTAGCTGCTAGAAACTATCATTAAAAACTGCGGGGATATTGTCCATATGCATGTTGCAGAGAAAGGTGTTCTTCATGAGATGGTTAGAATAGTCAAGAAAAAGGTAGGGATCCCATATTGTAGTTATTTTCTTCTTGTAAAACTTATTCTCAGTTTTTGTATTGTTCAATTGTAGCCCGATTTTAATGTTAAAGAGAAGATATTGACTCTGATCGACACTTGGCAAGAAGCTTTTGGAGCTGCAAGGGCAAGATATCCACAATATTATGTTGCATATCAGGAGTTGTTGGTATGTCTGCTTAGAGGCCTCTCATCTTAAGTTGTATGAGTCTATGACACATGCTGCATTTCTTGTGATCCAATTCTCCATATGTTATTCTTCATTTGTGACTTACTCAAAACACATCTATATGCAAAGACTACTTCTACATAATGTGGCTTTTTTCCCCTTTCCCCACCTCTGAGGCAAATTGGTTTATTGTTCAGCGTCTTGGGGCAGTATTCCCACCAAGATCTGAGAGGTCTGCACCCGTACTTACTCCTCCTCAAACACAACCTTTGTCTTCTTATCCTCCAAACATTCTCAATTCTGATCAGCAAGACACAGCTGGGTCATCAGCAGAGTCAGAGTTTCCATCCCTGAGGTATTGGCATTTTTGTTCCTCAGTTTCTTAGTGGTATAAAAGCATGGTTGTTTTTGTATTTTGCACTATTCGTATTCAGTTTCATGATGGCCTAGGTGTCTGTGTGTGCATGTTTTAAACTTTCTGGATAATGTCTTTGTAAAATTTGTGCTGCAGTAATATGGTTGTGCCGAAGGCTGCTGCCCGTACTAGATTATTGTTATTATTGTCTAATGAACAAATTACGGGGCTTACTGAAATATTCTTTTTGATAATTGCTTCATAAGGCTAAGAGTCCATTTCATTTTCCCGTATGAATTATTTAGTATTTTCTCTGTATTAGAATAATTGTCAAAGCGAACTCTTTATTCACTCCTTAATGTATTGGGTGAAAAACTTCCTACTTTTTTCAACTTCATTTTTGGTCATCACATCAGTGCTCCCTGTCCTTAGCTGGTAAACATAACTGTGGTGTTGTCATACCAAGGATTATCCATGTCTCCTAGAAATAGAGCAGTAGGGACTTTCCACAGACTAGAGCAGCTATAATAGTTGAAACTATATGAATGTTTCATATTAATGGCAGTGAAATTACATTGCTATACTTTTAGTCTTTTAACAGAAGTTTCATTTATCAGTATGACAGAAATTCAGAATGCACGAGGTATTATGGATGTCCTTGCAGAAATGCTAAATGCAATAGATCCAGGAAACAAGGAGGTATTTGTTCACAATTTGATATGTATGAAAAATTTGTTTGGCTGTGCTCAAATTCAACAGATGGTGTACCGTTTTATCTGTGTAAACTTATGTTTTTCCAGCTCTTATGAAAATGTTTTCTAAAGTTTACATCAAGTTTCAAGCTGCTAAATCTGAAGATATAACGCTGTTGTGATTTCTGTAAGTTCATTTTCTATTTGCATATTTACTGGTCTTTCTTCTACCATTTCAGGGACTTAGGCAGGAGGTGATTGTTGACTTGGTGCAGCAATGCCGTAATTACAAACAAAGAGTTGTACATCTTGTTAATTCAACATCGTAAGGAAACCTTCTTTTACTGAAACTTCCCTGCGGTCCTTTGTACTTTACATAAGTTTGTGACTTGATGTTATAATCTTTTTCCATGGATGTGACCTACTTTTCTGCATGGAACTCTCTTTTTATTTCGTGGTCCTTAAGGCGTCTGTGCTAGTATAAATTGTTAACATACATTATCAAAATGAGGTAGTGAAACCATGTGTTGAGGTTGAAGGACTTCATTACTTTATTCAATCATATTCTATTTGTTGCTATGGTGATAAGAAGCTGGAGTAGTCTGAAGGAATTCATTTATTTATCAAAATCTTTTTCCCTAATCTATGCCAATGAGTATCTTTTTGGGCGTGTGTATAAATCTTTGTGATATTTTCACTTATTATGCCATGTATTCTAAGCATTGAAATTTGTAAGCAAATTGTCTTAAATACTTTTTATATTTAAGATACATATCACCTTTTCGTTAATGATTGTAGGGATGAGTCGCTTCTATGTCAAGGTTTAGCATTGAATGATGATTTGCAGCGCTTACTAGCAAGGCATGAGGCAATAGCTTCAGGAACACCTTCTCAAGCAAACAATCCTAAGCCTGAACCTGCAAGAGAACTTGTGAAAGTCGACAGTCCACTAATTGATACTGGAGACAGTGGCAAGCCGTCCGAGGGGAGGTAATTAGGCTTCTTTGAACTGGATTTGCTTATGCAGGGATCTGGGATTAAAATTATTGGTATTCTGTATTTTTGTTTATTACGGCAAATTGTAGGAATATGCTTAGAATTTCAAGTTCTGTTTGTTATATATGCTGCATTATACTTCTTTTCTCAAGCATTACTGGTTGAAACCAATATTTTTCTTGGCATCGCGAAACTTGGTTACCAGTTTCTTTCATCTATTTGAATCATTTGTTTTGAGGAATCCTCGGTATGATTTAGTTCTGGGTTTTTTGAAATGAATTACATGATCGCGTGTGCCTGGTGATGTTAAACTGGCAATCTTTTGAACTCTTTAGATTAGAGTGATTAGTAGTGTATTTACCTCTATCAGGAATGGTTGAGTTACTTATCAAATGTTAGGTTGCTAGGATCGGCATTGAAATTCATTTAATTTTGGGTTTTCCCTGCATCTAATAATTCCGGTAGCTTGAGTTTTAATTAACAGGATTTTTTTCACAGATCCGCTTCAAGCACTGTCGAAAGTTCACCATTCAATCAGTTATCGCTTCCTGCTCCACCTGCAACTAATGGTTCAACTCCACCGGCTGCCAATCCCAAAATGGACTTGCTTAGTGGCGATGACTTCAATTCACCAAAGGCAGATAATTCACTCGCCCTTGTTTCTTTGGGAGAACCACAACCACAACATGCAACTCCTGCATCGCAGCAAAATGCCCTCGTTCTCTTTGACATGTTCTCCGATGTTAGCAACACATCTAATTCTGTCAACATCCAGTCTTCTGGTTTGGCCGGACAAACCAACTCTTTGACTCCTCAAATTCAGCAGCAGCAGCAGCAGAATTTTCATGCGAACGGAACTGCACCAAACATGGTATCACCTCAATATGAGCAGCCATATGCTCAAGGCACAGTTCCCGCCTGGAATGGTCAGCTGGTTCAGCAGCAGCCCCCGTCACCTGTCAATGGTTTGTTTCTAATTATAAAAGGCTTCTTATTGCGCAAGTATATCATTTACTTTCGGCACAAATCCCTAGGAACGGACACATTTAATCATGGCATGCCACATGCCATTCTAGGAAATTAATAATGACATTCTAGGCATCTTTGGGTAGGTTGCATAACTATATTCTTGCTTACACTACATTATCTTATGAACCTTTCTTTTCTGCACGCGGAGAAGTTGCCCCGGGTAGTGATTCACTTCCGCCGCCACCCTGGGAAGCACAGGTAGCAGACTCTAGCCCACTTGCAGGTGCTCAGCATATGGGAAGTGATCAGATGGCGAGTATGTACATGCAGCCAACCACAGCCGATCATTTACCGACGATTAATAATCATGTGGCTCCAGTAAATCAGTTTGCTGGTTATCACCCACAGCCTATCCAGAGAGCACCACAGTATATGGGCATGCTTCCGCAGCAAATGCCAGCGGGCCAGATGGGTTCAATGTATCCCGGTTCCATGTATCCTCAGCAAATGCCAGCGGGCCAGATGGGTTCAATGTACCCTCAGCAAATGGCAGCAGGCCAGATGGGTTCAATGTACCCTCAGCAGCAGATGTACGGCAACCAAATGGGAGCATACGGGTACGGTCAGCAACCATATCTCGACCAGCAAATGTACGGGCTATCCATCAGAGATGACAACGCCCTGAGAAACTCTTCCTACCAGCTTCCCACTTCATCTTACACCCCACCGAGTAAGCCTTCGAAACCCGAGGACAAGCTGTTCGGAGACCTCGTTAACATGGCGAAAACTAAACCAACAAAACCCACTCCTGGAAGAGCTGGTAGCCTGTAAACCAGGGTTTAGTTTCTCCCTATCTACATAATTTTTTATGACTATTTTCTTTTATTTTTCCCCATTTTCTCTCCTTAAATATCTTTCATATTCCTACATACTATTGTGTTGAATGTTCTGTAAAGAAATTAAACATTTAAAATGTGTTTAATAATCCTATTAATTTTTTATTTAGTATAGAATTTTTAATAAGGTGTTGAATATGAATTTTTATTTTTTTTATTCAGGTTATCAATTTGATTGTACATTGTAATGCTGTAATGATGAATTAACGTGGTATTTCAGATTGTACTTTTTATGTTTTTTTATTTTCAAAAATGAAGATTTTTAATTCTTAAATATATCTTACACAATTTTTAGATTATTTATTGATTTGATGTATAAGACAAAAGTAATGCCATTATCACAGGGGTTGTCATATTAGTGTATGGTGTAATTTTCAACAATTTCGTTAAATCTTAATTGAATTTATTCCAATTGGCAAAAGAAAAGCAAAATATTGAAGGTCGATTAAATAGAAAAGTAGGGTTAAATTGATAAAATTGTAAAGATTAAGGGCTAAATTTGTGGTTGTGGTGTGGTTAATTTTTTTTAAAAATAAAATGAAAAAGAGAGGTTACCATTACCATTTAATCTAATGGCCCAAGATTTGGTTCGGTCGTGATCGAACTCGAATCCGTTTGGTTGAATCAGGTTTAAGTAGGAACGAGTTCAATCCATGCTTAAATTAGGGATAAGTATTTGATTCGAACTTGATAAATTTTGATCCAATTAGATTTTATAGGGTTAGCTTTTAAAAAAAAATAAGGTTCGAATTAGGTTTAAGTTTAATATAAAAAAAACTTACTCAGTCCAAAATATTAGTATAATTAATTTTTATATATCTAGGAAAATAAAATCTAGTCGCTTTCCTCATTATCCTCAGTTTTTCTTTTTTTCTTCTTTACAACTTGTATCAATTTTATTGATAAATTCAATTTTTTATTCTTTAATTTTATTTAACCGACACCGACATCGGTTTTGATGTTGATTGCCGCCCGCCGGTTATATTCTTTTTTTTTTTCTTTAGTTTTTTAATAACAATAATCGTCTTTGTGACATGTTCTCTACCTTTATGACACGTTATCTCTGTCTTTGTGGCACGTTTTTCTTTGCCTTTGGGTAGTTTACGTTTTTTACTATTGTTTTCGTTTATTTTTTTCTCAGGGTTGGGTTTGACATCGCCACGACTGATCAAGATGACACTTATTTGTTATCATGCTAATCTTCCCTGCTTTGGATCATCGGATTGATTTGGATACGCGCTTTGCGTTCATGGATAGTTTTCTCACGTCGCTGGAATCTAATTTGCAATTTTTCGATGGTCTTTCAATAGCTTCATCTCATTTTGTGGTTTGTTTGCCGATGCAGTCAAATTTATTCTTATCTTTATTTTGTTCGAGCTTTTTGGTTAGTTTTTTTAACATTTTCCTTCTTTGGTCTTTATGTGATCTAGGTGACTAGTTTTTGTTTATATGGTAATAGGAAAATGTCATAATTATATTTTAGGTTTACGGTTATACTTGTAAATCTTCATTATAATTTTGGATATTTTCTATTTTTAATAAAACTAACGACTTTCTATAAAAAATAATAATTATTATAATATTTTTATCTATATTTTTTTAATTAGATTTCTATTTCACCAAATAAAATTATATATATATATATATATTCAAGTGAAATCGAGAGTACGAGTTTTATCTTAAAAATAGGGTTTAATTGGACCAAACAAAGCTTTCTTATTAGTCAAATGATGAAGGGAATTGTGTTATTTTAGATAAGAGCCAAAAATTTAACCCGACCCATTCTCGTATTCTTTAGGTTTACTATAAAAATAAGTGCCTAAAAAATTGACTAACATTTTCTACATTATATTTTTAGATGCATACCGTTAAAATTTTTTGTTAAGTGACACATGTCATATTTAAATTTTCTTAAAAACGTATACTTTAAAATAATATTTTGTTTTTAATATATATATATATGTGTGTGTGTGTAACAAGTGTCACTTATAAGTTTTTAAAGAATAAAAGTGTAATGTACCTATTTTTAACAAAAAAAAAAATCTCTAAGCACTAAAAATTAATTTTAGATATAGTTTAGGGGCTCATTTTTATATTATTCTTTAACCCATACAACCGGAGACTACTGAACCGACGGTTTCTCTCTCTCTCTCTCAAATCTCACCATCGAAATCAAACCACAGGCCAATTCACATTTCATTCTCTCTTCTCAGGGAACTTCATCAGGTCAGATTCTAATAAGCTCGCTTTTATCTTTATTTTTTGATTATCTACTTGATCTGATCTCGCAAACCCTTAGGACTCTGATCTCAAACAATAAAAACTTCAATTTATTTTCAGTGGAAAATCCTTAACATAGTTGCTTTTTCTATTTTCAATTTTGCAGCAATCTGCCTGATCGATATAGGAGTATATAATTTGTTTTGAAGCATCCTTGAATCCCCTGCAGAGCAACGAGAAATGCAGGTTAATTGATGTTTATGTAGATTTTTTTTCTTGTATATTTAATCGAATAAATGGAGATCACCTATGAATTCAGTATGGGTTCTCCTTCGAAGAACAAATTTACCCTGATTAGTTTAGTTGAAATCTTTGTATGAAGGCATCAAGAGCAAGATTGTTCAAGGAATACAAAGAGGTGCAGCGAGAAGGCGGCCGATCCCGATATTCAACTTGTTTGTGATGATTCCAACATATTCAAGTGGACTGCTCTTATTAAGGTTGTTCCTAAACTGAAAATGGAGTAAAAACGAAAATTGCAAACATTATTGTTGTCTATGTTTACTAGACTTTTTTTCCGCAATACATATAAAAATATGAAACAGTTTTCTTCTAGAATTGATTATACTCGTGTCTAGAGACATACTTGTGTTCGATATTCACCTTTGAATCCTGGGTACATTGTTGTTTTGGTTTTTTCTGAATTATGTAGCCTTCTTTTGTATAGGGATCTCCTGAGACACCGTACGCAGGCGGAGATATGAAACAGTTTCTTTTTTTAAAATTGAATTAACTCGCGTCTAGATACATACTTGCATTCGATGCTCACCTTTGAATCCTGGGTACATACATTGTTGTTTTGATTTTTTCTGAATTATGTAGCCTTCTTTTGTATAGGGGCCGTCTGAGACACCTTACGAAGGCAGAGTGTTTCAGCTAGCTTTTGCTGTTCCTGTGCAATACCCTTTGCAACCCCCTCAAGTTCGGTTCTTAACAAAAATATTTCACCCCAATGTGCATTTCAAGGTATGATCTCCTTTATCTACCTGAATATTGATTGCATAAAATTGAATGAAAGAAAGATGTGCTGATGCTTGAAGATAGCAATAGCATCTCAGTATCTGATTCATTTTCGACGACTTTCCATTCTATTTTATTGGGGTAAGTTTGAGTACTTACTTGGAAGCCATAACAAAATAAAATAACTTGATGAAGTATTTGAGGTTATACACGAAAATATGTATTGGTTTTTGCAAAATTGTGCATTTTCTATGAATGTATTTCTTACTCTTTTTTCCTATATATGGTAGTATTCAAGGTTGTCGATGAGAACCGTTCTCTCCAAGAGATCGTATGAGGCTAAAAAAGATTCTGCTTTCATTTAGTAAACTCTATCTCCTCCAAGTTGGAGCAAATCCTTAGTTTTCATATGGCTTTGTTTTAAGGTAAAGTACACAAGTGTTAACTGAACTTGCTCAAATGATTGTTTTGGTCACTGAACATTCAAGTTACAAATAGTCATCAAAATTTGAAACGGTTACAAAATGGGTGTTAAATCTATCCAGCAACTGTAAATAATCATTAAATTTTATCAAAATGGTCATTAAATTCATAATGATCATCTTGTAACTTTTGAAAGTTCAGTGACCAAAACAATCATTTGAGCACTAGTTCAGTGACCTCTGGTGTACTTTACCCTTGTTTTAACTACCAGATGTCAAGAAGTAATTGGGTCATAATGTCAGAAAATGAGAATTAAAGTCGGTGACGTTACAATCTTCTATATGAACAAATAATCTGCTCGAGGACTTGTTTTACTGGTGGAAGAAGGTCGAGCTTTGTCATTCATTTCAATGCCATATATATTATTCGAATCCCCCTTCCATTAAGTGTACATATAATTAATATGTAAGATGTAATAACTCCATGTTCAATTAAGAATTTGGTCCATATTTATTAATCTGATTTCTACAGACGGGGGAGATTTGCCTTGATATATTGAAGAATGCATGGAGTCCTGCTTGGACACTTGAGTCTGTTTGTAGGGCTATAATAGCTTTAATGGCTCATCCAGAACCCGATAGCCCGCTTAACTGTGATTCAGGTAAGTTTGTGTTTCTTTTCTGTTTTTAACATATGAATTTACCTAGGGTTGTAAAGATTATTTTTAAATGTCAAATTGATTTAAGAGTATTCTTTTACTACCTGGGATGTGTATGTATATTGTTCTTCTTTCTGACAGGCAATGGTAAAAAAAAATGTAAAGTGAACCAAATGGTATGCCTATGCTGAACTGAAGAAAAAGCGAATTGCATACCTTATCGTTCCGCCTGAGACCTCTCAACGGTGTCCCATTTTCTTTGTTTTCCCTTCCCATTTCTATTTTTCCTCCAGCCTTTCGAGCAATCAGTAGGTGCGACTAAAATAGTTAGTGTTTTCTTGGGGTTTTGATATATTAGTACCTGTATAGGCTATATAAATCATGTGCATGTTTAAGCTGCTTTAATGCTCGATATCATCGATGAACACTTTTCCTACTGGACAGGCAATCTTTTAAGATCTGGTGATACGAGGGGATTCCAGTCCATGGCAAGAATGTACACCAGACTTGCTGCCATGCCTAAAAAAGGGTGAACCCTAATGGTGCTGCTGCGAACCGTTATCAGCCGCAAGAGCCGGTTTTTATCCGCGATTCACCTGTTGTACTTGTCAAATATGAATTTCAGGTATAGTTTCTCTACGTGGAGTTTATTTGCTGAGGATAATGAAACAACATTGATGTGTTCATATATGTAGGTCATCAAGGAGACATTATCCTAAGGGAAATTGAATTGTGTCTGAAATCTAAATAAGATTGTTGCAATTGCAATTCTAGTTGTTCATTGTTGCAGTTCTAGTTGCAATTGAAATCTGACAAGTATAATAACAATTGTTGTCCCGATTAGAAATAATTCAATAAATTTAAATCTTCGTATTTAAAAGTATTTTAGTTTAATCTTTTTTCACGATATTGTCGAACCAATTGAGTCCATCCGATTGAAAATTAAATTGAATACAATTTTTTTTCTTTGATTGAGCCAAGGGGATTACAAATTGATAGAATTTCTAAATATAAAGGGTTAAATTGATAGAATTATTTCTGATTAGAACCAAATTAATAAAGTCTATAATGTTTTTGACTAAAATTATTATTTTCAGGCCAATCACTAATCCATATAATATTTAATGGTTAGTGACATGTTTATAATAATTGTTTAATTGAGTGATTAAAATGTAACTTTTTTAACCAAAAAAAGTAACTTTTAGAAACAAGTGACCCATTTGTAATTAAACTAATAATTGAGTGATTTGAGTTGTATTTTACCTTTTTTGGTTGCAAAATTCACATTGATTTGATGATTAAAATAGGAAAAAAAATAATTTCCCTAATAAAGTTGAAGGGTCAAAAATATTATACTGTCATGTATCCTTTTAAGGTTTATTAGACATTAATAATTTTTTTTATGATAATAATAAATTTTAAGGTTTATTATACTGTCATGTTCAATATTTTTGACATTTAACTACACATAAATATGATAAACATGACACTATAAAGGGATAATAATGAAATTACTCCCTACGTTTACAAAAATGATCACTTTGTTCTCTATCTTTTTTTTAGAGCATTTTAACCCTTAATAGTTCATTTTGAAGGAAAATGTCCTTTGATTAAGTAAAAATTATTAGTTGATTGACTCTCCATGTTTCATACGGATTTTGCAAATCCACGTGAACCTGCCACATTAATAGGAAACGTTGATCATTAGTCGACTAATGATTTTCATCCATCCGATGAATATTTTCTTCCAAAATAAAACGTTGGAGACGGGATTAAAACATAATTTCTGTCGGAGAAAAAACACAATCAGATCCATCAAATATTTTGTTGTTAGGGATTTAAATTGTAGTTGTGATTATATTTTTGATTGTATCGTGTTATCGTGATTGCAGACATAATGAACACTATTACAGGAATTTTAAAAACAATTAGGGTTGTAAATGAGACGATACATATCGTTACTCAAACTCGACTAGGTCAAAGTTTGATAAATATTCTATTCAAATTAACTCGAATCGACTTCTTAACGAACCGAAATGAGATACTTGATACTCGACATTAAAGCTCGCCAACAACTCAAAAAATAATATATTAAAATTTTGTTTTTAAAAATTAAATTATTAATAATATTAACATTTATGTGTTGATTTTTTTAAAATATAATATAAGGTTATTATATACTTAAGGATCAGGTCCGTGTTTGAGCTTCAAATGAGTTAAATTTACGATTTTTTTTATTACAAACCTTTTTGAGCTTCAATTCATAATTTCGAATTCAAATCAAACTTAAAAATTTTAAGTTCATGAAATTTCGAACCGAATCAACTCGAACTCAAGAATACTCAAACACCACTCGACTCTTTTACAGCCCCAGTAACAATGCACATTAGCTCTTTAAAGGAACATTTAATTTGAATTTTACAGTCTAATTTGATACATAATTGGGTGTTGGGTGTATGGCCGTAATGGCAGAAAAGGAGGGGCCCTCTCCCTCTCCGCAACAAAGGGATGATGTTTTTTTTCCCTATGTATCCTTTTTTTTTTCTTTTCTTTTATTTATCATTAGTTCCGGAGTAAAAAAAATTCGACTCGAGTAAACAATTTGAAATTTTTTACTCGACTCGACGTTATGAAACTTGACTTGACTTGTCTTGACTTGATTGATAATTTCATAAAGTCGATTAAAAAAAACAAATAGATTTTGAGTTATAAAATATGACTCCAATAACTCAAAATTCTTAGTTATTAGTAGATTGATTTTTAAATTCGAGTCAAATCCTCGATTATGCATGATATATACATATCACATAGTAAAAGATACGGAGTAATATATATGTATATTGTATATGATTTTAGAAAACTGTTTAGATTGAGATCAATTAGTAACATAACATTGTAAATATTTACAATTAGATTTAAACAGAAAGTCGAACAACTTGACTAGAACTCGAATTTTACAAACTCGACTCTATAAAATTTTAAATAAAATTTGAGTTATAAAATATGACTCATCAACTTGACTAACTCGAAACTTTTTTATCCGACTTGACTATACAGAATATTCATCTCTAAAATATATCCGAAACACAAACTTATTTAAATTCGATAACTTTTAAAAAAAGAATGATTATTTATTTTTTTAAAATAATTGAGAGTAAATAAAAAATAATATATATTAAAAATTTGTTCATTTTTATATATATTTATAAATTGTATGTTGGGAGAAACATATGGTTGATATGATTTTGTCCGTCCAAGTCACATACTGCATGTAACAATGCCATTATATGTGTCCTCGTCTGTTCTATAATTTAAAATTAGGGTTGAGCAATGAAATCGAGAAAATCGAAAATTTGATTTGAATCAAACTATTTAGTTTTAGGGTTTTAATATGTGGTTCGGTTTAAAAAATAAATATATAATTCGTTTCGGTTTCGGTTTTTCTATATACAAACAATTTGAACCGAATTAAAAATAAAAGAAAAATAAGTATCCAAAACACATTTATTTTGAATTTATTATAAGATAAATTTAAATAAATAAAATATTTAAACTAATAATATTTTTATGAATTTAAATTTATATATTTGCACTCGATTTAAACTTTAAGTTCGCTTTTTTTTTGGTTAAGTTCGAAAAAGAGTGAATAAACCGAACTGAACTGAAAATTGTGGTTTTATATTATTTGGTTTAGGGTCCCATTTTCAAAAATTGACAAAGGGCGGTTCGATGCATATTTGAGTGAAATTTGACTATTTGAAAGTAATCTTGGACTCGTACAAATCAAATTACCTCAGTAGTTAAAAGACCGGGTTGTTATTCTTAGAGATCTCGAATTCGAGAACTAGCGACTGCAGTCGAGCTCATATTAACTTGTTATATATGGTAATTATCTCATACATTAGTAGTAGATTTTTTTTCAACCATTAGTCCTCGAGTTCCTCCTATTTACTACTTTAAACTCAAATCTTTTTATGTTAATCTGTGGTAAATACATGACAGTATCTGTTCGAAGATAACTCTCAACCGTTTGACTTTCATAGCGCTCGAGCCCGAGACCTCAAGGAATAGTAACAATTCCTTTACCACCACATCTACCCCTTTTTCTCCTATTTACCCTAGTCTTCAAGTAAAGAATCCACCATTTTAAATATATAGGAGATTGTAAGTTCAAACCTTTCTCTCCTAAATGCCTTGCATGCATTTACCAAGTAGGCTAAGGATTTGGGGTGGATATTTTTGATGTGAAAATGGGCTAGTTAGGGTTAACAACGCTTACCCCATTAGGGTTTTCTTCTCAAACCAACTCCACGCTCTGTGAGGGCGATTTCATCGCACGCTCCAATCAAACGTTGTTTACGTGCCAAGGCATCTTTGAGACCGCAGATACGACAGTCAATATTAAAAAAATGGAAACGGTAAATTACACATTTAGTATTTAAACTATCAGATTTTATATTTTTAATATCTAAACTTTTAATTTTTCAAAATCATACGTCATATTTAGTTTTAATTTCATTTTTAGTACCTTACCGTTAAAAGCTCAATGGTGATTTGCACGTGACGCTTTTTTATGGATAAATTGCATCATTCATCGCTCAATTATCTTCTCATTCCTTTTTTGGTCATTAAAGTTTATTTTTTTAATTTAGTTACTTATCTTTCAAATTACTCTTAATTTAATCACTCTAAATTTCAATTTTTTATTTCTAATTATATATCAATAAAATAATAATAAAAATATCATTTCACAAAAATTATTAATAAAATAAACTAGAGTGATTAAAATAGGAGTAATTTGCAAGTTGAGCAGTTAAATTGAAAATTTTTAAACTTTAGTACCAAAATAGGAGTGAGAAGATAATTGAGTGATGAATGATGTAATTTAATAATGAAAAATGTAGTGCCATTAAGTTTTTATCTGCAAGGTACTAAAATAAAACAAAAACTAAACTTTAGTAGGGGTGTTTACTATTTGGTTTTAACCGAATTAACTAATCGAACCGAATTACTTCGGTTCATTCGATCATCCACCGAATCAGTTCGATCGGGGAACAATTACTACTTTTTTCAATATTCGGTTAACAATTAATTAATCGAATTAACCCATTAAAAATTAATACCCGATCATTTTTTAATCACACTAGACTCATTAAATTATCAATACCTAATTAGTTTTTAACTCAAATAAAATATACATTTATTATATTTAAATTAATCTAATTATAAAAAAAATTATAAAAAAATCGATTAACCAACCTAAATAATCGAACTTTGTCTGATTCAGTTAATATTTTCGAAAAAAATTGGTTCAATTAACGATTAAAGGAAAAAAGTTTGGTTAATTCATCTAATGGTAATTCGATTCAGTCGGTGGTCGAATTAACCGTTTGAACACTCAAACTGATATTTTTGATATTAAAACGGACCAAAACTAATAGTTTATATACTAAATGTCTAATATACCCAAAAGGAAAAAAGGAAATTAATGCCGATGAAAGGAGCGTGGAAAAACGCGCTGAGATAGTGCGCTTTTTTCACTATTCCAATCTAGGGCCACATCATAATGGAAATGCGATAAGAACCGAACCTCACTTCCACGTGGAATATATCCATTGGTTCCTTTTCCCAGCATTTGTTTGCTCTCTCTTAACTTTCTCTCGAAAATAAATATAAAAAAATAACATTAATATATATATAGGGTAAAGTACAGTCATAGGTCCCTACACTATACTCAAATAATATTTTTAGTCATTGAACTTTCAAATATTAGAAAATTATTGTTATTTTTTACCAAACTATTATAAAATGATCTTTCATTTTATTGAACTATTATGAAATGAACATTAGATTTTTTGTCAAATTAGTACAAAAAGTGACCTTTAAATTCATCAAACTTTATTATCATACAAACAGCAAGATGATTATTTTTAACAATGTGATAAATATAATTACTATTTTGTAGTTTCTAAAAGTTTAATAGGTAGATTTATGATTTGAATATATCTTAGGGGGCTATGATGTATTTTACCCATAAATATTTTGCAGATAATTTTTTAATACAACAACAAAGATCCTCCTTTCAAGGACAAAAGATGAAAAACTCTTTCCTTGTCTACTCTCCTCTCCATGTCTCCCTCTAAAAGAATCGACAAACCTCTCCTTTGTTAAGCTAGGGTTTCTCAAAACTTCGCACTCAAATTATCCACGACGAGCTGCAGATCTCTTTGGAAAGATTCAATCTTCTTCTTGCTGGATCAATGTTCTTTCTTTTGATACCTTACTCTCGATTGGCCGTGAAGAATCGAAGCTGGGTTGGTTTTGGATTTCCTTAGCAGGTACCTAACTCAAACAAAAAAAAGGTATGTTCTTCTCCGATCTAATCACAATTCCCAGCTCTGGGTTTCTTTTGTTTTTGATCTTTGGTTTCTTTTGATTAATATGAGGTTAAGCTGAGCTGGAACTTTTTTATTTCAATTATCTGGGGTTAGTTTACTGTGTTTAGTACGTTAAGTATAGCCTTTTATTTCCATTTTGGCATCTGGGTTTTGCTTTATGAGTTCATATTTTCACTTTTATGGGATATTTTATGTGTTCTCTTCCATCGGTTCTCTGGTGTTGGAAATTATGTTCACTGTTCACTAGCTCGTGAATTCGATAGTTCTGAAACCCTAGATAAAAACTTACATTTTATGGATTCATGTGGGTTATTTTAACATCAAACTCGAAGGCTTCGAGGTGAGTTCTAAATTTGATTGTTTTTTGCTTTGATATAGAGGGGATTAAGACTTTAGTTCATGTTATCTGATAAAACCCTAGCATGTTGTTTACCTTATAGGTGTTAATTGATGATTTACTTTGTATTATAAATGGATGAGTTTTGGTTTTTATTTTATCAGGATGTTATTAACGCATTAACCCAGTAACTGCTCATGTTTATGTTTGATTTCATTGGGATCTAGGGTTTCCAGTTTTGTTCCCTTTGAATAGTATTCACTCGTCTGCTGCTATAAGTTATTATTTTATGTAATAAATCACTATATATAGGGTCTTTCCAGCTTCTCATCCTTTTAGTGTATCCATTTTACTATTTGATTGTTATTTCATATTGAATTTCCGATGAATCATGTAGTTTGTGCTTCAGTTCTTGTGGTATACTTAATATCTTAGTGCTTCATGCATATTGATTACATTGCTTATGGATATTGTTATGCAATGTTCATGACATATCTAATTGTTGTTGCATGTTGGTGTTATCAATTAGTTAGTCACACATAGCATGGAGACAACTACTGTGGTCGAGGAAGCTCATCACAGTTGCAGTTCTAATTTTGTCGTCAAGTCTGTCGAATCACCCATAGAAAACGACTCAATATCCAGAGATCTCGTCAAAGCTGATGACATTGATATTGGGAAGTGTGAACATTTTTCTATCCGGTAAGTCATGATGCTTAGTAATCAGTGCTCTTGTATGTTTGTTGCAGTTCCTCAACTTCTCTATTTTCTACCATTGTTGAAAATGGGTTTATGGTGGCTTTTGTTGAGTGTGGGGCTATACACAGTAAGTGTATGAATCTGAAAAGCTGTCTTTTCCTTGAAATTATTGATCAAAATGGGAATGACTGAAAGAGTTAATTAACATCTCTTTCCTTCTGTTGTTTGTGCTTCCTCGGTAACTTCATAGATTGCTTGTCTGAGTGTGCGCATGGTGACTTTTTGCGCGCTTTTGGGAAAGGATAGAAAATGTTCAGGACATTCTGGTTATAAATTAGTGCATTAGTGGAGGTGTTTTATTCTTTCTTTACATATTGTTGGAGATGGAATGGACTATTGAGGCCAAGTTTCGAACAAATATGTAATGGCATCCAACAAATATGTACAAATGACTCTTTGCAGATATATAGTTCTTTGAGCACCACTTCCTCACTTGCTAGTTGCTATTTGTGGTGCGTTAAGGTGCGTTAACTGTCATGATGGAAGTCATTGCTCGTAAATTCTCTTTATAGATCGAGGAAAACTTATTGCAAGATTTGATATCCATAATTGGCTTCTGCAGATATATAGTTCTTTGATATCATTAATGGTCATGTTGGAAGTCTTCCTCACAAAATCCCTTTGATTTAAATGCAGCGGATATGCGTCTGAGATGCGCAAGAAAGACTGGAAGAAAATTTGGCCATTTGCATTAGATGATGGCCAGGATATATTAAATGAACAAAGCTGTAAGCTTCCTCCTTTACTTGTTCCGAAGTTCAGATGGTGGTGTTGCCAGAACTGTCTACCGGAAACTGGGGCCAAATGCAGTATAAATGAAGAAAGAACTGTTACTGATGATAGTAGCAAATTGAAATCCTTTGGCTCATGTTCCCATGTGCCGTCCCATGGGGATGCTTTGTGTTCATCGAATTTTCAGCAGGCTGGAAAGATTAATGTCGACTCAAGAAAATCCGGTGCTATTGCGTGTGTGAATGTTACTATACCAGTCATAGGTAATATCTCTATCTTAGCTTAATCCTTACATGGTTACTTACCACTGAATTAGGACATTAATTGTTTTGGTTATTTTTTTCCTGGGAAAACAGATATCTTAGAGAATAACAATAATAAGGAAATCCATATTTCAAATTATGCTGGAATAGAAGTTATTTCTAGCCTTATGCGGAAAACGCTTCGTTTAGATGAAAAAGGTATGGCTACCGTGAGTAAAAAGACCATCTAAATAAGCTTAAGTATTTTCCTGCGTTGCGACTGAAACTGGAACTTCATTTGCTGCAATAACACTGCTTCCAATTTCTGCAACAGTGGCCTCTCTGCAGCTTTGTAATCCCGATTTAAAAGATAATGAAATTGCTGGTGCCAAGCTTCCTGAATCAAATGCGGAGTGCATTGTTAAGGATGGCACTGAAACACGTCACACGGGAAAATATGCATGTGATCAACAGATGGAGTTGGTGAAAGGCTCTGAATCCCATGGAATAGCGAGTACGGTTCTGAATGCTATCAAGACTCATAGATATGAACATCCTTCATTGGAGTTAGATGATTGTGATTATGCATCATCTGAAAGTGATGAGGTATTGCCTGGAGCTGTGTCTGGTAGTTTACATCGAAGAAAAAACCGTAAGGTGCGTCTACTGACTGAATTGTTGAGTAAAGGCAAAGATGAAAAAAATGATCTCACGAGTACTGAAGATTCTCCATCCAGTACCATTCCTGATGCATCTATGGGCATAGATTCAATACCTGCTTCCCAAGGTCAGGTCAATTTCCAAGGAAAGGCTACAAGCAGTTTGGCTCGTAGAAAGAAAAGAAAGATGCCGCAGGATGAAGAATGGGTTCCTGGGGAGTTTATGTGCTCTCCAAGCAATGGGTATAAAAGCCTTAAGTTCTTCGACAGAGATGCAGAAACTGCTGATGGAATCACAAGTTCTGATTCAGAAGGTACAAATAACAGAAGCAACTCACAGACTCCAGCAAAGAGCAATTTCGTTAATGCTAAAGTAGATAAAAGTCCTATTCTAGGAAAGAAGAAAAATAAAAAGACCCAGCATTTCGAAGAATTTCCGTCCTTCCATCTGTCTCGAGAAAATGTGCAGAAGGAAAGACAGAAAAAGCCCCTCGGAGATACCTCTAAGACTGATGCCACTGATATTGTTTCGAACAAATCCGGTGATGTATCTACAAGCAGTGGGTTAAATCCCATTCCCGACTTCGCTGCGAAGGCAGAGAAAAAATCTAACCTGTTGAAGAAAAACAGCAAGATTCATCAAGATCATGATTGGCAAGCTTCTGGAATTCCTTGGAACAATGGCATTCTCAAAGAAGGTCCGATTTCAAGGAAAGATGTAGAAATAAGGCAAACAGGGAATTTAGCTTTTCCGCCTGACGTAACCTGGGATGCATCAGCTGAAAATGGACTGCAATCTTCTCTTAGTAATTGCTTGCCTGTTAAAAGATACGATGCAAAATATAGCTCTCCAATTAGAGATGGACAAGGGCATGTTCTCGGTGGATACGGTCCCAAGAGCAAAGATCTAAACATGAACTATGTTTCTCAAGCTGATGCCTACGTTTGGAAGGGAATGTATGTTGATCCCAACAGTAATCAAACCACGTACAAAATACCACTCCTGAATGAGAAGCAGGAAAGATCTCCTGCTGAAGTTGGGAGTTCTTTGAATCAGCTAATGGTATGGGCTTTTGTTCTGTTCTAACGTAGTTGAACCGGCATCTAAAATGAACAATCGAATATATTCACAAGATATTTGTTGCAGAACAGTTTGTGTGATCTTTTCCGCAAATTTGATCTTCTTCCTCTGTAACCAAGTTTTATTTTACATTCAGTTTTGACGTGCCTGAAATATTCAGGTTATGATGAACATTTAGAACAAAGTTTCTGGAGTTTTCAGATTGAACTTTATTGTTGCTTTTGAGCCAAAAACAATTCTCTTTTCTTGAACCAGTTATAAAACTTCAAAAGGTACATAAATCTTTTCCCTTTTTGAGAAAACCGGTTCACATAGTCGAGAACTTTCATGTGCGTGCTTGCTTATTCTGATGGAAAACTGAAGGTTTATCTTTATGCTTACTCTGACCGTAAGTGTTTCCTCAGAATAAGTAATTTCTTGATGGAAAACTGAAGGTTTATCTTTATGCGTGCATGCTTATTCTGATGGAAAACCGGTTCTCATAATCGAGAACTTTAATATGCGTGCATGTATGTTAGCACTGATTAAACATAAGCAATCATGTGAGCTTTATGGAAGACATTTCCCAAGTAATGAGGAATAATTCATCTAATTAATGCATTTGTTTTCCACTTGTTCCGGTCAAACTGAGAGGTTGTTTTCCCCCCATCTCGTCCGTTTCTTTTGCAGGATTCCAGTGGTACAAGAAACAATGGGAAAATTGTGGAGTTTCAGGACCATGCAACAGTTTCTAGGGAACATTATGATAGACGTGTTGAAATAGCATCCGAGCAAGGAGCTGTAGATGACATAATGGAAATTGCTGAACTCATGGCAAAGAATCAGTATGAAAGGTGTCTTCCTGATACCGAAATTGATAAACAAGTACGGGAAACCAGTAACGCCAAAAATCATCAGATGGTGGATCTCAATAAAGCGTATGGAAATGAAGAGATGAACCTGTTTCAAGAGACCACTGATAAACCGAAACCTCAAGCAAAAAACGGACGATTTGACAAATTTTTAAGAGGGGATAATGGGGGATCTAGTAAACAAAAGTCGGATTATTTCTTGAATATGGACCGAAACCAGAGCAGCATGAGCCAGTTGGAACAAAGTTATTCCCCTGCACGCTTTAAGCCTTTTCCTCTAAGTGGAGAGAAGCCGTTGAATGGAGTCCAATTTTCTGCCACCAATTCCATCGAGAAAAACAGTGCTCAAAATTGCCAGTGGGTTGGAAATATGGCCGCACAGAAGACTTCTCATGCTAATCTGCAGGCGTTGGCAGTTTGTAACACATGCCATAGAGCTCCGCAGCAGAGCAAGGAAGCGGCTCACCTATGGCCATCCATGATGCCGAATAGCATGCCCTATATGCCTAGCATCCCTCACAAGTGTGCAGATCAGGTGACAAAGTTAGATGTGCTTAGGCATTGCCCCAGCAGTCTACCTAAGGGAAATATGAGTCGAAATGATGATAGGAGCTTCTTGAATCTGGGTTCAAACTGTGAGAAGCATTGTAGGAAGTTTGATTCCGAAGCCCTTAGAAGGACACATGCAGATTACCCGTTTTCTTGCAAACATAATGGGACAGGGTCGTTAGATCTATATTCTAATGAAACCATACCAGCCATGCATTTACTCAGCCTTATGGATGCAGGGTTACAGTCAGGGGCACCTGTTGATGTTGATGGAAACCAAAGGTTCATTAAGAAAACTCCGTTTCTTCCTGGTCAAAACTCTAAAGAGTTTTCAAGCCTGTCGTCTGGTGGATATAGAACCAATTCAATGAAACATCCGTCATTTGATTGCTATGGTAAAAGCCACTTACCCGGGAGTTTCTGTGAGTTTATGTCAGCCACTGCAGCAGTTGGTCCTTCTACCTCTTCATTCCAGCATGATAAATTTTTTGAGAAAGCATCTGAATTTACTGGTCAGTTTTCACTGAAGTCCAGAGAAAAAATGAAGAAAAAATGCTCAGACTCACAAAGGCAGAATAAAAACCACAAATCTCAAAAAGCTGCACTTTCAAATAGTGGCTTAAGTACAACTTGTGGTTCTATTCCTGTTCATAGTATGCCGAAACTGGCACTTGGAAATTCAGAATTTATGATGTTTTCCGATAAGCTTCATGCAATGGAGCGTGCAACAAAACAGAAGCAGAAGGCCCATACTTCGAGTGCTACTCTTTTCCATCCAAAAAGTGGTTCAGAAAATGGAACCTGCAGCATTAATAGAAACCCTGCTGATTTTTCTGTGCCTGGAGCTGGAAATATGTACATGATCGGTAGCAAAGACCTGAAATTCGGAAGGAAAAAAGCTCCCTCGTCTGCCTCGGCAAAATTGGCTGGACACAAGCGTCAGAGGAAGCTTACAGTTAGAAAAGAGCTCCCACGAAATCGAACTTCATGATACTTTTATATTTTCTGGTAGCATCTCAGAATCATTTTGGACTTTATTTCGGTTTCAAATCGATCTCTTCCCTTGCATTCCCCTACCTGAATTCTTCAATCAGTATTTGACTTATCTTAATCTTCTGCAGGCAAAATCTGATTCACCTCCTTCGACATTACACAACAAAGAAAAGCCTCATAAAGCGACCATATTTACTACTCAAACTAGTATTGTTCTACTCGCACACGCGTTCTCCATTTCCAATCCCGAGGGCATAAAAGAAAGAAAATGAAGTTACGTCCATGGTAAGTCCTGTAAATATTCGCGTACGCTTCGACCCCTGCACACTCTTCCTCATACCAACCGAAAGTATTCCATGTTGTATGCTGGTGTTGTCCTGAAATAGTGTTTGTAAAACCTAAAAATTACCCTTTATTAGTACTCAGAAAGTGTGTGTGTGTGATTTAAATAAGCTGGTATATGCTCCATTGTTGAGCTACTTATTGAGAGTTGAAACAGAACACGCAATCAATCAAATATAATACCCCCTACAGGGATAGTATACCCTTTGTTGTTGGCAATATATTCAGCTGTAATTTATATAGCTCTTTAAGGTTTGACAAATATATATATATTTATATATATATATATATATGCTTCTCTTCACTTTTCTTGTGCTTGCCCATGTTGAGTACTGAATTGGAGAAAGAATTTGAGGATGATGAAAGCTTTGTTTTGGTATGAAAATTCAGGTTGATTACTCCTTCCGTTCCATTAAAGTTGTCTGTTTTTTTTTTTGAAATATTTTAAGTTTTGATCATAATTAGGGGTGCTTATCGAGAGAGTCGATCGCGAGTTGAACAGTGCTTGATTCGTGCTCGTTAAAAAAATGTGTTGCTCGACTCGACTCGTTGCTCGTTAAACTCGTTAAAATTTTGATCGACTCATGCTCGTTAAAAAAATTGTTGTTCGACTTGTGCTCGTTAAGTTTGTTGTTCGTTAAGCTCACTAAAATTTTTATCTTATTTTTTAACTATATGTAAAATTTACTAATACTATAAATTAATAGATTAGTCATTTATCATTTTTCATTATCTATTAATAAATTATTAATTTTTGAATGAAATAATTTTTTAAAATAACTACTAAAAATTATATAAAAAATTAACAAGCTATTCGTGAACTTATCAAGTCGAGTTGGACTTTGCTCGACTCAGCTCCTTAAGGTCTCGAGTTGAGTCAACTCTAGTCAAGCTTTTATCAAATTTCGATAGAGTCGAATTCTAGCTGCTCACTTGATGATCAACTCACTAAGCACCCCTAATCATAATTATTTTAAACCGAGTTGACGTTACTAAGATTTTACAAATTGCACTATTAGAATCAAATGTCCATAGCAACAATATTTGTTTTTCCTTTAAGAAATGCTTATTGTTGTCTCTCTTTGCAATTAGCCAATTACTAAATAATTTATTTGAAAATAAAAATAAAAATCAGAGGACCAATTTGCAAAAGATTCAGAGATTGGAGGTTGAGGATGGTGAATATCTGCAAACTCTAGCTTCATTATAAACAAGTCCTGGTTTGCAAAAGTATCCTTTACTTGGACTGCAATGTCCATCTTCCGAACAAACGCAAAGCCCTTCCATAGCACATCCATCGCTTCTTACACTTCCTTTTCCGAACAATATCTCGTCCGACCAGTCGCTGGACAACATGTTTTCGTGGTCCAATTGCTTTTTTGCCGCGACGAATTTGTCGAAATTCGGGTACTTGGTCCGAACATTCGTAAACGCCAGGTTCCTGTTCTTACCCCAATGCGGTCGTGCCCCATACTTGAAGAACGCCATTTGCTCGATTTCTTCCATGATATCTTCGTTTAGTCTCGGTGTCGAGGCGTCGTCGGCTCGATAATAGTTGAAATCGATCACAACGGAGTCCTCGGGTTGGCCTAGATACGCATCGGAAGCCTTTATGTATCGGACCATGATGCCAGTGTAGTGATCGATGCCGCAGAAGTTCTCCGGTTTGATGTCACGGAGTTTTTTGACGTCTTTGATGAAGTCTCCGAACTTCGGGACGTCGAATATCGCCGTCGACTCGTAGAAGAAGAGGCCTTTGATTCTGGGGTCCCAAGCACAGGAGGTGTCGAGCCTTGTCGTAGGTGAATATAGACATGAACCGGATGTCTGCATCTTGCCTTGGCGGCCGACGACCGGATAGCCGGTGAAGATCAGGCCGTTGTTCTTCAATCCGTTGGCGATCAGTTTCTTGTACGATAATGTAGTGGCCGCCAACGTGCAATGTCCGGCGACGCTCTTTGTGCTCTCGAATAATTTTTCTGCAAAATTTCTCATATTTCAAAGATCAAAATTTCTCATATATATTCTTTAATATTAATAAATTGTTTTTTACTTAATGTCAAAATTAACCATAAACGTTTATTAGAATGGTACCATCAACTAGTTGGTCTAGTGGGATGAGGCATTAGATCCTCTAAGTAAGGTCAGGAGTTCGAATATTAGTGTTTACGAATGGAGCAAACTGGGTTGGGAGGGTCGCATTCGCCTCTGCAGTATCCGATCTAGATTAGTCAATAAATATATCGAATACTAGTGATTAATTCAAAAAAAAAAGAATGATCATTTTGATCGATATGCTTTTTTTTGGAATATTCCGGCCCTAACGTCTCGTTTAGGGCAAAAATGTTCCTAATGTTTGACTAAATAGTCAATTTGACCTTAATTTTAGAATATTTTAATTCTCAAACGTTTTATTTTAGGATAAAAAAGCTTTATGTTAGAGCATTAAACGTTTGATGACTAATTGTTTTCATTCATGAACGGACTATTTTGTCTCAAAATAAAATATTTGAGGTCAGAATACTCAAAAACTATATATTAAAATGATCATTTTAATAAACGTTGATGTTTATTTATTGATATTATACCTAAAATTCTTTAGTATTAACCTCTCAAACAAAGATGTCCAATTAAATATTAATTATTTTATTTAAGAGTTAATTGTATTATATGTCCATAAATTATAATCTTCATTTTAAATTGATCTTTAAACTTTTAAAAATTCCAATTTTATCCCTAAGTTATGTATTTCATTCTAAATTAGTCCTTAAACTTTTGAACATTTTAATTTCATCCCTAAACTATGACTCTCATTCTAAATTGGTCCCAAAACTTTTAAATCTTCCAATTCCAACCTCACATTCATCCAAATATGTAATCAATTTTGACTATAGTTTAACCTAGATTTTATTTTATTTTCAAACATATAATCTATATCTATATTAAAAAGAAATGACTACCAAGTGGAGCTTATACCTGATGTTCTAACAGATTGAGAGACGAGAATTTCATTGGATTGAAAGCCAATAAAATCATTAACCCCATCACCGGGGGTGTTAATGGACACTCTATCATCGTATCTGTACACCGCCGTATGTTTCGAGGGATACCATGTGATATCTCCGAACTCGTGTTTCTTCCCGTGTTCCACGAACTTGTCTTCCATCGAATCATCATTCGTGAAATTATACGTAACGCTTCTCTTGAATCCTGGTTCCAGTGAAAATTTCACCTGCATGTATTGTTAATTTTTAAAATAAATTTTTAAAAATTTTATTTATTTCGATCCGAAAATTTTACGATATGGTTCAACTCATAAATTTTGCAAGAAAGCTATTTAATCAAGGGCGTAAAATTAAAATTACCCCCAACATTTATCAAAATGGTCATTTTGGCCTCTATTAATTTTTTTTTGCGAATTATTTTGGTCACAATGTTTTATTTTGGAATAAAAAAGTCCCTTTATAATTGAAAATCATTAATTAATCACGATTGACATTTCAAAATATAATTTTTTTATCATAAAATGAAATATTAAAGATTTTTATTTCTTAAAATGAAACGTTAAACATCAAAATATTAAAAATAAATAAATGTTCAAATAATTATTTTAATAAACATTATGCCTTTATTAAATATGTACAGCTTATGTTTCCTTTGCCGCAAGGTTTCCTAATATTTTATGCCCATGAAACAAATATGAGCATAACATGATCCAGACATGTAATTAATTTGTACTTACGCTATTGTCGTTTCCTATGGTTTAATTATAAAAAAAGGTCTAAACTATTTCTGAAATTTCAAATTAGTCCAAAAACTTCATTAAGAGAAATAATTTACCTTGGAGATGACACCCAGAACTCCCAGTGAAACTTTAGCTGCATTAAGGAGTTCATCTTGAGGACCAATTTGGATCACTTTGGCGTACCCTTCCGATTCATTTGCAGGAATAATCATGTTAATTCCGATGACATGATCGTGAACGGCTCCTCCTTTGCCCCACCACGAACTTCCGTGAGCCCCGGTGGTTATCATCCCCGCCACGCTGACTCCCTCCCAATACGGAGCCGCAACGAGACTCAACCCGAACTTTTCAACCTGATCGATCAGATCACGTAACGCCACCCCCGCATCGGCCGTCACCGTCGAATTCGAATCGATTCGAATGACGGAATTGTATTTCGCCGTGCTTATCAACAACGAGTCGCTCGACGAAGGGCATACTAGTTTCGGAATCGAGTGCGAAAACTTGCTGACCACTTTCAGTTTGAGCTTGTTTTCAGTGGCATACGCGACGGACGAATGAAGCTCTTCTTCGGTCGTCGGGTACTTCACGGTTTTGACGTGACAATCCTTTCGATCCCCCCACGGACCGTAGGAGTTGGAGACAGTGCACACGGTTCTGTTGCATTGGACCGGGTCTGGTGGTGGGATGGCACGGACCGCGACGGTCCTAGACCATAGAAGCAGAAGCAGCCACAGAGAACAATACATTGATTGCATGTTTTTTTGGACAATTCAAACACTGTTTGTAGATCTGAGGTTTGGGGCGTGAAGAGTATTTATTTGGTGAAATGTCTTAATATGGGATCTTTTTATAGAAAGCAGTGATGAGAAGAATTTAAAAAGGAAATATATTTTTATATTCTAAAAAAAAAGATTACATGCATTGTACACCAAGATAGAAATTTGGTTAAAAAATATCCTTAATTTTAAAATAAGTACCTAAACTATATTGTTTTTTCAATAGGTGTTTGTTTTTTTAATCGTCCAGGTGTTTAACATTACAAACGTTACTATTTTAGGTGTCTGAGACGTAACGCTCGTTAAAAAATTCCGTTAAGTGACACGAGTCACACTCTGGTAATTTTAAATTTTTTAAAAAAAATATTATATTTATAAAAAACATATTTTTCTAAAATTATATAAAAAAACTCAAATCCCTAACCTTAACCCTAACCCTAATCTCTCTTGATGGCCATGGTTGCTATTGCCAACGTTGCCCTTTCCATTTCCCTGGTCGGTCATCGTGCACAACGTTGGATCACCTGAGTCGCGAATTTGGGAGTTTGAATTTGTCGAAGACGTTGTTTTGGGTCACTATTTTGTCGCTTCCTTCGTTGGAGATGTGACTTTTATGGTCAGTTTTGGCTTGTCGTAGGGTGGAGGTCCATTTGACGTCAAACGACGATGATCAACTTGTGTTTAGGGATTGAAATTGAAGTTTCAAAGTTTTGAGGGTTTTTTAAGTTTTTTTAAATTTTTGGGGTCTTTTTTTTTAAAATATATATATAATTTTTTTTTAATTTTAAATAAAATTTTAAAAATTACCAAAACATAACATGTATCACTTAATGATGGAATCTAACGGTCGTTACAGCCCGGACACCTAAAATGATAATGTTTGACATATGGGTGATTAAAAAAAAGTTTAGGCACCTATAGAGAAAATTAGTATAACTTGGGCAATTATTTTATAATTAAGCCGAAAAATAATATGGTATAATTAAGCCAAACACAGCGTCTTGAGTTTTTAAAAATTAAATTAATATAATTATTATTTGATACGCCAGTGATAGAGTTATTTTTTAATTTATTTAATTTATGAATTATTAGTTGAAATTCTGTAAACTGTTTTATCCATTATGCATTTTTAATTAATATTTAAATAATTAATTAATAATATATGACGCTAAATTAAAGTTGAAATAATTGTCTTTAGTTTTTAATATATTTCATTTTGGATCAGAGTTTCAAATCGCGATCGTATTTTCGGTCATTTCGGATTTACCGTGATTGCGATCGTCGCGGGCGCTATTACGGATTTAACGGATAACTCAGACGGCGGCGAAACCGTTATTTTACCGACTCTATCACATTTCCGGACCACGATTTAAAACCCTATTTTAGATAACAACTATTAAAAGTGGTGTAAAAAAGCTACAGTCTCACGTACTAATCCAACTCTTTCATTACCGCCAGTAATCTGAGATGAACCAATCCAATAATTAAATGCTTAAGTTGTTTTGTAGGTACCACTTCGATGGGACTACTCGACCATTTTTGAGGGTTGGTACCTTAAGGTATCAATCCCAGAACGACGAAAGCAGAGCTTTTGCTTCATGTACTCGGTTGAGAATCCTGCATTTAGGAAGAAACTGTAGCCATTAGAAACACTGTAGGACGGACCTAGATTTACAGGAGTTGGGGCTCAAATTCTTGGTGCTTATGACAAGTATATTTGCCAATCACTGAGGAATCTCGAGACTTTTGGGGAAGTATGTCTTCTTCTATGTTAGTTTTAGTTCACGGAATATAAGATTATCAGTGGGAATAAAAGATTATAAGGAAATAGGATTACTAGGAATGTTGTATTTTGTGTTTGGTTAATTTAACAGGAATGTAAGATTACCATGTTTGGTTAAAGGAATAAAAGATTATTTGAATGTATATTTTACCAAATTGTCCTTATTATATATTTGTTTTTTTAACAAGTTGGAAAATATTTATATATTTTCTTTAAAAAAAATTAAATTCATAAAATTTATATAATTTTTTTACAAAATTAAAAATATAAAAAGGTTTAATGAAAGGGTAAAATTTTATTTTAACCCCTAAATTTCATATAAAATTTTAATTATAGATTTTTTTTATAAATCTAAAATAGTTTAAGGATAAATTTGTAATTTAACTTTCGTAGAATTTTTATTATTCAATGACAGAATAAGGATATTTTTTAAAGAAAAAAAATTTAAGGGCATTTTAGTCCAAAACGCCGGTAATCCAACAATACCTAAGAAAAGGGAGGTAATGACATTCCCGGTAATATACCTCAAAAAATCCACTATCGGTAATGTAAGATTACCGAGAATGACATTCCCGGCCAACCAAATGGGAAATGTAGATTCTATTCCCATGAGAATCTCAGATTCCCCCAACCAAACACACCCTAGAATTTAGTAGTGGAAGTATGAAACTGCCGTCTGTTAGGAATACATGGTCACTTATTCTGTATAGTTGCTGCACCTTGTTGATTTCAGTGTAAAAGAGCATATATGCTGATATTCTAACTTGTTTTACCATGGAAATTTAACTTGATGTTGATCCATTTCAACCTCTTAATTTTGTTGCACTGTGATGTTTCATCCATTTTTTGCACCATAGCAACCTAATAACATGATATGGGGTGCTTAGGGCACAACATTGCGCGCTCCCACGGTAGAGGCCGGTCTTGCTCCTGCTTGTAAGGACACTTGTTCCGGTGATCTAACATTGAAGATCTGGGAGAAAAATGCTGGTGGCAGTAAGGGAAAGGTACGTTATCAGTACCTTGCCGAAAGTTATAAACCTATTTGCATCAGTTCTTGCTGACCAATGATCAGAAGAGTTTTACATCTTAATCCTACCGATATATCATGCTTCCCTGGAGGCTTGTACTCGCTGCAGGTGCATGTTTCCGATATGCAGCCAATCTTGGATGTTAAAAGTGACATGGCAGCACTAGAAGCAGGAGGAGGGCCATGGTTTAACACTTGGAAAGGCAAGACCACAACACCAGAGGTCATTGAAAATGCTCTCCAGGTCCCTGTTGATATGGGTCCGGCTCCATTTTTAAAACCCCCCGGACTATAACCGGATAAAGATCACGGTGGCATAGGTACGGAGCACACTTCTAAATGTTTATAGTTAAACGAATCCGATGTCGTTGGCGATGATCCATTGCCGTAAAATCATGTGTTGATAAAATGCAATGCCATTTTAAAGCATAAAATCACAATTTGTATATGGTAAAGGGTTCTACTATACAAGTTCTTGAGTAGTTTTTCATTTATAGGTCAATGCTCTGATATAGTTCGGTCGGGTGTAAGGTTGTAAACAAGCCGAGTTGAGTTTGAGTATTACTAAATTTGACTCAACTCGATATAGTTAAACGATATCGTAAGTGACGATCCATTGCCGTAAAATCATGTGTTGATAAAATGCAATGCCATTTTAAAGCATAAAATCACAGTTTGTATATGGTAAAGGGGTTCTACTATACAAGTTCTTGAGTAGTTTTTCATTTATAGATCAATGTTCTGATATAGTTCGGTCGGATGTATGGTTGTAAACGAGTCGAATTGAGTTCAAGTATTGCTGAGCTTGATTCAACTCGAAAAGTTCAAGGCTAAGTTCGACTCGACTATACTCGAAAGCTCGTGAGCTTAAAATTGTCAAGTTTGACTAGAACTCAAAATAAAAAAATTGAAGCTCGAACTTAAAACTTTCTCAAACTTAGTTCGATTAAAACTCAAACTAAAGTACATTAAAACTTTATATTGTATTTTTTTAAAAAATAGCATATAAATGTTAACATCATTAATAATTTATAAAAATAAAAAATAATATAGTTTGCTTTTCGAATCGGGTATCAAGTAGCTTGTTTCAACTCGTTGAGAATTCGAGTCAAATCGAACTCAAATATCTTGTGATCTATCTCTTCTCATTTACAACCCTAATTGAATGACAATATAGTTTCGACAAACCCGCTAACCAAATAATTATAATAATTAATATTCAATCAGTGTGAGATTTTACTTTACATTACTAACATTTTTAAGACCGGATGTTTATTCATCATCGACCGGGCTTCACCTGGTCTATTTTTTCTGTTGTTTTCATCACTAAACACAAACATAAAGATATGTTGTCACAGTAAATGTAGATGGTGAAGTTTTTATATGAAATATTATTATGATTCCGACAATAAAAATATGTTTATTATTTAATATATTGGAAAACACTGTTTGGTTCCTGGGAAAGACGCAAGAAAATCTTGGCTTCATTACGTTTCAGTCAAGAATCGACATGATTGGCAAATCTTCAGCCTGTCAGCATCAAATAGTCAAAAATTAAATTATGCAAATTGCTAGAAAATAAGATATTATGTAAGTATTTGTTCAAATATATCTTTTAATTTTTTAACACATGACGCTCATATCCCTGACATTTATGGTGTTCGAATTCGGATCTTCCAGGTATAATAACAATTCTTTTACCATGGAGACCACTTAGTTCGTACTCCATGATACATTATGAATAAGAGGTGAATGGTCATTTTTTATTTAATTATTGTATCTGATCGGATGATACATTAAGAATACAATAAGAAGTCGATATTCTCTTTCCATTGATAACATAAATTATATAAAATTTGTGTATGAATGGTGGTCGACGATGGTAAGCAGTAATCGATAGCAAAAGTTTTGAATGAAAATCTAATGTTGAGAGTTTTTAAGTTTTTTTAAGAATATAAAAAATGAATTAAATAAAAATTCGGAAATCAAATTAGAAATTAACCAGAGCTAATAATCAATGACCATATTTTTAAAATAATAATAATAATAATCCATTATCAAATTATAATAAATTGATAAATTAAGTGATCAAAATATAAAAAATTTATTTGAAATTGTTTCTAGTCGAATTGAGTATATAAAATTCGAATAAATTATAAATTTCATCATCCAATGTACTTCCCACTCTTATTATGGTCATGAAAGTTTAAGCATTTTCAGTTCACTAATTAAAGTTTCGATTTACTCCTATGTTGATCACTCGGGTGTTAGTCATGTGTGCCGATGAAGACTGTTTTTGTTGACATGAAATTCATGTGTCATTCACGTAATTTCTTTATTGTAATCTTCTTCTTCAAAAGATGAAAGTTTTACAATTTCATGTGTTACGCCGGTGCTGCAATTACCATTCTATAGCGTCTTTTCTGACCACTGAAGATATCGATGAACTTGCCTTATTGTTTCCTATCACTCTATCAATTTAAATTTTAGCTAAATCACTTTATAACTCATTAAACTCAACCTTAAACACAAAATTCGTGAAACCTAAAACCACTTTTATAAAACCTATCTTATCAACATGGAATCAAGATATATAGCTCGTTTGCTCCTTCACCTCCCCACCGTTATGATTTAAAAGAAAATGCTTTATCATTGAGAAATCAAAGGAAAATCGGAAATAAAAATTTTGAGTCTTTTTTTTTAAATGTTCAATTATAACATTGTTAAGTATTTCATGACAGAGTATAAGCAAAGCCATATATCAATCTTATTACTACTATATCAAAGGCATTCAACCATGAATAAACATTCCCAGAACCTTTACAATAACGAATGATGTCGTGTACTAATATGTCTAAGAACAGTACAAGTGTGATTTATGACCGGAAATAAACATGGTAAGTATAATTCATGACCACTGTATCTATTATCCTTCTTAGCAGAAATGAGCAAGTAATGTGTATCTGTAATAGGGGAAGCATATCACGGTAAAAACGATGTTACCATACTATTTTCCTTGCGTTGAAGAAGGAAGATACTCCTTTATTATCTCCTGGATCCTTTTCTTCATCATCTTATCCTTTACACCCGCGAGCATGTTTTGATAGAACATTTCCAGCCTAACAAGCTTGCTACGATCTGCTGACTCCAACATTCTTTCCCATTCCCCTGCAATATCAAAAGTGCCAGAGCTCTGCAATGAATTCGGGATATCTTCCTCTTCGAAAGGCTTACCAAAGATTGAACCGTGAAGTATGCTTGCATAACGTTCCATGGTGGAAAGTTTTGATTGTAGGAGTTTCATCTCTTCCATGGCCATAGATAACTTCTTCTCCATCTCTGAGTCTCCATCAGAACCCTTCTTATCAACAGTTTTATCTGGCTGGTTCAGCTCTTCTTGTTTGAATTCCTCGTTCAGTGGGGGCCATAGCACAACTGATGGGGCGAAGCAGTCAACGGTTTTGCCATTTCCAAGAACTCCACTCCTTCCCCTGCCCCAGGACCATAACTTGTATCCATCATGTGCAACAAGAACAGTATGTGCAGCTCCACAAGATACTTGGACCGGATCATTAAATTTAGGTCCATGTACTCCATCATCCGATATCCGCAGGGGAGAAATCGCATCTCCTGAATCTGTTCCTGTAAAACTAGGATCGGGGCATAGCCCTAGACCCTTTTCCATTCCCCATGACCACACATCTCCGGCTGATGAAACAACACTAGTGTGGAACAATCCGCAGTCAACAGAAACAAGATATATGGGCTGTGGTAACTCTTTCACAGGTTCAGGAACCAAGGCAGTTTGGGTGGTTCCATGCCCAAGTTGCCCCCTGTCGCCAAGGCCAAACGTCCAACACATACTCTCAACTGTGTCACTTGGTCTCTTTTTGCGAGTAAGCAAAGCTGTGTGGAAGGCACCACATGCTACCTCGTAAACTGTCCATTGAAAGTCCTGGTTAAATGTTCCAATCATTTCAGGCCGGACCCTGTCCTCTGTATCTCCTAAGCCTAACTGACCGCGGCTATTGCCACCCCAAGTGTAGCATACGAGATCATCACCTTCATGCTTTTCTCCAGCACTGACTAAGGCTACAACATGCTCGTTTCCGCACGCAACATTGACAACAGTATAGCCGTGGAAATCCCAAACAGGAATCGGAGTAAAACAACTCACAAATGTCAAGCTTCCATTCTCATTGCTATTCTCCTGTGGACAATTGCCCCACATCCAAAGGGCTCCAAGATTATCTACAGCAAGCGACATCATCCCCCCAGCTTTCACTGCACAAATCTATGGTAGAAAAAGCGATGAGAAGAACGTAAAACATATCATTTGAAATCCGGCAACAATTAACTCGTGTCATACCTTCAACGATGTTTTACTCTTCCTCTCTGAGTCCAACTCTAAATTGGCTTTTGATTGACCAGGGGAGCCCAATTCGAGGAACCGCTCCATCAATTGAGGTGCCAAAGAAGTCTCCCCGTGCATACCAAGTTGGCCATCCATATGGCAGTCAAGGTGTACACCAAAATACATACATAACGAAAGCACATAAAGTAGATGATACTGGTGCAGCTTCAAAAACAAATCTTACCACAAATTCCACTGTAAAAAGGATACATGTATTATAACCCCATGACCAAACTGATCCATCATCTGCAATCCATAGGAGTCGAGGAAATAAAATTTAGATCAACTACTAACAATGGGCATTCAACGTGGCATTTTAACAAACATCAAAAAGACTATTCCAACAAAAGAGCAAGCCTAAATCATTTCGCATAAAACCCAAGAATATAATGAACCTGCAAGAGCAAGATTGTGATAAGCGCCAGCAGCGACAGCCATGAACTTAAGCTCCGAGTCCTGGAACTTGACCCGTACCGGGAAAAGTTCGTCGGATTCTGACCCAGTCCCAAGCCGTCCAAACATTCCTCTGCCCCATGAATACACGTACCCATCCCCTGCGATTTTCCATCCATTGCAAAATACATTATCAAAATCACCCCCATTTAAAAAAAATCCTATCACTATATACAGATCAGAGAAGAAGAAATTGAACTAATAAACGAAAGCTTTTTGCTTTTTGTTTACCAGAGAGAGCTAAAGTATGAGCTTCACCGGCGGCAACTGCAATAACTTTGCGCGGCATGCTGCCGGAATCGGAGACAGACCCGGCATCGGATTCCATTATTTCCGGCGAATATAGAGCTCAATTTTTATGTAGTCGACGGAGCTAATAAAACATATGAAACTGATAAAAAAATGGCGCTGGTTGAGCATGAAATAGAGCGCTTCATTGATGTCTGAAAATGCTTGAATTGTAATTATCTTGAAGCTTTGGGGATACTTTTGGAAGTCCATATTATTTAGTTATATGAGGGTCATTGGTCCCTTTACTATACTCAAATATTTAATTTAGTCCTATACTTTAATTTTATATTATTTAATCACTAAAATTTTTGCAATATCATTAATTAATCTAAATAATTAACAAAATCAACTATATTCTCTAGAAGATTGATTTTTTTTAATTTAGACGAGTCAAATCAAAAAAATTAAATGATCGATTAGGGTCGAGAGGAGTTAGGGTTTATGGTGAAATATCATACTCGACTCGAAAGTAATTATATAAGTGACCTTTATATATTTACGTATAATTGCTACAATACCCTTTATCTATATTTTTCAGTTAGATCTTCAATTTACTTAATAAAATGAGACATTACATGTATATTTAAGTTGGGTGTGGGTTTTACCTTAAAAATGTGTTGGGTTTCGGATAGGGTGAAGTTTTTGTAAAATCGAGTCGAGTTGCGCGACGGAAGAAAGTTGAATTTGGGTGAACTAAACATCCGACTTAACTTGACCTGTGACATTTCTTATTGAAATAAATATTTCGAGAAAAAAATTGCATTAACAATTTAACCAAAATAATTCAAGATATTATTATTCTAACTAACTAACTAATATTACAGAAAAACAGAAGGATCAATAACACTAAATAAAAAGTATAAAGATTAAATCTCTAGTTTGAACATAATAAATGGACCAAAACGGCAATTTAACCTTTCTAAACTCCAAAACAAAAACTGTCATAGTCGAATGTAAATTTTCAACATGCATTTATCAAAAGAACAAAGGTTATCTTAATATGTGACCAAAATGGATTGAAATTTGACCAACTTCCGAATAAAATAAAGTAAAAGTTTATATGTTTTAAGTTAAATTACGTATTTAGTATCTAAACTATCAGTTTTAGTCTTTTTTAGTACTTAAACTTTTGTTTTTCTTAAACTCATACCTAACGTTTTTAGTTTTTAGTTTATTTCAGTATCCTCCATTAAAAACTTTACGTGTTTAGTATATAAACTATTAGTTTTTGGTCCTTTTTAATATCTAAACTTTCAATTTTTTAAAAAAATTTAACGTTAAGTTTTTAATAGGTATGAAAACAAACCAAAACTGATAATTTAGATATGGTTTTAATTTTTTTAAAAATTTAAGTACGAAAACAGACCAAAACTGATAATTTAGATATTAAACTCGTAATAATCACATATTTTACTTTTGACTTTTGAGATAATATTTTTATAGAATGAATGGGATTTTGTCTTTTTAATTATTAATGGAATTTAACTTATTAATAACGTATATACACGTTAAAAATTTCGATATTTAAATTCAATACTTTTATGGGGATTTATATTTCTTTTTATTAGTGAAATCACTTGATAAATTATATTTTTTTTAAATCTCAATTAACGACATACAACAATTTTTATTGGATAAATTACGTACTTAGTACCTAAACTATTAGTTTTATCCGTTTTAATACTTAAACTTTTAATTTCTTTTAAAAACCATACATAAAGTTTAGTTTTCGTTACATTATAGTATCTTGCCTTTAAAAACTTTAGTTTGTGTTTCATTTGTCTACTCCCATTCAAAATTTAACGTTAAGTTTTGAAGAAAAAATGAAAGTCTAGGTATTAAAACGGACCAAAAATGATAGTTTAGGTACTAAACGCATTAAGTTTTTAATGGCGGGTAGTAAAATGAAATGAAAATTAAACGTTAGGCATGGTTTTGGAAAAAAAATAAAAGTTTAGATACTAAAATAGACCAAAACTGATAGCTTAAGTACTAAATGTGTAGTTTACCCTTTTTAAAATACGTTTGTAAAATGAAAAGTCCACAATTATTGTATAAAATAATTATCTCGGATTAAGATGGCGTTGATGATAAGTTATATGATTTGTCAAAGAATATATAATCTTATCGTAAAGAGTTGTAATATCTAAGGTTGTTATTTGTGAGAAACATCTGTCTTGTAATAGATTGTGGTATTATTAATTAATTAATTAATTAATTAATAGAACAATGCCTATCCTTAACCATGTTATTAATTTAAATATGGTCTAATTTAATTTATCATAAAAATTAACAATTTGAATTCGTTTTATCTCGATCCCGGCACGAATTAAGTTAACTCAGCGATTAAGGGAATCGTTGTTATTTATAGAGGTCTCGTGTTCAAGCACCAGAGACTGCAGGGTATTTGAGTCTTCATTATCAATTGATTGAGAGTCTTTAAAATATATACTTCCACCTGTAAGCCCCTTAGATTAATAAACAAATTAATTTGGTATCCAATTTATTGATTGATTAGTTTAAATCGGATTTTGTAAAGGTTCATTATGAGGTGATCGTCCCAACTCAGTTTGTTTTATTCGAAATCATCTAGATTCAAGCCTATGAAATTATTTTAGTGAATATTGGGTCGGATTTTAACCTAGCCAATTAAATTTTTGGATATCAAATGTTTTTTTAATGAAACGAATATCAAATTTATTTCAGGGTGTTAAGAAAAGGTGAATTGAAAAATTTAGGGTCCAACAGTTGTCGACAACAATAGTTGATGGTGGCCGACAATGAGCGACTATAATGTTGATCGAAGACGATGGTTAGAAATTTTAGTTGAATTTAAAGATTAAATTGATATTTTGTCTAAAGTTCGAGAATTAGATTGATATTTTATTTAAAACTTAAGAGTTAAATTAAAAATATTTTTTAGTAATGTGTCACATCATCAAATGAACTATATTTTAACGTTTAAATAATTAAATTATTATAAATTTATAATATAAATAACTAAAACGTTATTTTTTAAAAATCGATTATAAGAAATAAATAAAAATGAAACAAACATAACCATTTTGTGTACTTTTACCCCCCAAAAACTTTAGACTCTCTCCCCGTAGAAACGCGGAGAACATATTTCGTTTCTTACAGCACAGCAGTCCGGGTTTCAAATCAAGGTTTAAAAATGTGATTTCGTTCGTGAAATAGCGGTTTCGTCGTCGTCCGAATTACATGCTACACCCACAATAGCGTATGCGAAGGCCACAATTACGATAAATCCAAAATGAACGAAAACGCGACCGCGATTTGAACACAGCAGCCAATCCGCCGGTCGTTCCCACGTTGCCCTCATGCCTACCACCGGGATGCTTTCGTTAAAAAAATTTTGCTGGTATCAATTTCAATCATCGTTTTCATTATTAATCCTCATTATACGGATTGGAGTAATATTAATCAAGAACACTCTTTCCTACCATTTTTCATTTAATCTTCAGGGTCGTGCAATCTTTGCAAGTGGAAGCCCATTTGACCCCTTGAATACAATGGTAAAGTCATCGTGCCCGGCCAGGTAAGTACCGTCCGTCCCTTGAGCGTTTTCGGAGCTCGAAAATGCAGTTTCTTTAAACCCAAAGTTCGTAAATCTAACATCTCTGCATGTTTGCAAATCTAGGCAAACAATGCTTACATTTTCCCCGGATTCGGTTTGGGGTTGATAACATCCGGTGCGAACCGTGTACATGACGACATGCTTTTGGCAGCTTGTAAGTGCATCGACCCATCTTTGGTTATTTTTCTAGCCATGCAAATGGACTTAACTGGTTTTTCCCCCCTACTGCAACAGCAGAAGCTTTGGCCTCACAAGTGACAGAGGAACAATTTGAGAAGGGATTAATTTACCTACCGTTCTCCAATATCAGAAGTTCTTTGTTATTTTCTTGTATCCTGGGCTCATTGCATAGTTATTAATAGGGTCTATTTGATTTTTTCTTTCTTTTCTCTTCCTATGGAAGCTGTTAGAATACTCTCTTTTATATTTGAAATGAAAAGCAACAATAATGTTCAGCCGTTTAACTCACTGTTGGGAGTGATTATTTGATCGAGTCGAGTAGAAAAATTGTCACGCCCAAGTCATAAGCATTCTGAATATCGAGCTTCGAAAATTCTCTCATTTCTGCATTTCCAAACTGACCATAACAAAGCAATGAATAAAGTACCCCGAACCTGTGATCCAGCAAGCTCGGGCGATTTACAATGATCTCTTAACCATAAAGCCGTGATGATCAACCCGCAACTCTATCCAAATCTATCTCACAAAGGGGCAGTGTCTAAAGAATACACCAGTTTGGATAACAACCAGCAAGGCAAGGCTACATTCCATACAAGATATAGCTCCCTAATTATATTATTATATACACAACATAGGCTCTTACAGTCCATGGTTACCAATTAGTTGGCGAAAATTTTACTACGTACTCGTGAACATATGGATTTTATCGCATTTCATTCGTAACTGAACAACCCCTTATACCCCAAAACGATTTAGGCTTCAACTTCTTGTTTGTTGCGGTGAAAAGCCACCCCATTTGGGTTTCACATGTCATGCAGTTTATTATTGTCCATGCATACCTGTGGGGCATGGCAATTGAGTTATAATTATGATTATAAACAGAACAATACAAATATAATGTTATGAAACACATTCTTCATATTAATTGCAAAACACGGCTATTCAGTAAATTATGGTTAAACAATGGAAATCATGAAAACCGAACAAGATCATATCACCTTGTTCTTGACAACTATATCAATATGGCATGTTTCCAGCCCTATCGTCTTTAAAACAACTGTTTACCGGTCATTACTGGTTACTAACTGAAGCTATTCTACGGAATTGATTTCCCAGCTAGAATTTAAACATAAGTTGGGTTATCCCGTAAGGAGACGTGCTCTCATGAAAATAACATTGACAATCTCAAAGTTCATGTTGACCCCAGACAAATATGATAATCCAATATGTGATGGGAAGACCTCAACTACCCTGTTATTTAGCATAACATGATTGGGTTCATGTTAACCTTTGAGAAAAGAGTGTAATAACATACCCAGGAAACCAGCTGTACTCTTTATGCGGTCGGCCTCTGAGAGCTAAACCCTTTGCTTTTCGAAAAGTCATTACCTCATGCACATAGCCATATGAGTTGACATAAGCACCCAGAGGACCATCAGCAGACATCACCAACATATCACTGCGCCTAGCAATAACAGTCTAAAGAAAGAAACTGGTAAAAACATAGCCAATAGCACTGCATACTGTACATTAATGAAGGAGAAAGATGCAACCATATGACTGAGGGTATACACACACAAGAGAGAGGAATACCTTACAGATCTTGCAACAAACACAGTCGAGTCTTTCAAGTAACTCAATTTCTCGGCGCAATCTATGTGAAATGCCATCAATTTCCAGAAGCTCCTGCCTTGTAGGGTCAGAGATGGGAATTTTACTTGCAATATAAAAAGATAAAAGATCAGGCTTATTCACAAAACCATCCATGCTTGGCGTCCCAACTACTTGTTTCCACATATCTGCAAAATTAGCAAATATAAAACATTTATCATTGTTGATACATGTGAACTAGACCAGACCAAGAAGAAACAACTAACTCAAAAAACTCTAATTACAAAAACACAAAGTGCGATAGAGACATAGAGATATAACAAATCAACACTCCCAACAAATGACCAAAGAAGTTGCCTTAAAATAAATTCTAAAACTCAGCCCTGAACCAGGAATCACTGGCAGAAAAATCTTTAAAGCATGAAAACTGAATGACGATGTGGCAAATGAGCAAAGGAAGACAACCAAAATCAAATTGAGATACCTGCTGCCTTCTGAGCAAGACAAAATGAGTCATACATATGATATACCCAAATGGGCCAGAATGCTCTTGACACTGTACTTGAAAGATGAGACCTTGGTCCTGCCACTTTATGAGTCATGGATTTGGTCCCAATTCCCAAGTCAGAATTTCTAACTTGTTTTGTATGGCCAGAAGTTGATGCACGTATGGAGGAAGGGTCATTTGTACATGGACTTCCTAATTGGCTGTCTGAAAATTTACCGTCATCACCACTACTTGTTGACTCATCCGTCCCATCAGACTCATAGCCGGCACCAATTGCAGCTTGATGAATTCTCCGTTCTGTTTGAGAAAGTTCATTCTCAAAGCTTTCCTCAGAATTTGCTTCTGAATCATTTTCATCATTCCTTCGTCCATGTGATAGAGCATGTAAAGATAGCATATGCTGGTTTCGCAGGTTACTCAATGGCACCAACTTTGCACATGCATCGCGAGGAGTTCTAAATGGCACATCTTCTTCAATAATTTGAACCTCGCCACAAGGCTAAAGAGAATGATAATTTATAAGCAAATCAACATTCTATCACACAGGTACTCCAACAAAAAAGATATTTGCGAATATTTTTTTTAAGAAAAAAGAACATTTTTTTCTTACCGCCCCTTCAGCATCAACCCAACAGCGTCTTAAGCGAAACCGCTGCCGGCCACGAGTAACTACATTAATACTACCATCCTCTACGGGACGATATTGACGAATCTGCAAAAATTAAAACATTTAGTTAAAAATACAATAAGCCAAGCTTAAAATAATTATGAATTCAGAGTGGACAAAGTGCTCAGAAGATTAGGTACGACATGACAAACAGAAATAACCTAAACACTAAACTTTCTCAAGTCCAGTAAATAGGCTTATCCACAAGTCAGTTTGACAGCGGATGTGCATTTGTAACAGCATTTTTTCTCACCTATTTATTTCCACCTATACCTAAACATGTTCACTGCATTTGTTAAAATCTTGAATAACCTTTATCTTCATATATGCAACTGATGTTTTTGAAAATAGGGCGGTTTCTTCAAAGATTTAACAACTCTTACACAATGCTGTAAGCTGCTAGAGGTAAAATGTCATACTATGCAAAATAAATGCCTTTCAACCAGAAAATAAACGAACAGGAGGTTTCAGCATATATACCTCTGCAGTTGTCCCTATTTTTGCTTGCCTTACTGGTCCATCCACAGGGTCTCTGTAAACACGAACCTGGGCAAAGGATCAGATCTAGTTTCATTATCCAAGAATAAAGATAAAAAGGAGAGAAATTGCATATGGAGAAAAGTAATACATAGAAGACATGATGAGGAGTCACCTACCACACCCATGGTGTAAGGAGCATCAACCTGGGTCATTGCTCTGTTAATCACAGCTACAAAGTTGGGTTCAATAACTCTAAGGGGAAGTGTGGCCTCTGGGAACAGGACTACCCCTGGTAAAAATTTAAGTCATTTAATATGTTAATACAAAATATAAAGATTATTAATAGAAGTAAGAAAACATCCAGACTAATATGAAACCATGAGATTTAAAAACTGGTCTTTCGAAACTGATTACAAAGCTCAAAAGCTATAATAAATGGATTAGACTTGTGTAAAGCGTTTAGGAAGCCACTCTATCCAGTGGCACACAGGTCAAAGTTCGATAAATAAGTTGAATATCTAATGCTCCTAAAGTTCTCTGATCTTACCGATCAATAACAACACTAGACCTTAATCAATCAATATCCTTCAAAACACCACAATGTATGAACATATATAATCATGAAATCTGAAACAAAAAATAAACAGCGTACGAGTATAAATACCTTCAAGATAGTATAATGGGAGGTTCACTATAGCACCACCTTCCCAAAATGAAGATCTGTGATGCGTATCATCGACATCTGTCATATGAATTTTGAGGAAGCAAGTCTCAAACCGTTCAGATAACCAAAAAGATTGTGTCGGTAAATACAGATTATATGATTACCGCCGAGATATGAATGTAAGGAAGTCAATTGGGTATTGAAGGTGAAGTCGTCTGTCGAAGCATAGCCTCTACAATATGAACAACAAAGTTACAAGCCGTTAACGAATCATAGCAATCGAAAACTGAAATATCAATATAAATTATATCTTTCACAAAAAAAATAACAAAAACAGGAGTCTCCGAATAGTTCAATCTCTTAATGAATTTAAAATTTTCCTAAACCCTCAGTTCAAACCAAATTTAGGAACTCCAGGATGAACGACAATAAATTATGAATGCAATGAGTGAAGAAACGAATCAAATTGGGGAAATGAAAGGAAATTTGAAAACGATTAGGGTAAATACGTGGCATCGGGATCATCGTCGGACGATTCGAGAAGACTATCGACTTCTTCGACCTGCAACTCTTCGTGATCGAGCTCTAGAATGTGTTGGATCTGTCGCCTCTCAATTTCGTCATCCATTTCCTTCTTTCGAGTGTTTCGGGTTTGCCTTTCCCCTTTTTAGGGTTAGTGATATAGGAATTACTATCGATATCTATTTATCGGGTAAACTACAGAATTAGTCATCAACTTATTATTGTTTTTATATTTTAGTCAACGAACTATTTACTTACTGGGAAAATTACACCATTAGTCACAAACTTATTATCTTTTTATATTTTAGTTACCAAACTATTTTTTGTGTGTGTGGAAGTGTCGCTAATGGTATATTTTTTTCTTATTTTGATCCTTAGTCATTAAAAAATAACCACGAGACTGATGTATATTTTTTTTGGTATAATAATAAGATTAACCCTAAACGTTTGCATAAATGATCACTTTGTCTCTTATCATTTTTTAACATTTTCGGTCTAAACGTTTCATTTTAGAGTAAAATGTCCTCTGGGTCCTCTGGTTGGATGAAAATTGACAATTGACTAAGTATCAATGTTTCAATGGACGTGATAAGTTTATTTGTCTTCAAACAAGTTCATCCGATAGGTGGTTTCATCCACGAATGCTCCTCGACGTCCTTTCCATGAATTTGACTCGGGCTTAACTCGATGCGGCCATAGCTTTTGCCGAGCTGTAGCTGCGATGAAGGATGAAATCAGCCGACATTATAAGGTCATTGAAGATCAACTCATTCCTTTTATTCCGTACCCGCTAAATGATCGACGCAAACATAGATGACTACGTTGGCTCCCCATTTCTACAAGGTTTCTTCAATACCAGATTGTTCTCAATCCACGTTTGAGGTCACTATTAAAGTTATACGGTTCACATTTACAATGTTAAATTATCAATTTCTCTCCTAGCGTATTTTCGTATTAATTTAACCTTTAAAATTGTTTAATTTAATCAATATTTACCTTTGTCCGTCTTGACTAACAAAACTGTTAGTTTCTGATGACGTGGACACCAGGTATTTCCACGTGAGATATCTTTGATGATGTATAAACTAGTTGACATGGTAAAAAAAAAACAAAATAACACGGGCTAAAAAAACAAAACCCTAAGGTGGCATTTGGTTCGTTGGAATGTTTATGAGGGAATTGTAATCTGTTGGAATTGGAATCCAATTCCATATTCTGTTTGGTTCGCAGACATGTCAGATGAATTTGATTTCAGTAATGTAAAATGACAGAATTACCCTTCTTGTTTTTTTACTTTATTTTAGTTTATTTTACAACTTACATGTAGTAATATATTATAAAAATTAAAAAATATTAAATTTTCATTTTATTGATTGATTATTCATTTCAATAAATTATAAAAATCATGCTAATAAACATTATAAGTTAAAATCATCGCAATCAAAATATGTTAATAAGTTACTAAAAGATAGAGCAATATTTCGATACATTCCAATCAGAGTATGTTAATTAGTTACCAAAAAATATACCAAAAACTATTTTTATTCAATATATGAATTAGAAACTCGACCCGACACGACTCAAAATAATAAAAAATTATTTTTATTCCATAAAAACATTGACTTAATTGAAAAAAATTATATATAGAGGGGTATTATTGTAATTATTCCTAAATATACAAGGTAAAATTATATTATTTTTTTCGGGTCGGTCCGGTTTTATTCACCCTAAACCCAAACCCGACCCGACCTGACCCTAATATCACACTTAAAAAAAACCCGAACCGACTCGACCCGAATATCACACTTTAAAAACCCAACCCGACCCGAACAAAATAAAGTTTCATCCGACCCGACCCGAATATATGAGTTAGAAATCCGACCCGACCCGACCCGAAATAATAAAAAATTATTTTTATTTAATAAAAACAGTGACTTAATCCGACCCGACCCGAATTATATATATTTTTGGGTAGGTCCGGTTTTTTCACCCTAAACCCGAACCCAACCCAACCCGAATATATGAATTAGAAACTCGACCCGACCCGAAATAATAAAAAACACTGAGAGAACAAATTCCCAAAATCACGATTGAATGAAAACTTCAGAATGTATCTTCAACCCAAAAAACAGAATTGAATAATCTCCCAAAATCGTACAAGTACCCTAAAATCGAGAGAGAATAAGTAGGTTCGTGAATAATCGAGAGAAGGTTTGTGGGTTGTGTTAGAGCAACCCAGAATCTATCTTGTCATGGTCCCCATGCTTGAACAGCATAAAGAGATCATAATTTCCATAAAACAAAACAACAGTTCTTCTAAAGAGACATGCCTCATCAGTGGCTTCTGCAAAGTATCTGACCTAGCACCATCCTGCGAACTTACAATCTTTCCGACTGAGATACTCGCCTTGCAATTCAGGTTCTGCACATTGGTACTCGAAACAAATACACTTTCAGCAAGTTCTACGGCTGCCGCTTGAGCACATGCTTTGACCACCTCTTGATCAACCTCAACACAAACCCCTTTCCAGTTCAAAATTCTCCTAGAAGATCCAATTTCTGGATCATTGACCAAAGCTGATGCAAAATCTGCAATTTTCTCTTGATCCAATCCAGCTTTACATGTTCCCCTCATTTCAGAATTATGAACTTCAAATGAAGAAAGCAACTCCTGCCTAGCTGGTTCTCTCATCTGCTCAGCTGATTCTACATTTCTAACCACAAATGAATTGCCTGCAGATTTGGTATCAGCATCCCCAGTTTCTGGCCGCTGTACTTTAACTGCTTGAACGTTACTAATATGAGATGTTCCACTAGACCTGCTTGTAATAATATCTGGAGAGACCGACTTCATTCTCGGGGGACTAATCGAGGCTCGCTTCTCAGGCTTGCTCAAATTTTCGTCAACTGACGCATCAGCTTATTTTCTCTTAATTTGTCTTTCTGCAGAGCCTGAGCGAGACCTCGTGGCTTCTTCGCAAGTTTTTCCAGTATGCTGGCTTGGATGCCTCAATGATCGAGACCGCCTATATCCATCAGGGAAAGCAAAGGCAGGGAGCTGCCTCCTACGAACATGAGAAACATAAATATCCATTCCTGGTTTCCGGTACACGTACATGCTTATCTCTTGTCTGAACTCATCAACTGTTCCACGAATGTCAAATTGTTGACCTTCTAGACCACTCGCTCCCTCTTTCCTCTGCAAGCCCATGAAGAAAACACAATGTGGGATTTGATTGGATGTATCGACATACTCATTTGGGTGAGGGTGACACTGCAACATTCCATTTGTGTCCCGCTCTATCTGCATTGTGAAAAGGAAACATCATCTTCAAAGTCATATTAATGATTAAATAATGCAAGCAGCTCACAGCTCAGTAGAGTAAATGGACAAGTTAATGTTCCACCTTCAAGGTAAGCCGTCTAAGTCGCGACTCCACCCAGCCTTTCCATGACAACAAATCATCAGCATCTGCAGAAAGTATGTCAACTTGTAGATAGTTTTTGTACGCCTCAAAAAAAAAGATGGGGGTCAAACAAAGCACTCCATTGAGCTTTGTTTAGCTCAACCTCCTACAAGAATAAAATGACCAAGTCAACAATATATGTCATCTACAGTTCAAACTACAATATAGGCAGCTGGAACATAAAAAAAGAGCCAAGTGCTCTCACCTCACATGCTCTATTACCAAATCGGAACTGTTCCATCATAACACGAAGTGTGCTTGAAGAGACATTGTAACTGGAATTCATGCAAGGGTATGCAGGAGTTATTATAGGCATTTGATGGCAGCGGTCCCGAGGATTCTTGCGAGGATCCCAGATGGGAAAGCCAAGTTCATCCTCTTCTAGGGTTTGGCCACCTCCATTGAGTATATACTCTAAAAAACCGAGATACCAGCACACTAGGTACCGCATTGGGATAAAGTTGGCACAAGTTTAAGGATTTGATCAGCAACCCTACACCATTAAGACTCCGAACAGTTTGCTCATCAACATTGTGCAGCACAGATTGGCGTGAAATGTCAATGTCCTGTTGAGTAAGTATCATAGGAACCATATATTACGCAGCAAATTTCACATGATGAAAATTCTACACTTGCCAATCCCAACTCCTTGTCAACTTCATTTTGTGAACAAACAAAATCATCCAAATATGCTGTTTCTTTTTAGATTCTATGCCAGAAGTTGATTTGCTTTAAGAAGAATGATAAGATGATTTGGTTAAAAGAATACCATATAAAATTTAACGTTAAGCTTTGGAAAAAAAATGAAAGATTAAATCGATGGTTTAGGTACTAAACGTGTTAATATTTTTATTGACGGGTACTAAAATGAAATAAAACTAAACATTAGGTATAAACTTAATTTTTTTTTTCTTTTTCCCAAATTAAGTTATAAATTAGGAAACGAATTATATCATTAAAGAGATATAAAACAAGTGATATTATTTTAAAGGGTAAAGTACACAAATGGTCCCCCAACTATAGGGAATTGCTCTGTTAAGTCCTCTAACTATTAAATGTTACAAAATGGTCACTCGACTATTCATATGTTCTAAGCTCGTCATTTTCTGTTAAAAAAAATTAGCGATCTTCTGAGTTGGACGTTAACATGTTGGCAGAGATATGATAAAATTCGATCCTAAAACTATTTGAGTTGTGTTTTGTGTATTGACACAATGTTTAGATTATGTCGATGAATTAGTGCTTGAAATATTATGTCTCAAGCCAATGTTTGAAAGCAATAGACATCATTTAAATATGATTTTATCATGTCGTAATCAACAGGTTAAAGTCCAACTCAAAAGACTTTCATTTTTTAATAGAAAAATACAAGTTTGAAACATATAAATGGTTAAGTATCCATTTTGTAACATTTAATAATCGATGACTCAACAAAATAACGCTATATAGTTAGAGAATCATTTTATAACTTTAAATAGCCAAATGACTTAACAAAGTAGTGTCTTATAGCCGAGAGATCATTTGTATATTTTAAATTTTTTTAATAAATTTAAGGGTAAACTACACATTTAGTACCAAAACTATTAGTTTTTGTCTATTTTAGTAACAAAACTTTTATTTTTTTTCAAAATCATACCTAATGTTTAGTTTTAATTTCATTTAGTACCTCATCGTTAAAAATTTATCGCTTTTAGTGCCTAAACTATCAATTTTGGTTTGTTTTAGTACCTAAACTTTTAATTTTTTCAAAAGTTAACGTTAAATTTTGAATGGGTACTAAAATGAAACAAAAACTAAACTTTAGGTATGATTCTGAAAAAAATAAAACTTTAGATATTAAAATGAATCAAATTTGATAGTTTAGGTACTAAACACGTAATTTACCCTAAATTTAATAATATTTTTATATAGCCTTTATATCAACTTAAAGGGTAAATTATACGTTACTCACTAAACTTTACTCGCTATCCTATTTCAATCACCGTACTTTCAATTTTTTCAATTTGCTCACTGAACTTTAGACATTAAACTGTTTTTGTCACTCGACTGTTAAATTTCTAACGCCATTAAATTAAAATTGAAAAAAAATTAAAAGTACAATAAGTGAAATAGGAGAGAGAGTAGTGTTCAGTGAGTAAACTTATGTTATGTTTTATTATTAAAATAAATCACGTGAGCACGTCGTTACTTAATAAACAGTCGAGTGATAAAAAATTCAATATCTATTATTCAGTGAGTAAATTGAAGGTACGGTGAATAAAATAAGATAGAAAGTAAAGTTCAATGGATAAGCTTGTAGTTTACCCCCAAATTAAATTACAAATTAATAAATCATTCAAGAAAGCCCTACGTGGACAGCATAGAATCACGAGATCTTCACAGATACATCACGAAATTAAAAAAGAAAAAAAGATTTAATAAAGGGAAATGGAGCCAAGCTTGAAAGCAAAATCCAATGGTGAGTGTTTTTGGCAAGGAAAATAGTTTAAAATAAACATCAAATGGATAAGAACGATTGTGGCCGACCAATGGCAGAAAGAGTAAAAATATTGAAAATCCAAGACGAAAAAGGTGCTTCTAGTTCCATCCAAAAACTGGCCTAAATCTCCACGGTTTCCTAATTTCTTCGTTTAAGTTGCAAAATCACAGATTCTCCGATCTGGGTTTTTGTCCGAGTTGTTGCAAAGTTAGTTTATTTTGATTCCAAGGTGCATTTTGAAGTCTGGGTATCTACGAATTTAGGTTTTTGATAGTGGGGTTTAGGTGTTGAATTTTGAGTTTTTTAGTGGTGGTTTTTAGGTTTGGCGGTGAAATTCATATTTTATCTGTTTGAATTTTGGTGAAATTTTGATTCAGGAAGCAAAATTAATGAGAGGGAAAGATGATGACAAGATAATGGAGCCTATGTTCCCTAGGCTTCATGTTAATGATACAGAGAAAGGAGGGCCAAGGGCTCCTCCAAGGAATAAGATGGCCCTTTATGAGCAGCTCAGTATCCCTTCACAGAGGTTTAATCCTAGTAATACAAGCAATTCAATTCCTCCTACTTCCTCAAGCCAGGTGTGTTGATTATTTACGGCTCTTGCAACTTATCTATGTGTTTTTATGTTGTTCTTATTCGTTCATTAGGTGCCGGTGCCGGAACGGGCTTAAGATTTTATGCTGGTTGAACTTCTAAAATTTTAGGGGTTGAACTTATAATTATAAACTTTTAGGGACAAAAACAGATTACCAATAGAAAATACAAAGAAAATATCGAAAATATATGGTAATTTGAAATTTTTGGAGGCCCTTGGTCTGTCCCTGATTAGGGGTGGGTAATTCCTTTATTTATGATATGCTTTGTGTGCATCTCTGGTGGGGGGGGTTTGGTGAGGTGTTAATTATGTCCTTAGTACTTAATTCGAAGGCGATGGTAATTATGGTGATTCTGTAGGCATGGTGGTTTATGTTGTAACTGGTTGATGCTTGCAGGAAAGTAACCTTGAAAGGAATATGCATTTCCCATCGCATTCGGCGACTACTAATCTGGCTAGGCACCATCTTGGAGGACTGAGTGCAAATGCTCGTGTGACAGGCTTTGAATTGAGAAAGAAGGTCAGAGATGAAAATGATTTTGCTGTTCCTGTTTTTCTTAATTCAGAGACAGGTCAACATTATAGCAGAAGTAAAGATGGCTTTGATGGGGAAAAACTCCAAAATGTTCGTGATGAGGATGCAAATAGAGGTAGCTCTTCTGGTGCCGGTTCAAGAAGGGAAGTCAAAGATCATAGTGTAGAGAGTTCAAAAGCATGTAGAAGTAGGGAGCGATCGATAAGAACTGCAGACATATCAACTAGAGAAATGATTGATGGACGTGCCAATGAAGTCAATGTGTCTCCTAATAAAAATTCTGGGGAGATCCCTGCATCTAGATCAAGTAGATCACAGGAAAATGATGCTTGCTCGGTTCAAATGTTGAGAGCGGGGAGACAAGAAGTTGATAATGGATGTACTGATGATGCTGCCTTGACGACAACTATTGGTGAGGGAACCCTTTCTCGGAAGAGAAGCATGTCTTATTCAAAGTGGAACCACAGTCTTCCCGATGAAACCACTAATGACAGTGAATGCCATGAAGACAAGACTTGTGGCTCACTAGAGTTGGCAAATGGAGATAAAAGCGATAATGTCTCTGAGACCTCCATGGTGGATTCTGCATCAAGCTTGGATATATATCTCCTGATGATGTGGTGGGAATAATAGGTCAGAAGCGTTTCTGGAAAGCAAGGAGAGCGATTGTCAAGTAAGTGATCATTGTTAAGTATTATGTCTTGGATTTATTTTGCTTTTTCTTGTTCTTAATGAGGGTACTTCTTTTCCTTTTAATGCTGAATTTAGTCATACATATTGAGAATGATAGAATGAAAATCATGCACTTGAAACAAGAAACTCTCTAGGTCCCTTACGACCTACAAGGACTCAAGGAGGGGTGGAACAAGAAGTCTAGCCTAGCTTATGTTATATTAGATGATCCAATGTGATGTTTCAGGACACATCGCATGGTCCAATGATGAATCATTGCCTTGATATCTGATAAAATGCACGTAGAATTCTTGTAATTGGTCGATTTTGGAACCGGTGCTCCCGGGACCTTGAAGCAATTTTATAGATTGATATATTGGCATAGAAAAATTTGTCCATGCAATGTTTTTCATGAAAATTTATTTGAATTATCTATTACTATTAGTTTAAATGTGATTATATGTTCTGAGGTTTGTTCTATTATAATATATCTTGTTTTGGTATCAAGCTGTAATTTCTACTCCCATGGTTGTTATTTGGTGGAAATAGAGCCACTGCTTTCACTCATTATGAAAGTTATACAAATAGCTGCAAATATATTGACTAGGATCACTATTTCTAGCTATTATCATGTTATTAAAGTCGACATTAGCGTGCCGAATGCAATTTGGATTACTGATAGTAGGAATAGAATAAATGCTATATTTTGGAACATAGTAAATATGGCTTTGAAGGAGGACGAGCAATGGAGGATTATCCCTGGAGCTAATGTTGGGTGGATCTCGGAGGAGGGTGATTAATGCATATTGGATTGGCTTTGTTTTTATTGTACTGAAGCTAATGTTCTATATTTGGCTGCTTCGAAGATGAGATTCAAGAATTTTTCGGATTGACATTTATAAGTGCCTTCAGGTTGATTATTATGGTGTTTTCTATGATATGATGCTAGCGTATCTGTTTGCACGATATTACCTTCTGTTTGTTAGATTTTGCTTTAGAAACATCTAATTGCTATGAAGTGCACAAGGAATGTTGTCAAAACCGATGTTATTCAGTCTCGAAAGAGTTACAAATCACCCCTCCCCCAAGCGTAGAACAAAGATTTCAGTACCGATTGCTCATATGAAGCAATTGTTGCCTATGTAATGATTTAAAAAAAAACTGTACCCAGATGATGCTTTGAAGCATTATTATCATAAGAATTCAGTAATTCAGATGTTATTTGCCTGTCATAACTGTATTACTCTGACCTCTGCGACCTTCTCTCGATAAACTCTTGTTATTCTCTACAGTCAACGAAGAGTATTTGAAGTACAAGTGTTTGAGTTGCATAGGCTGATTAAGGTAAGGTCTAAGGTGATCCTGGATCTTGTTTATTTATTTCTACTGGTACACACATAAAGACACTTGTATATATACGGTTAAAATACTTCATATTTTGCATTGAAACAGGTTCAGAAACTAATTGCCGGATCTCCCCTTCTCTTGCTCGAGGGCGTGGCCTATCTGGGCAAACCATCTTTAAATGGCTCTCCTGCAAAGAAGCTTCCACCAGAGTTGATTGTAAAGCCAGTGCCACAAAACAAGCGCAAAGATGACACCGAGAAGCCAAGTCATAAAATGGAATGTTCAGCAGAGAACGCGTTGGTCAGACATCCCTCTCTTCTGTGAAAAATGGTAGTCAGCGTTCAAATTACAGGCCATTCATCGGAAATCCACTTCCTTCTGCTACTAATGGTGAAAACAAAATGAACCCTTGGTGTTTCAATCAAATGCTCGGACAACAGTGGTTGGTCCCTGTTATGTCCCCCTCCGAAGGGCTGATATACAAGCCCTATCCTGGACCTGGATTAATGGGATCTGTTTGCGGAGGCTATGGACCATATGGACAAACTCCAATGATTGGCAACTTTATGGCTTCAGCTTACGGTGGTTCGACTCCTCCTCATCAAGGACATGGGATTCTCCCCGGTTCTCCTTTACCCGTTCACTCATACTTCCCTCCATATGGGATGCCAGTGTGAACCCGGCATTCTCAGGTTCTGCTATGGAACAAATGAACCAATTTTCCGCACCGGGTTCCCATGCCCCAAGTGGTCAGTTATCTGGAAGAGGAGTACAGCATCAAAGTTCATGTAATATGCCTACCAGCAAAAACAACACAGAGTTCCAGGCATCTAAAGATACCGAGCAAGAACGGTGTACGGAAAGAAGTCCCGGTGAGAGAGCAGAGAAAAATGGAGCCGATAGTACTGCCAAAGGGAGAAACGCACCTCCACTTCTCCCCACAGCTCAATCCATTCAAGACGGAGCCTCGCGGCCTCGTGAAACTGACCAGAGGACAAGAGTTATACGAGTCGTGCCGCGTAATCCGAGATCAGCCACCGAATCGGTGGCTCGTATTTTCCAATCTATACAAAGGGAGAGGAAGCTGTGTGACTAAACAAACAATTACTGGTAAATGATCTCGTGTGCTGCTGGATGATCATTATCATCTCTTGTAACTGTAACCTTTACTGTAGTGTGGGTTGTGGCTTATTCGTATGTAGATATATGTTTAAAAGATTACTAGTCGATGTAATATGAATTTTGTTTTGTCTCTTCATTCTATGAAAATGATAAGCTTCTGGGTGATGATGATTGTATCTTTTATGACCTGTGTTCATGTCCTCTCTTGTTAGATCATTGATTCATTGGATTCTTTTAGGACGTTGTTTTGACAAAACTTTAGGCAGGTTTAAATTTTGGCGTAATGCTGCTAAAATTAGTCCCAACGTTGTCAAAATAGTCATTTTAGTTATTATTATATTTTTTTGGGAGCATTTTAGGCCGTAACGTCTCATTTCAAGACAAAAAGACTCATAATATTTGACAGAATTAGAACAAAATGACTCCTAATATTTGACAGAAGGATCAGTTTGACCCTTATTCTTTTTGTTTTCTGAAACATTTTAACTCCCAACATTTCATTTTAAGTTAAAAGAGACCTCTATTTTAGAGTATTAATCGTATGTTAATTTACATTTATAGAGGGTTTTTTACTCCAAAGGGAAACATTGAGGTTAAAACGTTCTAAAAAATTAATAAAAGTTAGAATAATCATTTTAATAAACATTGAGAGTTAATTTTTAATATTATACCTTAAATTTTAGGCTCAAGGGGTAGTTGCATTAATCTAGCTTGAATTTCATGAATTATATACTATAATTTGATCACGAAAATCATTGTTTAATTTTTTATAATAATATGAAATAATTATAAAATAATATATATTTAGATTTTTTTTAATTTAACGACCACATAATTTAAAAACGTAGTTATTTAAATTTAAAACTTTTAAATAGAACAATATATCTTTTTATTATTTAAACCACTTGATAGATTTAGAATTTTATATTTTCATATAATATTATTTCTAATCTAAAATTTTAAAATTTAATATTTTTAACATAAAATTTCATATATATCTCTGAATTTAAGCGTCTATTTATATTAATCTAATAATTTAAAAATATATATTTTAAATTATATATTACGTCGGATCATGCCTCTCTACTCGTACATTTGTCTTTGAAACCTTATCCCGTATCGTATAAATCACTCTTACTCTTTCGGCTAAAATGCATTTTCACGATTGTTTCTTTATTTAAATCCACGTGATTATAAAATAATATTTTTTATTTTAAATTTAAATCAATTTAATTTTAAATTATTGATTTATTTCGATTAAATTTAGATTTCTACCAGAATTAACAAGTCTACCAAAGGTAAAAGATTTGGGTTAATTTTTAATTTCCCCCCCCACCCAATTCATCTCAATGATGAAAAAGGGTCTTCATTTACACCACTTCGAATCCTCTCCCACCTCCTACAAAAAACACCAACTTACCTTTAACATGTCGTCATTCAATACTCGAATTCGATTCGTCTTTTTATTCCGAATCCGATTCCATGTTAATATTTCCCATTGCCTTCAATCCTCTCGGCCTCTGCAAACATCCGAAAAATACTCAAAAATCGAGTTCGAACAAGATGGTTGTTTTTGTTTAAAACACAAGTGTCGGCCAATAAAATTTTATATTATCTGGTTTGGATTACTAAATTAATAGATCGGCTACTGATTAGATCATGTGAAATCTTTCGAGTATAGTATTGTACAAATTTGATACCTTCTTTGAGATCTTCTTCTCCCTGACCTCGTATCGATCAAGGGTTAGATCACATAGCCACGCCCCCGGACTTACCAACTGTAAAAAAAGAAAATCCCCGATTAGAATTTCAGTGTTCGATCGATTGGCCGACCGATTCAGATTAGATATTACCTAAACTACCATGGCCTAATAATGTTGACCTATTAACGGCCAATTCGAATTAGATATTACCTAAATTATACCATGGCCTAATAATGTTGAAAAGGAAAGATAAAAGGAAATAATAATTTGGTGCTTTGCGTTTTTTATGCATCACCCCCGTGGTCCACCCTGGCAAGACAACTATTCAACCATGAGAAAAAAACAAACCCTACAATAACAGTGTTTTTACATAAATGCCCTCCGGACAACGATGCGTCCCAGCCGTCGAAGGTTCAAGTCTTCCTAAATAAGAAAACCATCAACAACCATTTTTTAATTTATTTTTGGATAAATTAAAAATGTAATACTTAAACTATTAAATTTGATCTTTTTTATTATATAAACTTTCAAATTTTTCAAAATCATACATAAAATTTAGTTTTTGTTTTATTTTAATATGCCGCCATTAAAAAATTTAATTTTATTTTAGTATCTTCATCTAAAACGAACCAAAATGATAATTTAAGTACAAAACACGTTAAATTTTTAACGACGAGATACTAAAATGAAATAAAAACTATATGTTAAGTATAATTTTGAAAAAAGTAAAAATTTAAACACTAAAATAGACCAAAAATAATAGTTTATATACTAAATACATAATTTACCATTTATTTTGTTATTTTATACTGTATGGTCGGTTTGCAATGCGCAAAAACATTATGGGTTACAACCTCACACAGACACAGCCTTTGCAGTCATATTCTCATCCACTCATGGACTGACACGTACACGAGTATGTTTCACTCACACTTTACCAGCTCTAAAAGGTTTTCTTGTCTTCTTTTTTTCGTGGGAAAGCGAGGAGCCATTATTTGACGTAAAATTCTCGTGTAGTTAGTTCTCTCTACCTCATCTATATGACTATTTACCCAATCCAAATAGAAAATTAGTTTTGATTTTCAAATCAAAATCTGCTCTAATCTAATGTCTAGATACTCAATTCAAGGAAGAGAGTAAGAGGGGCTTACGTTGAGCGTCCGTTGAATAAATTTCGCTCGTTTTTTGGGTCTCTGTGGCAGCTTAGATCCTTTGATGGCCATGAAATCCTCTTCCTTCTCTTTATTCGTCAAAGCAATCACGAATTTCGGTGGCCAGACGATGGGCGGAGCCGCCGCAGCTGCCGCCTCGCCGCTTCCTGAAGAGGAGCCTCCCTTTCTGCTATCGTGAGCCATGTCAGAAGACGCCGCTGATTTGTTGTTGTTGTGGCTGCTGCTACGGTGGTGGTGGTGGTTTGTTATGGTTGTTACCACCCACTCTCTTATCGTGCGCACCCCTATCTGGTGAAGCGAATCCCCTTACAGCTCCGTTGCTTTGGCCTCTCATAGCACCGGAATTCTCAGAGTTCCTGGAAAAAAATATTAACAAAACAAATTCACATATAAGAAAAATCAAAGACAAAAAAAAAAGAAGGGTAAAAAAACAAAACAAAACAGAATGATTTGCGGTAAAGTTTTGGAAAGTAAATATAAAGAGGGGTTAAGTTGTAAATTTTGAATTTACAAATATAACCTCGGGAGTGATCCAGAATTCTTAAATGTTGAGACTTTGAGATTATGGGTTTTAAATAAGAGAGTCGTTAAAGCTTTGGAGAGAGGAGAGAAAAGAGTGGGTCTAAAAGGAACGCAGGCCGTTTTCTGGCCGTTGGATTAAAGCCATCTTTTGGCTTTACGGTGGATTAAGGTTACGTGTTGAAGACTTGATGTATGGGTTGGTATTAGAAAGTGGGACCAGATTCCTAAATCCAATCTCCGATCCGACGGCTGAGGTGGTTTGTGATGTAGACCTGTGGTCCAAGAACCCCACGGATGCACGGAGCTAGGATCAGATGGTGCACGGTGCAGAGACATCAAACAAACCAACAAATTATCAAGTGTCGAGTGTCTCAAGCAACATCAACCACCATGCATTAGTAGCACCAAAGGGATGAAAACAAAAAAAATCTCAAAGAAAAATACAATAACTCATATTTTCCTTCGCAAACAATATTAATCCATCGTCATATATCGACTATGGATTAAGATCGTTTTCGAAGAAAAAAATTAAACGACTTATGATACGTTAAAATAAAATAAAAATCTCAATTAATATATCAAATAATAAGAATTCTAAACACACTAGCACCTAGGGGTGGGAAATAAAGGTCGACCCGACCCGAATATGACTTAGAAACTCAACCCTATCCGTCCCGACCCGAAATAATAAAAAAATTATTTTTATTCAATAAAAATGACTTAATTGAAAAAAATATAGAGAGAGAGGTATTATTGTAATTATTCCTAAATATATAAGGTAAAATTATATATTTTTTCGGGTCAGATCGGTATTTTTTACCTTAAATCCAAACCGATCCGACCCAAATATCACACTTAAAAAATTCAACCCGATCAACCCCAATTTTTTTATTAAAAAAAATCTGACCCGATCAAATCGAAATCCGTCGGGTTCGGATTGAGTACCTATCCTACTAGCACCAAAGAAAAAAAATAAAAATTTCAAAAAAGCACAATAATTCAAAAGAAGAATCACAAACGATCTTAATTTGTCGCCGTACACGACAACAACCTAATATCACTTTTAAAGGAAAAATACTAATCATACGACGATAGATTAAAACCATTTGCCATAAACAAAAAACTCGACAGGCCTCCAAGCTAGATCTTGTTTACCATGTCGCTTTGCTAGACGATTCACTATACAATCTCCAAGCTAGATCTACCCAAAACAATAAGAACCCTAAACACAACCAACCTGACCAATGGGAGAGTGCACAAAACTAATTCAGCCCCCCGAATATGCATCAGTCATGTAATGTTACTTTTATAGAGAAAGAGACCCATTAAATGCATTCACCAACTAGTCGACAGGCCCATCTTGAAATATCTAAGCCAAATTTGTGTAGGTTCTAGGAGTGTGTCGATGGCAGCCAAGTGTGAAAGCTTATCCGGAACAAAGCTCTCCACTACTAGGGGAAAAAGAATTAAAAGTCAAATTAGTGTATTAGCCAACCTTTGATCATATTCAGCTACTTATGCCCCTCAAATACATTGAGAATCTTTCTAGCAAGATCAGGAATGGCAACAGAGCCGAGAACCGGAATGAAAGCGGAGATCGCTTTATTCAACTCTGCACAAATGGCATATCCGTAAATATTCACAACCTCTTCACGCTTTTTTACGGTCACTTCATCTTCCTCTTTTATTAAGAAATTCAATATTGAAAAATATATAAGGTAATACTTTAACTATTAATTTTGATTTATTTTAGTATTTAAATTTTAATTTTTTTTAAATCACACCTAATGTTTTTTCATTTTATTTTACTATCCATTAAAAACTTAAAACGTTTAGTACATAAACTATCCATTTTGGTTCATTTTAGTATACTTAAACTTTTAACTTTAACGTTAAATTTTGAACGAATATATTAAAATAAACCAAAAACTAAAACTTTTAATGACATAGTACTAAAACGAAATAAAAAATAAACTTTATGTATGATTTTAAAAAATTTAAAAGTTCAAATATTAAAATGAATCAAAACTAATAATTTATATAATACATACGTAATTTACCCAAATATATTTTGATCATACTTTTGTATATGTATAATTTATTTATTATATTTATAGATGTATCAAAAACACTACTAATCTGAATCTAACCTGTAAAAGTTCATTGTAACAATAGATCTATTTTTTCCAAATATTGAGATATAAATAGTTAATTACATCATATGTTGTCAAATTATAACTCCTATTCAAAATAAATCTTTAAACTTTTAAATATTTTAATTTCATCATCAAATTGTAACTCTCATTTTAAATTAATATTAAAATTTTTGAAAACTTCAATTTTATTCTTAAGCTATGAAAATCATTCTAAATTGATATATAAACTTTTAAATTTTTCAATTCCATCCCCAAATTTATTCAAATATATAATTAATTTCAATCACAATTTAACATAATTTTTTTTCAAATATATAATAGTATAATTTGATCTAATGATTTTATTAATATAGGATGAGGGGATGGAATTGAAATATTTAAAATTTAAAGACTAATTTAAAATGGTCATAATTTGAGAAAGGAATTAAAATGTTTAAAAATTTAAAAATTAATTTAAAATAAAAATCAAAATTTGAGATTAAAATTAAAATATTAAAAAAATTAGAGACAATTTTAAAATAAAATTTTACAACATATGATTAAATTAACTCGGATTTAAAGTACTTTATCGCCCCAACTGGAACAAAACACCTAATGCAAAAAACAAGCGGCACAAGAAAACCAGACATCAAAAAGGAGCCAACCCCCCCCCCAATCAGAAGAGAGCGTATCATACACGCGCCCAAGAGAAGTGTAAAAACGTAAATTTCACACAGTACCTGAGAACGCGCTGAAGTGGCGGAGCTTGAGGGGAAGCAGGCCGTTGACGGAGGTTAAAATACCCGTTCCCGTGATTATTATTGCTCGGCTGATTCGAAGAGTCCTTGTCAGCCCTCACGACTCGGCGGTCGACTCGAACCGTGGTTCGATTGACCGGTCCGGACTGATCCTCTTTGACCTGGATTTTCATACACCGCAGGCGTTTCCGATTTCCCCATTGCAAAACGAAATCAGAAGAAGACGCCGTTTGCTTGGCCGGATCCGAGCTGGATCTTAACAGTCCGCCGTCGACTCCGGCTCCGGCGGTTCTATCTCTGATGTAGTTGGTGCTATTGCCGATACCATTGTTATTGTTGCTTCTTAACGAGTCCTCCATTCTTTTGTGCACGCCTGTCCCATCATGAGAGAAATAAATTGAGAATTTTAATTCTGGAAAAAGCTTTTGATTCAGTTTCAGAAATAAAGTGAAAGCGCCGATAAGGATAAGAAAAGGATGGGATTAGGAGAATTTGGATGCAACTTCTGGTGAAACTTTCACGCAATTTCAAACAGCAGTTGCCTCTGATTAGCGCTAGAATATGTGCATCGGACGGCTAGGAATTTTCAAGGAAAATTTTCCGGAAAATAAAAGAAAGAGAAAGCAGCCAAACACTGGTGAAAAGTTGAAGATTTAGTTAAGTATACGAGGAGAGATGGAAGAAATAAAGAAAGTGAAGCCGTCTTTGGTCGTAGTTCTTATCACCTGAGAAAATCACAGATTCAACATTTTTCAAACTATTGAACAGAAACCAAAACGCTTCTTTACAAGTTCTTTTCGGTTTTGATTTTCTCTAGGTTTCTTGTAACCAAACGGGAAGCTATTGGCTAGGCAGAAGCGAGATGAGAAAAAACTGGAAGAAATCAACAGAATCGAAAAAACTTTCTCAGTGGAGAATTAAGGAAGCGAAAATTAGAAACCAAGCAAAGATTTAAATAAAGAGGGAAAAAATCTTAGCGGAACAGATCAAATTCTTCTTAAAATAGTTTGGAAATTTTCATTGATGGATTATGAAGAGGAAAAAAACTTGAGATTCAAACTCTGAGAAAACGAAAACAAAATGAACTTCCAAAGTGAAATTAAAATCTGAGAATGTAACATTCTCGGGAAAAAATCAACTCCGTCAAACAAATCTTCGGTTTTCAATCAAATCCAAGCTTGAGAAAATCAATTGGCAGAGCAGAACACTGAGCGTTCTGGAAAAAAAAAGAGGCTAAAAACGCTAACTCTTTTAAACAAAAAGCTTGGCGAATCAACGGCGACTCGATTATCTTGAGTTGGATTTAGAATCGGTATTCAGATAGTCAGATTCGTGATCTCATCTCATACCTGAAAATCACTCAGCCTTAGCCGTTACAACTTTGCTTCAGTCTTAATGGTATAAACACAAGTTTTACTTTGGATTTCAACAAAATAATGCCATTTGCAGCCTATTCTCCAGACTCATTCTAATCCTTTGAATATGTGAGAAATTGATCTGCCTAACCGCAGATGAATTCAGTCCAATTTTCTCCAGAAATCAGCTCTGTTATCTTCCAAATGTGTCTGTCAAAAAAAAAAGAACAAAATTATTTTCAAAGAAGATCATGGCGATAGTTCGAAATCTCTTTAACTTTGTTCACGGTCTTCTTTTTTCCTTACAGATTCTCAGAAACTTCAACGAAATAAAAGAAATCTTCACGATTGGTTATCAGAGCCACCAAAAACTTTCATCCAATCTCTTCGATTGTATCTGCAGAAAAAGGCATTACAAAACGAAATTTTTTGTTAACAGCGTTATCCATTGAATATAGACGAACGAGAATTCATCAGAATAAATCAAAATAGAAACAACAATCCCTGCTCTCAATTTATACACCTCTTAACAACTCCTCAAATTCTTCTCTCCTCCTTTCCCTCTCTTTGTTTCCCTCGCTTCGTTTAGAAATTAGATCCTCGACATTTATTTATATAAATTAACATCAGTTTTCAGTATTTTTGTTCTCGGGAATTTTCTGTTTGGTTCACGAGAAAGAGAAAGAAAAAGAAAGTAGAAGCAAATCAGCAAAGAAGAAGAAGAAAATGAACGAAATGCGCTCTTTTACCTTCTGAATACCAATTTTTATACCTCTTTCTCACCATCCGTACACCACAAGAGGCTTCTTCATCGAGAAATCCAAACCGTTCATCATTAATCCAACGGCAAATTGTAAAAAAAAAACCTAAACTTTTAAAATTTTTCATAGCCATACCAAAGTAGTTTTTGTTTCATTTTAATACCCACTATTAAAAATTTAATACGTTTAATACATAAACTATCAGTTCTAGTCCGTTTTAGTATCTAAATTTTTCATTCTTTTCAAAATCTAATTTTAAATTTTGAACGGGATAATAAAATGAATAAAAAACTAAACTTTAGTATCGTTTTGAAAATATTAAAAGTCTAGGTACTAAAACATATCGAAACTAATAGTTTAGATACTAAATGTGTAATTTATCCTATTTTTTTAATATTCTAATATGATTAAAAATAATATTTATGTTTGATTTTAAATATGGATATACTCATTGATGATCTTAACGATGAAAATAAATATTGCTCTCTTTAAAGGATTCAATTCGAACAATCGAATTCACAAGTTGTCTACGATGTCAAAAGAAAACTAAATAAACTCAAGCACACTTACAGACAAAGCTGCTCAGACTCAAGTTAGTTAAGGTGATTAATTTTAGGATAAACTACGCATTTAGTACATAATTATCAGTTTTGGTCTATGTTAGTACTTAAACTTTTAAGATTTTCAAAACTATACCTTATCAAGTTTTTCTTTCATTTTGGCACCCACCGTTAAAAACTTAAAGCGTTTATTACCTAAAATATCAAGTTTGATTCGTTTTAGTACCTAAACTTTCATTTTTTTTTCAAAAGTTGACGTTAAATTTTGAACGAGGGTGTTAAAATGAAACAAAAACTAATCTTTAGGAATAGTTTTGAAAAAATTGAAATATTAGGTACTAAAACGGACCAAAACTAATTGTTTAGGTACTAAACACGTACTTTATCCAATTTTATATTATGGAGTATGAACTTTTTAAAATTTATATTAAAAATTTAAGAATGTGAAATTATACATTTTACGGAAGAGAAATTACATTATCAAACAGTAAATATCTAAATTATACAAGAATTTAAAATTTTCAAGGGATATGATTGTCCCAATACCCTAGTTCATCTCTGTTTAAACGTAAAAGTTAAAATTTTTAATTTTCACATTTAAATTGAAAATTATTTTAAAATATATTTTTTCTAAAAACAAATTATATATTTAATCTTGTTTATGCCCCTAAAAATATTTTAGACTCTCAAAATGTAAAATAAATGGGGCCTAAAGGCTGCGCAACAAAGCTAACTATGGTTAGTTAAGAAAAACCTGGTTAATTAACCATGGTTAACACTAGCCGGGTCGCCCGACCCGATTCCCTTCAACTTGTCTCTTGTAGGACAAATTCGTAATTCTGCTTTCCCGACTTTATTAATACTTTGTCGTTGGGTATTTTACATTTAAAGAAAAATCAATATTATCTAAATGACTTGAGAAAGTTCAAGGAAATATACCTACTTTATAAATTGTGTTTTTTTGGGTAAATTGCGAGTTTATTATTTATATATCAATTTTTGTTTGTTTTAGTACGTAAACTTTTAATAAAAATCAAAGCATACTTAAAATTTATTTTTTGTTTCATTTTAGTACATTGTTCAAAATCTGACGCTAATTTGTGAAAAAATTGAAAGTTTAGGTACTAAAATTGATCAAAATTGATAGTTTAGATACTAAAAGAGTTAATTTTTTAGCGGTATGATAATAAAATGAAATAAAAAATAAATTTTAGATATGATTCTAAAAAAATTTGAAACCTTAAATGCTAATAGAGACTAAAACTAATATTTTAAGTACTAAATACGTAATTTATTTTTTTTATATTTGGAATCTTATTGGTATTTACATTTAAATTCATTTAGGCGCGCGAATTTTTAACCACGTTAGTAAAGACACGTTCCACTAAAAATACCTTTCAAAAATTAGGTGATCGACATTAGGCCTATAAATGAACCGAACGTACACGAATGGAAGTATGTTCATGTTCGTTCATTTAATAAATAAACGAACATAAACGAACACGAACATAAACGAACAAATTTTTTGTTCATGTTCGTTTATTAAGGAATATAACTTGTTCATGCGTTCATTTAATAAATAAACGAATATACGAACACGAACATAAACGAACACGAACATAAATGAACACGAACATAAACAAACATAAACGTCGGAGACCCTACCTTCCATTGTTCTTTCATGAAAAATAGTCGACAATGCAAATCAACTAAATCTACAGTGATAAATAGCGTAAGAGCTGATTAGCAGTGATGAAATGTTTGAAGATATCAAATATTTCGATCGATCTTTTAAAATATTAAAATGATTCACACGACTTAATTTAACGATATAACATTTATCTTAGTGATCCATGATTACATATGAACAATCATTTTCCACTACGCTATTCTAATAAATTCGCCGGCTAAAAGTTTTGTGACATCAATGTCAGACTTTAGTGATGTTTGTTAATAATGGTCATTTCTGTTGATAGAGTATAAAATTTAACAGCATGAAGATTTCGAACGGTACAAATTGGACTACAAGGCAATAACATAGATCCGAAATCCTTTCGATGCTACATATCATAAGTGATATTATTGCTAAACCACCATTCAAAATTTTAACGTACCTAAAGTCTACTCCACAACTAAATGTCACACAAGAACTATGAAAACAAAAGTTCATTGTCAAAGTGTATTTTCTACTTATTAATGGGTTCTTCCTGGAAAACTCATTACTTCCGCTATTACACTCCTTTTGCAGAAATTACATAGAAACCTTTGTTTTGTTTTCTGACAAATTCTATATATTTTTCTCTTTACTGATGCTCATATACTTCCGATTGTTACCTTTATCTTCCCATCTATTTCTAGAAAGAAGTATAATGTTTTCTTGAGTTTTAGATGTGAAGATATCAACAATAACTTTACATATCAACTATTAAGTTAAATAAAACAGAGAAAAAGATGAAAGCATATATGTAAAACTTCAGATTGCACTATAATATAACTTGTTTTGAAGCTTTCAGCGATCGTCTCCACTCTCTAGTGAACACTATGGTTTGGGGAAAAAAGGGGGGAAATGAATATAGGTGTGAGGTGCCTCACGGGTTAACATATTGGATTTAATCTCCAAATAAAATTGTGTTAATTATGGAATTAGTCATCAGAATATCAGATTAATTAATATTTTTAAGATACTTACAAATTGGTCACCAAAATTGATTTAAGAAGATTGTGTTAAACATAAATGAATGAACATAAGCGAACATAACCGAATGAACATAAGCGAACATAACCGAACGAACATAAACGAACATAACCGAACGAACATAACCGAACGTTCACGAACGTAAATGAACGAACGAGACCTATGTTCATGTTCGTTCATTTAATTAAACGAACACAAAATCTTGTTCATGTTCGTTCATTTAATAAATAAACACACATAAACGAACTTCCCGCCGCACAGTTCATGAACGGTTCGCTGAACGTTCAGTTCATTTACAGGCCTAATCGACATGAAAGGATATTATTTTCTTAAATAATCTTTTTCGAAACACGAATAATGAGAGTTCGGTGGTAAATAAATTGTTGTTATTATTTGGAATGCCAATTTAATCTGAATCCGATTGGTTTCGACCCGATCATACCATATAGGATCATATTTTTTTTTTAAATTCAGGTTCCTATTGGGTCGGATCAATTTTTTAAGGTGCGAGATCAGGTCGGGTCGGGGTGAAAAAACTCTTATCGACTCGACCCGATGATAATAATATAATTTTCTTCAAAACAATTATTTTTTAAAATTAAGTCCTTTTTATAATAGATCGGATCGGGTCAGATTTATACTCTAAAAATACAATTCAAGTCGTAATCAGGTGGAAGATATCTATTTTTTCGGGTTGAGTCCTATAAAAATTTTGGGTTGGGTCGGGTTTGGGTGGAGGATACACATTTTCGGGTTGGGTCGGGTTGACCAAGAATCCCACTCGTTGTCATCCTTAGATATTCCTTGAGGTCTCGGGCGTGAGCACCAATAATGTCAAGGGTTTGAGCATTTAATGTCAAATGGTTAAGACTTAAGAGTTGTTTTTGAATATATATTTTCTTATATTTACCTAAAATTAATAAAAAAATCTTTTTTGATATTATTTATGTAAATAAAAAGAAGTTATTACTGAGATAAAGTTATCATCTTAAAGATTTAGGGGCTGTTTGTTTGCCTCTTAATAGAATCATTCAGCGTTTAGCACGTTTGTTTCGCATCTCTGAATGATTCAGTGCTGGCTGATTTAGCAAAACAGTGCTGAATGATTCAGCACAGAAGTACATTCTGAATCATTCAGAGCTAGTTATCAAACAATATGTCACATTCAGAGTCAAACCATTCAGAGCCTCTGAATCATTCAACATTTGAATCATTTAGCAGTTAATCATTCTGAAATAAACAAACAGTCCCTTATAGTTTGAATCAGACATTTAGGTTTTGTTTATTTTAATACTTAAATTTTTATTTTTTTAAAAAAAAAATTATACCTCACCGATAAAATTTAACGACACTGCATTTTTAATGGATAAATTTCATTATTCATCCCTAAACTATCTTATCACTCCTCTTTTGGTACTAAAGTTTAAAAATTTTAATTTAATTATTCAACTTTCAAATTGCTCCTATTTTAATCACTCTAATTTATTTATTTTTAATATTTTTTGACATTTTTTATTAATTTATTAATATAAAATTAAAAATAAATAAATTTGAAAGTTATAATGATTAAATTAGGAGTAATTTAAAAGTTAAGTAATTAAATTTTAAAAATTAAACTTTAGTGACCAAAATAGGATTGAGAATATAGTTGAATGATGAATTATGCTATTTACCCATAAAAAAAGTGTCACATGCTAATCACCCGTCAAGTTTAAAACGTTGGGGTACTAAAATAAAACAAAAATTAAACGTTTTAAGTACTAAAACAGACCAAAACAAATAATTTAGATACTAAACGTATAATTTACCGTAGAGTTAATAGCATAATATATCTCTAAACTGTTCTCATAACTTAGAATCAAACACGAACTAAATTATATTAGTTGTTAAAGAAATTGTCGTTGTTCCTAAAGGTCACGGCTTCGAGCACAAGAGGCTACGAAGGTGATTAAACGTTCATTGTCAAATGATTGAGAGTATTTAGAACAAATATTATTCAACCCGAACCACATTATATTTATTAAATTGTCCATCTCATGGACAGATCTACTTATAATGTACAACAAGTACATAGGAAAAATACATTACTAGACACATACAACATCATAGAAGTTATGGTCTTTTAAGAGTTGCCAATGCCACCGGCTACATTTCTATGCACTGAATCCTTGGTCAAGAGAACCCCAATGTTGAATGCCGGCACAAGCTTGGGCGGCTGCCTCGGCCATCTTTTCCGTCCGAATCCCGGCGTTGATGTTTGCAAAGGAACGCATGTGTTTCAGCCCGAACTGCGACAGTGATCCGCAATGCGTCTCGAAGGTTCTCACCTGTGTCGAGGAAAAGAGAGTCTTTGTAAACAGCAAGACATTTAACAAAAACAACGGAAGAGAGGCTGGGAATCGAGGTTATTACCGTTTTCTTAAGGCATTTCTATTCATCAACAAGAGGTTGACCCGCTGGTCGAAAGGTATTTAGAACTTCCGAGCCCCTTTCGGTTCCGAATAATAGCCGGCCAATCAGTTCAACACTGTTGTCTGTATGCATCCTATGGGACATAGCTTCCATAAACTGCTTTCGGGCTTCGACCTTCCTAGCCGAGCCATGGGGTGCTTTGCGATACTGCGCAATAGGTTAGAATTATGTGTGGAACAATGTGTTTCACATCTTTACATTAATTCACAGTAAAAGCATCATATAGGATTTAAGAGACAGACACAGACCTTATCCCAGAAATGAAGAAGATCAGCATCACGTTGATTAACAGCTTTAGTAGGCGGCTCCGAGGAGTTCTCATCAACGAATGTGAAGTTATCGTTCATCGGATTCGTACCAAAGTATTCAAAGAGATGGTCCTTGCTAACCCCTATGTCGCCAAATTGCATGACATGAGAACCGTATTCCGAATTGCCGTTATTAGTCCTCCGTTTCACCTGTAGAAGGCAGCAACATGAGATTTTCGCAACAAAGTTCGTATTGCTGGTGCAAAATAGAGGTTCTTACGAGTTCGTATTGCTGGTGCAAAGTCTCGTTCCGCAGATTTTTTATGGCACTGCTCAACAGAAAACAGAACATCGACATGCATACCAACAGATGTAACTCAACAAGAATAAGATCTCCTAATCCAATCCAGATGATACTATGTGGATAAGAATACATCCACCCAGTTTATGTACAACTTTTGAAATTTTTCGAAAACCGACATAAGCAATAAGCTTCAACTTCAAAGATCTTGTAATTCAGTGTTCTTAAGGGTAAATGAAAAGGACTTATATGTACCTGTCCTCCATCCAAGAGACGCTGTACAAGGTCTCATACTCCGGGGGAGGACTAGGGTCTTCTCCGGGACAATAGGTCGCCCAGCTACTCTCGACTGCATTCGATGCCGTGGTTGCATAGATATTCAAACCCTCAGGAAGAAGCCCCTCAAAGATACTACCAGACTCACAAGCTTCAAGATAGAATACCTGCAAAGTTACATGTAGACAAGACATTAAAAATGGCACGAAATTGATGGATAATAACAGATCCGATGATCCGAAAATGAACAGATATTAAAAACCACAAGATTTACCAAGCTTTTATAGGTTCCCATGGCGTGCTTTGTCTTTAAAACATCAATCAAATCATCAGCAAAAATACTAGGAAAGGTAGGCATTCCTGGATTAACACACAATAAAAGCATTCATTAGCTACTCTACAAACCGATATTACGTTTCAAGTCGAAAAAAAACATACTAGGATCGCCAAGGAGCCTGCTAAAGAGACCTAACCAAGAAAACCAGGACCCCATGGTCTTAGTAAAACATGAAAATATGATCATTGGGTCCACAATCATCATTCATTAGCAACTCTACAAATCGATATTACGTTTCAAGTCGAAAAAACATACTAGAATCGCCAAGGAGCCAGTAAAGAGACCTAACCAAGAACACCAGGACCTCCATGGTCAGAGTAAAACATGAAAATATGATCATGGGGCCACAATCATCATTCATTAGCAACTCTACGAATCGATATTAAGTTTCAAGTCGAAAAAACATACTAGAATCGCCAAGGAGCCAGCTAAAGAGACCTAACCAAGAACACCAGGACCCCATGGTCAGAGTAATACATGAAGATATGATCACTGGGGCGACAATCATCATTCATTCGCAACTCTACAAACCGATATTACGTTTCAAGCTGAAAAAACATACTAGAATCGCCAAGGAGCCAGCTAAAGAGACCTAACCAAGAACACCAGGACCCCCATGGTCAGAGTAAAACATGAAAATATGATCATTGGTCATTCATTAGCAACTCTACAAACCGATATTACGTTTCAAGTCCAAAAAACATATTAGCATTGCCAAGGAGCTAGCTAAAGAGACCTAACCAAGAACACCAGGACCTCCATGGTCAGAGTGAAAAATGAAAATATGATCATTGGGGCCACAATCATCATTCATTAGCAACTCTACAAACCGATATTATGTTTCAAGTCGGAAAAACCATACTAGGATAGCCCAAGGAGCCAGCTAAAGAGAACTAACCAAGAACACCAGGACCCCCATGGTCTGAGTAAAAAATGAAAATATGATCATTGGGGCCACTATCTACAACTTTGCCACTACCCCCAGTGATGGCAGATTTATTTCCAAGGATTGCAGCAAAAAAGTTGTTAACAGTAACATTTTCTCCAGTATAATCCTGCAAAAGAACACAAATTAGGCAATGGTAAGAATCAGAAAGTGTAACAAATTATAATCTCTAAAAGAAAATTACAAGCAACAAGAAAACTGACCTTTGGAACTCCCTTGTAAACATCATCACCACGCGGACTGTTAATGATGATTCCTTGTCTAGGGTTTTCTTCATTGTAGGCAATATCATCATACATAAAAACAACGATATTTTCCTCTTTCAGACCACCATTTCTTAGCACTTGATAAGCATGACAAACATCTGCCTGAAACAGAATATGAATTAATATCTCCATGAAAAATAAAAAATAAAACCACCCATCAATCATTATGTTACGATTTCCGAAAAATAACGATCACAAAGGATACCGAAACAGAATTCCGATCACAATCTCTAACCTATTATAAATTCAAAATCATTAAGTTCATCATAAAATTCCCCAAAACAGTAAGCTTTATTGAAGTAGGGTGGCATTTAAAACATAATCACAAAACATCTTGGGAAGAACTTATTGACCTGATGCCTGTAATTCTGATATCCTTTAGATCCAGCAATCAAGACCGCCCATCTCGTTCCCTCGACTTCATCGTTGTCGCCCCCATGGAAGAATTTATAAGCTTCAGACGGTAACCGGAGCACGTCGCTGGTAAAATCTGTATCGGCTGACACAATTCCAGTCACCGACGAGAAGACTAGAATCACACCAGATAAGAGAGATCTCATGATTTTAACAATTACACAAAATGGAAGACAGTTGCAATTAATATGTACATGGCAAAGGGCCACGTAAATGGATGTCGATGCTGGTTGTTGAGAGCTATTAATTGTGTCCCAAGTCATTTCAAGTTTAATTTTTTTTTTGGTTAACTATGATATTAATCACTTATATTTTTACTTTGTAAGTTTTTCTTCACTGATTTTAAAAAGTATAATGTTCGCCTAATATCTTTTTATTTAATTAAAATGTGATCACCATGAGTTAATTATTATTACATATTTTTGTATAATTACATGTTTGATATTTGTTATTTACATATTCTTTTAATTTAATCCTATATTTAATAAATTAAAATAAATTTAATCCTCCAATCAAATGATGTCACGTGTCACTAGTATCATGTGTCGTGTTACGTGTCACCGTTTAGTTATAGTACTAATTTTATTTTAATTTTGTTTATTTTAATATAGGGTTAACTTTATTTTAATAAATAGAAAGTATTAAATCAAAATTAAATTAAAATAAAGTTAGGCTCCAATCGAATGGTGACACGTGGCACTAGTGAACCGTGACATTCAATTGGATGGATAAATTTATTTTAATTTATTAAAAGTAAGATTAAGGGGTTGTTTGTTTACTTCAGAATGATTAAGCGCTGAATGATTCAAATACTGAATGATTCAGAGGCTCTGTATGAATTAGCTATGAATGTGACATGTTGTTTGATAATGCCTCTGAATCATTCAGAATGTATTTCTGTGTTAAATCATTCAGCACTGAATTATTCAGAGGTGAGAAACAAACGCGCTGAATGTTGAACGGTTCAACATTCAACGCTGAATTATTCCATTCAGAGCCAAACAAACAACCCCTAAATTGCGAGAATATGTAAATAACAGTGACCAATTGTGTGATTATATCAAAATACCACGTAAACTAATATGTTAGCTGTTAAAGGCATTTAACCCGTGATGATCACATCTTAACTAAATAAAAACGAAAATGACCATATATTACGTGTTTCAGAAATCAGTGAGGAAAACACAAACATAAGTGATCAATCATGTAGTTATTTTTTTTAAATAATAATAAATCATTTTAGATTTGGATTATTTATGTTTGAACATGAAGTTTAATAAGTTGAGTTATTATTCGATTTTTCAATTGAGTTGTTATATATTTGAATCGTTATAAATGATGATCTTAGGTTTAACTGATTTTTTTATTTATATAACTTTTTAGGTCAAATTATCTTGATTCGAGCTTTAGTAAATTTGAGTTTGATTGCACATATCAAAGTTATTTAATTTATGTGATCAAATTCAATTAACTTTATTAAAAAATGTTTTGAAATATATTTTTTAGAATATTTTGAATATAATATTTTAATTTTTGTTAAAATGATTTATTTAATAATTAACTCGTAAAATTAATATGATGAGTCACGCAAAATATATTGTTATGGTATCATATCACGTCGATAATTTTTTAATAGAAACAATTTAATTACTTTTATTAAATTATTCTCCTATAATAAAATAGTAACACATACCACAAATTTATTTGGTGATAAAATATAGAAGTTTAAAATTCATATGATATATTTAGTTAATATTTTTTATAAAAAAAATAAATAATTGTGTGAATTTAATAATTAATTTACGAAAGAGAATTATTTGGGTGAAAAAAATCAACATAAGGGTAGGGATGGGCATTGGACCCGAACCCGATTATGTCGGGTTTTTTATAAAAAAAAATTGGGGTTATGGTCAGGCTTTATAAGTGTGATGTTCGATTCGGGTTTATGGTGAAAAATACTCGACCCGACCTGAAAAAATATATAATTTTATCTTATATATTTAGGAATAATTATAATAATATCTCTATATATAATTTTTTCAATTAAGTCATTGTTTTTATTGAATAAAAATAATATTTTTTATTATTTCGAGTCGGTTTCTAAGTTATATGTCGGGTCGGGTCAGGTCTCGAGTGGAGGATCCTTTGGTCTCGGGTCAAGTCAGGTGAACCAAAAACCCTACATGACCCATGTTCATCCCTACATAAGGGGTCCTCATTTATTTATTTTTGAAAATAAATGGTCCTCATTTATTGATAAAAATGTTGGTTTGGTAAAGCCCTAAATAGTCATTTTCATGGACTATTTATTTTCCATCAAATCTAAGGGTGCAAATAAACCAAGCTAAACGAGCGAAGTTGTATTCATATTCGATTGTTTATTTTTGAAGATGTTAAGATTTTCGGAAGCTCGAATCGACAATCGGAACGGTTACCTTAGCTCCTCACCAAGGATTTTCCAACAAATTCACTAATTTGTTCTTTCTTTTGATGACAAAGAGATAACCTTACAACTCTCTAGTTTTTTCGGGCTAAAATATAACATTTCCCTAGCTTTTACACAGAACAAGCTATAACCTTTCACCTTTACAAAAGGATAAGAAATGTAAACAAGAAAACCTCTCTAAGGTAGGTGTTTACAAAATTGAGCTCACAAGAACAAAATATTTACAAGAGAAAGATGAAATAAGAATGAAAAACTCTTCTCTTGTGTTTGATTGCTTGGATAGTTGTTCTCTTTCTTCTTCAAGTGTCCTTAGCTTGTATTTATAGCTTGGAATGTGTTTGATGTCGTATATAACCGTTGGGGATGTTTTGGAGCCGTTTGGGGATGATTTTTCTACTCAAAAAGTTGCCCATAACATGGTGCATCGGTGCATTATCATGCTGCATCGATACCCCTTCATTAAATTCAAATAAACTAGCTGTTACTAATCGTTGCAGCCTTGGTGTATGGATGCACAGCAGGATGCATCGATGCACTAAGTGCATTCGAAACGGAGTGCATGGATGCACTACATGGTGCATCGATGCACTACATGGTGCATCGATGCACTAGTGGCAGGTGCATGGATGCACTGCAGGGGTGCATGGATGCACTTTGACACCATTTAGCATTTTGGCTCAAATCCGAATTTAATGGACTTTGGATTATTTTTGAAACCTTTTAAAACTTTGAATAAATTCAATTAAGTCCAAAAATTATTTTGTAAATTCAATTCAAGTTCAAAAACCATTTTGCCTTAAATTGTTATATAAAAACATAGTTCAACAGAAGATATTCATGTTCGGTTCACATTCTTTTCATTTTAATATCATGTTTATATTCGTTTATTTAACATTCTAAAACGTGTTGGTTTATATATTCATTTAGCATTTAACGTTCGTTTATCGACACGTTCATAGAGAATAAAAGGAGAGAAAAGTTTTTTCCCTGTGTTTTAATAGATTATAATAAGAAAAATGGTAAACTTACACAACTAGTACTTAAAACTTCTTAGGATTCATAGTTTAAACTACAAATTTCATCATATATTCAATTTAGTATGTATCTTCACTAATATTCAAAATATAAAAAAATAAACGAGCTTATTCGTAACATAAACGAACCGCACACACATTTGTTCGTGTTCGTTGGTTTATTAAATGAACATAAAAATTTTGTTCATACTTGTTTACGTAGTTCAATAATCGAATATTATACAAACGGTTCACGAATAATTCACTGAACACACTGTCCATTTACACCCCCTAATCAAATCCAGATAAATGCCACGAGAAAACGATGTAATTATTCATATATCATACCCCATTTTAATTCAAAACAGAACATAAACAACCTCTGAACAAAAGCACGAGTAGCAGCAGCTCAAGGAAACCAGAAATTTCAAATAATACCCATCTTCTACATGGGGATGGGCATGGGACCGAACCCGAAGGATTCCGACCCGAGCCGAGCCGATCGGGTCAGATTTTTTAAAAAAAAATATTAGGTTCAGATCGGGTCGGTTCAGGTTTATGGTGAAAAATATCCGATTCGACCCGAAAAAATATAATTTTACCTTATATAATTAGGAATAATTACAATAATACCCCTATATATATTATTTTTGTTTCAATTTAGTCACTGTTTTTATTAAATAAAAATAATTTTTTATTATTTCGGGTCGGGTGAAAATTTGTTTCGATCAAATTGAGTCTCGGGTGGAGAACTCATTGTTCTCGGGTCGGGTCGGGTGGACAAAAAACCCAACCCATACCCATCCCTAACTTCTACATGGCATTTCACCTGAGTAACTGATTTATTTATTCATAAATAACCCGGGAAACAACTCGAGATATACCCTTACGTGGACCACCAATGGAGGACATCCTTGCGCCGATTGATCGTTTTCTGCAATTGAAGAACTCCATCCAGCTTATTTAGTACTAATCTTTTTCACCATCCAAACAGCTCCTCGATATTTGATTTTAACACTGCCCCTGTCCCGGAGGTCCATTCATTTTGTCACAAGCTTATGATGCATAACATTTTTTTTACTAACTTATTTTCTCATAATGCATAACTGGTAGATTACACTAAGGGGTCGTTTGGTTCACGGCATACAACATTACTAGGGAATGAAATCCTCATTCTCCTGTTTGGTTGACCGGTAATCTTATTCCCGGTAATATTTTATTACCAACAGTAGATTTTTTGGGATATATTACCGGGAATGTGATTACCCCCTTCTCTTAGGTATTGTTGGATTACCGGCGTTTTGGATTAAAATGCTCTTAATTTTTTTCTTTCAAAATTATCCTTTTCCTATCGTTGAATAATAAAATTCTAAGAAGATTAAATTATAAATTTATCCTTAAACTATTTTAGATTTACAAAAAAAATCCATAATTATAATTTTATATGAAGTTTAGAGGTTAAAATAAAATTTTATCCTTTCATTAAACCTATTTATCTTTTCAATTTTATGAATTTAAAATTTTTAAATAAAATATATAAATTAATTATAATAATATTATAGTAATATTCAACTTATTAAAAAAAACAAATATATAATAAGGACAATTTAGTAAAATATATATTTTAATAATCTTTTATTATTTTAACCAAACTCGGTAATCTTACATTCCTACTAAATCAACCAAACACAAAATACAACATTCTCAGTAATCTTTTATTCCCACTGATAATCTTTTATTCTCACTGATAATCTTTTATTCACACTGATAATCTTACATTCTGTGAACCAAACACACCTTAAATGCACATGGTACATGTCGAAAACACGTAATTTCACAAGCACGAAAAAACCAACGACGACACATGTGTATTAATCTTATATTTAATCACTTAATAAATGCATGTTTTAACGATGTGGAATTTGAAAACTCCCATTAGCTTTTTGAGTCTCACATTGTTAAGAATACATATATATTGACTGACTGAATGTAAGGCTAATATATGTATGCCTTCGTCTAGCTCATACTTGTATTATTATGTGTTTTCGATATTCACGTTGCATGTTTATTCTTTTTGGATAAAAATTAGGATAAATTATACATTTAATATCTAAATTATCAGTTTTTATATTCGTTTTAATACTTAAATTTTCAATGTTTTCAAAAATATACATAACATTTAATTTTTGTTTCATTTTAGTACCTCACAGTTAAAAATTTAACGTGTTTAGTATCTAAATTATCAATTTTAGTCTATTTTAGTACCTACACTTTCATTTTTTTCAAGACTTAATGTTAAATTTTGAACAGTGGTACTAAAATGAAACAAAAACTAAACTTTATGTATGATTTTGAAAATTTGAAAGTTTAGGTACTAAAACTGATCAAAATTAATAATTTAAGTATTAAACGCGTAATTTACTCTAATATATATATATATATATTTCATATTTTTATCCGTGCTTTTCTTTTTTATTTCATTTCCCAACTTAAGGGTCCTTATCTTTTAAAAAAAGTATTTTTTTTAGAAAATGCCTTATGCTTACGTGGCATAAAAGATACCAAATTGAAAAATTAATGTATAATTAGGATAAATGAGATAGATTTGAGAAGGAAAAACCGTCCAAATTTAGGGTAAATTACACTAATCATCACTGAACTTTACTCTTTCCCATATTTCACTCATTGTACTTTAAATTCATTTAATTTTCTCACTAAATTTAACATAATTAGCATTTTTAGTCACTCAATCATTCTCTCATTAAACGTCGTTATAAATGAGCTGTTACATAGATAAAAAACGATCTCGTTTTAGTGAAAATTTTGTTTTTCTAAAACAATATCGTTTTAACTTCGTCAAATACTTAACGATTGAGTTACTTAAAATACTAATTTTATTAAATTTAGTGAGAAAATTGAATGGATTTAAAATATAATAAGTGAAACATGAGAGAGATTAAAGTTCAGTGATAATTGGGGTAATTTACCCAAAAGAATTATTCACCAAACTTTTTCCCTTATTTTTAATTTAACGTCAATGCGAAGGTGCCACGTAAGTATAAATTCTAACACTTTTTTCTTTTTTAATTTTTCAAACTTTGCTTTCGTCCCAATACTCAATCACGTCCGCCGACATTTTATTAATTATTATTATCCTCACAATTAACAACAAATTACATAGCTTTTTTTCCAGGGCTTGGCGTTTGATTTCTTTTACATATTAGTCTGGAAATTTAATATTTTTTCCAAATTGATCCTTAAATTTAGATTTTTAATTCTTATAATGACACGACACTTGAATTTTTGGGTATTGATGTGATGCATTATCATATTATCACTCATCAAAAGAACTAAATATCTAACTGCAATGATCAAATGAAAAAAATAACACAATTACATTTAATATTTTCAATTATCAGCAGTGACGGAGTTATGTAGGGCTCCGGGAGGCCATTGTTAAAAAATATAGGGACCAATATTTATTTACACTTTTAAATATTGATTTATTTTTATTTTTTCTACCCCAATTTTCTATTATTAATTACACTTCACCTCCCTCAAATTATAATCATGACTCTGTCCCTGCTTATTAGTCTCATCTATTCGATTGAATTATCTACTCTCTTTTTTTCCAAATTCTAACATCAATCCTATTTCTTATAAATTATGTCCGCCTTTTCCTCCTCTCTATAGACAAATGAAGCATCAAAAGTTGGTGATTACATTAAAAAATATATGTGGACAATAGAAAATTAGGGACCAAAATGAAAGAAGTTAGATTTATGGACTAAATGTTGATTTATCTTTTCTAAAACCTAATTTGAAGCCGTCTAAAAGAACGAAAAAGAAAAGGTAGAAAGATGCTTCCTTTCGCTTTACACTTCATGAACATAAAGGCAAAGTGGCAAACACGTATACGTAAACCATATAATATATGGTTTTTTTTACACAAAAGTTTAGGTAGGCCGTGGCTCTCATAATTTAGGGTCAGAGTATATCTAAGATCTAATTTAGATTTATATATAACTTTACAAATTGTCCATTAAGAGTGACGGTAGTAAGATTCGAACTTGACCTTACAATTTCAAATTTCTGAATCCTAACTCCTTCTATCGATACTCATTGGCTATAATATATGGTTTTTTTAATGGATTTTCATAGCTTGTCTTTTTCCCCATTTATAACCTTATCCTGTGTAAAATTTCAAACTATATGGATATCATCCACTCATAAATTAAAATATAGGGTAAAGTACACAAATAGTCCCTCAACTATAAGTTATTACTTTATTAAGTGTATTGACTATTAAAAGTTATAAAATGATCATTCAACTATATAATGTTGCTTTATCAAGTCTTTTGATTATTAAAAGTTAAAAAATATCACCCGACTATTCATTGTGTTCCAAAGGCGTCATTTTGAGTTGAAAAATTGGTGGTTCTCTAAGCTGGACGTTAGCATTATGACTGAGATATGCTAGTCGTTTGAGATTTCGGGATTAGATAAATTTTGAGCACACTTAAATACACATTATTCTCTGATTTAAGATTTTAAATAATCTATAAGGGTTTATTATCAAAATAAATAAAATCAAATACTCAAAACCCTAAATTTTATGCAAACCTAACCCTAAATTCCAACCCTTGAACATTAACCTCCAACATTAATCCTAATCCTAAACCTAATTCTTATTTTTTATGTTAATATTGAATATTATTAAAACATGTTATGACAAATAATCAGTCATGAAATAAGAAGGAAAAAAAGAAGAAAAAATATATCGATTTTAATAGAAAACTCTTTAAAAAAAAACACAGACAGAGAATAAAAATTTACTATATCGACGATAAAATATACGAGAAAATATAAAAGACGCACAACAAACCAACAGGTGTTGGTTCAAGTGCTAAACAACTTGATATCGTTTAAGCAATGTCTCAAGTTTGAGTCCTTTGTGTAGGCAGAAAATCCCTGATGGGAGACTCATCCACCTAGGGATGGGCATGGGACTCGAACACGATGTGTTCCGGCTCGACCCAACCTCAATTGGGTCGGGGTTTTTTTTTAAAAAAGGGGTTTGAGTCGGGTCGAATTTTTTTAAAGATAGTGTTCGGGTCGGATTCAGGTTTAGGGTGAAAGATACCTGACCCGACTCGAGGAAAAATATAATTTTACCTTATATAGTTAGGAATAATTACAATAATACCCCTATATATTAATTAAATCATTATTTTTATTGAATACAAATAATATTTTTTATTATTTTGGATCGAATTTCAGGTGGATGAGTCATTGTTCTCGGATTGGGTCATGTAGACCAAAAATACGACCCAACCCGACTCATGCCCATCCCTACATTCACCAAAGTCAAGTGTACAACGCGGGTCAATTCAGATTAATCAAGACGAAGACTTGAAACCGAAAATATAAAAAATAACGTATCACAATAGTTAATAAAGCGAGCTTATCAAAACTTATAAAACCTTAGGTATATATGCATAATTATACAGACACCCAAAATCCTAAATTATATCTTCAAAATTTTTCAAACTGAATAAAAAAATTCGAATGACAATTTCCAACAAAATATATTTTTCATTAGATGATTATTTATTAATGCGTACTAATCATTAAGTGTACATGGAAGATCTGAAAACTCGGCTCATCTCGTGTTGTGAGTTGACTCAGTTGGACCAGGACCGTGTGTCAGTGTCGGTGGTGATGGTTACAAGGGCAAGGCTTTGGTCGTGAAATGTACAAAAAGACATATTTGGGGTGCGTGTAGTAGGTGTACATGTAATAGATTCTAGGACAGTGTAGACTCACGTGTACTCGGCTGACTACAATCAATTTTTGCATTAATTTTGCTTCACTTCGACTCACCTTGTTGGTTCACATTTATATTTTTTTTCTTGGATCTCTCTAATATATATATATATATATATATATTTCAGGGTAAATTAAACAAAGGATAAAGTATATAAATAATCCCTGAACTTTTAAGTTACTTGCATTTTGGTCACCCAACTTTTGAAACTTGTAATACAATCATCAAACTTGTAGTTCGTTTTCAATAAGGCCTCTGTCTTTACCTCCCATTAATTTTTACTGATATGACACTTAACTGTCGTTAACTCTATGACATGACAACTTCTTTTATTCCTCTTATTGCAATTTCTTCTTCTTCGTGGCAGATTCTTTTTTTCTTCTTTTTCTTAAAAATTATAACTAATCATTTGCAAATCAAAAACACATATTTATAGTAAAATTCAAAACTTTTCAATCCAAAATAGAAAATAGATATAAACAATAATACAACAATCTTGTAAATATAATAAAAATCATTACCATGTTTATGCTTATAAGGAAGTGTTCCCACCTCAAACAACTTAGCAATTTCATGGATTATTTCTCTCTTTTTCCCAAGAAAATTCAGCTTCTCTCTCTACTTTCTTGGGGGGGGGGATTGATTAACTCTGCAAGAAACACTTGCTTTTAATTTGTTTTGAATGAAAAACTTATGGTTGTTTAGTTGTAAGAAATTGGTGGCAACAAGGAAGCAATTGTCTATACGTCAAGCGCCAAATATACTTGTTATTCAACTGAAGGTGATTTACAAAATATCTGTAACACCCTAATTCAGTCCGACCTGAATATCCATGGATCATGATGCCACACGGAACCACCAAAATAATCAACCCAAAATTTTATTTTCAAAACAGTCTATAGTTATAAAAAACCATCCATCATATCATAAAAAAATCGAAATAAAGTTTACAAAATACGATAGTCTCCCAAATACGTACAAATATAACCCATAATTTTAAAATCAAAATATAGTTATGACTCAAATAAGTACAAGGTCCACATGTAATACATGCCCTCTAAGATAGACTCAAGACATACCCTTACAATTTATTGCCCAAAATGTACGCTGGTACCGATATTGGACCCTCAGTATCAGTACTGATCCCTTAGTATCGATTCTCCCCTTTGGTATCGATACTGATTCATGTTTGATGTTTTGGAAATATGCACAGTATCGATACTCCTATATCCTATAGTCACTAAATTTAATAAATTTTAATAGTCAAATGATTTAATAAAAGAATATCATATAGTCGGAGACCATTTATGTACTTTACCCTATATCCTATTGTAATCTATTAATATAAAATATAATAAAAATCAGAATAAGTTGTTCGATTAGTCACTAAATTTTAGTATATGTATTAATTTGGTTAACTTTTTTTTAAAAATATCATTAAACTTTCTACACTATTTTTTCCCACATAATCGTTACATATTTAATGATTCGATAATGTGATTGTTTTTTCCTTGTTTCCTTTTTTTTTTCTCTTATAGAAGATCATCCTCATTCATCCGATTATGCCGATCAATTGTCACTCATCACCGGTCAACATTTTCGACAATATTGATATCAAACCGTTCGTATTTTGTGAGGTAAAATGTCGACCTCTAAAGGTTTGAGAATTGATTCATAGTAGGGACTAAAACCATATATTATATGGTATTAGGCACCAAAATCTAGAAATGAAAAAAGAACCAAAAAATAAAAATAAAAAGGTCATATTCATGTTGATAATATTCTCAACCCACTCATCATATTAAAAATAAACATTTGTTTTTAAATATAATCTTTGACAAATTTGAATGATGGTGATATTGTATCTTACATGACAAATTACGAAGAAAAATAATTATTTTATACATAATTAATATTTATTTGACCTTTCAAATCGAATTGATAAAATATCACATTCGTCGTAATGGTTAAAAATATGAATATATACAACTTTATTACGGTCATAAAAAGATAACGACGAGTAAAATAAACATGAACGTAAATATTTCTTTAAAAAAATGTGAAAAGGAGAAAATCAAGGATACATTAGAGAAATTCATTATAATGTCGAAATTATAAGGATATACAACAAAATTTCACCAAAAAATATAATTTTATCTTACAATTACTCTGATATTAATTATTCGTTTTGTCTAAATATGTTAGATTATAAACTTTTAGGGCTGAATTAAAAAAAATTAAGTCACAAACTTTATTAATACATGTTTTTATTTTTACAGTATTTTATATTAAAAATCTTACCTCTGTTAAACATATTTTTTAGTTTTATTCTTTTATAATAATGTGATGTAAAAATAAAGGTTTTCCGAAATTGAGTAAAACGACATTGAAAGCGGTACGGAGAGGGACTTGTCGTGGGGGTACTGTCTGCCATTGGTTGAGTGGTAATGACATATACCAACTTGAGCACAAAACTATGTCGCATTGTTTGCATGCGATGGATTGTTGATACCATATACGGGTATAATTTCATAGATTTAGTATCGTACATACCCCAATTGAGGTGATGATAGATATAAATTTAGTGGGTAGTGACCGAATATAGATATAAAAAGTCATACCTACCGTGTGTAGTGTGTAGATGATGGCTAGAGACGTTATCCGCCCCACATTCACTCGTTCATTTAACTACTCACTATATAAATTTTATATCATTATAAGTTTAGGTATAATTTTAGAGATTATTATATAAATCTTAAGATTTTATTGGACATGACTTGTAATTTAAACAAATGTTAAGGTATAAACATTTTTAGAATTGAAGATCGTCGTTTCTTTCATCTCCAATTAGTTGGTATGGATGAATACAGACGGCTACGGGATGAGTGGCGAGTATTCAATTGGATAGTGGGTGTAGGGATGGATTGAGAATGCATTCGCGTGGGCAGGTATGGATTTGAAAATTTTACCCGTCGTGAGTGGTGGGTAGGTGGTAGATACAAAAATATTAGGTGGGTATGGGAATGGAAAAAGAGGTATCCACACACGTCCTGCCCATTTTCCATCCCTAATTACCGATGTGGTTGATCTGGGCTCCACTTTGGTCAACAATATTAATAACTATTAGTTTTGGTCCGTTTTAGTATTTAAAATTTTAAATTTTTTTAAAAATCATACCTAAAGTTTAACTTTTGTTTCCTATTTTAAAAACTTTAGTTTTTATTTCATTTTAGTACTTCGTTCAAAATTTAACGTTAACTTTTGAAAAGATTAAAAATTTAGATACTAAAATGAACCAAAATTGAAAAGATTAGGCCACTGCTTAGGTCAAAATTGAATTTTCAAATTTGAAAAGTAGATGAACTAAAACGGACCAAATTAGAGAATAGGGATTAAATCCACCAGTTTCACATAGTACAGGAACTAGTAAAAGAATTTGAGCAAGAATAAAATATGCTGCTAAGATGGTAACCAAGTAAATTGGAAAAGTGATGAGGTCAATATCGTAAAATGCAAGGAACTGTCGGCCTCTAAACTGGGGTTAAATAGACTCGAGACCCGGGTTACGAGTTACCCTAGCGAGTTACGAGTTTGTCCTCTGACTCTGAGTCTCGGAGCGTCGGTGACTCGGTTAGAGTTAACCACGAGTTAAAACTTGTATTTTCGAAGATAAAGATTAAAAATATATTAATCTGAAGAGGGAAAACGGAGGGAAATTTGGTATATAAGGAATGGAAACCAATCCTAAAAATGCGTCTTCGTTTTGGCAGTGAGGGGGGGAAAATGGCAGATTCAAGTGATTCGGTTTCCATTGATATGGAAATGATCTCTCTAGGCGGCAAGGTAATTTGCATTGATATTTCACCTTCCTGTTTGTTTACTGAGAAAATGCGGGAATCGAAGAGAAAACGTAATGGAAACAAAGCTTAATGCAGCAGCTATCTATATTTTCTTTAGCTAAGCTGTCTAAGCTGGATTATTCTTCCATTTCTTGCTTAATTCTCTATTTTAAGCTATATAGCTTATATTTTAAGTTTCTATCCTTTGATTAGTGGCATTTGATTCTTCTTTTTTCCTCGTTTTGGAAGTACTCAGATAGATTAGATTCAATGATGTTTTTAAACTATAATGGATTTTTATTTTATTTTCAATTATTTGCTTCATGTGCTAGAGGAGTAAAACCTTGACTAGCAATCTCCTGAGTTTGGGCGATGAACAACATGCTTAGATGATCAAAATTGTATTCTGATTAAAGGAATTCTGCTGCACATGCTAGCTTTATCTAGTTAGATTTAGAATATACTTAACTCGGGATATGCTTTTGAAACATCTCTAATTTTGTAGTAAATGACGCTCAAGTGAATTGGATTTTCCTTACCTGATGATACTAGATCATATGTTGTAATTTTCTGCTCTAGTTATTTGTTCAAATCGAGGCGTTCTTTCCGGTTTTGATGGTAATTTGGTTCCGATTCATTTGGTTGTTTCGGTGAAGGTTTGTTAAATGAATAACAATGCATTGTTAAAATCAATCTGCAGGAGTACCTTGTGAAAACTCGCCTTGGTACGGTTTCTGTTGTTGTGTTTGGAGACCAAGATAAGCCGGCCCTTGTTACCTATCCGGACTTAGCTCTGAATCGTGAGTAATTCAGAAAGCGTTATTGTTTCGTCGATTTTCGTTATGCTTCCTTCCTCGTGAGAAAATAGTTGCTTCGGAGTCTACGAAAATGGATATTGGTTTTTGTTAGCAATTTGGCTTTTATCTTTGCATGGTGAATTTTCTCCTTAAACATAGATATTGCTTTACATTTGAGACCTTCATTTGTGTTTTCATCATAGTGCACAGGATTTCGAGACGGTAATGCTTTTATCCAAAATATGTTGGAAATTCATGACCTTATTTGTTACATTTGTGTACTGACCAGATCGTTTCATACGATGATAGGATTCATATCCCATTTTTTTTTTAATTATGTGTCATTCTGCAGATATCTCCTGTTTCCAAGGCTTGTTCTTTTGCCCAGAAGCTAGTTCCTTACTCCTGCACAACTTTTGCATATACCATATAAGTCCTCCCGGGCATGAGGTCAGTTATATGGATGTTTTAATTAGCTGTTTTAATCTTCCTTTTTCGGTCGAGTCCTATAATTCACATCTTTCTTATCGGAACTTCCTTCAAGAAATATTGCAGTTGGGAGCTGCTCCGATCAGTTCCGATGACTTTATTCCTTCCGCTGATGACTTGGCAGATCAGATTCTTGAGGTTCTCAACTTTTTCGGGTAAAATATAGTTTCATCGTTGTTTTATCTTTCCAAATGTCGGCCGATTAGAACTTTACTTTACTATAATCTCTTATGCTCTAGGCATTTTATGACCCCTATTATGATGGCTGGTAATTGGTGTGCTGTAGTTGTCCGAAAATGATGCAAATTAAGGCACCTACCACCATTACATAATTTCTTAAGCTGTCGTCTTCTTTAATATATTATCATCACTAATAATCTATATTGGAAAGATGAAGGCAAGCAAGTTGATGTTCCTTATCTTTTAACTCTTCTTTTTTCAATGTTTTAACCGCAGGCTTGGCGCCGTAATGTGTATGGGAGTTACAGCTGGAGCATATATTCTTACCCTCTTTGCGGTAATTCAACTGTCTTGGCATAGTATGCTTATTTTTTTTTCATTTCAAAACAAATATCATTCTCTCTCGAAATTGAAAAGAATTATTTATGCTTTCTTTTTTCCTTAATAGATGAAATACCGACAACGCGTCCTTGGGTTAATACTCGTTTCACCGCTCTGCAGACTGCCTTCATGGACAGAATGGTTGTTGAATAAGGTTCGTGTTCTAGACCAATTTTAGTTTTGCTTAGGGCGTAGGGGTTTATTAATTACGTGCTTAGATAGATTTTCGTATTGTTTCAGGTGATGTCGAATTTGCTTTATTTCTACGGCATGTGCGGCATGGTGAAGGAGTTATTGCTCAAGCGATACTTCAGTAAGGTATTTTCTGCTTCAAAAACTTGTGTAGTTTACTTTTATTTTGTGTCTAGAACTGGACTAGTTGAGTGATGAGGTTGCGAATGACAATTGCAGGAAGTTCGTGGTAGCGTTGTGGTACCAGAATCCGATATAGTTCAGGCATGCAGAAGAGTTAGTTCTTCGAACCCTTGTATTCGATTTTTATTTACTATTCAGTTGACTATACGAAATATGATGGTCCGTCTCACCGCAATTTTCTGACACATAGTTTTTTTCAACCCCTGCAGTTGCTTGACGAAAGGCAGAGTACAAATGTTTGCCGATTCCTTGAAGCAATGAACGGGTAAGCCCGTCTCACGCGGTTGGTTTTCCGTACGAGCATGCTGTTATTGCTTTGATCCAGCATTGATGTCTTATTTACCCCGTCTTTCAGGAGACCCGACCTTAGTGAAGGACTGAGGAAACTCCATTGTCGTTCGCTAATATTTGTCGGTGAGAACTCTCCGTTCCATTCCGAGGCTCTTCACATGACATCGAAATTAGATAGAAGATACACTGCCCTAGTGGAGGTATGCAACCAACAGTCCCAACGCCTAACATGTTACAAACATCATACATCCAACTTTTTCCAATGAACTAACAATCTCAAACGGTGTGGAACGTGCAGGTTCAGGGATGCGGGTCAATGGTGACAGAGGAGCAACCCCATGCCATGTTGATACCGATCGAGTACTTTCTGATGGGATACGGCTTATACCGGCCGACTCTAAGCATTAGCCCGAGAAGTCCTTTGAGTCCGTCTTGCATCTCTCCGGACCTCCTTTCGCCGGAAAGCATGGGCTTGAAGCTGAAACCGATTAAAACCCGGATTTCTTTGTAAGTTGGAGAGGTAAGATGACATGGAAACTGCAACATCACGTTTTCTAATACATGCATATATATGTGTGTAAATAGAGACGAAGTACAGACGGAAAAAGGAGATATTGTCAATTCTTTTATTTGTTACCATTTTGAAAATTCCTGAGAATAATTATTTATCAGAGAAGCCCTCAATCTTTACTGATAATAACAATGTGCCCTCCATTTTCTGTCTGGTGTCTCTGTTTTGCGAAGAGGGTGTAAATAAATCGAGTTTGAACGAAAAATAATATATTTATGTTTATTTATTTTTTTATTTATGTTTATTTATTTATTTTTGAAGATATTTATGTTTATTTTCGTTCTTATAGTATTTACGTATCAATTTAATCCTCAAGGTTTTGAATTGTATCATATGATACTTTAAACCTAAAACCTAAACCTTATTCCTTAAATCTTAAATCCCTATATAATAGTAAATAATTTAAACAATGATGTGATTGAACAATTTTGAAAGTTAAAATAATGTGAAAATATTATAAGGTTAAAAATAGTAAATTAGGTTTACTACAAGGTAAAAGTAATTTTTAAACCTTTAAAAAATTTATATTATGTTTATTTATTTATTTTTTTAAATTATTTTTATTTATTTCATTTAGAGTTTACGAACATATTTATTTTGTTGCACATTCTCTTTTTATCTTTCTATTTATAAGTCAATAAAAAATAGTAAAATGATACTATCAGTCTCTAAACTCTCTATCCTTTACCATCTGAATTTCAAATTTTATCTGTATTTAATTTAATTTTTACCTTTATGAATATTTACAATATAAAAAGAAATCTAATAAATAAATTTATAAACAAATTTATTAATGAACATAAATAAACTGAATTAGGGATGATAAAAAAACCAGAACCCGATAAGAAAAATCGAAAATCGAATTAAACGGGATGGGTTCGGGGATGATAAATGGGGATGGGTTTGGTAATCCCCACCCCGATTATCCGATTATCCGGCCCGATAAATATTAAAAATAATTATTATTATATATATATATATATAATATTAATAAATTTAATTTAATTTAATATATATATATATAATATTTATATATTTAATTTAAATATATATATATATATACCGGCCCGATACTTGACCCGATATCCGTTTATGCTAAACGGGGATACCCGTTTTCCCCGATTATCCGATGGAGATCCCCATTTAAATCCCTACGGTTTTTTAAGCGGGGACGGATATGTATTTTTTAAACGGGAACGAAAACGGAGGACCAATACTCGACCCGAACCCGGCCCATTACCATTCCTAAACTGAATATATTTATATTTATTAAATAGATATAAAAATTTTATTCACCCGTTTATTGAATGACGGATGATCTCAATCATTCAATGAACCACACACACACTACCTGTTTTCAACCAAACATGGTGGGATCCAGGAGGCTAATCAGGGTGGTGCACTGCTGATCATCTGGCTATGGAGTCAGCCTTTGAAAATGGGTTCATGTCACTTTCCCGGGAAATGATAAGAAAAACAAAGAAAATCCCTTGGACCGGTTGCTGCCACAGTGTCACTAAAATAGTCATCTTTGTCTTTACCACCAAACTTTCCAGGAAAAATGATTTGAATCCCATCAAATTATAAAATTATATTTTATTATAATTTATTATATCGACGTGACGAGTTTTAATTTAAATAAATTTATTATGTGAGTGTGACGAATTTTCCGTACATTATAATTAAATTAATTTTAGAGATGAATTAATGGACCAATTTCTTTATCCGCCTGACCTGTTGCCAAATTTGCCTGAATCTCCCATACGTACATGCAAACAAACAAAAGTGTACCATTTACCCATCACAGGGCCTTAAAGGTATTCAACATACCAATTCATTCCAAGATTACTATGAATTTCATAATATTTTCAACAAAAGGGTTCCCTCTTTGAATTAGAAGCATACCCTTAAAGCTAAAAGGTCCCAACTATAATGGAGCATCATGTACATTTGTAACCTTAGGTGGATGTGTTTCTTTCGTACCGAAAAGCTGCTCAAATCCAGAATCCATCGACTCGATCTATACTTGCTTTCTTGTGCTTTTAATTGGTATCGAATCTTTGATGGTTGATGTTGGTTCCTTCCTGGTTTTGTCGCGCTTTTCTCCAGTTCATCTCCGAGTACATTTCCTCTATCGTCGGCTTCCACAGACGGACACGAGCGTTTATGAACCAACTAGAGACCTGATCATCCATCGATCCGAATGTATACGATGAAAACAATCTAGTCGTATAATGTAATAGACTAAAACAGAAATCTAAATGCTCCAACTACCTGGCTCCCTGTTAAGCCGCTTTTTATTGCAAGCAAATGTTTGATATATGTCAAAATATGCAGAACCGTGTGCTACAAGCAACTCACCGGTAAGAATGCTTACGGGTGAAGAAAGTTCTGAAACATCCATGCACGTAAAACCGAGACGGACCTCTCCGGTAATCCCCTCTGTGGTATCCATATTTGATCCTTCTTTTGCTGCTTAAGTCCCCATTGCTCCCGGATGAATGAATTCTGAAAAGATTTCTCCCTGCTTCTCGTGTCAAATTCGCTCCCATGGCTAGGATTTGGTTGCTGATCCTCTATCTAAGGTTCTTGTATAGGAAAGAGATTGTATGTAGAGCGAAACTAGCGTGCACTCGAGGATCCAACTCGGTCGCGGCATGGAATGCAGATATAACCATATGGATTTCATCCAAGCATTGACTGTATCTGTCGAGACACGAATCGTTTATCTTACGTATTCGATAACGAAGAAAATTATGCAGTTCATGTTCCAAAGTAGCAATTGATGCAGACCAAAACTGAGGAGTAATTCATTATTCTACCAGCTAAATTAAGATCAACATACCACTTGGAGCAAAGTCAGCAGTAGGGATTCTTTTGCCTCAACCGCCTCTAACTAAACCTCGGAATAATCATCGACATCAGGGAAATCATTCGAATCCATCACCGCCGTCGCCGTTGTTGCTCTGGCTCCTACACTCATCTGCTCTAGATTATCAAGAGAATAACTTGCAATTTGCACTAGTATCTCTTGAACTGCGTGATGATATCTCGACCGATACCTGAGGCCCATCGGAACCGAAGCTCAGAGAAAGCTCCTTAGCATTGCAAGAAGTTTGTTCCGAGCCTAACCTTGTTGTATTCAAACAACAGTTTATTTCGGAGGACCGGTCAGGAAGCGGTGTTGCAAGGCTTAGAGATAGCTCGTTACCAGTTTTCATGGAACCATAGGGATAATCCAGGCTCATATTTGCACCATTCAACTGTATGCACCCGTTTGGATCCGGATATCCTATCGACAAATACGATTGAAATACGGTGTTATTTTATTGAGTCCCCACGGAAGTTATAAAATGGTGTCCTAACTATAAGATATTATTTTGTTGAATTCCCCAATTGTTAAAAGTTATAAAATAGTTACATAACTATTCATATGTTCCAAATTCTTCCTTTTATATTAAAAAATTGATGACCATTTGAGCTGCACATTAACATTTTTACCGAGATATGATAAAAATCTGATCCTATAAATGTTTGAGTTATATTTTATGGATCGAGTCATTGTTTACATTATATCAATAGAGTCAGTATTTGAAAGCAACAATGGTGCAATAAACATCATTAAAATATGATTTTATCATATCTCAATAAGTAGGTTAATGTCAAACTCATATTGTTGTCAATTTTTAATGGAAAAAGACAAGTTTGAAACATATGAATAGTCGAATGATCATTTTGTAATTTTTAATAGTCGGAGGGCTCAACAAAGCAACATCATGTAGTTGGGAGACCATTTTATATCTTGTAATAATCAAGAGCTACTGTTGGTAATAAAGGGAATAAGCAACATTTGTTCAAAGATAACTCTTAATCATTTGACATTGATCACTCACACCCCTGGCATTCCTGGTGCACGAACCAACTTACCTCAGTGGTTAAAGGAATCGTTGTTATTCTTAGAGCTCACGGGTTCGAGCACCAGCGACTGCAACAAGATGATTGAGCGTTCAATGCTAAATAGTTAAGAGTATACAAATACTATTAATAAAAATAATAAGAATACGAATAATAAGAATAAGAATAATCGAAAGACCTAACAAAGTAAAATCCTATAATTAATGTATCTTGTGTATTTTATCCTTTATTTTATTTAAAAATTTAACAAAGATATTATTTTAAAAAGGATAAATTATATCGGTGGTCATTAAACTTTTTCATTATTATTTATTGTTAATAGAAAATGTTGTATGACACGTTGAAAATATATATATAATTTTTCGATGAATGCAACGATATATATATATATATATTATTGTCTCTTTTGAATGAAAATAGAGTAAAATACAATTTTGTATCTTAACTAACACTTTTGTTTAGTTTTGGTCACCAATTTTTTTTCTTCAAAATCATACTTCATGTTTATTTTTTCTTTCATTTTGGACACTTATTGTTAAATAATTAATGTTAGTTTTTGTTTCATTTTAGTACGCGTTTTAACAGTGTACTAAAATGACAAAAAGAAATGTTAGGCATGGTTTTGAAAAAAATGAAAGTTTAAGTACTAAAACGGATCAAAACTGGAACAATATGTATGATTTTAAAAGAATAGTTATCAAAATGGAACAAAAATGATAGTTGAGGTATTAAATGTGTAGTTTACCCTAGAAAAACGCTGCTAACTTTCAGTGTAAGAGACAAATACATGTAACCTAACCTAACAATTAACACTTGCCGATGGCTTCTAACTTTTTCAGTGTATCATGCATTATTATTTATTTTCAAGTTCATGCACATACATCTATATATATATAAAGTACTCGAATTTAAAGTTACGGATAAACTACATAAATAGTCATCGAACTTTTAGGACGCTTGCATTTTGGTCACCCAACTTTTAAAAATTGCAATTCATTGAACTTTTAGTTAGGGGTTGTTTGTTTACTTCAGAATGATTCAAATGTTGAATGATTCAGAGGCTCTGTATGAATTAACTCTGAATGTAACATGCTGTTTGATAATTGCTCTGAATTATTCAGAATGTACTTTTGTGCTGAATCATTCAACACTGTTTTGCTGAATCAATCAGCATTGAATCATTCAGAGGTGAGAAACAAACGCGCTGAATGCTGAACGGTTCAACATTCAGCGTTGAATGATTCCATTCAGAGCCAAACAAACAGCCCCTTAGTTTTCAGCAAGGTTTTTGACGTTACCTCCCGTTAGTTTTATCCGACGTGACAGTTATTGTTATTTTTCAGGTTACTAAAAAAAAACATTCCCAAACGATGTCGTGTAGTTACACTTATTTTAACGATGGCTATATCATTTCAATTTTTAGGTTTTCAAGTTCCTACCCAAGGCAAAGTAGCTGTATAACCCAACTAATCTTGGCTTTGCTTCAAGCCTTCAAGGTACAAACCTTTTTACTTGCTATGTTTTCTCTAATCTTTGTTGGGTCTCGAGAACATAACTTGTGATACCTTCTACAGCTTGGTCGGCAACAGTGCCTTGACCAACTCCAGGAACAATAGAAGCAAGCCCGACAGCCAACCCAACAATAATAAAGGAAGCTGCAGAAATCAGGATTCATGATAAGTTCCTCGCACCAAAATAAAGAAATGATTAATACTACAATCATCCAATGAATTTTGACTTAATCTAGCTTCGATAGTTGATCAAACAAAGAGAATAAGAGAAAGGGGAATTTTATTTTTAGGGTTCTTAGTCAACTTTAGGTGAGAATTTTTTCTTATTAAGCTGAAATGGGTTAAGAGAATTATTTGATTAAGCTGAAAAAGAACAGTAACATGCCATAAAACTAATGGGAGGTAACGTCAAGGACTTTATTGAAAATGAACTAAAAGTTTGATGACTATATTGTAAGTTTTAAAAGTTAGGTAACCAAAATACAATGCCTTAAAAGTTTGGTGACCATTTATGTAGCTTACCCTAAAGTTATTTAGTTCAAAAGACAGCTACTCACAAATATATTTATATAAAAATTCAATGTTATCATTTTTAATATAAAATATTAGGGTAAATGATATGTTTAGTACCTAAACTATCAATTTTTTCAAAACCATACCTAACGTTTAGTTTTCATTTCATTTTAGTATCTCACCGTTAAAAACTTTAATCTTTATTTCATTTTAGTACCCCGTTCAGAATTTAATGTTAAATTTTGAAAATATTGAAAGTTTACGTACTAAAACAGACCAAAACTGATAGTTTAGCTACGAAACACGTCAAAATTTTTAACGACTGGTACTAAAATGAAATGAAAACTAAACATTAGATACGATTTTGATTTTTTTTAAAGTTTAGGTATTGAAACTGACCAAAACTGATAATTTATGTACTAAATAAGTAGTTTACCCATTAAATAATCATTGTTTGAATCCAAATTATATAGGAGTGAATAGGTATTCCTCTATTGTTGGGATTGTTCATTAGGTTCTTATTTTGATATCACTTAAAGATGACTAATAACGTATACAATGAACAAAACTGGGGTTTAGTTCTTATTTTTGCAACATTCTTACAGTTGACAAATGCTGAACCTACTCATAATGCTAAACACGGTTTTCAAGTGGTATCCTCCACTGCAATTATGCAGCCGATCGCTTATCAGAGGAATCGATCCACTCTCGTTCGGGACGGGAAGTGCCGATCCCCCGTTTCGAATGAGCCGGAACTTTACCCATCCCCCCTCTTTTTTGAACTTTCTTTTCACATTTAGAAGTAAACCTTTTTGCCTGCCTGGTTCTTCTTCAAGCCAGGAAACAGCTAATACAGTTCTTATTACATAAAAAAAATCAACCTGTAATTTGATTTTCCGAGTTTGGCCTGTGGATATACAGCTGTTGAAGACGTCGTAGTCGGGACACTAGCTGTGCAAATGATGGTCGGAGATGTGGCTCCCTGCAGAGATGATAACACAAGTTATATTAACGTGAGTTCCACAACAATCAATATTGCAGACTATTACCTATATGATATACTCGGATACTTGCACTGAGTCACGAGCATGACTACCATGAAAAGGATCATTCTAATGATTTTTGACTTGATTATGAGCAAAAATCCTTCTATTTAATGCATGGGTAAAATAACTAGGGTTTGTTTCGGAAGTTGTGTGAGTGCCCGAGAAACTAGAGACCGATTAAACATTCAGATGAGATTTAGTGCATTTTATATGATCATTCTCCAGACATGGATGAGAACTCATGTTTGCCAACATTCACGTATTATCTGTGCAACAATCGGATCAAGATCTTCGGGAATTTCGAGACATCTATTCTGGAATCCAACAGCTCCAAGGAACACGCAGAGTGACCAGATCCCATAATATCACGCCAAAACTGTACACATCACATCTGAAACCAAGCCAGTCTATTTGTATGAGAAACGGGATAGAAGTGTCAGTGAAACACGCATGTGCCGGTCAAAAGTCGCTTACTTCTCATTGGCTGGTTCGTTCCTTAGAACTTCCGGGGCCATCCATTCAGGCTGCAGTCCAAGAGAAGACATACTTCATAAAAAGATGATATATTTGGATAAATTGGAAAATGGCTGTCCCTTGTTCCCATATGTAATGGGATAAGGGAGAGATAAGATAGTAGGCTGTCCAACACCAGATTGAGAGAAGCTTCCGTAGAAGACCTCCGAATTATGAAATGACCTCCAGCATTTCGTAATACTACCGTTCCAGCAGTAGACTTTGAAGAGAGGAATGTGTGATGCTTCATGCGTGACAACCCGAAATCACATACCTGAATGGAGAAAGTTAAGCAATCAGTAAAGTAGCTTAAAAATAAGGACCAGTTTTAGCCAGCCATTAGATTTATGATGAGAACCTTTACAACTCGGTTCTTATCGACAAGGAGATTAGGAGTTTTTGCTTGTAGACTACATGATTCCATTCACCCACTAAACATGCCATCTAGAATCCATTCCATGTCATCCCAAAGTTGATCGAAAAGTGCAAAATAAAAAAATAGGGTAAATTACACGTTTAATATTTAAACTATTAGTTTTAATCTGTTTTAGTACTTAAACTTTTAGTTTTTTCAAAATTATATTTAATGTTTAGTTTTTTATTTCATTTTAGTACCCCGCTGTTAAAAACTTAACGGACGAGTTGACGGAGCATAACCCCAGTGGAAAGACGACTAAAAAAACTCAATGTATTAAGTTCAGTAAAGAAATTGAAAACTTTTAAAATTCAGTGGCAAAATAGGAGAAAAAGTAAATTTCGGTGATGAAATTTGTAATTTACTCTGAGAATATGTATATCATTAGCACCATTGCTTTTGCTTCAATTGCATGTCAAGATCAAAAGGAACCTCAACAACCAAGATCCATTGGGATGATGCAGGTGGATACCTACCATGAATCACCACAAAAGCCTTCAGCTTCCAATTAATAGAGCAACATGGACTTCAAGTCCAAGAAAGGGAAGAAGACAGCCATTTATGGTTCATCTTCTTCTTCAAGGTCATGGAGCTTTGGTGACCCTGAATTCAAGAGGAAGAAGAGCGTTGCTAGCAACAAGATGTATGGTGCTGAAGGTAAGGTCAAAGGGTCCTTGAAGAGGAGCTTCAGGTGGCTTAAAGATAAGTACACACGAGTTGTCCATGGCAGCTGTTGGTGATGCTTCTGGGGAATTTAACTTGTTCTTTTTCTTTCATCTTCTTCTTTTTGGTGTTATGATTCATTAGGTGGAAAATAGATTCTGGGTTTATAAGATCTTCACTGATCCTTTCAGATTCTTGTTGATCTTCCATGGATTGCATTACATTTCTGCCATTTTTTACTGTTTCTTGATTGTCTGGGATTTCATTGTTTTTCACAAACAGTAACACAAATAAAGTTTGTTCACCATTAACAAATTCTGAGATGTTTATAAACTGAGAAAGTATTATTCTATTAGAATGTGTTCTATTCAAGAAAAAAATTAGGGTAAATACGCGTTTAGTATTAACCTATTAGTTTTATCCGCTTTAGTACCTAAACTTTTAATTTTTTAAAAATCATACCTAAAGTTTAGTTTTTGCTTCATTTTAGTATCCCGTTGTTAAAAGCTTGGTTTTTGTTTTATTTTAGTACCCCGTTTAAAATTTAACGTTAAGTTTAGAAAAAAAATTAAAAGTTTAGATATTAAAACGGACCAAAACTGATAGTTTAAGTACTAAACGTGTTCAGCTTTTAACGGCGGGTACTAAAATAAAACTAAAACTTTTAACAACGGGTACTAAAATGAAATAAAAACTAAATTTTAGGTATGATTTTGAAAAAATTGAAAGCTTAGGTATCAAAACGGACCAAAACTAATAGTTTAGGTGCTAAATATATAGTTTACCAAAAAATTATTATCGAACTAATGATATACAGGGCAAAGTACACTAAATGATCCTCGACTATAGGATATTACTTTATTCAGTCCCTTGACTATTAAAAGTTACAAAATGGTCCTCTAACTATAGAGTGTTGCTTTGTTGCGTCCCTCGATTATTCATTATGTTCCAAACTTGTCCTTTTTCGTTAAAAAATTTGATGGTATTATGAGTTGAACATTATGTTGATTGTAATATGATAAAATTTGATCCCAAAATCTCAAATGACCATCATATCCTATTCGTTATGTTAACATCAAGCTTAAACAACCGTCAATTTTTTAACGGAAAATGATGAGTTTGGAACATAATGAATAGTCAGGTGACCATTTTGTAACTTTAATAGTCGAAGGACTTAAAAAAGTAACATTCTGTAGTCAGAGGATCATTTATAACTTTTAATAGTCGATGGATTAATAAAACAGTACCCTATAATCGAAGACCATTTATATATATTAAAATGTGATTCTTAAGTTTGGTTTGTAAGGATTTTCGAGACGATAATTAGCGATTATTATTGTCAAGTTGTAGATTTTTGGTCCATTCAAATTCGATTTAAATATAGCATTTTTTTAACTTATGAGTCTACTTGAATTGATATTAAAAAAGTTTTACTCAACCTGAAATTTAATTTAATTTTTGAAATAAAATCTCGACACTACTCAACCAGACACACATACACATATATATAATTTTCATTTTTATTAGGTGAAATAGAGACTTAATTGAAAAGTAATTTAAAGAGTGGTATTATAATAATTATACTTAAGTATATAAAGATCAATCACATAATTATTCTTATTTTTTACCTTAAACTCGAATTTGACCCAGTCCAATCTTAACTGTCAGAAAATAAAAGGCTAAGGACAATGGGATTACAAACCCAATTACTAAGTAAATACATTCCTAACAATCCAATATAGATGACGACGACGACGACGAGTCCCGTTAAATAAATACTAAACTCAAAACCCGAAACTCAAAAACAAACTTAGTTTATATGATCCCTAATGTTTGATCATGTGGAATTAATAGCTACTAATATTTTTTTTATTAATGTGCTACATGAACGAAAATAAAAGTCATTAGAACGTAACTTTTTCAAAATTTGTGACTAAAATAAAATAGATCAGAAACAAAAGTGACAACCTATGTAGTTTACCCGAAACAAGTGCTCAATGGGTCAAAGAAGGGAGAAAACAAAATTGGAAGGGCAAAAATATCATTTCGGGTTGCAGATCTTCCGTTACTGTTACCACAGCTTACCAAATTCTATATTTTCCTCAGAATTTCCCCCCATTTCCCTTAATTTTCTTGCTAACCAAACGCGTCCATCAGCGATATAAAGATCCGAACTGCTTTGGCCTTTGTAAAAAGCGATGGCTTGGAGACGGTTGATCACTCAGGTTTCTTGCCCTCTTTTCTTTTAAGAGTTTTCCCCTTTCTTTCTAGGATTTTTTTATGATATGAAGTTCTGAAATTCGGGGATCATGGAAACCCTAATCTTGTATATCTTAAAGTTGTTGCATTAATCATTTCATTCCGAGCTAGGTATTAGTACAGTAGGTGATTAAAATAGTATTGGAATAGAAATTTGGAATATTATATTTTAGTTTCCATTGGACCTAACAATATATTCATTTGCGTATGCTGATTGGGAGTTCCATTCCCATGAAAACTTAAGGTTTAAGGGACCAGGATTTTCATTGGCATGAAAACTCCATTGGAGCTAACAGAGAATTTCCTAATTTGCCTTTAACCTCCAGCTCCCACCCAAACCAAGCACCCAAGTCCACTGGCAACCCGTAATGAGAGTTTTCTAGAGCTAGGGTTAATTTACATGTTAGACAGAGATTTGAATGTTTGTTCTTTAGATAAACAAGTGAGCTTAATCTTCATCTTCATCTTAAAACAGGTTTCAAGGCAGCAATCAGAGTTGGGACAATTCGGAAGCTTGTTTAGTAGGACTTACCTTTCTGGTATTTTTGTGGTTATTTAAATTAACAAAATACTTTGCTTTCCTTTTCATCGTTAGCTTTCTATGTTCTCAACTTAAAAACCACTTTGCCTTAGCTGAAATATCGTTGGAGTGCAGGTAATGGACTTCTGAGTGGCCAAGGCCAGCAGACGTTTAAGTCAAGCTATGTTGGCAGTTTAGCTCGCAGGGTCCGAGATGCATATGAAGCTAGTGAAGTTTCTCACTTACGAGAACTTTACCATAAAAATGATCCTGAAGCAGTGATAAGGCTATTTGAAAGTCAGCCATCATTACATTCTAACAGGTCTGCACTTTCCGAATATGTTAAAGCATTAGTCAAAGTTGACAGGCTTGATGAAAGTGAGTTGCTTAAGGCAATACAAAAAGGTGAGTGGTATTGCAATCGTACATCTTTAATCTCTTTAAAAATCTTAACTTTGCCCCTTTTCTTTCCTCTCACTTTGCTGTAGAAATCTTTGAATTCGGGCTTAGAAAATATCTGTTAAACTATTATTGGTCCATTTCTCTCTGAACCATTTCCACTCTTTGCCTTTCTGAAAGTTTGCATACTAAGAGATTGTGCTAAACTACAGGTATATCTAATTCAGCGAGAGAGGAAGAGACTAAAGGTGGACTTTCAGCTTTGCGAAATGTGGGAAAATCTACAAACAAGGGTCTCCTAGGAACTGCTAGTGCTCCTATCCACATGGTCTCGTCAGAATCAGGGAGCTTTAAAGATCAGTTGTGGCGTACTTTTCGTAGTCTTGCACTTTGCTTCTTGTTGATTTCTGGTATTGGTGCTCTTATTGAGGACAGAGGGATCAGTAAAGGTAGAATCTTTAAGTGGCAAGTTTTTCTCTTAAGTTTCTACCCAGGCATTTTCTGAATTCTGACTGACTATATCCTTGTTTTAGGACTTGGTCTACATGATGAGGTGCAAGTTGTGGAATCTAACACAAAATTTAATGATGTCAAAGGCGTTGATGAGGCAAAGGCAGAATTGGAAGAAATTGTCCACTACCTTCGGGATCCTAAAGTAAATGCTCTTTTGAATTTCTAACTTTGTCTCCCTATCTCTCTTTCTCTCTCTCTAAATGGGATTACCCTTCTTGCAGCGTTTCACTCGTCTTGGTGGCAAGCTTCCAAAGGGTGTTTTGCTTGTTGGTCCGCCCGGCACTGGGAAAACTATGTTAGCAAGAGCTATTGCTGGGGAGGCTGGGGTACCATTCTTCTCCTGCAGTGGCAGTGAGTTTGAAGAGATGTTTGTCGGCGTTGGAGCTCGAAGAGTAAGAGATCTTTTTGCTGCTGCAAAGAAGCGGTCACCATGTATTATATTTATTGATGAGATAGATGCCATAGGTGGAAGCCGTAATCCAAAGGACCAGCAATATATGAGGATGACATTGAACCAGTTGCTCGTTGAATTGGATGGGTTTAAACAGAATGAAGGAGTTATTGTAATTGCAGCAACTAATTTTCCACAATCATTGGATAAGGCACTGGTGAGACCTGGACGATTTGACCGTCGCATTGTTGTTCCTTATCCAGATGTTGAAGGGCGAAGGCAGATTGTGGAATCCCACATGTCAAAGGTATTGTGTTGAATGTGAGAAGTTCATGTGTTCTAGGAGTTTGAGCTTAAGTTGACAGCTTTCAGTACCCGACTCATTAGATTTGTGATAGTACTCGTAGACTGTGATTGGCAGGTCCCATTGGAGCATGTTTCATAAAGTTTATCTTGATGTTTCATGAAATCTCTTTGCGTTTTTACATGTTCCTTCAATTGGATCAATATTCTGTTTGATTTTCCACATTAGATTTGTGATAGTACTCATAGACTTGTCGCATTATTGGAGGATGTTTGAGTTTGACCGTTCATTCTTGTTCATTACAGGTCTTGAAGGCCGAGGATGTTGATTTAACGATCATTGCTAGAGGTACTCCTGGATTCTCTGGAGCCGATCTAGCTAATCTGGTCAATGTTGCTGCTGTTAAGGCTGCAATGGATGGTGCTAAGGCGGTTACAATGGCTGATCTGGAGTATGCAAAGGACAGGATCATATTGGGAAGTGAACGCAAGTCAGCCGTCATTTCCGAGGAGTCACGAAAAAATACAGCTTTCCATGAAGCTGGCCATGCCCTTGTTGCCATTTATACGGATGGGGCACTTCCTGTTCACAAAGCAACAATAGTACCCCGAGGAATGGCTCTTGGCATGGTGTCCCAGTTGCCTGACAAGGATCAAACAAGCTTCTCCCGAAAGCAGATGCTAGCAAGGCTGGATGTTGCTATGGGGGGACGGGTTGCAGAAGAGCTTATCTTCGGGGAAAATGAAGTTACTTCTGGTGCAGAGTCTGATCTTGAGAATGCCACTTCTCTAGCTAGAACTATGGTTACAAAGTATGGCATGAGTAAAGAAGTGGGGCTTGTTACTCATTTGTATGACGACAATGGTAAGAGCATGAGCACCGAGACTAGACTTCTCATCGAGAAAGAAGTGAAGGATTTACTGGAGAGGGCTTACAACAACGCGAAAACCATTCTCACCAACCACTGGAAAGAACACTGTGCACTTGCGAATGCATTGCTCGAGCACGAGACACTCACAGGAAATCAAATTAAAGCCATGCTGGCCCAGATCCAGTCTCAGCAGCAACAAGAAGAAAACGGTCAACATACGATTGAGGCACAAATTGGACCTCAGTCCGACCCAGCACCTCCAAGTCCAAGTCCGGCTGCATCTACAGCCGCTGCTGCCGCCGTAGCTGCAAGTGCTGCAGCTAAAGGCAAAGGCGTTGCTCCCGTTGGATCTTAGAAGGCAATGAGCTGGTAGAATCTTTAGATTTAGTGTAGCGCTTGTGGGGTCAGTTCTTTAAAATTTCTGTTTACTGGCAGGGGTAAATGCAAGAGGACAAGCAAGGTTTTCGACCCATTGGTTAATGGTAGAATTACTCTTATGGCCCCTTCATTTGTTATAGCCTGTTTATATCATTTTTATTTATTTTTATAAAGATATGTTATTTTCATTAAATATTTAGTAAATTTAATATTTTTATTAAAATTTAAGGGTAAAAGACACTTATCCCCGAGATTTGGTGTAAAATACACTTCCTCAATGGTTTTAAAAATATTCATTTTTCTCCTCACTATAAAGTATATTGACTTATATAACAAATAAATACTGAAGTATATATTTTGTTCATCTAGATACTGAAATAATTTTTTTAGTCTGAGTTAATACATAAAGTTTTTTTTGTCAAAATAAGTATTTAACGTATTTTTATTAAGTTTTAAAAAATTGACACATGACATTATTTAAAGGATACTCTAGGTACTTGGAAGAAAAAATATAATACTTTATATATTTATTTTGATCAAAAAATATTTTAGGTACCTAGTTTGATTAAAAAGATAACTCTCAATCTCTTCATATTGAACGCTCATGCTCCTAACATTTTCGGTGCTTGAACCTGGGTCTTTAAGGAAGAGCAACAATTCTTTTATCACAGAAGCCACTTGGTTCATGCTTAAAAAAGTAACTTTAGATACTTATTTTGACTAAAAAATACTTTAGGTACTTAAAAAATTATATACTTTTTTTAAACTTGAAACAATACTGAACTTTATTGAAACAAAAGAAGATACAACCTTAATAATGTAACCAATCAAAGATAGAATTTTAGGGATTATTTCCACCCAAAAAACTCAAACATAAAGTAAAATAAAAAGAAAAAGGTGCAATAACAGTCCAAACTTTCTTTTGAATATGATGTTTGTAACATCTCAAACACCGGGTTAGTGACCAAATTGCAAGATTTCAGAATTTCATGATCAAATTAGATAAATTGAAAAGTTTAGGGATTTAATTATAATATTTTTTGTGTATGATTGAATAGCAAAGAATGAAAGTTGGAAGGACATAATGTTCAGTATACAAGAAATGAATTAAAAATATCCTAAGTGGAGTATATATATGTGGGAATAAGAAAGGAAGAAGTATCTGGAAATATTTTCTCTTCTTCTTCCTTTAGCTAAGCCGTGAACTCATTTCAAATGTGAGTTTCTTACAAGTTGATTGTTTCTTTAATTTTAAGTTTGGATTTTGGTCTTTGGGTGTTACATAAGCTTAAGGAAAGCTTAAGGTTGCTAAAAACTCAAAGATGGATAAGTTATGAGAGATTTAGGATAATGGGTTTTTAAGTGAATTGTTGAGAAAGAGTTAGTAAATGAATTTTGAAGTGAAATTTGACTTGTCATCAGTTAGAATAAGAGATTTATGAAGTTAGAAAGGATTAATAACAAAGTTGAATATTTGGTATATTTTTTATTTAAAGTATTCTAGTTAGAAATTGAAAGTTAGGATGAGTTAAATTGATATATGTTGATTTGAATAGGTGAGGTTAAGTCAAATGGCATGAAAGGAGTTTTAAAAGTGGGGTTTAAGTAAGTCTTGGTAAATTTTCGGGTTAAAAGGAAGAAGTTCTGGGTAAGGGGTATCAGTACTGGATGAACAGTACCGATTCTTCAAAGTGAAAACATGCAATATTTGGGTTTGGGTATCGATACTGTTCATCCAGTATCGATACCATAAGTCAAAAGTTGAGGAATTATTCAAAGAGTATCGATTCCAAAGTAGAGTATCGATACCAAGGGTATCGATACCAGGTTATAAGTATCGGTACCAAAGGTATCTATACCAGGTTATAAGTATCGGTACCAAGGGTATCGATACCAGGTTATAAGTATCGATACCATTTTCAGAGATGAAATTCCAGAACCGAGAATAGGTATCGATATTGAAGTATAGTATCGATACTATAAGAAAAGAAGTATCGGTACTGTACCTTAGGTACCGATACTATTCATATGGAATTTGTGAAATTAAGTTCTTTGTTTAGTTTATGTTAGTAAGAATTGATTACAATGATATGAATTCCAATCCTTATGACAACCATATTATTGTGTAGATATCGATCGAAGGCAAGTTCACGACGATTCTAAGATTAAGATAAACCAAGAGTTATAAGTGTATTGCTTTGACTAGTGAGGCTAATGTGAGTGCATACTATTATGATATATGTATTGTTATGTGGGAAGTAGACTTGTGATAAGTCTATTTTCGATGTTTGAATATATAATTGTATGAGTATAAGCATGGTTATGATTTTGTATTGTGTGAATATGCATTGTTTGTAATACATTTTATGTGATATGAACCTATGTGATATAAGTTATATGGAAATGATCTATGTGATTATATGAAAATGTGACATGAGCTATGTGATTACATGCCTATGTGATATAAGTTATGTGAAATGATATAAATGGTAAAGTCCATAGTATGCGATATGAGAGCTGAGAGTATAATTGGCATGCCAAGAGTCGAGAGTTCTACGCGGTCATTTGGGACAATTCTACGTAGTCCTTCTGGACATTTCAACGCGGTCCTTCGGGACAATATTATGTGGTCCTTCGGGATATTTCTATGTGTCACTTCGGTACAAATTCTACACGACACTTCGGTGCAATTTATACGAGCTGTGGTGACAACATTTGTGCACAACCTCAATGCATTCACATACCTTAAGTTCTCAGTAATGTACCATGGGCTAATAAAAGATATAAAATTAAATAACATTGCATAAAGTGATATGTTATTATTGGTTAAATGCATGATAATGTATGTTCTTGTTGAGTAGATATATGAGGATTCTTGTACATTATGATAATATATGATTGTATTTTCATGATTTCATTATTGCATTAATGTATTATATGCCTCACTAAGTATGTGACTTAGGTGTGAGTGTTTCACACGTAGGTTCAAGGAGACAAGAAGATCCAAGCTAGGACAAGTCAGCAAGACAATATATATCAACTGAAGATCATATCAGAATTAATTTAAGTTGTATGTACTTTTGTTCTATGCTATTTTGTTGGTATGCAAATGAAGACTTAAATTAAATATGCTTTGATCCGGTTTTGTAAACCTTTTTTATTGTATTTATGTAAATTATTTCAGTTTTATTTTAATGAAAGTTGAATTTTCAATTATTTTGTAAAAGTAAGCGTTTTGAAAAGTTAATGTAACACATCGGATTTGTATCTGGGTTGGATACGGGTTGGGGGTGTTACAATGTTCATCATCCATAGTAATCCATTAATCGTCAATAGTACTCCTTTGTCTCTATTCAACTAGACACTTTAGAGATGATGGAGTGGCAAGCGAACCAAAGTAAACTTACAAGCTTCTTCACAAAATAAATCTAAATACATCGACAAACAACCACAAATGGAATCTAACCACTAAAAGATCACTGATAATCATAAATCAGATATGAGTGATGTGAGAATCTTTACACAATTGCATATTTACCGCAAAGGTAGGCGAACAACATGCCATAAGACAGAAGAGGAAACGTGCCACAAAAGCATAATAAAGCATACCACAAGAACAAAGTTAAAACGTGCCCAAAAGTCAAACAAACATGCATAAAATAAGCGGAAAGTAAAAAAATCAAACAAAAGAGATTTTTATTAAAAATTAGAAAAAATAAAATAAAAATAATAAATTAAAACGAAATATAATAACAATAAAAATATGAACATCGACGGTCGGTGACTAATACAAAAACCGGTGTTGTCATTGATAAAATTAAAAAAAAAAAGATTTACAGTTGATAGAGGGAAAAAAAGAAGAAAGAAAGATAGAATCAGGGTTTACTCAATTTCAAATGTCAAGATCAAAAGGAACCTCAACAACCAAGATCCAATGGTGATCAAAAGGAACCTCAACAACCAAGATCCAATGGCGGATTACAACAGATCAAGATCCAATGGTGGTGGGATGATGCAGGTGGATACCTACCATGAACCACGACAAAAGTCTTCAGCTTCCAATCATGACTTTAGGTATTACGGTGCTTCACAGCCCCACATGGCCAAGAGCAACATGGACTTCAAGTCCAAAAAAGGGAAGAAGACCCATTTCTGGTTCATCTTCTTCAAGGTCATGGAGCTTTGGTGACCCTGCATTCCAGAGGAAGAAAAGGGTTGCTAGCTACAAGATGTATGGTGCTGAAGGTAAGGTCAAAGTGTCCTTGAAGAGGAGCTTCAGGTGGCTTAAAGATAAGTACACACGAGTTGTCTATGGCAGCTGGTGGTGATGCCTATGGGGAATTTAATTTCTTCTTCTTCTTATGATTCATTAGGTGGAAAATAAGTCCTGGGTTTATCTGATCTTCGCTGATAATTTCAGATTCTTGTTGATCTTCCATGGATCGCATTACATTTCCGTCATTTTTTAGGGTTTCCTATATATGAAAATTTTTAAAAATAAATCAAATTAAATTTAATGATTAAAATGAAACAAAAACTTAAGTGTAGTGATGATTATTAAAAATAAAAATAGTTAGGTGACTAAAATAAAGTTGTGAGAATAATTGAGTGACTAAGTATGTAATTTACCCCTTATATTTTTTAATAGAATTTACCGAACGATTTTTAGTCGAAGGAACAACTCGGTAAAAATGATATAATTAGGCGGGAAATATGAAATTAGTTGACCATCATTCCCGTATGTAATGGGGTAAGGGAGGTATGATAGTAGGTTGTCCTCAACGCCAGATTGAGAGTAACTTCCGTAGGAGACCTCCAAATTATGAAATGCGGGATATATATTTCACTATGAACTTGCCAATGCATTGCTCGAGCACGAGACACTCACAGGAAGTCAGATTAAAGCCATGCTTGCCCAGATCAAGTCTCAGCAGCGACAAGAAGAAAACGACCAACAGACGATTGAAAGTCCAACCCAGCACCTCCAAGTCCAAGCCCGGCTGCAGCCGCTGCCGCCGCCGCAACTAAAGGCAAACGCGTTGCTCCCGTTGGATCTTAGAAGGCAACGAGCTGGTAGAATCTCTAGCCTGACGGTGATTGCCTCCTCACTATAAAGTATATTGACTTGTATCACAAATAATTACTTAAAATACATATTTTGTTCATCTAAATACTGAATGAATTTTTTAGTCAAAGTTAATAATTAAAGTTATTTTTTTTGTCAAAATAATGTTTAAATTATTTTTTTTCATTAAGTTCTGAAAAATTGACACACGACGTTTTTTAAGGATGCTTTAGGTACTTGGAAGAAAAAAATATAATAATTTAGATATTTATTTTGATAAAAAAAATAATATTTTAAGTACCTATTTTGATTAAAAATATAACTTTAAATACTTACTTTGATAAAAAAAAATACTTTAGGTAATTAAAAAATGATATATATATATATATATATTTTAACTTGGAACGATAATGAAATTTACAAAACAAAAGAAGATACAGCCTTAATAATGCAACCAATCAAAGAGAGAATTTTAGGGATTATTTCCAAAAAAACTCAAATATAAAATTAAAAAAAAAACTCAAAAGGCGCAATAACAATTCAAACCTTCTTTTGAATATGACATTCATCATTCATAGTAGTCCAGTAATCGTCAATAGTATTCTTTTGTCTTAATCCAACTAGATGTTTTAAAGATGATGATGGAGCGCTGAGCGAGCCAAAGCAAACTTACAAGTTGCTTCGCGAAATAGAACTAAATACATCGGCAAACAACCACAAAAGGATATCTAACTACTGAAAGATCACCGACAATCACAAATAAAATACGAGTGACGTGAGAATCTTTACACAATCACATATCTACCACAGAGGTAGGCGAACAACATGCCATAAGACAAGGAAACATGTCATAAGACAAAGAAACGTGCTATAAGAGTAGAGTTAAAACGTGACAAAAAGATAAAAAAACGTGTACAAAATAAACAAAAAGTAAAAAATCAAACGAAAGATAATTTAAACGATCATGATTTTAAGGTATAATAAATATTATGGCTCTTTTTTTTTGCATTTTATACTTTTATATAATTTTTAAATACAACAATTAAAATTATTAAATCTACATAGTAATCACATCGAAATATTATTTTCCTTACAAGTTTTGGTTCGAACAGATGTGTTTATAGAGTGTGCATGCGTTATTAATGATTAAGAACGATTATGAACATATACTATATTACTTTATAATCATCTCAGAAAATTAAAAAAATAAAAAAATTAAAATTATTCACTGAGATTCAAGAGCAAAACTAATAGGCCTCTCAAAGTCTCAATTCTCATATGATCATTTGTTAATTTAACTGTTAATAATATATATTTAAACTTATTAATTAATTACATTAATTATATAGGTATTCAAAAAAAATTGTTGGACAAGAATATATGTTTATGGATTATTTATTATTTTATTTAGTTTGAATTTTTAAAATTAATAATAAAACTAATTTAACCGCTTATATCAAATTAAAATAATCGAAGATATCAAATATTTCAATTAAATAATCTTAAATTGGAAAAATTTCCGTTCAAACTAAAATGTTTAAATTAAAATTTAAATCTTGAGATATAATTTTGAAATTCCAAATCATTTAAATGGACAAGATAAGAATTTCTTTAATAAAAAATACATTGAGAAATATAATTTTATGAATATGTTATATTATATTTTATACACGAATCTACCACATTATTCTTCCAATTTTCAATTTAAAAATATTTATAAATTTATAAAAATCAATTTTTATATAATAATATGAACATATATATTTTAATATATTTTTCACAGTTTTTTTTAATATTATATACATAAATGCAGAAACTGTCCTCTACGTTGCATTATTTTATTAAAAAAGACAAGTTAAGTTATTTGTTATAATTAAGGGTAAAGTAAACAAATAATCAATCACCCGACTATTTATATGCTTTAAATTATTCAAAAATTTGATGACAATTTGAGTTAGATGTTAAACTGCTGATCGTGACATGATAAAATATGATATTAGAATCTCAAGTCATATCTCAGTCAACATGTTAACATCCAGCTCAAACTGTCATTATTTTTTTAATAAAAAATGACGAGTTTGGAATATTTGAATATATATAGAACTATTTTGTAACTTTTAATAGTATGGGAACTCAACAAAGGAATATCCTATAGTTAGGGAATCATTTTATTAGTCACCAAACTTTGAGTATTTCAATTTTATCCCCAAACGATGACCTTCATTCTAAATTGGTCCTCAAACTTTTTTAACATTCCAATTTCATCCCAAACTATAAGTATATACTAATAACATCCCTCGTAAATAAAATCGTTAGGTCAAGTTATATTATTATACGTTTGAAAAAAATAAATTTTAGGTTAAACTATGATTGAAACTAATTACATATTTAAATGAATTTGGAAAAATCAAAAGTTAGGGGACTAATTTAGAATGAAAGTCATACTTTGGGGATGGAATTGAAATGGTCAAAAATTTAAGGACTAATTTATAATGAGAGTCATAGTTTAGCGATAAAATTAGAATATTGAAAAGTTTAATGATTAATTCAAAATGAGAGTATAGTTTGGGGACATACGACGTACTTTTATAATTTAGAGACTCAACAAAGTAATACAGTCAACATACTATTTATGTATTTTACCCTACAATTAATAAAAAAATAATCCCAAAATTAAAAATACATATTTAAAAAACAAGAGAATAAATAATTAAAATTTTCAACAAAATCAGCTAAGCAGATAATTTACACCTCAAAGTGAAATTATAATAAATTATTTACTAAAAAATCACTTTTTTAAATAAATAAATGAATAAATAATCTTATTAAATTACACGTAGAGGACACGTCCCCCATTTCTCTCACGGATAAGCATTTCAGTTAAGGTTCGAGCCGCCACTTTTCTATTATTAGGGTTCTTTTTCACCACCATTTTCTATGAAATCTCCCAGCGCTGATTTTACTGCATTTATCCAGCGAACGACATATCGTTAAATCCCAGCCCTCCATGCAACAGCATCCTGCAGCGATCAACGGCGGCGCCCTAGCTTGTGCTGTTTGCAAGTACCAACGCAGGAAATGCACCAAGAACTGTCTTCTCGCTCCGTTCTTCCCCGCGAATCGCCATAGGGATTTCAACAACACGCGCAGGCTCTTCGGGGTTCGGAACATCATCAAGCTCATCGAGAATCTCAGCTTTCAGCAGCGGGTCATCGCCGTGAAGACCATCGTTTTCCAATCCAATATGAGGGTGTTTGATCCGGTGGGCGGTTGTTATAAGTACATACTCGATTTGAACAAGCAGATCGCTCGGTACCAGGCCGAGCTTGATCTCGTGAACCAACAGCTCACCGTTTGTAAAGCGCCGTCGTCGATGTTTGCTCAACCGCAACCGGCGCAGAAACAGAAGCAAGTGGTGGCGGTGGAAAACGACGGTTTTAATGTTTTCGATTCGATTCGGGGCGGTGGGTCGTCGTCTTTGATGTGTGCTCACCATGTGTTTGATTCTAATCCTGTTAAAGTCGAAGCGGAGGCAGTTTCCAATGGAATTTCATCGTGTAAACAACAAGAAATGAAGCCATTGTCTACTGATAAACGAGACGAAGCGTTTTGTTTCGATTCAGATGGCAGTGTTTTTCCGGATGTAGGTGAAGATATCAAGCCATTGCTTTCGTTCCTATATGATAAGAGTGAACAACTATGTTGCTTCGACTTGGGTGGATCTGAATCTCATACCAGGTTGGTTTTTTAACTAGTTTTATGTTATTTCATTACACAACTACGTTGTGAACTCGAACTTGTAAAGATTCAGAAGTGAACTTGAACTTTTAAAAAATATATCAATGGACAAACTTGAACTTTTAAACTTTCAAGGGACAAACTGGAACTTTTTAAAGTTTCAAGGAGCAAACTTGAACTTTTAAAATTTTTATTGCATTGGTTGTAACTGGTAATTGATGTTTTTTTCAGTTATTCTTATGGGCTAATAATGGCAAAATGGTGCAGTCTTATTAGTAAGCTACTAGTCAAGGGCTAGTTGCATATGCTTTTAATAAGGTGATTAACTCATAAAAATACCAGCTCAGTTGGTAGAGTACAAGATTGTCGTGGGATCGAGTCTCACGGAGGGCATTTCATAATTCGGAGGTCTCTTACGAAAGCTACTCTCAACCTGGTGTTGGGGGTAGCCTACTATCTTACCTCCCCTTACCTCATATATATATATATATGGGGAAAAGGAACAACCATTTTTTATGAAAAACAAAGTTGATAGGTTTGACTTCTACCGATTGTGGAACTGTGGAAGCATGATTGACATGACGAAAAATGTTCACGAAACGATTTTTTGATCGAAACCATTCGAATCGATAACTCATTACCATTGCTGTGTTTCAGTGATAAGCTTGTGGTGAAGGAAAGGGATGGTGAGTCAACTCGACATCAGCTGAAGCGTGATCTCAATGGAACAGATGGATGTCGATGAGTTTGAAATTCTACCTAATCTAACACTGTTTAATGTAAAAGCATTGTTTTTGAAAGCAGATTGTGCATGTTGACAACGTGAGAAAAATATGATAATCAGTGTTTGATGCTTTTTTAGGTTGAATATGTTCGATTCTTTTAATAATTCTCGGGTTTGGGTTAGATCGAACATAAAATAATACAGTTTGGCCTAATAATTTCATTAACGATGAATGTGATTAGTATATACTTACAATTTGGGATGAAATTGGAATGTTAAAAAATTATGGGGATTAATTTAGAATGAATGTCATAGCTTGGAATGAAATTGAAGTGTTTAAAAGTTTGACAACTAATTTATAATGATAATCATACTTTAGGGAGAAAATTGAAATTTTTAAAAGTTTAGAGACTAATTTAAATGAGTATCATATTTTGAGGATATGTGGTGCAATTAACTCAGTTGTAAATGATGAACTTAAATTTCTTTAGATCCACCCATATTTGTAAATGATTAACTCAGCTGTCAGAGAAAACGAGGGAGTGAGTAAAATTATTCGATTTTTAAAATTTAATGAGTAAATTAAAAAAATTAAAAGTTCGATGAGCAAAATAAGAGAGAGTATAATAGAGTGAAGAACGATATGATTTACCCATTCTTAAATCTAATTACCAAATAACCCGAAAACAAGATCCATTTAATAAACTCAATAGCCAAAACAAACATGATGATCAATGACCCAATTAATTGCCCCAAGATCAGACACCTAACTCGATAATATCAATATTTTACACTAAAAGTTCGATTTCATCACACTCATTAATCTCAATACATTTTTTTATTTATTTTTCGGACTCGGACGAAAATAAGTGTCTACAACAATTATTTAATTTAACAGTCCAAGGCAAGTACAATTAACATAATCCTGAGTCGAATGATCCGAGCCACCAGGAACCATCAATCCCATAATCCTAGAAGCACACAACGCCACCCTTCCCTGTAATAAGGTCCCTTCCAAAAATGTATGACGAAGCATCGTACCAGCTCAATGCAGGGACTTATCAGCATGGGTACGGCGTATATGATCGAAAAATAGTTCTTATTCGGTAGGGTTTCGACCTTCTTGACGCCGTAGAAGCAGTCGTAGTAGTAACAGGGGCCACAGTGTTTGTACAATCGGTTTCTGTCATCGTAAGGCAGCCTCGGGACCATGTCGTAGCTGTAGACGAACCTCGTATATCGAATGCTGTGCTTTTTTATTAGCATGAACTCTCGGCTGACCGTACGTGTAAACCCCGTCTAATCGTTGCAGTAAAAGTTCGTCGTCGTGGCAGAACAGGATGGCAGGGAACAGAGTGGCTAATGCCCCGCCTAAGCTGTGGCCCGTCACTACGTACTTTGGTCTCTCATTTTTGCTCGGTTCTTCTTTTAACTTGTCTATTATGAAATAGTATGCCAAACGGTGTTCATTGGTAACGTCGTCGTCGCAAATAATCGGCCACTTGAAGAAATTCGGGTCGTAGTGGTAGTCCTAGTGCGTACATGAAGCCGCGGTGGGGGTTTCCGACACCAGTGCCGGATTGTCCGGACTTGGGATCGTAGAGCTGACGTTGCGAGAAATCCCAACCTGTGCTCCAATCGTCCGCATTGAATGGCTCCGTTCCTCTAAACGCAACGACGATTGTGTCGTGATCGTCGCATTTGATGCGAAGGAAGAAGACTTGGGTGCCGGATTGTCCAAATATCCGAGGAAGGAGACGAACTTTTCCGAATCTCTGGGCAGCAAGAAGGTCCCTGCACCTAACGATTATTAATACAAAATACAATTACAATACTTGGAATATATGATAGGATGCGTGTATACATTTGAAGAGATTTCCGATGAAAGAACGGACGGTGGGGTTGTAGGACAGGAAGTTGAGCCATGTCTCGATCGACCACCCGATCACGGCCAATGCGGTGGCGGAATATCGGAGGAAAATCCGGACCACGGTGGAGATGAACATGAGCCATCTGGTGTAGAAATTTGGTTCTCTTGCGGCTGAACTCCCTACAAACTGTCTGTTCTCTAAGTTACTGGAAACCAAGAGGAGGAAGAGATCCTTCTTAGTGGCTAGCTCGGGTCTTAAAACCAGATAGGTAGGTTTAGGAGAGAAACTTGAGGCAAGCTCGCCCATGGCTAATGATGAGGAAGAAGATGAACAAGAGAGTACAAGCTAGTGTGCTAATCTGGGCATGCGTGGCTGAAGCCTCTTTGATCTATTTAGTAATCTAATTATTAAAAATCATAAAATAATAATCTAAATATTTATATGATTGAAACTCGTCTTTTACCGTTAAAAAAATTAATTATCATCTAAACTGTACGTTAACATGCAGACTGTGATATGATAATCGTTCGAGATTCTAAGATCAAATCTTATGATATCTGGAAAATCTAGTTGTGCAGAAATAAAATCAGGTTCAATGGGAGCTCATTTTCGGTTGATCAAATTTTATATTTAGCCATGATTCAGATAGGGGTTTGGGCTAATTCTTTTTTGTCGTCACTTATTCCTATCGTTGAAGCCCTGAATCCTTAGTGATTGGTTGCTGTTGAAAGGGAAGTCTAATTGATGTAAAGATGATATGTGTTTTATCCTTTGCTTTTGATTCCTTTAGCTTTTGTTTCTTGCGAGTGGACGATAGCAGCGGAGCTGCTGTCACTTTGTTCCTTGTACTGGAATCAGTTTTCCAGAGAGTTTTGGTGGCTGCTACTAAAGTGGGTTTTGGTTTTTGTTTTGACGGAATTTCATCGATGAATGGGTTGGGGAGCTGATTTCCCGTTGTAATTGGAATTTGTTCGTGGATTTCTACCACTTTAGGGGTGTGTTTAGTTCAAAGATTGTAGAATGAGAATCAAATATTCTCATGTTTGGTTGATCGAGAATCTCATTCCCGGTAATATTTTATTACCAATAGTAGGTTTTTTAAGGTATATTACCGGGAATGTCATTACCTCCCTTCACTTGGGTATTATAACATTATCGGCGTTTTGGACTAAAATGTCCTTAAATTTTTATTTTTTTTTCAAAAATTTACGAAGGTTAAATTACAAATTTATCCTTAAATTATTTTAGATTTATAAAAAAAATATATAATTAAAATTTTATATGAAGTTCAGGGGTTAAAAAAAAGTTTACCCTTTCAATAAACCTTTTTTATATTTTTAATTTTGTAAAAAAAATTTATATAAATATTATGAATTTAATTTTTTAAAGAAAATATATAAATATTTTACAATTTGTAATATTATACAAATATATAATAAGGACAATTTGGTTAAATATACATTCCAATAATTTTTTATTCCTTTAACCAAACACGGTAATCTTACATTCCTGCTAAACCAACCAAACACAAAATACAACATTCCCAGTAATCCTATTCCCTGATAATCTTTTATTCCCACTGGTAATCTTACATTCCGTGAACCAAACGCACCCTTAAGGTATACTATTTTTCCTCCAAATTAGACTTAGGAAGATTTTTTAATGAGGTCCTTGTTGTGGTGTATTTTGTTGTTTTAATACAAAGTACTATTTTTCAAAAAGAAAGAGACATACTACTAAGTAGTAGATACAAGCATGATTCCAATCAGTGCTACCTACGTACAATTCGCTAGTTCTATCCCTCAAATCTACGTCTTATGCTTCCCTTAGTATTCGCTAAGGGTCCCGTCATGAGTATACAAGTACTAAGTCTCTAACCTCATTATTATCCTATAATGCATGATTACAATGACAGTACTCGGTATCACAGAGATGCTGGTATTATCACTCAACAATAAGTTAGTATCGTGGTGTAGCTCGGGGTTACATAGCATCAAGAAACTCACACCCCTGTTTGCTCAATAGAGGTATCTTGGGTAGACTTGGGTCACACAACATCAACATCTCCAAAATATCTCAGGCGAAGTCCGGGTCACATAACATCAGCACATCCAAATATCTTAGACTAGGTTCGGATCACACAACATCGACACTTTACATGGTTAGTCTACTCCTCTTCACAATCCTATAATTAATTGTTTCAAATTACATAATTGCATCTATAAAAATTTAATATAAGTAAGAGTATATTCTAATAACTATAAACAAGTTTATTTTTATTTTTTTCCAATAAAGCAAAGACTCTAAACCAACATTGTCACTTTCAAATACCACTATTTAAAGCCAAGAATAATAAATAATATTTTTTTATAATTTATTAGCTAAATTGTTTACTCTTAAATATTTCCATAATTTGTTAGCTGAGCTGGCCTCTATTATTAGGTGATACTAATTATAATCTTATTTACTATTGAACTAACTATGGGTAACAAATATTACAAACCCATTATCCATAAATACCCTAAATGGGGTAGGATGTGAATATTTTTTAAATTATTAAAAACCAAATTTATAAATTTGTCCAAAATTTTAGTACAATAAATGATCATAAATTTAAGAACATAAATTATGTTATAATATTTTTTTGATTACTAGAGTTTCAAAAATTATAAAATGACTATTAAACTTTATCAAACGATTAATAATATTTATTAAATTTATTAAACTATTATAAAATGGTCTTTAAACTTATTAAATTTCATCATTATTTTATAACATGAAACGATCATTTTGTAACAATTTGATAAGTTTAATGATCATTTTATAACTTTTAAGACTTCAATGGTTAAAAAATTATTTTAACATAATTTACTAATCATTATATACTTTATTCGAAATATTATTATCTTTCAAATATTTGAACTCTTGAAAAAAACAAAACCTAAAATCTTAAATTAAATGTAGTATATTTAAATCCGTAAAAAATTTAATGACTAAAGTTCGAATTATCATTTATCGAGTGTTGGCATAAGTGGTTAGAATTCAGGAATTTGAGTTTATAAGGTCATGTTCGAATCCTACCACCGACACTCTTGGTTGGAAATCTTTAAATTTTTATATAAATCTTAATTGGATCTTAAATATACCTTGACCCTGAATTGACGTAAACTTTATGTAACAAAAAAATTGAAATTCTCTTAACAACAAACATATTATTTAATTAGCAATTTGGATGCATATTCATATATCTGAATCAATAATCCACATCTGTATAGCTAATGTAAATACGAATTGACTATTAATTAAATTATTTAAAAGATTATATAAAATTATAAAAAAAAATATTTTTATAGTTTAATGTAAATTACACGTTTAATACTTAAACTATCAGTTTTGGTCTATTTTAGTATTTAAACTTTCAATTTTTCAAAATCATGTCTAAAATTTAATTTTTGTTTCGTTTTAGTACCCCGTTCAAAATTTAACTTTATATATTGGGAAAAAATGAATGTTTAGGTACTAAAACGAACCAAACTGATAGTTTAGTTACTAAACACATTAAATATTTAACGGCATATACTAAAATAAAATAAAAACTAAATATTATATATAATTTTAAAAAAAATAAAAATTTAAATACCGAAACGGATCCAAACTAATATTTTAAATATTAAACATTTTAAATTTTTAACAACGAATATGAAAATAAAAAATAAATATTAAATATTAAATATAATTTAACCCTGTAATTCTATTACATGAGCTGACACCCTTTAAAACAATTATTACAAACCCTTTATCCAGAAATATCCTTGTCCCCTAAAATGGGAAGAAAAGTAAAAAGAATCCGACATGAGTTAATCACTGCCGTTGGATGAAGATTGTAGAATCAGAACTTTTGGACCACATCGGCCCACAGATCGAGAACCAATTATAAACGTACACGTGGAAGCACACGGACCTTTTAATTCCGGCTCAGATCCTATTTCCATCCCTAACTGTGCATAATAGTGGCCAGCAATTAGTACAAACCCTTTATCTGGGGAAATATCTAACTTAATGAATCAACACCGTTGGATGGAGCCTTGTAGAATCATGACCGTTCAAAGTGGGACAAGTGACCTCGATAGCTGCCGAAGAGTCTCAATCAAATATGTGACACCTCATTGCTCCAAATCAAAAGCAAGTGAACTGCTTTCTATCAACTCTACAAGTTTATATGATTTTTTAGGCTTAATATAAAAGAGAAAATAACGTCAGTGACCAAAAATCCCATATAATATACGATTTTAATTAATTTTTTCTGGATTTGTCAAAATGACCAACAAAATCGTAATGCGATCGCTAATTCGCAACGCGATCTCTATTATCGCAAATTCGCGTTGCATTTTCGCAATGCGATAGTTGAAAATCGCGTTGCGATGGTCTACAGTATCGTTGCGATTTTCACAATTCGCAATGCGAATAAGTAAATCGCAACGCGAATTGGGAAATTCGCAATGCGAATAAGTAAATCGCAACGCGAATTGGGAAAATCGCAATGCGATACTGACTATCGCAATGCGATAATAAAAAATCGCAACGAGATACTTACTTTCGCAACACGATACTGACTTTCGCAACGCGATTTACTTAGCGCCATTCGTATTAACGCGTATTTTTTTTTTCAAATTCCAAACACATATTTTTTCTTAATAAATCGGAAAATGAACCGTCCACAGTAATCGCAACTCATAACCTCAAACCCAAAAACACAACACTCAGTCCCATCTCCATCTCTCACTCTCTACGGCGAAATCCGTCCCCATCTCCGAAGATTTCCGTCCCCATCGCCGGCGAAATCCCTCACAACCATTCACAGTCAAAAATCCCTCACAATCATTCAGAAATGGAAAATCAACCTCCGAGGGTTAGTTTTTTTATTTTTATTTTGAAATTTTTGCATTATTTAGGTTTTTCATATTGAGATTGATGATAAGTTTACTGGTAATTTCAATAATAGATTAACCATTTCACTTAGATTTCTTATTAAATTCATTCGATTGCTGCCAATACTGCTAAACTGTTTAGCCTGTGAAGTTAGTATTTGTCTTTGCTTTGTCTTTTGGTTGAAGTAATGCAGAAGAAGAATAGTTTCGAGAATGAGAATCGCAACGCGGAAATGACTATCGCAACGAGATAATCGCAACGCGAAATAAAAATCGCAACGCGAAACCAAAATCGCATTGCGATTTTCATTTCGCGTTGCGATTTTCATTTCGCGTTGCGATTTTAATTTCGAGGTTGCGATTTTCATTTCGCGTTGCGATTGTTTGGTCACGATAGTCATTTCGCGTTGCGATTCTCTCGTTGCGATAGTCATTTCCGCGTTGCGATTCTCATTATCTCGTTGCGATTTTCATTTCAACCAAAAGACAGAAACAGTGTTGCAAATTTTAGTTTCAAGAATAAACTACTATTTATGTTTATTGTTTTGTTTTTGGTATATCTCGACAGTGTAATTTTTGGTATATCTAACTTGGTATGTTTATTGTTTTTTTGTAGAAATTTTTTTCGGCTTCATTGACATTAAGGAATAAAGTTAGCCTAGCCACTACAATTGCTTCGAAGCTTTCACCTGCACAAAGAAAATTGTTTGAAGAAACCTGCTTCGGGCCATGGCTGAGAGTACAGCATCCGGGTGGAGATGCTAGTTTGACCCATTTGTGGCTTCAGACCATGACTAGCGATCTACCGACAGTATACAACGTGGTGAGGAAGAGATATGATTTCATTTTCCACCGGCGTATACTTGTTTTGGGCGGAAGGAGTTCTGCTTAATCACTGGTCTACGATTCGGACACGATGATGTAGGCCGGTACACTCGTCATATCACCCGCCCATCATGGTTATCCAGGGTTTTTCCTGATGAGTCAATAGAGAAGCCGAACTTACACGTCGACGACATGAAGAAATTGTTTAATAAGAAAGATGGTTTTACTCGGATGAATGACGTCGATGTTGTCCGAGTATGCCTTCTACTACTTTTGTATGCCGGTTTTCTAGGTAGAGAGGCCAGACAACCTATTCCTCAGGAGCTAATATTATTGGTAGAGGACCTAAATGCATGGAATCTGTTTCCGTGGGGTTCGTATATATGGAAAGCTACCTGGACTAAGTTGTCGTCTGCCTTTGATGACCGCAAAAGTTTACGGGGCGATGGGTCGAAATACACTTTGTCAGGCTTTGTTTGGGCCTTTAAGGTAAGAATTTCTATATAATGTTTTCAAAATTATAATTAATTATTTAACAATTACTAATGTTTGTTATTATATTGTTTGTAGATTTGGATATTCGAGGCTTTCCCCAGCATGCGGACATATGCATTAAAATCCTCAGATGGTATTCCTAGGGCTATTTCCTGGAAGAGGAAACGTATGTTGGATTGGGAAGACTTAATACCATATGCGACAATAAATAATGTAAGTTAACACAAATACTATCATATATAAACAAGTTATTAATAGTAGACGTTTAACTTTGTTTTAGTTTTATATATTAGGAGGCCAACACTCCATTAATGAGACTGACACCCACGGAGGCTGAGCTTGCCACTGATTGGTGGCAAGCTAGTCAGCGTTTTTTTGATGGCACGAATGATGAGAAGCCTCCACTTCCTCCACTTCGAGAGCCATCACCTCACCCAGAGCCATCACCTGATCGACCCGACTATACACCTCTACAACGAGAGCCATCACCTATCCCGTCACATCATCGAGTCTCTTCTCCACCATCACCTCATGATAGGCGACCGACAAAGATGCCACGACTTCTATCTCCCTGTTCTCCACCTCCACGGGATGAGTCAAGGGAGTTACGTGATGAGGTCAATGCCTTGCGTGAGGAGATCGGTACTCTACGCGATAACGATGGTGCATGGCGTGTGGAAGTGTCTACTTTACGTGGTGAGGTTGCCGCTCTACGTGAGATGGTAGTATCGTTGCAGAATGAGGTTCATACTCTACGCAACGAGGTAAGTTTAAGATTTTCCATATTTAACTTGATGATAAATTTACTCGTAATTTCACTTAAATTAACCATTTCACTTAGATTGCTTAGTAAATTTATTCGGTTGCTGCCAAAACTGCTAAACTTTTTACTTTAACACTGTGAAGTTAGTATTTGTCTTTGTTTTGTCTTTTGGTTGAAAGTTTGAAATATATTTATCTTTGTTTTCACTGTTTAAATATCATGTCTGTTTATTTACTGATATTTGTATTTTTATTTAGCGGACCGATAAGGTGGATGCTTTACGTCGGGTTTTTCTTGCACGACAGAGTTCACGCATCAGATGGCGTGCACGTGCTATTAAGTCTCCGTATACCCCAATAGTGCGAAGACACCGCAAGAAGAAGCCCGACTCGCCTATCATCCTCAAGAGTCCACTCCTATCGTTGAAGAGGCCCCTATCATTCCTCGAGAGTCCCCTCCCACCGTTCAAGAGGCCACTTTCATCGTTGAAGAGGTCCCTCCCACTATTCAAGAGCCCGATTCACATGGCGTCATATGTAGGATTCTTGAGAAACCCTCTGACGTGCCGGACATGATGGATTCAAGTTGGCTCTCGTATGAGTTACCGGCCAGTACCATACTGGTATCTGAAGAGGAGAGGAAACAACTACCGGACACAATTCTGGATAACACCCTTTGGGCTAAGACCGCAGTTGATTTTTATCTACACGAGCGAAGCCAGGGGTGTTTCACTGACATATGCAAGCTCAATGATGATATCTATTTGTTGCTTGATCGGTCTTGGTGGGGCGTATTATTAGGGGTCGAAGACAATGGCTATTTCGATGGAGGGGTAAGTCTTATATTTTTCTTATATTTTCATTTGATTAATTTGTTTAAAAATTAATGTAATTCACTAATATATGTATTTTTTGTAAAACAGCATATCGATGCGTGGGTGTCACGTCTACTAATAATTAGGAAACTTAAGGAAAATAAAAGAAATACACGGTATACAATAATGCCGACGGCTTTTAACGCAGTTCACTTGAAGAATCAACGAGATGAATCATTTGCGTTGGGCAATGGACAAGCTAAACTTTATCCTGCATGGTGGGAGGTCGATAAGGTTAGTGTTTATTTTAGATTGAGTTTAAAGGTATTCATAAATAAGTGCGCAAATGAATGAATTATTACTTATGATTGCAGGTGTTTATCCCTGTTTTGGAACGTAACCATTGGCTTCTCGTCGAGCTTCAGATCCCATCCCTTAAGGCAATAGTATATGACAGCATGATAAATTACATATCATTGGCTGATTTAAGAGATATTATTAAGGGATGGAGCTCTTATTTGGCTAAATACTTGGATGCGATAAATTATTGGACTCGTTCTGGAAACAAGAAGCCAAGAAGCTCAATATTACAGTTAGCAGAGACGAGACCGCACCACAACAAACGAAAGGACCCAGAGGGGATTGTGGTCCTCTCGTATGCTTGGCGTTGGACCGTTTGATCACAGGAAGTATAAAGTATCTACCTCCCACCGATATAGATAGAGCTGCAGTAGGCTTGTGGTTTCGACATTATATGGCTAGATCGATATATACGAGACGCTGCCTACCTGCATCCGCGTTATAAAAATGTCCATAAACAATTGGTATGTTTATAGGCTTGTGGTTTGAAAATGTTTGGTTAAGTACCTAGAATTCAATAATTTGCTGTTTGTAGGTTTTAGATGTGTAGAAAGTGTTGTTTGAGCAAATGTTTGGTTTATGCAGGTTAATCTCAGAAGTGAGCTGCGTGAAAATGATGTATGGCTGCAAAAGTTGATTCAATAGTAGAAGTGTTATTTTCTCTAATAATTATTGCTTATTTTTTGATTGTTTAATTGATTTGTAAAAGGTGATTTGTAAAAGTTGATTTGTTTAATTGATGTTAACATAATTCTTATTTGTGCTTGTTTAATTGATTGAAATGTAATGGTTGATTTTGTTGATTTCAATATGCATTATGTTGAAGGCAAAAAGTACTATCGCAATTCGAAATGAAAATCGCAACAAGAGAATCGCAACGCGAAAATGAAAATCGCAACGCGAAATTAAATTCGCGTTGCGATTTTCATTTCGCATTGCGATTCCCTCGTTGCGATTTTCATTTCGCATTGCGATTCTCTCGTTGCGATTTTCATTTCGCATTGCGATAGTAATTTCCGCGTTGCGATGGACATTAAGATGATTGCCTATTAAGTGATAACAACTGGAACAGATCATAGCAATTTTCAAACTCAAGTTACTAATACATGCCTAACTGAAAATGTTAAAAGTTCACACATAAAATCTACATAATACAACGTTTGCATTTAAAATCACCTAAGTTAACAGACCCAAAAGGTGAAGCCAGTTGTGATTGGGATTTTAAAGATGATTGCGATTTTGATTGCCTTTTTCTTGACACCATATGAGCTTTGGATTTTGATGATGATCCATATTTTGGTAGAGGAAAAGATGATTGTGATGGCACTGGTGATCCACATGTCAACCTTGTATGACCACTTTCCTTGCACCGACTACATGTCGATCTCTTCTTCTCTTCACCCTTAGACGGTATACGATCGTGACTTTTTGGTCGGCCAGGTAGCCTTCTGTCCATGGTTGGTGGCAAAACTGTTTGTAAGTCATCTGGTATGTCCCACTCAGAAGGATGTGAAATAGGGTAGACAATCTCGGCATAAGTCTGTCGATATACTTATGTAGTGTAGCAATCCATAGCGTATGTGCTTGAATCATCTTGGTTTAGATGAAGAACAACTTTTATAACATGGCCACATGGATAACCAGATGTTTGCCATTTCATACAACTACACGTCCTTGCATTTAGATCGACAAGCCCATTTAAGTTATTATCCAGTACTTCAAACAAAGTGTTTGAACATGGTTCAACTCTCCATGACGTTGACTTCACAACACGTTTCGTTATCTTTTTTCAGTCCATGGTGTAACACGATGTTCCAATGTTCCTGTAAATTTAAATAAATAATACTTAGTAAAATATATCCCAATGTTCCTGTAAATTCAAAGAAATAATACCTGCATGGTTTCTTTTCTTGTAGTATCACTGTTGAATAGAGGCTCGAAAAAACTCCATTAACATAGTAATGGGTAATTTCCGGGAATGACGACTTAGAGCGTTAATTGATTCTGCACTATTAGACGTCATGAAACCATATCTTGCTCCAAGTTGATGTACTCTTGACCATCTTTCAAACCCGACATCTTCTAGGTTTGAGCACACTGAGGCAAAACACGTCTTAAACAGTTTATATGCTTATTGAAATCCACTTCCCGATAAGCCTTTACAGCCTTCCAGTATGTCCATTTGTGCTTTTTATACCAGCAGACCTTGATTTTAGATTTCTATACAAATGAACACCACAAAGTCCATGAAAAGCATCTGGGAAACACCTTCTAACAGCGTTGTCAATTGAGTTTGCCCTATCGGATATGATTGTCAGATTGCTAATAGGACCTATGCAATCCCTAAGATGCCCCATAAACCATGTCCATGAATCAGAGGTTTCAGATTTGCCAACCCCGTAAGCTATTGGCAATATCTCATTGTTAGCATCCATGGCTACTGCTAATAAGTTTACTCCAGGTATCGACCTTTCAAATGTGCTCCGTCAACTATAATAACTGGGCGCATGCAAGTAATAACGAACGAATCTACAAATAATATACACAAGAAATATAATCATTTAAATTTTAAATGCATGTAACTAACAGAAATGAGTCAACAGAATTATATTGATTTACTAACCGCAGCACCAATGGCGATAAACAGCAACTCAAAGCGTCCATCTCTATCTGTTTTGATATGAGTTACCGACCCAGGATTTTTCAGCTTTAAATTATGACAATAAGCCGGCAGTTGGGCAAACGATGCTTCTGGCGACCCCCTCAACAATTCCAAGGCATAACATTTGGCTCTCCAAGCTTGAGAATATGATATACTAATCTTGAACCGAGCATTCATGTCAGTCATAATTTCATGTCCCCGATATACCCTGCCATTCAAAAACATTAACTCAGCCAGAAAACCACCCAACACTTTTTTGTTTGCCTGTCTATGGTGAGGAAAAACTTGGGTTCTTGAACATGTATGTTTATCAATAAAGGTCCTAACTTGAAACATTGCGCAATCTTTTATCCTCTTTGCAATCATACGCCACGTACAGTTTTTGTCAATCGTACACCTTGTTTCGAAACGATCTTTGCTTGATTTGTTAACTTTTAGTTGATAGCCATCTTCCACACATTTCGTATACAAAGCTATCTTCAAGTCTTCCTTGTATCAAACAATCATCTTTCTTGATACAAATAACTTTTGTGTAACAATCAACTACTTTCTTTGCCAACTCTTCTTCCGGTAACTGAAGTAATTCTGGCATATTCCAGTTATACTCCCGTGGCATTTTCTTTTCTTCGGGGACTTTTTCTTCTTATTTTTCTTCTTCAGGATTATATGAATTACAGAATGGATGTTCAACATGTTCATTCACAGTCGTAACTTCCTCCTCATTATCATCAACAACATCTTCCTCGACAACGGGTGTTTCATCATCAAAATTCGGGTATTGACCAATATCAAAATCATTACACGCAGGGTCTGTTTCTTCTTCTGAAACATCATCAAAATTCGTGTATTGACCAATATCAAAGTCCGGGTATTGACCAAGATCAAATTTCGAATACTGACTAGTACTCACAATTTTTTCTCTTGGCTCATCATCGTCTAATTGGTCAATACGAAAACCGGAATTTGGTGCTGAAAGTTGATTTGGATTTGGATTAGAGAAAGGATGTGGGTTTTGAGACCCACTTAGTTGATTACTACCCGCTACTGACCCAACAATACTACTTCTAGGTTCAACAACATACAATGTAACATCATCACTTGAAACATTAATGTAAGCAATGAATCGTTCAACATCTTCATTGTCGGTTAACAAATAAACTTTACCATTTCTCTGATAAGATAGCCTAAATCCACTTAGGGGCTCTAAATTCAATTTTTTTGAAACACGTAACATTAGGGTTTCATAAGTTAACTTCTTTAATGACAGTTTTAGTTGAAGATTCATGGGTAAAGGCATATATTGTAAAACACCATGAACATTCTCCCATGACCCTCCAAAACACAAATCTATCCAAACATGATCAACATTAGATGATTTCATGGTTGTAACTAAACAAACGAGATGCGAAACTAAGACATGTTACCGGATGGGGAAGGATGTCGTTGGATATTGGAACGGATGTCGCCGGAGAGAGTGATAGATGGAGATGGAATGAGTTGCGATTTAGGGATTTAGTTATGAGTTGTTGCTGCTGCGTATATATACATACACAAAAATTTGGCTTGCGAAACTAAAACCTGTTGCGAACTTTGAAACTCGCATTGCGATTCTGTATTATCTCGTTGCGAAAGTCAGAATCGCGTTGCGAAAGGCAATCATTTGACCATCGCAATGCGAACTGCAAATCGCAACGATAGAATCGCAATGCGAAATGAAAAAGGCAACGAGGATTAACATGCATAAACTTTTAACAATTATTATTGAATTCTAGGTACTTAACCAAACATTTTCAAAACAAAAGGAGTATATATGTTAACAAAACTTGCATTATGTGTATTTTATGTGTGCACTTTTAACATTTTCAGTTAGGCATGTATTAGTAACTTGAGTTTGAACATTGCTATGATCTGTTCAGTTGTCATCACTTAATTCATTTGACTATCGCAACGCGAAAATGGTTATCGCAACGAGAAAATCGCAATGCGAAATGAAAATCGCATTGCGATTTTCTCGTTGCGATAACCATTTCGCGTTGCGATAGTCTGTTTTGCCTTCAACATAAAGCAGATTGAAAATCAACAAATCAACTATTACATTTCAACACAAATTATGTACACATCAATTAAACAAATCAACATTTACAAATCATCTTTTACAAATCAATTAAACAATCAAAAAATAATAATAATTCTTATTTCTTCATCAATTATTGAATCAAGAATCAACAACTTTGTGACCCCGTACATCCATTTCACGCAGCTCACTTAAGGATTAACCTGCAGAAACCAAACATTTGCTCAAACAAGACTTCCTACACATCTAAAACCTACAAACAGCAAATTATTGAATTCTAGGTACTTAACCAAACATTTTCAAACCAAAAGGAGTATATGTTAACAAAACTTGCATTATGTGTATTTTATGTGTGCACTTTTAACATTTTCAGTTAGGCATGTATTAGTAACTTGAGTTTGAACATTGCTATGATCTGTTCAGTTGTCATCACTTAATTCATTTGACTATCGCAACGCGAAAATGGTTATCGCAACGAGAAAATCGCAATGCGAAATGAAAATCGCATTGCGATTTTCTCGTTGCGATAACCATTTCGCGTTGCGATAGTCTGTTTTGCCTTCAACATAAAGCAGATTGAAAATCAACAAATCAACTATTACATTTCAACACAAATTATGTACACATCAATTAAACAAATCAACATTTACAAATCATCTTTTACAAATCAATTAAACAATCAAAAAATAATAATAATTCTTATTTCTTCATCAATTATTGAATCAAGAATCAACAACTTTGTGACCCCGTACATCCATTTCACGCAGCTCACTTAAGGATTAACCTGCAGAAACCAAACATTTGCTCAAACAAGACTTCCTACACATCTAAAACCTACAAACAGCAAATTATTGAATTCTAGTACTTAACCAAACATTTTCAAACCAAAAGGAGTATATGTTAACAAAACTTGCATTATGTGTATTTTATGTGTGCACTTTTAACATTTTCAGTTAGGCATGTATTAGTAACTTGAGTTTGAACATTGCTATGATCTGTTCAGTTGTCATCACTTATTAGACATTCATTTGACTATCGCAACGTGAAAATGGCTATCACAACGCGAAAATGGTTATCGCAACGAGAATATCGCAACGCGAAATGAAAATCGCATTGCGATTTTCTCGTTGCGATTTTCATTTCGCATTGCGATTTCATTTCGCATTACGATTTTCTCGTTGCGATAGCCATTTCGCGTTGCGATAGTCTGTTTTGCCTTCAACATAAAGCATATTGAAAATCAACAAATCAACTATTACATTTCAACACAAATTATGTACACATCAATTAAACAAATCAACATTTACAAATCATCTTTTACAAATCAATTAAACAATCAAAAAATAATAATAATTCTTATTTCTTCATCAATTATTGAATCAATGAATCAACAACTTTGTGACCCCGTACATCCATTTCACGCAGCTCACTTAAGGATTAACCTGCATAAACCAAACATTTGCTCAAACAAGACTTCCTACACATCTAAAACCTACAAACAGCAAATTATTGAATTCTAGGTACTTAACCAAACATTTTCAAACCAAAAGGAGTATATATGTTAACAAAACTTGCATTTGACTTACCAATTAACAATGGACACTTTCATAACGCGGATGCAGGTAGGCAGCGTCTCGAATATATTGCTCTAGCCATATAATGCCGAAACCACAAGCCTACTGCAGCTCTATCTCTATCGGTGGGAGGTAAAAACTCTGTGCTTCCCGTCGTCAAACGCGCCAAGCAAAGGCATACGAGAGGACCACAATCCCCTCTGGCTCCCGGCGATTGCTGTGGCGCGGTCTCGTCTCTGACAACTGTGACATTGAACTTCTTTGGCTTCTTGTGTCCAGAATGACTCCAATACTTAATCCTATCCAAGAATTTAGCCAAATGAGAGCTCCATCCCTTGAAAATATCTCTCAAATCAGACAGTGATATGTAATTGATCATGCTGTCATACACTATTATCTTCAGGGATGGGAGCTGAAGTTGGACGAGAAGCCAGTGACGACGTTCCAAAACAGGGATAAACACCTGCGATCATAAGTAATAATTCATTTATTTGCGCACTTATTTATTAACACCTTTAAAAAATTTAAAAATTAACACTAACCTTATCGACCTCCCACCATGCAGGATAAAGTTTAGCTTGTCCATTGCCCAACAAAAATGATTCATCTCGTTGATTCTTCAAGTGAACTGCGTGAAAAGCCGTCGGCATTATTGTATATAGCGAATTTTTTTTATTTTTCCTAAGCTTCCTTATTATTAGTAGACGTAACACCATGCATCGATATGCTGTTTTCAAAAAAATACATATATTAGTGAATTACATTAATTTTTAAACAAATAATCAAAATCATATATAAGACAATATAGTCTTACCTCCCCATCCAAATAGCCACTGTCTTCAACCCCTAATAGCACACCCCACCAAGACCGATCAAGCAACAAAACATTTCATCGTTGAGTTTGCTGATATCAGTGTAACACCCTTGGCTCCGCTCATGTAGATAAAAATCAACTGCGGTCTTAGCCCAAAGGGTATTATCCACAATTGTTTCCGGTAGTTGTCTCCTCTCCACTTCAGATACCGGAAGGGTACTAGCCGGTAACTCATACGAGAGCCAACTCTCATCCATCATGTCCGGAACCGGTGGGGGTTTCTCAATACTTCGATATATTACCCCATGTGAATCGGCTCTGGAATGGTGGGAGGGACCTCTTCAACGATGACAGTGGCCTCTTGAACGGTGGGGGGGGAATCTTGAGGGAGAATAGGGGCCTCTTGAACGATTGGAGGGGACTCTTGAGGGATGACCGGTGAGTCGGGCTTCTTCTTGCGGAGTCTTCGCACCATTGGGGTGAACGGAGACGTAATAGCACGTCCACGCCGTCTGATGCGTGAACTCCGTCGTGCAAGGAAAACCCGACGTAAAGCATCCACCTTATCGGGCCGCTAAAAAAATAATACATAATCAGTAAATAAACAGACATGATATTAAACAAAGACAAATATGTTTCAAACTAGCATTGTATTCACCCAAATCATTATTCTATCATAGTTCACAAAATGCTCAGATAACATTCCAGAAGTAAGCACTTATATAAACATTTAAAAGGACAACATATATAAATATTCCAGAAGAAGAATAGTTTACTTTCGCACACGAAACTTAAAATCGCAACGCGAAATGACTATCGCAACGCGGAAATGGCTATCGCAATGCGAAATGAAAATAGCAACGACAAAATCGCAACGCGAAATGAAATCGCAACGACAAAATCGCAACGCGAAACACAAATCGCATTGCGATTTTCATTTCGCGTTGCGATTTTGTCGTTGCGATTTCATTTCGCGTTGCGATTTTGTCGTTGCGATTTTCATTTCGCATTGCGATAGCCATTTCCGCGTTGCGATAGTCATTTTCGTGTTGCAAAAGTAAACTATTATTCTTCTGCAAATTGAAACTTGAATGGATTGCATTACTTCAACCAAAAGACAAAAACAAAACCAAAAACAAATACTAACAAAAACAGATTGGCAGCAACCGAATGAATTACGAGTATGAAAAATCTTAAACTTACCTCGTTGCGTAGAGTATGAACCTCATTCTGCAACGATGCTACCATCTCACGTAGAGCGGCTACCTCACCGCGTAATGTAGACACCTCAACACGCCATGCACCATCGTCTTTGCGTAAAGTACCGACCTCCTCACGCAAGGCATTGACCTCATCACGTAACTCCCCTAACTCATCCCGTTGAGGTGGAGGTGGAGAACAGGGAGATAAACGTCGTGACATCTTTGCCGGTCGCCTATCTTGCGGTGATGGTGGAGAAGAGGCTCGATGATGTGAAAGAATAGGTGATGGCTGTCGTTGTGGAGGTGTATAGCCGGGTCGATCAGATGATGGCTCTAGGTGAGGTGATAGCTCTGGGCGAGGTGATGGCTCCCGAAGTGGAGGCTGCTCATCAACCGTTCCATAAAAAAAACGCTTACTAGCTTGCCACCAATCAGTGGCAAGCTCAGCTTCCGTGGGTGTCAGCCTCTGTAGAGGAGTGTTGGCCTCCTAACAATATAAAAGCTTAAACAAAGTTAAATGTGTACTAGTAATAACTTGTTTATAAACATATGGTAGTATTTATGTTACTTACATTATTTATTGTCGTATACCGTAGTAAATCTTCCCATTGCAAGGTTCGTTTCCTCTTCCAAGAAATAGCCCTGGGAATATTATTTGAAGTTTTTATTGCATATGTCTTCATGGCGGGAAAGGCCTCAAATATCCAAATCTACAAACAATATAATAACAAACATTAGTAATTGTTAAATAATTACTTATAATTTTGGAAACATTATATAAAAATTCTTACCTTAAAGGCCCAAATAAAGCCTGTCAAAGTGTATTTGGAACCATCGCCATGCAAACTTTTTCGATCATCCAAGGCAGACGATAACTTATTCCATGTAGCTTTCCATAAATACGAGCCCCACGGAAACAGGTTCCACGCATTTAGGTCTTCTACCAATTTGATTAGATCATTTGGAATAGGTTGTATGGCCTCTCTGCCTAAAAAGCCGGCATGCAAAAGAATTAGAAGGCATACTCGGACAACGTCGACGTCATCCATCCGAGTAAAACCATCTTTATTATTCAAAAATCTTGTCAGGTCTTCTACGTGTAGACTCGGCCTCTCCAGCTCAGGGAAAACCCGGATAGCCATGATGGGCGGGTAATGTCTAGTGTACCGACCTATATCATCGTGTCCGAAGCGTAGACCGTGATTAAGCAAACTCCTCCCGCCCAAAACACGTATACGCCGGTGGAAAATCAAACCATATCTCTTCATCACGACGTTGTATAGTCTCTGGTAGATCTCTAGTCATGGTTTGAAGAAACAGGTGTGTCAACATCGCATCTCCACCGGGATGTTGTACTTTCAGCCATGGCCCGAAGCATGTATCCTCAAACATTTTCTTTGTGCAGGTGAAAGCTTCGACGCAATTGTTTTGGCCAGGCTGACTTTATTTCTCAAGGTCAATTGAGCCGAATAAAAGTTCTACAAAAACAATAAACATACTAAATTAGATATACCAAAAACTACACTGTGAAGATATACCAAAAACAATAATAAACATAAATAGTAGTAGTTTATTCTTCAAAATTAAATATGCAACACTGTGAATTTCGTATTTGTCTTTGTTTTTTGGTTGAAGTAATGCAATTCATTCAAGTTTCAATTTGCAGAAGAAGAATAGTTTCTGAAAATGAAAATCGCAACACGAAATGACTATCGCAACGAGAGAATCGCAACGCGAAACTAAAATCGCGTTGCGATTTGCATTTCGCGTTGCGATTCTTGGTTGATTTAATAAGCAATCTAAGTGAAATAGTTAATCTATTATTGAAATTACCAGTAAACCTATTATCAATTTCAATATGAAAAACCTAATAATAATGCAAAAATTTCAAAAAGAAAATAATTAAAAAAACTAACCCTCGTTGGTTGATTTGGTTGATTTTCCATTTCTGATTGTGAGGGTGGCTCTGAGAGATTTAGATAGACGGATTTCGCCGGAGATGGGAACGGATTTCGTCGGAGATGGGTGAGAGAGTGAGAGATGGAGATGGGACTGAGTTGTGATTTTAGGTTTTAGGTTATGAGTTGCGATTACGGATATACTGTGGACAGTTCAGTGTTCCAATATATTTATATTCATGTTTGGAATTTAAAAATAAAATACTTGGCCAGGATACTAATGGCGCTTTGAAAATCGCATTGCGATTATGTATTATCGCGTTGCGAAAGTCAGTATCGCGTTGCGATTTTTTATTATCGCATTGCGATAGTCAGTATCGCATTGCGATTTTCCCAATTCGCGTTGCGATTTACTTATTCGCATTGCGAATTTCCCAATTCGCGTTGCGATTTACTTATTCGCATTGCGAATTGGGAAAATCGCAACGATACTGTAGACCATCGCAACGCGATTTTCAACTATCGCATTGCGAAAATGCAACGCGAATTTGCGATAATGGAGATCGCGTTGCGAATTAGCGATCACATTGCGATTTTGTTGGTCATTTTGGCAAATCCGGAAAAAGTTGGTTAAAATCGTATATTATATGGGATTTTTGGTCACTAAGGTTATTTTCTCAATATAAAATTAAGTGGTTAAATTATATTAAAAATTAATTTTTAATATTTAATTTTTTTTATTAAAAACAAGTGTTTAATCTTTTTTTTTTGTTATGCTTTTAAGCGTCTACCATTAAAAAAATCATTAAATGATACGTGTACATTCAGATTAAAAATAATATCTTATTTTTTTTTTAAATATATAAACGTGACATATGTCAGTTAAAATTTTTTTTAACAGAAAACACTTAAAAGTGTAACAAAAAAACCTTATGTACCTATTTTTAATAAAGAAAACATTTATGCAACAAAATATCAAATTTTAAATATAATTTAGGAACTTATTTTAGTATTAAGTTTTTTATTATGCTGCATTATTTTTATGGACGAGTATAAAATACAACTAATTTTTTTGATCAATTTATCTCAATGGTTAAAGGAATCGCGGTTACTCCTAAAGGTCACGAGTTCGAGTACCAGCGGCTGCAGCAGGGTGATTGAGCGTTCAATGTCAAATGGTTGAGAGTGTTTAGAACAAATACTACTTTGTATTCATCGTAATTTAATAACAAAAATTAATTGTAATCGAAAAAGTTATTAAAAATGTAAATTTTTTAAAATAATTTAAGTAATATTTAAGATTGAAATAAAAATATTACGTTAACAAATCATGAAAATTGTTTAACTATTCTGATTATAACATAAAAATTAATCGTTATGATTTTTTTCAGTATTTTTACCCAAAAATATCCAAATATTATAATATTATCTGTCAAACACCGTTTCTCTAAATTTTAATGATTTAACACCCTTTATAATAAGGCACATTATGTGAAACGCATGTTCCCTGAAACGCCCCTTTTAGGAGAAATGTCCGCACGTGGGAAAACGAGTTTCAAGAGGGCACGCTTCGAGGTTTTTTTTACCATATCAGATTTCCTAAAAACATTTTTTTTTAAAAAATATGCTTTAAAAAATGAAAAATAAAACTATAAGGACTAATATCGTAATTTAATATATATTAGTTCCATGAATTGAAGAGCTTAATGGGGTTAGTTTATATATGTATATTGGAGTGTTTATGTTACATTTCTTGACAATGTGGGATAAAAGCTAAAAGGTGTATTCACCTCGAGCTAGCATGTGGAGCTACCATGGTGTAAGCGACCTTCTCCTAGGTTCATATGTAACCTAAGTGTGCGAGCATCGGGACTAAACAGATGGTACGATGGTTTGGGGGGTAGTGGGCTCCATATAACGCTATTAGTTGAGGAGTGGGGTTGCAACCTAACATCTGTTAAGCCCCACGAGATCTTATTTTAATCACTTCGTCATTACATATTTAACGACTTATGGACATTTTTTATTTTAAAAATTATGAAGTGACCTCAAAACTTTTTTCATTTTTTTTTAAAAAAAATTCAGTTTTAAATTTCCTTTGATTTCTCCCGGATGAAAATTTTTTTCTTCAAATCCCAACAGTGAGGAAGCGGAGGAGGAGGAAGCATGCCCTATATCTCAATTTTACAGATGATGGTTACTATAGATCATAGTACTTTGGAATTTCATGAGCTTTGGGTTTATACTTAAGCACTTTTATGAGTTTTAAGGTGAATTAAGTAAAATCTAATATGATAGAATGATATGAGACAATGGGACAATTTATTAATATCTTAAGTAGTTAAAGAAGACATCATAAAACGATAAACACAACACCGACACGAAAATAAAATTATAAAACTCTATCTTTGAAAGAAGATAAAATAAAAGAAGAAAAATGACGTAGATGACACATAAATTTCATGTCAACGATAAACATTCCACATCAGCATAAGTGACTACCTATAGTAACATTGCTAATACATCAACTTTTGCATACCTAAGTTACACTATTAAGACAAGTTATTTGATGATAGATTTCAGTACAATATTGATTTCGAAACACAACACTAAGAATCCATGAGTTCAAATATATCTTCAAATGATTTAAAACGAGTACGAAGAAAAATACTTAAGTTATATGAAAATTTAATTTTTTCGGGACTGTGACCACAATCCTAACATTCTTTCGGCTTATCCCGAAATAACAAGTTAAAAAGAACTATGAATCTACTAGATCTTCCGGTGATCCAAGGCTAGTAATGTTGACATAACCATAAGGTGAATGATCCGGAAGTCCGATGATCATCATTCCGATTACTCTACTACTACGTGACAACCACCCTTCTTTATAATATGATCCCTTCGTATATTGAATTGTGAAGCCTTGTACCACCTCATAGAAAGCACTCATGATCATATTCACCGACATCGCGACGCTTTCCGCCAACACATACAAGGCACTCATCATCGTGATGCCGGCGAACACCAACGAGAAATAATTCTTGTTAGGTAACACCGACACACCCTTCCCTTTATAATGACAATCATAGTACAAACACTTGCCAAAGTGCGTGTACCAATGATCTTCGTCGTCAAAAGGCAGCCTCGGGACCATGTCGAAATCGTAAACGAATCTCAAATATCGAACATTTTGCTCTTTCAACACTTTTTTCATGAACTCGGCGAACTTTCCGTCGCCGACCCTCGGCTGACCGTACGTGTAGACGCCATCCAATCGCTGCACGAGCATGTTCTCGTCTTGGTAAAGCAAGACCGTAGGGAAGAGAATCGCTAACGCGCCGCCCAAACTATGGCCGGTCACTACGAATTTCGTTTTCTCGTTTCCGTTCAATAGTTGTTTCAACTTGTCTCTTACGAAATAGTAGGCCGTGGGTTGTTTTTGTTCGCAGTCCACCGGCCAATTGAAGAAATTTGGGTCGTTTTGCTCATCTTTGGGTAGCCCTAGGGCTCTCATGAAGCCTTCGTGGACGCTTCCCATGTAGTCGAGCTGTTTTTGTGAGAGATCCCAGTCTGTGCACCAATCGTCCGCGCTGAATGGCATGGTTCCTCTAAAAGCAACGACAATGGTGTCGTGATCATCGCCTTTGACTCGAAGGAAATAGACTCCGGTCGTGGCTTTGTTTCGGTAATCTGCAGAACGAAAGAAAACCGAATCGCTTGTTCATTCTCATGTCTCGTCTTAGTTATGTTAATGAAGATTTATGTGAGTTACCATTCCAACAGTTCTTAAATTCCAAGAACTCCACCATCTGCAGGAAGATTGAAAAATATGTAACCACATTGTTCAGTAAAACTGTGAGAGATGGAGATGTTCAACCAAATAAGATCATACATAATCCGGAGATTACATGTTAGTATTTGTTTAAAATCTTTCTTAAAAACCTATTGACAACGTACACTTTCCCTAAATATTCAATTTCTCGAATTCACGACTTATAGAGAGAACCACACTTCTTTAATATATATTTATATATATATATATGTGAGAAATAGATTAGGGATGGACGTAGTATTTTATTTTAGATGAGACGAATTTGAACTTATAAAATTTTATATAGTAATTTTAAATTTTCAGGATCGACTACTTCCACCTAAGTTCATCCATGTAATGTTTAAAGAATATATGATCGGTTTTACCAACTAAAATATGATATATGATCCATTCTAGAATGATATAAAATAAAAGATTAACCCACGTCAGAGAATTGATATAGTATTGATGGTAGATCATCGATATTCTATAATTCGTGTGTTGTGCCAGTCAAGTTTCGTATAATACATACCTCCCAGTCCTTGACCATACTCTGAATGTAGGCTTCGTTCTCATATGCTGCTTTGGAAGCCATCATACACAATGCTGGGAAATACCTTATGCCTCCATTTTTTATGCTGCTGTCCAGCTTCTTTCTGTCATCTAATTGTCCAACGAAGGAGACATAGTCTGCTGAATCTCTACTCGGCATGGTCGACCCTGATTTGACTCAAAAATTACATATTCGAATTTGACATAAAAATTATAAACTATTCATCCAACTCGAATCTCACCTGTTCTTTTGAGATAAAATTCGAGCTAGATCTAATCCGAAGTAATATATTTATGAAAAATATTAATTTTATTTAATAAAAAATAAAGATTAATTGAAAGAAATTATATAGAGATGTATATTATTGTAATTATCCCTGTATATATAATTTAAAACTATAAGTTCTTGGTTGAGCAGGATCAAATATTTTTCACTTTAAACTCGAATCCGATCCGGTAAGAATATAATCTCTAAAAAAATTGACCCGAACCTAATTTAAAAAAAAAAAATCCAACCTGATAGGTGTATGTGTGTATGCATACCTTTAAAGAAGAGATGTTTGATGAAAGCACAAGGGCTGGGGTTGTAGGAGAGAAAGTTGAGCCACGTCTCGATCACCAGTCCCACCAATGCCATTGGCTTGGAGAAGAACATGAGCAACTTCTGCATCACGATGGAGATGAATATCAGCCACCTGTACTTGAATTCGACTCCGGTTTCATCCGAGCTGTCGACAAAATCTCTTTGCCTTATGTCACTGCGGGCCAAGAGACGAGAGAGATCCCTTAAACCTGCTTCTCTAGGTCTTACTTTCAGGAAAGTAGGAGAGATCTTGGCTTTTCGTTGGCCATTCATTGTTGCTGCCAGTGAAGAAGATGATGAACAAGAAGAGGATGATAAATGACTATGGCTCAACCCTAATTGCTTTGAACCCCTATATATACAAGGAAAAATGACACTTCTTTCTCTAACCCTCCGAAATAATGCCACAATAAATCCAAAGCAATGTGAACGGCCTTCCAACAACTCTACTCGTTTATCTTACAAAATCAAAATATAAATAAAAAATGTATATTATATTTTTAAATATATATATATATATATAAATTAAAGTATTATCATTATATTATAAATGTACTATGATACAGATTTAGATTTTTAAAAGAATATAATTATAATTTTATCATTATAATTCATTTTAAAAATAATTTGAAGGATTCTAGACTAGGTTTGTAAAGTTTAGATCATTTGTCGATGAAACAAACATCATATTCACATTTAGGAGTTTAAAAAGAAATGAACTAAAAATTTTAGGATCTAACGATCATCGGTAATGACAGTCGACGGTGATCAGTGACAACAACCAAAAGTGATAGACAACATTGATGAGTGACAATGAGGACTTTGATTGGATCTATGGGTCAAATTAGGGTCAAATTATAATTCTATTTAAAAATCATGGATCAAATTAAAATTTAAATATTTTACTATCATATCATGTCACTAAACTAACAAGAATTAACAATTAGTGATCAAATTAATATTTTGTTCAAGTCTATTGGTTGGGTTTTTAATCTTTTTAATGTATGGTCCTTGTATGATCTAAAGTGGCTAGTTTTAATGCTATAAGAAAAGTCCTAATTATTTATTTATTTTACGATGATAGTTGTAAACTCTTATTGTAATTTCGGATATTTTCACTCTTTTAATAATACTAGCGACTTCTATTAAAAAATAATTAGTGATCAAAATAAGATAAATTAAAAATAAAATGACCAAAAACATAAAATTTTAAAATCAATTATCGAAATAAAACAAATTGAAAAAAATAACCATCATTATGAATTTTCATAAGTATCATATTGTTAAATTTACATAATTATTATATTAAACTTATATTTTTAAATAATTTTAATAAGTATAATATTTATTTATATAAAATATAAGACAACATGACAAATAATATTATAATATTGAGTAGACAAAGATATTATTTTTTCAATGTGTAAGATTCACTTGTAATAACTTAAAGTTAGATATTATTTTAAATAATTATATTTTCTATAATAACATTATTTTTTACCTTATAAAATTATAAATAATTAATATATTAAATATAAAAAATATATAATAATTTTTACGAAATGACAATGATCATTGTAAAAAGAATTCACTCTCGTAATATTTTATCTAAAGTGATTAGAATTACATAATATCTAAGAATTTAGATATAATAATCTTTCTAACTAAATCTTTTTCTTGAATTAAACATGAAAATATAATTATAAAAAAAGTTATTCACTCTCGTAATGATCTTTTTCACGAACGAAACTCTTCTAATATTTTTTTTATTAAAACGGGATAATATAAGATAATATCTATTTAAAGATAACTCTTAACTATTTAACATCGAAAGTTCACACCTTTAACATTTAAACTACTTAAATAAGATCTCAAATAATAACAATAATTTTTTATTATTAAAATCTCTCGATTCGTATCTCTAATAAATTTAATTACATCAAATGGGGACCACCAACCTATTTGCATTCATTATCATGAATTAAAGAACCTTTTGAATTAATAAGTGGTCAGCAATAAGTACAACCCTTTATCAGGAAATATCTAATATGAATGAGTCATTGCCGTTGGATGGAGCCTACTACAATCATGACCGTCCAAAGTGGGATAAATAACTAGAGGTGGCAAATGGATCATATAGATTGAGGTTGGATGGAGTTATTTTGGGTATAAATTATTTAATTTAATTTTATTGAGTCGGATTAGATCTAATTCGAATTTAGTTTTTGAGTATGATAAATCGAGTCATATCATATATCAGGTTAGGTCAATTTTTGAATAGGTCAATTTTTAGGTTAGGTGAATGTCAAATCAATTATTTTTAAGTTCAAATCAATATTGGATTGTTTTATTTTTGGGTCAGATCAATATCAAATCGATTGATTTTTAAATCGGGTCAATATCAGATCTGTTGATTTTCGGTTTAAGTCAACATTTTAATCAGATCAATTCGAGTTTATTTATTTATTTATTTATTTTAAAAATATAAAAGATAATATCAAATATGCATATTAGCTCTATAATTTCTACGAAATAACAAGTAGAAAATTAAAAGAAAAAAGTTAAAGTAAATAATAAAAAAAATATGATTTTAAAAGGTATTGAAGACATAACTATCAAAATCATAATAAAACATGTTCCTCCTTCAAATCTCAAAATGCATCCACGACTGATATTGTACTAAACATACTAAAATTAAATATAAAATCAAACAACTCTAATTAATTAATAGGGTTAACTACTTCAAACACCACCAACTTATAAGTTTTGACTCTTTTATACCACCGGCGTTTTAATTTTGTCAATTTTAGCACTAATGTTTACTTTTAAGTGCAATTATGCAACTCCGCCGTTAACGGTTTAATGGGACGATGACATGTCAATGACATGTCGTGACGTTGCTGACGTGATTGTGTCATCTAAACGACGTCGTTTTGCTTGAACCCTAATTTTCCTAGGAGCTAAACTCAAATTTTCCAATTATATATTTTTATCTTCTTCCTCCTTATCTTCATCTGCATATCTAGACACCATAGCTCCGGCCGTTTCTGCCATAAAACGAAACCACCCACCTCTCCGCCGACGTGCTTCAAGTTCCTCACTTTAACGATCTTGTTGTTCACACTGATTGATTTCAAAGTACCAATCCCAGAAGAAATGTTTGTTCCAAACAAGACAACTAGATTCATCGTTATGGTAGAACCTGAAATCATGGATGAACATGAAGTAGATCCCCGACCAAAGACATTCCATGGTGGCTATTTTCGATACGAGGAACACCGAGATTCAGCTCCGGCTTGGTGTCATTGGAGCTCCATTGATTCCTCTCCCTATAAACCCCAACACCGATGACTATTCCATCACCAAAAACATCAAGTATCATCCCATTAAAAGTAAAAAATGTGAAATTTACTATCAACAAATCATGATGTAATAATGCTTATGAATTTAGGTTTGTTTTATTACAGCAATCTTCGATGGCAAAACAGTACAATGCGGCGGTCGGCGGGGAGAAGGCGTTGGGTGCGATTGATAGTATGTATGCGATGAGGAAAGTGAGAATGGCGGCTTCATAGTTCAGTGGCGGAGAAGGCAGTGTGAACAACAAGATCGTTAAAGTGAGGAACTTGAGGCACGTCGGCTAGAGGTGGGTGGTTTCGTTTTATGGCAGAAACGGCCGGAGCTATGGTGTCTTGATATGCAGACGAAGACGAGGAGGAAGAAGATAAAAATATGTAATTGGGAATTTTGAGTTTAGTAAATAGGAAAATTAGGGTTCAAGCGAAACCACATCATTTTAAGTACTTTGAGCACTAAAATAGTAATGCCAAAACGACGTCGTTTAATTGAGATATTCACGTCAGCAACGTCGCAATATGTAGTTACTATATTATCGTCCCGTTAAACTATTAACGGCGGAGTGACATAATTTTACTTAAAAGTAAACATTAGTGCTAAAATTGACAAAATTAAAGCGTTGATGATATAAACAAATCAACGCTTAATGATTAGTGATGTTTGAAGTAATTAACCCTAATTAATATGTTATTGCTTAATTACTTACCTTTAAAAATTGGCACTCAATTAATATGATAAAACCCTTTGAACCTTATGAACATGCTCGGGTTTAATCCTCTACATGCACGCCATTCTCTACCAAAGCTCCGCATGGGTCCTCAAACTTTTCTAATTTCTTTAATTAGGTCCTTTAAGTCTTTAAATCTTTTAATTAAATTTTCACAATGGGTCCTTTCTTTAATTATTGTAGCACGTGTTATTGAAAGTAGTATATATAATTGTTGAAGATCAGCAATACAATAGGATAGTTATGTCGTACGACAACCTAATTTAAAGGCAAAGAACAGTAAGAAATAGACGCAATCAAAAATTTATATAAGATACGAATGGATTGAATTTATATAAGATATGAAGGAGATTGACGATTAACCCTTTGACGGTCAATGGGATAATTGATTAAATTTATTAGTTTTGATGAATAAAACAACATACACCCCAAATTTATACACATATATGTATATAATCTATTTGCATCTACTAACCCCAAAACCCTATGAACATCCGAGAACTCAACAATGGAACAATGCAGCACTGAAAAATAACATTACAATTGAGATTGACACATGAAAAGAAATAGAAGAGGCATTGGATGAATAGAAATAGTAATAAGGGTAAGGGTAAGGGTACTCATGCGGTCCTACCGAAGGTGACCCTTGGCCTGTAGGTGCACTATGGACATACTGAGGAGGAGGCGGTGGCGGACTGCCCTTGGAGGACGACGACGAAGGAGTCGGCGGAGGTGGAGATGGAGGCGGTGAGAAAGATTCCGATTCCAATGGTGGCGGGGAATGGTTGGGAGTTTGCGGTGGTAAGTAAAAGTAAGGCACCATCGGTGGTGACGAGTGGTGAACTGGCGACGGTGGTGGAAACGACTTTAACGTCGGTGCTGGTGGAGGTGAACATATGACCGGACATGTTCTGCATTCGCTGATACATAATAGACCGGCCGGTGGTGTCCCGATTTCATCACCTGATGATGTTCTTGCAACCATGATCATCCCCATGAGACCTACTTTGAGAACCAAGATAAGCCATTTGTGCCCTTGGAGTAGTGGACCATTTGAAAATCCCATCACCATTTTGGTTTTGCTACTTTGTGCACAAATCACAAATGAAGGGTAATGCACCTCCAAGATACGCGTGTGTAGGGCTCTTCTAAAAGTTTGGTTTTAGATGCTTCCCTTAATGATGGTTTATGATGTATTACTTTACTTTTCACAAAATTCTTTTCTTTGAACTCTGAAAAACTCTTTTGAATTGTTTAAAAAATTATAAGTATAGAATATTCCTTCGATGTTGATCTGGTTCGGAAATGTGAGGACACCGATTTTGATACTGGTTGCCGCCGGTCGGTTGTCTTTTTTCTTTATTTTTTTAGTTTGTTTAATAAGAATATTTATGTCTTTGTGACATGTTCTCTGCCTTTATGGCTAGTTTATCTCTTCCTTTTGGTAGCTTATGATTTTTTACCGTAATTTTCGTTTATATTTTTTCTCAGGGTTAGATTTGACATTACCATGACTATTATTTGTTATCATGCTGAACTTCCCTGCTTTGGACCCTCATATTAATTTGGATACGCGTTTTGAATTCGTTGATAGTTTTATCACGTCGCTTGACTTTGATTTGCGATTTGTCGGTGGTCTTCAGTAGTTTTATCCTCTTTTTTGGTTCATTTGTCGATACAGTCATATTTATTTGTATCTTTATTTTGTTCTAGCATTGGTTAGATTTTTTTGATCTTTTTTTGTCCTTGTGTGATCTAGATGGCTAGTTTTTGTGTCAATGGTTATAGTAAAATGACTTAATTATAATTTAGTAAAATGACTTAATATTTTATATTTTTAACAAAATTAACTACTTTCTATAAAAAAAAGTACCTCAACTATTTTCTAGTTAAACTAAGTCTTTAAACTATTATATGTAATTGCTTTAAGTACATGAACTATTTTTTGGTCAAAATAACTCCTTAAACTATGACTCTCTTTTGCTTTAAGCCGTTAAACTATTTTTATCAAAATAAATACCTACTTTTATATGACCGTCACCATCTTATTGGTTGAAAATATTTCTCTAACTAAAAAATGAAAGGACTTAAAATAATTAAATATAATAGTTTAAGGGTTTGATTTGACAAAAAAATATTTTAGTTACTTGGAATAAAAAATGCATAGCTTGAGTACTCATTTTTACTTTAAGCCCAAAAAAATAATGTATGAAACAATTACTTGAATGAGTTGGAGAAATATTTGAGTTTAGATTTTTTTTGTCTCTAATATTTTAATTTATTGTATCTATGATTATCATCATTAATGAGTCAATCATGTTTTCAACAACAAACTATGTGTCCTGAACCTTAACTTTTGCATGCTCCATTTGTCTCGGTAATAAGTTATTTTGTCTTTTGTTCCGAAAGATAAAATCGAGTTACGTCGGTTTAGATTTAAGGTGAAAATATATGGCGATCTTCATTGTGGGATGGGCGATCAACGTGCATGGGCCATGCACAGCTTCAGGAAGACGCTGGTCGTGCATGGCGACCTACACCATCTCACCACAGATTGCGGGGACGGCATGACGACCTCTTTGGTCACCCTGAGCACCTGGAGACCTACGTTTGCATTGTAAAAATCACCATATCCCAACAATTAATCCTAACACTGCATTATCTCGTGAATTTTTTCCCAACACATTATCTCGTCAATTTTGTCCTCCTCTTTCTATATTTTCAATTAGATCCTTATTTCATTAATAAAAATAATAAATATATGGAGCATGATCTAATTGTACTGTGTAAAACTCTTTTAGTTTTATACCATTTTAGAATCATTGGATGAGAGAAATTAAAGGCTGCAATTAACAGTAGAAAATGAAAAGATATTTACTGGAAAAAAACAAGGAGTTAATATCAGCCTTTAATTTCTCTCGATTTAACTGTCCTAAAAAAGTTTAAAACTAAAAGAGTTTTACAGTGTAAATATATATATACTTGTGTTGGATTGGATCGGGTGTGAATTTTTATCTTAAAATTTGAGTGATTTTTTTTGATATGATAGGGTTTCTTTAAATTCGAGTCAGATGATGGATGGAGGAGACGTTATAGTCGTGTCAGATTTAAGTGGATAAAAAATTTAGCTCGACTTGACCCATGACCAAGACCAAAAAATGAAATAGAAGTGGGTCATGACCCAACTCAGTCCATGACCAAGGTCTATTGGACTGGAATAAACAATCCGATCCCGCAAAGTTTCGGAACTTCAATTTTGACCCCTTTTGGACTTTCATGCTTTCACACTTGAACTTTATTGAACAAAAAGGCCTTAGGGGAAATGAAACAAACACATGGAGGGCTCTTCTAGATTTGGACTTTTGCTTGCTTTATTTTATTCAAAAACAGGCAAATGACAGCCAAAAGAAGCAGCAGAAAATGTTGAATTTGTGACAAAATCAGGTCAATTGCACCGTTAATTAAGCAATGTCGAGCTCTCATTCCTTTAAAACTGCATTGAAATTTCAATGTACACACTGCGTTTGTCTCTGAATTAGCTCCAGGGAATGTCAGGGGTGTGAGCGTTCAATGTCAAATGGTTGAGAGTTATATTTGAACATATACTGCCCTCTACATACCCTAGATTAATCGAAATAAAAATAGTATTTTAGGGTCAATTCCTGATTCAAGCCTCTTTATTATTATGAAATTTGGGGTCGGTTACTTCCCCTGAAAATTTAAAATTATCATATATTTTAAATTCTTTTTTTGTATTTTCTTTTGAAAATATGTTTTCGCTCCTCTAGAATCTTATAAGTTGAAGTTCGCTCTCCCTGAAATTTTATAAGTTCATGCTCGCCCTCCTTGGCATAAAACCATGCGTCCGTCCCTAAGTCTACGTAATTTGGTAGGTGGGATTACAAGTTAGTTCGTAAACGTTAAATAAATCTTGTGCCTTAAACCGAACAACCGCCAATATTTTAACTGAAATAATCGACAATGTTAGCCACTTGAACTTAACTAATGGATCTATAAAATTAAATGATCAAATTATGTCAAATTAAAATATATCGACTAAATTCTGATTTTGAACATAATAAAAGAACTAAACCCATAACTCTACCTAAAACAATGATATTTGAAAAAGGCAAAGTTAAATGAGAAAGATGAAATGAAAAGCAGGTGGACAAAAAGACATAAATTTCCACAAATTTTGACATTAAAAGATGGCATCAAAATCTTGGCAAGGAATCCATCTTTTAGAAAGTGGGTCAATATGAGTATCAGCAAGCAAAGCATCTATAGCTTAGCATGCTTTTGGCTGAATCACTGCCAATGGACCCCCTTCCTTTAACCACAATTTTCATACCTTTTCTATCATTGTGATTGTTTATGAGATTAGGGATGGGTACGTACCCGAATTCGACGGGTTTTGATTCGATTCGATTTGGTTTGGTCGGATTTTATTAAAAAATAGGTTTGAGTTAGGTTGGATTCGGGTTTAGAGTCAAAATATCTTATCCGATCAGAAATAATGTAAATTTACCTTATATATTTAAAGATAATTATAATAATAATCCTCTATATATTTTTAATTAGATTCACATTTTTATTGAATAAAAATAATGTTTTTATAAATATATTTATTTATATTCGGGTTTAAGTTTTATCTCAAAAGGTTGGGTAGGGTGAAGTCATCCTAAACTCAGATCGAGTCAAATTTCGGGTAAAATGTATATATTTTTTGTCTGATCAGATTGACAAAAAACTCGACCCATGCACATCTCTATATGAGATCCGTTAAGTAAAGGTTGATGTCTTTATTATATATATATATATATATATATAATAAATTAATTATAAAATGAATATGAGAGTAAATAAGTTAGTTAAAAATCAACTTAGCCGCTACGTAGTTACCATGAAAAATAAAATTATTATGCGCCAATGAAAACAAAACGCAAAAACCGAGACGCAACGCCAAAAGCAAGTCCACGAACCGTCCCTCACCGACCGCGACCAGTCACCGCCTCCCCATCTAAGAAACACAGAGAATACTTCAAAACCGTCATAAGTTGTAACGTTCGACTGTCTTTCTGTATTTGTAAATTAATGTTAGCTTTCGGTTACATGATGTAATTTTTTTAGGGTAAACTACACAAATGATCCTCGAGTATAAGATATAATTTTATTGAACTCATTGACTATTAACAGTTGCAAAATGATTATTTAAGGGAGTTGTTTTGTTGAGACTCACGATTATTAAAAATTATAAAATGATCACTTACTATTCATTATGTTCCAAACTCATCGTTTTCTGTTAAAAAGTTAACAGTCACCTGAGTTGGACGTCAACATATTGACCGAGATATGGTAGTCATTTGAGATTATGAGATCAAATTTTATTATATCATAGTCAACAAATTAACGTACAACTCACATTGTCGTCAATTTTTAACGAAAAAGGATGAGTTTGGAATATAATTAATAGTCGGGTGACCATTTATAACTTTCAATAGTCAAGGGATTTAACAAAGCAACTCTTTATAGTCAAAGGATCATTTTGTAACTTTTAATACTTGAGAGACTCGGTAAAGCAATATCTTATAGTCAATGGACCATTTGTGTAATTTACCTTTTTATTAAGTTAAGGTGATTATAAAGTAGTAATATATATTCTAAAGATTCTCAATCATTTGATAAAAAATGCTTAAATATCTTGCAGTTGCTAGTACTTGAACTCGAGACCTTAGAGATAACAATCGTATTTTCAACCACTGAGGTAGTTTGCTTCATGCATAATATAATTTTTGGGTAATTTATACGTTTAGTACATAAACTATCAGTTTTGATCTGTTTTAGTACATAGACTTTCAATTTTTTAAAACCATGCATAAAGTTTAAGTTTTGTTTCATTTTAGTTCCCCTATTCAAAATTTGACATTAAGTTTTGAAAAAAATAAAATTTAAGGTACTAGAATGGACAAAAACTGATAGTTTAGGTATTAAATGCGTTAAGTTTTTAACTACGGGTGCTAAAATGAATAAAAAACTAAACATTAGCTATGATTTTTTTTTAAATTAAAAGTTTAGGTACTAAAACGGATAGTTTGGGTACTAAGGGGCTGTTTGTTTACTTCAGAATGATTAAGCGCTGAATGATTCAAATGCTCTGTATGAATTAGCTCTTGTTGTTTGATAATTGCTCTGAATCATTCAAAATGTACTTCTGTGTTGAATAATTCGGCACTGTTTTGTTGAATAAAGCACTGAATCATTATGAGGTGCGAAACAAATGTGTTGAATGTTGAACGGTTCAACATTCAGCGCTGAATGGTTCCATTAAGAGGCAAACAAACAGCCCCTAAATGTATTTTCACCCTATAACTTTACTATTTTAGGTGTCCGAGCCGTAACAACTGTTAAATTCTATCGTTATGTGACACGTTTCATATTCTGATAATTTAAAAAAAACATTTTAAAAAACAAAATAAAATTATGTTTTTTTATTTTTTTGAAAAAACTAAAAAACACCAAAAACTTTTGAAAATTTCAATTTCAATCCCTAAACCCACGTCAATCGTTATCATTTGACATCAATCGGACCTCTAGTAGAACTTTCACCTTACGACAAGTCAAAACTGATTATAAATGTCATGTCTCCGACAAAAGAAACGACATAATCACGACCTAAAACTACATCTCTCGTGAATTCAAACCTCAAATTCTCGACACCCAAATGATCCAACGACACGCACGATTACAAAGAAAACGACGGTCGACTAGGGAGATGGTAAGAATGGCATCAACGATCATGGTCGGCAAGAGAGGTTAGGCTTAGGGTATGAGATTTGATATTTTAAGGGACTTTGGGACTTTTTTGAGATATTTGAAAAATAGATTTTTTTAATAAATATAATAGTTTTTAGTCGTCGGCCTTGCTATAACGTTATTTCACCCGTATAGAAATGCATCGAGACACAATCATTGTGTAAAATGTCAGAGGTGAATCTGGTTGTGTTCACACCTTTCTTTCTTCACTTTTTCAAACCCTAATTCTGTTTATACCCAAATTCCTTTATAGTTTCGGCTCCTTAAATCTCAGCCTTTATCGTTTTTAATCTCTCCAAATCTATGGTAGTCTCAGCTCTATCCGCCCAAAAAAACCCAATTTTTCTCTGCTATTCGGAATTCGTTTTCCTCTGAAATGAATACCGGCGACAATTGCAATCGGCGAATGGAGGAGGGATTTTCCAATCAGAACGACGAGGAGAGCTGTTGCAGTGATCGTGAAACCAAGAAGCAAGACTTGAATTGTATCGTCGAGCAGAACGATGAATCCCACGAAGAGAAATCGGTTACTGAGTCGACTCGTAAGAAGAAGACCCGAACCGTGCTTGAATTACAGTCCGATTCGCAAGATTATTGCTCCGAGATCGAAGGCACCGACCGTGTAAAGCGGAGGAAATCCCTCGTCAGGGAGGCCGCCGCCAGCGGACAGGGACAACAGAGGCGGTTATGGGTGAAGGACAGGTCGAACGCGTGGTGGGACGAGTGCAGCCGGCCCGATTACCCTGAATCGGAGTTCAAGAAGGCGTTCAGGATGAGCCGGTCGACTTTCGAGCTCATCTGCGAGGAGCTGAACGCCGTCGTCGCCAAGGAGGACACGACGTTGCGGAACGCCATCCCCGTCAAGCAGCGGGTTGCGGTCTGCATCTGGCGGTTGGCGACCGGCGAGCCGCTCCGGCTCGTCTCGAAACGGTTCGGCTTAGGCATCTCCACGTGTCACAAACTCGTCCTCGAAGTCTGTGCGGCGATACGCAACGTCCTGATGCCCAAGTATCTACAGTGGCCGAACGACGACGGATTGCGGGGGATCAAACAGGAGTACGAGACCACGTCCGGGATACCGAACGTCGTCGGATCGATGTACACGACGCACATTCCGATCATCGCGCCGAAGATCAGCGTGGCGGCGTATTTCAACAAGAGACACACGGATCGCAACCAGAAGACGTCGTATTCGATCACCGTACAGGGCGTCGTCGACCCCAACGGCGTCTTCACCGACGTGTGCATCGGCTGGCCCGGTTCGATGACCGACGAGCAGGTCCTGGAGAAATCAGCGTTGTTCCAGAAGGCAAAAAACGGTGGTTTGTTGGACGGCGTCTGGATCGTCGGAGGCTCCGGTTATCCATTAATGGACTGGGTTCTAGTCCCTTACAAGCAACAAAATCTGACATGGACACAGCACGCTTTCAACGAAAAGATCGGTGAAATCCAAAGGGTTTCCAGAAAAGCTTTCGGAAGATTGAAAGGGAGATGGAGATGTTTGCAGAAGAGAACAGAGGTGAAGTTGCAGGATTTGCCTGTCGTGCTCGGAGCCTGCTGTGTTCTCCATAACATCTGCGAAATGAAGAAGGAAGGGATCGAACCGGAGTTGGAAATCGAGGTTTTCGACGACGAAACCGTGCCGGAAGATGGTATAAAATCGGTGAGTTCATCGAATGCTAGAGATTCCATTGCTCATAATCTTTTGCATCATCGTTTTGCAGGTACTTCTTTTCTGTAGCTCTATAAGTATATTTTATTAACGCCGGTAATTAGTATCTATTCAAAGAACACTCTTAATTCCTTTACCACCGATATCTCGGTTCCTGCAATTTATATATATATATATATATATATTAGGAATTCATTTGTTTTTAGTAATGTAGTTATTACTACTACCACTTATAGAAGGTATTTGTATTCCTTTAGGTCATATAGTTCTTTAACCATGAAATGAAGTATGAATGAAATAAAACACAACCATTCTTTTCAATGTGCAAATTGCAATTGATTTTTGACTGTTTTATGCAAATGTTGTAATGAGATGGTAATTGTGTAATAATAACAAGTTCAAATTATGAATAACAATAGGGTAAACAATGTATTTAGTGTCTAAACTATCAGTTTTAGTTCGTATTATTGCTTAAACTTTTAATTTTTTTTAAAATCATACCTAATGTTTTTCAGTTTTTGTTTCCGCGTTAAAAATTTAACATATTTAGTACCTAAACTATCAATTTTAGTATGTTTTAGTAACCAAATTTTCAATTCTTTTTCAATATTAATCGTTAAATTTTGAACAGAGTACTAAATGAAGTAAAAACAATTTTTAGTATGATTTCGAAATAAATTGAAAGTTCAATATTTTAACGTGTAATTTATCCACAATAATATAATGATTAGGGATGATCATGTAATTCGAATTCAATGGATTTTGATCTAATCCAACACTATCGAATTAGATTTTTTTTAAAATGAATTAGTTTAGGGTTGGATCTGTCAATTTTTAGAGATCATTTGATTGGATTAGATTTGGATTTAGGGTAAAAATATTCAACTTAACCCGATTCGAAAAAATAAATTTTACGGATAATTGAAATAGAACTTCTCTCCATATATTTCTTCTAATTAAATCTTAATTTTTTATTAAATAAAAGTAATATTTCTTATAAATTACTTCATATCGAGTTAAATCAAATTTATATTTTATCCCAAAATAATAGATTAAGTTCAAATACGACGAAAAGTGTAATTTTTGGTTCATCTTTAAATTGAAAAGAGGGTATATAATCTTTAAATGGGATCAAATCAATTGAAAACCGACTTAATCTGACCATCTCCTTCTCGTGATATGACCAAATCTGAAAATCCATTACGATGCCACAAGTGAAGTCGTAGGACATTGGCGACTTTCACGCCATACGATAAGAACATTTTACGGGTAAAACATGGTACTATTTTGGGGACGACCTCTAACACCCCACTTTTCATAATCAGACAAACAGTACTACCTAAGATAATTCTTTTCACATTTAAGTCCACCCCTCCCAAGGGGGATTGATGCCCGAAAGAAAGTTGACCTACGAGAAACGAAATCAGGATTATAGTTTAAACGGAGTAAAGTATAATTACTAATAAAATTAATAAGAATAAAATCAAAATAAATCAAAATTTAAAAGTCTAAATATGTATTTATCTTATATATTTTAATAATAAAAATTTTGGAAAGGATCATTTGTGTAATTTTTCCAATTATTTAATCATTTGTGTACTTAATTAAACTTCCATAGAACATGTTTATTATCATGATTTCCCAACAAACACGAGATTCAAGCATGGAAGTAATTAGCTCGGATCATAAAACTGGAAAGGCAAAAAGAACACAATTCAGTAAACAGATTATTTAGACCACGACAGTGTCCCTTAACATATCTTCACCTCAATGGTCTTCGGTTTCTTAGGCTCCGGCGGCGGCAGTTTTTCCACGGTGACCGTCAGAACCCCGTCTTGACACACCGCCGAGATCGCATCCGTGTTGGCATTCTCCGGCAACACGAACTTCCTCATAAACTTGCCCACCCTCCTCTCCATTCTCACGAACTTGGCCCCCTCCTTCTCTTCCTCCGGCTTCCGTTCTCCGCTGATCAACAGAACGTTGTCGGCCTCCACCTGTACCTTGATGTCCCCTGATTTCAGCCCCGGCATGTCGACGACGAAGACGTAAGACTTGGGGTCCTCCCTGATGTCGGCCGGGGTCGCCGCCATGGCCTTGGCGTCGCGGAAGTAAACGTGGGATGCGGCGTTGGGGTTCTTGTCGACGTCGGCGTCCTCGTGGAGACCCATCATGTGGTGGTGCAGAGCGTGGAGGAGCGGGGAATCGTAACCCATGATTCCGAAATCCATTCTTCTCTTCTTCGATGAAGATGATGCCGTGACAGATCGATGCTTCGAATGTTGAATATTTGGAAATTTTGATTTTTGTGTGTATGGGATTTGGGGATAGGGTTTATGTATTTAAATGGGTTAGGGGAGGGGGTTTCTAGAAGAAATGCAGAGAGTTTTCGAGAAGATTTTCGTACATTCTGGAAGTGTCCTTAGACTTTCAAGAATGTATTGGAAGGTAGAGAATTGTGCGATTCATAAGCTTTAGAACAGTTCATTTTACTGTTATTATTCATAAGTTCCATTTTCATTTCAGAAAAAAAGCTTAATATAATAATAAAATTCTAAACTATATTTAAAATTAAAATTTTACGTCTAAAGAATTTTTCGGTAAAATTATGCTTAATGTTTTCTCTATTCACTATTTAGTGCCTACCGTTATAAAAAGTTGAGCGACACGTATCATATCCAGATTCTTAGGAAGAGAACATTAGGCACCAAAAATTAATTTTTAAGTATATTTTATACATTCATTTTTTTATTAAGCCAAAAAAACAAAGTAAGTTTCATTTTAATTTTTAGGGTTAATTATGTGATTAATCATTTATGTTTGTGTTTTATCCATTTTTCCTCATTGATTTCAAAAAACATAATATATAGTCGCTTTCATTTTTATTTAATTAAGATGTATTCAGTACGGGTTAACTATCATTAACATTTAACATATTAGGTGACATGGTAGTTAAATATTTTGGTATAATCATACATTTGATCCCTATTATTTATATATTCTCTCAATTTAATCATACTTTAAATAAATTAAAATAAATTTAAACATCTAATCGAATGATGTCACATGTCACTAATATCAATATAACTCAAATTTGTGGTAATCAAATGATAAAGAATATAAATTAACGTTGTTTTAGATTAAAATTTCAAAAATTAAGAGCATTTGATGAGAGAAGAAGAGTTCGTCACCCTGATTTTTGATCCAATTTGAAAAAAAAAAGAGCAAAGTCCTCTTTTATTAACATTTTTATTTTTTAAAAATCTTAAATTTAAATAATTATTTATATAATGTACGTTATTAATAATTAATTTTTTAAATAAATAATTTCTTAATCACCGAAATATTAAAAAAAATGCTAAGTCGTCAAAATATGTCCTCAAGCTTACAACTTTACATAGTAAAAATTAGAGCAATCAATTTGATCTCTTCTCCATTACAACACGACGCCGTTTAAAATGGAATTGACTGAAAACTCCTCGTATCGACAGGAAAGGCAAAAACGAAGAAGAAAAAACGTTGTAAAATAGAACCAAAGAGAAACTCCAGTGAGAGATGAAGTCAGCGGTGTCATCACTACTTAGCTCCAATAATTCTTCAATCTCACACACCTTTCTTCAACATTCATCAAAACCCATTTCTCAAACAACATCCTTGATCTCAAATATCCCCAAAAACACCAGAAATCCGTACAATCAAACTTACCCAAAGCTCCAGCATCATCGGTAATGGCATCGGCTTCCATGTCTGAGCTAGCCAGCGAACCCCCTGCCCTTCCTCTTCCCACCCCTCCTCTCTCCAAGGCAATCTTTTTTTTCTCTTTGTTTTCTTTGTGTTTTTGTCTTCTTGTTGATTTGATTGTTTGTTGTTGAAGTTATCTGTTTCGGGTTGTTTTTTTTTGTTGTTGTTGTAGTTCAAGATTGGACTTTGTCAGCTGTCGGTGACGCCTGATAAAGAGAGGAACATAAAGCATGGGAAGAAGGCCTTCGAGGAGGCTGCTCAAAAGGGTGCCCAGCTTGTTCTTTTGCCTGTGAGTATCCCAAGGTTTCACCCTTTGCTGATTTTTGAAATGTAGAGAAGTTAAACAATTGATGAAGAAAAATAAAGATCTGAGAGGCCGCTTTCTACATATACATGAGTTTAGGTATTGATTTCTTGTTTTTTGATGGTGTCATATCTATGATTATGATTATGTATAAGGCCGGCAAAATGGTTTAATGTAGCTACTTGTTAATAGATTTAGGTCTTGTCGGAATTTCTTGAGTTTCTTGATTGTCTTATGAAGAGATGGTGACTGATTAGATTTTTCAATTAGTTCTCGAGGTATTGTGTTCTTCCGGAGATTTGAAGTTTATCTCTGGAGGTATGACATAGGGATGTAAATGAGACAGTCGAATCGACTAAAAAGTTTGTGAGCTTAAAATTTTCGAATTCGAAATCGAAAATTGAAGTTTAATTCATGCTCGAATAACTTGAATTCGAAACATTCTCTGGCTAAGCTCGACTGAAGCTCAAACTCGAGCTTGAACCAGAACCTTATCCTTAAGTACATTAAAATAAAATTTTAATATATTATCTTTTTAGTTGCTCGCGAGCTTGTCGAATCAGATATCAAGTAGTTTGCTTCGATTCTTTAAGAACTCGAATTCAAGCTCGACTTGAGTTCATTGGAATTGAGTATTGACCGAGTTGAATTCAAGTAGCTCGTGATATGTGTTGTTTCATTTACAACCCTACTGGACATTAAGCTGTCATTGTATCGAATTTGAGTGGCTGGTATTGGTGTGTCTTGGAAGTTTTTTTGCTGAAAAAGAAAGTTATGATTCTTTTTTTTTGTGTGTTGTATTCAAGATTCATAAATTATGAATGGGATAATATCAAAGCATTTACTTTTAGGTATGTTGATCCTGTCTGTTATTTTCTATCAGGAAATATGGAACAGCCCGTATTCGAACGACGGCTTCCCTGTATATGCCGAAGATATTGATGCAGGCGGGGATGCTTCTCCTTCGACAGCTATGTTGTCTGAAGTTGCTAGTCGCCTGAAGATCACAATAGTTGGTGGTTCTATACTGAGCGCTGCGGATATAAGTTGTAATACTTGTTGTGTCTTCGGTTCCAATGGAACGCTTAAAGCCAAGCATCGCAAGGTAGAGGCTCTTCCTATCCCATAATGGTAGTATGGGAATAACAAGCCAAGCATCTTTTTTTCCCTGCTTTCGCTCTGTAGATTCGTTCTGTTTTGCTTGAACATTCGACCTTTCTCCAACCCGAAGGGGAATGGCCTCATTCGATGATCTAACAAGCGAAATGTTATTTTCCTATGTCGAATAGTGCGGTTCGTACTGTTTATGTCTCTATATGATAGTTGTTCATCTACTAATGTTCTTCTTGCTGTTACATATGCAGGGCTAAGGATAATCAGGTATGAACCTCGTGATGTAAGAGGCGAGGAGAGAACCTCATGATGAAACTCATCGGTACGAGAGTTTTCATTCGAACTGCAGTAAGAGTCCTTTGTTAATGGAACTCAGCAGTTTATGAAATCCGAATGATATAAACAACTAGACTCGAATGAGTTATGGGCGTACGACAGCCGACATTCGGGCTGTTCGGTGCACCATTCCATGATGCAGTTCCTGACAGATCATGTATGATATATGAATGAATTTTTGCAGTTTCCCCCTAAAATACAATCCACATCTTTAGTTCGGAAAAAGGAAAAACAAAAGGGAAGATACCAGCAGAATACATGACCGGACGGAGTAGCATCCGTCCGGTGCTGTCGATTGCTGAGGCATAAGCAGAAAGGTGATGAGAATGTGTTTTATCAATGACGCCAGTCCTTTTATGATGAGATTAATGCTTTCCATATTTCATAATGGTTTGACGACGTCGTACGCTAGGCATAGAAATGTGGGCTTAGGGGAAAAAGGATTACGCCGTTGCTGGGGATCGGACCCGGGTCACCCGCGTGACCGGCGGGTATACTCACCACTATACTACAACGACTGCTTGATGCTAGGTCATTTTTTTGTATGTTTTTATTACAATCGGGGCATGGACGTGTAAAAAGATTGTTTTTAAAGTTTTCAATATTTAATAATAAAAAAAGTTTTTCAAATATATATATAATATTACTTATTTAGTTTTGTACTCTTAAAGTTTTATTTTCTTTATTTTTGTGAAAATATTAATTTTAAATTTCATTTGATTTATGGACGATGGAGTATCTTATTCTAAATCCCAATGATTAAAGGAAAAGAAAGAAAATGAGGGGGAGAAAGCAAATTGTATATATTAATGCTGTGTTGGTCGAATGATAGATATTATAAATCAAAATATTTCCAGGTTTCGTGAATTTAGGATTTATGATTGGATTATATGAGTTTTGAAGTGATATGGGTAAATCTTAAATTGATAGAGTTATAGGAGGCAATCAGACGAGTTTTTTTTATATGTTGAGTGATCGGAATAGATATCCAAAAATAATCATTGCAACATCGATATAACATAAAGAAAAAATTGTAAAACTTAAGTCGAAAGAGAAGAATGAGACAAGTAACATATAAATTTCATATCAATATACATAATTGTCACGACACTTTTTCATTTATGATTTAACACCCAAATAGCTAAGGGCAAATTACACATTTAATACCTAAACTATTAATTTTTAGCCCGTTTTAGTACCTAAATTTTCAAAAAAAATTCAAAATTAGACATAACGTTTAGTTTTTATTTCAATTTAGTACCCGCTGTTTAAAATTTAATGCATTTAGTACCAAACTATCAGTTTTGGTCCGTTTTAGTACCTAAACTTTCCATTTTTTCAAAACGTAACGTTAAATTTTGAATGAGGTTACTAAAATGAAGCACATACTAAAGTTTTTAACGGTGAGATACTAAAATGAAATAAAAATTAAACTTTAGGTATGATTTTGAAAAAAATTGAAAATTTAGATACTGAAACCGTCCAAAATTGATAATTTATGTACTAAATGCATAATTTACTCATAATTAAAATGGGGTCATTTCATAAATCAAGGGTAAATTATGCGTTTAGTACATAAACTATTAATTTTGGTTTATTTTAGTGCCTAAACTTTCAATTTTTTAAAATCATACCTAAAATTTAGTTTTTGTTTCATTTTAATACTATTGTTCAAAATTTAACGTTAAATTTTGGAAAAAAAAATAAAAGTTTAGGTACTAAAGCAGACTAAAATTGATAGTTTATGTACTAAATGTGTAGTTTACCCAAAAATAAAAAGAATAGGTGAGAGTAGCGCCTCCGCTCCAACTGCCATTGAAGATAGTGAGAGCCATGATTCGTATCATAAGCGACCCAAAGTGTACTCTGGTTTTCAGTGAGTCTACATGAATACTGAAGACACTCAAATTCGTCCACCCATATTATGCTATATATATATATATTATCATATTATAATACATATAATTGTTTGTTGATTTATTTGGGTACAGGTCCAATAAAAGACAATTTACAAGCCATTTGCAGCAACCCGGGCCCAGTGCAGCAGCCCAGTCTCGACCCAGTAGACCAACGACCCACACCAAATCAGCTAGGGTTTTGAAACCCTAGCTTTTCATCCCATTCCAGCGCCGCTTTGGTCGGTCAACGCTACAACTGTCCCCGAAGTCCCCACGCCTCCAACTTCCCGATTCCTCCGGCGCAAGGAAAGCATACGAAGCCAACCACCACAACAAGCAAGGCAACGTGTTAGTTTAGGACTTCAACAACCAAACCGAGTTTTACTCGGATTAAAACTCTAAAGTAGGCTTGTATAAATACATGTAACTAAAACACTCAGAGGGGATCTTTTTTTTTTACACTGGACGAACACACGAGATCATCACAGCCCGCACATACAAACATTACGAGGGTTCATTAGTGAAATACAAGCAGAGTAACTTCAGAGATCGACATTTTGTAATCGTTTCGTAGCAAAATAAAGGGTAAAAGTTTCGTACCTTTCTTGTTTACTTTGTATGTATGTATTTCCTTCAATCTGGTTTGATTCTAAACAACAAAAAACGTTTTGGCCGAGGACCAAGGGGGTTGCTTTCGAAGCTATTTTGCTAGATCTACGCGACCCCGAGGCCCGTTTAAAAAAACTAGTTGGATTTTTGTAACCTACGCAGGAAGACCTTTCGAAAAAACAAAAGCTTTTTCATTTTCGCCGCCGATGACCGCGGCCAGTGCCGTTCGCGGTGGCCGACGAGGCAACATGCGGTGGTCGGATACTAGGTTCTTGAAGAACCACGGTGGCCTGTTCTTGAAACTCAAGAACAAGCCAGAGAAAAGGGAGAGAAGAAGAGAGGGGTTCGGTTTGGAGAAGGAAGGAAATGAAAACAAAGCCAAAACATTGGCTTAAATATGCGACCCGTGAAGCCAGCCGACCCGACCCACTGCTTAACAGATCCGCGTGTTTTCACGCGAAAATGGGGGAACTCTGTTTTGGTCCCCATCGTTTCGGAAACTTCCATTTTGACCCCAATTTCACTATAAATCGGTCTTTAATTCTGATTTTCTTTCAATTTAGCCACCCAACTTGTTTTTGATTCAATTTAATTTATACCCTTTTATTTATTTCATATTATGTAATTATATATATATACGTATTTTCTATATATTTCATCTATATACCTATTATTAATACATATATATTATTTTTAATTAACTTTTTGGTCATTTCTTTATCTAGCTACTACGTCTTATAATTTTATATGTTATATATGTATTTTTATTATTATTTCCCAACCTTACTCATTTTACCTTATAATTGTATTTCTATTAACATTTTATTTTATGTATTTATGTATGTATATATATATATATATATATATATACTCATTTTACCTATTATTGATATTTTTCCTTTCTAATACTTTAATATATATATATTTCTCGTTTCATTCATTAATTATTTATTCCATTTTTATTTTTATTTTTTATTTATTTCCCCCTTTTTACTTTTTATTTTTTTTTCTTCCCCTTTATTTTATATTATTTTACTTTTTATATATTTGCCTCTGTTTTTATTTCTGTCATTTTTTGTTGTATTCGTTTTAATTATGCCATTTATTTTTTTATCTTTAATCTTTCTCTTGATTATGCGTTTCGTTTTCCTTATTTATCTTATTGTCTTCATTTTTATTTGTTCTCCTCACCGTTTCCCCTAATGTTATTTTCACGACTTTTTAAGGGTATTTCCGTAAACTATCAAAGGTAAGTAGTTTGGATCAAATCTTACCTTTTAATTTAAAATTACAACTTTCTTGATAAAGACAACTGGAAATTACGTAGTACCGAAAGGGCGGTTCAAGGGTGCTAATCCTTCCTTGACCGTAACCGACTCCCGAGCCCGACATATTTCTGGTAAGATGCAGATCAGGTAAGAAATAGGGTATTCGATCAACCCATTTATCTTTAAATAAATGATCGGTGGCGACTCTAACCCAATCATTAATCCAAGTCGAAGCCCAATTCCGGGCTCAACCGAAAGACGGTTGCGACAGCTTGGCGACTCCGCTGGGGACACAGGTAAGTGAGTCAGGCTAAGGTAATTTCCAATTGTCTTTTTAACGAAAAGGGTAAGTTTAAATTTTAAGGTAATATTCTGATCCTTTTTACTTACTTTTGATTATATTTTCGAGTAAATAGTTGGACTAATCGTTTTCTCATGATTTCAGCCTTCAAAGTTTTTTTTTCATCTAAGGCTCTATACCCGAGCTCCAATTCCTTTTAAGTGGGGGTGAAAGCGACGCCTTCGTGTGAATTTATTCACCGTGTGGGCCTAGCAAGGAGCCTTCGGGATTCATATACCTTATGTCTTCGTGTGAATTTATTCACCGTGCGGGCATAAGGGAATGTGTCCCCTCGAGTTTAACTTAGTCCACACAAGCCTGTGATGGGTTTAGGACTAAGGGTCTGGCAAGCCCAAGGGGGCACCGACAAGGAGAACTCGGGTACCGTTTTTTAAAACCTAAACCGGGAGACCATGAAAAATTAGAGCCTACCCCAAAACCACGTTCCAAAACTTAGGATATTTTTACCCTAACCATGTTTTTTTGCGCTTTTTCCTTCCGTCATTTTTTTATTTGTAATTTTATTTTACTAACGTTTTTGCCTTTGTGTTTGTTTTCTAGCATTTGCATCATTACAAGAGGCTATTGATCCCTAAAAAGCGTTTGTTATACACAAAATAATTCGAATTAATGGACAAAGGTGTTGTAATACAAGAGATTGAAAACGCTGAGGCACGACTATGGTCCGAGAAGGCTCAGAAAGAGAAGGGAGACAGTCTTCAGGGAAACTATGTGTCAGAACTGGTTAGTTATGCTGCTGTCAGCCTGAAACAGAATAATGTCCAAGAGCTGCGAAACATTTGGGACAGTTGGAAGAATGACAGAAAGCAGAAGTTCAGCCAACGATATGGTGATATCGCCCTCTTGCTCCATGTCAAGACTGATGAGCCCTTACTCCGAGCATTAATTCAATTCTGGAACCCGAGATATAGTTGTTTCACCTTTAACCAGGAAGACATGGTGCCTACTATCGAAGAGTATACTACTCTACTGCACTGCGAAAGCATCAAACTAGAGAGGGCATATATTAAACATATCAAGAGTCAGCCCTTCAAGAACGGACTGGCCAAGATTGCAGGGGTTGATGAAAAGTGGGTGACTGATCGACTCCGGCACAAATATAAAGCAACTAATGAAAAACCACCCTGATGAGTGGAAGACTATAGACCTTTTTGCACTGGGTCTGTACGGTTTGATCATATTTCCGAAGGCTTTGGGGTGCATTGACGCTGCCGTGGTGGAACTATTTGAGCAACTTTCTAAACGTGTTAACCCAGCACCAGCCATCTTGGCCGAGACCTTTCGATCGCTCAACCATTACCGAATAACTGGCGGAGGAAGATTCACCGGGTGCATTCAGCTCCTTCAGGTCTGGATTCACAGCCACTTCTGGAAGACTAACGGGGTTGCCTACCGTCGTTTCAGCACCACCTATTCACCTCTAGGTGAATTTATTACCTTAAAATGGCATGAAGGCGCTTCGAAAGAAAAATGGATAAAGGTCTTTACGCATCTTCAAGACCGAGATATTGTCTGGAGAGCCCCTTGGTTATTCCTCAGTGATATTCTTTTTCGATGTGGTGACTCCGACACTGTGACCTTACTTGGACTTTGGGGAGCAGTCGGGTATGCTCCGCTATTAGTACTTAGACAATATGGAGCACGTCAGTTTGTCCCAGCAACGTGCGGATTGGCTAGGTCAGAGTTTGAGTATCACGGCGACAGCTATAAGAAGATGATCAAAGAAGCAGCCGATTCGTGGAGGAAAGTATTCCGGATGGATGTTGTGGCTGCCAGAAGCATGCTCACTCCATATTATGTGGAGTGGCGAAGATTAAGAAAGAATGACAACATCTCTGTGCCAGACTGTGATGACACCCGGACCATGGAAGAACATCTCATGCATGTCCCTTCTGAACTCGAAATAGCCAAGACCGAGTTTGAAGCCGTGAATAATGAGCTGAAGCAAAGGATAAAGGAACTTGAAGCTGAACGTTATCAGTGGAAGCTTGATGCTGACTCTCAGAAAGATCGGGCAGAAAAATTGGAAAAAGAACAAAAAAGAGTCCGTTTTGAGCTCGAAGACTTGAGAAAGGGGTATCAAGATAAGATAAGGTCAAAGATAACTCCAAGTTGAAGGTAACCTCTGAATACTGGAAAGACGAAGCTCATAGCCTGAAAAGGAAGTTTGAGGGGCCTGATGAGAAAGCTTGGAAGGAACAGATGAAGACTGCCCAAAGACGCTTGGCAGATAGTCAATATCAGAACCAACGCTTGAGAGTTCGGATAGCTGACTTAGAAAAACAACATGAGAAGGATGGCAGGACAATAGCTGAGTTAGAAGCTATTGTAGATGGGTTCAAGAGGCAAGCAAACGAGCTTCAGATAGTGCCTTTCGACGGAGGATTACAATGGCGTTTCCGTTGGGAACAAGCACAGCGAAGGGTGAGGGCCCGAGACGCAACCATACGAGATTTCCTGGATCAAGTGCAAAAAGCAGCCCATCATCTTCACGGCCTAGCAAGGGAAGCTGGTGTGGTTCGACAAGGCATTCAACCAGTGACAGATGAAGGCAGAAGACTTGTAAACCTACTGGAAGCTGTTCGGGGTCTAGAGGATTTAGTCCGAATGTACCTTTAATCTGTTTTTATGTCTCTTAAAAGATAAGACATTTTTGTCTGAACAAGGGTTGTTTATAATAATGAACACTTTTCTGGATCAATGCCTCCAATTGCATACATCATGCATTGCATTTCTTGCATTTTATATTTCATGTCTGTTTATTTTATATTTTTTCCATGTTTTTACATTCGTATTAACTAACAGAACATGTCTCAGACACCGAGCTTACCACCACAAGCATCAGATACACATCACCCGCATAATACTCGAGCAAAAAAAAGACAAATGGAAGCCAGAATGGAGAAGATTGAAGAGCACATGGCAAGACTTCAAAAGGAACTAGAAGATAAGATGGCTCAGAACAGTGAAAGTACTCTTGAGTCCATCAAGAAAAATCAGGAGTCCTTGGTCGACCAAATCATAGCCAAGTTGTCGGGTCTACAGCAAGCTAGTGCATCAGGGGGCATCTCTTCCGAGGGGGTGGCCATACCACCAACCCCGCAAGTGGTTATCTCACCCGGAATATTACCCGGGGACGCATCTGCTACTAAAGGGAAAGCAGCACTACCCGGGGACTCATTCGTTACCAAAGCGAAAGTTGCACCTGCTGTGAAGATACAAACTTCTACAATCATCCCTGATGATCATCCGGATGATTATCATGTCCCAGACTTTGACGAGGAAGATAAAGCTAAAAAGATGGAAGAAAAGATAAAAATATTAGAAGATCAAATAAAGATGGTCCAGGGAGACCATGATTATTATGGAGTGGACGCAATGGAGCTGAGCCTAGTTCCAGACTTGGTGCTTCCACCAAAGTTTAAAGTTCCTGAGTTTGAGAAGTTCGACGGGAACAATTGCCCTTCAGCCCATATTACTATGTTCTGTCGAAAGATGACAGGATATGGCGGGAATGACCAACTCCTGATCCATTGTTTTCAAGAGAGCCTGTCCGGTTCAGCTATTCGGTGGTACAACCAGCTTAGCCGAACTCATATCAAGACGTGGAAAGACTTAGCCAAGTCTTTCTTGGAGCAGTATAAGCATATCAACGATATGAGACCAGACCGGGTCATGTTACAAAGCCTAGAGAAGAAACACAATGAGAGTTTCTGACAGTACGCACAGAGATGGAGGGATTTATCTGTGCAAGTTCATCCACCCTTGGATGAAAAAGAAACAAGAAAGTTGTTTGTACAGACCTTGAATGCACCTTACTTCGGGCACTTGGTAGCAATCACGTCGGGAAGTTTCTCAGATTTAGTCATGGCCGGTGAAATGATCGAGTTGGCCATTAAACAAGGAAAGATTGAGGGAGGAGACTCCAGTAAAAAACCTCCCATGAAGAACAAAGAGCGAGAGATCAACAATGTAAACACCTACAGTGTCAGCAAGGGGGTTACGATCTCAAGCTCAAATTCCACAGCAGCTGTACCATCTGGTACTTCTAGACAGAACCAGAGAGAATCAAGAAGAGAAAGGGAAAGGGAGCAGTTTGACCCCATTCCCATGACGTATAAAGAATTATACCAACAGCTCTTCGACACTCATGCAGTGTCGCCTTATCCTATGAATCCAATAAATCCCCCTTACCCGAAATGGTATGACGAGAGCGCCCACTGCGAATACCATGGCGGTGTGCAGGGGCATTCGATTGAAAGTTGTCTCGCATTCAAGAGACTTGTGCAACGAATGCGTAACAAGAATTGGATCACTTTTAACTCCGGAGCACCAAACGTCGCCCAGAATCCCTTGCCCAATCATCAGGAGACAGGAATCAATGCCGTTACTACCGAAGGGGGCAGGAAGGTTAAATCGAGTGTTTCAGAGATCAAATCTCCTTTGGCTTGGGTATGGAGCCAAATGGTGAAGGCAGGGTTTCTTGCACCATATCCAGATACGACAGAAAATGAAGATGGTAACCATTGTTGTTACCACAACGAAGAAGGACATAAAGTACAAGATTGCCCAGAGTTCAGATCGTTAGTCCAACTCATGATGAACCAGAAAGAGCTGGAGTTTTACGAAGAAATTCTAGATTATTTGGAAGCAGATGTTTGTGCCACCGGAGAATCATCAAATAGAAAATTTGGTAGGGGTAGTCCTTTGATAATTACCCCTAAGGCAAGCATGACAGTAACAACACCAGCCAAGGTGATAATCTCCGCACCTCGGCCTTTTCAATATAAGGACAATCGGCAAGTGCCATGGAAATACGAGTGTCAGGTGAGTACTTCCGGAGGAGGTAATAGTAAAGTGGGGCAAAGACCATTGGAGCCGTTCAAAGAAGATGTGCTAGTCGTAAATGAACCTATAAAGGAGGAAGAAGCTAAAGAGTTCCTCAAGATCTTGAAGCACAGCGAGTACAACATTGTAGAACAGCTCCACAACTTACCTACACGTACTTCAATGCTAGCAGTATGTTTAAGCTCGGAAGCACACCGAGAAGCGTTGTTGAATGTCCTTAATCAAACGTTCGTGCCACAAGACATACCAGTCAGCAAGATGGATCGACTGGTGAACAATATTCAAGCTGATAATCTCATCTCGTTTTCAGATGATGAGATTCCATCAGGAGGAAGAGGCCGAACGAAGGCGTTACACATTACTACCTACTGTAAGGAGCACGCTTTACCAAGTGTCTTAATCGATAATGGTTCAGCCCTGAACGTGATGCCTTCAATTACATTGAAGAGGCTACCAATCGATACCTCTCATATAAGAGCTTGTCAGAATGTGGTCCGAGCATTTGATGGGACCAAAAGAGAGGTAATCGGAAAGATTGAGGTACCGTTGACCATCGGACCAGCCACATATGATGTTGAGTTCCTTGTGATGGATATCATACCGTCCTATAGCTGTCTTTTGGGAAGGCCGTGGATTCATCAAGCAGGTGCAGTACCCTCCACGTTGCACCAGAAAGTTAAATTTGTCATTGACAGGGCCTTAGTAATTATCAACGCTGAGGAAGATATCGTGGCAAGCGTGACCACGGAGGCTCCATACATCGAAGTAGACGAGGAAGCAGTAGAATGTTCGTTCTGCTCCTTGGAGTTCGTGAATGCCACATTCGTGGCGGGAGGAAAGAGAATCCCAAGACCTCGACTCTCCAAATGCACAAGGATGGAGATCAAGCAAACCCTGGGCCAAGGCGCCAGAACCGGGAAAGGTTTTGGGAAATATTTGCAAGGGATGATCAATCATGTCCTTCCTATCTCAAAATTAGACCAATTTGGGCTCGGTTTTCAACCCAGTTATCATGAAAAGAGAAAGGAGATCCAAAAGAACCGGGAGAGAAGGTTGGCCAGATTGACTGGAAACGAACTCCAATGGAAGCCTATGACATTCCCACCGCTCTTCAGGACATTCAAGTCAGGTGGTTATGTGTTTGAGACCACCATATCCGAGTTAGAAACGGCTCTGGAAGATCTGAACGTTAATGCCGTAACCATAGAAGATGTTGACAACGGAGATAGATCCAGGATATGCCCTCTGCCACATGGGTTTGTACCTAGCAGTTGGTCGGTGGAAGAACTACCTGTGGTTTACAGAAATCTTTCAGAGTAATATTCGAACTATCCCTATTTGCCTATACCCGGGGCAATAGGTGATCATTTGTAAGGGTAAATAAACATTTGGTTTAAGTTTAATAAAAGATGCATTTTTCTTTTCCATGGCAAACAAACTTTTCTTTTATTTTTGAATTCATTCTCTATCTCCTTCATTCCAGTACTTCATTTCTAGTTACTCTCAAAGTTAGTTCTTGACCGTTCCGTGTGGGATATTATCCTCTCACACATGTATATCTTCTTCCTTTCAGGTTCCCAGATAACGATAATGTGGGCACTGATCCAGAAGTGGATTTTGAATCAACCATTTGTCTTGGGGAATTTGATGAATGCGATAATCAAGAGGAGTACAACTTGCCTACCGAATTGTTGAGAATGATAGAAAAAGAAGAAAAGCAAATATTGCCACATGAGGAGGCGATCGAAATCTTAAATTTGGGCACTGAGGAAGATCGAAAGGAGGTTAAAATCGGCACAACTCTTTCGACTGAAGCAAGAAAAAACCTGATAGTCTTACTTCAGGAGTACGGAGATGTGTTCGCTTGGTCGTATCAAGATATGCCGGGACTAGACACTGATATGGTAGTTCACAAACTGCCAATCAAACCAGAATTCAAACCTGTGCAGCAAAAACTGAGAAGAATGCGACCAGAAATGCTCCTTAAGATCAAGGAAGAAGTCAAGAAGCAATTCGATGCCGGTTTTCTCCAAGTAGCCAAATACCCGGAGTGGGTGGCCAACATAGTGCCTGTGCCGAAGAAGGACGGGAAGGTACGCATGTGTGTTGATTACCGGGACCTTAACAAGGCAAGTCCCAAGGACAACTTTCCTCTGCCACACATAGACACTCTGGTGGACAATACAGCCGGGAACGCCTACTTTTCATTCATGGACGGATTTTCGGGGTACAATCAGATCAAGATGCATCCTGAAGATATGGAGAAGACCACTTTCGTCACAATGTGGGGAACTTTCTGTTACAAAGTGATGCCTTTCGGATTAAAGAATGCTGGGGCAACATATCAGAGAGCTATGGTGACCCTGTTCCACGACATGATGTACAAAGAAATCGAGGTTTATGTCGATGACATGATTATCAAGGCACAGACTGAGAATGAACATGTCGAGAATTTGAGAAAGCTCTTCCAGAGATTGAGAAAATTTCAGTTACGGCTGAATCCTAGCAAGTGCACCTTCGGGGTGACATCCGGGAAGCTATTAGGCTTTGTAGTCAGCAGAAAAGGCATTGAGGTTGATCCTGATAAAGTCAAGGCTATTCAGAGTCTACCTCCACCACAAACACAAAAAGAGGTCCGAGGTTTTTTAGGAAGATTGAATTACATAGCTCGGTTTATATCTCAGTTAACCGACAAGTGTGATCCAATCTTTCGCCTTCTTCGAAAAAATAGCCCTGGGGCATGGGATGAAAACTGTCAGATTGCATTCGAGAAGGTAAAAGAGTACTTATCTCACACTCCTATCCTGATGTCCCCTATCCCAGGTAAACCTCTGTTCTTGTATCTCTCCATATTCGAGAACTCCATGGGGTGTGTCCTGGGCCAACATGACGAGTCTGGGAAGAAGGAAAGAGCCATCTACTACTTAAGCAAGAAGTTCACCGATTGCGAGGTCCGATATCCTCCTATTGAGAAGGTTTGTTGTGCCCTGGTATGGGCTACAAAAAGACTTCGACAATACATGTTGTATCACACCACTTGGCTGATTTCCAAGTTAGACCCACTAAAATACATGATGGGTGTACATGCTCTATCCGGAAGGTTAGCCCGATGGCAGATGTTATTGTCCGAATTCGACATCGAATATGTGAGCCAAAAAGCGGTAAAAGGCAGTGCCATATCCGATTTTTTGGCAAGCAGAACTGATGGGAGCTATGAGCCGCTGGACTTTGATTTCCCAGACGAAGACTTAATGGCCATATCTTTAGAAGAAGCAGATACTTCAACAGACAGCTCTTGGAAAATGCATTTCGATGGAGCATCAAATGCATTAGGACATGGCATCGGGGCAATCCTGATCTCTCCGGAAGGGAGTCATTACCCATTTACCAGCAGACTAAACTTTGATTGCACCAATAACATGGCAGAATATGAAGCCTGTGTCTTGGGAATTCGGGCTGCACTGGGGCAAAATATAAAGACTTTGCGAGTGTATGGAGACTCAGCCTTAGTAATCTATCAGCTCCGAGGAGAGTGGGAAACCAAGGATATAAAGCTATTAGAGTACCGAAAACTAGTGTTGGATCTGCTCGAAGAGTTCGGCGAAGTCACCTTCCACTACGTGCCTAGAGAAGAAAATCAAATGGTTGATGCTTTAGCTACCTTGGCAGCCACATTCAAGGCTGGCGGGGAGTCTGAAATGATGCCAATTAACATGCAGTCGTATGAGTACCCAGCTCATTGTTACCAAATTGAAGAAGTGAAAGACACTAAGCCTTGGTACTACGGCATTCTGCAGTATATCAAGCATCGGAGTTATCCAGAAAAAACCACTGAAATCAAGAAGAGAACCCTTAGAAGGTTGGCAGCTGGATATGTCCTTGACAGAGAGGTTTTATACAAGAAAAGCCATAATCAAGTTCTGTTAAGGTGCGTCGATGCTGAAGAGGCAAAAATGATAGTGGAAGAAGTACATGATGGGGTTTGTGGAGCACATGCAAATGGGCATATGATGTCAAGACAAATAATGAGATGCGGATATTTTTGGTCCACAATGGAAAGTGATTGCATCAACTATGCTAGGAGATGTCATAAATGTCAGATTTATGGAGACAAGATAAATGTTCCACCCCATCCGCTTTATGTAATGACGTCACCATGGCCTTTCTCTATGTGGGGCATGGACGAAATGGGTAGAGGCTGCGTCATACGCCAGTGTCGCTCAATCCACTATTTGCAAGTTTCTGAAGAAAGAAATTATATGTCGGTATGGTCTACCCGAAAGGATTATCACCGATAACGCAACAAACTTGAACAACAAGATGATGAGTGCTGCCTGCGAACAGTTCAACATAAAACATCACAATTCCACTGCTTACAGACCGAAGATGAACGGAGCAGTAGAAGCAGCAAACAAAAATATTAAGAAGATAGTGGAGAAAACAACTGAAACTTACAAAGACTGGCATGAGAAGTTGCCTTTTGCTTTGTTCTCTTATCGAACCTCGGTACGAACTTCGACTGGGGCAACTCCATTTTCACTAGCCTATGGAATGGAAGCAGTGCTACCCATTGAAGTCGAGATTCCGTCTCTCAGGGTCTTGTCAGAAGTCAAACTGGATGATGCAGAGTGGGCACAATCCAGATATGATCAGCTTAATCTGATAGATGAAAAAAGACTGAAAGCCATTCATCATGGTCAAATCTATCAGAAACGAATGATCCGAGCACATGACAAAAAGGTGCGCCCGAGAATATTCCATGAAGGGGATCTAGTGCTAAAAAGAATTTGGCCAGTCCAGAAAGATTTCCGAGGAAAATGGACGCCAAATTGGGAAGGACCTTATGTCGTGAAGAAGGCTTTCTCCGGAGGAGCCCTTATCCTGGCTGAAATGGACGGACCTGAGCTGCCACATCCCATTAACTCGGACGCAGTCAAGAAATACTTCGCTTAGGATAAAAACCCGAGAGGGCGTCCTAAGTTGGAAAAAAAAAACAACAACAAAAAGATAAGAACGTTTAGGGTGAAAACCCGAAAGGGCGCCCTAAATTGAAAAAAGAAAAAGAGGAAAAAAGAAGAGAAAATAAGGTGGGTTCAAGATGAAAACTCGCAAAGGGCGTCTTGCAACCAAGGATGGGTCCAAGTTGAAAACCCGGAAAGGGCGATTTGGATATTAACGGTGGAAACATCCCGGCACATGAATCTTCTACGAACTCAACAAATCGGAGAAATGTTACACCCTCCCAAACGTTGTTGCATTTTCAAAGATCCTTTGGCAAAGGCTGCATTCAAAGTCACCAAACGGCTTTTCAGCTCAGAAGTGCCCACGTTATCGAGATCTAAGACATTCACTTACACATCATTGTGTATTCGTCTTCTAGAATGTTTGCCATGTATTATTCGTTCTTCTCCTCCCTTATGAATAAAGACCATCTTTCCTCCAATTCCTTTCGAGCATCTTGAATTAGATTTAAACCTAATGGTTTATTTATTTTTTTATGAAAGATAATCGTATATTACTGTACAAAGATTCATTGAAAAGTACAGGTACCCAGAAGCCGATCAAGGCTCATGCACATGCTTGAGATGGTTGAGGAGCATCTCAAAAAAAAAAAAACCCAGAATGTGCACATCAGATTCAGACATTTGAAGAATTCAAGATCAGAGATCGGAACTTCAAGCTTTCAAAATCAAGAGTCAACAACGACAAGCCACCGGAAATCAAGATTTCTCTCCAGAGCCCATAATAACAAATGTTGCCCATACATTTTTAGGAATACCTAAGAGCATGACATCCATACCATCGCATATATGCACATCTTTGCAGGTTTTACCCAGAGCCAATTTCAACTTCACAACGAAGGATATTGGACTCCAGACAACGCAAGTTCAACTTCACGACGAAGGGACCGCTGGTTGTCCACAAAAATCTCTCAATTTCAGAGCAAATTTCAACTTCAAACCGAAGGATATTGGACTCCAGACAACGCAAGTTCAACTTCACGACGAAGGGACCGCTGGTTGTCAACAAACATTTCTCAATTTCAGAGCCAATTTCAACTTCACAACGAAGGATATTGGACTCCAGACAACGCAAGTTCAACTTCACGACGAAGGGACCGCTGGTTGTCAACAAACGTTTCTCAATTTCAGAGCCAATTTCAACTTCACAACGAAGGATATTGGACTCCAGACAACGCAAGTTCAACTTCACGACGAAGGGACCGCTGGTTGTCAACAAACGTTTCTCAATTCAGAGCCAATTTCAACTTCACAACGAAGGATATTGGACTCCAGACAACGCAAGTTCAACTTCACGACGAAGGGACCGCTGGTTGTCAACAAACATTTCTCAATTTCAGAGCCAATTTCAACTTCACAACGAAGGATATTGGACTCAAGACAGTATAAGTTCAACTTTACGACGAAGGGGTCGTTGACTGTCAACCGACGATTTCCCAGTTCCAGAACCAATTTCAACTTCACAGCGGAGGATATTGGACTCGGAACAATATTTGGATTTCAATTTCATGGCGAAGGATATCCAATTCTCAGGCTCAACTTCCCGACGAAGGGGCCCTGTACGATTCCAATTTCACAAACAGATTGACCCAACTTCACGACGAATGAGTCATCTGTAACGCATCAACACCAAAGTCTTCAGGTCAAGTTTCACCTTCACGACGAAGTATCTTGAGCCAGAAGACAATTCAGAGGCCACCTACCAAAAGCTTTGAGCTCGTTTTCAACTTCACGACGAAGGATTTCGTACTTAGAATTTTCCAGTTTTGACTCAACCTCAGGACGAGGGAGTCATTTAGTGTTTTGAATTGACAAACAAATTTCAACATCGGATTTCAACTCTACGACAGAGGATATTCGATATGGACGAAATATGTGTCTTTTAATCTTTGCTCTATTTTCGTTACACGACAATGAGCAAAGAGGGGCAGCTGAAGACACTCAAATTCGTCCACCCATATTACGCTATATATATATATTATCATATTATAATACATATAATTGTTTGTTGATTTATTTGGGTACAGGTCCAATAAAAGACAATTTACAAGCCATTTGCAGCAACCCGGGCCCAGTGCAGCAGCCCAGTCTCGACCCAGTAGACCAACGACCCACACCAAATCAGCTAGGGTTTTGAAACCCTAGCTTTTCATCCCATTCCAGCGCCGCTTTGGTCGGTCAACGCTACAACTGTCCCCGAAGTCCCCACGCCTCCAACTTCCCGATTCCTCCGGCGCAAGGAAAGCATACGAAGCCAACCACCAACAACAAGCAAGGCAACGTGTTAGTTTAGGACTTCAACAACCAAACCGAGTTTTACTCGGATTAAAACTCTAAAGTAGGCTTGTATAAATACATGTAACTAAAACACTCAGAGGGGATCTTTTTTTTTTACACTGGACGAACACACGAGATCATCACAGCCCGCACATACAAATATTACGAGGGTTCATTAGTGAAATACAAGCAGAGTAACTTCAGAGATCGACATTTTGTAATCGTTTCGTAGCAAAATAAAGGGTAAAAGTTTCGTACCTTTCTTGTTTACTTTGTATGTATGTATTTCCTTCACTCTGGTTTGATTCTAAACAACAAAAAATGTTTTGGCCGAGGACCAAGGGGGTTGCTTTCGAAGCTATTTTGCTAGATCTACGCGACCCCGAGGCCCGTTTAAAAATACTAGTTGGATTTTTGTAACCTACGCAGGAAGACCTTTCGAAAAAACAAAAGCTTTTTCATTTTCGCCGCCGATGACCGCGGCCAGCGCCGTTCGCGGTGGCCGACGAGGCGGCATGCGGTGGTCGGATACTGGGTTCTTGAAGAACCACGGTGGCCTGTTCTTGAAACTCAAGAACAAGCCAGAGAAAAGGGAGAGAAGAAGAGAGGGGTTCGGTTTGGAGAAGGAAGGAAATGAAAACAAAGCCAAAACATTGGCTTAAATATGCGACCCGTGAAGCCAGTCGACCCGACCCACTGCTTAACAGATCCGCGTGTTTTCACGCGAAAATGGGGGAACTATGTTTTGGTCCCCATCGTTTCGGAAACTTCCATTTTGACCCCAATTTCACTATAAATCGGTCTTTAATTCTGATTTTCTTTCAATTTAGCCACCCAACTTGTTTTTTGATTCAATTTAATACTTATACCCTTTTATTTATTTCATATTATGTAATTATATATATATATATACGTATTTTCTATATATTTCATCTATATACCTATTATTAATACATATATATTATTTTTAATTAACTTTTTGGTCATTTCTTTATCTAGCTACTACGTCTTATAATTTTATATGTTATATATGTATTTTTATTATTATTTACCAACCTTACTCATTTTACCTTATAATTGTATTTCTATTAACATTTTATTTTATGTATTTATGTATGTATATATATATATATATATTCATTTTACCTATTATTGATATTTTTCCTTTCTAATACTTTAATATATATATATTTCTCGTTTCATTCATTAATTATTTATTCCATTTTTTTTTATTTCCCCCTTTTTACTTTTTATTTTTTTTCTTCCCCTTTATTTTATATTATTTTACTTTTTATATATTTGCCTCTGTTTTTATTTCTGTCATTTTTTGTTGTATTCGTTTTAATTATGCCATTTATTTTTTTATCTTTAATCTTTCTCTTGATTATGCGTTTCGTTTTCCTTATTTATCTTATTGTCTTCATTTTTATTTGTTCTCCTCACCGTTTCCCCTAATGTTATTTTCACGACTTTTTAAGGGTATTTCCGCAAACTATCAAAGGTAAGTAGTTTGGATCAAATCTTACCTTTTAATTTAAAATTACAACTTTCTTGATAAAGACAACTGGAAATTACGTAGTACCGAAAGGGCGGTTCAAGGGTGCTAATCCTTCCTTGACCGTAACCGACTCCCGAGCCCGACATATTTCTGGTAAGATGCAGATCAGGTAAGAAATAGGGTATTCGATCAACCCATTTATCTTTAAATAAATGATCGGTGGCGACTCTAACCCAATCATTAATCCAAGTCGAAGCCCAATTCCGGGCTCAACCGAAAGACGGTTGCGACAAATACTATACATTTCATTGGGAAATTTTATTTTTTTGTCATTACTTAATTTTTGCAATGTTTTCACTGCAGTGAGAGCTCGTCTTGTCCTGTGATAGGGAGATATTATAACATTAACCAAGGCTCATCAAATTCATCTAATAATGGGATATTTGATCACAATTTCATTTTGAATGGTGGGAGTGATGAGTTTTCTTTTAGTGGCAATGATGAGATAGGTGAGAAACATGAGGGTGGTTTGAGGGAGGAAGATTTTGAAATCCGGATCGATCTGACTGATGACTTATTGCATATGGTAGGTAGTTTGAACTGTTACACTCCCATTTTAGTTTTTATATTTTGTTGAATATATTTTTTTGGTTTTCCTATTTTCAGGTATTCTCATTCTTGGACCATTGTAATCTTTGTCACGCTTCTATGGTTTGTAGGCAGTGGCGATCAGTTAGTGCTCATGAGGAGTTTTGGAGGTGCCTGAATTTTGAAAACCGGAATATATCTCTTGAACAATGCGAGTCTCATATTTGCTTAATATCTTTGTGCAGTTCTTTTGGTTGAAAAAGTTCATTCCAAAAAGACTTAGAAATTAGCCTGAGAGATGAGAGTGCTAGTCTAAATTGCTTAGAATAACAATTAAGAGAATTATAATAGCATGCAGCTATATAGAAACTGTCCTTTTATCTTATGTCGAGATTACCTTTTATGGTTCTGGTCATGTCATTTTCTATTTTTCTTTTTGTTTATTATATTACTTTGTGTGAGACAATTCTGCATTATTAACAATAAAACTGGATTCCGGACTGTTGTAAGATTACAATTTGGTTCTGCAGTTGAGGACATGTGTCAACGATATCCGAATGCCACTGAAGTGAATCTTAGTGGCACTCGTAATATGCACCTGCTAGCTATGAGAGCTGTCTCTTCATTACGGTAATATTTACTCGTCATATCATCTATTCTTCTAATCTAATGAATATGTTGTGCTTGCCGTTGATCATGTAAATTTTCTGATTGGCAGAAATATCGAGGCTTTAACATTGGGAAGAGGCCAACTAGGGGATGCTTTTTTCCATGCATTGGTAGAATGTAGTATGTTACGGAGTTTGGATGTGAATGATGCTTTTCTCGGCAATGGTGTTCAAGAAATAGCTATTAACCATGATCGATTGTGTGATCTGAAAGTAACAAAATGCCGTGTGATGCGTCTATCTATCAGGTGAAACAAAGGCTTCATTTGAATGTTGACTTTATCTTGGTATCAATGTGGTTATTCTTAATGCTAAAGCCTGAATCTTTTGCAGGTGTCCACAGCTAAAAAGTTTGTCTTTGAAACGTAGTAATATGGCACAGGTGGCCCTGAATTGCCCTCTTATAAATCTGCTTGACATATGCTCATGCCACAAACTTATAGATGCAGCAATTCGTTCGGCAGTGATTTCTTGCCCCCAATTAGAATCTTTAGACATGTCGAATTGTTCTTGTGTTAGTGATGAGACATTGCGTGAGATAGCTCACAGTTGTGCAAATCTCCATGTTTTGAATTCTTCTTATTGTCCTAACATATCACTTGAGGTTAGTTTCTTGCAAATGGTTATTCTAGTTCTAATAAGGTACCTGTTTTGTTAAGGTGTATTTTGATGCGTTTGCTTCTTTTTTTTCTGAAGTCTGTAAGACTGCCAATGTTGATGGTTCTTAAACTTGACAGCTGCGAAGCTATCACATCAGCCTCAATGGCTGCAATAGCCCATAGTTATATGTTGGAGGTTTGAATTTTTTTTCTCTTGTATATATTGTTGTTACCTGGACTTTTTAGGTCTCGATTAAAATCTTCCAGCTGCACATATTTATTCTGTTACCTTTTGCAGGAGCTGGAGCTTGATAATTGCCACATGCTAACATCAGTGTCATTGGATCTTCCTCGTCTGCAGAAAATTCGATTGGTTCACTGTCGAAAGTATACTGTTATTCCATATTATTCCCCTTTCCTTTTCTTACCAAACCGAAATCGACTTCATTATCACGGTATCTTTTGTTGGATCTTTCTTTTCTCTTTGATTTTATTATGATTATAATTTTTGCCATGCAGATTTGCCGAGTTGAATTTACAATGTTTCATGTTATCATCTGTGACGGTGTCCAATTGCACTGCCCTTCAGCGTGTTAGCATCAGTTCAAATTCACTTCAAGTATTTTTTTTTATGATTTGGTCTCTGTTGTTACTGTCTTGGTTGTAAATAAGATTTTTGATGTTGTCCGATTGATTTTATTAAAATGCAGAAATTAGCGTTGCAGAAGCAGGAAAACTTGACAATGTTGGCGCTGCAATGTCAGTGTTTGCTAGAAGTTGACCTAACAGATTGTGCATCTTTGACAAATTCTATATGCAATGTATTTAGTAATGGTGGTGGTTGCCCTATGCTAAAACCATTAGTTCTGGATAACTGTGAGGTATGTGAATGGATTTTTTGTGTATACTGAACCAATTTTCAGTTATAAGATTAGCTTCATCTCAGCTGATTGATCACTTCAAATGGCGCCATAGTTTTATCTATTCAATTCTGCTCTGCATCTAGCATTACTTAAGGGTTTCAAATATTCTTTGATTGCTTTTGGTGCTATCAAATGAATGTAGCTCCTTGGTTCCTGCATTGTGTGCGTCATTTTATTGTGCTTTCTGACAATTTCTTGTTTTTATGTTGACCAGAGCTTGACAGTAGTGCAGTTATCCGGTACCTCTTTAGTCAACCTTTCTCTGGTTGGTTGTCGTGCTATTACTGCTCTGGATCTTGCATGTCCTTGTCTTGAGAAAATTTGCTTCGATGGTTGTGAGCATCTTGAGAGAGCATCATTTTGTCCTGTAAGTTTAGAGTGACTCTAGCCGATTTTCTCTGAGATGAATTTGCTTATATATTAATCGACTACTTGATACGTAGAAATGTAAACGCTGAAGCCTTTTTCCCCCTTTTAGGCTTCTCTTTGGTCACTTAACCTCGGAATATGCCCCAAATTGAACACACTCAAAATTGATGCTCCATGTATGGTGTCACTTGAGTTGAAAGGATGCGGCGTTTTGTCTGAAGCATCAATAAATTGTCCCCTATTGACATCACTTGATGCTTCCTTTTGCAGGTTTGTTGCAAGTGCTACCTTCCTTTTATGATACTTTGTTTTGGCCTATGGTTGATGCTTCCATTTAATTTTATATGCAGCCAACTCAAGGATGATTTCTTATCTGCAACCACTGCTTACTGCCCTCTGATTGAGTCATTAATATTGATGTCTTGCCCTTCTATTGGTTCCGACGGTTTTTTCTCTTTGCGATGGCTTCCGAATTTAACTACACTTGATTTGTCGTATACCTTTTTGACGAATTTGCAGCCAGTTTTTGAGTCTTGTTTGCGGCTGAAGGTGACTTTAAAAATCTTGATATATAAACATTGATTAATCATGCAAGGCATATGGGTTCTTTTGATGTTAATTTCATTGTACTCTATTGTATTAAGGTTACGTTGGTTTGTGCTCTTCGTAATCCAAGTTTTCTCATTATGCTAAATTTTCTTGTTTATGCTTTCAGTGATATCGTGCTATGCACTTTGGCTCACTTTTTCTTTCTTGAAGGTGTTAAAATTACAAGCATGCAAATATCTAGCAGACACATCACTGGAGCCTCTTTACAAGGAAGGCGCTTTACAAGAATTCCGGGATTTGGACTTGTCATACAGTACCCTGTGCCAGTCTGCCATAGAAGAGCTTCTTGCTTATTGCTCACATCTTACCCATGTGAGCTTGAATGGATGTAAAAATATGCATGACCTTAATTGGGGTTCTACTGGTGTTGGATTTGAGTCACTATGTGTACACAATGGATCTAGTACGTTTTCTTTTGAGAATTTCTATGAACCCATCGAGCAGCGGAACCGTTTACTGCAGAACCTCAACTGTGTAGGTTGTCCAAATATTAGGAGAGTGCTCATCCCGGAAGCTGTACGATGCTTACATTTGTCAGCCCTAAATCTTTCTTTGTCCACCAATTTAAAGGAAGTTGACCTGGATTGTTACGAATTATCCTTTCTTAATCTAAGGTATTGGCACGTCTTTTCATGGTGGTTCGTTTTCATTTTATCTGGCATCCATCTAAACTTTAATGCCTATTTCTTAATTCAGCAACTGTTGCTCTTTGGAAGTTTTGAAGCTGGGATGTCCTAAGCTTACCAGTCTGTTCCTTCAGGTATGTATTCACGGTCTCTGAAACCTCTGATGTTTACTATTTAGGTCCTTTATTTTTGCCCCCTTGTTCTGTTGATCTATCCGTAGTGCATTCTCGAAGATGCTTGGTTTGAAGTTATGTTCCGCGTACTTTAATATTTATTCTAGGAACTAGCTGATGAGTTATATAATGTCATAAACATGGTTATATGCCGACATATCGCTGCAATTATTGTTTTCCCAAATATTCTTCAATTTCCTGTTTCTTTCATGTCAACTTGTTTTGTCACGAACAGATGTGTGCATGTGTGTATCTCCATACTTGTAGTTAATTTTCTACCATGAGTCCCTCATCTGATAGTGTTTTATTTGTTTATCGGTCTTTCCAAGTCTTGCAACATCGAGGAAGAAACAGTTGAAACTGCCATATCACAGTGTAGCATGCTGGAGACTTTGGATGTTCGCTTTTGTCCGAAGGTGAGCTTTCATCTCCCCCCCCCCCCCGTTTTGCTCCCATCTATGCTCGTCTTAATTCTTATAACATGCTTTGCTTTAATCATAGACTCGAACGCCTATATTTCTCGAATTCTGAAACTTTCTCATCTCGTGGTTGATAGATTTGCTCAATGAACATGGGGAGGCTACGTTCGATTTGTCCGAGCTTGAAGCGAATATTCAGTAGCTTTTCACCTGCATGATGAGATTGTTGTGAAAAAATTTTATTCCCCGCCGGAAGTTGATAATGCCTCTATTTTTGTACGGTAAATGGTAATCATACACACACACACACACATATGGGTACTTGGCCTACTTGCGTCCTTGTGCAACAGTGTAATAAATTACAACCAATATTTCTATATTCGAACATAAACACCTTTGAAAATAAATAAATAAATACTACTATGGTGTTGTTTGTTCAAACATACGTATCACATCTCTCTGTTTTTGGATTCAAATCATAGAATCGACTCCAATTGCTTAATTTCGGGGTCTAATTCCTGAGGCTGCTGCTGGGAGTCATCTTCATCAGGAGATCTAAAGGCATCAGCAATTTCCTTGCCTTGATTTAATATATCGGTTGGAACCGTTTGAAGCAGGCTGCCCATGGGAAAAAATGTTCACTTTGTCCTAAATGTGGATGTTCCAAGCATGACAATATGGGCAAAATTGCTCATGTGGGGCGGTGAAAAATGCTATTGGCTAATATAGGGTCTCTGTCAGATTTATTTTTTGATCCAGTGGGAATGCTACAGTAAATTTTAGGAGACGTCGGGAACACAATGCGTCTCTGGAAGATGCAGTGACCACAGTGCGTCATCTACTTTGTTCCCAAGGTATTCTTGACATTCCAACTACGTGGAAATGGAGAATAATAAGGAAGATACATTGTATTTTCAGCGTCTTCTCCGACACTGTTACGATCATAGCATCTTCATTTCCAACAAGACCCTATACAAGCCAATTATTTTTTTCCAACGTCCCATGCGAGTAATTTTGCCTGACATGTATACACAAGTATATGGAATACCTGTCGAGTGCATTGAGGGCAGTACCAATCTGTGCTTTCATTGCTTTAACAGAGGCATCTGGCTCGTTTCTTGAGGCATGTAGAAACAAGGAATCTAGTTCCTCCAATGCCCTAATCAACAATAACATGAACTGGTTAACATGCTTAACTGGCTAAGATAACAAGGCATTTGTTATAGTTTTCGGGTTTTTATAAATTGAACTAGGTCACTCAATTCTGACTTGAACCCAATTTGGTACAAATTCGAATGTAAAAATGACCCGAACTCAAAGTGATCAACATATGAAACAATATAAGGGTAGAGTACACAAATGACCCGAACTCAATTCTTGGAAGGAGACAAGAATCAAAACCCAAAATGATACCACCTAAAAGTTCAGCAACCTGATTCCAAAAACTCGAACCCCCGAATGACAAAATGTATTCTACTAAATTTGATTCGAAAATTTAAGGGTAGAGTACACAAATGGATCCGACATTGTTTTGTTAAGTCATTTAACTATTAAAAGTTACAAAATAGTCCTCCAATTATAGGACATTGTTTTGTTGAGTCCCTTGATTATTGAAAGTTATAAAATAGTCATATGACTATTCATGTGTTCCAAACTCGTCCTTTTTATTAAAAAATTGACAATCGTCTGAACTGAACGTTAACATATTGACTAGAATATGATAGTCGTTTGAGATTTTAGGATCGGATTTTATTATATCCCAATCAACGGGTTAACGTCTAGCTCAGATTACTGTCAATTTTTTTTAACAAAAAAGGACGAGTTTGAAATACCCTATAATCAGGGAACCATTTTGAAACTTTAAATAGTTGAGGGACTCAACAAAATAACCTCTATAATCTAAATTTAACACAATTGGCTTAGAACTTTAATACCTGAATTGAGTCGACTCAAACTAACATACTTACGATGGAGAGATGGATGGGACAATCTTAGTGCCATCCCTAGTCTAAATTGAACATAAATCTTCACAACTTTGATCAATAACTTTACATATTACCTTAGACATTGATCAACGTCTTTGAAAGCATTTTCACCATTCCCAGCATCAGACGCATACTGTGCCACCTGAAGTTCCAATGAAATTGTTCAAAACCTCATTAACTCAGAAGAATCACAAACAGGATGGAAATAGAGGGGATGGTGGGGGCGGTCGCCTCCTGAAAATTTGAAATTATCATATATTTTAGATTTTTATTATGTATTTTTTATTGAAATTTTATAAAAATTATCGTATATTTTAGATTTCTACTATGTATTTTCTATTGAAAATTTGTTTTCTCCCCCTAAAGTTTTATAATTTCATGTTCATCCCCTAATATAAAATGCTGCGTCCGTCCCTAATCACAAACGCAGATAGCTTAAACAACAGATATAGCTTCTGAAAAGCAAAAGCTTATCTTTTTCCTAAACTTTATTGTTCTTAGGTCCTAATTCATCTTGGAATGAGTTCTTGAATGTGCCAACAATTAATTCAACAAGGAAACGAGAAGATCAAACAACGATGGACAACACTTCGACTTACAGCTCGGATGTTTACACGCAGAGATGCAGCCGGACCGGAACGTAGTAGGGATCTGCAAGTTGCATATTCTGGTTTATCATCATCTTCCAAAGTTTTCTCTGCAATGGTTAGATGATTATAAATTACAAGTTCTCACCACATTCTTCATTTAATGAAACCATGACATGTACAAGTTTTCACCACATCATCAAAATCAAGCAAAAAAAAAAACCCCACCACATAAATGAAATTAGACTTATGTTCCTCATCTAATTAACATCCCTAACTGGAAACAAAACCATTCATCTAGCAAAATCATAAGCTAACACAAGATTATAAATGAACAAAGCATTCTATGAATGGTACGATTTCGGTTCATTTATCATGCTAAACAAGATGCATATGAACAATATGTTCCTAAACAAGTTCATCTATGGTTAAAGCTCATTCAAAACTAGTTAATGTTCGCTTTTCTTAATAAACAAACTACTATTTGCAATCATACTCGATTGACAATTATTTGTTCATGAGTATATTCATTTAGTGTTCGTAAACATATATTACTTAAATGAACAAACTGAACAAACACCGAAACGAGTTTTAAAGTCTTAAATCATACTTCCAACTTAAAATTAAACAACAAACATAAGAGTGTTACCTAGGTCTTTAATCTGTAATTGAGTCAATATAACAGCAGGCACATAAACCTCAAGCGGATCCAGCTTTTTCCTGGTAAAATGCACATCATTAAAACAAAGGTGGGTGAATAAATAAATAATACCCATAATACAAAGTAGAGATACAAGAGGGCATGAGTGATTAATAGTTACTTTTTCATGTATTTATCCAGAAAGCTTCCTGCAATGGCATCTGCAGTGGGGGGAAAAAGGTCCTTAAAATTTAGCTTTGAATTAAGTCTTTGAGAGACTAATGGGTTCATAAATGAAAAGAATAGAAACCGTACAGTTGGGTGCAAGGAGGATGTGAGAGAGAAACAGAGATATTGAAACCGACCGCCTGCTCTCCCGCCATTTCGCTGGCGACGCTGTGGACCTGACCGAGAATTGCTTTGGTTTGGCGGTGGTGGAGTTGGAGGAGGGAGTACAAGGTGCGGCGGAGGGGAGCGAAGGAAATGGTTTCCGCCAGTTAGGGCCGTTCCGACACAGCAACATCGGTGGTTTTTTCGCCAGAGAATAACACTGAGAGATAGAAAAACGGGTCTTATCCGTTAGTTGATGGTATGTCTTTTACGTTAGTCGATAAATTAGGCTTTCAGGTTCTTAAAAAGTAAAAGAGTTAATTCATTGGGTAAATTATGCATTTAGTATCTTAACTATCAATTTTGATCCGTTTTAATACTTAAATTTTTAATTTTTTACAAAATCATACCTAGAGTTTATTACCCGCATGTTAAAAAATTTAGTTTTTGTTTTATTTTAGTACCCTCGTTCAAAATTTAACGTTAAGTTTTGAAAAAAATTGAAGGTTTAGGTAATAAAACGGACCAAAACTAATAGTTTATGTACCAAACGTGTTAAATTTTTTAACGACAGATACTAAAATGAAATTAAAACTAAACATTAGGTATGATTTTGAAAAATTGAAAGTCTAGGTATTAAAACGGACTAAAACTAATAGTTTAGGTATGATTTCAAATTAGTCCTTAAACTTTTAAAATTTTTAATTTCACTTAAAATTATAACTCTCGTTTTAAATTGATCTAAGAAGTTGTACTTTCCAACTTTATCCCCTAACTATAACCCTCATTCTATATTAATCTCTAAGCTTTTAATTGTTTTAATTCTCTCTCTATTTTATTTGAATAGTCGAGGGCGATTTTAAAGTAGTATTTGTTTAGAAGTTTTGTTAGCCTATTGATAATGCACATACCATTCAGACGCAACTGCTCGAACTCGAGATCTCTAGAAAAAATAACACTCTTCTTTTATTATTGGGACCAAAACACCATTGACACAAAGTGGATTAGGACAAGTTCAGGCATCAAATGTTGGAATATAAACTTTCCTCTTAGATAACCCATTGACATGTCTATATTAAACTTGATCTTTTCGAATTTCTTTTGTTTTGAGTTGAATGATTAAAGGGAAAGTTATTCTTTTTAGATATCCTGAGTTCAAACAATTACGTTTATATTATACAGATACAGACAGCTTAATCCATTGACAAAATTTTTCACTTTTAAAAAAAGAAGGCAAAAGAGTATCTAATGCCCTAATACTTTTCGGGGGGGGGGGGGGGAACCCAATGTGTCCATTTTTTGCACTTAATATGATCATTTGACAAAGTTTTCCTTCTTTGACCAATAGTTCATTTATTTTGTGTTGATGTGACACGTTAAGTAATTCAACTTTCTTTTAATGCTATTATAAATTGGATAAATTATGTCATTAATCATTCAACTATTTACTTTATTTAATCACCATAACTTATTTTATTCTTATTTTATATATAAAATATTTATTTTAAAAAAATAAAAAATAAAAACCACCCTCATCCCCTACCTCTAGCCCCCTCCCTCTATAATTCCCCACCCTACACGGCCACCATTACCGCCGAACTATACACTTGCCGACGTGCCACTTATATTCAACTTTGTATATTCAAAGTAATTATGTTTTTCTTTGGTATTGTTTGATTTTAGTGATTGCAAATCTGGGTTTTTTTTTCTTGTTCTTGATTTCTTGATTTTTCAACCCTGTAGTGGTATTCAAATTAATTATGTTTTTCTTGGTATTATTTGATTTTAGACGAAGAATGTCGATGTGATCGTATCGCTTGACCATGTTCCTGATATGCTGAGGCATAAGCTCAGTCGATTGTTGTGTGATTCTAGGAAAATGGATGCTCATTTTTTGCAACTTCTTGCTAGTGGATTGCCAACAGAGATTCGAATCAATGACTGTTCGCAAGTGACCGAAGATGAATTCATCAAGATATTTGGCTGCTGTGATACCAACAACTTGACTTGTAAGTGAACTTTCACACATTTTGTTCCGTTTGGTTCTAGCAAGATATTTTGCAACTTGACTGTAGGGATCATGTGGTTTTAGCTGTGAAGATTGTTGTTGACCCTGTTATCCTGCATACGAGTCCTATAACCAAAAAAAATGCCAACAATTGCAATTGAAAGATCAGTATTTATTTATACCTGGCTGTCAGTCGTTTATGGTGTTTTCAGGCTCTGGATGCAGGTGTTGCAGCTTGACTTGTGCGGATCTTGTATGCCGGATTATGTTCTACAAGATACGTTAGCCCGTTCATCAAAAAGCCTTCCTGCTTTAGCTACCTTGTCTCTGAATGGTGCACATCTCATGACAGACGAAGGGCTAAATATGCTTGCATTGTCTGCCCCTGCTCTGCAGTCGATAAATCTGAGCCATTCTTCCCTTCTCACATCCGCCGGTATCAACAATCTAGCTAACTACTTGGAATCCACCTTAAGAGAGCTTTATTTAGATGAATGTCATAATATAGAAGCCATGGTAGTATTGCCTGCACTGAAGAAGCTTAAATGTCTGGAAGTTCTGTCAATGGCTGGAATTCCAGACTGTTTTTGATGATTTCGTCATCCAAATGGTTGAAGCATGTGGCAAAAATATGAAGGAGCTTGTTTTCACCAATTGCTTGCGAGTCATCTAAGATCATTCTAATAAATTCAGAAGTACATCTATCATCAGATTTGGTAACAGGTTGTGTTTTTGATGCAGGGAATTGACTGATGTATCTATCAAATATGTGGGGAAGAATTGTTCCAAATTATGCACAATTGACCTTTCTTACTTGTCGACGTTGACAGATAAATCACTGAGATATCTTGCCAATGGCTGTCGATCAATTAACAGGCTTAAACTGAGCCGCAACCGTTTCAGGTTTCCTTCTGTACCCTCGTCTGTTATTTCCTAACCTCTGTAGATAATGATACTTCCATTGTGACACTGATATATATCGTTCTCACATGTTTAATCATTCCATCCTTGTCAATCATGCTGCGGATTCTCGTATGCAATATCCACTTTCTTTGGACTTTGAGGGAAGCAGTACCTGTAATTGACGTATTTCGTTTTGTACAACAGCGATGAAGCTATTGCTGCCTTCTTGGAAGCTTCAGGAAGTGACCTAACTGAACTATCCCTGAACAACATTGCCTTGGTGAGATATCTAGTTATTGATATGCCTTACCACATTCACGTTGTATCTGTTGAACTGCTCTGGCTTCTCCTCGTATTGCGATATTGTGTTAATTGGTAAACAACTTACGTTGTCAAACAACTTGTAACAGGTGGGACCGAACACCGCGTTGGCGCTTTCCAAATGCTCGAGAAAATTATTCAGTTTGGACCTATCATGGTGCCGTAATTTGAACGACGAAGCACTAGGGCTGATTGTAGATATTTGCTCGTCACTGAAGCAGCTAAAACTCTTCGGTTGTACACAGGTAAATTTGCCAACCTCTCTGTCTCTAAACATCATCCATTCATCCTGTCACTGCAGGATTGCCATTTCAGGCCAATCTAGTCATGTGCAATTTCTAAATAGAATGATCATTTCTTCCTCCTGTTAAAACTGATCAAAACTGCAAGAAAGAGTGAATGCAAATTCAAATTGACGGGGAAATATCTCACAGTTTGATGATATTTGTGCTTCTGCAAATAAAGACATGTTTCTTATCCGGGATCTTTTCGTGTTCAATGCAGCTCACGGATGTGTTCCTAAAAGGGCATTCAAATCCCCAGGTTCAGATCATTGGACAGGAGCTGACAACCGTATCAAAATTTCTCGATGTGCTCAAACCCCAAGAACCTCCACTGCGGTATTCGCCTGTCGGTAGTTTACACTGATTAACAAAGTTACTCGGTTTGCTAGGCTCAACCTCATTCATTCAAAGCCTTCAAGAAACATACCTACAAACAATTACTAAACACCAGATTGAGCTAATCTCTTTAGTGCCACACACCACACTTATTTTGGTGTACTATCACATTCACAATCATTCAAAACATGTATAATGGTCAATGGAATATTTCGGTTAGTTTACATGACATGATCAAATTAAAGAGGTAGAATTCTTCTTCCATAGTTGAGAGTGTATTTCAGTTTATTCTATATGGGTTTCTTCTATTTTCTCAGCTGCAAACCTTATCCTTGATCCTTCGAGGACCAGAATCTATCTGCAAAGTTCCACTTTTATTATCTAACATTTTGATTCTAGTGATTCCTGCAGATGATTAAACAAGAACAAAAAGTGTAATGCTTTCTGGGTTTTAATCGAATAGTTTCATGGCAAAAGAATTTCTAGTGATCGAGGGATACAAAATAGAGAGTAAAAAGGTTTAAAGGACCTCCATTTAACTCTAAAAGGAAGAACAAGTTTAATTGTCGGCATTGGATTTGGAATTCTTTGCCCGTCTCTGGTTGAGTCGTCTCATCCATTTCTTCTGCGACGATGTTAAAGCGGTGAACAATGAAGGTGACGAAGCGCTTCTTGGAGGTTGTCCGGCCACCGGAAGCTCGGCCGGAAGTGCAGCGGCAGTGCTAGTAAATGCGTTTAGAACTATAAATGCAAGTATTGGAGATAGATCCAATGTTCCTCCTAATGGTGGAATTATCCCCCGGAATATGTTCAGGTACGGATCACATATAGCACTGAATCAAAAACATAAATAAACTTGTTACCTTATATATATTACTACGAAGATTTAAAGTATTTCAAAAGTCTGGTCTTAGTCCCTCCACTTGTTAAAAATTATAATTTAATCTATTTACTTTGTTCTTTTGGCAATCATGATTCAGTCTGTCTACCTTTTTGGTGATACCACCGTATTCAATCCATTGGCCGACTAATCACGAAGATATAAGTAGTCTTTAACGATGTTAACTATTTAAATTAACAAATGACATTATTAAAGTAGATAACAAATCATCAATAAATTCTAAATTTAAGCATATTAGAAGGATTAAAACCATAATTTTAACTGTTTCTTGAGATGTTATGGAATGAACTGGAGGTACCTGAGGGGACTAACAATGGCTGGAGGCGAGTTAGGGAACCAAGTCAAAACCAGCCTTACAATCAACAGCGTATTGTAAATGTTTAAGAAATTTAGGATTCCATTGGCAACCACGACCCCTGCCACTGAATCACCGGGCAAAACCGCCGCAAAATCGTGATTTGAAAGCGGGGAATAGCTCGTAATCTTCACGTAGTCGTTTCTGCAAGTTTTTACCTACCGGAATTTTTTTTTTTGAAATGGGCAGTCTTCACAAGTCAAAAACTAGAGTCGTGATTGAAACAAATTAGATAACAAGAACCATTTACCTCATTGCAGAAGCTCTGGAATTCGGATGATAAGGAGATAATGTTTTTGAAAACTGGGTTTTGGTTAAGGAAATTCCAGAACTTATCGGCGGTTGAAACGATCGAATGGTGAAGGTGACGGATTACATTTTCAGGGACAAAGGGAACAAGATTGGGCTTTGATGATGATGGCCTAGAAAATGGAGGCGCGAATGGTGTTTGAATAAATGCCGAAGAGAGTAGCAAGGATCTGGTAACAGGATTTAGGGATTTGGATTTTGGGGGTTGTTTGTTAAGCTCAGTAATGGCCATTTTACCGACCACTTTCCTTTGAATAGTAGAGAAAATCGAGAAGCTCTGCTTTCGAGTGAAGACGAGAGGAAGAAGAAGAAAGAAGATAGCGTTTCTCCATTTTTAAGTGGATTAGGATATTCTTCAAAGAGATATTTTTATTTCAACCTACGTGGCACGAATTTATATGCTCGATGTTTTTGCGTTATTTAAAGCCCGCGGCCCGTTGGAGATTGGCATGAGTAGGGTTTGGTAGAGTCGGATTTTTGATTAATCTGATTTAATTAAAAAATTATACATCTTTCATCTGATTTGAATCCAACTCAAAATTTATAGATTCTCTAGTCGATCCGAATTCAAACCGTCCTTTCATGATAAAAACTCATATTTGATTCGATTCGATTCGATCCAAATAATATATTTATAAAAAATTATTACTTTTATTCAATAAAAATATGGATTTAATTGAAAATAATAATATATATGAGTCTTATTACAATTATCCCTAAATATATAAATTAAAACAATTTTTTCGATTCGAAAAAAATATTTTTACCCTAAACCCGAATCCGACTCGATCTAAATTTTTTCAAAAATTTAGATCCGATAAAATCGAGTCAAATCAGAACCCGTTAAATTCAGGTCTCGTGCTCATCCCTAATAGGCCTGGTAAAAACTGGGAGAGTCTCAAAACTAAATTTTCTTTTTTAAATATATATTTATATTTTTATTAAAATTATGATAAAAATAATGTCATTGATTAATCAAATGTTAATTTAATTAAAATTTGTTAAAGTATACTTTTAATTGATGTTGTCGTTTATAAAGTGCAAATTCCATTAGAAAATTAATGAAATATTTATTCATTAAATTATGGTATAATGAATTATTAATTGAATGTTAATAATTAAAAAATATTAAAATATACTTGTATTTAATGCTGAGTAGGCGTGTACAACTAGGGATGGGCATGAGTTGGGATTGGGTCAAGTTTCGGCCAGTGCAAAGACTTCAATTTTTTCTAATATTTATTATTAAGGGCCCAATTTTTTTAATACTTACTATCTGGGGTCTAATTTTTCAATATTTTTTATTAGAAGCATACTTTAAAATTCTATTTCTTTCCTAATATTTATTAGTTATTATCTGTCCAAATTTTTTAATTCTTTTATAGAAGTATAATTTTTAATATTTGTTATTATGAGCATACTCTTAAAATTTAATTTTTTTAAATATTTGTTATTGAGGACCCATTTTTTCTAATACTTGTTATTATAGAGCTACCCTTATTTTTTTTTAACAAAACAACGATCGTTATGTAGTGGTAACATCGTCCGAAATCGCGATATCTACAACTGTTATGTCCACACAATAACATACATTATTAAAAATTCACAATCACGATACTTGCAGTGACCACAATATCATCAGTTACGTCGGCAATAGCAATAAACATAATGTGACCGAAGACATAAATGTAAATTGTAATTTAAATACCCCGACTAATCTTTTGATTCGCCGGGGGCACCAAAATCTCAGAGTCTGCCCTACGTGAGATTCGGCGGTTGAGAAAGGCCAAAACAAGCCAAGTTAGACATGCCAATTAGGTCAAGTTAGTAATAGTTGTTGGTAGGGCAAGACAGGTTGTCTTGCTTGTCAATTAAGGAACATTAAGCTTGCTAAGGCGAAACAAAGAACCTGCGTGCAACAACATCAATGGTTGAACACACGAAAAATTTGAACAAATTTTCAGGTTCCACGTAGTTGTCGGAAACCCTAATTCAGGCTACGTAAAACGTTCATGGTTCATGCATGTTCTTTGAACCCTGCTCTCCCCATTCACTGAATTTAGAAAAAAAAAACTCAACCATCGATAATGCCCTTCGATTTTAATTTGATAAAAAAAACCTTCAGGGAATATGTTACGAATGTCATCTTCAATTTAAATTACGATAACGATGGATACTTTTTTACGTTATCGTTTTAGGTGTCCGGGCTGTATACGCTGTTAATTTTCTCCGTTAAGTGGCACGTATCACATTCTGGTAATTTTAAAAGTTTCATTTAAAATTTAAAAAAATTATATTTAAAAACACACACACATTTTTTGAAATAGCTCCATAACTTTGAAAACCCTCACTTCAATCCCTAAACCACGACGACCGTCACCATTTTCCGTTGACGAAGCTCCACTCAACCTCACCTATGCCTTGCGGTCGATAACCCTATGAAATCGCGACCAGTCGACGTTTTGTACCATGCGTATCCTAGGCTGCAAATCGCACCCCATGCGATACCAATGATTAATTGGCGACAACTATGACGACGTATGACTAGGAAAATTGCATGGATTACGTCGACGGTGGTAGTCGTGATGGGCAAGAGAGTTGATGGTGGGTTAGGGTTAGGAATTTAAGATTTTTAGTGATTTTTTATTTTTTGTGATTTAAGAGAAATTAGGAGTTTTTATTATAAATATAATAATTTTTTAAAAAATAAAATTATTAGAATATGACACATGTCAATTAATGAATAAAATTATCAACATTTACGATCCGAATACCTAAAATGATAACATTTATAATCGTTAGTCTCTGAATCCTAAATAAAAATTCTACTTTGATCCTTTTACAAATTATAAATTACGACTCCTAAATGATTGATTGTGTGACTTCAAAAGTCTCCAAATGTGACGTGTAAAGATCTTTCCACCTTTTCTGTGATAAGCGGCAAAGGTAGGGAAGGAGGGTTGGTCACCATTAAATAGTATAATTATGATTTTAGTCCCTTCAATATTTAAAGTTGTAAGATTTATAATATTGTACTATAGCTGTCCTTAACTAAAAATTTTATTTTAATCCTTTTTCAAATTATGAATTAAAATAATAATAACAACATTATATTTTAGACTTTCGAAAATTAAATTATGACTCCTAAATGATTAATTGTGGGACTTCAAAAATCTCCAAATGTGACGTATAAATATAAGCCTTGTAGACTTCTACTTACCTACTCAATTTTCTTTTCTTTGAAAATAATATACGGATGGGCATGGACCCGAATCCGACGGTTCCGATTCGATCAGGTCAGATTTTTTTATAAAAAATTAGATTTAGGTCGGATCTGATCAGTTTTTTTAAAGTTGATGTTTGGGTCGGGTTGAATTAGGGTTTAGGGTGAAAAATATCCGACCCGACCCAAAAAATTATAATTTTACCTTATATATAGGAATAAATACAATAATACCCTCAATATATTATTTTTCAATTAAATCACTATTTTTATTGAATAAAAATAATATTTTTTATTATTTTGAGTCGGGTCGGATCAGGTTTAGATTTTATCTCAAAAAATCGATTCGGGTTCAGATCGGATGGAAGGTATATATTTTTTGGGTCGAGTCGGGTTGATCCAAACCCGACCAATTCCCATCCCTAAATGTACACAATTTATATTATATTTAAATGAAAATTTATTTGACACATAAGTTATATGAATTTTAATTTACATAAGTTTTAATTATTTTATAATTTGATGTAAATGCAAATTCAAATATCCGATATGATAAAAATATCGACGAAATATCCAACAAAATAATAAAGAAAAATGTTAACTATAACCGTTTTTGTCTCACTTCAATATTAAAATATCAATTTGTTGTTTTTTTCTTTTGTGATAAAAGCCGCCTCCATCATGGCTGCTGCTCCTGTTATGTTTTTAACGTAACGATTGTAATTTAACCCGAAATTGGCATATTCCGACTTGATTCAATTTAATAGGATTAATTAAAAAAAATAAGTTCAGGTCGGGTAGAATCGGATTATTAAAAGGAGTGAGATTAGGTGGGGTCAGGTTCGAATGGATGATGAAAAAATTCGACCCGACTCGAGGATAATAATATATATTTTTTAAATTTTATTATTTTTTACTTAATTCCTTATTTTATAGCGGATCGAGTCAAGTTTGATCAGATTTATACTCTAAAATTTAGGTCGAATTAGAGTCGGGTTTCGGGTAGAGGATATATATTTTTCGGGTCGAGTCAAATTCAGATTGAAGATACATATTTCTCGAGTCAGATTGCGTTGACCAAAAACTTGACTCAATATTGACCCGTTGTCATCCCTATTTTCACCTATGTATTCTTCTAATATGTAGTTAATATTTTGACATATTATTTATTTTACAATTTGAGTTTTATATGTGTTCTTTAATTTAACCAAAGATATTTGTATAAAATGTTTCTAAATGATGATTTTTACTTTAAATTAGTCTTTAAAATCTTAAATAATTTTATATTATTCTTTAAACTATCAATATCATTCTATTTTGATGTTTTCGTTAATGTTAACTCTTAGTTAAAAATTGATGTTTTTAAAGTCCTGAAAATTGAATCTATGATATTCTAAAAAAATTGTCAAGGTCTTTAAAAATAAATTAAAGGCAAAAGGGTAATTTTTATCCTGTTAGTAGACACAATTTATCACTTTCACCCTTATCGTATTTTCGTATCAATTTAGCCCTCGAATTTTCTCAACTGCATCATTTTATACCCTACTTAAAACCCTAAATTATAAACTCTAAACCCCAAACCATAACTTCATGACCTTTAAATCGTAAATCGTAAATCGTAAGCTCTAAACTCTAACTTAGGTTTTAAAATTTAGGGTTTAAGTTAGGAGTAGAGTATAGAATTATACAATTAAACAACTTTGAGGATTAGATTGATGCGAAAATATGATAGTCGACAATGATAAATTGGGTCTACTACATGGACAAATTTACCCTTATGCCTAAATTAATTTTAAGGTCACATGCTCATTTCCCAAGACCTTCAAAAACCAATAGATTTAACATTAACAGAAGGATCAAACCAAAAACCAATAATTTTTTAATTATTATTATTTTAATCAAACAATGGCAATCCATGAAAGAATTTTAATGAATCATGCCAAACATGTTTATTCATTTAATTATATATATTTATCTTATATTATCAAGATGAACCCTTGGAGTCTTGATTTGAAATCATTTTGATACTTGTCACAATGCCCATTCATCATATAGGAAATATTATTTAAAATATTTCATTTGCAATGTCTTTTTTAAATTTAATTGGCCTAATAATGAAATGGTCAAAGTGTTCTAGAATCAGCTTTGGCAAAAAAAAAAAATTTGTATTTAGTTTATATGTTATTGGAATTTCTTGCTTGTCGGGTTGGTGAGGGACATAGTCTCCAACTTAATCACCGTAGGGTTCGTGGGTACAAATATTGATTGGCCGTTGATTTGTTACAATTTCATAGAAGGGGGAGGTGAGATCAGGTAGAGCTTCATCAACGGCAAAGAGCGATGATCGGCGTGCATTTAGGGGTTGAAATGAGGGTTTTCAAAGTTTTGGGGCTATTTCAAAAACTTGTGTTTTTTAATATAATTTTAATTTTTTTAATTTTAAATAAAAATTTAAAAATTATCAGAACATGACACGTGTCCTTTAAGGGTAGAACTTAACAACAATTACGGCTTGGACAACTAAAGTGGTAACATTTGTAACGTTAGGCACTTAGATGATTCAAAAAAAGTTTGGGCACCCATTTAGGAAAAGTTGTATAGTTTGAGCACTTATTTTATAATTAAACATTTTTTTATTCAATGTTAGTTATTAAAACTATATAAGTATTTTTCATTTTTTTCTATTTTTTGATTGAACCTGAATGTCAAGAGGCATTTGGTATGGAAACATAAAAAAGCAGACTTGTATTAAGAATATATTTATTTATTTATTTGAATTAATCACTGATATCTGATTTATTGATCGGTTAATTTAAATTGGGTACTACAGAGAGACGAGGGTAATCCTCCCAACCTAGTTTGCTAACCTTGTTTAAGGGACTTTGTCTTCTCCCACTAGACCAACAAGTTGTTGGTTATTTATTTATTTTTAATTAGCATTTATATTTGATAAGCATCAAATACTTCATATAATATGATCAAAGATTCGATGGAAAATAATAATACTAATAATAAACAATAATTGAAGACATTTTCATATGCATAGGATGTGATAGAGTAGTAGGTAAGTGAAAGAATCAACTATAAAAAAATCTAATATGCCTTCACCAAACCCCATAAGATCTGTTAAATTTCCCTCATTTTCTTGGACTGTTTCTGTTTGTTTCTTAAGAAAAAAAGGAATCCCAGATAATTTTCATTTTGATTTTACATATAGAAATTGCCTATGAAGAAGGTTACATGGAAGTCTCTAATGTTGAGCTGTTGCACGGGCAGCAGCTCATGTGATGATTCTGGGAAAAAGGCTTTAAAACCGATTCAGTTCCAAAGATTATCACTGTCCGACGTGAGTGATCCGAGCTCGCCCATCTGTGTCGATGATCTCTCGACGTCTCTCCTCGGTTCGAATCTCCACGTCTTCACTCTAGCCGAGCTGAGTCTGATAACGCATAATTTCGCACGGTATAACCTGCTCGGAGAAGGCGGGTTCGGACCGGTTTACAAGGGGTTCGTCGACGACAAGCTTCGGCCAGGGTTAAAGGCTCAGCCTGTGGCTGTTAAGGCACTTGACTTGGATGGCCTGCAAGGTCATAGGGAATGGCTGGTTAGTTTCTAAAGCTATGTAAATGCTGGTCTCTGGTATAATTCATGGTTTTATATGCTAAAAGTTGTGTTCTTTTCAGGCTGAAATCATCTTCCTTGGACAACTGAGGCATCCTCATTTGGTTAAGTTGATCGGATATTGTTACGAAGACGAGAACCGGCTCCTCGTGTACGAGTACTTGCCGAGGGGCAGCTTGGAGAATCAGCTCTTTAGAAGTATGTAAACTTGAGAGACTTGGTATTAGTACTTATTGGATATTGTTCATGTTGTTCGGTGATGTTAAATTGGTCGGTTTGCAGGGTATTCGGCTACGTTGCCGTGGTCGACGAGGATGAAAATCGCTTTAGGAGCAGCAAAGGGCTTAGCCTTTCTACACGAAGCCGACAAGCCGGTGATATATAGGGACTTTAAATCTTCAAACATCTTATTAGACTCTGTAAGTCCTTTTGATAAGCTCTATGTTTCGATATTTGTCGAAAGTGTTCGATGAAAATACTGAGACGCATTGGATCATTCAGGATTACAATTGTAAGCTATCTGATTTTGGGTTAGCGAAAGACGGGCCGGAAGGAGGAGAGACGCACGTAACGACTCGAGTGATGGGCACGCAAGGATACGCTGCCCCGGAGTATATCATGACCGGTAAGTCGAGTCGATGTTGATGATCATTGGTTTACAAAGTCAAACCATGTGATGTACCTAACCCCCAAATTTTATATGTTCACTTTCAGGTCACTTGACAACAATGAGTGATGTTTACAGCTTTGGGGTGGTTCTCTTGGAGCTATTAACGGGAAAGCAATCGATGGATAACACCCGTCCGAGTCGGGAACAGAGCCTCGTGGAATGGGCAAGGCCACTATTGAGGGACCCCAAGAGGCTCGACCGGGTAATCGACCCTAGACTCGAGGGACAGTTTTCCAACAGGGGAGCTCAGAGGGTGGCTGCATTGGCTTACAAATGCTCGAGTCACCACCCGAAACCGAGGCCTACGATGGGCGATGTCGTTGAGGTCCTGGAATCCGTACAAGGGTTCGACGATGAATTCGTTGGACCGTTTGTGTATGTGGTGCCTATTGAAACAGATGACAAGAAGGAATTCCTTGCACAGGAAGACGATGAGAACCGCAACAGCGAAAACGGACACGATTCACTTCGTCACGGTTGGCGAAATCGGATCAAGTTGCCGCTTTCCTCGATAGCCAATGCCGAATCACCTCTTACCATATGACTATACGAGAATTTACATATTCAATACAGGTTGTAAATATTGTCAAAGAAACAGCTAGAGGAAGAAAACACTAGTACAAAGGCTGAGTTGAAACAGAATATGAATGCGTACATATATATATATATATATTAGTTAAAACTCGAATCCAACCCGATTCTACTTAACAAATCGAACCAATTTATGTTAAGTTGGTCGAATAAAGTATGAGATTGATCAGTTAACTCGGTTTTTAAGCATACATACATACATATAAATCAATGTATCTTTAGGGATTGTACGAGTTAGGTTAGGGTCAAATTTTTTATCAATCCGAGCCGACCCGAAAATATGTATCATCCAGCTAATCTGACCAAACCCAAAAAATTTTATAACCTTCGTCATACTCGAAAATATATATCCTACACCCGACTCCAACTCAACCCGAATTCTTATGGTATAAATTCGACTTGATCCGATCCAGTATAAAATAAAGACTTAATTAAAAACAATAATATTTTTTTAAAGAAATTATATTATTATCCTCGGATCAGCTCGGGTCGGATAGTTTTCACACTCCACCTGAACCCGACCCGAAGGTTTTTTTTTTAAACTCCACCATATCGAATCGGGTCGGATTAAAATCCGTTGGATTCGAGTTAAATTGACATCCCCAAGTATCTTCTATAGTAGTTTTATCGTCCATAAAATTAAGGACTAATCCTTTCAAAAATATAGAACCGAATTATTTAAAATTCGGACTTAAATTTTCAATCTAGCATATTATACATTTCCAACCTGTTTTAACAAAACCAAGTCATAAAGACCAACCTAACACGTAAACTTCATATTAATTGTTCACATGTAACTTGAAAATGAGTTACTTGCAATATATGTCCCTAAATTATTATATTTATTCTAAATTAATCCTTAACCTTTTGAATATTCTAATTGTATCCTCAAACTTGACTCTCATTCCAACTCGGTTCCCAAACTTTTGAACGTTTCAAATTCATTCCCAAACTACATTTATTATTTTATATCGGTCTCCAAACTTTTGAATATTCCAATTTCATCTCCAAACTACTGATGATTTTTGTGGGGGCGTTATTGGAAAGTTCAAAAGTGAGATCAATTTAGAATGAGATTCATTGTTATGGATTAATTTGGGATGTTCAAAAGGTTTGGGAATCAATTTAGATTCATGGTTTATGGATTAATTTGGGAAGTTCAAAAGAGTTGAGAATCAATTTAGAACACGAGTCTTAGTTTAGAGATGAAATTAAAATATTAAAATTTTTTAAGACTAATTTAAAATGAGTATCGTAATTTAAGAATGTGTGGTACAAGAAAAGAATATTGGAATTCTCAACAACCACTCAGGGCGGGCCAGTTAGCCTAATTAATTTATATTATAAAGTTTTCACATTTTTCTTCAACTCTAATGTGTACATTGGCTGCCAAGTTAATGTGTTGTAATCTCAGAGTGCTACATCGATATTAATTTATAGGGTAAAGTATATACATTGTCCTTCGAATATAATATATTTTATTAAGTCTATCGACTATTAAAAATTACAAAATAGATAGTTTAAGTAATAAATGTGTAGTTTATCTTAAAATTTAAATAAATTTAGATATTTATTTTGGCGGTAGAGAAAATATTAGAGTTAATTGCATAATATATCCTCAAACTATGACCTTCATTTTAAATTAGTCCTTAAAATTTTGAACATTCCAATTTCATCCCAAACTATGAATCTCATTCTAAAATGGTTCCTAAACTTTTAGATCTTCCGATTTCATCCCCAAATTCATCCAAATATGTAATCCATTTCAACCATAGTTTAACCTAAACTTTATTTTTTTCAAACATATAATAATATAACTTGGCCTAACGATTTTATTAACAAGTGATGTGTAGAACTTATATTTTGCTACAACAAATAAGGGCAAAATATTTGTTGGACTAAATTGAATTTATTCAAAATTTTCAAAAATAATTCAAAGTCTAACTAAATTTGAAAGATATGTGTTCGATGTTTATAAACTTTATTAAAACTTTAAAATGAGTCTTTCAAGTTCAAATTATATTAAAATATCTTTCAAATACTTTAGAATGTTTTTCAAAGTCTTTTATTTCTCAAAATGTCAAAAACTATCTTTTTAAACAAGTTTTGACCATAAGTTTCGAAACTTCTACAAGAGTTTCGAAACTTTCCAAGACAATAGTCCAAAAAGTTTTGATACTTTTCAAGAGTTTCGAAACTTTCCCTAAAGTTTCGATGTTTTGGCTCCAACGGTCATATATTTACAACGACTCTTTCGAAGAGTTTCGAAACTTCCCAAAGTTTCGAAACTTTATGTGCAAAAAGTCTTCCAACAGCTCCAAACCTTCCCAAACGGCTAGTAACTCATTCCAACATATAAAAACAAGTTTAAGACACTTGAAGAAGGTCGAACAACACCTATCCAAGCAATCAAACATAATAGAAAAGCTTTTCATTCTTTATTTTCTTTCTCTTGTAAATAGTTGTGTTTTTGTGAGCTTTAATTTGTAAACACCTTCCTTTTAAGAGGCTTTTCTTGTTTATAATTCTTTTCTTTTGTAAAGGGGTTTTGGTTCTAGCTAAGCATTTGAAAAGCTAGGGAGTTTGTAACGGTTATCTCTTTATCCTTGTAAAAGAAAGAACAAATTAGTGGATTTGTTTGAAAATCCTAAGTGAAGAGCTTAGGTAGTGGATGTAAACTTCATTGAGGGAGTTGAACCGTGTTGAAAACATTTTGATGTTTCGATATAACAAATGAATTTTAAGATTTTGCAAATGATTTTCTAAGTATATTCGATATAATTACTCGAATATCAAAATATTACTCCAAGTCTTTCAAAGTTCATTTTAATCCTTACTAAAGTGTAAAATTATGTTTTATACTTAACTATTTTAAAACAATTTTACAAAGTATTTCGAGCCTTAATCAAGCCAAAAATATTTTCTTTTTAAAGGGTTTCAAGAAAAATCAGATTGCCCAGGGGGTACAGATTCCCCCCCAGGGGGAACAGATTCCCCCCAGGGGGTACCGATTCCCCCTATCTAACTGTCAAAAACATATTGAACTTAGGGAACCGATTCCCCATGAGGGAGTACCGATTCTCCCCACGCTCCAAGTTGTTTTATTAATTATTTCTCATCTCCAAACGGCTCCAAAATATCTCTAACGGCTATATTCGACTTCAAACACATTCCAAGCTATAAATACAACCTAAGGACACTTGAAGAAGCAAGAGAACAACTATCCAAGCAATCAAACACAAGAGAAGAGTTTTTCAATCTTATTTCATCTTTCTCTTGTAAATATTTTGTTCTTGTGAGCTTAATTCTTGTAAACACATACCTTAGAGAGGTTTTCTTGTTTACATTTCTTATCCTTTTGTAAAGGGGAAAGGTTCTAGCTAATCCCGTGTAAAAGCTAGGGAAAGGTTCTAGTTTAACCCGGAAAAACTAGGGAGTTTGTAAGGTTACTCTTTATCCTCAAAATAAAGAACAAATTAGCAAATTTGTTGGAAAATCCTTGGTGAGGAGCTAAGGTAGTGGACGTAGACTTTGGTTGAGAAAGTCGAACCACTATAAATCGCTGTGCAATTCTCTATCTTTCAATCTCCTTACTCCCTAAACACAAACTGTTCTGACCCCTCTTTGCAAACCGTTCCGGTTATCGATTCGAGCTTCCGAAAATCCTAACAAACCGCTATAAATCATTGTGAAAATTTTCCCATCTTTATACTCCTTACTCCCTAAACTTCAAAATGTCAATTCACCCCCTCTTGGCACATTTTCAATTGATCAATCGAGCTTCATCGAGCCTAACAAGATGTGATTGGTATATACATAAAATTTAGGATAAAATTGAAATATTTAAAAAGTTTTGGGACTAATTTAGAATGAAGACATAGTTTGGGGATAAAAATAAAATGTTCAAAAGTTTGAGGAATAATTAAAATGATAGTCATAGTTTCAGGATAAAATTGAAATGTTTAAAATGAGGGGCATAGATTAGGTACACATGATGTAATTAACTCAACATATTATTCAAGCATAGTTTTAAGATAATTCTGAATTAGGAAATGTCTTTAACAGTTTAAAATCTACAATTTTGATAAAAAAAACTCTTAAATCTCATATTATTTAAATATTAACTTTTTAAATATTTAAATATAATATTTTAAACATATGTTTATATAATATTGATTGAAAACAATGCTTATATAAACACATCATTTTCGGTTTGACTCATACTCATATTCATGTAAACATGTGTGTTTAACATGTACCATGAATATAATTTTTTTCTTCTTTGATTTTTTTTATTTTCTTTTATTTTTTACCATTCTTTTATAAATTCTTACAGTCGTACCATCAAGAAGCTGACGTTATTAAGGACGAAAATAAATTGGGTAGAATTAAAATTTTTGTCTACTTGAATCTGATTTGAGTATTATACGTATCACTCGACTCGGGTTCAAGGAGGTTTCACTAGATCTAACTTTTAAAGTAAGAAACTCAAATCTCTATTTCATCTTATAAGACATATATATATATATATATATATATATATATATATATATATATATATATATATATATATATATATATATATTAAAAGGTCATATGCCATGACAGGGTCGTGACAGGGTTTTCGGGGGTCCTGTACAAATTCTTATAAAGGGCCCCTATTTTCTAGATATATTCGATTTCGGGGCAACAATAGTGACGTTTTCTTGATAAACGCCGCGATAGATCCATCTATAAAGGCGTTTTATAAAAAAAACCGCAATAATAGTGGCGTTCTTTTTAAAAACGTCGCAATATGTCCATCTATAGTGGCGTTTATTGAAAAAATGCCACTATATATATACTTTTTTGGGGCCCTGTGCGGTCGCGCAGTTCGCGCCGCCCCAGCCACGGCCCTGTGCCATGATCTGAACAAGAGAGTCACCTGCCGGCTCCAGTAAAAGGTCATATGCATCATCTTCGTTGAATGCTTCAATCGCAGAGGAAAACAATTCCCAGAATTAAAGAGAAGAACTTTAGTTTATTAAAGTTGAAGAATTTATGTTAAATGATAATTTTAAAAAAGAAAAAGATTACGACCTCGAGCGAATTGCACTATATTTTAAGTTGATATAAGAAAACAGGTCGAATTTCATCACCGGTCCCTATACCATGCATAAGTTTTAACTTTGGTCCCTAAATTCTATGTTAATTGACTTTAGTCCATATATTCTATGTTAATTGACTTTAGTCCATATATATTATTTTCATCCGGGTGGAATATTTGATGAGTATGTTGAGCAGGTATGGGTTGAATGAGTTGAATGGACTAAGTTACACGGGGTAGGCGAAGGTGGTCGATGCCGTGGAGGAGTTGGCAAAAGGGGGAGGATGTTGGAGATGTCGAAACGAGGGAGTGGGGAGGAGAAAGAGGAAGTGCAATGGGAGGCATTACTTGACTCAGGGTTGATGGTGATGAAAAAGATGGGTCACGTATGAACTCATCCGAGTTTTGTCTTTTTTTTATCTTTTGGTGCGTTTTTATTTATTAATATATAGATAATATATAAAATATTAATTAATTAAATGACACATCATCACATCATCAGGAAACAGTAACAAAAAAGTTCAATGTATATAGTTCAGTGAGCAAATTGAAAATTTTGAAAGTACAGTGAGTGAAATAGAAGAGAGTAAAGTTAAGTGAGTAAGCCTGTAATTTACCCTTAAATTAAATTCAATTATGTATTCTTCATCATACAATGTTGAATACCTAATAAAGAAAACAAACTTAGATACCAAATTTAACCTTGGAATAAAGTTGAAGTACCAAAAAGTATATTAATCCAATTATTAAAAGAACTTTAAGATTATGATTGACCAACAATGTTCAACAATGATACATTAGCCAAGTTTCGTGATTAAGCATGTTTCCTCTTAACAACCGTGTCATATTATAACTATATCGCGAGTTGGTCGCGAGTTGGATAGTGTTGGACTTGTGCTCGTTAAAAAATTTTGCTGCTCGACTCGTTGCTCGTTAAACTCGTTAAAATTGTATTCGACTCGTGCTCATTAAAAAATTAATGCTCGACTCGACTCATTGCTCATTAAACTCACTAAAAAATTTACCTTTTTTTTAGTATTAGGGTTGGGTTTTTTTTGGTATTAAAATAATATTATATTATTTATTATAAAATAATAGATTAGTTAACTTATTATTTTTATTATTTATTAATAAATTAATAATTATTATTTAGATTTATTTTTTGAATGAAATAATTTTGAAGTAATTACTAAAAATATATTTTAAAAAATTAACGAGCTGCTCGCGAACTTATCGAATCGAGTTAGACTTTGTTCAGAACACTCGTTAAGGTCTCGAGTTAAGTTCAAGTTCGAGTTGAGCTATTACTGAGTTTTGGCCGAGTCGAGTTCGAGCTGCTCAACTCGTTAAACGCCCTAATTAAAACTAAACTTCAACGCAACCCAGAATCTTCCAACAAAGCATTTACATATTACTAAGGATGTATTTAAAATAGGCATAATAACAAAATTATCCCCAACGTTTGCACATATGGCCACTTTGCCCCTTCACCTTTTCTTTAACATTTTAGCACCCAGCGTTTTGTTTTGGAGCAAAATGTCCCCTGGGTAGATGGAAATCGTTAGTTGACTAACGATCAACGCTTCCTATTGATGTGACAGGTTCACGTGTAATGCCACATTATAAAAAATATTTTAAATATATTTTTATAAGTTTATATCTAATTAATTATAATTATAGTTTACTCTAAAAATAAGTTTTTGCTAAAATGACATCACGCATAGACTTACCACGTTTATATGAAACATTGACAATTAGTCAGCTAACAATTTTCATCCAACAAGGGGTATTTTGCTCAAAAATGAAACGTTGAGGCTTAAAATGCTCCAAAAAGGTATAGGAGACAAAGTGACTATTTATGCAATCGTTGAATGATAAATACGAATCGATTAAGATAGTTGGATATTCGTCAGTATATTAATAATTTTTTTTTCGAATTTTATTAATAATTCATTTAATTTTTAAATTAAACATTAGTTTAACAATTGTCAAACTAATTATTAACAAATTAGACTAAGAACAAGGAGATTAAATTATTGACCTAAACAATCATTATTTAGTGGCTAAGGATAAAGTAGATAGAGATAACTTTGTATTATGAGATGACTGCATTATTAAATAATTTTGAAGAACCAAACACCGTAATATATAGGATAAACTACGAGTTTAATATATAAACTATCAAATTTTAGATCGTTTTAGTATCTAAACTATCAGTTTATTTCAAAATCATACCTAATGTTTAGTTTTTATTTCATTTTAGTACCGTCGTTAAAAACTTAACATTTTTAGTACCTAAATTATAAGTTTTGGTCCGTTTTAGTACCTAAACTTTCAATTTGTTCAAAACTTGAAGTTAAATTTTGAACATGGTACTAAAATGAAACAAAAACTAAATTTTAGGTATGATTTTAAAAAAATGAAAGTTCAGGTACTAAACGGAACAAAAACTGATATTTTAGGTACTAAAAACATTATTTACCCTAATATATATATATATATATATATATAGGTAATTTCCTAGGGTACACAAATAATCCCCAACTATAGGATAATATTTTATTGAGTTTCCTGACTATTGAATGTTTTAAAATAGTCACCCGATTATTCATTATGGTCTAAATTCATCTTTTTCTGTTAATATTTTTACGATTGTCTAAGTTGAACGTTAACCTGCTGACTGAAATATGATAAAACTTAATCATATAATATTAAATGACTATTATATCTAGAATATATATTACTTCACCGATTCGTTAAATATAGGAATCACAAAAGAATATAAATATATTTCTTATTAATCAATTAAATTAAATTAATATCATATAATAGAATATAAATATATTTTTTATTAATCGATTAAATTAATATAATATAATATTTTTTTTTAATTTATTCTATTTATAATATCAAAATTCGAATGAATTAGAAAAAGATCACAAGTTAACCAAAAATATTTAATTATTTCTTTATTTAATTTCTTAAATCTCATAATCAAGTACTAACTTCTTCGTTCGACATCGATGAAAAACGATTCTCCGATCCAGAAAACGACGTCGTAGATGACCCGTTCTTCTTCCTCGGCGATTCGAGAGTTTTCCGGAGCAAATGTCTCACGGCGGAGATCAATTCCTCGGCGGGTTTCGCCGGCGGAGTCGAAGACTTGAACTGCTCACGGAATCTCATGTGCCGATCCATCGCTTCGTTGGTAGTAATATCCTCCTCCGATCTGACCGTCTCGTCGTTGACGGCCACCGAGCAAAGGCCGCAGAGCCACCGCCCTTCGAACTTCTCTCTCACGCTAGCAATGTAAGCAGGCGTGCACTCCTCCGTTAGCCCGCAACAATCGCACTTCACGAACTCAACTTCCGCCATTGGAGCACCTGCGCAGAACTCGAATTCAGCTCGAAATAATTAGAAATATTATAAAACAAAAGAAACCCAGAATTTGTCGTTGAGTTCGATTCAGACCCAGATGATGAATCTCTCGTTTATCTCTCTTTTTCCCACTCCCTTTCTTGGAATTTCACTTGATTTTCAGCAACGAGCATGGGAGGAAGAACCGTGAAACTCATATACATTTCAGAGCCTGATTGGCTCTCTTTCTCTCTCTTTTTCCCGAGATTTTCTTTGATCCAAAGAGCAAAATCTGATCCAAAGTGCAAAATCTAAGCGAGGAAGAAGAAGAAGAAGATTTGCATCGTTCCTTGAATGAGTTTTGGTGTGAAAGAAGAGATTTAGATTCGTATATATAAAGGAAAAAAGAGAGATAAAGGCCCCAATCATTAGCCGATTGAGCCACTGTAATTACTCTCCACGTCACCCATTTTTCACTGCCTTTTCATCGAAATATTCATAATAAAGATAAATTACTATTTACTAAATTAACTCGTTACATATTAATTTTTGGATTAAAACTTTTTTTAACATGAACGTCATTAGGGATGGACATGAGATCCGAATTAGACGGTTTTACCAGATCTTACCCGACCCAATTGAATCAGATATTTTTAAAAATTCGGGTCGGGTTTTTTATGTGATGTTCGGGTCGAGTTCAGGTTTAGGGTGAAAAATATTAGATGTGACCGACCCAAAAAATATATAATTGTACCTTATATGTTTAAGAATAATTACAATAATATCCCTCTATATATTATTTTTTCAATAAAGTCGTTATTTTTATTGAATAAAAATATTTTTTTTATTATTTCGGGTCTGGTCGGGTGAAAATTTATTTGATCGGATTTGGTCAGGTCTCGGGTGGAGGACTTCTTGTTCTCAGGTCGGGTCAGGTGGACCAAAAACTCGACCCATGTCCATCCCTAAACGTCACACTAAACACATTTCTTAATAGGATGAACCTTTATTTATATAATATAAAGCCAGTCAAAACTTTTAAAAGTTCGGTCAAAATTGAAGGGGAAAACACGATATAAACGATTTCAATAATTAAGAAAATTGTTGTAATTTTTTGAAAATTTAAGTTTGAGTATCATGTATGTCAGGGATACGAGCGTTCGTTATTAAAGGGTTGAAAATCTTTAAACATATACTACCTTATATTCACTTCAGATTTAAGGAACGTCAATCTATTTTAACGTTGAAAAACCGTGATATTGGGACGCAAAATCATAACATTTTAAGTTATATGCAACTTAAAATGTTATATTCTTTCTTAAATTTTTTATTCAACTTAAAATATTACATACTCTGTAATATTTTCAGTAGACAATTAAAAATATTATATTCTTTGTAATATTTTAAGTTTAACCGAAAATATTAAGAATATTATAATATTTTAAGTTAAACCGAAACTAAAATATTATGTTTATTATCATATTTTCAATTATAATGTTCCAAAATTATTATATTTTTAATCTTATATTAAATTGTCGTACGATAGAATCTCCCGATAGTTTTACGTGCCACGTACAAAGTTAACCTTGAACTTTGAGAGGGAGATTTTAGTGGGGTGGATAAAGACAAAAGCTGCCAGCTGTGAAGACAATTACGGATGTCAAATGTTGTCTCAGCCGAAATCGAAAAAACGTGCTATTCACTCATACCACAGATCTTAATCTTTCCCCACGACCTTTCACAAGCGCGTGTCGTCTACTAACGTCTGGTTAAAGGCGGCGACTTGCTGCCTTTGGTTTTAAAGGTTTTGCTCCCCACGCGAGCGTACTGCCAAAACCTGACATGCTCGTTTGTACTGTGTCTGCAGGTAATTTTTGTCGTTAGTCGCCTCGCCACGTCAGATTCCCAACGTTTATCAGAATGTCATCTTTACCCTTACTTTTTAGAGCATTTTAATCCTAAATTTTTTTCGATGAAAATTGTTAGTTAATACAAAATCAATGCTTTAAAATAAGATATTTTTTAATCTAAAATTGAGGGCTAAAATAATTTAGAAAAAGAAGTTAAGTACCAAAATGCTCATTCTATCAAATACTATAGGCCTTTTTACCCTAAAAGAAAATATTAGAAACTAAAATGCTCCGAATAAAAGAATAGAGACTTAAATGACCATTTTAAAAAACATTGAGTAATAATTTTGATATTATGCCAAAGTTAATTAATGCCATTTACGAAGTATTTGGTAAGTTGTTCTCTAAAATAAATTATAAAACTTTGGGTATGTTTGTTTCACTAAAAATAATATCTGGAAAATGAATTACGTTTCTCGGAAAATGAATTACAAAAATTATTTTCGGTGTTTGGATAAAACTATGTAAATCATTTTCCTTTGTTTGGTAACTTTTTCTGAAAATAATTTTTAAAATCTAATTTTCATTAAATAAACAAACTCGCCTTATAAACTTATTAATATTTTATTTTTATTTTTTATTGATTTAATTTTATAATTATAAAATTATCTTTTTAACCAAATCTTGTATATGATTACAATGTTTTTATTAAAGTGAATTAAATTAAAATTAAATATCACTCATTTTTTATAATTATAAATAAAATATGAATAAATTATATTAATGAAGTTATACATTACTAACAAAAAAATGCTAATTTAATCAACATTCCTAAACAATTCTAATAAGACACTTTGTTTTCTTTGAGCATTGCTAATAAATATTCCATAGCACCACTAATCAAAATCTTGAAATGTAAAGAGATCATATTGTTGTTGAACTTTTAGTAAGAATATTTTTATTCTAACTTATTTGTACAACTTAATTCACTTTTTCCTTTCAATTTTTAAAAAGAAGATGTAATATCCTAAATTTTAGACTAGTGACTGGAGTGCAAATTTTGAAAGTTTGGGGACTAAAGTATAAAGTTGTAAAAGTACATGGACTAAAAATATACATTTTTAAAAGTTAAATTTTGGATTTGTAAATTAGTATTTAGTCCAATATAATTATTTTATTGGGTTTTAGAATTTTGGTTTGGAGTTTGTACAAAGGTTTATTAAAGGACAAAGTTCGGTATATTATTTAGATAAACATATCAAATCGGAAGTATACAGGAATTTGAATAAAGGTAGATTTGGCTTGAAAAAATTATATGGGTATTTTTAATTAGTGAAATTTAAGTTGGATGGGTGGAATTTGGTGAGAATTGCACTATAAAGTGAAATAATGCTATTTAGTGACTAAAATGAAATTTTGAGAAATTGGAGGGTCAAAAAGAAAATTTGGGAGCTTAGATTTTTACAGATATTTAATTATATTAAATTAGAGATAATGGAGTGTCACGGTTGTAATTTAGAGGACTCATTAATGGCAATTTGAGTTTTTGGTCCAAAATGAATAAAAAATTATTTTATGGGTTTTAAAAGTAAAAATTAGGGGATTTTTACTTAGAAATTTCGGGATATTTTCTCTCCAAACCTGCCAAATCTCCATAAGCAAAGGTAAGTTTGTTTTTTTATTCCAATTTTTTGGTCCATTTTAATTAGGATTTGGACTAAAGTGTGAAAAATAAAAATAATCTCTATTAAATTCTCTTTCATTTGGTAGTAAAATTTAATGGTTTCATGCTTGTATTGGGGAGTTTTTGAATTTGATGGATGAAGAAAAGATATGAATTCAATGAAATAAGGTTGGATTATGGTGTTAGTGGTGTTGTGGAGCTAGAATCAAGCATGGAAATTGAATAAAAATTATTAGAGGGACTATATAGGGAATTCGACCATATGGAGATTTTATGAACAATGGTTGAATTTGACGTGTTTGATATTAAAATGGTTGAGATTGATTAGAAATGAATGTTGGAGAATGATTTAAGCTTGAAATCAAATTGAAGACCAATAGGTGAAATATTGCAAAGTTTTGACCTAAGGGAGGAAATAGAGGGAAAATTTTGGGAAAATTCCTAATGGTTTAGATTGAATGTATGAATAATTTTAGGTGCTTGAAATGATGTTTGGGGACCAAATTTGGAACTTTGCTAGGCTTTGAGGACATTTTTGCAAGGTTTGATAATTTAAAGAGTTAATGTGCAATATGGAAAAATTGAGGTCCTATGCTGAAATTTTGTGTTAGAATATCAAATTGGACTGATTTGAGTGAGATTAAAAGTTATGAACTTAATTGTAAGTTGAAGGAAATTTGGTGGTGAGTTAGTGAAGTTGTTAGAGAAATTTTACAAAGTCTAAGAAATTTAAAGGGTTTAGATGCAAGTTTTGGAAATTTTGGATACAAGCTGGAAATTTTATTTAAAATATGGGAATATTGAATTTGGATCGAGGTGGAAAGTTTCACAAGATTAAGGGAGGGAAATTAATTTCGAATATATGTAGATTGTTTTTTTATAAAGTTGTTTGAATATAAATGAATATTATATTATTAATTAAAATACTAATTTGTATTCGAAATTATTTATGGTGGGAAATTGATGATATGAAGATCGTGATAAAAAATAAAAATAATTTGAAAAAAAAGGGATTAAGTTTGAGGGTCCAAGAAAGATAGTAAATAAAGTGTAGTGAGGTAAAATGTTAGTGCAATTAACTTTTTATCAAAAGTAATTCGAGGACTTCTTGCGATGAGTCAACATCGGTCGATATAAAAAGAAAATATTTTCAAACCGTATTTTAAATACATACATTTTATTTTTATTGTATTTCATAGCATCTGAATATTTTTTGATACATACTACCCAAAAATTTGACTTTTATGAGAACAATTTTATATTCGATTATCTGAATTGTTTTTATGCAAATTATTAATTGAATTTAAATGAAGCTCATTGTATGATAATGAGGGTTAGTGGTACAATGACATGTCATGAGGTGGAGTGAATATATATATGTTTCAGATTTAACACCAAATGGATCACTCGTGTTTTGACTCGGCATACCTTAGTGGTGCACGACGTTGAATGATTCGATGCAACTGTTTGACACTATACATATATGACATGGCACCAAGATGGGTCACTCGTGCTCTGACTCGGTGTATCTTAGTGATACAGGAGGTGGAGTGACTCAGTGTAATCTGTTATGACAATGAATTTGTATATAACACGCTCACTCGTTATCTGACTCTCATATCATATATTCTCATGAAAAATATTGTGGGTAAAGTAAAATATATGATTTGAATAAAATATGAAAATGATATGATCTGAAATAGAAAAGTACAATTTAGAATGACTCAGTGTAGTGAATTGTCAAATTTTTATAATTTTTTTTTATTTCGAATATTTGATTAGATGTAAACTATATAAATGTTTTATTTTTATGATGTTTATATATGAAATGATTTATTGTATATGTTAATTATTTTAAGTATGTTTTTATGTCGCTTCGTAAAAAACTTAATGTGTGATTGGTTTACACGTAGATAAAGAGAAGTCAGCCAAGTGAGGAGCCATACATGACATTTTACATATTTTGAAAATCAGTTCAGATAGCCAAAAATCAGTATGATATCTTTTTGATGTTTTTGATGTTCCTGAGTTGGCATGTACATATTTATATTTTGGGACTCTGATTCAAATATGTCTAAACTCTTTTTTATCATATGATGAATGAATAGTGTTTATATATATTAAATATTTTTAATGTCGAACTTAAAGGAAACAAAATTTTATCGGTTTTCAGACCGTAAATGTTTTATTCGATTGATGTGATATCTTTAACTCATATACGGGGACGAATATAATTTCAAGCCAACATTGTTATTAACAACATTGATGTAACATTGTTTTTACAGGAGTTTTGAATGCTTTTGAAGCAACAGATGCTGTCCATATGAAGTAAAAAGGCGTGTAAAACAATTTACCGGAAATAAAAGGGTAAGTCATTCTATGGAGAATAGCGTGTTTTTTCAATTGACTAGTAATTTATATTGACTTTATATTTTACTTCAACCAAACTAGGGGTGTAAATGAACCGAGTCGAGTTTGAGTATTGCAGAGCTCGACTCGACTCGAAAACTTTGAAATGAAGCTCGACTCGACTTAAAAACTCGCTAGTTTAAAATTTTCAAGCTCGACTCGAACTCGAAATCCTAAACTGAAGCTCGTGAGCAGCTCGAAAAGGCTCGAAATGAAAAAAGAACTCTTAAACTTAACTCGATTGAAGCCTCAAACTCAAACTCGAACATAAACCTTAAATACAAGAAATCTTACTGTATTTTTTTTATAAAAAAATCAATACATAAATATTAATATTATTAATAATTTATTTCTAAAAAAATAAAATTTTAATATATTATATTTTCGAGTTGTTCACGAGCTTTTCGAGTCAAATATCGAGTAGCTCATTTCGACTCGTTCTCGTTTCGACTCGTTAAGAATTCGAGTCGAGCTCGAGTCGAGTACATTCGATCCGAGTATTTATCGAGCCTTGATCGAGTCAATATCGAGTAGCTCATGATCTGTCTCGTCTCATTTACAACCCTAAACCAAACATTAAAAACATTTTTCGTAAACTTATTTACATGAAACAAACACACCCTTATTTAATTTTGATCATTAAATAAAAATTATTAATTATATCATTTACTTTTAATTTGATTTTATCGATATAAATATTATTATTAGATATACTGTCATTTCAGGGGATGGGTAAATTTTACATTTAATACCTAAATTATTAATTTTGATCCATTTCAATATCTAAACTTTTAATTTTGTCAAAATCATACCTAAAATTCAATTTTTATTTTATTTTAGTTCCCCCATTCTAAATTTAACATTAAATTTTGAACAAAATTGAAAGCTTAAATACTAAAACAAACCAAACTAATAGTTTAAGTACTAAACGCTAATGACAGGATACTAAAATAAAATATAAACTAAACATTAAATATGGTTTTGAAAAAACTGAATGTTTAGATACTAAAACATATCAAAACGGATAGTTTAAGTACTATATGCGTAATTTACCCCAAAAAATTACTAGTATCTACTTCAAATGTAGACAATGGCAAGACAAATTTTCACCAGTTGCTTGAATCTACTGTGTCTGTAAAAAAATTATTAAAACACCGAGAACAAGGGCTCCCGGTTTATATCTCGGATTCGGCGGAGTTTTTCTCCTCTTTCGGGGGTGCAAACTGCCGGCTAAGCCGTGATCTCGTCCATGGATCAAGTGTAGGTCTCGGTGGTGGCGGTGGAGTTGGCGGCTTAGACTGTCTAAGCTCATTTTCCCTGTCAATAAACCTGTTCAAATGTGCAAGAAAAATCATCATTGAAAAAAGATTGTATGCTATAACTTTCGCGAAATAAAAAGAAACACCAAGATTTTACGTGAAGAACCCGAATCGGAAAAAACCACAAGCAGATAAGAAATTCACTAATGAAAGAAAAAGAGCACTGAGAAAAACAACTGTTTATGTATGTTATGCATGCGGTAAAGTATCGATGTTTTTAGGTATGTTATGCATGCATGCGGGAACATATCGACTTTTTGAAGTATGTTGTGCATGTGGGAACGTATCGATGTTTTTAACTATGTTATGCATTCTGGAACGTATCGATGTACTGCTGTTGAACATTTTAATGTTTTTAAGTATGTTAGGCATGCGGTCAAGTATCGATGTTTTTAGGCATGTTATGCATGCGGTAAAGTATCGATGTTTTTAGGCATGTTATGCATGCGGGAACATATCGACCTTTTGAAGTATGTTATGCATGTGGGAACGTATCGATGTTTTTAACTATGTTATGAATTCTGGGACGTACCGATGTTTCTTAGATAACGTTCATAATTTTAGTTTATTTACATGGCACTAAGCTAAAAAAAATGAAACTAGGAAATCGGGCTTAGTGCAATAAGGCCTATGAGATCTAGTAGTCTTACTCGATATAAGCCATCGGTGCAGCATCACCAACTCGTATGCGAGTTCGAAGCAGTCTAGTATATCCACCCGCTCTGTCTCTGTAACACATAGGATTGGATCAATATGACATAACAGTAAAAAAAGGGGCAAAACTGGTGGAGAATTCACTTGTATCGATATGCCAGTTCGGTAAATAGCTTGTGAATAGCATCATCCCCCCGGACAAAAGCAGCAGCACGCCTTGCAGCAGACAGCGAACCCTTTAAGAATTCAAAAAAGGAACAATGCAACGTTGAAAAATCAGAAACGAGACCAAGATATTCTCGGACGACCATAACAACTAAGATAGGTTCTATGAGCCTACCTAGCATTTAAAAACCAGACCAATATCATTAACCACTCACACGTATTCTCATTAATCGTTGATCAATGTAACAACCAAGATATAGGCGACAACTACAACATGACACGTCCAAATTTGCAGAGTTCCGAGAGGCAACTTAAAAACCAACATCAAGCAAACATTGAAATTTCATGCTAATTTACCATTTCCCCATGCTGATGGAAATATTTGGACGTCAACTATATGTAATTCTCGAGAAAGATTCAGGACAAGCAATCCTTGGTGCTTCTGATATTTGAGACTGAAGTTAAACCTAAAATCCTATGAATTACTTCAACAGAGGCAACAAATGGAAACTAGATTTGCTTAAATAATTTCCAAATTGTATATCAAACCCGAAACCGACAAATGCCGCGCCACCATTTGAAAAAACTAATCATATCACCATTAGAAAGGAACAACACTCATTTACAGGCCTGAAAAAACTAATCATATCACCATTAGAAAGGAAGCGCAATTGTGCTATGTTGACTAAAGGGTAAAGTACACCACCAGAGGTCATTTAATTATGCTCAAATGATCATTCTGATAATCAAACTTTCAAAAGTTACAAAATGGTCATTCAATTTATCAAACTTTTGCAACTATCATAACACGGCAATGAACATTTTGTACCAGATTGATTAAAAGTAAAAACAAAATGGTAGAATATATAAACAATAAGCTTGAAATACCTCTTTCCCAAGCTGTACCATGTTATCAGCAAGTCGCCGGACCTCCTTTGCCTGCAATACAATGAGCAACAAAAATTAAATAAATTCAGGTAAAACAAACAAAACCGAGATTCTAATGACAGTAAAGCGAAACCCAACAACAGAAAAAGATCTTACAATCAAAGAAATCAGAAAGATTAATCAAATAAACCTGAAAAGAAAGTAACCTTGGCAACGGTAGTTTCAATGCGCTCGTGCTTCACCAGCTGGGAAACCATTGTTCTGCAATCAAAGATAAAAAAGAGACAAAATGAATAAAAATAAGAGAGAAAATGCAATCAAGTTTTTAAATTCAAAAAGGGAAAGTGAAGAACCTGAGCATGGACATACGATGACCGGTGGGTCGGTTAAGCTTCCTGAATTTCGTCATTTTAGTTGGGAAAATAGGAAGATAGATGGAGAGGAATAGAATGAAGAAAAAGAAAAACCCTAGTAGAAGTAGAAACCTCAAAGATGATGATCCTACTCTTTGTTGAAGATGAATTCGATTTGGATGGGTTATCTGGACACATTGGGCGGTTTTTTTGGCCCAATAGGGCAAAACCATAAAAAAAAATAGTGACATGCGAAAGTTTATTCGGAATCTACAATATTTGCTACAGTGTTCAAGAAACTCGTTACATCAAGGTATTATTTTGGGATTTACGACATTTCAAGAAACTCATCACGTCGAGATAACAATTTCTAACAAAATATAATTTTTTATTAAATTTCATCACATCGGGATAAAATATTTGAATAAAAAATATTTTTATTTAAACTCGTCATCTCAACATTATGAGTTTCGGTCACTATAACAAATATCGTAAATCCCAAAATAAACTTCTATATGTCTTATTGGGTTAAATAATAAACCAATTTGCCCCAGGCGAAAAAAGAACCACATTGGACCTATCCAAAAAAAATCTTAATTATTTGATCCATTATAGGTATATATAAACCATAGTTTCGATCTTTTTTAGTACTTAAACTTTTAATTTTTTTAAATTCATAGTTAAAGTTTAATTTTTGTTTCATTTTAGTATTCATCATTAAAAAAATTTAGTTTTTGTTCAATACCACCATTTAAAATTTAACGTTAAGTTTTTTAAAAAAAAATTAAAGCTTAGGTACTAAACATACCAATACTGATAGTTTAGGTTTTAAACTCGTTAAGTTTTTAAAAGTGAGTTACTAAAATGAAATAAAATTAAACGTCAGGTATGATTTAAAAAATTTAAAAGTTTAAGTACTAATCCAAATGTTATTTGCCAACGGAGTGGTATTATCCAAATGTTAATTGCTATGACCGAAGATTCAATCCATTATCAATACTGCTACATATGATGCATGGCATTTTAGGCTCTAATCAAAAGCTCATATACGTTACTGTTATTATCCCCGCTAACACGCTTCAACATTTCGAAGCTTCGACGACTTCCTAAGAAGTCGATCCGTTTGAAAATCGCATTCCCGCCGCGTTCGGCCGTCTCTTTGCTCGAGTACGCCGCTCGAAGCCACCCGGCATGCCTCGAGTCCGTGTGAATAGCGGCCTCTATCTCATGACCCGACATGTTCTCCTACACAACAGCAGCAATGCATGCAAACAAAGGATTCAATCCATTATGTAATATTTGAACATGTTGTACTAACCATGTGCCAATGGCTCGAGTCATACCAGATAAAAGGTATAGATATAGTCCAAAACCTGCAAACATGTAAAGCCGTTGTCGCTGAAAAATGTCCGTGCAGAAGGTCCCATCTCGGAAAAGCGGTCGACGGGAAATAGTATGGTCAGGAAGTGGTTTTTGAATATCAACTCGTTTTTCTCGCTGCGAATAAGTTGCGGAGCAGATAATCGTAAGACATGAAAACGGTAACCAAATAAATGAGACAAATCTCATAGTAGAGAGAATGAAGACCTTTCTGTAAGAGACCGAGTTGAGTTCGTAAATGAGGCCCCGGAATCCTTGCCATCTCCATTAGCATCAAAGAATTCCGATTGATGCTCACTAGCATCTCCGCCACTACAAGAGTCTGTGAAAATTGAAGCGGTTGAAGTTGGCTCAGATATTGACCAGCAAATCGAATCCAGAAGACTGCTCGGGCTTATCGGCCGAATTGGGATTTGACAAGTCTGAGAAGCAAACAGATGTTCAAGGAAATGCAGTAATTCATAATAATAATAATAATACATTTAAAATCATTCCACTGAAGTCTTCTTTATAGATAAATAAGCATGTTCCATAAACACGATTGTGCTTGAGCGCTCTCACACATATATCTGATGAAGCGGTAATAATTCGTTTGGCTTCTGCAACTCGCGTTGCATGAATGCCGTAAGATAAGACCCCTCCAAGTCCAAGTTTACATGCTATGATATGAAATGTAGGAATAACCGATTGTCAAAAACGGACAACTTAATCGAACTCCGTTTTGAGCTAACCCCGTTAGTACCTTCAAGTTTACTTCCAGAACAAGGAATGGTTTCAAATGGCCGAAGCTCTTATCGGACGAGTTAAGCCGACATTAGAATGAAACCCAAAGGGCATATACATGATTAATCACTTACCTGCATTCGACGATTGCGACGATTTCTAACCCCGGTTTTGGCTAAATGTACAATCTGCTTCCTTTCTTCATGGCTTGCATTAGTTCTGAAGCTCGGAGTATCTTGAGAGAAGTTAACCGCATTATTTTCCTATTAAAACAACAGATAAGCATAAAACTAAGCTGAATGTATTTAGCAGAAACTGATGAGTTGACATGGAAAAGGTCCAATACTCAATCGCTTAAGGAGAAAAAATCAGTTTCCGAATCCATGCAAGAATGAGCTTATGAATAGGAGAATTTATCATAGATAAATCATCAATCATTGCTAAACTATAATCTTCCGTTCATCCATCTACCTCCGAATTTGTTTCTAATGATCGAATCCATTTTGATCTTTCTGATCCAATTATTCATTCTTGATCCTATTCAGCATCACAGGAAAGGAATACCATGGATGCTTTGATATTGTGAAATCTATTTTCTTAAATGAGTTTTCAAGTGCCATAAGAATAAAACAGTACCTCTCCTGCAGTGCCATTCCGAGAAGTTTCGAGAAACGTTCCAATCTGCCTAGCCAAATCGGCAGACATGTGAACAAGTCTCGGCACAAATCGATCCTTCGATGTTTTCAGGACCCACAACGGCTGAGACATATTAAATATCAAATCAGTTTAAGTATAACAAAGCATAGATTATTCTTATAAGTTGTCACGCATGATTGCATTTTGTTGGTGATGACCACGGCAAAACAGGGAGAAACGAAAACAATGTAAGAATCAAACCCATCATGATGATCGCACAAAATGCAATGCAGAAGAACTCACTGTAACAATGTTGTTAGAATGGCCGATATATCGATGGATAGAATTCCGTTCACACACTACATGACTTGCACTACAACCGACAAACCATCGATCTACAACTGTGGCCCCTTCTTTAGATGCTGCCTCAAGAACCTATCAAAGTGTTAAATCTCTCAAGGAGTTGCTAAAAGCAGGCATTTGAGCATAAGTAAAATGATGAGTTAATTACTACAGTTACATTTGAGCATAAGCAATATGTGAGATGTTACCTTATTCCGTAGCTCATCTGAAATATCGGAATCTATATACAGGGTATGACCAGACAGCATCGAGTACATACTATTTTTCGGGTCACTTCTAGAAAATCTTGCATGTTGTTTTTCTACCATGTCAATCTTCTTAGCATCATGAAAACCGGAAGGAAGACATGAACTTTCCGAAGCAGTAGGCACAAGCCGGTTCAACTCATCTACGCGTGTGCCATGATCTCCAACACCCTTCACAGTATAGAGTGATTCACTTAACCTTACTGCAGTAAATGCAAAAAGAAAAGGTGATTCACTTACCTTTCTCAAAGCGCCTTAACTAACAAAGATGAACACTCTTCTGTCTTTATCAAAATTAAGAGAGAAAAAAGTCAGTTGGGGATTGCGATTAAGAGTTCGAAAACCGTCACTTAACAATAACCGGATGCTTCATAGACGACCATATCAGTAAAGCATATAACATTGTATTTCTGTAGCTGGTAGCATAAGGTATCATATTCTTATTTCTAACTCTAGGGAAGCATGAACGACGAACACAAACATATCACAATGGGGAACCATGAATCAAGAAGTATCCTAAACTTACCATTCATCTTGACGCTGTCCACAAACCATCCAAGTGTAACGACGAACAGGCTGTTTCTCGATCCGTGTTTAAGAGCATGATCAAACTTACGTCCGCTAAAGCTGTAACTAAGATTAAGGTCAACAGAACTATTGCACCAGTAGAAACAATACACATACATCCTATATGAAATGTTACCATCATCATCATAAACATACTATTTGTTATACCTCCGGAGATACTCCTCCGCGAGCAGCAACCCCTCCGTCTATCAAAGCCTCCGGAGAAACCTATGACGAGGCCTCCGAGATCATCCTCACCATAAACCCTTGACAAGACCATTCGTCTTCTTCACCACTCTTCTTGGGCTTAATACCCTCCAAACTCTCTCTCTTCGAGCCAGACTCATTTAAGACCCGTAGCTCTCCAAAAAAAAAACCGACTATGACTCTCCGCCCAAATCAAAAGGAATAAACCGCGTACCACCACCTCCTACAGCCCCATAACCTCACACTTTACAATCAACACTATTCATCCTAACTTTGTCAAACATACCAAATCTAATCTCACCAGCAGACTCAATCCAAAAAAAAAAACTAATGGTGAAAGGGCATCCATGTCATGTAAACGGCTCCATCAACTTCAAGAATCAACAATTTAGACTTTTGAGATACAAGAAATAGAAAGAAAAATTCAACACAATCCAAACATAAGACTTTTCAACCAATTCTTTAGCCAAGTTTCAGGTGATGCCAAAATTTAAAGCAATTTAAAAAAAAGAAATAAAAAAGGATATTTGAACCACCAGATGGGTACATTGAGGATGCAAGCTTGCACTATATTGACCACCTAATCTCTCAGTTGCTTCCATAACTTGTTTCCTTGCTTCTGAACAAATCAAAAACAAACCCAAAATTTTAACATATAATATAGGGAAAAAAAGCTAGGTTAAATCAAAATTGAAGTTCCCAGATTCAATTACACTCAAACAACAGTGCACTGTAAAAATTACCCAGACTGATTAAACAAGACGACCAACCTTTGGACAAGCCAGTGACGCAAATGACCAGACCGGAGAATGGACCGATAGATCGAACCGGCACCGGTTCCGGTTCATGGCCGAGAGAAGCAGCAGCAACAGGGGACAGGGACATTGGTTCGAACGCCTGGGAATTTGTATTTGCTGATGGCGCTGAAGAAGAGAACCCAACGAACAAATTTGAACAGCCTCTGCTATTTACCACTTCCACCCTGCTAAGACCACCCACGCTTTCCTCTCATTCATGTCGAAATTCCAAGCGAGATTCAAACGTTAAAAAGAAGGAAAACGAAGAGAGTAAAATGAATTTGAAGGATGCCCAAAGAAAGAGAAGACTTTATATATATATATATATATCTATATATATATATCGAAAAACAAGGTGAATAAAATAAGAACAATGGCAGGAAATTGAAGGGAAATGGGAATCGGAGATTGAAGACGGACCCAGGATTGTAATAATTCAACTTTCAAAATTTATATAATAATGAAGAAACTTGATATTTTAAAGATTTAAGAAATTTAATGATTGTTTTGTACTTTACCCTAATTTATTAGTGTTGTTTTGAACACTGGTCACTTCGAAGCTTGCAGTCGAAAAAGGCCAGCCATTTTAGGTCATATTATTGGATTAGACCCTGTACCATGCTTATATTTGTGAAATTAATTCATGTACTGTAATTAAGTTATTTTTAGTCTAGTATTTTCACATGTTTGGTTATTAAATTATTAGTTTTGGTCTATTATAGTGCATAAGCTTCCCTTTTTTTTTCAAAAATCATACTTAAAATTTATTTTTTATTTCATTTTAGTATCCATTCTAAATTTAACATTAAGTATTAAAAAAGTGAAGTTTAGGTACTAAAACAGATCAAAACTGATAGTTTAGGTACTAAGCATGTGAAGTTTTTAATTGTGGGTACTAAAATGAAAAAAAACTAAATATTATGTATGATTTTGAAAAAAACTAAAAGTTTAGATACTAAAATAGATCAAAACTAATAATTTAGGTACTAAATACATAGTTTACCCTTAGTTTTTGTTGTCACGCGACTAATGAAGTTCTTCTATCCACAGTCTCAGAAGCCCATTTTGAATCGAATTTCCAATTCCATTCATTTATTGAAGGACTAAATGGTATATGAACTTCGTTTCAAGATTCAATTTAGTACTTAAGTTCTTTTATCCAAATTGGTACTTGATCTTTGTCTCAATGTTAAATTAATACTTTAACTTTTATTTTGATCCAATTAGAAACGTGAACTTCATTTTCTGGTTTAAATAGGTGTCTCAACTTGACTTCATATTTCAAATACATCATTCATTATAAGTAACATTTTGAAAAGAAAAACAAATTGATGTACCAATTCGAGTCAAGAAATCAAGTTAAAATACTTAATTTGAATTATAGAAAATTGGAAAAAAATACATCAAAGGCCTATGTACTCTTTAAAAAAATTCAGTGTGGTCCTTGTATTATTTTTTTTCAATGTGACGCTTCAACTCAGAAAACACAAACCCAATGTGACATTTTAACCAACGTTTTTTGGCGTTGACCATTTTAGTGCTGATGTGACTGCCACATCACCACTGTGAACTGTTATGTCAGCATTGTAACGGTTAACGACGAAAAACGTTGGTCAAAGAATCACATTACGTTTGTTTTCAAGTTGGAGGACCACATTGAGAAAAAAACAATACAATGGTCACATTGATTTTTTAAAAAAAGTTCAGGGCCTTTGATGACTTTTTGCCTAAAAATTTTACGTGCCAATTAAACCTTAAAATCAAATTTAAAATATATTTTTATTAAGCTAAGATGATTACAAAATAATATCTATTTTAAACACTCTTAACGATTCGATAATAAACATGTTTTATTCACGGATGCAAGCCATTTAAGGGTTTATATATATATATATATATATATAATTTTAGCTCTATTTGTCTTTCGCTACTAGTTTAATTACTCTGCTATAGTTACTAGTATTTAAACTTAAAATTTTTAAGAATAATAATAATTTCTTTAATTATCGAATCGAGTCGAATAAAAAAAAATTAGTTATTCGAGTTGACGAGTCCTATTTCACAACTCGGACTTGATATGAAATTTTTTCGAGTCGGATTTATAAAGTTCGAGTAAAGTTGATTTTTTGAGTTTTTATTTAAATTTAATTTTAAATATTTATAATATTATTTTATTCTAATTGAAGTGAATTTCTATAACCATATATACAATACAAATATATTTATTCATTTTTTTCCGTATATGATATACATATGTCATACAAAGTCCAAGGACTTGACTCAAACTTGAAAATAAATCCACTAATTAGTAAAAATTTTGAGTTATTCGAGCTGCATTTTACAACTCAATTTGAATTTGAATTTTTTTAATCGAGTCGAGTTTATGGAATTGCAACTTGAGTCAATTCGAATCGGAAAATTTAGTTTTTAGAATCGAGTTGAGTTTTGCTCACCCCGATGTATGAAGGCTCATTATGGGGGTAACCCTCCCAATCCATATTGTTCCATACACAAAACGCTAGGATTTGAACTCCTATCCTTACTTAAATCTAATATCTCATCGCACTAGATTAATTGGTTTTTCTTTGTTTTATTTAATGTACTTCAATACTACTAATAGATTAGATTAAGAAGTTGAATTTGGGGTGGTTAGGCTACACGGTTTATAGGGGTGACCCATCCCTAGAAAAATGCCAGTAGAGAGAGCTTTTGTAATAGAATAAACTACACAAATGGTCATTAATATTTGAGTAAGTTTTTGTTTTCCCCACTAAAATTATAAAAGTAAGAAATTGATCATTAACGTTATTGATTTGTAACAAAATGATCATTTTATCATTATTTCCGTTAAATTGATGACTTGGCGACGCTACTGAAATGGTTGATATTTAATTTCACCCCTAAATTACTACAATATAAAATTACTCTTCAATGACTTATTCGATGTTTTAGTAGTAGTTTAGGGGTAAATTTTAAACATTTTATTAACATTTTCATGTCATCAATTTAACGGAGATGATATTAGAGTGATCATTTTGTTACAAATCAATAATTTTAGTGACCAATTTACTTTTGAAACTTTGGTGGGGGAAATTAAAATATATTCAAAATATTAATGACCATTTGTATAATTTACCCTTTATAATATTAGGAAATCGGAGTGATTCAGACGGTACATTGACATTGGTGATGGATTCACCAGAGTGAACACATAAATTATTATTATTTTAGATAATTATCTATTTATTTAGTTACGTCCACCTCATATAAAAATTTTATGTTATTAATATTTATTAGTGACAACATTTGTAGTGTTTAGAATTTTTTTATCAAGTTAAATTTACAAATATATATATATCTTCCGTCTGAATTTGAACTGAACCGAAAATTATACATCTTCTACCTAAATCTGACTTAATCAAAAAATATATCATTCAACAGAATTCGATCTGATCCGATCTAACCTAAATATAAAATAAGAATTTAGTTAATAAATAATAGATAAATGGGTATTATAGTAATTATCCATAAATTAATTTGAAAAAAAGTACACATTTACCTTTGGGTTAGATCAGATCAGGTCAGAGTTTTTTGACACTCCACCCGAACTAACCTCACTCATTTAAAAAAATCGAGCCGAACTCTTTTTTTTTATTAAAAATATAACCTTATTGAATCAGATAAAATCAAAATCTATCAATTTCAGATTAAATTATCATTCCTAATTAACACCAACTATGTATTAATAATATCGATTCACAGTAAGCCTTAAACTCTTCATTAAACTGGATCAACATTTAATGACGTTCCATTCGTTTTGAATTTATATTAAATTTTAGGATAAAGTTTCATTTTGACTTGTCATGGTCTCATACGAATAAATAATTTTTTTTGACAAAATAGAGAAATTATATATACATTATTGTAATTATTTCTAAATATATAAATATGATTCCGACTTTTTATTTCACAAAAGTCACTATGACTCAACCCAAATATGATTTATTTCAAAATAACCCTACATGGTTGAATATAAATTATAATCAAAACTCTTCGCTTAGGTATTTTTTTCATCCTTATTGATCGATGGCGACATTAACTTTAATGTTAGTTGTCGACCGTCGGTATTCTTTATTGTCTTTTTCTTTTCTATATCGTATCTTTATTATTTTTTTCAATAAATTTAATTGTTGCATTTTTCATCTATCTTTATGACACGTGTTCTTATGTTTTTTTGACATATTTTTCGATTCTTTGATCTTTTTTTTTTTGTTTTTTTTCTAAGGATTGATTTGACATCGCCACGACTGATCAAGATTGCGCTTATCTGATATCTTGTTGATCTGCCTTGCTTTAGACCCTCAGGTTGGATTTGGACACTCGATTTGCGTTAATGGATAGTTTTTCATGCCGCTCGAGTCTGATTTGTGATTTGTCGGTGTTCTTTCAATAGTTTGATCTCCTTTTGTAGTTTATTTGCCAATGCGATCAGATCTGTTTGTATTTATCTTTATTCGAGTTTCTTGGTTAGATTTACTTTTTCCTTGTATAATCCTTATGTGATCTTAAATTGTTAATTTTATTTCAATGATTATATGAAATTTTCCTAATTACGTGCTTAATTTACGATAATAATTATAAATTTTTTATTGTAATTTGAGATATTTTTTATTTTGAATAAAATTAATTGTTTCTATTAAAAAAACTATCCATTAAAACCCAAAAAACAATAATCGGTTTATTTGGGGTCTATAAACAGAAATAAACGGACCAATACCAATTACATGTAAAGGCCAAACTCCCTTCGATATTTTACATCAAGTGTTTTAATTATAATTTAATTTGTTTAATCGTTATAATATTTGACTAACTAAGGTAATTTTATATATTTTTATTTAATTTATAATATTTTTATAATAATCAACTTATTAGAATAAAGTATCTACTTAAAAATTTTATAACTCAATTAACAATCTGAAACGACTGTACATATAGAGTGTGAGGGTATAGGAATGGCAACCGGGCGGTTAGGGCGGGTTTTGCTCGCCCTGTCCCTGAACCCAAAATGAATTTTCATTCTCGACCCCGACCCGATTCCCGTCGGATTTTTTATCGGGGCGTCTCCGTCGGGGATTTTTTTTGCCCCGTCCCCGAACTCGACCCGAAATATTATACTCAAACTCGAACCTGAAAATATTATATATATAATTAATATATAAATATAAAATATTTATATATATATATATAATCGGGGCGGAGATACATTGTCCCGTCCCTGAACCCGACCCAAAAAAATCCCGATAACCTACCCGACCCAAACTTGACCAGAATTTAGGTTTCCATGGGTTTGGGTCATTCTGCCATCCCTATGAGGGTATTTTGTTCCTCCAAAATATTGGATTTAATAATAATTTAAGTCTCTATTAATTTAAATTTAAATAAACTTAGACTTTTTCTCTCTCTAATTTTTTAGAATAAATATTTAATAAATCTCAATTATTTTGGACTTAGATACTCTCTCCCTCATAATTAGGGGTGACAATCATGTGGGAAAAATCGAAAACTGTGGAGATTTGAATCGACAGTGATGGAGAATAACCGAAATCTTCACCCATGGGGATGTCGATGGGGATAGGGGAAGTTTTATCCCCGAAGCTCAAATGGGATGGGGACGAGGATTGCTATATCTGAACTGTGTGGATAATCAAACCGTACCCGTGCGAATAACCGTGAGGATCCTCGAAAAATAACCGTATAAATCCTCGATGTTTTACAAAAATAACCGTGGGATCCCCGAAAAATATTCGTGAGATTACGTGTTGCCACTGTTACATCTCAAAGGAACTAAAATTAAAGTTTAGATCTTTTCTCATTTAATATACAATAATTTGTTGAGATTAAAAATGGTTAAGATTAAACATATATGATATATCTTACAAGTTTTAAGTGTTGTATTAATTTCAAAAATATTTATTTATTTTTTAGGATAGAGATTAATCTAAACTCGTAGGGATCCGTAAGAGATGGGTACAGAGATAAAAAAATTCCTTGAAACATATAGTAGACCCCACCCCACCCTTACTCATAATATTTAATTTTAGCTCGTCTAATATATACACTTTGTAAATATTATTGCTTGAATTTAACGCATGTAAAATAATAATAATAATAATAATAATAATAATAAAAAATAAATAAATAAAAGATGCGTACAATCACATTCAATACACGTGACATTAAAATGCATAAAACCAAAATTAGCTCCCCAATATTTATCAAAATGATCATTTTATACTCTATTCTATTTTTTGGAGTATTTTCGTCCCAACGTTTTATTTTCAGGGAAAAATATCCATAATATTTGACAGAATAATCACTTTGTCCCTTATTCTTTTTTAGGGGGCATTTTAGCCCTCAATGTTTCATTTTAGGTTATAAAAGGCTCATATTTAGAGCGTTAATCGTATGTTAACTAATGATTTTCATCTATAGAGGGAGCTTTTTGCCTCAAAAGTAAAATGTTGGAGGGGCCAAAATGACCATTTTACTAAATGTTGGGGGCCATTTTCGATATTATTCCCATTAAAAACTAGCAAAGATGAAGGACCAAACTATGTCAATTAAAAATAGAAAGATCAAATCTCATATTTTAGTCATAATAAAAAAAACTGGATGTCCCTTGTTCCCATATGTAATGGGGTAAGGGGGAGGTAAGATAGTAGACTGCCCCCAACACTAGGTTGAGAGCATCTTCCGTAGGAGACCTCCAAATTATGAAATGCCCTCCATGAGACTCGATCCCACGACCTCAAGATTAAGAACCTTGTGTTTTACCAACTGAGCTGGATGGTCATTTTATATTTTAGTCATAATAAAGGGACTAAAACATGTATTAAAAAAGGACTAAAACAAAAGTTAGACCTTTATGTGTGGAGGAGGGTACAAGACAGGATGTAAGAAATGATTAACAAATGCTGGCGTGGTGTAGTCAATGTAAGCAATGATCGCATGCTTTGAAATCAAATTTTAATTCTTCCATTACTCAATGTTTAATAAATTAATCAAATGTTAATTTTTATTTTCAATTTTGACACACTTTGAAGTCCTAGATTCTTCAATATTCAAATTTAGTACCAAATTTAATTTTCTATATTTAATTTTTTATCAAATTAATCTTATTTAAAAAAAATAAAAATGTTGATGAAAATATTAAATATTTAACAATTTTGCATTTTAATTACATTGTCAAAATTTAAGTAAATATTATAGAAAATATTATTTAAATGGATGGAAGTATTAATTTATATACAATACTTTAAATTTTAGGGATTAATTTTAAATATCAGTCATAGTTTATAAACCTATTGGACAATTAATGCATTTTACTCTTTTTTTTAAATTGTATTGAATAAAATTCTAAAATTATTATTTATTAATTTATACTGTGACCTGAAAAATATATATCATTCATTTGATTATGGCCAGATCCGATATAAAATAAATATTTAATTAAAAATTATAATTTTTTAAAGAAATTATATTATTATCTCAATTTCAGATCGGTCAAAGCTTTTCCACCATTCACCCTCTATCCAATCCGACTCGACCTTACTCCCTTAAAAAATTCGAGCTAACTCGACGCATATTCAATTTTTTTATATAAAAAAATCAGATCCTATCAAATCAGCTTGGATAAAAACCGTGGGTTTAGGTTAAATTTCTCCCTCTATGCATATTGCTGGGGGAAATCATGAATCTGGCAGTTAAAATTCGCCAAATTCCCTCTATATATGGGAGGAAAAATATGGAGGACTAAATGAGATATTTTTTACTTTAGAAGTTCCAAAGAAACAATGAATGCTGTGGAAAATCGTCGCCGTCGCCGTCGCCGTCGAGATCATCGTCGACGTTATCGTAAACCGGCGGTGGATAGAATTGGTCTCCGAGGCCCGGAAAAAAGCCATAGTCGGACATCCCTTGGTTGGTATCCAACATGCTCAAAAACGACGACCAATCCTCCACCGTTTCATTGCTCTCCGCCACTTGTATTCCCGCACGACCCTGATCTGAAACCGACACCGACACTGAAACCGAAGGAGACGACGTGTACTGTTCTGTTTTCATTCCGGCATTGTTGTTGTTATCGAAGGAGGATTTGTTGGCGAAACTAGACGCGAAGGCTTGGATCTCGGGCGGGCTGAGCGACCGTTCTCCCGCTATATCCGGAGGGTTGTCGGGGAAGTTGAACTTCACCCCATCGCTACCGCGCAGACAATACTGCGCGGCGTCGAACGCCCGAGCGGCGAGTCGTAAGATCCCAGCCAAATCCGCTCGCGACTGTTGGGCAGTCGGATTTCGGACACCCACTTCCCCCATTTCCGCTTCCGTACGCCCCTGTACTTGGAAGAACCACCGCTCGGTTCGCCGCGAGCGGGGGATTCCGGCTGTGGCTTCACCATGAATGATCGTTACCGGGAAAATGGTTTTTTTTGTGGAATATCTGAAAGAGATGTGGATAATGAAAATGGCGGCTGTCTGAAAGTTGTATATATAGGTGTCGGGGACGTAGGCTTAGTGCTTTTTGTTTGAAGGGATCTAAGCGTGTTGAAGAGGAGTAATGAGAGCGGACACGTGGCAGTCTTTTGGTGGGCCATGGCAGTTTAAAAACGCGGTAGAGACCGTACGTGAAAACCACGTGCATTTATTATTTGGCTGTTTTCGCCTTCTAAAATGTCAAATTTGAATTAAAAATGAGTTTTAATAACAATAATATTTTTTAGAAGTAGATGCATGATATATTTATTTTTCAGAAACAGCAATGACGTGTTAAATACAGATTGAATAAATACAATCATAATTTTTATAAGTAAATTATAACAATGATCTACTAGTAATAGTAAGTAAAAATGTAAAAGGTTAAGGCAACGACGTACATAAACAAATCACTCCAATGACCCCGAGCACCAATATGGAGGAGAAAAATTTGAAGAAGATTCAAAACGGACAAATGAAAAAGCGATCTCCCCTTAACAGTAATCCCATTCGACATAGTTATTCGATAACCAATGGATCGTCATTGACAAACGAACAAAGAAACCAGACATCAGAAAAACAACCAACCATGAAAAATTTGATCAAATTTGATCTAGAACCTTAAATGACTATTATATCACAATCATGTGTTAATATCTAGCTTAAACAACCATCAAAATTTTTAACGGAAAAGGTAGGCATGTAAACAAACATAATGTTCAACGAATAGTTCATGAAACGTTCGTCGGAAAGTTCGTTTATGTTCGTTTAGTTAAATAAACGAGCACGAACAAAGGGATCGTTCTTTCATTTATATTTATGAACATTTGATAATTTGTTTGTTTATGTTCGATAATCTATTCGTTTATGTTCGTTTACATTTAATAGTCCATTAGTTTATGTTCATTCGTTTAATTAAATTTATATTTATGACCGTTTATTATATTCTTTTAAGATTTTTAATTTGGTTGAAAATAAAGTTATATTTTATGTTCGTTTATTATTTAAACAAACGAATTATTCCTTAATGAATGAACACAAACAAAAATTTTTGTTCGTTTATTCGGCTAAAGTTAAACGAACGAACGAACGAACATGAATATATCCTCGTTCGTGTTTGTTCGGTTCGTTTACATGCCTAGGAAAAGGACGAATTTGGAACATAATGAATAGTCGGGAGATAATTTTATAATTTTTAATAGACGAAAGACTTAATAAAGTAACATGCTATAATCGGAGGATCATTTTGTAACTTTCAATAATCAAGGGACTTAATAAAGAAGTATCCTACAGTCAAGCACCAGAAATGCCAAGAGTCTAATGAAATTTGTTTGATAAAAATCATAATATTATGAATGCAACAAATTAGATTAAAAAATCGTTTTTATGTTAAATTTTTATAATATTTAATTTATATTTATTAATAAAAAAAAATCTTAAAAATTTTATATCCGAGTCTAATGAAGCGTGTCTCCTTTGTTTTCATTCAGAAAGGTAATGGAAGTAGTGTACATATGTCGATGATTCTAGAATTACAGCTACATGTCTCCATCTTTATTGTATGTTTTTAATTTATAATAGGTTTATCGTTAAAATAAGTGTTTAAATTATACTCAAAGTTAATTTTTGGTGTTTAAAATTTTTTTCCGTTAAAAATAGGTATATATTATTTTCTACGTTATACTTGGGTGTTTATTTTTAAAAAATTATTAAATAACACATATCACGTATAGATTAAAAAAATTAAAATTTAAAATATATATAAAAAATATAAACATGACACATGTCACTTAACGAGTTTTTAATAATAGACGTCTAAAAATGTGACTCACTAATCCCAATCGTGTCGGATTTATAAATATTCGTGAGGGTGAGTCCACATTGATCAGTAACACAAAATTTTTGAAAGGACGAACAAAATTAAAATTTCAGGATGAGCATTATCAATGAAATACGAAATTAATTAAAGAAAATTCGAATTTTAAAATAAACACGTGCTCCCCTGAAGTATATGTAGCTCCGACACTGGGTCCCAATCTCAATGGTGCACCTAATTTTTAGGTACAATTAGGACCAATGTGATGATGAACCTAAATCTCATGATGATTTTTGAAAGCCTAAAGTTAGTTGACTAATCTGAAAAGGAATATATTTATTTCATTTCAAATGGTAGAAATTTAATCAATTCAGATCAAATATCGTAAAAATTTATTATAAAGGGAATAAATTTATTTTATTTTATTCATAACGTAAAGATTCCAATGCTGAATAAGAAAGATTAATGTGAAATATCAATGAATATATCACAATTCCAATAAGATCATCAATCATCTAGACATACATGTATTCGCCGCCACGAACCGCATTCGCAGCTCCTTTCCTCTCTTCTTCGGCCTCCTTCTCCCGCTCCTTCCGGCTCTCATACTCATGATCATCCGTCTGCAGCTCGTATCTGCAAATCGGGCAAGAATTGTGCTCGTCCTGCTCACGGAAACAGTTCGATTAACCCTGCATCAACACTAAACAAAAAGAAACTCATGGAACATAAACTTACCAGCCATGGCTTTAGGCAAGGAGGATGGAATGTGTGCTTGCAAGGCAATTCTTGCATCTTGTCGCCTATAACAAGGTTCTCCTTGCAGATTGCACACTCCGCATTGGACCCGAGCTTTGCCAGAATTTCTTCCGAGAGAGTAATTACCGGCAGCTTCGCGACAACTTCTTTACTAGCTGGCGGGACTTTCCGGACACCGGCTTCATTGTCCAATATCTGGAATATCGAAGGCCAAATCGTTCATATGCAACGCAAGTGCCAACATACAATCTAGTATCATGAACAGACAGATTCGAGAAGCATATTTCAAAGATACCTCTGGTATAACCGTATCGAGGTGATTAATAAGCTGCTCGAGCACATTGGCAGCGTTTTCTACCGTGACAACATTCGAGCCCGATCCCTCGGATGAATCGGCGGTTGCAGCGGAAGCAAAGGCAGTCATGAGATTCGATTGGACCAACCATTGGGGCTGTGGTGGTTCAGGATCCACAGTAAGATGCCCTTCAAAAAGATAACCTTTGGGGCAACAAAACAGAGATCAGTAACCTTCAATGCATAAAAAAAAATATTTGTCATAATACGCCATAGATGCATGTACTCCACTTAGGTTCAAATTTAGTCCCTATACTTCAATATTCGTTAAAATATAAACCCTCCAACATTTCTGTCTGCTCAAAAATTACAAAGTATTTATTAGAAAAATGATAAACTACATTTAATATCTAAATGAAGATACGAAAAAAAAGTAAACTACGCATTTAATATCTAAATGATTAGTTTTAGTCTGTTTTAATACTTAAACTTTTAATTTTTTTCAAAACCATACCTAACGTTTAGTTTTCATTTCATTTTAGTATCCGCATTAAAAACTTAACGCGTTTAGTACCTAAACTATCAGTTTTGATCCGTTTTAATACCTAAACTTTCATTTTTTTCAAATCTTAACGTTAAATTTGAAACGGGTACTAAATGAAACAAAAACAAAAGTTTTTAAAGGCAAAATACTAAAATGAAACAAATACTAAACTTTAAGTGTGAATTTTAAAAGAAATTGAAAGTTTAGGTACAAAAATAGACTAAAACTGATAGTTTAAGTATTAATTTACCCAAAAACTTTAAACTATACCAGAATTTGAAATTTCTAGTTTGCAATGTCAACAATTACACTAACATTTTAAACCTGAATTATAAGTACAAGGACTAAATATCTAACTTAGCTATAGTAAAGGGACCTACGACATAATAAACCAATTACTTCAGAGAAGGGGGAAAACTAAGGGATTTTCCCCCCTGAAACAAACCTCTGTTTTGGGAAGACTCAGCTAACGGGGCGGGGTTCTCGATTTCATTCAAGTGTTCCTTAGCCTGAGAAATGCAATTCTTCAAATGGTCCTTTTCAGCAGGATCAGAGACAAGGGATTCTAATCGCTCGAAAAGACGTAAACCGGCAAGCCAGAAGCCGGGAGCGGTGTATCTCGTTTTCAAAATGGTTGCGACTCGACAAACAACCGAATAAAACTGAAAATCAAGCCGACGAGTGTTGAAAATCTGATTATTTTTGTCAGTTCTGATTCGTAAAACCGAAAGAGAAATTAAGAAATCAATACCGATTTGCGAAGAGCGGGAGAAGCGGATGGGTAATGGAGTTTGAGAAGTGAATCGATGGCGGAAACGGACTCCTCGAATCTCTGTTTCTTCCCGAGCTGTTTCTGCAATTCCTCTAATTGCTGCTTCAAGCTTGAAGATTCCATTCTTTCTGAACCGTAATTAGATTATTGAACACGAAATTTCGTTTCAGCTTTGATCTGTTGGCGGTTGGTTTGGAAATCTGAATAGGATTTTGAGTTTTTTATTAGCATATTTCTTGGCGAGGGGGACAACAACGGTGGCGGCGAGGCCTTTGCTTTGATTGTCTAAATATTAACTTTAGTCCCTCTAATATGTTAAAGTTCGAAATTTAATCAGTGTCGTTTTTCTTAAAACTACTTTTATCTGATGCTCGATTAATCCAAATTCGATATTGTAAAATACTATTAGGAGAGTTGATCCTTTACATTTAAATTGTTTCATTCGTAAAATTAAAAATTTAAATAATTAATTTATTTAAATAATTTAACGTCTCATTTCATCAAACCAATTGATATTTCATGGAAGATACCTCAATAATTAAAGTGAATATTATTATCACTTAAGGTCTTGACTTGAGTAGTTACATCTGCATGTTAAGTACATTATTAACGATTAAGAAAGATTCTGAACAAATATCACCTCCGGCTAAAAAACAATCAACATTTTACCAAATGGAACATGCATGGGGATGGTAACGGGTTAGGTAGGTTTGGGTTTTCGATTAATAACTCGACCCAAAAATTTTGTATCCTCTACCTGAACCAGACCCGACTCGAAAATTATATATCCTCCACTTGACCCGACTCCATTCAAAAAATATATATATCATCCACTTGACTTCGACCCAACTCAAATTTTTAGAGTATAAATATGATTCGACTATATATAAAATAAGGAATTGATTAAAAGATATTTTTTAAAGAAATTTGCATTATTATCCCTAGGTCAGATTAAATTTTTTCACCTTTTACCTGAATTTGACCTAATCCGACTTGGATTGGGTTAGGTCGGAACCCGTCGGTTTCGGATTAAATGGTCATGCCTAGGGATGGCAACTCAACCCGAATCCGATGGGTTCCGACCCGACCCGACCCGATCGAGTCGGATTTTTTTTTTAAAAAAATCGGGGTCGGGTTTTTTTTAAATGTACTGTTCGGGTCGGGTTTAGGGTGAAAAAAATCCGACCCGACCCGACCCGAAAAATATATATAATTTTATCCTATATATTTAGGGATAATTACAATAATGTCCCTCCATATATAATTTTTTTCAATTAAGTTACTGTTTTCATTGAATAATTTTTTTTTATTATTATTTCGGGTCGGGTCGGGTCGGGTTTCTAAGTCATATATTCGGGTCGGGTCGGGTCGGGTGAAACCTTAATTTCGTCGGGTCGGGTCGGGTCACGGGTGAAAAACCCTTTCTTCTCGGGTCGGGTCGGGTGGCCCAAAAACCCGACCTGACCCGACCCATTGCCATCCCTAGTCATGCCTGCCTAGGTAGGCCTGGTTCAGGCCATTGGGTCCTAATTTCAAAGGCCCATTTTGAATGGGTCAACAATGCCCACAAAAAGAATTCAACTCTTCCAGAAAGGCTGTGAAAGGGAAACGGCATCTGGGAAAACAAAAGAGTCAAAGAATCACGCAAAAGAGAAATGGCTGATTTGTTTATAGGCGTCGTATCGCAGTCGTCTCTTCTTCATCTTCACCCAAAGATTGGACAATTTCAAAGGCAACAGCTCTTTAGCAACTCCGGCCACCCCAGATTTGCGGTGGTTAGCAATCGTCAGCTACACTTCAAAGTGTCGACTTTAGCTGGTGTGGTGTCTTCTGATTCAGAAGCACCCACGATCGTTGCCAACACCTTCGGTTCCGAAAAGGGAGGAATCGACATCGAAGTTGACACGGGAAACGGCGGAGGGGACAAGTTTGACGACAGGAGCGGAGGCGGCGGCGGTGGAGACGATAGTGGGAGTAAAGGAGAAGAGGAGTTCTCTGAAGACGGTGGGAAGAGAAAGATGGCTTTGTCTATGTCACAGAAATTGACTCTTGGCTATGCTGCTCTCGTCGGAGGTAAACTTCTTGATCCGGCTATTTTATTTGATTTTTGGGTTGATAATAAAATAAAATTGGGGATGATTTTAGATGGATATTGGAATTGCAAATGTGCAGATGTTTCATTTTGACTTGGGGGTTTTCATTTTTTTTTGTTAATGTGTGTGTATATATAGTGGGTGGTGCTATGGGCTATATGAGGAGTGGCAGCCAGAAATCGCTTGCGGCGGGAGGATTGTCGGCCGCCGTGCTCTATTATGTTTATACTCAGCTCCCCACAAATCCAGTGTTCGCCTCGTCCATTGGGCTTGGTAAGTTGCTATTTTCTTATGTTGTTGGCATTTTGGTGTTGTCATTATGTTGTTACAAATGATTAGTTTACATATCAAGTGATCAGATTAGTAGATGTGCATGCCATAAGATCGATTTTCTTGCTTTTGAGGGAAGGAAAGGCGTGAGGGAGGAAGAGGAAGGGAATGATGTTTGGTTTTATTGGAGAAGAAACAAATGAGTGATATGAAGTTCTCTTCTATGGAAGAGGTAGGGCTTGTCAGTTGTGTTGAACTTGCCATAAATGCTGAATTCCGGTTTGCCCTTTTGTTATTTTTAAGAGCGTCGCTCATGTGGGAAGGCGAGAGCACGAAAGAGGAAAGGTATGGTGCTCAGTTTTATTGGGTGAAGTCTAAAGTTCTTCACCATGGTGGTTTATGTTACCTCTCAAGTGATGAGGTTAGAAGAGATGGTGCCTGTCGATTAGTGTTGAACTTGCCATAAATGCCGAGTTCTGTTTTGCCCTTTTGTTATTCGTTAGATTGCTGATAAGTTTAATTTTTTTGCTTTGTGCTAAGGAAAGGTGAGAGAGGAAGAGGAAGAGTTTGTTGCTCGGTTTTATTGTTGTAAGAAAGAAAGAAAGAGGGATACCTCGATAGTTCTTCCCAACAATGATTTGTGTTTTTTTTTCACTTACTAAGGTATTACTTAACAGAGAGTACCAAACCCACCTTTAGATAGCATGCACTTGTGTTCTTTAGTATGAAACTTGAGAGAATTTTAACAGGTGCTTCTACTTGCTGACTTTGATAACCTTACTTGTAGGGAATAAGAGGTGAATCTTTTAAGTTCTTGTTCTAATGTTCATTTTAGATATGAGGCCATAAATAGGATTTATCTTTTCTCATTTATTATAGCTTCATCATGTTTATCCCCATTTTCATTAATGATATTTGGTTTGAAGGTATATCTGCTGCACTTTTGGGAGTGATGGGTTCCCGTTTCAAGCGGTCGGGAAAAGTCTTCCCTGCTGGTGTTGTATCACTTGTGTCACTTGTGATGACAGGGGGCTACCTACATGGCATCATGCGGAGTCTGCACTAGTGTGAAGCAGTAGTCTTGTTATTATAAAGCTATATATAATGCTTTGCTATGTCTCTTAACTTCTCAAGTTGTGAACTTCTTTTAGACCATCGCCATCGAGCAACGAGTTTCGACGCTCGGTTGCTTTTGTACTTGAATGCCTTTTCATCTTTGGTCATGTGATGCAGATTATGGTGGTGTTAGCCAATAAGAAACCTTGCATGTATTTTCAGTTTCGAAGTTTTGAGAATTTTGGAACATTATGCTTAATATAAAAAAGCATTGGTTGCAACCTTTATCAGTTACAAAATCACATACTTTTCATTCTCTATGCGGACATTCTTGTCTGAAACTTTCTCTGCCTTTAGGTTTTAGTTTGAATCAAAAGGCAATCTGATGAATCTGCCACATTATTTCCATAGCAAATGCTAACCTTAATCAAGTCCGAGTTTATTATCGACCGTCTGGAATCGGTCAGTCTGTACCATGAGGCCAAAGAATGACCATAACTCGGTTGCACCAGTATAACATATGCGTTTAAATGCCAACCTAGTTCAAACAATTCAATGATCTATGGATGCATAGGATGCTAATTGCGGAGAAATGTAATGCTAAATGTTCGAACACATCGCACACGGATTATCAATCTTCACATAACCAATATAACAGAGAAACCATACATGCATAGCATATCCTAGATAGCTAAGTTTGTTATATTAGAGTGTGTCCAGGTTTAGGAAACATCGAAGGTGCCCATGGAGGCACAGGGAAACTAAAGTGGATAGCCACACCCATCATAAGACCTGTTTAGTACTTGCCATCCGCATAACTCCAAAGGCAGATAAGATGCATTCCAGTGCACTTGGCATTTTACTGTAATAACTCGGCTAGGTTTTAGTTTTTATCATATATATATATAAGGAATCCTGTATGCTTAGCTTAGGCAACACGTGGAGCTTTTGATTGGAGCTCTTCTTGATGGACGGGTGACTTCCCAAAGCAGACTCTGGTGAAGTTGCAGCGCTGAGGTTGGCTTTGGCGTCATCACCCATTTTTGGCATCGATGGACTAGGATATGGGTTCTTGTTCACCAGCCTACAAAAGGGAACAGGGCTGGATTATTGTGCTCGGGGATGCAAGAGATAAAAGGGAAACATAACTGTAGTTCATATGGAAGGAGTACCTGTCCCGCCGCTTCTCAAGGAAACGCTGAAGGGAGTGTCTCCTTGCAAATGGTACTTCTGATCCGATTGATATCCACATAAAGTAATGCTATATTAGCTTACATGCAATACAAATGAAGCCAAGAGAAGTTTTAAGAGTTACCAACATGCAGTTTGCAACGAGAAGCCCTAGTACGAGGATACAACTGAGCCTGCGGCGATGCCAAGGTGGTGGCACCATCAGTTGTAGCGGTGGTAGCAATAAGCATAATCTCTTGCATCTGATAGAAATCTACCAAGGATAAGTTTTCGGATAAACCATCACTCTTGACAAAAGATGCTAGTAACATCTATGTTGTTAAGTAAAAGCCAACATTTTCCGCAGGAAATGCATCAAACACAAACTCTTCCGCTGTAGAAGATGGTGAGTTGGGACGGAGCACGATTTGGTGTATTTACTTCGTATTGCTCTTCTTTTTAAGTTGAGTCACTATGATTTCATGAACATCTTCCAGATTTTCATCAAAACAGAAACTATAAGATTTAGTGAAACTTATAGTTTTGATCCGTTTTAGTACAAAATTTAATTACAACGCCTCTTTCAAAGCCTCCAGCACACGACTGCAGAAAGCCCGGCTCCTTCCATTGCATTGATCGGAAATTTTCCCATACCACTGAGATTTGTTATCAGCCATTCATCCATCAGCATATTAAGGAAGACTGGGAGATCATCTCGAGAGATAAGCTACCTACAATCACCCAAGGCAAAGGAACATCGACGAAGAGCGTGGGACATATCCTCATCTTCGGACAAACATAGAGGATAACATGCCGATGTAGCAATGTGGTGTCGCTGCCTCTCTTCATTAGTTAGCAGTCTTCCATGAAGGGAAAGCCAAAGAAGCACACGAATCCTCTGAGGAACAGGGAGTAGCAACACTTTCCCCCAACTGATCGGTGAAACTGGCAACGTAGCAGGCAATAAAGCTTTGTATGCTGATTTAACACTAAATGAGTGGTTTACCTCCCATCTCCAACCCGGCAGGTCATCACCCAGTCCTAGCACCAGAGGACAAATCACAACAATTCTCGCACAAATAGCCCATGGAACGCATTCATTCAATTTCTCCCAGTCCCATGCACCAGACGGTGTAGTCATTGATTCCACCGGCATCGGATGCGGCTCTTCATTAAGTAAGCAATGATTCACCAAAGGCCCAGTTTCATCAAGCTACATGTCATGCCAAAAATCCGTTCTAGCCCCATTCCGAATATTCCAAAAACACGCTTTTATAGATCTCCTCCCACACATAGCTTAGACCCTTCCAAAGACGTGAGCATCGTTGTCGAGCAATGGTTAAAGGAACTTCCCCCCGTCTATCTATACTTAGCTTTTAGAACTTTAATCCTTAGTTTATCCTTTCTTTCGATAAGCTGCATGCCAATCTTCATGAGAAAGGCTTTATTTTGCCTTTCTAAATCCTTCAATCCCAAGCCTCCGGCATCAATTTAAGATCACATAAGGATCGTACAATGAAATATTAAAAAACCTAACCAAAACTCGAACTATGATAAATACAAACATATCTGATTGTACTAACAAAAAACCATAAAAAAGGATCAAACTATTAAAAGATTACTGACAAAACTGTAAATCAGAGTTGAACGACGTTAAAAAATTATCCACGAATGCATATTAAATATCCAAATTCTATCCGATATTCCAAAGTATGAAAGATTAGCTTGATAATAGATAATTGTCATTTTTATCTATCATGGTGATGTCGAATCAACCCTTAAAAAAGATGAACGAAAAACAATGACCAAATGATCGAAAACAAGCTAAAAGACGGGAAAATTTTACCATAAAGATAGATAAAAATATGTATAAAGGCATACTTATTAAAAATTTAAAAACAAGAGAAAAATAAAGATGTGATATAAAAAAGTAAAAGGGGTCGACAACCAACATCAAAGTTGGTGTCACCACCTATCAACAAAAATGAAAAGAACAAATATGAATGGCACACCAAAAATAAAAGAACCTTAAAAAGTATGATTTTTTTTATTAATTTGGAGAAGTACAAGATAATATATGTTCAAAGATAACTCTCAACTTCTTGACATTAAACTCTTACGCCCTGACATTCTCGGTGTTTAAACCTGAGTCGCAAGGAATAACAATAATTTATTTACCACAAAGATCACTTGATTCATGCAAAAAAAAAAAAACTATCTTAATTATACATTTAATTTATACTTATGATTGTAAACTATCATTGTAATTTTAGATTTTTTAACAAAACTAGTAGATTCTATTTGATTCAAAAAATATTTTAATTTTTTTATTAATTTAATCTTTATTTTTTGATATTATTTATTCTATTAATATAATCATTTGATTTGATAATATTATAAATAGATTAAGTCTATAAATTTTTAATTATAAATGATTAATTTTTTAGATTATTTTGAATTAAGATTGATTTGACAAAATATATATTTTTAGGGACTAAAATTATTATTATGATGTCATATTAGATAATTATTTTAATTTTAACAATGCAGTGAGATGTTTGTAATAATATCTTAATTAAATGTCTAAATTGTAACTTTTATAAAAACAATTGACCTATTTGTAACCAAATTGATAATGGAGTGACCTGAAATGTATTTTACCCACGTATATAATCATCGATTCAATTTCAACAACAATATCTTAATTAAATGCCTGTACAAGATACTGTCAAAGATTCTTTCAAGAAGATTAAGAATGTGCATCAATGACATAATCGGTTTCTTCCAATTTGCCTTCATTCCTAGCCGCCAAATCTTGGACTGTTCCTTTATTACTAATGAAGAAATAGACTATTGGAGAAAGAAAGGTCTTAAGGGAGTTGTGTTTAAGGTAGACTTTAGGAAGGCCTTTGACACAATGCACTGGCCAATTTTGCTTCAAATTATTGAAAAAATGGGCTTCGGGACGAGATGGCGTAGGTGGATTAACAGGTGTGTATCTTCGGCCTCAGTGTCGGTTTTGGTAAATGGTGTTCCTTCTGAAGAAATTTCGATGGCTAAGGGTCTAAGACAAGGCTGCTCTCTTTCCTATTTGCTTTTTAACCTGGTTGGGGAACTCCTCATTTTACAGCAAGTATAATATAGACAGCATAGGCTTGTTGTTCAATAATAGGATTCCAACAAGTATAATAGGAATGTGGTGAACAATCATTTCAAAAATGATGATTTTGGCTCAAGATATCATGTCTGCTTTCAAATTAAGGTGGGTAATGGTGAAAATATTTATTTTTGGCATGATGGTTGGAGTTCGAAAGCCCCTCTAAAATGCTTGTATCCTAGGCTCTTTATTCTCTCTACTAACCAAAATGGAAGATTTTCTAAGTTCTGAGAATTTGAAAATAGGGGCTGGATTTGGAACTGTGAAACGAGAAGAAAATTGAGTGACTGGGAATTGGATCAGTGGCTCGAGTTAATGTCCCATATTAATAAATGCAGTCTTGTGGAAAATGCGAGGGACTGTCTTTTATGGAGAGGAAGTGAAGATGAAATTTATATGGCCAAAACCTGCATTAAAACTTGCTTAAGCGATGATGCAACATATCAGTTTTAGAAAGTCTACATTTGGAAGGACTTGGTTCCACAAAGGTGGAGACATTCATGTGGCAGGTGGTTTATCAAAGGTTGGCTGTAAGAGCAAATCTTATTAGAAGAGGTGTCCAAGGGATTATGGACCCCCTATGCCCTATGTGTAACCAGGAAATGGAGACGTCCTCTCATTTATTCTTTTCTTGTAAAATTGCATAGAGGCTATGGAACAATTTTTTGCTTTTTTTTGGGAAAATTTCAGCAGCCCTGCCCGAAAATGTGTTAATTTCCTACAAGCCTGAGGGAATTTGGTTCCTCAATTGGCAATTTGGAGGTTTATTCCAGGGGTGGTTTTATGGACAATATGGAAAAGTATGAATGTGTTAGTATTCGATAAGGGGGTCTTATATGCAACTCAATTGTTCTTCACTTCAAGATTTAGATTGGCTGCTTGTTCCTTGTTAAATTTCCTAAAATTTCGATTTTAATGGACTCCCTTATAGGTACCCCTTCAGTTGGGGACTTGGATCTCCCCTTCTTAGGGTTTTTTCAAACTAAATGTGGATGCAACAGTTAAAGATGATTGGAGAGAAGGTGGCATAGGTGGTATCCTTAGAGACAATTCCAGTTTGATTTTAGGGACTTTCTCAGAACCGTTTGGTCCTGGACCTCTAGCTTTTCTAGAATTGATGGCTATTAGGACCGGTTTGGACTTCTTTGATGCTTCGAGTTGGAATTCTAAATGGCCCCTGATTATTGAAAGTGATAGTAAGATTTTTGTGGAATGGATAAAAAATCCGGATACATGTCCTGATAGGTATGCTATCATTTGCAAGGAATTAATGGAAAGAATCAGAAGCATGGAAGGAATTTTTCGATGGATTGCTAGGCCAACAAATTTGGAAGCAGATATGTTAGCAAAGGCTGAAATTGGATAGGGAGGAATTTTCTTTTAGGATTTGATCGATTTCCTTGGTGTAATAGTTTCTGAGTTGTCTGTTTCGACTATCTAATTGTACTAAACGTTTTGTAATTTTCCTTTATATCTTAATAAAATTTGAGGCACTCTTTTCCCCTTTCGCTTTCTACTGGAATACCTTTTGGTGTTCTAGTAATTATGAAGGAGGTTTTTGACAAGACCTCCATTTCCTATAAAAATAAATCAAGCTCTCCTAGTGGCTGATGCTTTTCCCTTAATCATCTACATTTGTTGGTTAAAATATTTTCAATTTTAAACCTGTAATTGTCAATGTTTTCTTATTCACACGGGAGCCTTGTGTGACACTCAGACGTACGATAATGTTATTGCAGATGATAAAATCAAAGGTTGGAAGCATAAAATCTGGATGGCAAAGTGTTTTCATGATTTTAACCAGAGTTTCAAATCGCGGTCGCGTTTTCGGTCATTTCGTCCTCTCCCCGGTGCTTTGAGTAACGTTGGACGTCGGTCTCCCAGGATACAACAACGAACGATCACAACAGTAAGCACATCCGTAGTGATTAGTCAAACACAATCTTGCATTTCTCTATCGCCGGAAAGAACGAATTTGGAAGGAACTTTCTAAGTATTATCATAATTCAACTTTGTGAATTGTGTCTCAAAGTTGTCTTTGTAAGTGTTGTGTTATGTCTTAGAATTGTGCCTCAAGTAGCCTATATATATAGAATGAGATGGATTGAAGGGTTAAGACCTTTCGACGAAAGTACTTAATCTTTCAATTAAAGGACTTATCCTTTTGAGAAAAAACGTTTAACCTTTTCATGAAAGGATTTAATCTTTTCATGAAGAGAATTGTTGAGTAGGTAAGATGATAGTCATAGTTTAAGGATAAAAATGAAACATTTAAAATTTTAGGGATCAATTTAAAACGAGAGTCATATGTTAAAACATGTGATGCAATTAACTCTAATTGTTCACTCTCTAATTTGAGTAACAAAACATTATGTAAGAAGATCTTCGTCATCGGCAGCTACTACTACTATACAATGTGATATGGACAACGTTGCTTCCGGTACTCAAAGCACGCTGTCTTCCAAAACTTTAGATTTCGAAGGCCGGCTGCTCCGATCATCACCCAATACGAAGAGATACCGGAACCTTGAATCAAAGGGTACGACAGTGAAGACTCGAGCACCGAGGAGCCTCCACTTATTGCGTGATAAACAGCTCCTAACCATGGAAGCTTGCCGCGGCGACAAGAATCGACAAATCCATTCGGGTAAAACCGAGTCTTCCACGACTCCTTTGGCGAAACAATGCAACAGTTTTGGCACCAATAGCTTCCCTTTGTTGCTTATGCCAACGGATGCCCGGATGTAATCTTCCATCGATTGTTTTAGCAACTCGTTCGTGTTTTCGGGACTGAAGATTCGAACCTGCAACAGGAAAGTCGGTTAACATTAGAACCTGATCTCGATCATATCGATTGGAAACTTCATTGTTGGTTTCGTTCCGATGAGTATACTAGAGGCAAATGATGAGGTCTTACAGCAGGTGAAGAATGCAACCCGCAACTCAAAGCGAAATGAAGCAGAGGCTCGGGGTGATCGATGGTATACTTCTGCAGCTCGACGGAAGCCTTGAATTTCTGAAGTGCGAAAACTGCAGCCTGAAAATGATTATGATCAGAAGTTAGATATGGCATAGAACACTGGTGTTTGAGGGTTTCTTTCTATTTTCGCATAATATTCCGTCGTACGGTGCATGTTTCAAGATTTGGACAAAGGTGGCTACATGGCATCACATGGTGCATGTAACCGTAGATAAATGATGTAATTATACGTACGATTTGTGGCCGATAAGTAGCCGGATTCATCTTTAGAACGGTGCATTCTATGTCAGCAGCACTCACCGAGAGTCCTCCAACCGTGTACGCAGCCTGCACATTATCACGGTATACTGTTAACATCGGTCCGGTGCAATATTATGCGGGAGGGGTTAAGGGTTAAAGTGGAAAAATTCCGGCATCGAACCTTCTGCATTAGGGAAAATAGTTTGATTTCATTTCTCGGAACTCCGTATGCCAAATATGCCTGCGAAACAGAGACGGAGACGGATAAAAATGCATGAGATGGTCATAAACTGAGGTCTTAGACCATGTCCGCGCTCCTAAACACGAGGAAGAAGAATGTATATGTAGTTTCTACATGCGTGAACGAGGACGACGAATGCATAGATCGGAAAGGTAGATTACATGCATAATCAACGCATTGTACAGGTTAATCCAAAATGCCAGTTTCTCGTTGTAACTCATTCGAGACGGATCCACCATGGACAACTGCTCAACAAGCAATCTGCAGGCAAAAAGAGCGGAAAGATGAAAGCGATAACCTTCAGGCAGACCGTAATTCGTGCAGTAATGGCAACTCTCTAGTCTAAACTCAATGCTTAGAAGCCAATGAAATGAGGATATAAAAGCTAGTCTAAAAACATGATACGAATGGTTAACCTGAATCTTTTTAGAGCCGTAGCGGCATATTCGAGTTCTTTCTTCCCGACAGACAACCTCGAGACTTCAACTGCCTTGCTGTAGGTCCCAATGTTACATCTCCAGTCGACTTTGTCGGTGACTTCATATGGATCAAATGCACCACCTCCCGGGAGACTGCTTACTAAGGAAGTTACAACGGGTGAGTCCAAGGAAGATGCCAAAAAATTGGCAAGGGGACAATGAGGTGAAGCGGGTGACACCGAAGAAGAAGAAGAAAGCTTGGATGAATCTGCTAAGAAAACGAAAATGTCTCTCATACGCCGGAACATTTCTTTGGCTAGCTGATTGGGATGATGCCAAAGGTTTTCCACAATATAATTGCTATCGATAAAAGCCTCCGGCAGAGGCATGTCGTCCGTGTTTTCTTCTGCTTCTTCTTCATTGCATACCCTTGCAATCTGAAACATATAGATTGTTAGTCGGCTTTCGTTCCTACAGCTGATGTATTATTCTGAATGCCTTAAGGAATAGATGACGGTACCGATTCGGTTACGTAACCCAGAGAGTTACTCAAACGTGATGTTGTGTGACACGGCAAATGCTTTGAATGGTACTCAGCAAGACGTCGCTCGTTCCTCTCCTGACTAAGTCGATATTGTAAAGAAACAAATTCCTCCTCAAGCTTTGATACAGTAATCTCCAGAGCAGCTACGCTATCTAAAAGCTCCCGGGCCTGAAATCCGGATTTAGGAGATTGAGAGATCATATAAATAGAAGAGAAATCGCACGCAGGGTGGCTGACCTTATCTGGAAGCTCGCCCGGAGAACTAGTAGAAGGTGAACCACAGTTTTCAACAGCACTTGCTAGAGCTAAGTGCAAATCGGTCTCTTCCTGCAACTGCTGCTGCAACCTTTTAACCTGCATGAGAATGAGATATAAACACTGATCGTTGCACATCCCTTTCAATTCCCTTGCCTAATACACTTCTCCGACTAGCACAAACCGAAGAAATCGGAAATGTCGAAAGGAAAATGTACTTCACAACAAATGACTGGAGTTTTTATGTACCAGAGAACCATGTTCATGTGGTAGTTAAGCTCTAGAAAACACTGATCGTTGCACATCCCTTTCAATTGCCTTACCTAATACACTTCTCCGACTAGCACAAAACGAAGAAATCCGAAATGTCGAAAGGAAAATGAACTTCACAACAAATGACTGGAGTTCCTATGTACCAAAGAACCATGTTCATGTGACGTTTAAGTTCGAATAACCCTAAACCCGACACGAACTTAGAACTTAACAGGCAATCTCCATAAACTGATCTCAACATTCACAAAACAAATATGCAGATAGGCAAATAGAAACACTCTTACTTCTTGCTCAAGCTGGTGTTTATAATCACACGCCTGCTGACTTGTCTCTTGTCCACTCCTTTCCTGGTGACAAAATGAGCCCAGAATCCGGATCTCAGTAAAAGTAATAAACAATTAGCATTCCGGAAAAATTACCTCCGACTCAGAACACGAGTTACATGACTCATCGCCAGCTGACAATGACTTGCTCCAGACCTTGCCACTTTTCCATTGCAGATATCTATTAATAGAACTTCCCCTGCAAAAACCATTACAACACTGCATTCACCGTAACTAAAAACACAAGACAAGAACACATAAGCATCAAATGAAGAAGAAGGGACCCACCAGTTGATTGGTAGAACAGAGCCCCCGTTATTGCCATTGATACTATCAGCATTAGGACTTTGAGGATGATGATGATCATCATCCAAAGCTTCAGGCTTTAAACAAAGCATCATAACAAACTCTAATGAACACCCCCCCCACACAAAGATGCAATTTTTCTTCTTCTTTTTCAGTTGATTTTCACGATCAAGTCTTATTGGACTGTCGACACAATAAATCCACCAACTAAAGACTACCCTTTCAAGACAAAAACAAAAATTAGCAAAGAAGTTATTGCTTTTCTTCAACCGAGCAAAGGAACAAAAGAAACACAGGGAGAGTGGGGTATATAGGGCCCTTATAAGGGGATGGATTTGGGGCGTAATATTATTGCTTATAATTATAATAATGGTAATACTGAGTCACTGAGTTGGGGACGAATTAGTACTGAGCCCGGTGCATCAGTTAAGGCAAATGTGGATCTCATCATATGACACTCTGTCCTTCACTCTTCATTCACCGACAACATCCACATGCTCCCTACGAATTATAATAATTTTTGAAAAATGTATTTGAGAAAATAGAATTATAAAACCATTTTTTAATTTAAGAATATGATTCTAAAAGTTTACATTTAAAATCAAAGTAAAAAATTGAATATGAGAGTTGGCTGTACTTGGAGAAGATTAAAGCACATTACAAAGTTCAAAATTAGTACATTTTCAATTATGGCATGGTGTCGGTTCTCGAAAATTATAGATGCAAATTTAATTTTAATTTATGATCCTTAAACTCAAGAGTAGAGTACACAAACGGTGTCTCAAGTATTAAAAGTTATAAAATGGTCCTCTGATTATAGAATGTTGCTTTATTAACTCACTTGATTGTTAAGAGTATTAAATGATCACCCGACTATTCATTATGTTCAGAAGTCGTCCTTTTCCACTGAAAATTTGGCGGTCGCCTGAGCTGAACGTTGGCATGATGACTGAGATATGATAGTCGTTTGAGATTCCGGGATTAGATTTTACCTTATCACGACCATCAAGCTAACGTTCAACTCGAAATACCGTAGAATTTTTTTATTGAAAAATGACGAATTTAGAATATAATGAATAGTCGGTGATCGATTTGTAACTTTTAAGAGTCAAAGGACTCAACAAAGTAACACTCTATAAAGTTGGAGGATCATTTTGTAACCCTTGATATTCTAGGGACTTAATAAAGCATTACCTTATAGTCGAGGGACCATTTGTGTAATTTACCCTAAATTCAAATATGAGTGCATAATTAATTATTCAAGTAGTTTTGTGTACATTTATTATTCAAGTAAATTTTTATTATTCAAATATGAGTGCATAATTTATTATTCAAGTAAATAGGGACTTAATAGGATCATTTTCGCCATATTCTTTTTTTAAAAGCATTTTGACATTCAACATTTTATTTTCGGGTAAAAAAACTCTAACATTTGATAGAATAATTATTTTGAATCTTATTCTTTTTTGGAGCATTCTGACCCTCAGTATTTTATTTTAGAGTAAAAGGCTCCTATTTCATAGTGTTATTCGTGTGTTAACTAACGATTTCTATCCGTAGAGGGATATTTTTACCCCAAAATAAAAGGTTGAGACCAAAATGTCCCCAAAGAAAAGAATATATACCAAAATGACCATTTTAATAAAAGTTGTGAGCTAATTTTGATATTATGCCCTTTAGAGTTTATATACATTTTTAATTATAATCTGATATAATTTATATCATTTTTAATTATAATTTTATCTTATATTTATAAATTCAAAAATATATAAACATCATAAAACCCAACCTCAAATTATCTTATTACTTCAGCCCACTAAAATCCAAACTTCTAAGTGGCCTTCACAATTAATGTGAACTCAATTGGGCTTCCTTTCTCCCAACATAGTTTTATAGGTTAGGCCTATCAAAAGAAAAGGCCATTGGCCCATTCTCATCATTCACATAAAGTAGAATATTGAAGTCCCTCGTGTATAATCGAATAGATTCGTGCACGAACCAAATTAATTTAGTGGCTAAAAGAATCATCGATTGTACCAAAAAAAATCACCATAACAGGAAATAATTACCTATCAGACACTCTTTTTATCTAAATTTTATCGATTTAGCACCCTTTCTGACAAGGCGCAGATCATCATCCGCGCCTTCGCAGGGTTTTGTCCGAGCTGACACCACGTAAGGGAAGGCACGGATCGTCATCCACGCCTTAACTGAATCTCTGACATATTCTGACAAGGCGCAGAGCGTCATCTACGCCTTAGCATTTTAAAAAAAATATGCTTTAAAAAAATTTTAAAAAAAACTATAGGGGCTAACATCATAATTTAATACATATTAGTTCCACAAGTTGAAGAGTTTAATGGGGTTAGCTTATATAGACATATTAGAGTGTTTATGTTATGTTTATTGACAATGTGAGATAAAAGCTAAAAGGTGTATTTCTTGACAATATGTTTAGGTAAGGTTTCCATGAGTTGCTTTCGATCGTTTTCATTACATTTTTATTTCAATTATATACATTTAAATATAATAAGAAATTGATAAATTATCATTTGTTCGATTTTTAAGTTACCTTAAATCAACCCAAAAAATAAAAGTGAACAAATAATTGAAATTCTGTAAATTTTACTGGGAAGAAGTGAATGAGGAATTATGTAAGACGCTGTTGTATTTTTTGATGCTACATCCATTGATTAAGTCCTTCATTGTAGCTTTAATTCCGAACAAGAGTGACACTTCTTTTAAATTATGATGTTAGTCCCTATAGTTTTATTTTAAATGCTAAGGCGCAGATGACGATCCACGCATGTCATTACGTGGCGCTAGCTCGGATAAGGCGCGGATGACCATCCACGCCTTTCATGACATGGTGTCAGCTTGGACGAAACCCCGGAAAGGAGTGGATGACGATCCACGTCTTGTCAGAAAGGGTGTCTGACAGGTAATTATTTCCTGTCAGGGTGATTTTTTTTGATAAAATCGCCAAAAGAATGATTGTTATTCTTATATTTCGGGTTCGAGCACTAGCGACTGGAACAAACGTGATTGAGCTTTCATTTTCAAATGACTGAAAAGTATTTAGAACATACACTACTTTGTAATCGCCTTAGCTTAGTCAGAAAAATAATAATCAAATATATTTGTACCTTACCAACAACCAACGGTTATAGTGGGATGAGTCACTAAATCCCTTAAACAAAGTCAAGAATTTGAATCCTAACATTTGTGAATGGAGTAAATTGGGTTTGGAGGATCGTCATCGCCTCTGTAGTACACGATCCAAGTTATTCAACAAATAACAATTTTAATCGGACGAAGGGAGTATTTTTTAATAAATTTATCAACTTTACTTTTCATCAAAATCGAAAATTAATAAACTAAAAATAAAAAATAGAGATAAAAGAGCCTTATCCTTTATATAATTTAACTTATTTTAAAATTCAGTGGCGGATCTAGAAAATTTTTCGAGGGTAGACACACATATATTAATAATATAAATATTTTGATACGATCAAATTTAAGAGTGCACACCATAAAATTTCAAGGTGGAGCATACATGTATTAATGAAGAAAACTTCGAATTTTAAAGGAAAAAAAATTAAATTTTAAGAAATTTCATGATAGGTATGTGCCAACTTTATTATCAACGTATGTCCACCACTACTAAAAGTGATTAATAAATTATCACTTTTTCATTAAAAAAGTGGATTACTTATGGTCTCTCAACCCAAATTAGCATCACCTAGACATACAAACGTACGTGCGCGCGTACACACACATATATATATATATATATATACTAAATAATTTAAAGAATTACTCGTAAACTTCAAAAAAGAAAAAGAAAAAAGAATTATTTGTATAATTTCAGAGAAAGCACACTTATGTGAACGATGAATGAAGGAAAGACAACTTAATATAAATTTAAGGAAAGTCGTTACTGAAAATGTTAATATATTTTAATATTTTTGGTAGAATGCTACCTAAAATGTTATTTTCTATACCAAAAATGTTAATATCAAAAATATTTATTTTTAAAATATTTTTGACAGCGAAACTAAAATTTTCGATATAAAAAATAACATTTTAAATAATTTTTTATCAAAAATATTAAAAAATATTAATATTTTCGATAACATATTTTCTTAATTTACATTATGCCTGTGTACATCATATCTACCCCTGTGGACATCCTTTTTCAAAAGCGAAAATGATGGCGTCCATTAATTATTTTGTAATTAAATTTTAAATAAATAAAATTTTATTTTCAAGCAATAAAATGCTTCACTTACTTGCCACCTGTCTCCTCTTCAATTGGATACATATAAGAAATCTATTTTCAAGCAATAAATTTATAACTGTTTATTCCAATAATTTCATCTTTAAATTTTAATTTTAAATTTTATTAATCGTTAATATATAACTTTTATATTTATTATTATGGATAACATCTTGTGGTTCACTTGTACTATAAGAAATTTTACATTATCAATAAAGTATATCAGATGTCATTGAAATATATTTAAATGATCATTTTAGTCACTGAATTTTTAAAATTTATAAAATGACCATTAAATTTATCAAACTATTATAACATAGTTATTAAATTTTATCGAATTGTTACAAAACTGTCATTGAATTGATCAAAATTTTACATTTATTATTAAATCAAAATGATCATTTATAATAATTTGATAGATTTAATGATCATTTTATAACTTCTGAAAATTCAATGACCAAATAATCATTTGAGCATGATTTAGTGACTCTAAATTTATTTTTAATTTATGTGTCAAAATACACTAAAGTATATAAAGTTTATCAAATAATTCCTTAAACTATTATATATAACCACTTTAAATACCTTAACTATTTTTGGTCAAAATATGTCCTTAAATTATACCCTTTTTTTGCTTTAAGCCCCTAAAATATTTTTTTGTCAAAACAAGAATACAATTTTATGTGACATGTCAACATCTTATTGATTAAAAAATAGTTAAATATAATAATTTAAATACCTAGTTTGATCAAAAAATTAATTTGAGTACCTAAAAAAACATAGTTTAGATACATATGTTTACTTTAAACCATATTTTATCCATAGTTCTAAGCTAATCAAAAGCACGTGATACGACAAGGGCAGATAGGGCACGTAGGCATGCACTTTACACATGTTTAGAAGCTGATAAGTGTCTGGTCCGACGCTTTTCCAAATCCCCAAAATGTCCCCACACATCAATAGGACTAAATGGCCAAAACTTGTATGGTTGCTTTTAGCTACACCATCCATATGGTGGCTCACTTGTCCCTTGTCCAACACATGTGCCCATGTCTCCACCAAGAAACATAAATTTTACGTTTTTTATATTTATTATCAGGGGTCTAATTTTACAATACTTTTTTTTATAAATTTCATAAACGGACCTAATAAAAGGATGTTTATTTTATAACGTCGATCGTTTGTTAAATAACGATTTTTATTTACGAAAAGGTCTTTTTATCTAAAAATTAATGTGACTATTTAATCAAATGTTATATATATTTTTGTTATTATATATATATATATCTTTTAAAGGAATATTTCTGGACCGGTCGCCATCGGAATTTATTATTTTGCTTCGCCTCTGGCCACCAACAAGGCGGATAACAGCCTTATCCGGCTGTGGGAACGGCGGAAGACAGTTTAATGTAGACTGCAAGTGAGGCATTTACACGTGGAAGAGGTCTCATGATTTCCAATTAAAATGTGGGTCTAATGATGTGATTATTACATGGTAGATGGCACATACGCATATTTGAGGCCCATATTTAACTTAACCTATGGTTGAGGTCTACTTCCCCTTTAAACTAAGGTTGAGGTTTTTAAAATTTTTAGGGTCAACTATGCATTTAGCACCTATACTATCGCTTGACAAATGACATATTTTCTCATCTAGGTCTTTATCTTTTGTACGTTTTATAGTTGATTCACTCTCTTTACTCCTTCAAAGTCCTACCACTAGGGGTGTTAAAACCCGGGTATTCGAAATACCGGTTACCCAAAATTTTTTGGTGTCAAAATTTTGGCTCGTGTCCCATCCCATTACATCCGGATACCTTTATTTTCGGGTCACAAGTACTCGATTTATAATTTTTTTAGAATTATATTATTTTTAAAAAATATATATAGAAAATTCTAAAATTTAAAATTTAAAGGTCTATAATATATAATTCACACATAAAGTTTAAAAAATCAAATTACATAATTGAAAAAAGTTATTAAAAATTAAAACAAAAATTATAATTAAATTTCAAATGTTTCAAAGTTAAAATAAATATTTTAAAAAATAATTTAGAATGTTAATGTGAAATAATTTAAGAAATTAAGAATTTAGAATGTTATGGTGGCAAAATTTAAGAAATTAAGAATTTAGAATGTTAGAGTGAAATAATTTGAGAATTATAAATAAAAATTTAATAAAAAATAATAATATATATATATATATATATAAAATAAACTAGGTACCCGGTTAAACAACATTTTATTATATTAAATTGAAATTAGGACCTAAATAAAAATTAAGAATTAAAGTTAGTCTTGGTGATCAAATTGATTAACTCTAAAATCTAGGGGATTTAATATATAAATTTAATACATGACTAGAATAAAAGATTTTAAAGTTAATACTCAAATTAAGGCATTAGACAAATTAAAAACAAAATCACGATTGATTGGATTAAATGAAAATCCAAAGAAACATATCATATACAAGTAGTGACAAAAATGGAAGAAAACAAAGCAGGGTGCCAACGCCGTAAATACATAACTTTACAGGGACTCCCGCCCTAATTATACCAATTTATTTTTACTGCCACGTAAATACCTCCGTTAAATGTTAACGTCGTGTGGTCATTTTGAACCCGTTTAAATAGTTTAGTGGTATATTTGTCATAATTTTGAAAATGGTGGTCATTTCGCGACCTAATTCATAGTTCCATGGTCATTTATGTAGTTTGCCCTAATATTTACACAAAATAAAACCTAAAAAAATTAAAGCATTTGACCATATTTATCATTATTACATACAAAATGCAAGTCAAGGCACACCGATCCCACACCTAGTCACATATACCTACGTACGTACATATATACATAATACATACGTACATATATACATGTATAGGATGTTTTTCTCTTGTCATGTTAGTCATGTCAATAATAATTATGTCATGCTTCTTTAAAATAAAATTATAAAAAGGGATAAAGTATACAAATTGGTCCCATGACTATAGGATATTACTTTGTTAAGTTCATTGACTATTAAAAGTTACAAAATGATCATTTGACTGTAGAATGTTGCTTTATTGAGTTCCTTGACTATTAAAAGTTACAAATTGGTCACCCGACTATTCATTATATTCCAAACTCATCTTTTTTCATAAAAAAATGACGATTATCTAAGCTGGACGTTAACATAGTGACTGAATTATGATAGTTGTTTGAGATTCTGGGATTAAATTTTATCATATCACAGTTAGCAAATCAACATTTAACTCAGAATACTGTTATTTTTAACAGAAAAGGACGGGTTTAGAACGTAATGAATAGTCAGGTGATCATTTTGTAACTTTTAATAGTCAGGGGATTCAACAAAGCAACACTCTATAGTTAGATGACCATTTTGTAACTCTAATAGTAGAGGGACTTAATAAAATAATATCTTATAGTTGGGGGACCATATATGTACTTTACCCAATAAAAAAGTGAAAAAATTTACAAATTAGCCAGAGAAATGGACATGGAACTTAGCACCACTGCACTCTCAAGTACAGTTTTCAAAGAGAAATGGACATTTAAACAAACCAAACCATTGTATGCCACAAATCATGTACGTCCAAAACGAACCTTCCATCCCTATAAGTATCCGAACCCCCATGACCATCCCACAACCCACACACAACATTTCACAAACCCTAATCACTTGTCTAAATCCAAACCTGACTTGGTCCGATCATGTTCGAATTATTCACCATGTTCTGGTTGTTGGGTTGTGCCCGAGCGGCCACCCACGGCTCTTTCGCCGCCGTGAGCGGCGGTTACCACAAACATGTCCATGAACAATGCAGGTTCACCAGATACTCCAGCCTCTGTGCCGACACGATGGCGGGGTTCGTGTCCGGAAACCAACAGGTCGACGTCGTCTCAGCTCTTATAAACAAAACCATATTGGAAACCAATCTCCCGACCTCCTACTTCACACAATTAAGCTCCAACCTCGACATCTCAGAAGCTCAACATGTCAATTCCATCACAGGTTTGCCGACAATATTAAAACACTTTTTGACAACATTATTTCGATAATTATTTGATACGTTGATAATAGAGTTTTTTAACACCACAAATAAATTAAATTCATCGTCACGTGTCTTATATTTATATAAATATTAATTAAAAATATACGACAGTAGACTAAGACTGATTGTGAAGCTAAAAAAACTTCACCATTGATGCATCAAATATATATATATATATATGTTTATTATTTGAAACATTGAAGATAAACAATGAAGGATTCTAAAATATTTTGAGGTGCGTACACGTGTATTAATAACATAAAATTTTTGTATGGAGTGAATACAATCAATAAAATATTAATACAAAAAATTCGGATTTTATGGTGTACTGTCCACCCTAAACTAAGGGAGGATCCACCACTTATAATAAAACTCTTACTTCACAAATAGTATTAAGGGTAAATTATGCAATTAGTATATAAACTATTAGTTTTGGTCATTTTTAATATCTAAACTTTTAATTTTTTTCAAAAACATACCTAATGTTTGGTTTTTATTTCATTTTTGTACCTAAACTATCAATTTTGGTCCGTTTTAGTACCTAAACTTTTAATTTTTTTAAAAAAAACATTGAATTTTGAACATGGGTACTAAAATGAAACAAAAACTAAACTTTAAGTATTGTTTTAAAAAAATTGAAAGTTTAGGTACAAAAATAGACTAAAATTGATAGTTTAGGTACTAAATGCATATTTTACCCTAGTATTAATTCACCTTTATGTGCCTTGTAAAGATTAAATAATAGCTCCTATATATATGAGGATTAATTTAGAATAAGAGTTATAGTTTATGTATAAAATCGAAATATTTAGAAGTTTGAGATCAATGAGGGTCCTAGGTTGGGGATTGGTGATGTAATTAACTCGGATTAAAATATAGATCCGAGTAAACCAAAGTGACTAAAACCACAATTTGACATAAATAGTTTTATTGTAGCTAAAAGGCACAATTTTTTACATGCAGGGTACTGTCAAGAGCTGTTGAGCATGTCCCTGAAACGGCTCGACCAGTCTTTATTAGCTCTCCAGAATTCTCGGAACCAAAACAAACACAATATTCAGACATGGATGAGCGCTGCCCTTACTTACCAACAAGCCTGTAAGGATTCCGCCGACACTCATACTTTGCTGTCCAATAGGGACCTAATGGGACAAATAGCCCGAAAAATGGACTACCTGTCTCAGTTGGGCAGCAACACATTAGCCCTTGTCAATAGGATGTCCGGCACGTCGACCGTGTCTCGCCAGCTGAGCGAGAGGGCCCGCGATTTCCCCAATTGGTTGTCGGCGAAAGACCGGAGACTACTTCAGGCACCGGAGGTGAAAGCCAATGTTGTAGTGGCGAAAGACGGGACGGGGAACTATAAGACGGTCTCGGAAGCTATCGCTGCGGCTTCTGGGGGACGGTTTGTGATCTACGTGAAAGCCGGAGTTTATAACGAGAAAATCCAGACTAATAAAGACGGTATTACGTTGATCGGAGATGGGAAGTACAGAACTATCATCGTCGGTGGTGGTAGTGTCAATGGTGGCTCTAGCATGCCCGGGTCCGCCACATTTAGTGAGTATTTTTTATATCTTTATTAAAGGTCAAATTCTGTATTTGGTCCATATATTATGTCCTTTTTTAAGATTTAGTCCTATTATGATTTGATTATTTCTAATTCTCTGCTTTTTAAATTTTGTATTTTCAGTCCTAAATACAAATTATCCGATGAAAAAAGTAGGATTCGAGACTGAAAAAACAAATTTCGGAAAGTAGAGGGATTAAATTCACCAAAAGTATATTGTACAGGGACCTTCTAAATAATTTGATCTTTTTATGATACTGAAGTGGTCCTTAATAAATGGCCTAACATATAATTTGTATCATTAATTATCAAGATCTTAGAAGATCAAGAGCGGGGTAAAGGGTCCTTCATGTACTGGCCTGTTCTAACTTCTCGTTCGATTTTTCAGCTGTTACCGGCGACGGATTTATGGCTCGGGATATCGGATTTCAAAACACGGCCGGTCCCCAAGGAGAACAAGCCTTGGCTCTTCATGTTGCTTCCGATCATTCGGTTTTCTATAGGTGCAGCATTGCAGGGTACCAGGACACATTATACGCTCTTTCCTTGCGTCAGTTCTATAGGGAATGCGACATTTACGGCACGATCGATTTCATATTCGGAAATGCCGCCGCCGTTTTCCAGAGCTGCACGTTGTCTCTTCGCCGTCCTCGCAGCGGCAGCTACAACGTGATACTAGCGAACGGGAGGTCGGATCCCGGACAAAACACCGGCTTCGTGATTCAAAATTGCCGGATCGTGCCGAGTTCGGATTTTTCTCCCCTTAAGCATAGCTTCAACTCGTACCTAGGAAGGCCCTGGAAACAATATTCGAGAGCAATCGTGATGGAATCGACAATAGACGACGCCATCGCTTCCGCAGGTTGGGTCGAGTGGCCCGGACAAAGTGCTTACTCGAAATCGTTGTACTTTGCCGAGTATGCGAATGCAGGACCCGGAGCAGGAACTTCCGGAAGGGTAACGTGGCCGGGATTCCACGTTTTAGGACGCGTTGAAGCCGCGAAATTCACGGTCAGTCAATTTATCGCCGGAAATGCGTGGCTGCCGTCAACCGGAGTAACTTTCACCTCAGGCCTCCAGTAAACTTGATTGAAAAGCATAAGTGTGGTCAGAAATGGATTAATCAAAATCCAGTATATAAAATAAATCATCAGCAAATTTAGGACATAAATGTTTTATTTTACCAAATATTTAGTTTCTGTAAGTTTAATTATATGATTATGAAGATAATATTCAATTTTAAAAATAAAACTTTTTTGGTGAATTGCTTTTTAGCCCTCCAATAATTTTAAAAATAATAAATTGAATACCTGGTCCCCTTAATTTTTATGGGTCAATTGCTCTTTAGACCCTCTCAATTTTGAAACCAATAAAATTAAGTCTTAATCCTCAACTTTTTAGATTCAATTATTCTTTAAGTCCTTATTCAACTTACTTTCTATCTCTTTTTTTTTTCTTTTAAATTTTCAATTACTCTTCAAGTCCTTATTCAATTGCTCTTTTTTTCTTTAAGTCCTCAACTTTTAATCTCACTATTATTGTTGTGATTGGATCCAATTACATCATTACAATAATTAATCTTAACACCACAACTACTTTTAATTTCATCAAAATCTAACTCATTGTCTATTCGAATTAGGAGTGAGTATTCCATTGAGTTGAGTGGAGTAAAAAAAATTTGAGTTAGTCAAGTTTACGAGTCTTATTTTATGACTCAAACTTTATTTGATTTTTTTTTTCGAGTCGGATCGAGTTTATGAGATTTGAGTCGAGTTGTTTGAGTTTCTCTTTAAATTTAATTGTAACTTGTCAGAATATTATGGTACATAGACTCCATTCAATTTAAACGACTTTCTCTAATAATAGGGGTAATATGCTCTTACACAATGTAAAACTCTTTTAGTTTTACACAGAATTGTGACCTTTGGATGAGTGAAAAGAGATGGCTGAGATTAAAAGTAAGAAATGTAAAGATATTTACTGGGAAAAAAATAAGAGGATTCAATCTCAACCATTTATTTTCACTCACCCAACGGTCCTAAATATGTGTAAAACTAAAGAGTTTTACATTGTGTAAGTGGATCCTAACCTATCATACATACATACATATTGTTATTCCAATGTTTAAATAAGATTTATAATGTTATTTAATAAATCAAATAATATCTAAAATTATAAAATATATTTATAATATTTTTCTTAAATAAAGGAATTGGTAGGAAGTAAAAATGTAAAAAAAAAATCAACCAAAAGATCAAATTGAATAAAACGGGACTAAATTGAAAAATAATAAATTTGTTGTTAATAATAGGAATTGAACTTAAATAGATATTCTGTAGTGTTAGTGGAGCATGTAATTTAAATTTGGTAAAAAGTAGACTTAAAAGGAATAATTAAAAAATAAAAAATTGTATAAAGTTGAGAACTAAATTATAAAAAAAATAACTTTTAGAAAGAGGCATTGAAGCTACATAGATATTCTACAATAGTTTAGGAGTGGTACAAATTTGGTCAAATGTGGGTTTAAAATGAAAAAAAGTTATCGAAGAAATTATGAAATCGTGGATTAAATTATAAAATAGTCAAATTTAGTTTTTCGAATTGATAAAATTCGAACTCGAAATAAAAAGTTGAAATTTCAGTTGGTTTGAATAACTTAACTCAAGGAACTCGAAACAAAAAGTTCATTATTTTAGATCGAATCAAATTTTTTGTTCACTCTATCGAATGGGCTCAAAAGTTTTGATATAAAGTGCTAATTTTGAAAATGCTTATATCATAAATAAGTACCTAAAGGATACTCTCTTTTTCATTTAAGTACTTAAAGCATTTTTTTGGTCAAAATAAATACCTAAAGTTATTTTTTAGTCAAAATGGGTACCTAAAGTATTTTATATCAAAATAGGTACATAAACTATTTAAACTTTTTCATATAAGTTCTAAAAAAGTTGACATGTTACATTAATTAAAGAATACTTTAGGTATTCATATGAAAAAATTAAATATAAGTATCTATTTTGTCCAAAAAATAACTTTAAGTATTTATTTTAATAAAAAATTACTTTAAATATTTAAATGAAAAAGATAATATACTAAGGAATCCCACGTCTACGTACGTCTACGTGGGTTTGATGTTAATTATTGAATGTCTGAATGAAGTGAATGGCTTTCCCCTTTTCTTTTTGCACTTTTTGCACTTTTTGAAGCACATTTTTCTCTCGATGTGGGACATGCATGCATGCAATATGATGGCAGCTTGTAAGCACATATCAGCCTCTTATTAATCTTCCACTTATATGCCCACACATTTTACTTGCCTTTCAATTTCACCCATCTTTTCATGTACCAAATTGGATGGTTAGGGAAAAAACAGTACTTATTTGACAGGCCAAGTTGTTTTAACCGGATGAAAATAGAATCAAGTGTTAAGAAAAATAAATGATCTAAATTTAACATAATAGAACCCTTAATAGAAAAAATATTATTATAATTATATCTAAATATATAAGGAATAATTAACCTTTTAGCATAGGCCAAGTTAGTAATAACGGGTTCAATAATATTTTTGGAGTTGACATACATATATTAATAACACAATTTTTTTTGTACGATATGAGTAGGGATGGGCACGAGACTCAAACCTGATAGGTTCCGACCTGATCGGGTCAATTTTTTTTAAAAAAATACGGATGGATCGAATCGGGTTTTTTGAAAATATGTTCGGGTCGGGTTAAATTCTAGTTTAGGGTAAAAAAATACCTTACCTTACCCGATCCGAAAAATTACCTTATATATTTAGGGATAATTACGATAATGACTCTCTATATATGATTTTTTTCAATTAGATCCATATTTTTATTGAATAAAAATAATATATTTTATAAATATATTTATTTTGGGTCGGGTTCGGATTTTATCTCAAAAAAATGGGATCGGATGAAGTCACTTCTAAACTTGGGTCGAATCGGAAATCAAGTGGATAGTTTATATTTTTGGGTCGAGTTGGGTTGACCGAAAATCCGACCCGACCTATGCTCATCCCTATATATGAGCACAAATAAGATTTCGAGATAAAAATAATCAGTAAAATAAGTAAATAAGAAGAAAAATCAAATTTCATTGCAGATACGTGCCCACCCTAAACTTGTGGATCTACCATTGCAAGTCTAGGTTTATTTACTCTAAAACCTAAACTCGATCTAATCTGACCTTTATCTCATAAAAAACTAACTAACCCTATATTTTTTTAGAAAATCAATCCCATAAAATCGAGTCGAATCAAAACTGGTCGAATGCTGACAAGTTGCAAGGTATCCTTCGCCACGCAAATCATTTCCAACAATTAGCAAACAAATTTCAATGAAAAAGAGACTTGAATAAAGTGCTTCAACCACAACTTTAAGATCAATACGGTATAATTAATGATAAAGAAGACCACCTTGAAGGCAGATAATTAGTTGTAAAGTGACTCTTTAACTATAATTTGACAACTAAATATATGCAATCCACACCACAAATTTTTTTTTTTATAAAAAATAAATGAAAGAAAAGTAAGCATAGACCAAAGAAGAAGATATAGTACAAACCTCAACATTTCTTTAATAATATTTTTTGGGTAAATTATGTGTTTTGTACCTAAATGATCAGTTTTATCATGTTTTAGTGCCTAAACTTTCATTTTTTTCAAAATCATACCTAACGTTTAGTTTTTGTTTCATTTTAATACCCTGCCGTTAAAAACACAACGCATTTAGTACCTAAACTATCAGTTTTGGTCAGTTTTAGTACCTAAACTTTCAAGGGTTTTCAAAACTTAATGTTAAGTTTTTAACAATGTACTAAAATGAAACAAAAACTAATAGTTTTGAAAATATTAAAATTTTAGGTACTAAAATGGACCAAAACTAATAGTTTATATACTAAACGCATATTTTACCCTATTTTTGGCTTTGGTGGGTGGGAATCTTTAAATTGTTAAAAAACAATTAAATTCATGAAATTTTTTACCCTTAATTAAGTTTGTGTTTTAAATTTCATTAATTCACTCCTTTAATTAATATTGATCATTAAATATAATATTTTTTGAATTAGTTGATATTATATGTCACGTCATATGTAATGCCCCAAATCTCAGGTTAGTAGTTTGGGTTGACCCAAGACCCGTTATTAGGGCTCAAAGGATTTGTTAAGATAGTTACACCTAAATTAAGTTAGATTTGGGCATGATTGGGCCCAAGTGTTAAGGGTTTGAGATAAGTTTATTAAGAATTAAAAGAACGAAGACCTAAAGTGTAATTTACCCTTTTTTAAATCAAAAGTTAAAACCCCCTAATTTTCTAAGATATTAACGTGAACTACTCTCTTATCTTCTCCACCAAACACTCTTCTTCACCTCTCCATTTTCTCTCTTCATTTTCCTTTCCTCCAAGTATGGTTTAAAGGATTTCATTATCTCATTGGGATAGCTAAGACAAGAAAACTAGTTTCCCATTTCGAGAGCTTCATTTTGAGCCCCATATGTTAAGTTTTATGCTTTAAACTAAAATGGGTTTTATTTGGGGTTTATGAAAAATAAGGATTTCTATTTGTGTTGGGGTAGGGTGAACTTTAAGAAATGTTTCTATACTCACAATGATCTCACAAATAAGCTAGTAACATTATTTTCTTATGCATTAGTGAAAGAAGTTGAAGAGGGGTTAAGGCAAGATGTAAAGAGAAGTTGACCCTTAGGTGAAACTGGAGAAGTTTTCTTCAGTTAAGCCATCAAGGTAACACCCTTATAACTTTCTTATGACAATTATAAGCCTTACCATGCATTATTGTAGCTTACATTAGCTTTGAAGGATTTAAGAGCATTTTCATGGTAGATTTTAAGTTTATGTGTTTTTAAGCTATATGATGTCTCTTTATGACTCTAATAAGTTTAAATAAGATACTAATAATGTTTGAGGACCTCCTTAGGGTCTTAGAAATGGTTAGGAAGGTTTGAAAATACCAAAATAAGACATTTTCAGGTGTCAATATCGATATTGGATGAATGAGTATCGATATTGTTCATAAGAAAGGAAAAAATATGAAGAGTTATAAGTAGGAGTATCGATACTCATATGAAGAGTATCAATACTACATGCCCTGTCGATACCTGAGGGAAATGTCTCGATACTGAAATTCCAGTATACAATTTTGGTACCGATACTCATGGGAGTATCGGTACCAAGGGCTGAGTATCGATACACCCCATAGGGGTATCGATACTACCTTTTTTCTTGAGGTCAATTTTAAGCTGCCAGTATCAATACTCAAGTAGGGGTATCGATACTCTTGGGTTAGTATTACCTTCTTTTCAAAGATAAGAAATTTGGGGGATTTTAGAATCACGGTTGAGGGACTCAAACCACTCTTTAATCCTTCAATAAGACATTAAGTGAGAATGATAATAACAAGTTAAATTTCACTTAAAAACCCTAAAATTTAAGGAATCATAAAACTTGCCTTGTTTGATGTTTGGGAAACGTGGTGGACACTTGAATCACTCTAGAACAAGGAAACTTTTATTTGTTAAGATATGACCAACCTTAAGATGATGCATTAGACACATATTTTCTAACTGGGCGTAGATGCCCCAAGGCTCAACGGAACGAGTTAGCAGGTGATGCAATCCGATGTAGAATTATGGATTTCCACCCTAGGTAGGATAGAGGGGTGTGTGAACTCCGAGATGTAGCCCCTCAGCCTCACCATGATGCTTACCTTTGTACATATGTTTTAGTTATCATATTCATATGCTAACAAGTATGAGTTAAGTATGTTTAAGTATGAGCATTTGAGGATACATGTAGTTTAATTTGGTTATTAGTGTGGCATTAAGCTTGTGAGCTTAGCGATCGGAATTTGTTTTCGTGCACAAGTTAGGACCAGGAGCTTTTCGAGGAGCCTTATCTAGACTGTCTAGCACCAACCGCCAGCCTTGGAGTATTTCTCTAATTTTGTACTAGTGGCATGTATTGTAAATGAATATGTGTGCATTATGTCAAGATGTAAGGGTTGAATAATTTCTGGATTTAAAGATTTAATTAATTTTAAAATATGAGGGCTTTAAATACTCTTAAACTTTTTTTATTGCCCTCCAATTCCAAGACTTCGCCTTGATTAATTTGTATTGATCCGGGTCGCACAACTGACTTTGGTGGATGAGTCTTCTATCGGGGATTTTCTGCATACACAAGGATTCGAACCTATTTTCTTCATCAAAACGATTATTTCAACATAATTATATGATTTTTATGTAGTTTTACTTTTTTTGGGGTAAAGTACACAAATAGTCCCCTGACTATAGGGTACTACTTTATTAAGTCACACAAGTATTAAAAGTTACAAAATGGGCATTTCACTATAGAGTGTTGCTTTCTTGAGTCCCTCGACTATTAAAAATTACAAAATGGTCACCCGACTATTCATTATGTTCTAATCTCATCCTTTTTCATTAAAGAATCGACGATCGTCTGAACATGATGATTGGGATATGATAGTTGTTTGAGATTCTAAAATCAAATATGATCATATCACAATCAGTAGATTAATGTTTAGATCAGAAGACCGCCAGTTTTTTAACGGAAAATGATGAGTTTGGAACATAATGAATAGTCGAGTGATCATTTTATAATTTTTAATAATCAAGGGATTCAATAAAGCAATAATGTATAGTCAGAGGACTATTATGTAACTTTTAGTAGTCAAGTAACTTAATAAAACAATATCCTATAGTTAGGGGACAATTTGTGTACTTTACTTTTTTTTTTTTGCTTTGCTTTATTTTCCACCATAATAACATAGTTTTCCATCAAATGTCTTTATATTAAAGGCAACTAACTTGGAATCTAGCTAAATGGTATGGTGAGATATGGATTGATATAATTAATTGAGATTAGCCCCTTTCAATTCTAGCTTAAAGAGTTCTTTAATGCTTTTCCACACTAATCTTAATTATTATTTATAATTAATTACAGAATTAATTTGATTTGATAAGCAGGCTGGATTGGTCTTGATGCCATGCCAAATGTCCCACAAATTTAAGTATAGTACAGTTGGTGGTTCATACACCTTTTCGATCTGGTCAGATCAGGAACATGCCCCATATAAATTTTGAACTATTAACATAGGAGTGGTAAACGGACGGGACGGGTATGGATTATGGATACCTTTTACTATCTTCGTATCGATCTAATATTTTTATATTTATATCGATCACCTATCCACCACTTTTGATGAGTAAAACTTTTAAATTCATATCCGTTCACATGGATATATTATCAAATCTATCCCATACTCATTACCCAATTAGATATTCACCAGTCATCATGTACTCGCATGTACCCGTCTAACATCAACCTCACAAATTATATAAACAACAAATTACAAAACTAATACATCCAACAAGAAGCATAATAAAATAAACCAATGATTAAATTGAGTTTATACACTTAGATTTGGTTAAATTACAAGTCATATCCTATGAAGTCTTAAGATTTATATAAAAGTCTAAAATTATACGTAAATTCATAATAGTTCAAAATTTATATGGCAAATAATTAGTGAGAGGGCGTATGTAGGGCGGACGGATGCGGGGCAAGCGGATATAAAGCGGACAAGTTCTCAAACTCATCACCTACCTACTACCCATGGCGTGCATAACTTTTTACATCCACACCCGCCCACTACCTACTAAATTTATATCCATTTTTGCTCCAATTAGAGCAAATACGAAATGAAATCCACAAAATTATACAGATCTCTCATCCCTAAATCAGACTGGTTTAAAATCTCAAATTGATTATTTATTTAATATTTAAAAGTATTATTAATATTTTTCTTTTTTCATAATTAAATAAAAATAAAAATATTTTAAATTAATAAATAAAACCATTGAATTGTCTATAGGCTGATCTACCAAAATGTCCAAGATTCAAATAATTATAAATAAAAAAAAACAGATGCATATACAGGCAAAAGGATTTTTAATATCATCATTCAACAGAATTACTAACCTTGTGTGCTGTTATTATTTTCTTCACAAAGGTCAGCCTGAGACCCGCTCGGAACGATTGTCGGAGGAGACCATTGATCCGGCACCATCAGAAAATAAGCGGTCATGGCTTTTCCGAACCTTTTCTTGTATTGTTGGGGCGATATCACGGTCGGCGGCGTGTTTTCCAGTCCGCCGAGGATGCCCGAGGTCTTCACCCATGTTGCAAGGTGCTCGTCCCATGTGTATTGCCTCATCCACACCAACTAGTAAGGAGTAGTCCATTACATCGATCAACTATAGACAGACATATACGTAATCGTGAGAACAAACATTATTGAGTAGCAAATGCGAACATTGGATCGGATCGGATCGGATCGATTCGATTAGTTCATATGCCACTGGAAATGCATCTAACCCGAAACGTATGACAACCTATACATGGTACACAACCAGAGGAAACCGGACGAACGGAACCGGCTATCCGAAGGAGGAGGGTCTTCTAACATCATAGGCTTTTCGTATACTTCCATTTCATTCACTGCTAGGTTTATCGATGAAAAAGTGTCCCGGAAAAAGCAGAAATGTGAAGAGTTCGTCCAGGTGACCTGAACTACGTTCAAATGATCATTACGAACTCCGTTTCAGACTTCTGCAGAATCTGAATCAAAATGTAATGTGAAACTGCAGAATCTGCAGCATCTTTTGGCCTCTCCGACTCAGACATCTGTGAATGATATTCTGATGAGACGAGTGCATATGTTATAATACTAGTAGGCTCATCATCATAAACAGGTACTACTGTGTCATTAGCACCAAGTGGAAGCAACAGCCTCGCACCACTTTGCCTTTCCAACTCCATAAATGAAGAGATATAGACTGGACTACACTCATTGATACTGAGCTTTCGAGGATTGAACGAAGAATTCTTGTTATATGAGAAACTTGGCAATGGTATGCTTGCCCAGCTAATTGACTTCTCCAGGTTTTCAAGTTTCTTAGTAGGCAAAGCAGACTGAGGAGTACGAATCAGTTCCATTTCAACATGATCTATAGCAAGAATTTCCTGATCCAAATTTCCTGCAGCTGACACATCCGCCGCAACTGAACCGGGAACACAGTAACCATTCTCCTTTTAGAGATTATGCTAGCAGGGTGACTTTCACCACCCCATGCTGCCTCAAGGGTCTCAGATAAATTTTCCGTATTTGGTAATTTCCCTTCTGACTGGGCCCTTTGCACAACTGTTCCAGATTCAAGAGAATCATATTTGTAGCTGGTATTTGTACTAGAAGAAAGAGAAAGCTCAGTCTCCTCCATGTTATTGAAGTCCCTGTCCATGCCCTTTTTGGGTGATCTCCATCCGATTTGTCAATTTGACCAGTACTGCCTGCATGATTTTTTTTATGTTAGGCCTGGTCCCAACTAGGGCAGACTCGGAACTACTTAAGGCTTTACTTGGCTTGGGACTGACATTAATCTCGAGAAGCTTCTCCACAGAACTAACAGGCTTCAACCCAAGCATACCGATGGAACTGCTCGTAACTTCCTGGATACTATTGTTAATCGAACTATATGCATGTCCCAGACGTTGGTCCCAAACATAAGACAGAAAGAGTATTTGCCTCCGCAACTTATTCATCTCAAGAATGTCAATCACAGGTTGGCCAGGAGGAAACCCATTGATCCGAGGATAGACCCCAAGCAGCATCAGACATTACAACTCTTCGAGTGGCAGGAGGAAACCCATTGATCCGAGGGCATCGCAAGAACCTATGCCACATCCAAATCTTTCCTTCCCGCTCTCCTCGTAAAGGAAGCTCTGATAGTTTCTTAACAGATATCATCAGGCTACCTTGTCGATGAGTATAGCAGTGAATATGTGCCTCAGATGGCATCTCACATGAACGGCAATGGAAGCTCTGATAAGAAGAATCTTAAGTTGTAGAAATAAGAAACAGAGAAGGGGATAAGTTTTGTGCATGAAATAACAACAATAACAGCTACCTGATCAAACAGATGATCTCGTAAAAAGCGTCCCAAAGGCTTATCGAAGCTCCCATAGTATTTGATTCGATAGAGAAGGAACCGTTCACACACAGAGCCCTTCCAAACACAACGTGTTGATAAAGACACCAAAATGCACTGGTGCTATGAAGGTGATGGAGGAAACTCTTCCTTAGAGGACCCCACCTCTTCGTTGTTGTTGCAAGTCTCCTGTTTCGAGGATGCCAACTCTGGGCCACCTAGATGATTTGCAGCCATCATGTTTCCACCAGCATAATTACTGCCACCAGGACCACCGCCTTGGTCTGTTGCTTCTAATAATCTTTGACAAAGAGAAATAAACTGGCCACCCATTACAGCTTCTCCATCTCTAGCTGTTTTGGTTCGAAGAGATTCTTTAAGGTCCACTCCATCAACCTGTCCACATGCATGATTTAGGGATGAAACATTGTTATGAGAAGAGATATTCTCTCTCAAAGCAGACAGTGAAGTCAAGGAAGCAATAGCTTCAACATTGTCTGAGGCAGATTCCTTGGTCATAGTCAGAGAATGAGGACCTTTTGACATGCATGATGAACTAGCCCCTGTAGGTTGGCAGATGATGGACTATCTGAGCTATTAACTTCGTTGGATTTCTGCAATTTGTTTATCGGTTGAGAATCCATGGTCTTCCCAGAGGATGGGATGGTAAAACCAGGTATGGTGGAAATAGACCTGTCAATACTTGATGGTTTATTGGGTAAGGCAACATTTATAGGAGACTTTAAAGGGAGCCCCGGAAGTGTAGGACCTTCATCAGCTAGAAATGATGTCTCGAGAGCCAAGTGATAAGCTGCAAAAACTCCATATTGGACTACATGTTTCACCTTCTTCAATTCATCTCCATGGGCAACCTTGAGCAAAATCTGAAACAAAGAAAGCATTGGACCAATCTGTAACGAGCCACAGTCTCATCCTCATCATCAAGTAGAGCAGCTTCTCTCTCATCCTCTTCATCTTCAGGTAACAAAGAAAGCATTGAATCAACATCATCTCCATCAGGATGCATTTTATCTGATCCATACACACGGCCAATTTCATCAATATTGATAGCACCAGAATACTCCTCGGTATGAGCATAACGCCTTGATTCTGAATCTGAACGATATGCACCATAATCACCATCTTTATCCTCACTCCCGAAACCAACAGTTAAGGAAGTAACAGGTACCACTGCATAGCTCAAAATCATCATTTATGAATAAATGACCGTTCCAAACCTGTAATATTTTACCTTATTTTGGTTTTTTTTTTGCCCAAACCTGTAATATTTTAAACCAACAAGGCACACATGTTTTTTTTTTTTGATATAAAACATTTACTACAATGATTTGGAACTTGTCACGCCGAGGAGATAAGTTACAATTAAAAAATATTTTTTATTAGAACTTGTTACAACGATGTGACAAAATCGAATGAAAAAAATATATTTTGATAAGTTTATCATGCACTGTAACATTTATCGTAAATCTCAAAATAATTTCCTTGGAGTGGTATTAGGCTAAATAATTAACCCGCCTGGTGTAACAGGCTAAAAAAACAACTTATTTTTTTAATTATAGGTATTAATACCATCTAAAGCTTAATACGAAACAATTTCAAAATATAAACTCTAAACTATCATCTACAAATACATTTAGTAAATTGATAGATTGATAAATTTGTAGTAATTATTAATTTAGTAGTTTACCAATTTTCTTATTATTTATTAGTAAATTAGTAATATTATTAAGATTTTTCTTTTTAATGTAATAATTTTGGATAAACTACGCATATAGTATATGAACTATCAATTTTGGTCCGTTTTAGCACTTAAATTTTTATTTTTTTTAAAATCATACATAATATTTAGTTTTTGTTTTATTTTAATATCTCACTATTAAAAACTTAAAGCGTTTAATACATAAACTATTGATTTTAGTCCGTTTTAGTACCTAAATTTTCATTTTTTTTCAAAATTTCACGTTAAATTTTGAATAGGGATACTAAAATGAAACAAAAACTAAACTTCAGATATAATTTTAAAAAATTAAAAATTTAAGTACTAAAACGGATCAAAGCTGATAATTTAAATATTAAATACATAATTTAATAATATTTTTTAAAGATAATTACTAATCAAGTCGAATTAGACCTTACTCGATAAAATCTCGAATTAAGTTTAAATGGAACCAATCCAAATCAAACATTAACTAAATTTTGTTCGATTCAAATTCCAGCCACTCACATTTACTCAACTCATTAAAACCCTTCAAATAATCAAATTGCATTGCAAGATGAACCTTAAAGTAGTAAAATCGATGACAATGATCGTGGAAAGGACAACCTTGGATACTGAGAGTAATCCGACCTGTCCTGAACTTGTGTCCAAATCAGAAACCTGGAGAAAAAAATGAAAAAGATAGTAGAAAAACGAGAATCTTTAGTAGAACTTGTAATAACCAGGGATTTTCCCCCTAATATTTTTTTTTCAGTGTAGAAGACAGAAAAAAGAGCCTTTTTTGTAGACATTCTTAAAGTTTGCGAACAAGTAATGTAGTTTGTAACAATATATTTTCAATTACGGTAACGTGATGTTTAATCGTTAGGCTTTTACTATCAATCAAACGTGGAAATAAACACAGTGAAATAAAAAAGTCAATTATTTATCGGATTTTGATTTTGATTTTGATTTTGGGTTTTTATTTTTATTAGGTGAAGGAAAGATGTGTACTTTCGGCGTTTTTTATTTGGGATTTTCTTTATAATTGGAGTGAGCCTTGTTATTAAAATTAGGGTTACTTCTTGTACTTTTTCGATTTTTGTTCTTCGAGAGAGTTCGATTCCTTCTGTGTTTTGGGATTTTGCCCATTTGGGTTCTCGATTCTCTTGCCAATCTAATCTGGGTTGGTGAGTTTTCTTCATTTTGTTTGGGTTTTTTAGGAATTGGTGATCTCTCTGCTTGGAATTATGGAAAACCCAGAGATTTTGAGTGGCGGGATTATTGAGTTACTAGATTTACTGCAAGTTCTTTAGGGTTTTGATTTGATTTCACAGTAGTATTTCTGGAAGATGCATTGGTGAGTTAGTGGCAAAGCTCGAGTTTTGTTGGGTCTGGCATGTTTGCATGATGTTTAGTGCTCAGGGGCCTTCAAGGAACCAGTGCAGTCTCCTTGCAGTTCTTTGTGGTGGTAAAGTTTCCGATACTAAACAAAAGCAGCCGGTTTCCGATGATAAGCCGAGATACCCGTTTCCGGTGCTTGGTTCTTCAGGGCGTCTAGAGGTATATAAACAGTGCCAATAGTTTTACTTAAGTTCATTTTGCAATGTTGTAACATTTTTGTTTTTGTGAATGTAGGTTCAGCTTTTGAATAATCCTAGCATTGATGAGTTCCGGCGGGTTATGGATTCATCGGAGCCGAATGTTGTTTATTTGCAAGGAGAGCAGAATGCTGATAGTGATGAGATTGGCTCTCTGGTTTGGGGAGACGTTGACTTGTCTACTCCAGAAGCTTTATGTGGACTCTTTGGTTCGACATTGCCCACGACTGTGAGTGATGAAGCATGACTTTGTTATGATTATGATACTTGTTCCATGGAGTTTATAATTTAATTTCATTCTCGTTGATGGGGCTAGAGATATGGGATATTCTTTGTACATGCAATGTTTCGGTTGTTCTATGACTCTTACGAGTTTTGCCGGTTTCATTGCTTATTTGAGGCCATTATAATCGTTGAAATTTGAAATACTCCAGTCTTGAATGTTTTTTTAGGTCTATCTCGAGGTCCCCAATGGTGACAAATTAGCAGAGGCACTTCACACCAAGGTAAAACTATTATTGACCATGATAACAAGTAAATGATTGTACATTCATTTTTTGTGTTCGCATAAAAGTCATTGATGTTCATTTTTGAAACCCATTGATGTTCATTTCTCATGGCAGGGGGTACCATATGTTATATATTGGAAAAATACATTCTCTCGTTACGCAGCTTGCCATTTTCGCCAAGCACTGTTATCAGTGATTCAAAGGTACAAATATTCTACTCCGCTCATTATATCGACAAAGCATGACCCATTTTCGCTACCTTGTTGAATAATTGGTCGTTGTACAGTGCTGTTAACTTGCGAAATCGGTTGGTAACACAAATTTGTGCACTATTTTAAGGCTTGCAGAGATACTGTCTACAAACTGGTAAAATGTTTTCCGGAGACGGTTCTAAAGTTTTGCAGTTTTGGCCCATTGCAGTTCATGTAGCCATACATGGGATGCATTCCAAGTTGCCGATGCTTCTTTTAGACTGTACTGTGTACGGAACAACAATAGTGTCTTTTCTAATAGTCAGAAACAAAGTGTTAAGCCAGCACCTCATCTGCTCGGGGAGCCTCCCAAGATTGACGTTTGTCAACCACAGGTAGATATGCAAGACAAAGAAAGCTCTCCTGATGATCTTCCTGCCGTAAAGATATATGATGATGATGTGACTATGCGGTTTCTTGTTTGTGGATCGCAATGTGTATTGGTAGGTTTGTGTTTTAGTTGTTCTGTTCTTGAATCAATAAAATAGGCTCAAGGGTCCTTGAAGCTCTTGAACTTTTGAAAGAAAAAAAAATTAAGCCACTGAACTTTTTTTGCACCCATTTGAACCCTCGAACCGAGAGATTGAATCAATTAAGCCCTTAGACCAATTTTGACCATTAAGTCTTAACGCCTTTTTCGGAGATATTACCATCACGTGGAAACATTGTGACGCGACATGTGGCACCAACTGATCCAAAAAAACTGTTAGATTTAGCGGTCAATATTGGTCAAAGGGGGTGAATTGATGAAATTTTGGAGTACAGGGACTTCATTGGGTACAAAAAAAATAGGGGTTTAATTGGTTTTTTTTAGAAGTTCGAGGGCTTCTGGCACTCTTAAGCCCAATAAAATACTTTATTCACCCTGGCTTATATTGGTTGTTAACTGTATGCCCTGCAGGATGCATTCCTTTTGGGATCTTTGGAGGATGGACTTAATGCCCTCTTAAGCATAGAAGTAAGTTCATACTATTGCTTTCGTGTTGAACCATATATTCTCATGAATATACATCTGAAGTGTGTTGTTGTGTGCTCGTGTGGGATGTAATCTGTTCTAATACTTCGAATCTGTTTTACCCACTTATTAACTAGATTCAGTTGTCATTTGTTTCAGATACGAGGGAGCAAGCTCCATAACCGAGCAAGGTATCGATAAATTTGGGATTAGTTATAGTTTCTTTTGGGACATGGGTTCTTGGCTTCGTTCTGTTTCGAGGGTTTTTAGTTAAATGTTTGAGACTTTGATCTTTTCTTTTATGGAGCTTCCATTCCCCATACAATTGCTTCCTCCAAGTTACTTTTGTGCATTATCATCGACATACTTATGGGGTTCCATTCTTATAGTGCTCCACCACCACCACTTCAGACGGGGACATTTTCTCGTGGTGTAGTGACCATGCGTTGTGACTTTTCAACCTGCAGTTCGACTCATGTATCATTTCTAGTGTCTGGTAGTGCACAGACTTGTTTTAACGATCAGGCAAGTAATTGTGATCAGATTAATTGCTAGTGTTGTTACTTTAAGTTCAAGCCACAATTTGTTTTTCCTTTTTTCTTTGTTTGTCTCAGCTTTTGGAAAATCATATAAAAAATGAGCTTATCGAGAAGACACATCTAGTCCGTGCACAGTCAAGTTCTGAGGAGAGCAAATTGCCTCCATCGGAGCCTCGTAGATCAGCCTCAATTGCCTGTGGAGCAAGTGTGTTCGAAGTGAGCATGAAGGTTCCCACATGGGCTTCGCAGGTCCGATTTTCACTTTAAGTATTTTACTCTTTCTCTAGAGCTTTTCTATTTCTTATAACCGTTTTAAAGTTTGCTCGACTTTTCTTGATTTATTTTAACTCCCAACAAGTTTCTCGGAATGACTTTTGACAGATACTAAGGCAACTTGCACGAGACGTGTCATACCGCAGCTTAGTTATGCTGGGGATTGCTAGCATTCAAGGTTTGTCGGTTGCATCTTTTGAAAAAGATGATGCTGAGCGTATTCTTTTCTTTTGCAAAAACCCGGGCAAGGATCCCTCCTTGGGTAGTTATCTAATTGCCAGAACTCCGAGCTGGTTGGTGCCGCCGCCACCTAGTCGAAAAAGATCAGAGCCATGTAAAGACACTAAACCTCTAAAGTGTGCAGTCATGGAAGGTGTAAATGGCATTGCAAGATCAAAAACTAGTGTTGCTGCTATGAGGCCAATTCCTCACACCCATCGTCATAAGATGATTCCCTTTTCTGGATTTTCAGAGACTGAGAAATATGATGGGGAACAAGGAAAGGTAAACTTGCCTGTAGTTCCCGTGAAGCAACCTGCTGCTACACATCGGAAAGCATTGTCGAGTTCTTATCAGGCTCAACAGATTATATATTTAAATCCATTACCTCTTAAGAAACATGGTTGTGGTAGAACCCCGATACAAGTTTGCTCGGAGGTTAGTCATCTTCTCGAGTTTCGAGTTAAGAATTTACAAATATAGTGTCCGCGTGTATAATGTTTTCTAGTCGTTGCAGAAGATAAGGAAAGTTATGAATCTCTTTGCATTATACTTTAAAGCTTCTCCTTCATGTTATTTGAATATATATTTTTCTGGCAGGAAGAATTTTTGAGAGATGTAATGCAGTTTCTGATTCTTCGAGGACATACTAGGCTGGTTCCTCAAGGTGGGTTAGCTGAGTTTCCCGATGCCGTTCTTAATGCAAAGCGTCTTGACCTTTTTAACTTGTATAGAGAGGTAAATTATTCTATGTGCGAAATATGATGGATATCTGGCTAATATATATATATATATATATGTTATTGACGGATTGAATTGAATATAACAGGTGGTGTCAAGAGGAGGCTTTCATGTCGGGAATGGCATAAATTGGAAGGGACAAGTTTTTTCGAAGATGCGCAATCACACATTGACAAATAGAATGACTGTATGTTTCGAAGTTGCTCGTGTTATTATTTTACTTTGTGATAGTAATGTTTCTAATATCGGGACGATAACTGTTGCTTTTTGCTATAATTTACGTAGGGAGTGGGCAACACTCTTAAAAGACATTATGAGACTTACCTTTTAGAGTACGAATTGGCCCACGACGATGTGGATGGAGAATGCTGCTTGTTATGCCACAGGTCTCTCCAGCACACGTTCACAATGAGCTTGTGCATATACGGATTTGTTTGTGATACTGACCGGAGATTTTGTGTGAAAACAGTAGTGCAGCAGGCGACTGGGTAAACTGTGGAGTTTGTGGTGAATGGGCTCACTTCGGCTGTGACCGGCGGCAGGGGCTCGGGGCTTTTAAGGTATATATATCTTCTAAAATTTTCCTATCAAGATAGGATTATGCAACCGACTACGGTTTAACTTGATGTTTCATCTCGTGAACGACAGGATTATGCGAAAACAGATGGGCTGGAGTACGTTTGTCCACACTGCAGCATCTCAAATTTTAAGAAGAAACCGATGAATGGTTATTGACATACTTCGATTTTCACTTTAGATTCCCGTTAATTTCGTAGCCTTTTTCCGATTTCAGTTTTGTTCCTCACCGCAATGCATGCTGAACCCTAAACCTTGACGACATTAGGAAATGTAACTATTGTATCGTATGCCGCCATTGTTGTTCTCATATATAGCTCAAGCCATTAACGAGCCCCCATCCCCCACCTAATTTCTCTTTGTATTCTGCTAAACAGAGATGAAGAAGAGTAACTGTAGATTTAAGGAGTTAGCTTTTTGTTCAATCACTTCATTTCTTCATTAGAATGCTTTAACTTTCTTCTTGTTTTTGGGGTGTTTCTTCCATATCAAGGTATGACCTCGATTGAAATGATACTGATTTTCGAAGGATTTAGTTAGAATGTTTTGGAATCTTTGAGGACTAATTTCAAAAGATAATGTACTAATTTGAATACTCAATTAGAATATTTTGAGAATCTAAACCATAATCTGCAGTAGTTGTGCACATTGGCATGTGATTTCAGTCATTTGGCTGTGCACGGTGTGTTGATTTCCTCTTGTTTGAAGCTTCCATTGCAACCATTTTGCTTTTCGATCGAAGAATTACCATCACAGGTTGTTAATCGATGAATCCCAGTGCCAGTGCTACTGCTGCTGCTCCTGCTGCAGGTGTTGTGAGCAATATCATCGGTGCTTAAAACACCATAAGCGAAACCGGGTTTCTTCCTCTCCTTGGAAGCAAGACCCGACGATGACGACGGTGTTGCCTTTCCGTTTGATATGGCAGCAGCGAGCGCGACCGGCATAAGGCAGAGACCTTTACTTTGCAGATATTGCATGGCTGTTGTCACGTTGGATTCCATGAGTTTCACTACTTCTTGCTCGAAAACGACTTGTTCGGGAGGTGGCGAACAATTGACTCCTTCGCCCACCAAGGGTATTAGTGTTAAGCCATTAGATCCCTGCTAGAACACAATTTGGACAAAATGTTACTGTAGTTGACGATTAAATCTGGGAATTTTGATATTTTAAGGCTTGGAGTTTAGGGTTTGGGGAAGCGAGAAATTGGCACCTCAGCTTGGCTATCAATGATGAGAGGAACAACTGCACCGGCTGCCCCCAGCCTGCTCATGCTTAGTACCTGCAAATAATTTGCAGCAGCACACAGCCATTGGTTTCTGATTAGTTCTTTTGAAGCTTGGCTCGGATTTGCGATATTAACGAAAACTTCGTCTTACCTTCACTTGGAGCTGAAGGAACTTGACATACTCTATGATTTCGTCGAGCATAGAGGCCTTGTCGGTCTGCAAAGCTCACTAAGATCAGATACATACTCGTAACCGGCATGTACTCAAAGCAAAATCAATGTGATCCTATTAGGCCTGTTAATGACCATAGCAAAATACATACAGAAGAGATACCTTATTGGAATTAGGTACAAGCTCTTGCAGATTCTTCATCCTTTCGGCAATCTTCTCTCTTCGGAGCTGCAATCGATCAAACAATATAACTTAGAAGGCGAGACTATGAACTTATAAAACGAGAAATATTATAGCCAAGTGACTGACCCTCTCTGCAATGCTGTGTGGATCAGTAGCCTGACCTCGACGTGCTCTAACTCGAGGCTTCCCGATTCCATTGCAACCATTTTTTGGATTAGGTGATGAACTCTGTATTAAAAGTTCAAAGCTAGTAAGCCTAGAAAAAGAATGATGAGAAATAGGGACCATAATTCAAGGATCCGCAGCAGAGATGGTAAGCCTATCATAGTATTCGTTACCGGACGGTTGGCCGGACAAGATGAGTAGAGAGAATTTTCAGCATCGTATTTTCCCTGATACATTATGAGAAACAAAAGATAAACTTTAACCCCAAACTAAAACAAGACGGCTCGCCTTTTGCCACCATACCTTTGCATTGATCGATGCTGATAAGTTCTCCGGTTGCAGAATCTTATCGATCTCCACAAATCTGCTAATATTGCCATAATTACCATCATCAACTATGTTTCCGTTCTCATGTTGAAGACGAGAGCTTTGCATTCTGGTTTGTCCCATCGAACTCGGAAGGGAAGAAAATACAACGTCATACGGTTGCGGATGCCACGATTGTGGAACTGGAGAAAGGATTTCTAAGCCTGTAAGTGATCTCCGAAACTCGGAAGACTCACCTCCATTGCACGCCGCATTCCTTGATCGAGACGGAGTCATATCACCAACAACTTGATGGCTCACCGAGCCAGAGGAATGAACATCCACATTAAACTGCAGGCCCAGATCTCCAAATCCCAAGCTTCCGTCTACTATCTGCGTCGAGGTGCGCTCACCGAGCCAGAGGAATGAACATCCACATTAAACTGCAGGCCCAGATCTCCAAATCCCAAGCTTCCGTCTACTATCTGCGTCGAGGTGCGATTTTCATCATTCATCCGTGCTCCAGACAACAAACCATGGTCAACAACATCTAAAGGAGTACTATGTGCAGCCAAGCACTCCATGCCATGGTTTGAACCGATCAAGCTTACCGGTACGTCACTTTTATCATCTTGGTACACTCCTTGCGAACAAGCCAGCAGTGCATTTGGCTGATCCGGTTCGCCATGGACCCAAGATGACCTTTCCTTGACATTAACATTAACATTAACATCGGACCATGAAGAGGAAGAGAAATACTGATCAAGATAGTCATCCATTGTCTATATACAAAGCTCACAGTATCCTGCACAATATATATATATACACACACACACACACGCAAAAACACAAACACAAATCATAAGCATTCAACATGAAACAAATCAATTAGTGGGGGAGGGATATAAGTATATTCTTCCTTCAAGAAGAAAGTTTGAGATGCTAAGTCTGAGGTTATACGTACACGCATACATACATGACACATACATACATATGTACATACATATACAGTAAACATGAAAAATCAAAAGTAAAACAGTACTAAAAAGAAAGTGCTTTAACAGTTCCTTATACCATTTTTTTTATATAATTTTATCCTTTTTACAGCAATTCCACAAAACCAAACTCTCAAAATCATCTAACCCATCTTCCAAAACACCCAATAGAGCAACACTCCAACATGAAAACTGGGTTTCCAGCAAGAACCCAACCTTAAACCAGACAGAACACTTGACCAAATGCTAAGTTCTTATATACTCAGAAAACAAAAGAATATTAAATGATAAAAAGAACACTTACAAAGAAAGTGAGTGAATGAGTGAGTTGAGTGTCAGCAGTAGAAAAAGGAAGAGAAGACGATTTTCTTTCTTTCCTTTTCTCGGCATCCAAAAAGAAAGTGTCGCAGCTGTACTACAAGATGTGAATGAAAAGATGTTTAGCTTTTTGACGTAGAAAAACCGCTCCTTTAGCTTTTCTTTCTTTTTAAGGAGTGTCAGTAGAAAAAGGAAGAGAAGACGATTTTCTTTCTTTCCTTTTCTCGGCATCCAAAAAGAAAGTGTCGCAGCTGTACTACAAGATGTGAATGAAAAGATGTTTAGCTTTTTGACGTAGAAAAACCGCTCCTTTAGCTTTTCTTTCTTTTTAAGGTGGTTTAATTAACCGAATATAAGATTATCAATGAGAATATAAGATTATCAGTGAGAATATAAAATTACCAAAGAATAAGATTACTGAGAATATTATATTTTGTGTTTGGTTGATTTAGAAGGAATGCAAGATGAATAAAAGATTATTAGAATGTATATTTAACTAAATTGTCTTTATTATATATTTATTTTTTTAATAAGTTAAAAAATATTTATATATATTTTTTTTAAAAAAATTTAAATTCATAAAATTTATATATATATATATATATATATATATATATTACAAAATTTAAAATATAAAAAAGTTTAATGAAAGGGTAAAATTTTATTTTAACCACTTAACTTCATATAAAATTTTAATTATAGATTTTTTTTTAAATCTAAAATAGTTTAAGGATAAATTTGTAATTTAACGTTCGTAGAAATTTTATTATTCAAAGACAGAATAAGGATATTTTTTAAAGAAAAAAATATTAAGGGCATTTTAGTCCAAAACGCCGGTAATCCAACAATACCTAAGGAAAGGGAGGTAATGACATTCCCGGTAATATACCCAAAAAAATCTACTATTGGTAATAAAACATTACCGGGAATGAGATTCCCGGCTAACAAAACATGAGAATGTGAATTCTATTCCCATAAGAATCCCACATTCCTTGATCCAAACATCCCTTATGATAGATTTTAGTATCTAAATTATCATATTTTTATCATCTTTAGTATTTCAATTTTTTATTTTTTTAAATTATATTTAATATTTAGTTTTTATTTCGTTTTAGTACCTTGTCGTTTAGGTTATTTGCACTTTGCACGGGATACCTTTTATATGGGTAAATTGCATCATTCATCACTTAACTATCTTCTCACTCCTACTTTGGTAACTAATGTTAATTTTTTTCATTTTAATTACTTAGTTTTACTCTTAATTCAATCACCCTAACTTTCAAATTTATTTATTTTTATTTTTAATTATATATTAATAAAATAATAAAAAATTTCATGTCACTAAAATGATTAATAAAATAAAATAGTGTGATTAAAATATGAGCAATTTGAAAATTTATTAGTTAAACTGAAAATTTTTAAACTTTAGTAACAAAATAGGAGTGAGAAGATAGTTGAGTGATAAATGATGTAATTTACCCATAGAAAAATACAGTGTCACTAAGTTCTTAACCGTGATGTATTAAACTTAAATAAAAACTAAACATTAGATATGATTTAAAAAAAAATATCAGTATTTTCTTAGTATTTAGTAATAAAACTTTAACATGGATGATTATACCAAAAAAATTGACAAGTTTTAATAGGGAAAATACTAAGATAATTATTTGTGTAAATTTTATATTTATATTTTATTTACTAAATATAATTTAGTATACTTCCAATACTAATAATTGGACAATGATTTCTATACCCCAACAGTAAAAAATAATAATATTTTTTTTTCTTTTTATTATACTAAATATCTATTTTTATCAAAGTAGAGGGACTAGAAGCATATTTTTTGGTGCCGTGGAAGTTTATGATTCGTCCACGTCAACAATATCGTCTTTTTCCGTTCCGTTACTTTATCTCTTCTATTCCGTTCTCTTATATACCGTCACAACAGCTCATGTTTGGCGAGCTGATCAGTTTACGAAATTAGCCTTGAAAGATACAATATCATCCTTTTTATTGGAGTTAATTGCACTATACAGCCTCAAACTACGATTATCATTCTAAATTAGTTCCTAAACTTTTGAACATTCTATTTTCATCCCTAAACTATGACTCTCATCCTAAATTAGTCTCCAAATTTTTTAACATTCTGAATCCATCCTCAAACTATGACCCTAATTCTATATTGATCCCCCAAACTTTTGAATGTTCTAATTTTACCTCTAAACTTTTGAATGATTTAGGGGGGAGTTATTAGAATGTTCAAAAGTTTGGGGAATAATTTAAAATGAGGGTCATAGTTTGGGAATGAATTTGGAATGTTTAAAAGTTTAAGTACCAATTTAAAATGATATTCATAGTTTAGGGATAAATTTAAAATGTTTAAAATTTTAAGGTCCAATATAGAATGAAGGTCATAGTTTGAGGATATATAATGCAATTTACTCTTTTTATCGTCAACAATATAAGTGCATTTTGGTCATTGCAGTTAAAAGAAGTTTCCGTCCCGAAAAAAGTGGAGATAGGTTAAGTAATTTGGAATTTGGTGACAAAATCTTGTAATTACCAAATTAACCTCTTAAACCCTACTTAAACTTTTGCTTTTAAAATAGGAATAATGATAAAATCACCCACAACATTTATATAAATGATCATTCTATCCTTGTTATTTAAAAAAAAACATTTTAGTCTCTAACTTTTTAATTTTTAGTCAAAACATATCTTGTTTGATGAAAATCATTAGTTAACTAACGATTAAGATATATTTTTGACATAGTATTTTCACATGTGTTTAATTACTGACATGACATATATCACCCATCTAAAGTGATGATGTGACATATACTACATTTGCCAAGATGATGATGATACATGTACTACATAAATCAAAATGATGACGTGACATGTATTATATTAATAAATAAACACATGTGAAAATGTCACATAAATAATATGTGTTGAACATTAGTTAACTAATAGTTTCCATCTAACATGGTCTTTTCTGATAAAAAATCGAAACATTAAGACTAAAATGTTTTCAGAAAAAGAATAGGAGATAAAGTGACCGTTTGTGCAAACGTTGAAGAGTAATTTTGTCATTATGCATTAAAAATAATAAGGTTAAAATATGCTTCGAGTTCTTGTACTATCTACACATTTGGAATTTAGTCCCTCTATTTTTAATATTTAAAACTCAAGTCCACTAATTAATACTGTTAAAATTCTTTTGTTAAATTCACAAATTAAGATATGAATGGTCATACCAAACCATGAAGCATGAATGATAACCAAAGAAAGTAATGAATTTTGATCTTTAGCTATATTTATGAATCAATTATTAATCCCTTCATTTCAAATATATATATATATTTCAAGTGCAGTTAATATAATTGTAAAAGCTCGAATTTTGACAATGTAAATGAAGAAGTTAAGTGTTAAAAGTCATTTCTATAATGAAACTCTACAATATCCGATCCGAAATAGTCGATCGTATAGAAATAGGAAGAAGTGGGATTTGTCCATTTTAGGGTTGAAGGGTATCAAAATCAGCTTTCCATGGCATCTAAGAGATGGATTTACCTACTAACTCAACAATTTGTAGATGTTCTCAAGAGGGCTCAAGCTTTTTCATTAAACTCGATAATCCTGTATGCGTATCGTATTTATATAAGAAACGGAGTTATTATAACATAACGATAACTCCGTTTCTTATACATCGTATTCGCTAGATTCTACATTCTTTTCTGCATGAAACTTGAAAGGAAAGAAAGTGAACCCTCTTTCATATGAGTGCATAAAGAGTAAATCACTCTCACAGAATAAGCATAGCTGAAAAGCATACTGAAATTTAGGGTAAATTACACGTTTAGTACCAAATCTATCAGCTTTGGTCCGCTTTAGTACCTAAACTTTCAACTTTTTCGAAACCATACCTGAAGTTCAGTTCTTGTTCCGTTTTAGTACCATTGTTCAAAATTTAATGTAAATTTTGAATTGGAAGTTTATGTACTAAAACGGACCAAAACTGATAGTTTAGGTACTAAACGTGTTAAGTTTTTAACAGTGGGATACTAAGATGAAACAAAAACTAAACATTAGGTATGATTTTGAAAAGAACTGAAAGTTTAGGTAGAAAAACGGACCAAAACTGATAGTTCAAGTACTAAATGCGTACTTTACCCCTAAAATGTATTCTTTGACTAAATGACCATTCATTGACATATATTCATTCACCCATTGCACTTGAAAGTCTGCAGATAAGAGAACGTTATAGCTATAGGAAGGATACTGGCATGCATGCATGCATATCAGAAACCTATTTGGCAAACCGAGTGCGAGAATACTTAAAAACTAGTAGAGGATTCGAACTGAGTGCTAGAATACTTAAAAACTAGTAGAGGATTCGAACCGAGTGCGAGAATACTTAAAAACTAGTAGAGGATTCGAACCGAGTGCGAGAATACTTAAAAACTAGTAGAGGATTCGAGCTCCATGTTACGAGAGTTACAAGCCTAATCGAGGTAATTTGTTATGCTTAATTGTTTTACAGGTGAGGTCATGTTCAACAAGAAACAATGAATGAAGTTGAACCATCATGCATAGTGGGATTCAAGGGGGGTACCAAAGCACAGATTCTTTAGTTGAAAAATGGCAAAGCAACGCGGAAGAATCACAAGTTTTCAGAAACGTATGTAACTCGAAAATCGAAGATACGATAAAACGGATAATGTCATCGATATTCCCAGTTCAAACAGTAGCAATCAACACACAACTGGAGACGATAACAGATGCTAATGCCATGCCAGTAGCAAAGTAGACCAAATATAAGCCACAAAATTGATAAATTTAATCCCATTAGAGAGGACTAAAACAAAGCTAACCTTCATCGACAATCTTCTCTTTTCCTTTCCCTTTCATCTTTAAGCCAACTCTGAAATTCTACCGCATTCAGAATCCCGGCGGTAAACAGTCTCCTACAACATGGGCATTTCCGATTCCTTTACACAGTGCGTAAGATTAGTCACATACAAAAGCACAAGTACAAAAGCATGTCCTAAAGATAAACTGTGTAAGAACTTTACTATCTCAATCACATTGTCTATCGAATTGGACTATTAGATTCGACATTCTCTTTTATTTGAAACTTGGAAAAGAAGTTTACCCTGTTTTTGATGAGTGCATAGAGTCCCAATCATCCTCACTGGATAAACATTGCGGAAAAGCATACTAGATTTATTCTCGACTAAATGACCATTCATTGACATATTCATTCTCTTACAGGGCTTGCAATCTACTTGTGTTTTCCACTTGCAGAGCCATCTCGGAGAAAGCAACTGAAGTCTGTGGATAAGAGAATCCTTGCATTCGAGGAAGATTAATGTTTACATGTAAGGAAAAATTTGTGATTATCCGCACGATTTATCCCACTGTCGTAGCATAAAAGCGGTTTCCACGCCAATTGGCAGATGCATAAGGAGAAGCTATACAGTATGTTCATGCTCTTTTAGAGATCAAAAAGGAAACAACGTAGGTTTTCAGTAGCACAAGTACGCCAACCCGTGACTATGAGATCCATCATAAGAGGTATTCTGTTGAAAGACTATCAAGATTAGATCTGTGCTTAGGCAGATAGAAGTACAATAAGATTTAGCCACAGGATAAGGTGCAAATGAGACACCTGTATTCACTAGCTATTTGAATTCAACTCGACAAAGATTCGATCAGTATCAAACCTAGTTCGAACTTGATCAGCCATGTTATTCATTAAACCGAGTTCGAGTATCCTAACATTCGAATTCAACGGCTCACGAATCTAGTTCGTGTATCCTTTTTAATAGATAAACGAGCTCAATCTAGCCGGTCCTTTGCCAAGTAAACAAGTATGCCCTTGTTATAGCTTACACTGAAGCACCCTGCTTTCGAAATTCTGATGGAAAATTATTCAATGTTAAATTGTATCTAATCTTACTTTCTCTACAAGTGAAGAAATAGTAAAAAAAAAAAAAACAGGGTAAACTATGCATTTAGTACTTAAACTATCCGTTTTAGTACCTAAACTTTCATTTTTTTAAATCACACCTAACGTTTAGTTTTCTTTTTATTTTAGTAACCCGTCGTTAAAAACTTAACGTGCTTAGTACCTAAACGATCAATTTTGGTCCGTTTTAGTACCTAAACTTTCATTTTTTTTCAAAACTTAACGTTAAATTATGAACGGATACTAAGATGAAACAAAAAACTAAAGTTTTTAACGATGGGTACTAAAATGAAACAAAAACTAAACTTTAGTTATGATTTAGAAAAAAATTTAAAAATTTAGGTACTAAAAACATATCAAAACTGGTAGTGTAGGGTCTAAATGTGTAATCTACCCAAAATAATGAATGATGTTGAACAATCATGCATAGTGTGATTCAAGAGGGTACCCAAGAACAGATTCTTTAGTTGAAAAAATGGCAAAGCAATGCAGAATCACAAACGTATGTAACTCAAAAACCAAAGATTCAATAAGCAGATAATGCCATCAAAATTCCAAATTCAAGAGGACAGTAGCAAAGTAAAACCAAATATGACCTCGAAGTGTTGTTCTCCTTATAGATCTCGGATTCGAGCGATTTGTGCAGCTGTAATAAAGATTACGAATACTATCTTGTAATCATCGAGACTATATGAAATAAAAAATAATAAAACATAGTGTTAACCTTCATCAACAATCTTCCCTTTTTCATTGAATTCCCCATATTCAAAATCGCAGTAAACAGTGACGTTCCGATTCTTCGACAACTTTCTTATCCATCATCAATCAAAAAGCATGGAACAATCTTTTGAGAAAAGAAGAAACATTTAATTAAGACCCAAAACTCATTGCCTCACATAAAGCATCTCCGCCATCTATCAAAGAAAGCTACATATACTGATCATGCAATCCTAAAGTGAGCTCGGAGAGCGACCTCTGATGTTGAACACGACTTCTTTCTTGGTTTGGGTCGACTCGGATTTCAGAGAAAAATGATGGGTCATTGTCCGTTTCGGAGTTCGATGACTCGCCGAGCTCAGTAATGGAGTGACCTGTGAAGGGTTGTTTTGTAAAAATTATGATTAACGGTAAATTACGCGTTTAATAACTAAACTATCAGTTTTGATCTATTTTAGTATCTAATCTTTCAAAATTAATTTTTGAAAAATAATTATGATTAACGGTAAATCACACGTTTAATAACTAAACTATCAATTTTCAAAACCATACCTAAAATTTAATTTTTGTTTATTTTAGTATCCCGTTCAAAATTTGACGTTGAGTTTTGAAAAAAATTTAAAAGTTTAGGTACTAAAATAGGTCAAAACTGATAGTTTAAGCACTAAACACATTGAGTTTTTAATAGTATGGTAATAAAACGAAATAAGAACTAAACATTATGAATGATTTTGAAAAAAATTAAAAGTTTAGATACTAAAACGAATCAAAACTAATAGTTTAAGTACTAAATGCGTAGTTTACCCTATAATTAATGTAAAAATTATTATTATATTTCAATCATGAAATAATTGATATTAAACGTCGGAGATTAAGGAGTATTAGTTTTGTAAAACATCTCGAATAGAGATGAACTCAGAGATAATATAATGTCTTTAAGAGATTTTCAAAGATTTTATTAGGACGTGGTTCATCTTATATGAGAGTCTTTATTAAAAAATAAAGAATTAATGCCTTAATAAGTGCCCAAACTATATCTTTTGTATCGAATAAGTGCCTATGTTTTTTTAGCCCATCCGGGTGGCTGACATTACAAACTTTAATACTCTAGGTGTCTTGGCCGTCAATGGCGTTATTTTTTCCCGTTGAGTGACAAGTGTCTCAACCTAGTAATTTTAAAATTTTAATTAAAAAATAAAATTATATATATATATTTTAAAAAACACATAAATTTCAAAATAACCCCTAAACTTTGAAAATCTTCATTTCAACCCTTAAACCCACATCGACGACCACCCTTTGTTGTCGAAGAAGCTCCACCCGACCTCCCCTCCCCTCGATGACCAAAACCCTATGAAATCGTGACTGGTTGACGATCGATCAACGATAAATTGACATTTTAAATCTTGCAAATCCTAGGATGAAAATCGCAATCCCTAGGATGAAAATCGCAATCCCACACGATTCTGATGGTGAATCGGCAACAACTGCAACGACATATAACTAATATGATGGCAAGGACTATGTTAGTGGCGGTGATCATGACCGGAGAGGGCGGCAACATCAGAATAAGGTTAGGATTTGGGATTTGTGGTTGTTATATAATATAAGAAAATTTAGGGTTTTTTTTATAAATATAATAATATTTTTAATATTTTAAAAAAATTCAAAATTATTAGGTTGTGACACGTATCACTTAACGGGAAAAACTAATGTTGTTAACAGTCTGGGCACGTAAAGTGCTAACGTTTGAAATGTTAAGCACACGGATGTGCAAAAAAAAATGTAGGAATTTATTTGTCACAAAAGGTATAGTTTGGACACTTATTTGGGCATTAAGCCAATAATAAATGAAGAAGTGTAATATTTAAATGACATAATACAAAAATGGCCCTCAATGTTTATCAAAATAGTTATTTTGACCCTTATTCTTTTTTTGGAGCTTTTTAGCCTCTAACTTTTCACTTTAGGGTAAAAACTTATTCTATAGATGAAAACTATTAGTTAACACTCGATTAACGCTAACAAATAGGATCCTTTTTAAGCCTAAAATGAATTACTGAGAGCTAAAATGTTACTGAAAAAAAAGGGATAAATTGATTATTTTGTCAAATGTTAGGATCTTTTTACCTTAAAATGAAACATTAAAGATTAAAATGAAACATTAAAGATTAAAATGCTCTAGATTATAGAATACGGGACAAAAATGATTATTTTAATAAATATTAAGGGTTAATTTTAATATTATGCACATTTAAATTATAATATTTAAATGTACGTGGATGTACGGTCAACTAAGGCAAACGTGTGTGGCGTTGAGTTTGTATAACAAATTTGGATCTGAAGAAGAATAACATAAAAAGATTATGATAAATTATAATATTTTCGTATCTTCAATCCAAACACGTAATTCCATCACTAATATTAGCCTTTGCTGCTTATCTGATTAATTTTCTGGAGGAATCTGCGATAAGCTATTCTTTTTCCATTCTCATTTGCAAAAGATTGGTGATTCAAGAAGATCGTCCAATTTCGACGGTTTTTTTCTTGGAGAAATTTACCGGCGTTTGTGTGTGTTTGTTTTGTTCGAGTTGTTAATGAGAAAGTATACGGAGCCGGGGAGGTAAAATTTCGACGTTTTTTTTTTTAGGAATTTACCGGCGTTTCCTTTGCTGTTGTATTTGAAGCAGCCAAACTCCACGGATCAACGTTTGGCAATAGTGAGGTATTTTACGGATTAAGTTGAGAGGAATTTTTCTCTCAGTGGAAACTAAAAATCTATATTAGGAACGGTTTTCGCCTTCGTGCATGTTCTTCTGTTAAACTCCCTGAGCTTAAGGCTCGGGGAGGAGATCTGAAGCTAGAATTTGAAACTCGGAGAAAAAAGGAAGCTTATCATGGAATCTCCCGCAGCAGAAAATTATGATAATATTAACAATAATGGAAGCTCTTGCAATCTCAGACTTCTACCTGTATGCATAAATTCAGACTCTACGAAACTCGATCGGCATTTCTTCTTATTTTTGTCTTTCATTGTATTAATTTTGTTTTTGTGCGCTTTGATTCATTTTTTATATGCTTAATTTTTATGCTCGTAATTCAACTTAGATGTTTAATTTCAGTTAAAATGGCATTGGTTTTAGCTTTGAATTATTAAATTAAGTGGCTATGATTCCTGTTTTGATTATTTGCATTGTAATACTGATGTCCGTGTCCAGAAATTTTATATGATTGGAAGGAATAAGAGTAGAACTTATTGGAGAGTTTTAAAGATTGACCGGCTCGATCCTTTCAAGCTGAACATTTTCCAGGATTCTACCACTTATACGGAGTTCGAATGCTCTGAGTTGTTGAGACGAATACTCGAAGGAAATAAATCCACTGGTGGACTGAAGTTTGTTACGGGTTGTTATGGCATTGTTGGTATGGATGTTGAACTGTGTAATGACTTTAGGGGAGGGGACTATTATTGTTATGTGAATTCTTATCCGGTGCCTATTTGTTTCATGTACAAGTTTTTGGGGCCTTACTACATGCTGCTTATTACAAAACGAAGACAGATTGGTGCAATTTGCGGTCACAATGTATACGCAGTTTCGAAAACTGAGATGATTACTCTCTCAAATTCAACTGTTAACCCAAGCATTTCGGGTATTAGGAATGAGAACAGGTCTTCTTCTGTTCTGTGTGCTAAGATCTTTGTCTACTGCTATAAATTCATTAATGTTTTGAAGAAAGATGTTTAGATTATGTTCTGTTGTGGGAAAAGTAGAAAATTCTTGTCATTTAGTAGAGTCTCCTTTTTATTTGTTTCAAACTTAAGTGCTTTTCTCTCATGTGCACTTTTCACAAATGGTTTGTAATTTGATATTCTTTGTTTCATTTTTGTTTAGGTACAAGAAGCTCGTAGGCACAGTGGATCTTACAAAGGACTTCTTCTTCAGCTATTCATTCCATGTTATGCGTAGTCTTCAAAAGAACTTGTGTAATAATGAACAAGGCCAAGTTCTTTACGGGGCCATGTTTGTTTGTAATGAGTTCCTGACCTGAGGAATACGCAATCACCTCCAGAATACTCTATGGACAGTTTCATTGGTGTATGGCTTCTTTAAGCAGGTTGTATGGCTTCTTTAAGCAGGTTAAGGATGTATGCTTGGCTAGTTTTCTTGTTCAGTTCTGTTGTCCTGAATAGACGGATGGTTATTAAGTCTTTATAAGTTTCATAGGTTGACACTGGGCTGTGAATGTAGGCCTCACTTTCTGTATCTGGACGGGATTTCAAAACTTACGCTTATAGCAAGAATGTCCCGTTACTATGCAGGTACCAGGTAAGAATGTTGTCCCCCATTCGTGCTAAAAGGCCTAGTTTATTTTTATTGAAGTTCATTATAAGATGGAATTAAGCTTAGGTTAAGGGCTTAAACTCGTCATCATTTGCATCTGATTTTGCATTTAGGTATTTGAAACGAGGAGTAAATGAGAAAGGTAGAGTATCTAATGATGTTGAGACAGAGCAGATAGTTTTTGAGGAGGTCCCTGATGGGTTTCCCACACAGATAACTTCCATCGTCCATAACCAAGGCTCAATCCCACTCTTTTGGTCTCAAGAAACCTCACGGTTGAATCTAAAACAAGATAGCATACGTATGTACTTGTAATCTATGAGAGTACTTTAGGTGTTGCTTTGAATGTTTTTATGTTCCGAAAATTGAATGACTTATCCTTTCTTTTCTTTTTTCCTAGTCTCCAAGAAGGACCACAATTATGAAGCAACCAGACTTCATTTTGATCAAGGTAAGATGGTTGTTCTGCTGTATGGCTTCATCATTCTCTTTGGAATCATTCCATCTTTGTATTACTTCTGAACCTGGTATATCTCATTAAGATATTACGTGTGGTAGAAAATCTTCATTTCGTGCCATTTCTATTGGATCAAGGAGAGGCACTTTAGTTGAGGAGTTTGTTGATGTAGGTTCATTACATGGCTGATTTGCTAATCAGATTCTGAACGCAATTGCTTTTGTGTGATGAGCAGACACAAGAGAAGAAGCCTCGAGAGTCAATTCTCCGTCAAGAGTTTGCGGATGCGATTGATTTTATTAATAAAGATTTGTCAGAAGAGAACCGTTTGAGATTCCTTCACCAGGATCTACACAAACATTCTCGGAGGTATATGTTCTAAGCTTGTTATTTTAGCCTTAACTCTTGCCTGTTTTGCTTTCTCCCCCAGTCAATCCCCTCCTCTTTGTTCTTTGTTTTATTCATTTTAGAGTTTGATTCCTAACGAGTAGAAAACTCCATGTGTTTCCTTCCAGCAAATCGCCAAATGTTTTGCAACATTTGGGTAAAGTGGCTAGATATGCATTAACGCTAACAAGTTTCTTTCATTGTCGGGTTGAGACCTGAGGAGTGTATGGCATGGCCTTTCACTGAGTAAGTTTATCATGCTTTATTAACTTTAAGCTTCATACGTGCAATGTTTTCTTAGATGGTTTTGTTGAATGATCTTTCATGTTTTCAATGTATTAGATATTTAGATTCTTGCATTAGATTAATACATGGGCTTTATGATTACTTGAGCATTTTTATCCTATAGTAATGTTGCTAATGGAAATCATTATGTGAAGGCTCCCACATTCCAAAGAGGTGTGCTCAGTAACAATCGTATACTGTTTGGATCGTACAAATGTTGCACAGTTTCATGTTTTAGGGATTAAGACTTCCCCAAAAATGGACCTCAATGATCCTTTGGCTGATGAATTAATAAGTTTCCTATGAGAGAATGGGCGACACACTTGCGAATCAATATGGTGGCTCTGCAGCTCACAACAAGGTAATCCAACTTCTGTGTTTGTAAGGATGGACCTGGGGGAACGGGTAGGGGTGGTGGCCCCCTAAAAATATAAAATTATCATATGTTTTAGATTTTTTTATGTATTTTCTATTGAAAATATGTTTTTGCCCCCTAAAATTTTATAAGTTCAAGTTCGCACCCCTAACTTAAAATCCTGATTCCGTCTTTGATTTATTCGTACTTGTAACCATATGTGATTTGCAAAGTTGGAATAGATTGACCTTCTCTAAATTCTGTATCTTTTAGTTGGATTTTTCTTTTTCCTCGAAGCTGCCAATGCCAAATATATGATTAACATTGAATAGCATTGAATTCGGAAATTTATGTTATTTATAGGTTTCTCTGAAGTTTGATAAAAAGAACCATATTGTTGACAAATTTTGATAGAACTAGGTTGTCCCTTTTCAAAGAGGTTAATGCTCCCGATAATTTGGTATGTTAATCTGTTGTAAGTGCATTCTATGCTCCATGATTTTTTTCTCTTTTCGATTTAAGAGTCAGTAGTAGTCATTATTCGACTTAATGTATTTTGAACACGAACATAAAAAAGAATCAAACAACCTTTCTGAGTATTTTATGTGATTGTGATATTTATACAGATATTTTCTCAAAGAAGGGGGCAGTGGAGAGCAGCGACCCAGTCCCAATAACTTTTTAGAACTCCTCAACGATATTTTAGCAATGCATACATAGATGCAGAGAAACAAAATGCAATTAACGTGTAAGTTTCAGTCTTTTATCTGCGTTACTTTTTTGGGTGAAAATCAATGGCTGTCGAGTTAGAATAAAATGCTGGCCTTGTTGTCCTTTGGAGTTAGTTTTACATTTCTTTTGCAAGTTTCTTGAATTCATTTATTAATTATTCTTTTGAATATAATTCTTTGTGCAGCTTTCTCGGGTATTTCCGGCCTCAGGCAGTTAAACCTGCAGTTTGGCAGTTGGGTTCATATCAGCAATATAGTGGATGATGATGGAAGGTAGTTTTTTCTTACACTTTTGTCAACTGGGAAGAGATTCTCACCGCCGCTCATCTCTTCACTTCCCAGTGCTTAATTTTCAGGTCACTTTTCAAAAGATCCTTTTCCGATGGCAACATTCTTTGGCCGAGTTGGTCACCCGAGTCCGCCAAAAATGTCAAGCAAGAGGAATCTTTAAATTCAATTTTGCCCGGCCTTAGTCCTCGCCCGAGATATCAACTTGTGAAAGTGCCGGCATATTCAAGGTTCATTGCTTGCCGTTTTCATCGTTGCATGTCCTTTAATTTCTACTGTCATTTGTTTGTGATTGAAATCCCCGACTATCTACTCCCGATAAACTCTTCGCTGATGAAATGGAATGTGTGTCTTCATTTACAAGGATCATTTAATGTCTGTAATCTACATGTGAATCAGCTGTCCGAACCATATGTTTCATAGTTTACCAAATTAATGAGCTTCATGTAGCATGTCAAAGATATAGCTATCACATTAAGTCCTGTAATCGATATGGCTATTTTCCAATTTTTTGTGTAGGTGTACACACTCAATGCCTCCAAGGAAGCTGTTTGGAAAGGCACAGAGAGACTGCTGTCTCGAAACCGGCTGCATTTTCTTCTCTGAATGTGGAGATGGATTCAATTGCTCGAACTTTGTTGACCCGGAATCTCTTTCATCATCTGAAAATTCTTGCGAGGACTAACCTTCTGATCGGTACTCCTTCCTTTTCCGTAGCTCATGGATATTCTAAAGCTCAAATTTCACATGCTTTATAAGTCATTCTCTTGGGCATCTTCAGGTCGATGAGCTCTTCACTTGCCGGTCTTTCATCCAAGAATGTTGTTAATGGTGTATTGGGGGAAGCAATGTCACACCCAAAATATGGGTCAAACTATAAGTTTTTGAAACTTATAGACAATTTTAGAAAATTTCAGGAATTCGAGGACTCATCCTGGAATTGTACCATTTTTTTCTAGTAAAGTGTTAAATAAAAATCAGGTTACCCCAAATCCCCCCACCCAAATTTATCCCCAAATTGAAAATGAATCCCTAATTTTTCCCCCCTCGTCGGCCCTTGTCGTAGATTCTCCACCATCCGACCGTCGTCAATGTGCATCGTTACCACCAATCAAACCAGTGTCCCACCCCCAATCAAACCCCGACCGTCATCCCATATCGGCTGCCGTTTATCGGGATCAAACATTTGGAAGCTACGTTGAAACCTTAGATCGTCGCCCCGATTTTCGTCGATTTCGATCGTCTACATCGTAGGCTCGTCTCACCGCCCTTCCCATTGAGCTCCCCATTTAGTCGTGGTCAGGAATCAGTCAGCGGTGTTCCCTGTCGTTGTGTATTTCTCCGGTCGTCGTTGGTAATGAACTCCGATCGCTCCTTTGCTTATTTTTAATTGGTTTTAGTTGATTTTTGATGTTGAATTGGATCGATATTGGTGATTGTTGAAGCTGGGAGTAATCGACCGATCGAAACAACCCCTGTCACCATCGCACGTGCCGGTAGTGCGCGTGGGGATCCTCTACCAGTCTAGGAAGCTTCTGTAACAGTCCAGGCGGACCGGACCGCCCCGAATCGGTCGGTTTGACCTGACCGAGTCAACCCGGACCGAGTCAAATCGTCTGAGTCAACCTATTGACTTTGACTCGTTGACTTTGACCGTTGACTTTGTCCAAAAAATCAACTTTTTCGAAAAGGTCATATTTTATGTTTTTCGACGTATTGAGTTCAAAGTACGAAGTCTGTTTTGCCAAATTCGGGATCAGTAAGTTGTTTTTCAGTGATTTATCTTCAGATTCAAATTAGTTTCTCAATTAAGTTTAGTTTCTGACGTAAATTCAGTTGTTTTGTATCCGATGAATTATTGGACATTGAATTAAAGTTCGAGGGAGATCGAATGGAGTTTAAATGGTCGATCGATATGGCACGAAAATTTTGGTAATACTCTACTACATTTTGTATGCTTTTTGGAACTCATTGATAGATGGTAATTGTATGAATGAAAATGATTGGTCCATTAGATGTATTTAATTATCATTGGACTCATACGTAAATTGGATTAAGAATAGAACACGATATAAGACTCAGACGGCTCGACAAAGAGAAATTGGAAGATTAATCGGAAATAATTATAAGTTCAGTGATTCAATAATAAATGAATTGATTTCAAGATCTGTAAGTTTTGATAAATTACTTTAAAGGTTAAATATCGAATTATTTGGATAAGAAATTATCAAAAATAACCCTATGGGATAAAATTACGAAAATGTCATTGTGTTGTATAAGACCAATACTTCCCCGGATAGTGAAATATAACCCAAAAAAAACATACTTGACGAGTTATCAGAAATAGTGCATATGTTTGAATTAAAAAGAATTATCAAAATGTCCTCGAGCTATGAAATAATTATAATAACCTCCAATGATCAAAGAAACAAAATACCATGACGATTATTTGAATAAAATGACGATTATACGCTAAGTGTTAAGCACAATGGATGAGTATGATAATGGAGACGACCTGAAAACTCATATTTTGATACACTTGAACCTTGGAATCATCGGTTTAAATTCCGGATCTATATTGAAATGCCTCTGAAATGTAAAATGACCCAAAGAACAACTAAGTAATGGAATAACTAAATACCCCCAAGCTCATAAATGATTAAATCAACCTCGAATATCAAAATGACTTTATTATATAAAACCAAGTTGAATTGAATGGAAGTATCATATGTATCAGAATTTCGAAAACGTGTGAATTACTCTGGAAACTCCGCAATGGCCGTACGCATACTGACCTCTCGATCGCAAGATGATGAACCGTAGACCGGAACATCGGGCGGCCGCGAGGAGAGGCATGTCAGGGGTGGTGAAAATGACAAAGAAGCTTGAAGGTAAGAGTGCCTCACTGCACTTTCTGCTAAATTCATGAAGTTTAACATGAAAAGTGGCAAGAAGAAAAGGTGAAAATAACTACAGGAGAAACACAGCTTATTTATTTTTATTTAAAGTTTTATGAGTTTATTTTATTCTTTTGTTTTAAACCAATTATTAAGATTGATTAATTATTCAGAAAAAACCTATACATATATATTCTCTCACTAGACTTGTGACAAAATTATGTTAAAATGACGATGGATAAATAAATAAAATATAATTCAAAATATTTATTCGTTAACATATCATTATTTGATTCTTTATAAATAAACTATAATTACAAATAATATCAAAATATAATATTATTTATTTGACATAATAATCACTTTGGGTCTTATTTTTTCTTTTAGAATCTTTTAGATCTCAACATTTCATTTAAAGTTAAAAAAAGACCTATTTTAGAACGTTAGTCGTTCATTAACTAACGATTTCAATTTATAGAGAAGATTTTTTGTCCTAAAATGTAACATTAGGGGTAAAATGCTCCAAAAAAAATTAAGGGTTATTTTGACGACTTGAACTTATATCGTTAAATTAAATATCAATAATTATAAAAGAAAATATTTTCCATAAAAAATTTTGTCAAAATCTACATTAGAAATCTATGCCCCGACAAGGAGACATCCATGGAGTCGTAATCGACATGATCCTGTTGTGTTTTCTCATGGTACGACCATATTTTGCAATAATTTCACTTCGACTCTTCAATCTCCACATGTTTTTCTTAACAATCCTTCACCTTTGATTTCTTGTCCCATATCCCCATTGCTAGGTTTTAAATTATTACAATATTATTAATTCGAGCACGAACCAAACGACTTCGGTAGTAAATGAATTGTTGTTATTCCTTAAAATTTTGGGTTCGAGCATCAGGAATATCAGGGTTATGAGTTTTTAATGTTAAATAGTTAAGAGTCATCTTTAAACTGATATAAACCTTTAACTACCATAGATTAATCAAATAATAAAAATAATAAATTCAAGAGAACTAATGGTTTAAAAGAATCAAATTTCATAAACATTTATTTGGTATGTGACATTAAAACATGGAACTTTCAATCTTTAAAATGGCGGAGCCACAGCTTGGTGAGGGTGATCACGTGAATATTTTGAAATTTGAATTTTCTTCGATTAGTTACTTATTTTATCGATGGTGTCAATCCTGAAGTTTTTCGTGTCCACCCTGAAATCTAAGTTTTCTTCGATTAGTTACTTATTTCACGGACGATACCCACCCTAAATTTTATTTGTTACAAGTAGATACCAAGTTAGTATATGGCAATGGCTTTTTTTAAATTACTCGAAATAATAATAATAATAATAATAATAATAATAATAATAATAATAATAATAATAATAATAATAATAATAATAATAATAATAATAATAATAATAAAATAATAATAATAATAATAATAATAATGCAATCGCAGCAAAGGTTTTAATTATTGAATCCTATGTTATCTAATAATAATAATAATAATAATAATAATAATAATAATAATAATAATAAATGAAGGAAACATCTGCCTAATTTGCCGGTGAAAATTGAAATATCACTTATATATATATAACTAAAAGTGTTTGATTTATAAATAGAATAATTTGAATAAAATGTTATTGAAGTTTATTTTGAGATGATTTATTTAATTTTATTTTCTTTATTCATAATTTTAAATTCGAATTCATATATTGATATTTGTACGGTGTGTAACTAATTGGATTAAATATTATTATTTTTGTTAGTACAAAATTTAGATATTTAACTGACTTATAAATTGATCAAACAAATCGATATTAAATCAATTAAATCGATATTTTTAATTTTTACTTTATTCCTTGGAACCCTAATGCATATAGGGATGGACACGAGACGAGGTGGGCCAGTTTTTTGGCCGCGATGATCATGACTCGGAGATATATATTTTATATTGACTCCACATGCTCTAATGAATTTTAGATTTTTTCTCTCCATAATCCGTCCCGATTTTTAGATTAAAAATCTGATACTGACCCAACCTGATTTGAATATATTAATATTTTAAAATAATTAAATAATTTATTTTATAATAATTTATTTTATAATAATTTATTATATTTTAAACGGTTAAAATAATGTATTTTATAATATTTATATATTTTTAATAATTAAATTATATTTTTAATAATATAATATTTTTAATAATATAAAAATAAAATTCTAAAGTATTTTATATATATATATATATATATATATTAATCAGGTTGGATGGGGTTGGTGATTTTTCACCTTTAACCCGACTCCGCCATGCCCCGAAGTTATATAACATATCCTATCCAGTCCCAAACCCCTAGATTTCAAGAAAAATCGTCTCTATAAAGTCGGATCAAATCGAAATCGTCTAACTTGAAGAAACCCAATTTTTAACATAGCATTGAAACTGCAAAGGGGTCCTATAGAAGGGAAAATTATTGTGGCTATGTCCTTTTCTAAAGACTTATTTTGTTTAGAGATATAGTTGAATCACATGGATGGTGACTCTTTTTTCATTATCTTCTTTATTTATTTCCATTTTTTTTATAAATATCAATATTCGATTTACTGATCAATTAATCTAAATCATATGTTATAGAAGCTTATTATGTGACGACTCTTCTAACATAATTTTCTCCATTCACGATATTAAGACTTTAATCACTGATCTTTGTTTAAGAGGCCTAACGTCTCACTCCTAGGGATGGGCACGAGAATTGAGCCTGACGGGTTTCGACCCTACCTGATCCGATTAGGTCGGATTTTTAAAAAAAATAAAATTGAGTTCGGGTCAGTTTTTTTAGAAAATATACTCGAGTCATGTCGGGTCGGGTTTGGATTTAGGATGAAAATACTCGACCCGACATGACTCGAAAAATCATGCAAATTTACCTTATATTTAGGGATAATTAGAATAATAACCCTCTATATATTATTTTTTTCAATTAGATCCCTATTTTTATTAAATAAAAATAATATTTTTAATAGATATATTTATTTCAGGTAGGGTCGGACTAAGTTCAGATTTTATCTAAAAAAGTTGAGTCAGTTTCGGGTCGGATGAAGTCACCCCTAAACTCAGGTCGGGTCGAGTTCGACTTGGACGAAGTCACCCCTAAACTCGGACCAGGTTAAGTTTTTGTAGGGTATATATTTTTGGTATAAAATTCATTAATGTGCATTAAAATATAGGTCGGGTGAATCCAAATTAGTGACTAACCTTAAATTTTGAATGAGGTACTACAATGAAACAAAAACTAAAAATTTTAATGGTGGAGTACTAAAATGAAACAAAAACTAAATTTTATATATGATTTTAAAAAATTAAAAGTTTAGGTATTAAAACATATCAAAACTGATAATTTAAATACTAAACGCGTAAATATTTTAAACCCTTACATCATAATTTAAATTTTTGATTCCGTGACTGATTATTTCAATATTGTAACAACATTAATTAAGAAGGGGCAAAAACACAAAAAAACTCATAAAGTTGTGTGTATCCCCACCATTTCCATGGGAACTCTTCTTACTTTTTTTCTATTGATAAATATATAACAATATTATATACTTTTTGGATGCTGAATTTGAGCATGTAGGGACCATGAACATGACTCCTGTTCAATTGTGGGTGATGATCCATACACCCATCCAAGATATCGCATACGTCCAATGTCATGTCCTTGTCTTTAGATATACCAACATGCATCTTCATACATATATACGTACATACATACATACATACATACATACGTATATACATACGTACATACATACAAATTACCATACAATTATATGCATAGGTACAAAACATCATTAATTTCAAAGCTTGGGTCCTTTTTTATTGCAAGGAAACATTAATGCTAATCCCATGATAAGTCTTTAATAAAAAGACATTATTGCTCATTTGTCTCACTTTTTTTTATGAGGAATATACCACCATCTTTTTCTTTAACATTTTTAGTTTAAAGGATCAAATTAATATTTTATTCGAAAATAGCCATTTTGAAAATTAATGTTAATGTTGATACATTTTTAGATTCCTCAATTTTATCTTAAATTAATTTTTGGTGTCTAAAGAATTTTTCGTTAAAATAAGTGCTTAACATTTTATCTGTTACACTTTTATGTTCATACTATTATATATATATATATATTAATTTTTTTAATAATAAAAATAGAATTTAAAAAATAAAAAATAAAAAAAAGTCAAACCCCTCATAACGTCCCTCTCCCTTCCATGATTCCATTCCCCACCTCCGACGACGACGAAGGGTTCCCACCAGTTGGGTTTTGTTCCGAGCAGGACAAGGAATTCAATGGTGGCGGTCGTGTAACATATGATCAGCTATAGTTGTCGGAAAACAACGAAGGAAAACTTAGAAAACTGGAGATCCTTCGCGACGCTTTTCACAACGATCAGCGTAGTTTCGCAGTGGGTGTGGGATTGGGTTTTGGTCGTAACAACAAGACGGTTTTGATGATGTCAACGGTGATAGCCATGGACCGATAGTGGCCTATCGGCGGTGGAATTTTGAGTTTTTTTTAAATTATAATATTAAATCTTGTTTAAAATATTTTTAAAAAAAAATTTATATGCGGGACACGTGTCAGATAAAACAAAAATTAACGGTTGTTACGGTCCAGACCTAAAAGTGTAACGTTAGATACTTTTAACGAAAAATTCTTTAGACACATAAGGTAAATTTTAGGTATATTTTAAGGACCTAAAAGTTTATTATGCCTTGATGTTATTACAAAAGCCAAAAGAAAAGAAAATTGAATGAACAAGGCTTTAGTTATGTCTTGTCTCGTTTCTACATGGTCTGCTTAGTGTCTCAAACTTCATTCGAACTTGAATTCCAAACTTTCAATCTGTCACCTTTGTTCTCCCAATTTTAAGCATTCTCGTTTGAAGATTTGATTCTTTGCTCCTATAAGATCCTTCAACTTGTAGGACACTTGTTGTATCATAAGAAGGTTTTTTTTTATCGAGTTGATTCGAATTTATGATCCGACTAATGTTTGATCATATTTTAAAAAAAATCGTAATACGACTTATTTGGTGAAAAAATAAATTGAGAGAGTCTCGAATTTGATGTATTAGTATAATTCGATTAGGGTTTTTGTGCTTGTAGTTATACATGTAACTCAGATTCTAGGGCCTGATATATTTAGTGAAATCCTCTTGTATTTTCGCCGTTCATATAGTAAAATTTCCACTTTCATGTTCATGATTTTTCTAGTTTAATACTTTTTTACATGAATTTGTGTGTTTTTATCTTTAATATTTATAAACCGATAAAAATAACAAAATAAGATCAACGTAGAAAATATCATGCACATGATGAGAGATTTAACGCGATTCAATTTTACCTGTCTTTACATATGAGAAGAATAGTAATATACAATAAATATAGAAATTATGAAGAATAGAAATTACGAAGAGTACAAATAAAGATAACTCTCAATCATTTAACATTGAAAGCTCACATCTCTGACATTCCCAGTACTCAAACTCGAGACTTCAAGAAATACTAACAATTCTTTGTATCCGATATCACTTGGTTTGTGCAATTTTAATCTGAGTCAACTACATATATATTCCTTTTAAAATTTATCTTGATTTTATCGCTATATTCAAATTACCTAATTTAAAGGATATAAAACCCTGTAAATATTTTTATTTAATCTAATGTTCATAAACATATTCATTTAGTTTAAAGGCATAATGCTAAAAAATGTTTCTAACATTCAATAAAATAATTTTTCGGTTCATATTCTTTTTTTATTTTTTGTGAAGCACTTCATCCTCAAATATTTCATTTTAGGACCAAATAGTCTCTAGTTTGATGAAAATTGTTAGTTGACAAATGATCAATGCTATTTTTTGTCGGGACAAAATGCCACATCATCACTTTGAACACTTAACACATGTCATGCCAACACTTATGTACAATTGATATATGTTATTATATCGGATCGATGATTAACGACAAACAAATAAACATGACCGAAAAGGAAAAACAAAGAACGCCAAGATTTACGTGGAAAACCCAAAAGGGAAAAACCACAGGCAAAGGAGAAGAATTTCACTAATATGGAGGAATAAAATACACGAGGATTTCGGTGAAAGAAAAACTTGATATCTAACCCTGACCCTTAGTATCTAATTAAATAAAGTAAAAATCTACTTTAATAAAGTTTTATACTTTTAATCAAAATAGGTTTCCTACTTTCTCAATATTTATATATTAACTAATTTGTGCCAGTTTGAATTCGAGTCAAACTCTAATAAATCTACACAATGACATGAATTTTGAAAGTACAAAGGTTTCGAGACAAAACACCCAAATTTGATGTGACACCCAAACTTAACAAAACAATTCTTCACTTCAACGAACAAGTTCTCCACCTCTTCCACAACACCCTTCAAAGGGGTAGTCTTCAGTAATGGACACTGACCGAATCCAAACTTTTTCTAGGCTTGGATTTAGTCTTCACATCGACATGGTTATCATAAGTGTCAACTTTGCTCACAAATGTTTCACCACGAGCAATATCATGCACAACACGATCTCGATCATTAATGATAATTCTATCTTCAAATTCATTATGTTCACGAAAGTGAACTCTTTTCTGCTTCACATAACCGTTCTGACCACAGTTATTTTGTTCAACAACATTATTTGACATGGTGGATGAAACACCAACTGCATTATCTAAAACTATTGAACCTTGTAGAATATAAAACTTGGTAGTATTTCTCTGCCCTTTCAACACAACAAGAGAGTTCATGAAAATTTTCATAGCACCAACTTCACTGGAGAATTTGTACCCTTTTGAATCTTGAGTACCTTACGAAATTACTCAAATCTAGAACATATCTCACATTACCAAGTGTTTGAACAATCCCATTAAACATCTTAATCTTGATTGTGCCAATACTTGCGACTTTACAAGGGACATTATTTCCCAAAAATACATCACCTGTAGAAATAGCTTCATACGTCGCAAATCAGCCACGATTTCTTACTCATATAAAAACTACTACCAGAGTCATGTATCTACTCATCACTTGTTATAAAGTTGTTGTCAGTCGCAACTAGGAGTTCTTCATCGTTGTACTCCTCTACTATACCGACCTGACCAGATTTCTTAGAGTTATGATCTTTTGCTTATCTTTTGATTTTATTTTGCAACTTGTAACACTTTGATTTAACTTGACATTTCTTTTAACAATAGTGACAAATTTTACCTTGGTTGGTAGATTTTGATCTACCCCTTCCAATGAACGTTCGTCTTTTCTCCCAATATATGAGCTAGTCAATTTATGCATCATGAGACAATATGTCTGGGGCTCGAAACCTGATACAAGATATTTTATCTTGTCAAACGAGCTCAGACCATTGTAAACATCTTCAAGAGTGAGTGTTTCGTGATTGTATAAGATTATATCCCTGAAAGACAAGTATGAATGAGGCAACGAACATAGGAGGATCAATCTTAGGTCTTTTTGATCATACTTCACTTTAAAAGTCTCTAGATCAGAGATAGTTTCCTTGAATATGGTCAGGTGCTCTTCAAGAGACGAACCTTCCGCCAACTTGAGCGAATAAAGACGTTGCTTTAGGTGTAACTTGCTGGTTAATGACTTTTGCTTGCAAAGTTGCTCCAATTTCGCCCACAAAGATGCAACTGTTTTTTTTCTTTCAACACATCCTGTAAAATTTGATATGATAAGTGTAAACGAACCTGAGAAAGAGCTTTACGATCCTTACGATTTTTCTCATTCGTCCATTGTGTTACCGGCTTCTCATCAAATCCTTCTATTGCATCGTTGAGATATAACTGTGCAAGAACATCTCGAATCTTCACCTGCCATAGCAAGAACTTGGTGTTTCGATTCAATAGCGGAATATCATACTTCATTGTTACCATAATCTTGAACCCGAAGCTTTGATGCCAATTTTTATTATATCGGAACAATAATTATCGGCAAACAAATAAAAATGACCGAAAATGAAAAACAAAGAACACCAAGATTTACGTGGAAAACCCAAAAGGGAAAAACCACAGGCAGAGGAGAAGAATTTCACTAAGATGAAGGAAGAAAATACAAGAGGATTTTGATGACAGAAAAACTTGATATCTAACACTGACCCTTAGTATTTATTTATAGGGATATATATTTGATTACAAAGGAATATTAAATAAAGTAGAAATATACTTTAATAAAGTTTTCTATTTTTAATAAAACTGAGTTTCCTATTTTCTCAATATTTAGAATTCGAGTCAAACTCCAACAATATATATCATATCATCACTCTGAACACATGACAGACACTACATCATCACATATCTTAACTATATGATACTCTTATATTAAAGAATATATAGTGATGACAAACACTACGTCATCACATGCGTCATCAAATATAGTTGACAAATAGTCATATGTATGCAGTTTGAAGGTATTTTTCCAATTAATACTATTTATGGTTGTTTTAAGATAAAATAATAAATGGAGGTTTTTTTATTTAATAATGCCCTCACTTCATCCATACTTTCCCATTTTATTATATTACCAACATTAATATATACATACATTATAATACTAATTGAAGAAAATCTATTCATATTACACATTAATTTAAGACCATTAAATAACTATCATAATTTAAATTTAAATTTTGTAAATTCATATTATTTATTTTCATTTTTAACGATAAAAATCTTTTAATTTTAAATTGTTAATCTCAGTTATCCATTATATTTATCTAATGATATGTAATTATAGTAAAATTAAAAAGTTTTACATAATATACATATATAACTATATATTGTTTAGGGATAATGATGAGTTGAGCCGGATCAAATTTTTGATTAATTTGAACTTGACTCGAGTATTATATCCTTCACCTTACACTCGACCTGATCTAAATGTAGAGAAGTTTCACGCAACCAGAAATCTAAGATAAAATCTCGCATTCGATCCAAATATACATATCTATCTAGGGCTATTATAGAAATTATCTCTAAATGTATAGAAAAAATTATACTATTATCTCCGATGAGACCAAATATTTTTTACCCTAAACTTGAATATGACCTTATACTTCACCAAATTCAGTCCGACTTAACTCGAACTCAATATTTTTTAAAAAAAATCTATTAAATTAAATTCAAATCTATTAAATTCGAATTAAATTATCATCATATAAAGTTGATTTAAGTTAAAAGCCAAATTGAATATGATTCTACCCTTGAAAGAAGAGTTGTGAAAGGAATCCTTATATATATCGGATTAACTATTAATATTTGATTTATTGATTGATTAATATGCATTAGATATTGCATAGACTCGTTACGAGGGTGATATTCTCAGCCTAATTTACTTCTTTCATAATGTCAAGATTCAAAACTTTAACCTTATTCAAGAGATTTAGTGTCTAATCTCATTAGGTCAACTGATCATTAGTATAAACTACTTAGATCTTTATGCACTAGAAAATCAGATGATATTAAACACTTAAGCATGCTCGACGTTACGTCCTCGTATATGTTGTACCGACAACAATATCAACGAAACTAAATTCAATTGACATAATATGACGTTTGTTTATTAAATTAATATATATATATATTTAATTAAAATGATTCATTTAAATAAAAATATATTTAATTTATTTATGTTCACAAGTAAACTCAATTAACTCATTGCAATCCGTAGATACACGACACACTAAATCATAATCCCCGCCAACCAAAGATTACGTAAAAAAAAGTTAGGATAAAGTACACAAATGGTCATCAAACTATTTATTATGTTCCAAACTCGTCATTTTCAATTAAAAAATTGATGGTTGTCTGAACTGGATGTTAATATGTTATTTGAGTTATGATAATCGTTTGAGGCTCTGTGATCAAATTTTATTATATATCAGATAATATGTTAACATTTAACTGAGATTGCCGTCAATTTTTTAATGTAAAAGAATGAATTTAGAACATAATGAATAATCAAATAACTATTTTATAACTTTTAATAATAAAAAATCAACAAAATAATATCTTATAGTCAAAAAATCATTTTATAATTGTTGATAATAAGAGAATTCAACAAAACAACACTTTTATATTGGTGCCAAATTTTGGTCAAATGCATTACACTAATCGTGAAACCCACGCGCGCATCTCCCAAATTTTGGTGGCAAATTTAAAAATTAATTGACCCTTATTTTCATATGTAATGGGGTAAGGGGAGGTAGGATAGTAGGCTTCCCCCAACGTCAGATTGTGAGCAGCTTCCGTAGGAGATTTCCGAATTATGAAATCGCACGCGAAGCAGTTAAATCAAATTTAAAAAAATGATTAATTACATCCCACATCCCCACAACATTATTTATATTAAATTTTAGTTCGGATTCGGTGTGAACTGTAAAATATATTCAGATGTTTGTACTTACTATATGAACAATTTGTATTAACATATTTAAAGTTCTATCACAAGTTTTAAATGTATTTTACGTTAGATGCAAATCAACATTTAACTAATGTGACCCGTTTGTTTATGGCGACACCGATTTTGATATTGGTTGTCGACAGTCGGCTATCTTTTCTCTTTGTTTTTTTAGTTTTTTAATAAAATTAATTATGTCTTTGTGACATGTTTATCTCTGTCTATATGACACGTTTATATATGCTTTTGTGGCACGTTTTCTCTGTATTTTGGTAGTTTTCGGTCATTTGATTGTTGTTTTCGTTTATATTTTTTCTTAGGGTTTGATTTCACATCGCCATGACTTATCAAGATGTAGATTATTTGTTATTATGTTGATCTTTCTTTCTTTGGACATTCAGATTGATTTGGATGTGCGTTTTGCGCTCGTGAATAGTCTTCTCACGTCGCTTGACTCTGATTTACAATTTTTCGGTGGTCTTTTGGTAGTTTCATTTCCTTTCATGGTTCGCTTGTCGATACAGTCAGATTTGTTCGTATCTTTATTTTGTTCGAGCATTTGTTAAGTTTTTTTAACATTTTTCTTTTATAGTCCTTGTGTGATCTAGGTGGTTGGTTTTTGTGTCAAAAGTTATAGCAAAATGTGCTTATTATAATTTAGTTTACGTTTACGATTATGTTCGTAAGTTTTCATTATAATTCTGGATATTTTCTATTTTTAATAAAACTAGCAGCTTTCTATAAAAAAAAACTAATGTGACATTCGTATTATTTTTTCTCTCTTAATGTGACTCTCTAACTCAGAAAACAAACCTAATGTAACTCTTTGACCAACGTTTTTCGTCGTTGACGTTACAATATTAACGTGTTAGTTCACGGTGCTGATGTAGCAGTCAATCTGTCATGTTTGAGTTGTTAATTTAGCCAATTTGCCACGTTAATCTATCACCTGGATTGTCATGTCATGACCGTAAATTGTCATATCAGTATCGTAACGGTCTATATCGAAAAAACGTTGATCAAATGTCCACATGAAATTTATTTTATGAGTTGGAGGGTCACATTGGGAAAAATTAATACAATTGTCACATTTATTTTTTTTCAAAAGTACAGGGACCTTTGGTGCCTTTTTGCCTAAAATTTTTAATTCGGTTGAGATATTTTAAAATTTATAGACCAATTTGTAATCTAAATTAGAATTTAATGGTGTCTAGTAGAGTTAATCAAAAACTTTATCTTCTCCATTTCCTTTATTTATTTGCAATGTCTGATCACCTCAGTCTCTTATATTAATATTAAATTTAAAAGTGAAATGGGAGAGGAAAGCTGCTTTTGTTTTGTTTTTCTTTGGCTTTGTTTCTCTGATTTCTAGGCGACAAGTATGTGTTTCAAGTCGGATTCTGGACCCAAAACGGCGAGTTTCAAGTCACCGACGAACAACACTCCGTCAAGTTACCTCGGCTCATCGGAACCGGTTGTACAAGGAAATGCTTCGTGTGATTGGAGTACAAGAACTAGTCGACGAAGCTAACGAAGAGAAGAAATTCAGCTAGGAAATGAACTATCAGTTTCCGGTATTAACAATTTAGGGATTTTTTTAATGTGAATGAAAGCAGCAGCGGAGGCGGAGGTTGCGTTTCCTCACAGAGTTGATCTCTTTTTTCACCATTTGTTGGAGATAAACAAGTTATTGGATTCACTAAGGGTTTTCATTATTATTATTTTCTTAATTGATACAAATTTGGAAGAGGCATGAAGGCTCCACCAAATGGATTTTTGGCAAATCCTGCTGAAGGTTTGTTTTTTCTTACCATTTTCCTTTTGATTTGAGTTTTGAGAGATTTTTACTTAATTATTAGCATACATTTAATTGTTGGTGGATTTTCCCTAACTTATATAGTTGAATTACTGAAAATACTCTTTTTTTTTTATGAATATCTTCTCATTTATTGGCTTAAACCTCAACCATCTATTTTCAATAACTAACAATAAATTATAAGATAATACCATGAAAATTTTAAATTTTGGTATAATATATATATATATATATATTATTTTTTATTGATAATATGTTTTTCTCCTTAAAATTTAAGTTTGTGTTCCTTAAAATTTTATATGTTTGATTCCTAACATCAAAACTCCGTCCTGATTGTCACTGAAATGGAGTTTCCCTTTTTTTAGTGGGAAAGATTTGGTTTTGGGATCATTTTTCATTTGCAAATTGGAGGTGAAACAAGGAGCAAAAAACAAAGTCTTAACTATATGGAAAAAGAAGTAGAATCAATAATTCATACACGATGGAACTAAGGATTTCTTTCTTTGGGTCTATAATTCTATAAAGTTAATTCTCAGCTTGTCTATGGTTCAAAAATTTGAAGGAATATGTGAATCTTTAGGTAGTTGAAGCTTTTGATTATTTTTATGACTTTTTTTCTTCTTGTATTACTCTTTTTTTGGGATGTTTGATGATATTCTGGTGGGTTTTGGTAATGCAGGACAGAGGAAGAGTATCAATTCAGAATTATGGCATGCTTGTGCTGGACCACTTGTTTCTTTGCCATCAGTTGGAAGTTTGGTGGTATACTTTCCTCAAGGCCATAGCGAGCAAGTGAGTCGTTTCCTATGGACTAATTGTTTCTGAATCTGGTCTTCTATGAAAAAAATTGAATTAATATGTATGTTCTCTTCAGGTCGCAGCATCGATGCAGAAGGAGACTGATTTCGTTCCGAGCTATCCTAACCTTCCTTCCAAGTTGATTTGCATACTCCATAATGTCACGTTGCATGTAAGCAAAAGCTAGCCACCATTATCCGTAGTTTCTTTTTCTTTAAGCCATTGAAGGGAAAGTGGTTGTTCCTAAATGAATTTTGTGCATTTATCTCAAGATATATGTGCATCACTACATGCTGTAACTATTTGATTGATAATATCGCTTTCCTTTAGGTTAAGTCATTGATAGCTTAGGTACTTGGTGCATCCATGTGCTTGTCCAGATGACTTGAAATGCAAGTTATAAGGTTTTTCCAAGACGTTAATTTATTCGAATATTTAAATTTTGAATCAGGCTGATCCTGAAATCGATGAGGTCTACGCTCAGATGACTCTTCAACCTGTAAGCAAAGTAGGTCGACTGGTCCATTTGAGAACTAATATATATTGATGAAACTGCCTCCTTTTTCCTTCCTGAACTTTGGGAAGCATTTTGAAGTACTATTCCACAGTATGACAGGGAAGCATTACTGGCATCTGCTATGAGCCTCAAGCAAAGTACACAACCTGCTGAGTTCTTTTGCAAGACTCTTACGGCTAGTGACACTAGCACTCATGGTGGATTTTCTGTGCCTCGTAGAGCAGCCGAGAAGATCTTCCCTCCCCTGGTGTGTAGTGTGCACAAATTTATGATATCTCGATATTAGGACTTGAGATGTGTGATGTAAGCATGCCGTGCCTACTTTTACCGAGACTAAAACAATGATGTTTGGTAGGATTTTTCGTTGCAACCACCTTGTCAAGAGCTAGTAGCCAGAGATTTACATGAGAACACATGGACATTCAGACATATTTATCGAGGTATTCGTCTCTCCTAGATGTTTCCCTTCCATTTCACAGGTAGAAGTCTACGAGTTTTATGTATTTCAATGCTTAATGACTTCTTTGCAGGTCAACCAAAGAGGCACCTTCTAACTACTGGTTGGAGTGTCTTTGTCAGCAACAAAAAACTTTTTGCTGGTGATTCCGTTCTTTTCGTAAGGTATGGTTTATATACATACATATATAGAGACACATTCGTATATCATTTTTATGCTGCTTAACTGGAATTCTTTGCTTAAATGTAGAGATGAGAAGTCCGAGTTTCTCTTGGGTATAAGGCGGGCTAACAGACAGCAGCCGCCTCTTTCTTCATTGGTGGTTTCTAGTGATAGCATGCATATCGGGATCCTTGCGGCTGCGGCTCATGCTGCTGCAAATAACAGCCCATTTACTATATTCTACAATCCAAGGTATTGCTGCCTACAACATATCTTGATTTGTCCTTTAATTCATCATTATCACATAATCATTGGTTTTTCCCCTTAATACAAAGATGTTGACATGCTGAATCAGGGCAAGTCCTTCTGAGTTTGTGGTACCCTTGGCAAAGTATAACAAAGCCACGTATACCCAAGTTTCTCTTGGCATGCGCTTTCGATTGATGTTCAAAACTGAGGAGTCTGGAGTGCGCAGATACATGGGTACGGTTACTGGTATCAGTGATCTCGATCCCGTGCGGTGGAAGAATTCACAGTGGCGCAATCTTCAGGTATTCCTCAGATGTTAATCCATTTTTATTTTGCAAATTATTGAGATGCAAATTGTAAGTTCATCTGTTGTATCTGTTTTACAAGGCTCAAATACATATGCATCTCAACAGGTAGGATGGGACGAATCTACTTCTGGTGAACGGCCTAGCCGAGTTTCGATTTGGGATATTGAGCCTGTCGTAACTCCTTCCTACATATGCCCGCCACCGTTCTTCAGGCCTAGGTTCCCCAAGCAACCAGGGATGCCAGGTAAACTATATTATCAGATGTAATTTTCTATAAACAATGATAAATAACAGGAAAATCAAAGAACTTAGTTCCGATCTTTGACGATGCCTTTGCAGATAAGGACGGTGATGTCGAGGATGCTTTCAAGAGAGCTATGCCCTGGCTCGGAGATGACTTTGGCATGAAAGATTCCCCTACTTCAATCTTTCCCGGTCTGAGTTTAGTTCAGTGGATGAACATGCAACAAAATAATCAGTTTGCAGCTGCTCAATCAGGATTCTTCCCTTCTATGGTTTCTTCGAATCCGTTGCAAAACAACCTCAGCATCGATGATCCGTCCAAATTATTGAATTTTCAAACTCCTGCATTACCCTCTTTGAATATGCAATTTAACAAAGTGAATCCGAACCAAGTCAACCAGTTGCCTCGGGCACCTATGACATGGCCCCAGCCGCAGCAACTCCAGCGGTTATTGCAAACTCCTATAAATCAGAATCAACAGCAGCAACTATCCCAACAGCAGTTGCAGCAACAACAGCCGCAATCGCATCTACAACAGCAGCCTCAGCCATCCCTACAGCAGCAGCAGCAACAACAACAAAGACAACAGCCACAACCGTTGCAGCAGCAGCAGCAGCAACAAAGACAACAGCCACAACCGTCGCAGCAGCAGCAGCAGCAAAGACAACAGCCAAAGCAGCCGCTGCAGCAGCAGCGGTTGCAACAACAATTTGTACCGGCTCAAGTACATAATGGCATCATTGCCGCAAACCAGACCCCAAATCAAAATTTGCATAAGCCAGGTGTTTTTTCTGAGATTCAGCAGCAACAATTACTGATGAGCAATAGCCAGTCAACTGAAACTATCCTTTCCGCTAATAATACTTCGTATCCTTTGACGCCTTTACCTCAAGAGGCACAGATTCAGCAACAGATGGAACCACAACCTAACCTTGTACAGATCCAACCGCAACAGACACAATTGCATCAAAATCTGTCTCAGAGGACACAACAGCAACCACAGATTCATCAACTGGCACAGCAGGGCCTCATCTCAGAGCAACAGCTTCAATTTCAACTATTACAGAAATTGCAGAAACAGCAGCAGTCGTCTCACCAATTACTCTCACCTACTGGATCACAGTTGCAATCTCCAATGATGCAGCAACAGCCGATGCATCAACAAAGTCAACCATTGCAGCAGTTGCCTCTTTCTCAGAGTCCACAAACACTTGGCACCAATGGCTTCTCAACATCAGTGCTCATGCAACCTCAACAGCCTGTGGTGAGCCAACCCCCAAGTCAGAACAAACCACTTGTGGCAATGAGAACCCATTCTGATCTAACAGATGGAGACGCTCCATCATGTTCAACCTCACCTTCGACCAATAATTGCCAGGTTTCACCATCAAGCTTTCTAAGCATTAGTCAGCAAGTACTGCCAATATTGGTGACGGATCCAGTTGTTGAGCCATCAGGTACACTGGTTCAGGAGCTTCAGAAGCCCGACATCCGAATCACACGTGACCTACCTGCCTCTAAAGGTCCAGAACAATCGAAGTATAAAGGTCCCGTGCCCGATCAATTAGAAGCATCCTCTTCCGGAACATCATACTGCCTAGATGCAGGCGCCATCCAACATAATTTCTCCCTACCCACATTTCTGGAAGGCGATGTCCAATCACATCGTCGGAACAATCTTCCGTTCACACCCAATATTGATGGAATGGCACCCGACACTTTTTTATCAAGGGAATATGACTCACAAAAGGATCTTCAAAACCTGCTTTCTAATTATAGTGGCAATCCAAGAGACATTGACACAGAGATGTCTACTGCTGCAATAAGTCCACAGTCGATTGGTGTGCCAAACCTACCGTTCAAGACTGGGTGTTCAAATGAAGTTGCCATAAATGATGCAGGAGTTTTAAATGGCGGATTGTGGGCCAACCAAAGTCAACGGATGCGAACATACACAAAGGTATGTTACCTCATTATGGTTTGATGCTTGTTATCTAATTATGGCAGTTCTATAGTTTCAGTAAGTTCCAATGTGTACAAGTTCTAAATGTTTGGTGCTGGTTTGAACTTGTGAAGGTGCAAACGCGTGGTTCCGTGGGAAGATCAATCGACATAACCCGCTACAGAGGGTACGATGAACTCAGACATGATCTAGCCCACATGTTCGGTATCGAGGGGCAGATGGAGGATCCGCAAATTTCCGAGTGGAAACTAGTTTATATTGATCATGAAAACGACATATTACTTGTTGGTGATGACCCATGGGAGTAAGTGAAGAACCCCAATTTGAACTTCAAATGATCAAACTTTTGGTCTCTCCGTTTATCCTCGATATTGAAACTTCTAATTCTTTGCAGAGAATTTGTAAGTTGTGTTCAGAGCATAAAAATACTGTCATCCACTGAAGTACAGCAGATGAGCTTGGATGGTGATCTTGGGAACACGGCAGTTCCGAATCAAGCTTGCACTGAGATCAATAACGGAAATGCATGGAGGGGACATTAAGATGATACCTCAGCTGCCTCATTTAACAGGTAAAAGTCTCATACGTGTTCAATTTAGAAACCTCTGCCATTAAATTTTGGCAGAAGGATCTTGTATAATATAACCTTATTTAGGGGTAATCTGACATTATCGGCATCAAGTTTTGCTCGTGTAGCTGCAGAAATGAATATATCTATTGCAATATTCATAAAGTAAACAGAAACGATGAAAATTCATTTCCAGGGACAAAATCCGATTTTATGCCTTATGGCAACTCGACCATAATAAGTTGCAGTTGTAAACCTCACAGCATACCTTATCAGAGACAACTAAGAAAGCACAGCCATTACATCGGACGCTCTGAGAGCGATATAATTAGTCCCGTCATTGCCTTTTAAGTCATTCCCTGCATACTTCGAATATAAAACCGTGTTCCCCGCGGCAACAGATAGCGGCTTTCGGTTACCTTCCTCGTCCAAAGTACCAGGTCCAACAGCAATAACCTGTTTCATTTTGCTCGGGCATAAGTTGAAATATATTATTTTGCAACATGTTCGGATTATAAGCATACAACCTTTACTCACCGTGCCAATGGAAGGTTTTTCTTTGCTTGCCTCGGTCAACAACAAACCGCCAGCAGTTTTCTCCTCGGCTTCTGCTACCTGCAAAAATCGACATTTAAACGCAACATTGAGTGCCCTTCGAAGACCAATCAACCACTGGCATCCGCAAATAAGGATCCCCGAGACACTACAATGAAATAGCAACCGAATCGATGGACATAAACCTTGATGAAAACTCTGTCATTTAGAGGCTTGAGGTCTTTAATGTCATCGGTTTCAAGAATCCCAACAATGTCGTCCTCCTTCAAGATAAGATGATTCGAACCATTAAACTCAACCTCAGTTCCTGCATACTTGGAATATAAAACCTGGGCACCAGCCTATACAAACATCGGATTTCATAAGCAAACAATGCAACAAATTGATAAAACAAATGGGAAGAATATCAATTCCTCGAAATCCACCTTAACAGAGGTTTCCAATTTGGTCTTCCCAATTGTCTTTCCCTCACCAACCGCAACCACTTCACCTCCTTGAGGTTTCGATTGAGCCGTAGTCGGAAGCAAAATCCCACCTTCTGTCTTCTCCTCGGCTTCTTTGATCTTCACCAAAACTCTATCACCCAAGGGCTTAATCGAAGTGTACTAATATAAACCAATAAAACAATATCATATAAGCAAATCTACCAACAAATTCCACTGAAATCCAATGCTTTTCATAATGTTAAAAGAATCTAAAATCTGCCCATCAACAACAAAACAATAACATAAATGAAACCCTGACAAGAACTACCTTAGGTGCAACAATGGCGGCTGCTTTTACAAAAAGACCCTTAAAGGACCTTTGAGACAAAGACCCGGGCTTTAAAGTTCCAAAAGAAGAGAACTTTACAACTGAAGGCCTTAGCCCTTCAAAGGAAGCCAAGTTCCTCACTGATACCGTCATTGATGATGCTGTTAGCTGAGATGCAGCCATTGCTGCATTGGAATTTTCCCAGGAAACAAACAAGTTTCAATTCAAGAATCCAATTTTTGTAAGTAAAACAATCAAGAGTTTGCTTTTAAGGGAAGGAAAGAGCATACCTTTGAGAAAGTCGCTGAAGATGATAAGGGTTGGGGTCTGAGATAATGGAAACCCTAGAGTGTTCTTCTGGGTTTTTATTTATCTATTGGAGGCTTCCAGAATATTTCGCCATTTTGGAACGAGATTGATCACCACGCGCCTAGAACTTCGAGTTGAGCTATTTTCAAATAGATTAGGTTATTCTTTTTCTTTTTTAAATGAGTCTCGTTTAAAATTTTCTTAGTACTACAAGAGAAAAAAAGTACCTATAGAAATTGTATTATTTACGAAGACGAGATAAATCGCGAGTTATTTGAGATCGATTTGATCAAGGCTCGATCAAAGCTCGAAAATATAATATATTAAGATTTTATTTTTAAAAAAATAAATTATTAATAATATTAACATTTATGTATTGATTTTTTTAAAAATACAGTAAGATTTTCATATATTTAGGTTCATGTTTGAGTTTGAGGCTTCAATCAAGTTAAGTTTAAGAATTTTTTTTCATTTCGAGCTGTTCACGAGCTTCAGTTCAGGATTTCGAGTTCGAGTCGAGCTCGAAAATATTAAGCTCGCGAGTTTTCGAGTCGAGTCGAGCTTCATTTTAGAGTTTTCAAGTCGAGCTCAGCACTACTCGAACTCGACTCGGCTCGTTTACACCTCTACTTACGAGAATCATTCAATACAGTAGCCTTAACAATATTAGGATAAATTGAGTCAAAATACATAATTGAACCAGATCAGAGTGTCCACCTAACTAATTTATGGAAAACCAGTGATAGTAAACATCTCTTTCGCCTTTGCCAAATGGACTCTTAAAGTGAAAATGTCAGTTGTCGTACGTTGAAGTTTGTTAACCAAATGTTGGGCATCAAATTCAAGTCACATGTGCGTCCATCCATACTCCCTGGGTAAATTTAGACAAGTAATAATCACATGAATTTCAGCTATATCGGCCTCAGCACAACCTGGTGAAGACAAGCAAAACCACCTAAAACTTGACCCTCTGAATCTCGGGTGATGACCCCAACTGTTGCCATGCGCGTCATCGGATCAAAAGCACCATCAGCATTAATCTTCACAACACCTTGTGGTGGGGGACTCCAATGAACTGACATAGTCAATGAAGTCGCGCTATGCTGACCACCTTCGCCATGTAATCCCGTCAAACGATCGTGTCGTTGGGCCTGTAGAAACTCATCCCGGAAAGCCTTCGCATTGGTGACTACGACCCAAGGAGGTTAGAGACGCCCTTCATGGACCAAAGTGTTGCGCACATTCCATATATTCCAAAGAAGCACAATAAAGCCTACAAAGCTTTCATGATCAAGTAAACACAATCTCAAGCCAATTCAGGGGAGAGATTAACTGACCAGCTAAGAAAGAACATGTTAATCCAGTAGTAGTGAAAGCTTCTTAAGCATATGAGCAGTCACGCATAATTTGGACCACCGTTTCCTCTCCCCTATTACACATGGGACATATGTCGGTACCTATACTCGCAGCTTGGAGTCGAGATCTACAGGAAGCCCTCTATGCGCCATCCTCCAAGTAAAGACCTCGGCCTTAGAAATCGTCTTCAGTTTAACTATGGTCTTCCATAGGTTCGAAAATTCATCCGTTGTGCGTGTTAAAAATCGTCTTCAGTTTAAAATAAGATATTAATGTAACCCATAAAGATTAATTACGTAGTGGTTCATGTCTTCGCAGTTGGAGAAACTTGTGTTTAGAAACATACTTGGACTAAAAAGTTATATTGAAATTATGAAATTTTAAACGAACACGAACCAAGTATAAATAAGCTTAAAAACCAACGATTATTCATCGAAACTCGTTTCATTTATAGTCCTACTTGCAGGAAATAGGGAAGCAAAATTTTATACCTCTACTGAGTTCTTTAAACGCAACAATTAACGGCTCTAGACAACGTTGTCACACATCCAACGGTCTTAAATAATATCTCAAGAAATGAACAAAATTAACCACATACAATACATGTAGAAAAACTAGAATGTAAAACGGTAGATGCTGGCAATGGCAACAGGAGCATCCCATCAGTTACTGGTAGTACATATGCTGCTGGCTCGTCGCGACATTTTGGTATCCGCCGCTGCCCTGTGGATGCATCATGGTCATTATGTGGGCATGACCGCCGTAAGCAGCAAGGTTTGCGGCTGATACACCCAACATATGTGCAGTGGCCGGTGGAGGAAGAGGGCCCGAGCTCGTTCCTGGCACCGTAGGTTTGCTACCCCATGAGCACTGCAACATTTAAACATCTCAAAGGTCATGCCATTGCATAATATTTGCATTCTATGTTAGAACTCTTCATTTTTCTCAAAGTTCCTGTATCCTATACGAATGTCGGATACATGGATCATACGGGTATATGACATAGCAAGATACTAGAAACACATCCCCGTGTCAAAATATATACCCGTAACCAACACGTACACCAGAGTCCAATTTTACATAGTTTGCAATATCCACAAGTCGTAGCAAAACGTTCCGTAATCCGTAATAGGATGAATGATGTTTATCGATAGAGTTAGTGTTTAACACTAGTAATGAAATACCTTCATTGGTTTACCGAAAAGAATTTGGGCATTTCCCATCTGTATGGCAAGAGCTGCTGCTTCATGCGAACTGTATCTCACAAAGCCGAAACCTTTATCTCGTTGCAGACGGACATCCTCGATGGTTCCCACTCCAAGGGAGTGGAAATGACTGTGGAGATCAGCCGATGTAACCTGCAAATTGTTTTATCTATCAGAGCCACCACCAAAGAAAACCAAGTACCTTCCCTCTACTTGACGGTAAAAAGGATGGCATGCTTCGAGCCATTTCACATATCATACCTGTAGACAGCTACATGTTTCTAAGGTTTGCCGAGGAAGTTAATATCAATGTTTTTATTAGATTACAAAACCGCAAAATTTGTCTAAGTTGCGCAGGGGCAACTTGAATGTGGTCCATATATCTTTTTGATTAGTACAGCTAGCGGCATCAACCTCACTATCTTACCTGCCTACAAGTTTCGATCAAGGGAAAAACAAATAAAATTGTGAATTTTTAAGAACAATACTTGCCTCGGGAGCGAGATTGCCCACATAAACGGTAGTATACAGAGGATTGTTCTCCGGAGCATCATCATTAGATTTTTCTTGACCTTCTGCAAGAAAAGATAATGTGATGATTGATAACTTTACCGGAGCGGAGCAAGAAGCATACTAGCAATGAAGGATCCAACAAAAGCAATAAAACCGAGAGGTCAAGACCAAATTAAATGTCTTTCAAGTTGTAACACATTAAAATTTCGGGAAGAAAGTAATCCGTGTTTATTCCAGGAAAAAATTGGAGCCAAGGGTGACTTAAAATAACCGGCACTGGATCTCAACTACAAGAATTATTTCAAAGTTGAAGGGCAATCCTACCAGAAGCTCCATTAGTAAGCTCTACAACACTTTTGGCGTTGCCATCATTGGAATTAGCACCTTTTGCAGCCCAGTTACATCGGATCTGTCTACTTCCAAGCCACTTCCCTGTAATAAGCCAAAATGAACTAATGGAAATTTAATCAATACTTATCAGAATACAGAAATCTATATCAATAAAAGCAATGGTTCGAGTACCATTTAAGTCATTTATTGCACTTTGGGCATCCTGAAAAGAAAAAAAAAAGAACAGTTGGATGATAAATTGATCGTAGCTTGATGAAATCATACGTAGATAGTGTGAGAGAGAGAGAGAAGAAGAAGAAAAAGAAAAATAAACGAAGAGACCGGAGTACCTGTTGGTTCCTAAAAGAAACAAAACCAAAACCTCTTGAACGCCCGGTTTTTTGGTCCCACATTACCCTAGCATCCCTTCAACCACAGCAAAGAAAAAAATAAATCTCTGTCTTCCATTCAACTAGTTTAAGGTTGATCACCACCAAAGTTCCATTAAACCAAGTAACTAACATTTCCAGCAGTTAAGATCGATAAACTAAATCTTAGTCCAAAAAATGAGGAGAATTAGTACTCACGAACAACTGGAGTACACAGAAAAGCATGCGAACAATGTAGCGTCAGTAACTTCGGGGCTGAGATCACCGACGAAAATGTTGTGATGACCTGAATGCCAAAGTAGATATAGCATAAGTTGTTGACACAAAGACACATTTCTACTATTAAGAGAGTGAAATTCATCGATGAACATATATAAACCTGATGTATCCTCCCTCTGACTGCTAGCATATGCCCAATTCACTTTAATAGGTTGCCCGAAACTGCAAAGAAGACCACACGTTAAAGATATAGCACACGCACAAAGGCTAACACAAAAAAGGGTTCACATTGTTACTCACAGATGCCTTCCGTTAAGAGTCACAATAGCAAGGGAAGCTGATCTACGATCAAAGTAGTCCACGAAACCATACGATGACTATAAAGAAAAAAAAAACCATCCACCATTAGAAGTTATATAAGCATAAACCAAGAACCCCGAAAATCAATTATGAAGCAGAAAACCGATAAAACAGCTGCATCAGAAGATGACCTTATCTTTCTTAATAAGCTTGCATCCTTCGATAGGACCAGTACTCGAGAAAACTTCTTGTAGAAGGGGTTCGGAGACCTGCGGGTGAATATTTCCGACATACCTGCAATTAAAGGTACCGTAAGGCGAACCTAACAAGGATCGAAACGCACAGTTCTTTACTGAATAATACAATGCAAAAAGCTTGATCAAATGATATACTATAAATAATTAGATACTACTCAAAGAGAAGAAAGCCCAAAAGTGAAAAAATTATGAAAACGAGCTAGACAACACTCACACACTGCGGCAAGTAGCTGCATCAAAGTTAGGAGGAAGATTTCCACTCAAAATAGGCTCTATCTGCAAAATTAAAAAAAAAAACCCTAAATTGGGTGAAAAAGTGTAATTTTCCCTAAAAATCTATTTTTAATCCTTTTTTAATAACCATGAACAAGTGTATCAAGCAAATTTTCTAGTCTGCCAAGAAAATTATTTCACTTCTAGAAAATTAAACCAAACAGACCCCCCCCCCCAACACCCCTAATTCACAATAAATACTATCCAATACTATCCAGCAAGCAAATTGACACAAAAGACAAAACGAATTTAAGAAACCCAATTTGAAAAAGAAACAAACAAACTTTATAATAGAAAATAAAAATAAAAAACCCAAAATTTAATACGAAAAAATAAATAATAGAGAACGGGAAAAAAGAACCTGAGGACTGGTGAAGAAGCTGGGATGGTGGTACAATGCTTGTTGCATCATAGCTTGCTGTTGCTGATTTAGCCCTTGCTGCTGCTGCATCTTCTTTCGATTGGATTTAAAATAAACAGAACAAAATTTTGAAGGGAAAAAAACGGGAGGAGAAGAAGGAAATCCCAGTAAGGCAATTGCGAGATTGTGCCGAGTTAAAAGCGGAAGGGAAAATAAATATATAAATAAGCAAAATTGTAACCGAGATAAAAAAACAAAGTTTAGTCCCTAAACTTGATAACTTTTCTTGAAGTGGTCCCTTAATACTTTGGTCCCTTAATTTTGCTCCACTTTTTAATTAGTTTAAAGAGTTTGGTTAGGTTTAGATTTGAAATTGTCTGAATAAAATGAGATTATCACATAATCAAGAGGACTATAAATGAAAAATAATTACAAAATTTAATGATTAAAATGAAAAAAGGACCAAATTGAAAATAGTTATCAAATTTAAGGACTAAAAGTTTTTTTAATCTCGTTCCATTTATTTTAAGTTGGCATTATTCATGTTTTGACTCCTGTACTATTATTGCTTTTCTATTTTCTTATCTAATTTTTCCCACTTGAATAAATAGACAAAATTGATAGTTCATGTACTAATGTAAGACAAAAGAAAAGGTTATGGTACCAAAGTGACAAAAACAAGTATAATTCAGAGTCAAATCATGAATTAATCCTTTTTTTAATCTAAGCCCCTTTTTGGCAATATTTTATAGAGGTTCAATTATGATTTCAATCCTTTAATAATATTAAAATTTGAATTTATTTTCTATATTATTGAAATATTGCTAACTAATTGAACCTACCAATAACATTATAAAAATAGAGATGACAAATAATGTTAAATCTAGAATTTTAACATACTACAGGGACCAAATTAATAATTTGGCCTTTCATTAAGCTGATGAAAAATGTATAAGCTACTTCATAATTTTCCCGACATATCTCCATGAATCAAAGCCCCATTTCTACAATCTTGTTTCTCCTTTGAGCTTCGATCCCGGAAAGAATGGCCGGCTGCCGGCGAACTGATGTCTTCTCATATGTCATAGTCTACATCGGTTACGTTCCGGGCTACAGAACGTTTCATGAGTTTCCCCTCTTCGTTGTATATGTCGAGGTTCTCGCAAGGAGCGGGGAAGATGGTGCCGATTACGCGGCCTTGAACAAAGCCACACTGGAATACGTGCTTCTTCTTGTACGTTAACCCGACGGATATATCCCTAAACATCACGTTCCTTATCGGAATATCTTCACTACCATGTATACGAACGGGAATACGGACTCCTCGACCGCATATCCCTGGTGAAGCTTGTGTCCTTAACTATAGGAGGGCTTTCGGGTCGAAATCACCACCAGGGTGCTTATTGTAGTCTGTCTTCATGATGATTCCAACTCGGACATTATCGAATGTTAGATTTTGGTAGGTTATGTCTCTAATGTATCAACCTTTTCCAGAAGCAGTCTTGATTCGAACCGCACGGCGAGAACTCCAGACAAGGAGGTTCTCTACAGTGAGATCGGATACCCCACCTGACATCTCACTGCCGATTGATATGCCAGCACTGTCGGTATGCAATGGTAAACATTCAAAAACACCAGTGTTCGACAGAACGGGAAGAAAACATGAACAGAAAGATCTTGAAACTTCAAAGATTTGCCATAGAATGCATTTGCATGAGAAGTTCGGAAAACCTGTGATACACATGCATGAATTCGATAAGCTGGCTCGGTCAGACGGTTAATGAACTAAAATGTTCAGTAAGTTCAAGAAACTTCACCTGACCATAGAGCGTACAACGAGGTTTCGGACAAGAATGTTTCTCGAGGTCGTCCATAAACTATGCCATATTGATCCCACCCACTCTTTATTGCATTTGCATCATCTCCAACGCTTGTGTAGCAATCTTCGATTACTACATCCGTGCACCAATCTGTTTACAACAAACAATTTTCCATTAGTCGCGTTCAGAACGAATTAATATTTCCTCTCAGCACAGATCTGAGCCAGCCAGTGTAACATAATGTTCGATCGTAGATGCTTATACAACAAGAAATTTTCTTGTACGCGCTAGAAAACCCTCCGAGCATGAATAAGAATCATGCAGGGAGCCTTAGCTACTGTAAGATCTCGTACTTCCCAGGATCGATTCCATCGGTGTTTGGGGCTCCATATATAGGATCCAGAATGGTAACACTCTTGCAATCATATGGGTGAAACGTCCAAAAGGGAGAATCACGTAAGGTTATATTAGCGATTACGATGTCACTAGACCACATAATCTGCACAAGTGGGACCCCTGGTGTGGTCGAGTAGCTTTTGACGATACTTCTTCCACCATGATTGATCCTGTCCGTTTATGGTACCATTATGCCCTGTTGAATTGTAGAAACAAGAGAAAATCAGACTCCGTCAACGACGATAACTAATGCAGAAGAATCTTCTCAATGTTCATTTATCACAATCATACAATGATTCTGGTAACGTAGAATCTGTTGCAAGTCCACACAAATGACTAATCGTTCAATATCATTGCGAAATTTGAACACGCTTATCGATCCATGAGCTCGACAATGTTTACACTATCTAAATAAGACTCCCTCCTTAAGTTCAAGGACTCGTTGAAGAACGGAGATTCAAAGCTGAACAATTGGACGCTGAGATCGTTTCCTTGCCATGAAAAATGGGATGGTGTCATGTGTTACCGTGGAATTGTCACTGGTCTTCATTTGGCGAGTTTTGGACTCGCGGGCTTGGTTAATGTAGAAATTTTGATTAAAGTTCGTAGCTTGAGAACAATCAGCCTGGTGAATAACACATTCACCGGGCTGATCCCCAAGTTTAATAGACTCAGGGCTTTAAAGGCTATTTACTTGTCCAATAACATGTTCACTGGCCTGATATCGGACAGTTACTACGGCTTCCACCAGCTCATAAACTCCGACAACGCCACCAAAGGATTGTTCGTTTACAGATCCCCGGAATGTCTTCAAAACCAGCAGCATGTCTCTCCTAAATCCTAACGTCTATTGTCTCGGTAACGTCATCCTCGAGATCATGACGGTCAAGTACCCTTCCCAATATCTTAACAACGTCAATGGTGGGATCGATATCGTGCAATGAGCCCAATCATCAATGTCAGAGAAACATGTCGAAGAGTTGCTTCATCAATCAAATGGTCAAAATCATCGAAATTGGAGTTGCTTGTACTAAAAGTAATCCTAATGAACGGTTAAAGCTGAACGACACTATTAGTAAGATTCAAGAGGTTAACTAAACTCTTTTGAGGCATAATCCCTTGTTTGATGAACATAAAAATTAGTTGAGATGGTGAATCTTGTTTTATTAATTTGAGATTCTGTCGAATTGAGTCGAACAAATCTATTCAAATTAAAAAAAAATTGAGTTGCTTTTTAAACACGATAGAGCAAGTCCTGTAAAATTTTCTTGGTATGCATACTACCTGCATATCAAGATCCTAGCTCAAGAGGGCCACATCTTCACAACATCGTCGGGACGAGAAATCTTTCGGGGACATAAAAGAACAGCTCCCATACATAGCAACGGACATCAATACGGAACTTGGCATTTTGAGAAAAAGCTTGGAGCTCGATCGACAATACGAATTACCAGACGGACAAGTCACAAATATAGGAGTAAGCAGGTTTACATGCCCTGAAATTCTGTTCGACCCAAGAATGGTGGGAATGTTGTGCTTAGCGGGGGCACCACTTCACATGCCGGGCTGGCCGATAGGTTAGCCAAAGAGGTTAGCTCATTAGCTCCTCTTGGAGTGGGTGTCAAGGTGGTTGCACCACCAGATAGGAAGGATGGTATTCGGGATAGTCAAGGATCGGATATGGGTTACTAAGGAAGAGTACATGGAATCTGGCTCATCTATTGTTCACATGAAATGCTTTTGAGCAAACAGAAAATACGGTTTACACAGTTTTAAATTCTGTATTTCTTTATGCATCTTCAGTCCTCGTAACAACGCAAAGGAAATTTATATCTAATGATAGTGAAACATAACTAAACACGTTACGAATATAATCGAAAGCGATAGTGCCATAACAAAATGCGGCACCAAAGTAACAATCTACAGCAATCTTGAACAGTTATCCACTCAAATGAAATGTAAGAGCCTAGAAAGGAAGCAGAGAGAAACATAAAATGAGTAAAGACTGTTTCGGGTATAAGAAAAAAACTTCTATAACCCTAAAACTCGTATTGCACGTAGAGGAAATCATCTTACTTGCCTCTTAAGAGACGGGAAAAACGAACTTCCTCTCTCCAAGCTTTTTTAGATATACAAGGTCTTCAGAGATAATGCAAGAATCTTTCATGCTATCCCAACGTCGTTTCGAATTTTGGGTCAAAATCGCACTAATATTTGCAAACATAGCATGAAACTCTAACGAAATGGCGGGATCTATTAATCGAAATCAAGGAACTCCATTCTTTTTCTCATGGAGCCCTTCAGATCTGTTGCTTCCCTTTCAGCTTTCTGAGCCTGGCAAAGGGTAAAGAGATGAGTTATTCATATAGTACAAGTAGCTTGTTCGAACTCTTTTATTAATCATCTTGGAATACACCGCAAGTAGCTAAATCTAGATGGGTTCCATTGTATATATACATGAAACACACGACAACATACAATGAAATAAGAATCGTGACAATTCCTTTACCCTTTTTATCTCGGCTTCCGACACGGCATTCATATGTGGCGGAAGCTCCTCCTTTTCCAAGTCCTGTAAAGTGAGTACCATTTCATAAGAAGAAATAACATCGTAAAACATTCCGCATTCAAACAAAAGAAAAAGGGTGAAAAAAAGGAATGCGTATAACATTATAACAGCATACCAGCTCTCCTATTAAGACAACATTCTCCCCACGGATTACATAGAGACCTAACGGGATATCACAGTACATATTGCCAACAATAACCCTTTCGCAAGCTCCTTCTAGAACAACATTAGCTGCGAATGTCGGCGGATATAATAACATCTATGATCATAATTCAGCACACAAAGAAACAATGAAAGCAGAAAATAACTTGAGCAAGGAATGATATGGGGACAAAATACCAAATTGATCAAAAGAACGTAATAATCCCAAAAGCTTCCGGCCATCTCTCAGCAAGACAAGGAGTTTCTCTGCAAATAGACAACAAACATTAAATATCTAAATCACACGACAACTTTTCCGGCCATCGAATTACAGACAATTTACCGTTACAACTTACGATATAAAAGGACAAGCTCTAGGAGACTAGGGCACAAAAATAAAAATGTTGGGAGCTAAATAACTGCGACGATAAGCATTCAAGGAGTTCGGAAATATAATACAATAGGACTAGATGCATAGTTTATGCTACAAACGTTATCTTCGAGACACCGTATGTAAGAGATTACCATGATTCAACTACAAAAATCCCTTTAGCAGAAATTTCAGATTGTAACATCGCAAAATTTCAGCCAAAGTACCGAGATTGTAACTTTCACTCAATGTTCTGCAACCAATTCAAACATGAAATCAACGATGAGTACTTGTACATCCTCAAAGTCATTCTCGCAAAACCAATCAAGAAGCCTATAAATATTGGAAAATGACCAACGTCGGTAAGAAGATAGATTCCCCTTAAACAAGGTATTGAATTCAAGCCTTGTGGACGGGAAAAAATAGTGGTGGGAATGCTTGCCTCCCGAAATGAGGTCCCCCGAACTCAACACCGGACTTAGTCGAGGCCCCCTTGTGGCTACCGGACACCATGGTCTCAGACCAAAACAAAAGGAGCCTCTTTTCATCCAACATTACCTACCTTCCAATCCAACGACAAACAAATTGGACATGCAATACAATACAAGTTGCTCCCAATTCTTACAGAAAATCGAAATGACTAAAAACAAACAAACAATCCAAGAACATAACTTGGCAAAAGGGGAAAGAACCCAATACAGTATACAAACAGGAATCAACTGAATCAAACAGTATCACAAGACCAAAATCAAAGCAAAACTGAGATAATTCAAAAGATTGCAAACAAAAAAGGAATTCCAATTGCATTGGTTTATCTACAAGGAAGAAAAAAGAGAGATTACTGTCGAGATAAGTTGCAAGAGAAGTGGAGAGAAAGATATCATCAGGGCCAGCCCAAGACATTGAAAATTAGTCCTCCTTCAGTACTTTTTAATCCCAATTCTAAACAAATGGCATTGGCTTCACAATCAAACCCCAAAATCAATATTTTTCCCCCAAAGATGATCTCCCAATAAGAATACACCCAGAAGAGATCAGCACCAAAGCTATAAAAACCCTAAATTTATTGACCAAATTATAGGGAGATTTTATGAGGAAAAGGAGAGAGTTTCGCTTTAGGTTAAAAGCATAAAGCTTTGGTGGATCAATTATTCACCCTTTTTTGTCTTAATTAACATATTTTATTTTATGAATTGAGAGACAGAGTAAAAACAAAGTTAAACTCTGACATATAGTTTTGTTATACGATAATTTAATATAAAATTAAGAAATATACAATAAAAAATATTAATATTTTTTAAATAATTTTTGGTAAAGTACTATCTAAATTATTAATTTCGTTATTTAATACGTTAATCTTTTAATGTTAATTTTTTAATGTTATGGAGAAAGTAACATTTCGGTTACAACCGAAAATATTAAAAAAATTAACATTTTAGTAACGAAATTAATATTTTAGATAGTACACCATTGAAAATATTAAAAAAAATTAATATTTTCGATTACGTTTTTTCTAACTTTATATTAAGTTGCTTTTCCTTAGACGTCAACATCTCAACGACCTTTTGACTTTCGGATAACAAAATAAAATAATAGATTAATGATTTTTTTATTTTTGTTTAAAAATCAAAATCAAAACAAATTAGGCTTAAAGTAAAAATAACTATGTTTTTTTATTTTAGGTATCCTAAATTATTTTTTTCGTAAATTAGGTACTTAAACTATTATATTTAATTATTTTATGTCCCAATATTTGTTAGTTAAAAATTTTTTTTTGACCAACAAAATGTTAACACATCACATATAATTAGATACTTGTTTTTAGACATGACAAATTTGATCCGAACATGATTATTCAAACCGATTTAACCGAACTGAGACCCAAAATAAATTCAAACAGGATGATTTAAATTTGACCAAAACCCAAAAAATCCTAATCGAACCGAAACGACTCGAATTTTAGTCGAATCGAAAGCAACCCGAACATAAGCAACCAAATTGAAAATAACATGAACTAAAAGTAAAGCGAATTTAATTTATCTAAACCCGATCTGAACTAAATGTTGACCCGATTTTAAACTGATAATTGAGTTAAAATGTATAAAAATACTAAAATAACTTATTGAATTGGGTTTCACTTTATTTAAATCAAATTATGAATTATTAACGAGTTAATTGCATCAATGTCCCCCAATCTATGACTGTCATTTCAAATTAGTCATTGAACTTTTAAACATTTCAATTTTATCCTTAAACTATGAGCATTATTTTGGATTAGTCCTCAAACTTTTAAACATTTCATTTTCATTCCCAAGCTATGATCTTCATCCTAAATTGGTCCCCAAATTTTTTGAATATTTCAATTTTATCCTAAATTATTCGTATATACTAATCATATCTCATGTTAATAAAATCATTAGGCAAGTTATATTATTATATGTTTGGGGGGAATTAGGTTAAACTATGTTTGGAATGGATTACATATTTAGATGAATTTGACGATGAAATTAAAATATCTAAAAGTTTAGGGACCAATTTAGAATGAGATTCATAGTTTGGGGATGAAATTCAAATGTTCAAAAGTTTAAGGACTAATATAGAATGAGAGTCATAGTTTAAAGATGAAATTGAAATATTTAAAAGTTTAAAGGCTAATTTGAAATAAGAGTTATAATTTTGGGACATATGATATAATTCATTATTAATTTAATATTTTACTTTGGAACTACTAAAATAACTTTCCAAAACTATTAAATTAATTTACAAATTATTTTAATTCTTTTGTAAATGAAAACAAATAGTTATTTAAATTTAAAATATTACTTTTAAGTTTAATCTAATATTCTTTTGTATAACTTTCCAAAACATTTAGAATAATATTTATTCAAAGTATTATTAATTTTAAGTTTAATTAAAATATTATATTTATAATTAAACATTAAGTAACTAATTTAAAATTTTAAGAGATAATAAAATTTTTAATTAAAAATTTTATTTTTTAATCAAGTAGATCGTACCATAAACTTTTCAGTCCAGATCAATAAAAAATTACAAACTCTAACATATCTTATAGGTTTGAGCATGAATTAAATTATAATTCGTAAATGATAATTGAATTTGAATGAAATTAAACACAAATAATAAGATTTTAAAAAAAGACACAACTTTTACAAAATTATAGCAATAATTCTATATATAGTTGATTTGACTTATACCCAATTCAACTTGAATTGACTGAAGATTAAAAGTTGACCCAAACCGAAAATAATCAATCGGATATTAATTTGACCAAAAAATCAACCGATCTAATTTGATCCGAGCCCAAATATACCAATCTGATATTGACCCAACTCGATACCTAAACCAACCCAACTTACTATAAACTTGAATAAAATCGAAATCTGAAATGACTTGATTCAACTTGAACTCTACCCGACTTATTATAGGCATAAATAAAATCAAACCCCTAAATGACCCGACTCGACCCGAATTAAGTATAAACCAAAATTTCCCAAACGAACCCGATCTGAATGACCCATTTGCCACCTCTACTTATTTTGATAAAAAAAACATATTTTAGGGCTTAAAGCAAAAATTGTATAGTTTAGGGACTTATTTTGACAAAAAAATAAACCCTACCAGTATAAACAAATAAAAAAAAAACAAATTAAAGTAAACCCCACTCTGCAGCAAAAGCAAAGGAGGAGACATCAACCTTAGTGCACCCAGCTGATCTCAACCTAACATCGCGCTTAATCTGCAGAGCAATACTCTCCATCAAACGGGGGGCAACACTATGCAGCATGTTGTTCCTCTCATGCCAAATATAATAGAGATAGCAGCACCAGGCTATCCGAATGATCGTGGCCTTTAAAGTTCTACCTTTCCCATGATCCTGCACCTAACCTACCGTATCCATCAACCAAATCAACAACCCGTCCTCATGACAAACCTCTATAATTATCGATATTTGATTTACTAAACGATTAATTCGAATCAAGTATTGTAGGGGTCATTATTGCCCATCTTGTGAGCAGCACAGTGTGCAACATTCAAGGCAACCGATGAATGCCAAAGCAGTGAATATTTGTGTCAACAAAATGGCACACTGATCATTCATCTTCGAACAACATCGGATGCAGCACAGGCAACAGCAGCGCTTGCACATCCCGGCCGCAGCAATTCGAAGTCGCCTTCATGAAAGCTTCTGCGGCGTCGGGCAGTTTCTGTTCTTCCGCTCCTGAACGCATATTTTCGGCAGTTGCAGTCAGGTCGTCGAAGCCAACCGAAAGCCTCTGAAGCAATACCTTCTTGGGCGCTCCAGGATCCCTGATCTTGTGCGGATCGCCTTTCTTTACCTATATCCAAATTACCAACTTTCATGAGGTCGTCGGGCCTCGGCAACGTTCGAAAAGGAAGCCCCGACACGACTTGGTTGGACATATATGCTAGTTATTGAGGCAAATAGCATACCTTATGAGCTCCAGACGATTCATCAGCTTTTGTCTAGTTTATTTTTCTCGAGTAGGACCATTCGAGTATACTCGGAGATATTGCAAGTCTCGATGCTCAATTGTGCAACCTGCCATTAACATACCGATAGCGTCAACAGCGGTTTTTACGGATATGAAACATGGCGTTGGTTTATGTTCTGTTCCAAAACTGTTTTCCCACCAATTTCAGGTCAGTAGATTGTCTGACATACACATACCTTCTGCTCGAGCTGTTTATCTTCCGAGAACCATGCTCGAGCCGTGAGTAGATCGATCTGCTTACGTGCTAACACCTGTAGAAGCAAGGGAAATCGTGAGTAGTTAAGAGGCAATGAAGTGAAAACAAGTATTCCTCGGACTTTCTATGCAGCGAAAACCGAGTAGGAGCCTTACTCTGTCCAGAGGAACGTCGGTATTCCTTACCACCTTCAAGTCCATGACAAAGTTACTCAAATCCCCTAAGATACCATTAGCTTTAATCGTGTTGTGGAAATTTCCTTCGAACCTACCGCAATCGTCAACTGGCCTTCGAAGGAAAGGTTGGGAATGCATGAAGAGTACACCTATACATAGAAGGAAACCAAATAAAGTCGGTCAGCTAGAAGAACCTACAGTAAGACGCTGGATGATAGCTGCCTAGACGGTAAAAACATGAATGAATCCCGATATGCATCACTGTGAGGCATCAATGGAGGACTAATATGACACGGACTTAAAAACGTACCTCTATTTGTTTGTTACCGTCGAATGCATCAATGGTTATATCGGCAAGAACAGTAGACAAACCTTTGCTAAATAACTTTTGCTTCTGAACCTCAATTAAATCTGAAAAGAATCAGGAAGGAAAGTAGTAAGACTAATGGTATAGGACACAAACGTTCACGTATCCTTATAAGGGAGTTATAGGGAAAAATCGAGCAATGCATCGAATTTTCATTATGTAGCACGATTCTTTAGCACGAGATATGGATGTAACGTCAAAGCATATATGGACCTAGATCACAAGTAGCATCGAAATCTCCCTGTCCGATCATGGCAAGCATGTGCAGGAAATAGTGATTACAGAATGAACCTGCAATATTTCCACAAGGGAAGGTGATTGGAAGTAACAAATGCGATTTACGCAATATAGGAGGATCAGAGGCTGGAGATATTACCTATGCCAAAAGTATGTATGCGCGGAGACGGTGATCCTCCGTTTGTCAAACGTTTTTTCATCGAGTCACAAATATTTCTCTCATCTTCAACAGCCCATCGGTGATAAGAAAAATCATAGGAACCGAACCACTAGTGTTCAATAGCATCTCGGATGCCTGGCAGATGAACCACAAGTTAATAACACACAATTCTCTTGAAGAAACGAGGAAAACACGAGAAAGAAACGAGTATACACCTTTTCCAGTGGAATCGACATAGTTGTACCGCCACCCATTGTAGATTTCGTGCTCATCCATGTAGTCGCCCGTTCAATCGCTTCGTCGGAAGCCAACTCCATGGCAGTTGAAAATAGAGAAGTTTCACTACTAAAAGCTATAATGTTAAATGAATCTTCGGACCGAGTTTAGACAGGGCGGAAGATATAGCAATCTTGGTAGCCTCGAGTGGCTTCCCTTGCATGCTGTCACTTAGGTCGATGACAAATACGACCTCCTTTTTGAACACCTATCGAATTCAACAAAATGAGGACCAATACCAAAATGAATAACCAAATCAAAATAGCATAGCAGGTTGAGCAAACGCTTGACAAACCTTCCTACTCTTCTGACTTCCAGGTAAAAGATAAACACAAAACATATCCCTTTGGCCACAATCATACAAAGGCAGAGACTGCAAAAGGACGCCCCCGAATACGTTACCGACGAGACCTATAAAAACACGCAGTCAATATGCAAATAAGTATCCCGATCACAGAGACTTGAGGCACAAGTAAGTTGAGTTTTATTCTTACACTATAAGAGAAATTGAAGTCAGTATTAGACCAAGTGAGAACTTCTGCTTCATACAAGAACGAAAACTTCTCGGCCTGTTGTTTCGTTTCCTGCGAAAAATCGGGGGTTTAGCAAGAACATAACAGGAGAAAACAAAGATTCTGAACCAAAATATGCACCTTCAAAGGATGACTAGTTGCTTTGCACAAGACTCCAGATGCAATACCAAAGTTGACATTCAACTGTATCCTTTCTTTCTTCGAAATCGTCCTTACAGCCGGCGTAACGTATTCGGGAAATCGAAACGGCACGGATAAGTAAAACTGGCCCTGATCATACGACAATTTCTGAGACCAACGAAGCTTGATTCCAATATTAGTACCGCCATCAACCTATCAACATAAAAACTGAAACATTCATTAGAAACAATGGACTAATAAAATCGAATACGAATCGATAAACTCCGAAACATCGATGCACCTGTGGTATTGTTAAAGTAAATATGTGTGGCTTCAAAAAGCCTGCATCTTGTGGTCTTGCTAACTTCTCAATAACCCTACTTTCTTCTTCTCCAATCAGTTCAGTCGAATATGATTTCCCAGGAAGATCAATCTCCACCCCTAGTATTGAACCCTGTTGGCCAAATGATAGACACATTATTGTTTTGAAACCATGAATAAGCACAAAGACAAGGAGATTTTGTAGAATCAAATGGTAAAAACTTATTGAGCTAGAGGGGAATCAAACTCGATTCGACTCTAAAAAAATGATTTTTTTTAATTTCGAGTCATTCGAGTCGAGTTCGGATTTCCCAATTCAAAAAATCAAAAATCTAAATTTGACAGTTTTACAATTTAGTCATTGATTTTGTTATATTTTTCAATTCCTCTATCATTTTAAGTTCATTTTTACTAAATTTGAATCACACACTCCTAAATCATTATAGAATACACATAGCTTCAATTCTTTTTTGAAAACTAATTTTTTTACTTCTTTTAAATTTATTTTTTCAATTACTCGGTCGTTTTAAGTCTATTTGAACTAAATTTAAACCACTTGTTACGCTGACACTATAATATATGTATGTAACCTCAATTACTATTATTAGCAACAATTTTTTTTTACAATTTAGTCTTATTTTATTCAACTTGAATAAACATTGAAATATATTTTTAAGTAAAATATTATATATACTTTTAATTTAAAATAAGAGTAATATATATATTTTTATATTAAATTAATAGTAAAATATTTAAATATATTTCAAGTTAAGATATTTAAAAATATATATTTTTAAGTGATGATAAAGATAAAATATATATTTTTACAATAAAATAAAAACAAAATATATTTAATAAATTAAGACAAAAAATAAAATATTTAATAAGTTAAAACAAAATAAAGATAATTTTAAATTTAAGATATATAACATATTATTAATTTTGCGTAAAATATTTACATACTAAGATACAATATATATATCATTTGTTGTTCAAAATATATTAAATGGTTGCCTTGGCTTAATGGTTTAGCTTGCATTATTTCACCCAAGGGTCCTATGTTCAAATCCCCCCACTTGTAGGTAAATTTATTTTAATTTATTAAAATTATGATCAAATTGAAAGAATATATAAATAACATGGATTGTTTGTGTAATTATACCATCCATGTAAGCTTGTTAACGGTCCACGTGTTTTCCGTCACGTCTGTTAACGACGAGTGACCAATTTGTAACAAACGAAAACATTCGTGATCGATTTGTGACTTTTGAAACATCACTGGTGAAAACGATAACTTACCCAAATATTAGTGACCATTTGAGCGGTTTACCCTAAAAAATATAAGGCTTATATCACAAATAAGTATCTAAAGTATATCTTCTTTTTCATTTAAATATCTAAAGTATTTTTTTATCAAAATAAGTACCTAAAATTATTTTTTTGTCAAAATAAGTACATAAAGTATTTTATGCTAAAATAAATACCTAAACTAGTCAAACTTTCTCATCTAAGTTAAAAAAAATTGACATTTGGCATTAATTAAAGAATACTTTAGGTATTAGATGAAAAAAAATTGAATACTTTAATATCTATTTCGATCAAAAATACTTTAGGTACTTGTTTTGACAAAAATATAACTTTAGGTACTTATCCAAAAAGACACTTCATGTACTTAAATGAAAAAGAGGACATACTTTAGGTACTTATTTGTTATATAAACCTAAATATAATTCAGAAATAGACATTTGATTTTTTTTCCCTAGTTTTAATAGCATTTAACATACAAGAATTCCAGCACTACTCTCCCTTCCATCATCGAAGGCTGCAAATGTACTCATTTTCCGGCCAACTTCTGTTCAACGGACTCTCCTCCGGCGATGTTCTTAAAAGTATAAATATATAAAATGTTATGGCACACACTAAGCTAAAGCTCTAGATACTACACCTATTTTTAAGTAAACTAACCACCGAAATTTAGTGGTTTGATAACACTAGGAGTTAGCCGATTCGACTTGGGAGAAGCCATTAAAACGCCGCCGCCGAGAGTATGCCCGAACGATGATAGGAGAAGGAAACGCATTTGTGTCTTGGGGCATTGAAGCAAAGAACAATTCGAGACTAAATTAATGCGAAGAGGATTTCATTCCATGTGTCGGGGACACCGGGCAAACACCAATGCAGGCAGTCCTGGAATCCGGGCGATGCCGTAAGACTGAACCGAGATATGTGGCCCTCTTCCCTGACCTGAGACAATGCTGTTATGTCGAGAAGTTTAATCCCTGTGCCGCTCACAGCACTGGCAGCACCGTGATCGCTGGACTCTTCTTGTAATACCTCTTTCCCTATAGACATGGGAGTAGTATTGTTACAGCTCCCCCCGGTGTTCCAATCTCCGTTTACAAAGTGCCTCGGGGAGATACTCCGATAAAAGGCTTTCAGATGAGGATGTTTCGGAAGTTGAGAGTTCAGCCACTTAATTGTGCTGTGGATTGTGAAGTTCTTGGCACTTCCAATATTGGCTATCTTCCTGTTGGTATTAGCCTCGCCCCCAACGTACATGATCCACTTGTTAGCCCTGAGTTTCCCTCGATTCCAATGATGCCCCGAGTTTAGAACCAAGACATCGATTCTGTGGAGAAAATCACGCAGAAATGCTGGAGGTCGATCGAGATGCATTGCATATTCTGTTTGTGGATCCTTGGGGTTAAGAGGCTCCAAATCACAGAGAGTTGAAGACCAATAGTAAAGGACAGTAGTATTGGTGCTGGGAAATCGGTAGGCCCAACCATTAGGACGTTTACCACCCGGTGGTATGACAAGTCCAAACTCCGGGCCAGCATTGAGGATATCCGCGCTTTCTTTACCAGCTGTGATCATGCACATTAGAGACTGGAACTGCTGCCTACCCAATGAATCTCCGACAAAAGCTAGTGTTCTGTTTTGCATCCTGTAATGCATCACAAGGACATGTAAATGTCCAATATATATCGATTATCGGGAAGAGGAAGGGAGTGTGTTTATCAAGGAAAATGATTAAGATCTAGCAGGAAGGACTAACCGAAATAACCGATATTTAAAGGACAAATATTCAAGGAAAAGGATACTATTACCTTTTTAAGAACTTTTGCCCTTCAAACTCTTCCAATTCACAATCTTTTGGTTGCCATCTTAGATTCTCAAAGGCAAAATCTTGACGCTGCATCATACGACAAGCCCACATTGGTGCTAGCCACTGTTTACAACCACGCCCGGAATACAAAGGTCGTCTATCGTCTATTACCCATTTCCCTTTTGTGTAATCACAGGCTGAAAAAAAATATACGAGAAAATGAGAAGCGGTAATCATGTGGTAATCACTTATCGATTGGTAATATTATCACAACATTGAACGGATTCAAATAGAGGGGGAGCATGAACATCATAACCAAAGGCATCTTGCACATTACCAAATAACCCACTACGAAAATGACTAAATGTTTGATGTTACATCCATGTAACCCAATACAAAACCTATGTGAGAGGTTCGGAAGAGGCAGTAAAAACAGTGTTCATAACTCTTTGCTGAGGAATCCATCAATAGCTTAAAAGACCTCGATCAACAAAAACTGGTCAGACATGGTCTTATTAATCATGTTGATGAATGCAATTCCTCCCCAAGCATAATGTTTATATAACAACAGAATTATCGGCAGAATTTCTTATCTGCAATTTCCAAATGTAAACTTGTATACAGGGACGAAATCATGCAAAACAAGAAGAATTCATATCAGGCATAGGCAATATTCTACCTTGATGCTCCATCGTTTTTTCTTCTTGTTCTGAAGTACTTCCTCTTAAAATTACATTGTGTGTTTCCTCTATCTGTGTTGAGGTTGATCCACTTTTAATAGAACCAGTTTTCTCTCTTTTGGGACTGCCTTTGTGTTTTGTTGCTTCCTCTTCTGCACCATAATATCAAATTACAATGGGAACCCCAAAAATACCTTAAGTGTAAACAGAAGAAACTGGCTGCGGCAAGACCCTAATAATATTCATTGTAAAACAAGGAAAAGTGCGCTGGAGAGCATGGAACCAGTTAGTGTAGTGAACACATTAGAACAAAAGAGAAAAGAACAGAAAATCATGCTCTAATCATTCATGACTTCACAACTGGACAGATATGCAGCAGGAATTCAACAGATCTTCTATGGTAAAGAAATTGTTTAATCTATCCATGAGAATACTACAGAACTATCGGCAGAATTTCTGATCTGCAATTTCCAAATGTAAACTTGTATACAGGGACGGAAACGTGCAAAACAAGAAGAATTCATATCAGGCATAGGCAATATTCTACCTTGATGCTCCACCGTTTTTTCTTCTTGTTCTGAAGTTCTTCCTCTTAAAATTACATTGTGTGCTTCCTCTATCTGTGTTGAGGCTGATCCACTTTCAATAGAACCAGTTTTCTCTCTTTTGGGACTGCCTTTGTGTTTTGTTGCTTCCTCTTCTGCACTATCATAACAAATTACAATGGGAACCCCAAAAATACTACAAGTGTAAACAGAAGAAACTGGCTGCGGCAAGATCCTCATAATATTCATTTTAAAACAAGGAAAAGTGCGCTGGAGAGCATAGAACCAGTTAGCATAGTGAAAACATTAGAACTTAAGAAAAAAGAACAGAAAATCTTGCTCTATCATTCATGACTTCACAACTGGACAGATATGCAGCAGGAATTCAACAGATCTTCTATGGTAAAGATATTGTTTAATCTATCCATGCAAATACTCATCTATGGAAAATATATACCATTGACATTGGCAATTATAAGCCTCAAACATCATCTTGCCAGAAAAAACTTATTACCATGATGAAAGTTATTCCAAACAAGATTTAGCAAAACAAGTTATTGTAAAGACTCCTTTGGTTCTAAGTTTCATAGTTTGTGCAATTTTCATGTTGGAAATGGTAAGCATGTTCGATTTTGGCAAGACAGCTGGGCTGCTGATTTTCCGCTTCAGATTCTGTTTCCTAGACTGTTTTTGCTTTCTACTAATAAATTCGGTAAACTTTGTGAGTTTGGGGAATTTCTTTCTTCGGGCTAGATTTGGGATGTTCAAGTTCGAAGGAATTTAAATGATTGGGAGCTTGAACAATGGTGTAATTTGGTAAGCATCATTTCTTCTTTTTCTCTATCTATTGATTCTAGTGATGGTTTGATTTGGAAAGGCAGTGGGGACGGTGTTTATACAGTCGGTTCTTGTGTTAAGAGGTGTGCATCAGGTTCAGAAGATGTTCAATTCTGGAATAAAATTGTTTGGAGAGGATTGGTTCCCCCTAGAGTTGAAACATTAGTGTGGCAAATTGTGCTTAACAAAATTGCTGTTAAAACCAAATTGGTTAAAAGATGTGTTCAAGGTATTGAGGATGAGTTATGCCCTCTTTGTAGAATGGTTGAAGAAACTTCATCGCATCTATTCTTTTCTTGTTCGGTTGCATGGTCTTTGTGGAACAAATTTCTAAATTTTTTGAGGTTTAGTTCTGTGTTTCCTGCAGAAGCTAAAAATTTTCTTCTAGTTTGGGATGAGTTTAAATCTAATTCTACAATATGGACTTTCATTCCTGGGGCTGTTATTTGGACAATCTGGAAAATCAGAAATTTTATTGTTTTTGAAGGGGAAAGCTTGATCAGACTGAATTATTTTTCTTAACAAGAATTAGGCTGGCCTCTTGGTTTCTAGCAAAGAATAAGGATGTTTCTATTCCTAAGGACTCTTTAATTTCTGATCCTTCTATAGGGGATTCCTATTCGTCCTACAATTTCTTGAAGTCTTCTATAATCCCCTGGTTACCTCCCCCTATGGGTTTCATCAAGTTGAATGTGGATGCAGCCACTAGCAGTGATTGGAAGAAATCAGGTCTTGGAGGTCTTATGAGGGATCAATCTGGTGCAATCCTAGGTTCTTTTCAGGAGTCGGCTGGTTCAGGACCTCCAACATTGAAGGAACTTAAAGCTATTCAAAGGGGTATTTCTTTCTTTGCCTCTTTTCAAGGGAGGGTTAAAGATAGGCTGATCGTTGAGAGTGATTGCAGGGTTGCAGTAGACTGGATCAATAATGTTGACTCTTGTCCAGTTGTAAATGGTTTCATTGTTAGAGATATTGTTGATAGTCTTAGAACTTTCAGGGGGTGGTGAGATGGGTTGCAAGGACAGCTAATATGGATGCTGATGCTTTAGCAAAGGCTGGTATAGGTTGATTTTTATGTTGTTGGCTTCTTCAGTTTGGTTTTCTGGTTCCAGTATTGTTGTAAGGGTTTTTTGGAATAGTTTTTCCAAGGTTGTAATTCTTATTTTCTATAATGAAATTATAAGGCACTCTTTTCCTCCTTCCGATGATTAAGAAGCTTCTATACAAGCTCCATTAATCAAGAAGGAGGTTTTTAATGAGGCCTTCAAATCTTATCAAAAAAAAGTTATTGTAAAGACTAGCCACAGTGATATCAAAAAATTTGATCCTAATTCTTGGAATCTTGAGACAAATAAAGAAGCAAATCACCTTTCTTCTGTATAGGAGCTGTTTCAAAGTCTGAGTAACTTTTGGCAGTGCCAGTAGAATCTGGCTCGTCCAAATGATGTTCCTGTTTGTTATTTACAGCTTCACTCCGTGTCAATGTAGAAATATCTTCTTTAACGTGTCTTTGGGGATCTTCTGGTACTGTTTTAGTATCTGCACCATATATTAGGAGATTAAGGGAAGCTATTCTGAGCGTGTAAGTGGCAGCACTCTTATCCAGAATATGCTTTCCAAGTTCCTAATTTAAATGATTGTCCCTATTTTCTAGAAGGTTTAAAAATCGAAGGAAAGCAAATATTAACAAAACTTGACAATTTGACATTAATGTATGCTGTTAAAGTTGGTCTAACAGTGCAGTAGGCCAAACCATGTTGTAGTCCCTATGAAGAAAGTTGCTAGGCATGACAAAGCATTTTTTATAACATAAAAATAATCGAATCCTTTATTGTTAAAAATGTACGTATGCAGCCTTAACCAGGAATATTAACAGAATGCAGAATATAAACATAGCATGGGAAAGGGAAACGAGACAAATAACTTCATATTGGACTTAGATGGGTAAGCCTATGAAGCAATAGATAACTAAAATATTAATTGGAAAAAGATGCTCAGGTTATACAATTAACAGAGTTGCAATTCTAACAAATAACACAGTGAAGAAATAAGATAGCTTCAAACAAACCTGGAGGGAGCTGCAACTGATTTTTTGATGATACTGCTGAAATAAGTGTTGGACTTCTGTCCCATGTCCAAATAAGAATAGTTGCACATACAAGAACAATAAGAGCCAGAAAGAATTCTTTAGCCCTCCACCTCAGTTTGTAAGGGCCTCCTTTCATCCTATAAAGACATGAAAAGTAAGACTTATCAAAATGTCACTAACAGGAGAAAGCAATTCCACAAAATGAGAAAGTTATAAAGGCTGACATCTCAAGGAAAAACAAAAAAGAAACAAAATGTAAGATATAGGTATAAAGGGTTTCACGCTTCCAAACAACTACCGACTATCCAATTGTGTTTCATACATTCTATTATTGCAAACTCATTCAGATACTCCAAGAGCTAGACCCGTAGAATGGGTCATAAAATTCACAAAAGGATGTCCTGAACAAATATTGCAGAGCATAGATGATCGACTTCAAAGTACCGGAAACATTCTAAACCACTCTTAGGTGCAAGCAATACTCCCTCATCTAAATCATTCAAACACAAACATTCCAGACACGAGCCAACAAAGCCTACAAAAATCAGATATTTTGACCCCATTTTTGCAGAGATTCAACATAGCTAAGCCAAACAAACTTAATTCTATGGCATCGTTAGAAAACAACACAGATCCTATCCCAACTCACAACCTACATTTACTAAACGCAACCACCACAGTTGAAAAACCTCCATTTTTCCAGTTTAAGCTATAATTAACAAGTAAATCACCACAACGCAATTATCCACAGAATTCCTTACTTTTTCTGATCATAATTTTGAAAACAATTGATCTCAACTCAAAGCGAAAATTGACAATCTTCACACACATTAGATCGAATCAATGACAATGAAAGACAAATTAAAAAAGAAGAAGAAGCAAACAACAGTCATTCAAGTCACAATCATCAGCTAGATCAAAACACGAGGAAAACAATTAAGTCGTGAACAAAAACTGCAACATATTGTTACGGCCGCCAGATTTAGATCCAAACACAGAATCCAACGGGCCCGATCTATTGAAAGAAGTATTTATGAAGAAAATGACAAAAAAAATAGATTTAAGACATAACTAAGGAGGGAAGTACCCGATGAGGCGCATCAAATATGTGAAAAAAATAGCAAATTGTCTTTATTTATCGAAGAACGAAGGAAGAAGGAGATAATAAGAAGGGGAAATAAAATAAAGGGTAAACTATATGGGAGACCACTGAACTATGATCAAAAATCAATTTTACCACCGAAGTTTCAATTGAATTAATCAGACCACTCAACTATTTAAATGTTTAAATCAAGCCACCGGCTGTTAATTTTTAACGGAGGTGATGATGTGTCCGTTAATAAAATTTATTTATTTGAATTAAAATAGTGACTAAATTGATATAATATGTAAATATTAATGACCAAATATATAATTATGCCAATTTTATTAACGGACACGTCACAACATCCTTTAAAAATTAACGGTCGGTGGCTTGATTGAAACATTTAAATAGTTGGATGGTTTGATTGATTCAATTAAAACTTCGGTGGTCAAATTGATTTTTGATCATAGTTTAGTGGTCTCCCGTGTAGTTTACGCTAAAATAAAATATTTCTCTCTTTTTTTTATTTCGGATCGTGGATCGATCTTATATGTGGACGTCTCGGCGTAACAGTATTGACCGTAAAGGAAATTGCACAAATAACGAATTTAGTTGAAATTTTAGATTTTTTTTTTTTTTTTGTCATTCCTTTCTTATTCCTTTGTAAATTGTAAGTAAGAAATTAGGCTATGGATTTTGATTAAAAAAATCCAAGGCATCATACAGGAAATTGGCCTATGCATCGGCCCAGTTCTAAAACTTGATTACCACATTGAAAGCGGAAGGAGAGGTCGGTTCGCTCGTATGGCAGTTACCATCAACTTGAACAAGCCGCTGGTCTCCAAGCTGATTGTTAAAAGCAATGTTCAATTGGTTGAGTATGAGACACTGCCAATGATCTGCTTTAACTGTGGTCGATACGGCCACACACAAGCTACATACCAAGGATCCAACACTGGAGTTGCCAACACCGACCCTAAAAAGGGATCTGCTCATACTGCAACCATGAACAACGTTACTACAATGGAGACTGCACCTGCTTCAATAAAAACACAACCGACTGATAACGACCGATCGGACCATGGATGTTCGTGGAACGACGCCAGCGTCGGAACCCTAAAAGTGCAGCAGCCAAGGTAAACCCACGGAGAAGCCAAAATAATGGTTCTAGATATAGTGCTCTAAGTGAAGTTGTGGAAGAACCTATAGCTGCACCGTCTAACAAGCAGACAACCGTCACCCCGATTACCCACGTCACCTCCACCGATCCACATACCCAAAAGCAGCAGAAAGACTCTCGAACCTCTAAGGGAAAATCGACCTCCACCTTGAAGAAACCCCTCGGAATAGCCTCCTGCAATGCTCTCCTTCATAAGCCAAAAACCCTCTCCACTGCTTTGTCCCTCGCTTGCTCCAGCTCACGGACCTTTCATGCATGCAACACGTAACTCTCCTTGACAGAACTATACACATTGCCCTCCGAATCTCTGAGAACTTGGACCCGAAAATTAACCACCTTTCAGCTCTAGGCCAAGCTCCAGTTCCTATCCACCATTCCAAACCACCGGACTTGCCTGACCCTCCTCAGGATCCTCCAACCCACGTTTCTCAAAATCACGTTGATACTGGCACGCCGACGACTACCGCTTATGAAATGGTTCGACGACCTGAGATTGTGACTAAGCAAGTGATTGTCATGCTCTAATAATGTGAGCTCCCCCTCTCTTTCAGATTGCCTTTATGAATTTAAAAGTTTTTTGCTGGAATGTCCAGGGGTACGGACACCCAAAATTAACCCAAACTATGCATCAGTATCTCCGAGAACAAAAGCCTGATGTGGTCGCCTTCCTTGAGCCTAGAGTTAGTGGCTCACAGTCGAATGTGGTTATTCGAAACATTGGCTTTCCTTATTCGCACCGAGTCGAAGCTTCCGACTTTTCTGGTGGTATATGGATCTGCTGGTTTCATTCGGCTTATGTAGAGATAATTGCCAACCACTTCCAGTTCATTCACTTTCAGAACACTTTCACGAATACCCACAGATCGATCTTGGCTTCTTTCGTTTAAGCTAGCCCCAACCCCTCTAAGTGTAAACGGCTTTGGCCTTATCTTCGCCAACTTGCCTCGTTAATTACCGAGCATGGATATTTCTTGGAGATTTTAATGCCATACTAAGTCACTCGGACAGGAGCGGTGGAGCTAATTCCTCCCGCCCAAGCTCGGATTTCCAACACTTGGTTCATGATTTTGCCTTACGAGACATGGGTTTTTAGGGGCCAGAATTCACTTGGTCTCGCAGTTTCACATTAGCCAGACTCGACAGGTGTATTTGCAACTCTCGTTGGGACGATCTTTTTCCCGACTCCATGGTTTTCCATCTTCTCCGCATGAGGTCAGATCACAGGCCTCTTCTCCTAAGTGTAGGCAATACTGGTTCTCGTCGTAACACCCAATTCTGTTACTTCTCAGGCTGGTTATCCCATGACGACTTCTCCCATATGGTCAAAGATAACTTGGACTCCTCTGCTCCCCTCCCAGATGCTATCGACAACCTCAAAAAAGCTGTTGATACATGGAACAAAGAAATCTTCGGCTACTTAGGCACCAAAAAGTAAATAGTCATGGTTCGGCTTCGTGGAGTTTAGAAAGTTTTATGCAATTGTCGCGCAGCGCAAGCCACCTCCTCCATCTTGAATCGCAACTTCTTCTCGACCTTGAGCAAATCCTTGACCTTGAGGAAACTCTCTAGAAGCAAAGATCTTGGATAGATTGAATTATTTTAGGAGACCGTAACACTAAATATTACCACCGCAAAACCATGCAACGAAAACGACGAAACAAGATATCCGTTCTTAAACTCCATAACGGAGAATGGTGCCATGATGAAGATATACTTCGAGAGGAGGCAGTCCGTTTCTTCCATAACCTCTATGACGTTGACTATACACCCATCGGTGCTTATCATCTCTCTGGCTGCTTCCTGACTATCTCCCAAGACGTGCTCTCTCCTCTATGTAACACTCTGTCCCATGAAATCTACGAGGCCCTCCTTGATATGGCTCCCTTAAAGGCTCCCGGTCATGACGGCCTCCATGCTGAATTTTTTCAAACCTAATGGTCAATTGTCGGCCCGGCTATCTACAGTATGATCAAAACCATTTTAGAGGGTAGCGAAATCAATGCAATAATCAATAGAATCGCCCTCATCCTCATACTAAAAAAGGATGCATCAGAGACCTTTGTTGATTTTCGGCCCATTAACCTCTGTACAGTTATTTATAAATTAATCACAAAGATAATCGTGAGAAGGCTCAAGCATGTCATGCTCCTTCTTATCTCTCCCAACAAGACAAGCTTTATTCATGGACGTAATATCATTGAGAACATAATCATAAACCAGGAATTCATCCACTCAATGCGCCTAAACAAAACAAATCAAGGATGGATGGCAATAAAGGTGGACCTTGAAAAAGCCTTTGACAGAATCTTCTGGGACTTCATTCTAGATACTCTTGAAGATGCAGGTTTCCCGACGGATTTCACTCAGCTAATTATGTGATGTAACTCTTCCTCCTCAATGCAAATCTAATGGAATGATATGTACTCACAGCCAATTACTCCTCAACGAGGTGTCCGCCAAGGCGACCTCTTCTCACCCTATTTATTCGTCATTGCTATGGAGCGACTCGGCCATAGTATATCGAAAGCTATCCATGACAACCTCCGGGAACCATTCCGTTTCCGTAGACAAATCCTACATGTCTCCCACCTCTTTTTTGCAGACGACCTTCTACTCTATGCAAAAGCGAATAGCTCGCAAGCGACAGTCATTGACACAGTTCTCTTAGACTTCGGCTACTTCTCTGGTCACAAGGTCAGCAAAGCCAAAACTCTGATATACTTCTCGCCTAATACGGCCCTACATTGCAATCAGAAATTATGTCAAAACTTGGTTTTCGCTCGGTTGATTCCTTCGGCAAGTATCTCGGAGTTCCCGTCTTTCACAAGTTCCCTTATCCTCGGACTTCTCCTTCATAATGGACGTGATCAACAACAAACTTTTCGGCTGGTCTGCTCAAACACTTTCGATGGCTGGTAGGATCTCCCTTGCCAAATTTGTTCTCTTTGCAATCCCAGTCTACTTTATGTAAACTATGGTTCTTCCCCGGCACATTTGTGATGAAATTGAAAAATAAGTTCGAAAATTCATTTGGGGCTCCTCCAACAAAATTCCCCTTATTATTTGGGACTCCCTCACCTTGCAGAAGATCGGGGTGGCCTTGGAATGCCTCGTATCCACAACCACAACATGGCCTTCATGATGAAACTAGGTTATGCCATCCTCACAAAAACCGACTCATTTTGGGTTCTGGTACTACGACCAAGTACAAAATTTCTGAAACATTTCCAATGTCCATACATCGATCGATCTGCTCACCCCTGTGGCGTGGCCTCTCAAACATTTAGACCTCACTCTTGCAATAGCTAAGCTGGTCAGTAGGAAATGGTTCGTTAGTTCATTTCTGGGATGATGTTTGGGTACCCAATCTCGACCCCTTGCATCTTTATGCTCTCTCGGATGTCCTTATTGATGAGAATATTTGCCTTGAGTCCTTCGTTTCCATGGACGACACCTGAAACGTATCTGCATTTTCCACCTTCATCACCCCTCATGCTCTTAACCATGTTATGGGGATTAAAACGCCCGACGTAGTCGAGACTGATGACTCCCTTACTTGGCGTTGGACTAGCAACCAGACCTTCGCCTTAAAATCCGCTTATAAATCTATAAGTGAAGCAGGCTGGCCTGAAACAAATAGCCGATGGAAACTTATTTGGAGCCTTCCTCTCCCTCAAAGATTAAGGCTCTTCTTTTGGATAATCATACATCAAAAACTCATGAAAAATTGTTAACGGGTCCGACGTTCTCTCACTGACGATGCTTCCTGCCCATCTTGTGGTGCTTCGTAAGACACTATTATTCATGCTCTTCGAGACTGCCCTCAGGTGCGTAGATCATAGAACCAGCTCTCACCAGTGACGATAACCACTCGATTCTTCCAAACCGACTTAAATGAATGGCTCTTTTCCAAAATGGTTAACACGACTCCATTGCCAAACTCCAATATCTCATGGTCTACACTCTTTTCCTCTCTTTTCTGGCAATTTTGGAAGTGTAGGAACGATATTGTCTTCAATGAAAATACAACGCCAAAGGAGACCACCGTTCAGCTTGCTTATAATTGGGCACGCTATTACGAAAAAGCCTCTTCCACCCATATGGCTGCTGCAAAATCGGGTCCAAAAGTATCCGACTGGTTCAGACCACAATCCGGATGGAGGTGTCGACCTGCACAGTGGCTCAAGTGCGGCAGGAGGAATTTTTCGCAATACAACATGCTTTTGGATATGTGGCTTCAGTAAAAACATAGGTCACTGCTCGGTTCTCCATGCCAAACTCTGGGGTATCCATGAACGTGTCTGAATTGCTTGGAACCTTGGTATTAAGCGTCTGGAAGCAAAGAAGCTATTGATCTCTTAGAAGACAGAAGAGCAAGGAGCAGCCCGATCTCTCTAGTTCGATCAATCGCTACCATGCGAAACCAAGGGTGAGAGACGTGTTTGCGTTGGATACCCCGAACAGTGAACGGCGTGGCCGACAAACTCACCAAGATGTCTCCACCGAACATATCTCAGATGATCATCTACGAGACCCCCCTGTCGGAATTGAATGCGTGTTGGCTAGCTGATATGAAAGGAGCCATTTCCCCCAGTCCACATGTAACCATCTTTAGGTTATCCTTTTCAATTCAAAAAAAATGTTTAAGCTAAAATTTTAAAAAAGTTTAAAAAATTTAATTTACTTTTTTAAAAATTATAGATTTAATTAAAAATAAAAAAATGAAGTTTTAATATCAACTTATAAAAAAATAATGAAAATTTTACAAATTTCATCACTGAACTTTACTTTCTCTCCTATTTTGCTCACTAAATTTTTTTTTATTAAGCTAAAGTGATTACAAAATAGTATATATTCTAAATACTATCAACCATTTGACAATAAATACTCAATCACCCTACTGCAGTGAATGGTGCTTGAACCTGTGATATCTAGGAACAACAACGATTCCTTTAACCACTGAGGTAAGTCATTCGTGTTGCTCATTGAACTTTAAAAGTTTTCAATTTCCTCACTAAACTTAATACATTGAATTTTTTTTACCGAATTTTACTCTCTCTCTCTCCTAGTTTGGTCACTCAATCATTAAATAGTTAATGGTGTTAAAAATAATATTTTTTTAAAAAAATAAACTTTTCATTAAAACGATATCGTTTTGCATCTATATAGCAGCTCATTTTAATGTTGTTAACTATTTAACGGGTGAGTGACCAAGAAACGTATTAAACTCAATGAGAAAATTAACAAGATTTAAAGTATGATAAGTAAAATAGGAGATAAAGTAAAATTTAGTTGCCAAATTTGCAATTTACCCAATTTTTAAAGGGTTTAAAGTAAAATTTATGAAAGATGAGAAGCCAAATGCTAGTCTACAAAAATTTAGTGGGGAGGGATCCCTCTATTTGTTACCTAATCGGGAAAGAATACAAACGTGGTCGTTTTGAGTCTAATTTTTTGGATTAATATTTTAAACAATAATTTTTCGGTTAAGTGTGATTGCATTCTAAGTTTTGGGTATGTCGATCAAGTGGAATGAAAATGCCCTCTCGGGATTACTGACTTTGTGACCTGAAATCCATTCTTTTGCAGTGGCTTTAACTTGTCTTGGATCTTCTGTTGCCGTTATTCCGAGCCAACCTCCGTCACCATCCGAAATGTCACCGTAATAATCCATTCGACCGCAGCTCATGCATTTGCATGAACCCTGTCATTGCAGGTCGTGCAACTGCAGTTCATATTTAGGCTGCTGCTTGATTCCAGAATGGCGGTGTTGCTCTTGTCCCGAATCGCATTGCTCTGGCGCAGCCAAAACCGCTGCGTTTTCAGGTTACCTTCGTGCACGGACTGTTGTTGTTTTGATGGAAATGCTGCTGTCCTAGATATCCCAAGGTAAGCCTTTGCTGCAATTGTACAACAAAACTGTTGTAACCCAAGCTACATATTGTTCTAACATACTAAATGCAATTTTCTGGTGGAATTTTTATGTTTGATCCTAAATACCCGTCGATTCCGAGTCGACTCAAAACCAAAAACTTGGGTCGATCAATCCGAATACAAATCTAATACAATTAACCCCAATCTGAACTCGTGTCGAACACAAAACGACTTAAGCTTTGAAATAACCAAAATTTGAAATGATTCAAACTTAAAATAATGGAACCTGATGGGCAAAAATAAAAAATCCAAACTCGAATTCTCAATAAAATTTAAGCATATTGCAGACAGTGCATGGCAAATCCCAATCCCTAATTCATAGATCCAAGTGTTTTCCAAAAAATGAAAAGCAAATACAGTAAAGTAAACAGAAAGCTGAAGAAATATGTAATCTTCACCCACTCCATGCCAGAAAGGCAAGCAGATTCAACTGAAAACAGTCCAAATGATTTAGTGACCATACTTTTGGAATTCCCACTCACTATTATCTGCAAAATCGAAACCACAAAGATAGCATTGTTACGGATTGGGCAATATATCAAAGTGAAAATATGGCACCGGGAGGCACAAATCATACCCAATGGACACACTTGACGAGTCTTCAGCCATCGGCTGATACAGTGGAAGTGAAATGCATGGTTACAGACCCCTACAAATGAAAAGCGATTCAATATCAAATCAAAAATGAGTTTCTATGTTTTCCGTTGAACAAAAAGAGTGAGAGATGAGTTTCAGTGTTCGTTTATATGCAAGGAAACGACTGATATAGAGTGAAACAATAAAATTTCCGAGACCAAAACATCAGTTGACAAGCTGATATACTAATGCTGTTAAAGAAGGCTGTCTTGTTCTTAATGTTATCACCCACATGCTTTAATAGTTTCTCCAAGCTTCATATGAGTCTTAAAGAGAATTCAACGAACAAATTAAAATTTAACAAGTAATTTTTTCGGTACTCTAATTAGCTTAGTCATGGAATTTTATTTAGATTAGAAACAAATAAAGTGTATGGATCAACCATTCTCACGAACAAATGTAACCATCAAACGAAGACCAACCAATACAGTTCATATTTACTAGGTCCAGACCAAAGCTAAGAAATTATTCAGATAGCGTTAGGTAGGGGTGAGCAAAACTCGACTTGACTCTGGAAAAAAAATTCAAATAAAGTTTGAGTCATAAAATATGACTCTAATAACTCAACTATGCATGATATAAATATATCCATATGAAAAAATATGAAGAAATATATATATATATATATATATATATATATTGGTTATAGAAAACCGTTTAAATCAGAATCAATTAGTACCATAAAAATATAAATATTTACAACTAAATATAAATAGAAACTCGAACAACTCGACTCGACTCAAATTTCATAAATTTGACTCTAAAAAATTTCAAATAAAGTTTGAGTTACAAAATAAGACTAGTCAACTTGACTAATTCAAATTTTTTTGACTCAACCCGATATCGGGAACACGGCAACACGCACATAAGGAGCACGCCCAATACATTATAATGCATTGTAATTCAGTAATTCTACTGTTTCAGGGAATGAAAAAAAGGATAAACAATACCCCAAGCAACAGTGCATTCCTCACTGGTGGCGCTGGCTTGGTTTGCTTGGCATTCAATACCTGTAAAACCAAATTTACGTAACCAGTCGGAATTCATCAAAACCAAAAGAAAAATAATCATAAATCGAATGAAAAGAATAAAAGAAATTGAAAAATAAACTCAAGGTAGGAAGACACACATAGATCCATGATGTGATTCCTGCAAATCGCACAATTATCCACAACAATATCTGCATCGATCAAACAAGTCAACATTAAAAGAGCAAATTGGTTCTAAAATAGGGGGGAAGGCAAAAGAGGAAGTAAATTAGGGTTACGGTTAGGGATTGGTACCCCAAGCCCAGAGGGCAACGGCGCTCCACTTTTTGATCTCAAAACGCTTGGGCTTCTTAGTGGAGGAGGAAGCGGCGGAGCTGTTTGAAGATTCTCCGACGGGGACCATGGGAACATCAGAATCTAGAGCAGCCATGGCGGAGATTGAAAACCGCAGAGGTAATAAACTTTTTTACCAAAGATGCTGTCGAAGAAACAATATGTAAAACAATCGAGGCTTAATGTTTCGATAGCCCTCGATCGTTTGAAAATATCAAATCAATTCCTGAATTTTTTTCACCTAATTATGCCCTCAAACTCATAAATTAAATCAATTTGATCCATAACAAACGTTAATCTTTAACTCCAACATATTTTCTAATAATTTATGCTATTCGGGTGCATATTCATCTATTAGAAAGTAAAATTTGTTAAAAAAATCAATCATTTGATAATTAAATAAATTAAATATTTAATTCGTGCGCAAAGACATCTAGAGATAATAATCATCCCAGTGGCGAAGCTACAACTTAGTGGAGGCATGTGTCCACTCTGAAATCTAAATTTTTTTCGATTAGTTACTTATTTTTACTTATGGTACCCACCCTGAAATTTTTCGTGCCCATCTTGAAATATGAGTTTTCTTCAATTTGTTGTTGTTACTTATTTACGAACGGTGCCCACTTTGAAATTTCATTTGCATCATTTCATTTAAAACTTTTATGTTGTTAATATATGTGTGTCAATCCTGAAAAATATTTTTGGATCTATTACTGATCGTCCCTTAACTACTGATATCATTTAATTCGTGTAAGATTTTTAAGAGTTAAATATCATCTTATCGAGAAGAAAAATGTTAAAATGAGCAATTTATCTGAGAGGTACCCATTTCCTTCTGATTATGTGTTGAGCAATTAGACTGAAGGCCTCTGTAATTTTCAAGTCCCTTTTAGAGTAATGTTCGAGCATTATTTTTTTAACTTAATTATTAATTAAAATTTGAATTAGTGCATAATAACTTTTTCATACTTTATAAGGTTATAGGCTTAATGTCAAAAAAAGTGCCTAAACTATAGTGTTTTTCTTAAACAGGTGCCTAAACTATTCTTTGACTCATCTAGGTGCCTAACGTTATAAACGTTATCGCTTTAGGTGCTCGGGCCGTTAACGGTGTTAATTTCTCTCGTTAAATGACACGTGCCACAATCTGATAATTTTAAAAAATTTATTTAAAAATTAAAATTATATATTAAAAAATAAACATTTTGAAATAACCCTAAAAGTTTAAAAACCTTCATTTCAACCCCAAAACCCACGCCAACTGCCATCTTTTGTTGTCGACAAAGCTCCACCCGACCTCACCTCTCCTCATCGACCAAAACCCCTATGAAATCATGACCGATCGACGATGAATCGACGTTTTATACCTCGCGAACCCTAGGATAAAAATCACGATTCCGACGGCCAATCGACGACAACTACGGCGGCGTATGACTAGGAGGTTGGCATGTGCTACATCAGCGGTGGTGGTCATGGTCGGAAATGACGACGGGGTTAAACTTAGGATGCGAGGATTTTAGGGATTTGAGGATTTTTTATAATTTAAAATAAATTAGGGTTTTTTATAAATATAATAATATTTTATTTTTTAAAAAATAAATTTCAAAATCATCAGATTGTGACATGTGTCACTTAACAGGGAAAATTAACGATGTTGACTGCTCATGCACCTAAAATGATAACGTTTGTAACGTTAGGCACCGGGATGAATCAAAAAACAGTTTAGGCACCTACTCGAGAAAAGCGGTATCGTTTGGACACTTATTTTGGTATTAAGCCTAAGGTTTTAATATGATTTTAACTAAAATAGAAATTACATCCATTCCCGATATAATACCTAAATTAATCCATACTCGTAATTTTTCTTATTACAAGGACATACTTATGAAATGACAAACTTAGTTTAACTTCAACTAATTGATCCATTCATCTTCTATATTTAGATACGATGCTAGGCTTCGAAGATCCAAATTTTCACTTGTCTCGAAAATCTCAGCACCATTTCTCAAATCATCCATTGAATTGCAAAGCTCGTTAGCATCATCAATGATCAAGTTGAACCCATCACCATACCCCATGTTGTCCCCATTTTCATCTCCTTGTCGGACTTGATGCTGAAACTCCGAGATCGGGTCGTATTCGGGTACGAAAAGTTCATCGATGTCGAAATCCATCAAGAAATCCTCGTTGATCGACGAGGAAGGCAGGGTTTCGACGCCGCTAATGGTTTTGGATTTAGGGTTTATGGTGACATTTACAGCCTTGGTGCACTTCACTGCTTTGGTTCGTATCACTTGGTGTTCACCATTTGTTCTCAGCTTGTTAGAAGTTTCAGTGGATTTGGGAGAATTGCTCTTTTGGCCCTTCAATCTTTTACCCAAAGCTGTGTTCCAGTAGTTTTTTATTTCATTGTCTGTTCGCCCTGGTAGTCTTCCAGCGATGAGGGACCACCTGATAACATTGAATCGAACTTTCATTAATCGGAGTTATAAAAACACTAACCGTTAATCGAATCGAAATAAAATCCACGGGAAATCAACCAAGACCAATGCTAACATGATGGGGTGATCATTTTTCTTTTGATATCGGTATATACTAGACCTATCCGGTAATCGAGCTTACGCAATGTTATTGCTATGATATATGGGTCTGATTCGATCTATAAACACCTAAATTTTGATTTAACTCGATGTACTATTATAAATATTGATTTAAATGGATTAAAACACATTGAAATTTTAATCAAAACCAAATGTAGCGTACTTGACACCTAAATTCAATACTTAAACTAGAGTTTCAACTAATGTAAAAAGGGTGTTGAAGGTCGAACTAGAGCGTAGAATTTAAATATCGAATTTGATCAAGGACCAAAACCGTAATTTGACCAAAATCGTAATTTGACCAAAGGTGTTACCTGTTACCAAGGAGCTTGTGTAGTCTAATAATGAGCTCTTCTTCTTCAATAGAGATGTTTCCTCTCTTAATATTCGGTCTCAAATAATTCAGCCACCGGAGCCGGCAACTCTTCCCACATCGCTTCAACCCTATATCAAAAGAGATAAAGTAACTTTTAGCCTATGAATTTAATAACTTTTCCAATTTGATACCTAAACTTTTTTTGTTCATATTGGTCCCTAAATTTGGATTTTAACTCATTTTGGTGCTCTTGACGACATGATACTCTGAATTTGACAATGTGTTCCAATTTAATCCCTAAACTTGAATTTCTAACTCATTCTTAGTCCTTTTGGTGGCGTGACACTCTGAAATCGTGCCACGTTGAGGGATCAGGTTGGAAAAAAGAGGTAAGTTCGGGGACGAAAAAACAAATGAATTCGAAGTGGAATGGAGTGAAACAAGGAATACCAGCTCTTTGAGGGAGGTCTCTCCATTTGCCTTCACCATGGATTTTGATGTAGTCGGTGAGGATTTGGTCCTCATTTGAGGACCATGCACCTTTGTTCATCTCTTCTTTGGCACAACAAGGCTTCCTTCCCATCACTTTCTTCTTTGAGTACAAGTGGTCTTTGTCGTGATAATTATGATGGGCGTGGAATTACTAGGGTATATATATACCCACAAATTGTAGGGTTGGTTCAATTACTTGTACTTAACACCGTAGGAAGTGGCGGACGTTTGCATGTAAACTAGTATTTTAAACCTAGTTTGAATTGTTTATTGCATAAATGTAATAAAGTGTGTATTGTCATTTGCCAAGGGTTAAAGCAAGGAATCTGTAGGTGTTGATTTGTCCTAAACGACGACTTGTTTCCTTCCTCTCCCGGTCCCATGTAGGGGGTGACATAAGACATTTGACCCGAATCCAACATATTCTAACTCGACTTGATTTTATAAGGTTGGATTTCTCTTAAATCTAGATTTAGGTTCATGTCAGAATTTTAAATGATAAGATCGGATTGGATTAGGGTTTAGGATGAAAAAAATTCGACTAGGCCCGAGAATAATAGTGTAATTTTTATAATACCCTTCCTCAAAAAAATTATTATAATACCCCATATATATATATATATATATATATATATATTTCAATTAGGTCCAAGTTGAGCATTTAGCCACTAATAATTTAGTAATAAAAGAAGTTCTTAGGTCATTTTCTAATTGAATTTGCGTCGCTTAGTTAAGTGACACTAAAATCAAGGATTTTGGATGACTCTCGTCTCGAATCTTCTAATCCCAGTTTAGTTTTTATAAACTTATATATTAATTTAATTAAGTTTTGTCTCCTATTTTTTTATATAAATAATTAATATTTTTTTAAGATTTAATAATTTAGTCCTCAAATCTATGAATAGTAATTAAAAGAAATATTATTTTTTTCGAGGTTATGGTTCAAGCAGTTGCATCTACAGAATATACAAGTATCGTCAATAATTAAGAATTATTATAAATATATATTATCTTATAATTACCACGGATAAAAAATAGTTTAATTTTCGTAATATTTAATCTTAATTCCATATACCTGTAACACTTTACTCGGCTTAAGTTATACCATAAGAGTGTTGATATTGGATTAGTTTTTTGGTAAATTATGCATTTAGTATCTAAATTATCAGTTTTGTTGTTTTTAGTACCTAGACTTTTAATTTTTTAAAAATCATACCCAAAGTAGTTTTTGTTTTATTTTAATACCTCGCCGTTAAAAAATTACCACGGCACTATATTCTTTATGGGTAAAGTACACCATTCATCCCTCAACTATCTTCTCAGTCATATTTTGGTACTAAAGTTTAAAAATTTTCAATTTAACTACTCAACTTTTAAATTGTTTCTATTTTAATCACTCTAATTTAACTTTTTTAATATTTTTGTGACATGATATTTTTATTATTATTTTATGAATATATAATTAAAAATTGAAAAAATTGAAAGTTATAGTGATTACATTAGGAGTAATTTGAAAGTTAAGCAATTAAATTAAAAAAACTAAACCTTAGCGACCAAAATAGGAGTGAGAAGATAGTTGAGTGATGAATGTTGCAATTTACCCATAAAAAAGGTTCCAAGTGCAAATCACTCGATAAGTTTTTAACGACGAGATACTAAAACGAAACAAAAGCTAAACGTTATGTATGGTTTTGAAAAAAATTAAAAGTTTAAGTATTAAAATGGATCGAACCTGATAATTTAGATAATAAACGAATAATTTACTCTAGTGTGTGTTTTTTTTACCCTAGTTGTTAAGTTTTCGTGTAAGGAATAAGCAAGCCTCCATGCGTAAAAGAATATTGCTTCATTTCTTTGTCTCCCATAATTAGTACACCAATTGACTACCAAGTAAGGCGATGGTGTGCTGTTTCTCGGGCCTTGCTCTTCGCATGCATGAGATTCACGTTTAAAAAATATATGTTATCGAGATTCATCGAACGATTCATTCATCATTATGTACAGTCACTTTTACGTTTACTACTAAAACTCTAGATAAAAGAATATTTTTCGTTTATTCACCCCTACTCAATCTCCATCTAATATCAGAACTAGGGATGGGCATGGGTCGGGTTTGGGCCAACCGGCCCGAAAATTTTACATCGTTCACCCGGTCCGTTCCGACCCAAAAATTATATAACCTCCACCCGACCCGAACTCGACCCGATTTTTGTGATAAAATCCGAATCCGATCTGACCCAACAAGAAATAATAAAAATATTATTTTTATTCAATAAAAACAGTGATTTAATTAAAAAATAATATATAGATGGGTATTATTGTAATTATTCTTAAATATATAATGTAAAATTATTTTTTTGGGGTCGGTTGGGTATTTTTCACCCAAAATTAAATCCGACCCGACCCAAACCTAATTTTTTTTATAAAAAATCCCGATCAGATCGGGTTCGGATCTCATGCCTAACCCTAATTTACCCTCAAAACTCCCCCTAAATTATCAAGTTTGATTTAACCATTATCCGACTTTTTTTTTGTCTAAATAAATGTCAAATTAACAATGAGATGGAAGTGATAATTATAATATGTTTTTGGCATAATCATCAGTATTTGATTTATCGATCGATTAATATAAATAAATTATTGAGAGATTCGTTACAGACGATTTCAATTCAATTTGCCTAATTCACAATAAGATAATAAAATTTGTGTCGAGAAACATGTTACTTTGATTGAATATCCTTTGAACGCAAACTTTTTTTTGCCACTAACAAAATATATAATTTTATTTTGATACCATTTATGATTTTTTTTTTTTTGCTTCACCCTCGATTACATGTGTAATTCATTATTTTCGACTTTGAATAATTCTTTAAGTAAAGTCAAAGATTTAAATCTCGCTGTTGTAAATGAAAAAAAAAATTGATTAGAAGATTCGTTCCTATAATGAGCATATGCGGTACTTAATCTAGATTAGTCAATCAATCAAATATCGGATTGTATGCATTTTTTAATTAATCGGGAGTAAATACAATGAAATATATGTTCAAAAACTACTCTCGATCATTTGACATTAAACGCTCACACCGTTGACATTTCTAGTGTTCAAACAAAAGACCTAAAGAAATAACAATAATTTTTTTATCACTAAATTCGCTCGATTCATGCAATTTTACAAGAGTAAACTTGGGTTTTACTCCTTCCAATTACAAAATGACTAGTGGGATAGTTTCTTGCTTAAAACATGCAAACCATGGCATGGTAACGTAGATGGTAATTGACTTAAAGACTAAAGAGCTCCTTTCCTATCTAATTTGACTAATTTAATTAGGTCAAAATTTTACTATATTTTTTAAAACTCGATTCGAATATAATAAACTTTCGTTTGATTCAAAATTTAATATGATTTTTAAGATAATAGTTTGTACTCTATCTGATTATATATATATATATATATATTCTTGTTTTATTTGATAAAATAAAAGACTTAATTGAAAAAATATGTATAGAAATAAGAATATTATTGTAATTATCTATAAATATATATAATAGATAGTTATATTGTTATCTTAAGTTGACTCATAAATTTTTTACTATAGATTCGAATTTAACTTGGTCTGATCTTATCATCTAAAAATATGATATGATTCAAACCTTTTTATTTATAAAAAGTGACCCTATAGGGTCGAAACTCATTAGGGGTATGTTTGTTTTCCTGTAATTGGTTTTTCGAAAAATGTTTTCCTCATTTTCTAGTGTTTGGTTGGATGAAAACAGATAGTCAATGTAATTCATTTTCCTGATAAACTGAATTCATTTGCATTTTCTGGAAAATGACTTACCGTATGATTTTCTGTAATTCATTTTACGAATTTTTCACTTCAAAGCATAAACACTCAAAACATTATTATTTTATATATGTAATATTAATATATTATTTTAATATCATTTTAATAAAAATATTAGTTATTAAATTATATTTATTGATAATTTTAATAATATAATATAATATTTTATTGTTATAATTATATTAATATAATAAATAATATTATAGTTTTATTTTAATAATATATAATAAATTATTAAAAAATAATATTATTTATTAATTTCATAAAAATAATATTATTCAATTGTTGAATATTTAATATATATTCTTTAAAAATATAATATAATATTTTTATTTTAATATTATATTTTTAATATTTTAATAATATTACTATTTTAGTAAATAATGAATATAATTTATAATAATTTTATTTTAATAAAATATAATAACCGTAATATTTTTATTTATAAAATTGTTGATATAACATTTTAATAATAATATTGACATAAATAATATTATATAAATTATTCTGATATTTAAAAATATTATTATTTTATTAATAAATAATATTATTCATTGTATTTAATGTTTATAGTAAAGAATTTTTAAAAAATTTACCAACCAGGTGCAAAATGAATTACACAACATCATCCAAACACAGTAAAATGTTTTTCAAAAAATGTAATTCATTTTAAGTAATTCATTTTTTGAAATCTGTTTTCCGTGAAACAACGGATCATAGATTTGGGTTACAAGTCCATCCCTAGACGATACCCTCGATAAATATATATATATGGGATAGGTTCTGGTATTTATACTATGTAAAACTAACAAGTTTTACATTAATTTATAGTCATTAGTTTTAAATAAATAAATATAGTAGATCTGATTAAAATTGATAACTTATAAATAAATATTTTTTAACTTACAGTAAAAAAATATTTTTTTTAAACTCACGGTAAAATAATATCTATTAAAAATGGCACTGCTATTTTGAGATGATTATCCAGCTCAGTTGGTAGAGCACAAGGTTCTTTACATTGAGGTTGTGGGATCGAGTCCCACGGAAGGCATTTCATAATTCGGAGGTCTTTTACGGAAGTGCTCTCAACCTGGTGTTGGGGGTAGCCTACTATCTTATCTCTCCTTACCCCATTACATATTAAAATAAGGACAACTATTTACGTAGAACAGGGGCACAATTAAACTGTGATTAGGTCAACAAGTTCATTAAGTAACCCAACAGTCTTCAACTTGGAATTAAAATAAAAATAAAACAAAATCGTAATCTCTAGTGCAAGTTACCGTCTAATCTACGTCGTCTCCAATATGTCAGTAACACAATTAATTATTTCATCGAATGTCAATAATATAACACACATGGATCACATAACAAACGAAATTAATATAACAATCGATTAATAATTTTCGAATCGAATCAAATTAAATATAAATTTTTATTTCAAAATTGAGATCAGATTTTGGATAGGACGAGACCCGAGATGAGTTGAGGGGATAGGTGAATGTTGTTATCCCTTAAAAATTTAAAATTATCATATATTTTATATTATTTTATTTATTTTCTATTGAAATTTTATTTCTACCCCTAAAAATTTATATATTCAAGTTTATCCTTAATATAAAATTTTACGTCCGTCCTTAAATAAAACATTTGTAAACATGGATCAAATTGAATTTAAATAAAAAATATACTTCTCTGATTAAATAAATAATATGTTAATCATTCAAATCATAGTGTGACATTTCTATTATACGTCATAACTTTGTTTATAACTTCACATATATTATAAGTATATTTTATAAATTTAGACCTTTAAAATTTTAATATAAATTCATAATTTCACAATCTAACATAAAATTATTCATTATTTTATGTTATACGTAGTACATAAACGAGTTCAAGATAATTCTAATAATAGTTTATTGAAGATATTTTTCCTTTATCATACTTGGGCATTCAAGCAATAAACTAACAAAACTAACACTCTGGTTCGGGTTCGATCGGATTTTTGATCCACCCGACCCGAGAACAATGACTCCTCCACTCGAGATTCAACCTGACCCGCACGAAACAATATTTCACCCGACCCGACCCGATATATAACTTAAAAACCCGATCCGACCCGAAATAATAATAAAAATATTATTTTTATTCAATAAAAATAGTGACTTAATTGAAAAAATAATATTGAGAGGGTATTATTGTAATTATTCTTAAATATATAAGGTAAAATTATATTTTTTTTGTCAGGTCGGGTTAGGTATTTTTCACCATAAACCCGAACCAGATAAAACCCGAACCCGATCAAACCCAAACATCACATTTAAAAAACCCGACCTGACCTGAACCCGAATTTTTTAAAAACCTGACCCGATCGGGTCGGATCATAACCTGTCGAATTTGGATCTCATGCCCATCCCTACTCAAACGCGGCTTTCCTTTGCAATTAATATGATTATGGTGTCTCTTATATATATATACATATGATTTTTCAATTAAATAATTATAAAATTGTACGAATTAAAATAAAGAGAAAATAACCTCAGTGACCAAAAATCCCATATAATATACGATTTTAACCAACTTTTTCCGGATTTGCCAAAATGACCAACAAAATCGCAATGTGATCGCTAATTCGCAACGCGATCTCCATTATCGCAAATTCGCGTTGCATTTTCGCAATGCGATAGTTGAAAATCGCGTTGCGATGGTCTACAGTGTCGTTGCGATTTTCCCAATTCGTAATGTGAATAAGTAAATCGCAACGCGAATTGGGAAAATCGCAATGCGATACTGACTATCGCAATGCGATAATACAAAATCGCAACGAGATACTTACTTTCGCAACGCGATTCTGACTTTCGCAACGCGATAATACATAATCGCAATGCAATTTTCAAAGCGCCATTAGTATCCTGGCCAAGTATTTTATTTTTAAATTCCAAACACGAATATTAATATATTGGAACACTGAACCGTCCACAGTATATCCCGTAATCGCAACTCATAACCTAAAACCTAAAATCACAACTCAGTCTCATCTCCATCTCTCACTCTCTCACCCATCTCCGACGAAATCCGTCCCCATCTCCGACGAAATCCGTCTATCTCCATCTCTCAGAGCCACCCTCACAATCAGAAATGGAAAATCAACCAAATCAACCAACGAGGGTTAGTTTTTTTAATTATTTTCTTTTTGAAATTTTTGCATTATTATTAGGTTTTTCATATTGAAATTGATGGTAAGTTTACTGGTAATTTCAATAATAGATTAACCATTTCACTTAGATTGCTTATTAAATCAACCGAGAATCGCAACGCGAAATGAAAATCGCAACGCGATTTTAGTTTCGCGTTGCGATAGTCATTTTCGTGTTGCGATTTTCATTTTCAGAAACTATTCTTCTTCTGCAAATTGAAACTTGAATGAATTGCATTACTTCAACCAAAAAACAAAGACAAATAAGAAATTCACAGTGTTGCAAATTTAAGTTTGAAGAATAAACTACTACTCTTTATGTTTATTATTGTTTTTGGTATATCTTCACAGTGTAGTTTTTGGTATATCTAACTTAGTATGTTTATTGTTTTTGTAGAACTTTTATTCGGCTCAATTAACCTTAAGAAATAAAGTCAGCCTGGCCAAAACAATTGCGTCGAAGCTTTCACCTACACAAAGAAAAATGTTTGAGGATACTTGCTTCGGGCCATGGCTGAAAGTAAAACATCCCGGTGGAGATGCGATGTTGACACACCTATTTCTTCAAACCATGACTAGGGATCTACCAGATACTATACAACGTCGTGATGAAGAGATATGGTTTGATTTTCCACCGGCGTATACGTGTTTTGGGCGGGAGGAGTTTTGCTTAATCACCGGTCTACGCTTCGGACACGATGATGTAGGTCGGTACACTAGACACATTACCCGCCCATCATGGTTATCCCGGGTTTTTTCTGAGCTGGAGAGGCCGAATCTACACGTGGAAGACCTGACGATATTATTGAATAAGAAAGATGGTTTTACTCGGATGGATGACGTCGACGTTGTCCGAGTATGCCTTCTAATTCTTTTGCATGCCGGCTTTTTAGGCAGAGAGGCCATACAACCTATTCCAAATGATATAATCAAATTGGTAGAAGACCTAAATGCGTGGAACCTGTTTCCGTGGGGCTCGTATTTATGGAAAGCTACATGGAATAAGTTATCGTCTGCCTTGTATGATCGAAAAAGTTTGCATGGCGATGGTTCCAAATACACTTTGACAGGCTTTATTTGGGCCTTTAAGGTAAGAATTTTTATATAATGTTTCCAAAATTATAAGTAATTATTTAACAATTACTAATGTTTGTTATTATATTGTTTGTAGATTTGGATATTTGAGGCCTTTCCCGCCATGAAGACATATGCAATAAAACTTCAAATAATATTCCCAGGGTTATTTCCTGGAAGAGGAAACGAACCTTGCAATGGGAAGATTTACTACGGTATACGACAATAAATAATGTAAGTTAACATAAATACTACTATATGTTTATAAACAAGTTATTACTAGTACACGTTTAACTTTGTTTGAGCTTTTATATTGTTAGGAGGCCAACACTCCTCTACAGAGGCTGACACCCACGGAAGCTGAGCTTGCCACTGATTGGTGGCAAGCTAGTAAGCGTTTTTTTGATGGAACGGTTGATGAGCAGCCTCCACTTCGGGAGCCATCACCTCGCCCAGAGCTATCACCTCACCCAGAGCCATCATCTGATCGACCCGGCTATACACCTCCACACTGACAGCCATCACCTATTCTGTCACATCATCGAGCCTCTTCTCCACCATCACCGCAAGATAGGCGACCGGCATAGATGCCACGACGTTTATCTCCCTGTTCTCCACCTCAACGGGATGAGTTAGGGGAGTTACGTGATGAGGTCAATGCCTTGCGTGAGGAGGTCGGTACTTTACGCAAAGATGATGGTGCATGGCGTGTTGAGGTGTCTACATTACGCGGTGAGGTAGCCGCTCTACGTGAGATGGTAGTATCGTTGCAGAATGAGGTTCATACTCTACGCAACGAGGTAAGTTTAAGATTTTTCATACTCGTAATTCATTCGGTTGCTGCCAATACTGCTAAACTGTTTTTGTTAGTATTTGTTTTTGGTTTTGTTTTTGTCTTTTGGTTGAAGTAATGCAATCCATTCAAGTTTCAATTTGCAGAAGAAGAATAGTTTACTTTCGCAACACGAAAATGACTATCGCAACGCGGAAATGGCTATCGCAATACGAAATGAAAATCGCAACGACAAAATAGCAATGCGAAATGAAATCGCAACGCGAAATGAAAATCGCAATGCGATTTGTGTTTCGCGTTGCGATTTTGTCGTTGCGATTTCATTTCGCGTTGCGATTTTGTCGTTGCGATTTTCATTTCGCATTGCGATAGCCATTTCTGCGTTGCGATAGTCATTTTCGCGTTGCGATTTTAAGTTTCGTGTTGCGAAAGTGAACTATTCTTCTTCTGGAATGTTTATATATGTTTTCCTTTTAAATGTTTATATAAGTGCTTACTTATGGAATGTTATCTGAGCATTTTGTGAACTATGATAGAATAATGACTTGGGTAAATACAATGCTAGTTTGAAACATATTTTTCTTTGTTTAATATCATGTCTGTTTATTTACTGATTTATGTATTAATTTTTTTTAGCGGCCCGATAAGGTGGATGCTTTATGTCGGGTTTTCCTTGCACGACGGAGTTCACGCATCAGACGGCGTGGACGTGCTATTACGTCTCCGTTCACCCCAATGGTGCGAAGACTCCGCAAGAAGAAGCCCGACTAACCGGTCATCCCTCAAGAGTCCCCTCCAATCGTTCAAGAGGCCCCTATTCTCCCTCAAGATTCCCCACCCCCCACCGTTCAAGAGGCCACTGTCATCGTTGAAGAGGTCCCTCCCACCATTCCAGAGCCTGATTCACATGGGGTAATATATCGAAGTATTGAGAAACCCCCACCAGTTCCGGACATGATGGATGAGAGTTGGCTCTCGTATGAGTTACCGGCTAGTACCCTTCTGGTATCTGAAGTGGAGAGGAGACAACTACCGGAAACAATTGTGGAATACCTTTGAGCTAAGACCGCAGTTGATTTTATCTACATGAGCGGAGCCAAGGGTGTTACACTGACATCAGCAAACTCAACGATGAAATGTTTTTGTTGCTTGATCGGTCTTGGTGGGGTGTGCTATTAGGGGTTGAAGACAGTGGCTATTTGGATGGGGAGGTAAGTCTTATATTTGTCTTATATATGATTTTGATTAATTTGTTTAAAAAATAATGTAATTCACTAATATATGTATTTTTTTGTAAAACAACATATCGATGCGTGGGTGTCACGTCTACTAATAATAAGGAAGCTTAGGAAAAATAAAAAAAATTCGCTATATACAATAATGCCGACGGCTTTTCACGCAGTTCACTTGAAGAATCAACGAGATGAATCATTTTTTTTGGGCAATGGACAAGCTAAACTTTATCCTGCATGGTGGGAGGTCGATAAGGTTAGTGTTTATTTTTTAAATTTTTTAAAGGTGTTCATAAATAAGTGCGCAAATAAATGAATTATTACTTATGATCGCATGTGTTTATCCCTGTTTTGGAACGTCATCACTGGCTTCTCGTCCAACTTCAGCTCCCATCCCTGAAGATAATAGTGTATGACAGCATGATCAATTACATATCACTGTCTGATTTGAGAGATATTTTCAAGGGATGGAGCTCTCATTTGGCTAAATTCTTGGATGGGATTAAGTATTGGAGTCATTCTGGACACAAGAAGCCAAAGAAGTTCAATGTCACAGTTGTCAGAGACGAGACCGCACCACAGCAATCGCCGGGATCTAGAGGGGATTGTGGTCCTCTCGTATGCCTTTGCTTGGCGCGTTTGACGACGGGAAGCACAGAGTTTTTACCTCCCACCGATAGAGATAGAGCTGCAGTAGGCTTGTGGTTTTGACATTATATGGCTAGAGCAATATATTCGAGACGCTGCCTACCTGCATCCGCGTTATGAAAGTGTCCATTGTTAATTGGTAAGTCAAATGCAAGTTTTGTTAACATATATACTTCTTTTGGTTTGAAAATGTTTGGTTAAGTACCTAGAATTCAATAATTTGCTGTTTGTAGGTTTTAGATGTGTAGGAAGTCTTGTTTGAGCAAATGTTTGGTTTCTGCAGGTTAATCCTTAAGTGAGCTGCGTGAAATGGATGTACAGGGTCACAAAGTTGTGGTTTCATTGATTCAATAATTGATGAAGAAATAAGAATTATTATTATTATTTGATTGTTTAATTGATTTGTAAAAGATGATTTGTAAATGTTGATTTGTTTAATTGATGTGTACATAATTTGTGTTGAAATGTAATAGTTGATTTGTTGATTTTCAATCTGCTTTATGTTGAAGGCAAAACAGACTATCGCAACGCGAAATGGCTATCGCAACGAGAAAATCGCAATGCGAAATGAAAATCGCAACGAAAAAATCGCAATGCGATTTTCATTTCGCATTGCGATTTTCTCGTTACGATAGCCATTTTCGCGTTGCGATAGCCATTTTCGCGTTGCGATAGTCAAATGAATGTCTAATAAGTGATAACAACTGAACAGATCATAGCAATGTTCAAACTCAAGTTACTAATACATGCCTAACTGAAAATGTTAAAAGTGCACACATAAAATACACATAATGCAAGTTTTGTTAACATATATACTCCTTTTGGTTTGAAAATGTTTGGTTAAGTACCTAGATTTCAATAATTGTTAAAAGTTTATGCATGTTAATCCTCGTTGCCTTTTTCATTTCGCATTGCGATTCTATCGTTGCGATTTGCATTTCGCATTGCGATGGTCAAATGATTGCCTTTCGCAATGCGATTCTGACTTTCGCAACGAGATAATACAGAATCGCAATGCGAGTTTCAAAGTTCGCAACATGTTTTTAGTTTCGCAAGCCAAATTTTTTGTGTATATATCTACGCAGCAGCAACAACTCATAACCTAAATCCCTAAATCGTAACCCATTCCATCTCCATCTATCACTCTCTCCGGCGACATCCGTTCCTATATCCAACGACATCATTCCCCATCTGGCAACAGGTCTTAGTTTCGCATCTCGTTTGTTTAGTTACAACCATGAAATCATCTAATATTGATCATGTTTGGATATATTTGTGTTTTGGAGGGTCATGGGAGAATGTTCATGGTGTTTTACAATATATTCCTTTACCCATGAATCTTCAACTAAAACTGTCATTAAAGAAGTTAACTTATGAAACCCTAATGTTACGTGTTTCAAAGAAATTGAATTTAGAGCCCCTAAGTGGATTTAGGCTATCTTATCAGAGAAATGGTAAAGTTTATTTGTTAACCGACAATGAAGATGTTGAACGATTCATTGCTTACATTAATGTTTCAAGTGATGATGTTACATTGTATGTTGTTGAACCTAGAAGTAGTATTGTTGGGTCAGTAGCGGGTAGTAATCAACTAAGTGGGTCTCAAAACCCACAGCCTTTGTCTAATCCAAATCCAATCAACTTTCAGCACCAAATTCCGGTTTTCGTATTGACCAATTAGACGATGATTGAGCCAAGAGAAAAAATTGTGAGTACTAGTCAGTATTCGAAATTGATCTTGGTCAATACCCGGACTTTGATATTGGTCAATACACGAATTTTGATGATGTTTCAGAAGAAGAAACAGACCCTGCGTGTAATGATTTTGATATTGGTCAATACCCGAATTTTGATGATGAAACACCCGTTGCCGAGGAAGATATTGTTGATGATAATGAGGAGGAAGTTACGACTGTGAATGAACATGTTGAACATCCATTCTGTAATTCATATAATTCTGAAGAAGAAAAAGAAGAAGAAAAAGTCCCCGAAGAAAAGAAAATGCCACGGGAGTATAACTGGAATATGCCAGAATTACTTCAGCTACCGGAAGAAGAGTTGGCAAAGAAAGCAGTTGATTGTTACACAAAAGTTATTCGTATCAAGAAAGATGATTGTTTGATACAAAGGAAGACTTGAAGATAGCTTTGTATACGAAATGTGTGGAAGATGGCTATCAACTAAAAGTTAACAAATCAAGCAAAGATCGTTTCGAACAAGGTGTACGATTGACAAAAACTGTACGTGGCGTATGATTGCAAAGAGGATAAAAGATTGCGCAATGTTTCAAGTTAGGACTTTTATTGATAAACATACATGTTCAAGAACCCAAGTTTTTCCTCACCATAGACAGGCAAACAAAAAGGTGTTGGGTGGTTTTCTGGCTGAGTTAATGTTTTTGAATGGCAGGGTATATCGGGGACATGAAATTATGGACTGACATGAATGCTCGGTTCAAGATTAGTATCATATTCTCAAGCTTGGAGAGCCAAATGTTATGCCTTGGAATTGTTGAGGGGGTCGCCAGAAGCATCGTTTGCCCAACTGCCGGCTTATTGTCACAATTTAAAGTTGAAAAATCCTGGGTCGGTAACTCATATCAAAACAGATAGAGATGGATGCTTTGAGTTGCTGTTTATCGCCATTGGTGCGCGGTTAGTAAATCAATATAATTCTGTTGACTCATTTCTGTTAGTTACATGCATTTCACATTAAATGATATATTTCTTGTGTATATTATTTTGTAGATTCGTTCGTTTATTATTACATGCGCCCAGTTATTATAGTGACGGAGCACATTTGAAAGGTCGATACCTTGGAGTAAACTTATTAGCAGTAGCCATGGATGCTAACAATGGGATATTGCCAATAGCTTACGGGGTTGGCAATCTGAAACCTCTGATCATGGACATGGTTTATGGGGCATCTTAGGATGCATAGGTCCTATTAGCAATCTGACAATCATATCCGATAGGGCAAACTCAATTGACAACGCTGTTAGAAGGTGTTTCCCATATGCGTTTCATGGACTTTGTGGTGTTCATTGTATAGAAATCTAAAATCAAGGTCTGCTGGTATAAAAAAGCACAAAGGAACATACTGGAAGGCTGTAAAGGCTTATCGGGAAGTGGATTTCAATAAGCATATAAACTGTTTAAGACGTGTTTTGCCTCAGTGTGCTCAAACACTAGAAGATGTCGGGTTTGAAAGATGGTCAAGAGTACATCAACTTGGAGCAAGATATGGTTTCATGACGTCTAATAGTGCAGAATCAATTAACGCTCTAAGTCGTCATTCCCGGAAATTACCCATTACTATGTTAATGGAGTTTTTTCGAGCCTCTATTCAACAGTGGTACTACAAGAAAAGAAACCATGCAGGTATTATTTCTTTGAATTCGTAACTTATCATATTTTACTAAGTATTATTTATTTAAATTTACAGGAACATTGGAACATCGTGTTACACCATGGACTGAAAAAAAGATAACAAAACGTGTTGTGAAGTCAACGTCATGGAGAGTTGAACCATGTTCAAACACTTTGTTTGAAGTACTGGATAATAACTTAAATGGGCTTGTCGATCTAATGCAGGACGTGTAGTTGTATAAAATGGCAAACATGGTATCCGTGTGGCCATGTTATAAAAGTTGCTCTTCATCTAAACCAAGATGATTCAAGCACATACGCTATGGATTGCTACACTACAGAAGTATATCGACAGACTTATGCTGAGATTGTCTACCCTATTTCACATCCTTCTGAGGGACATACCAGATGACTTACAAACAGTTTTGCCACAGCATGGACAGAAGGCTACCTGGCCGACCAAAAAGTCACGATCGTATACCGTCTAAGGGTGAAGAGAAGAAGAGATCGACATGTAGTCGGTGCAAGGAAAATGGTCTACAAGGTTGACATGTGGATCACCAGTTGCCATCACAATCATCTTTTCCTCTACCAAAATATGGATCATCATCAAAATCCAAAGCTCATATGGTGTCAAGAAAAAGGCAATCAAAATCGCATCATCTTTAAAATCCCAATCACAACTGGCTTCACCTTTTGGGACTGTTAACTTAGGTGATTTTTAAATGCAAACGTTGTATTATGTAGATTTTATGTGTGAACTTTAACATTTTTCAGTTAGGCATGTATTAGTAACTGAGTTTGAAAATTGCTATGATCTGTTCAGTTGTATCACTTAATAGACAATCATCTTAATGTCTATCGCAACGCGGAAATTACTATCGCAATGCGAAATGAAAATCGCAACGAGAGAATCGCAATGCGAAATGAAAATCGCAACGCTAATTTCGCAATGCGAAATGAAAATCGCAACGAGGGAATCGCAATGCGAAATGAAAATCGCAACGCGAATTTAATTCGCGTTGCGATTTCATTTTTGCGTTGCGATTCTCTCGTTGCGATTTTCATTTCGCATTGCGATAGTACTTTTTGCCTTCAACATAATACAGATTGAAATCAACAAAATCAACCATTACATTTCAATCAATTAAACAAGCACAAATAAGAATTATGTTAACATCATTAAACAAATTAACTTTTACAAATCACCTTTTACAATCAATTAAACAATCAAAAAATAAGCAATAATTATTAGAGAAAATAACACTTACTATTGAATCAACTTTTGCAGCCATACATCATTTTCACGCAGCTCACTTCTGAGATTAACCTGCATAAACCAAACATTTGCTCAAACAACACTTTCTACACATCTAAAACCTACAAACAGCAAATTATTAAATTCTAAGTACTTAACCAAACATTTTCATTTTTATAACGCGGATGCAGGTAGGCAGCGTCTCGTATATATCGATCTAGCCATATAATGTCGAAACCACAAGCCTACTGCAGCTCTATCTATATCGGTGGGAGGTAGATATTTATACTTCCTGTGATCAAACGGTCCAACGCCAAGCATACGAGAGGACCACAATCCCCTCTGGGTCATTTCATTGTGGTGCGGTCTCGTCTGCTAACTGTAATATTGAGCTTCTTTGGCTTCTTGCTTCCAGAACGAGTCCAATAATTTATCGCATCCAAGAATTTAGCCAAATAAGAGCTCCATCCCTTAATATCTCTTAAATCATCCAATGATATGTAATTTATCATGCTGTCATATACTATTGCCTTAAGGGATGGGATCTGAAGCTCGACGAGAAGCCAATGGTTACGTTCCAAAACAGGGATAAACACCTGCAATCATAAGTATAATTCATTCATTTGCGCACTTTTATGAATACCTTTAAACTCAATCTAAAATAAACACTAACCTTATCGACCTCCCACCATGCAGATAAAGTTTAGCTTGTCCATTACCAACGCAAATGATTCATCTCGTTGATTCTTCAAGTGAACGGCGTTAAAAGACGTCGGCATAATTGTATATCGTGTATTTCTTTTATTTTCCTTAAGTTTCCTAATTATTAGAAGACGTGACACCAACGCATCGATATTTGTTTTACAAAAAAAAGACATATATTAGTAACTTACATAAATTTACAAAAAATAATCAAATGAAAATATAGAAAAATATAAGACTTACCCCTCCATCGAAATAGCCATTGTCTTCGACCCCTAATAATACGCCACCAAGACCGATCAAGCAACAAATAGATATCATCATTGAGCTTGCATATGTCAGTGAAACACCCTGGCTTCGCTCATGTAGATAAAATCAACTGCGGTCTTAGCCCAAAGGGTGTTATCCAGAATTGTGTCCGGTAGTTGTTTCATCTCCTCTTCGATACCGGTATGGTACTGGCCGGTAACTCATACGAGAGCCAACTTGAATCTATCATGTCCGGCACGTCAGAGGGTTTCTCAAGAATCCTACATATGACGCCATGTGAATCGGGCTCTTGAATGGTGGGAGGGACATCTTCAACGATGACAGTGGCCTCTTGAACGGTGGGAGGGGACTCTCGAGGAATGATAGGGGCCTCTTCACGATAGGAGTGGACTCTTGAGGGATGACAGGCGAGTCGGGCTTCTTCTTGCGGTGTCTTCGCACTTGGGGTATACGGAGACTTAATAGCACGTGCACGCCGTCTGATGCGTGAACTCTGTCGTGCAAGAAAAACCCGACGTAAAGCACCACCTTATCGGTCCGCTAAATAAAATACAAATATCAGTAAATAAACGACATGAATTTAAACAGTGAAAACAAAGATAAATATTTCAAACTTTCAACCAAAAGACAAAACAAAGACAAATACTAACTTCACAGTGTTAAAGTAAAAAGTTTAGCAGTTTGGCAGTAACCGAATAAATTACTAAGCAATCTAGTGAAATGGTTAATTTAAGTGAAATTACGAGTAAATTTATCATCAAGTTAAATATGGAAAATCTTAAAACTTACCTCGTTGCGTAGAGTATGAACCTCATTCTGCAACGATACTACCATCTCACGTAGAGCGGCAACCACCACGTAAAGTAGACACCTCCACACATGCACCATCGTTATCAAGTAGAGTACCGATCTCCTCACGCAATGCATTGACCTCATCACGTAACTCCCTTGACTCATCCCGTGGAGGTGGAGAATAGGGAGATAGAAGTCGTGGCATCTTTGCCGGTCGCCTATCATGAGGTGATGGTGGAGAAGAGGCTCGATATGTGACGGGATAGGTGATGGCTCGTTGTAGAGGTGTATAGTCGGTCGATCAGGTGATGGCTCTCGAAGTGGAGGAAGTGGAGGATGCTCATCATTCGTGCCATCAAGAAAACGCTGACTAGCTTGCACCAATCAGTGGCAAGCTCAGCCTCCGTGGGTGTCAGTTCATTAATGGAATGTTGGCCTCCTAAAAATATAAAAACTCAAACAAAGTTAAACGTCTACTATTAATAACTTGTTTATATATGATAGTATTTTGTTAACTTACATTATTTATTGTCGCATATGGTATTAAGTCTTCCCAATCCAACAGACGTTTCCTCTTCCAGGAAATAGCCCTGGGAATATCATTTGAAGTTTTTATTGCATATGTCTTCATGGCGGGAAAGGCCTCGAATATCCAAATCTACAAACAATATAATAACAAACATTAGTAATTGTTAAATAATTAATTATAATTTTGAAAACATTATATAGAAATTCTACCTTAAAGGCCCAAACAAAGCCTGACAAAGTGTATTTGACCCATCGCCCCGCAAACTTTTGCGGTCATCAAAGGCAGACGACAACTTAGTCCAGGTAGCTTTCCATATATACGAACCCCACAGAAACAGATTCCATGCATTTAGGTCCTCTACCAATAATATTAGCTCCTGAGGAATAGGTTGTCTGGCCTCTGCCTAAAAAGCCGGCATACAAAGTAGTAGAAGGCATACTCGGACAACATCGACGTCATTCATCCGAGTAAAACCATCTTTCTTATTAAACAATTTCTTCATGTCGTCGACGTGTAAGTTCGGCTTCTCTATTGACTCATCAGGAAAAACCCTGGATAACCATGATGGGCGGGTGATATGACGAGTGTACCGGCCTACATCATCGTGTCCGAATCGTAGACCAGTGATTAAGCAGAAACTCCTTCCGCCTAAAACAAGTATACGCCGGTGGAAAATGAAACCATTCTCTTCACCGTTGTATACTGTCGGGTAGATCGCTAGTCATGGTCTGAAGCCACAAATGGGTCAAACTAGCATCTCCACCCGGATGCTGTATCTCAGCCATGGCCCGAAGCATGTTTCTTCAAACAATTTTCTTTGTGCAGGTGAAAGCTTCGAAGCAATGTAGTGGCTAGGCTAACTTATTCCTTAATGTCAATGAAGCCGAAAAAATTTCTACAAAAAAACAATAAACATACCAAGTTAGATATACCAAAAACTACACTGTCAAGATATACCAAAAACAAAACAATAAACATAAATAGTAGTTTATTCTTAAACTAAAATTTGCAACACAGTTTGTTTTGGTTGAAATGAAAATCGCAACGAGATAATGAGAATCGCAACGCGGAAATGACTATCGCAACGAGAGAATCGCAACGCGAAATGACTATCGCGACCAGACAATCACAACGCGAAATGAAAATCGCAACCGCGAAATAAAAAATCGCAACGCGAAATGAAAATCGCAATGCGATTTTTGTTTCGCGTTGCGTTTTTTATTTCACGTTGCGATAGTTATTTCCGCGTTGCGATTTTCATTCTCAAAACTATTCTTCTTCTGCATTACTTCAACCAAAAGACAAAACAAAGACAAATACTAACTTCACAGGCTAAACAATTTAGCAGTATTGGCAGCAATCGAATGAATTTAATAAGAAATCTAAGTGAAATGGTTAATATATTATTGAAATGACCAGTAAACTTATCATCAATCTCAATATGAAAAACCTAAAATAATGCAAAATTTCAAAATAAAAATAAAAAAAACTAACCCTCGGAGGTTGATTTCCATTTCTGAATGATTGTGAGGATTTTGACTGTGAATGGTTGTGAGGGATTTCGCCGGCGATGGGGACGGAAATCTTCGGAGATGGGGACGGATTTCGTCGTAGAGAGTGAGAGATGGAGATGGGACTGAGTGTTGTGATTTTGGGTTTGAGGTTATGAGTTGCGATTACTGTGGACGGTTCAGTTTCCGATTTATTAAGAAAAAATTGTGTTTGGAATTTGAAAAAAAAAATACGCGTTAATACGAATGGCCTATGTAAATCGCGTTGCGAAAGTCAGAATCGCGTTGCAAAAGTCAGTATCTCGTTGCGATTTTGTATTATCGCATTGCGATAGTAAGTATCGCATTGCGATTTTCCCAATTCGCGTTGCGATTTACTTATTCGCATTGCGAATTGGGAAAATCGCAACGACACTGTATACCATCGCAACGCGATTTCCAACTATCGCAACGCGAAATGCAACGCGAATTTGCGATAATGGAGATCGCGTTGCGAATTAGCGATCGCATTGCGATTTTGTTGGTCATTTTGGCAAATCCGGAAAAAGTTGGTTAAAATCGTATATTATATGGGATTTTTGGTCACTGAGGTTATTTTCTCTAAAATAAAAGAACTAAAGTGTTGAATTGAATATATTACAAGGACGAATGCAAGGGATTGACCAATTTCGAAGGCAAATATACTAGAAACAATATTAGACCGACAGGTTTTGACAAGAATCCGATAGATCATGTCGGATTATTTCTAAAAAGAAATATGGATTCGGGTTAAGTTGGGTTTTTTAAAATATAAGTTCGGGTTGAATCGGGTTCAGGTGAAAAATATCCAACAAGACCATACCCGAAATATAATATAAAATTACCTTATATATTCATGGACAATTGTAAGAATACACCTCTTTATATTATTATTTTTTCAATTAAATCTCTCTTTATTAAATAAAATTAGTAATTTTATATTATTTTAGGTCGAATCAAAGTCAAATTTTATCTTAAAAGTCGAGTCACGTTTCTGTTGGAGCGTATAAAATTTTCACATCGAGTCGGGCGGGCTAAAACCTTACCCATGTCTACCCCTAAACAAAATACCAATTGCATATAAAACAATACTAAAAAAATATCCATCCCTAAACAGAATACCAATTGCATATAAAACAATACTAAAAAAATATCCATCCCTAAACAGAATACCAATTGCATATAAAACAATACTAAAAGAAAATGCTGTTAAAAGACTAGAACTCTAGACCCCAATATAAACTCAGAGCCATGAGACCTACGCGCTAGCCCACTGCGCCACCACCCCAGTTGTTTAGCCGAATGCATATTTAGCGTTTAATTACGTTTTTAAATCAGTTTTAAAAGTGGTATGTTGCAATTTTGAGATTCTACATCTTTTCTTTGTCAAACTCATGCATGTTGTGAGTTTATATTCCATATATTGATAGTATATATTTTTATCTAAGACTAACTAAATAATGAAACGTTATTACTAAATTTTAAAAATAATTTGAATTTTATTTTTGATAATATTTTTTCCTGATTTATTGAGAATACATAGAATTATTCACTTTCAATTTAATATCATGAAAATATTGTGTTAGTCCGAATATAAATCCATATCCAAAGTGTGTGACTATCTCTCTCAATCAGAGATGTTCATTATTGCATGAACTAACTTATCTTAGTTAGTTAAAGGAATCGTTGTTCTTTCTAGAGGTCACGGGTTCGAGCATCAACAACTGTAGTCGGGTGATTGAGTGTTCATTGTCAAATGATTGAAAGTATTTAAAACATATACTACTTTGTAATCACATTAGCTTAATAAAAAAATATTCATTGTTAGATTAAAATCAAGGGTAAATTGTGCGTTTAGTATCTAAACTCTTAGTTTTGGTCCATTTTATTTCTTAAACTTTCAATAATCATACTTAAAATTTAGTTTTTGTTTCATTTTAATACACAGTTTAAAACTTGACGTTAAGTTTTAAATTTTTTTTGAAAGTTTAGGTAATAAAACGGATTAAAACTAATAATTTGGATACTAAACGCGTTAAATTTTTAACAACGACACCACTGTCGATAATTCTCGACGCCATTGGAGCCCACGCTCTGAAGCTGAGAGTTATGGGAATGGGAATTTGGACGCGAAAGGAAGTCATCGTCGTCGAATGGCTACATCAGCTCATGCTTGACTGGAGTAAGATTTACTTGAGAGAGAGAGTGAAAGAAGAAAAAGATAGAGAAGAAAGAAGAGAAAAAGAAGAAGAGTTGCGTGGGACGTGGATTTTTTAAAAATATTTCAATTGTCACGTAAAACTTTCGTTAAAGGCTAATGGAAATTAATGACGTAAGAACTTAAATCGAAAAAATCAATAACATAACAGATCAAACACACTTAATTAAAAAATCGCTATTAAGTTAAATCGAATAAATCGATAACATAACAGATCAAACACACTTAATTAAAAAAATCGATTATCAAAGTCGATCAGACCTAAAACAAAGGGGTGACATAGTTTACCCTTTAAAATTTTATATTGACTTCAATTATATATATAGGCAAAATCTAATTATACTCTGTAAAACTCTTTTAGGTAGCGTTTGGTTGGATGGAATCTCTTGGAATTGGTGGGAATTGGAATCCAATTTCACCACTTTCCTATGTTTGGTTCAAGTTTTTCAAGGGATCAAATGAGGGAAAGTGAAATTCATAAAAAAATGGATGAAATTCAATTCCCTTGTTGGAGGGAATTGACATTTGACCATACTACCCTCATCAATCATTTGGTAACTTATTCATATATTGAATAAAAATATTTTTTTTATTTCGGGTCGGGTTTCTAATTCATATATTCGGGTCGGGTCGGGTGAAACTTTATTTTAGTCGGGTCGGATCGAGTTTTTTTAAGTGTGATATTCGGGTCGGGTCGGGTTCGGGTTTATGGTGAAAAAAACCGGACCGACCCGAAATTATATATAATTCGAGTCGGGTCGGATTAAGTCACTGTTTTTATTAAATAAAAATAATTTTTTATTATTTCGGGTCGGGTCGGGTCGGGTCGGATTTCTAATTCATATATTCGGGTCGGGTCGGATGAAACTTTATTTTGTTCGGGTCGGGTTTTTTAAGTGTGATATTCGGGTTGGGTCGAGTTTTTTTAAGTGTGATATTCGGCTCGTGTTCGGGTTTAGGGTGAAAAAACCGGACCGACCCGAAAATATATATAATTCGGGTAGGTTCGGATTAAGTCACTGTTTTTATTAAATAAAAATGATTTTTTATTATTTCGGGTCGGGTCAGATTTCTAATTCATATATTCGGGTCGGGTCGGATGAAACTTTATTTTGTTCGGGTCGGGTCGGTTTTAAGTGTGATATTCGGGTCGAGTCAGGTCGGGTTCGGGTTTAGGGTGAAAAAAACCGGATCGACCCGAAAAATATATATAATTTTACCTTATATATTTAGGAATAATTACAATAATACCCCTCTATATATAATTTTGTTCAATTAAGTCAATGTTTTTATTGAATAAAAATAATTTTTTATTATTTTGAGTGTCGGGTCGAGTTTCTAATTCATATTTAAATAAAAATAGTTTTTGGTATATTTTTTGGTAACTAATTAACATACTCGATTGGAATGTATCGAAATATTGCTCAACTTTGGTAACTTATTAACATATTTGATTGCGATGATTTTTTATAATGTTTATTAACATGATTTTTATAATTTATTGAAATGAATAATCAATCAATAAAATGAAAATTTAATATTTTTTTAATTTTTTATAATATATTACTACATGTAAGTTGTAAAATAAAATAAAATAAAGTAAAAAAAGAAGGGCAATTCTGTCATTTTACATTACTTAAATCAAATTCATTTGACATGTCTGCGAACCAAACAGAATATGGAATTGGATTTCAATTCCTACAGATTCCAATTCCTTCACATATTCCAATTCCCTCATAAATATTCCAGCGAACCAAACGCCACCTTACTGTTACACATTTTAGAATCATTGGATGATAGAAATTAAAGGTTGAGATTAACAGTAGAAAATGAGATTATGTTCACTGGGAAAAAACAATGAGTTAATATTCGTCTTTGATTTCCCTTAATCCAACAATCCTAAAAAAATATAAAATAAAAGAGTTTTACACGATATATATATATATATATATATATATATATATATCTAAATAAAGATTAAATAGTATTTATGAGATTATTTCTCCCTAAAGTTAAAGAGAAAATGTATATTACATACAACATTTCTAAATTATCAGTTAAATCTTAAATTGTTTTACAGATTATAAAATACTATAGTCAAATATTTAAAAATAATAGCATCGTATTAATTAGATTTTTTTATTAATTTAATTGGTTTTTAACCATGACAACTTAATCTTATTAATAGTGAATCACCAACGTACTCAAGCAAAAGTAAATAATATATCTAGAAATACGAAGAAAATTAAAATTATTCATTGAGAATGACAATTAATAAAAAACCCAATAACCTTCATATAAACTCTTTTCTTTGTCGAATGAGACGCTTAACGAAATGATAAAGGAGTGGAGAGCGAATCAAATAATTTGACAGGCTGTTTCGCTACAACAATTCTAATTATATCTGCAAACAACATTTTACCAAAAGAGAGAATCTGACTATACGTGACCACTAACTAACCAATCAGAAAATAAATATCGTGATGATTTTTGTACGAGAAACAAAATGACTGCAAATATATGCGAAAAAACATACCGAAAAATATAAAGATCGTATCCACAAGAGCATAGGAATCGCATGCCACAAGAGTAAAGAAAAATCATGTCACAAGAATAAAGATACTTATTCAAAATTAAAAATATCTAATAAAAATATAAAAATATACTATAAAAAATAAAAAAAAATTAATATTATATGACGATCAACAACTGATATTAAAATTAAATAAACATCAAAGAAAAAGAAGAATATAACACAAATTATTAAAAAAATATAAGTTGAGAGAAAAGAGAGGGATATAAAGTCGTATGATTTATTGAGAGGAAGTTATTACAAAAAAGTAAAGCTACAATGGCAGAAAAACAAAATAAAATGATTCAAACAGAGCATAAAACGATACGGTTTAAGTACCATAACCAAGTTATCTTGGGATGTATCAGGTACGATAGTCTTAATATACGGTTAAAGAAATATATTGTCATAAATATTAATATTTTTTTTTAATATTTCCGGTAAAATGCTACCTAAAATATTGTTTTTCTAAAAAAAAATATTAATATTTGGTGCTACCTAAAATGTTTAACATTTCTAGTAAAACACTACCTAAAACATTATTTTTTCTACCGAAAATGTTAATATTGAGTTTTACCGGAAATTAGTTAGCGAAATTAATATTTTCGGTAAAAAAAATATTGTTTTAGGTAATACTTTACAGGAAATGTTACGCTTTTCCTTAATCGTATATTAAGGATGTCGTATAACAGAACCACCAAGTGTTCTTACCATAAATATACACAAATGTGAACTACGAGCATTAAACTTTGAACTCTAAATCTTAAATATTAATCTCCGAATATATTTATATCGTGATTAAATAATAAATCTTAAATAATTATCGAATCTTAAATAGGGAACCCTAGATATAGTTAACACCATATTTAATTTCTAAACTTTAAATCTTAAATCATGAATATATTTCATACCATAAATTCTAAATCTTAAATCTTAAATATATTTCATATCATATTTAAACCGTCATTTAATGTTCAAACTAGCATCTATACTGACGTAATAATTCATTAATAAAATATTAATATTTTAAAAATTCAATCGAGACGTTTCGAAGTTTAAAACGAATATTCGATAAGCATCATCGGTTAGTGTCAAAAAGGTCGAATTTAGTAAATAAATAATTAAATAAATAAAAGGCCAGAATGACGTTTTTTTGAAGTTCTTCACCTAACTAACTTACAAATATGGAAGGATCGAGGAGAACAACAGTCGTCCTCCTAAAAATTTAAAATTATCATAAATTTGAGATAATTTTTTATTAATAATATATTTTGTTTAAAATTTTAAAATTTATCGTTTAATATAAAATCTTGAGCCCATCTTTTGCTTACAAATCAATAAGTAACGGTCGGTGTTAGGTTCGGTGTTTTCTCATTCCTCTTTAAAGATTTCGAATTCTCTTTTTAGTCTTACGCTGCTCAAATGCCCCAATTCCCATTTATGTTTTCTCCATTGCAAGACATGGAGTAGTTGTTTTAAGGTTCTGCAAATACTTGTGATCTTCAAGCTCTGCAAATGAAGAGGTAAATCATTTTTTTATTTCTCTGATTAAATTTGAATTTTCTTTTCAGTTTAAATTATTCGACGATTATGCGAAATCTTATCGAATCTGAATTCGAGTCGGATTAAATTTTGAGTCGGATAAAAGATTATCCGATACAATTTAAAGATTAATTTTTTTAAAAATTGTACATGGACCTTTGATCTATTCAAACCTTTTTATGTTTGTTTTATTTTGGTATGAAGTACATTAGATATTACTAAACTATATTTAAATTATTGTTTTGGTCACTAATTTTCAAGTTATAAAATAGTTATCAGATGAATAAATGTACAGAACCTTTATTAAATTAATCATTGAATTTATTGAATTATTATTAATATTATTACAACATTACAAGGATTATTTTATGACAGTTTGATGATTTTAATGGTTATTTTAGAATTCTTAAAAGTTTGGTGTCAAAATAACATTGCATCATAGTTTAGTGGTTGCTGATATACTTGGGAATCTCACGTTTCCCCGTTTGGTTGGCAGGGAATGTCATTCTCGGTAATCTTACATTATCAATAGTAGATTTTTTGGTATATTACCGGGAATGTCATTACATCCCTTTCCTTAGGTATTGTTGATTTATCGGCGTTTTGAACTAAAATGCCTTTAATTTTTTTTCTTTCAAAAATATCCTTATTCTGTCATTGAATAATAAAAATTCTACGAATGTTAAATTATAAATTTATCCTTAAACTATTTTAGATTTACAAAAAAAAATCTATAATTAAAATTTTATATGAAGTTCATGGGTAAAATAAAATTTTACCCTTTCATTAAACCTTTTATATTTTTACTTTTGTAAAAAAATTATATAAATTTTATGAATTTAATTTTTTTAAAGAAAATATAAATATTTTTATTGTTAAAAAAACAAATATATAATAAGGATAATTTGGTCAAATATATATTCCAATAATCTTTAATTCCTTTAACCAAACACGGTAATCTTACATTCATGCTAAACTAACCAAACACAAAATACAACATTCTCAGTAATCCTATTCCCTGGTAATCTTTTATTCCCACTAGTAATCTTACATTCCGTAAATCAAACGCACCCTAAAAGTCTAATAGGAATAGGCATAGGTATTTGACCCGAACATATGGGTTTTGATTTCAGATTTTTTGAGTAGTCCGGTTTTTTGAAGGATAAGTTCGGGTTGATTTCGGATTTAGGGTGAAAAGTACTAGACCCGAGAATAATAGTATAATTGATCTTAATATATTTAGGGATAATTGCTTTGATACCCCTTTATCTATATATTTTCTCAGTTATGTCATGATTTCGCCTAATAAAAATGAGAATTACATATATGTGCGTCGGCTTAGATGCGAGTTTTTACTTTAGAAATTAGGTCAAGTTTTAGGTCGGATGAAATTTTACCTAATAAAAATTAGGACGGATAGAAAGGATGTTACTTGGATCGGATTCGGGTGGGCCAAAACTCGACCCATAACCATCCATGCTCAGTAATACAACTCCCTGGAATTTATTGTTTTTCAATGCAGGAAACGGTAATTTGTCATCAACTGAATGAATCAAGGAGACAAGACATTGGCAGCTGAGAGACATTACTATCATGTCGGATGATTATATGAAAGTTCAAAGGAGACCACTCATGGAGTTCTAACTTGTCCCCTTTGTCAAAACCTTTACAGAGAAGCAACTACTATATGTGTCTGCCTCCATACATGTAAGTATTTCCGAATCGGGTCGGTTTCGGATAGGATCGTTTGAATCGAATCCGTTCGTTGACATCGACATTGTACTGTGTCCTACAGTTTGCAAACAATGCATCTATCGGAAACTCGAGGAGGAGAACCGAAATCACTGTCCTGTCTGCAATGCCGATCTCGGTTCCTTTCCCGAAAAAATGTTTAGGTAATTATATATCGACATCAGTTATACACACGCGTGCGCGTCGGATGATTATATGAAAGTTCAAAGGAGACCACTCAGGAGACAAGACATTGGCAGCTGAGAGACATTACTATCATGTCGGTGATTATATGAAAGTTCAAAGGAGACTCATGGAGTTCTTAACTTGTCCCCTTTGTCAAAACCTTTACAGAGAAGCAACTACTATATGTGTCTGCCTCCATACATGTAAGTATTTCCGAATCGGGTCGGTTTCGGATAGGATCGTTTGAATCGAATCCGTTCGTTGACATCGACATTGTACTGTGTCCTACAGTTTGCAAACAATGCATCTATCGGAAACTCGAGGAGGAGAACCGAAATCACTGTCCTGTCTGCAATGCCGATCTCGGTTCCTTTCCCGAAAAAATGTTTAGGTAATTATATATCGACATCAGTTATACACACGCGTGCACGCGCGCACACGAATGCAGTGTGACTATCGACACCGTTTCATGTACAGAAACAACCATAACTTGCGGAAGCTCGTAACGCAAATTCCCCCCCTCGAGAAAACGAGTGAAGATTTCGGCATACGGACGGAAGGTGACATTCATTCTATTAACAAGAAACAGGTACCATTCTTCTCTTACATATTGTCTCTTGATGTTAAAACAGTTTTATGCATCTCATAGTACGTTGCGTTACGTTCCGGTTCTTTTCGTGTATCAGAATGAATTAATCGATTTGGAAATGCCCGGAATTCATAATGATATGTCGGAACCTACGGCGCGTGCGTTTTCTCTCGGAACTTACGAGACTAAGTTTGATGTACAAGTGAAGAGGAGGACAATGAGAAAGCCCTGCAGATTGCTTGCAGGCCAAGGAGAGGACGGTTTTAAGATTGACGCCGCGAATGAGATGTCAAAACTCGATGCAACGGGTCTTGGGAAGTCGGTTGATTCGACTAATCTATGTGTCGAAACCATATATCTAAATCGACATCCTGGTTATTCTCGACGCCCTGTCTGGTTTTACTTGCTTGCGTCTCAAGAAAAGTAAGAAACATCAGAATGACTAAGCCTTTTTTATGCTTTTCTTGCTCTGAGTTACAAAGTTTTCCTCTGTTTATTTCAGGGAAGACATGGCATTGCCTCAGATACCGAAACCTTTTATCCATACCGAGTAAGTTTAAACGTTTTTCCGAATCCGAGTACTTAACAGGGATTCCGGATTTGAGTTAATGTATGTCTGCAATGATTCAGGAATGGAGATCTAGCGGTATCCTTTGTGAACAAGTACCTTGCAGGGAAGCTAAACCTCGAACATGAATCCGAGGTAATGCCGTACGCATAACGATATACGATCTAGGATAATCACTCGATTCCGTTTTCAAATACTCGAGCATACGCTTTGAATGCAGGTAGAAGTCATGTGTTTCGGCCATCCATTGTTCCCAGACTTAACACTAAACGACCTGATCGAGATATGGCTAGAGGCCATATCATGTATGAAACCGGCACGGGTGAGAGGCAAGAACCCCGACAGCAGAAACTTTTTGATGGAATTAACGTATAGAAGATCGAACCAGCGGTGCAAGTCGTCGTGAGTTCGGATTCGGAGAAAATTATGGAACCTTTCTGTTGGTGCTAGTGACCGGACATTTCTAGACCATACTCGTGTTCTGTCTTCAGTTGTTGTGTTGGTTCATAAATGGGTGTTGAGTTCTTTAGTTTTTTGCCTATTGATATCAAGTCAGCGAGTTGGGTCATTTAAATAATTGCAAACTCAGTCCTCTAACAACAAAGGGGATTTATTATAAAAAAAATAAGTTTTTTAAAAATAATTTTATTAGTTCATAAAAAAAAATTGTGTTGAAAGAATCACTCTCATAATAAACATTTGTAATGTTTGATTTAAATTAATTAACTAATAAATTAAATATTGATAATTATAAAAAAGATAATGAGAATTTATCACAATTTTAGGGATTTCTCTTACAAAAACACAAAAAATTGAAGGTTAAAAATATCAAAAGATAGAGACTTGAAATTGTGATTGATAGAGATGTTTGATGAGTTGAGCTGCTCAAATTCGACTCGATCAAAATTTGATTAATGTTTAATTAGTGTTGACTCGACTCGAACTTGATACAAGATCTTAACAAGTTGAATTGAATAAGGTCTAACTCAACTCAATAAATCCGCGAATAGTTCGTTAAATTTTTAGTAATCACCTTAAAATTATTTCATTCAAAAGCAAAAAGTCAAAATAATAATTATTAATTTGCTAGATATTAAGAATGATGATAAATTGCTAACTAATAGTTATTATAATTTATTAATATAATAATTTTTTTATTTTATTATCTATGGTACTTACAAGTGGTAGTATTTGTTCTAATTTATTAATTTTTCTATTTGATGTATATGTGAATTGTTACTTTAGAGTTTAAACTTTGAAATTGTTTCATGGACTGTTTTGATAATTTTTTGATTAATTTTTGTTAATTTATGTTTATATTAAGTTATATATAATATTAGCAGATTTTAACTATAGTTTAAAACATAAGATAAAATTTTAATGAGTTTAACGAGCAACGAGTCAAGTTTTACAACAATTTTTTAAAGAGTACGAGTCGAACAACATTTTAACAATCTTAACGAGCTACGAGTCGAGTAACATTTTAACAAACTTAACAAGCTACGAGTCAAGCAATAAAATTTTTGAAAGAGCACGAGTCGAGCACTGTCTAACTCGCGATCGGCTCGTTCGATAAAACCCTTAGTGATTGATCTTTTAGAGTAATTGGGCCGTTTATCTTAGCCCCAAATCCATGCAATCAAGAAACCCTACACCTAACGCTAAAAGAAGGCCCATTCAAAATAATAATAATAAATAAAAACCCTAGCCACAAATCACTATATTTTGCTACACCTGTAAGGCCTTTTCTATACCCACTTTTTAGGGTTTGCAAGCTTCAGCCTTCGTTAGATCTCTGCATTTTAGCTTCTTCTCGCCTCTTCCACCTAAACCCTAAAACCAAACATGGCTGCCGCTGCTCAAATCAGCAAAAAGAGAAAGGTATTTTATTCTACCTTCCTTCCTTTCTTCTTCTTCTTCTTCTTCTTCCATTTCTTCCATGTTTCTCCAATTCGTTTTATTGAATTTCCATTATCTTCCTTTCTTCTTCTTCTTCTTCTCTTCCATTTCTTCCATGTTTCTCCAATTCGTTTTATTGAATTTCCATTATTTTTCATGTTTTCAGTTCGTCGCCGATGGAGTCTTCTTCGCGGAACTAAACGAGGTCTTGACCAGGGAACTGGCCGAGGATGGATACTCTGGGGTCGAAGTTAGAGTTACTCCCATGCGCACTGAGATCATCATCAGAGCCACTCGCACCCAAAATGTTCTTGGTATTTTTCCTTAAGAATCTTACTTTATGGTGATGGGATTTTCCTTTTAAATATGGGGATTTTAATGTGTGATTAATTGGGGATTATAGGTGAGAAAGGAAGGAGGATCAGAGAGCTTACCTCTGTGGTTCAAAAGCGATTCAAGTTCCCTGAAAACAGTGTCGAACTTTACGCCGAGAAGGTCAACAACAGAGGCCTTTGCGCCATTGCTCAGGCTGAGTCCCTTCGATATAAGCTCCTCGGAGGCCTTGCTGTTCGAAGGTATATACTCGTAATCGAATTGTTTATATAGATTTATTACCTGTTTATGCTGTACTTAATTGTTCTATGTAATATATGGAATAGATTTTAATGATATGGTTTAGTTATACAATGTCATCTACAAAGCAGATTGGTGTTTCGATATAAGTTATTGTGTTGGAAGGTGACAACAGCAATTTAATGATATTTCCTATGTTTCGTTAATGCCTGCTGAAATGCATTTCATTTTCACGAAGGAGCCTTAGATCAGGGAACAACGATGAATTTTTCTTATTTTTTGATTTCCCATTGTGATATGGATTGTATTTTGTATGTGTATATGATGTGTTTTCAAAGTGATGCTTTCATTTGTTCGTGCTTTGGTTGAGTTGATTTCTCCTTGCATTTTGTTTCTAGATTTTGTCATCTGCAAAGCAGATTGTTAATTTGCTACCAATTCTTGTGTTGGGTGATGACAACAGCAATTAGATGATATTTCCTCTGTTTTGTTAATGCCTGCTGAAATGCATTTCATTTTCATGCAGTAACATAGTGCAGGGAACAATGTTGAAATTTTCTTATTTTTTAATTTCCCATTGTGATATGGAATGTATTTTGTGTTGTGTATATAATGTGTTTTACAAAATGAAATCTTGCACCTGTTCGTGTTTTTGTTTAATCGGTTACTCCTTGACATTTTGGTTTTGGATCTTGTCATCCACAAAGAAAATATGTTGTACTGATTTTGTGTTGGAGGATGACCGGATCTTAGTTTTAAAAAGCGCGCCTAGGTGCCGAAAAATCGCCTCCGGTATCACAGGCGAGGCAGTGAATGGCGGGCGGGCGCTTCCGGCACATTTCACGCTTTTCCAAGTTGGCGCAGGCGCTGCGCTTTTTGCGCCTATGGGATGTGCTTCCATCTCTGTTCTCCGACCGGAGAACGGAGGAAGAGCACCGGAAGGGACGGCGGCCAAGTTAAGGGATAGGAAGAGGTTTTCTTATGGTTTCTTTCAAAGAGGAAGGTAAAAGTTGATAAAAGAAAAAGAGAAAAATAATTACCTTAAGAGATGAATGGATTATATAAAGAAATGTTTAACCTAGTAAACTGATATTTTAAATTAAAATCATTTGTTGAGATTACTTCTAGTTAATGATGATAGAGATTACTTTTAAATTTTCAAGAATTTAAAGAGAAACTTTTCAACCACATTAAATATTATTAGTTATAATTGCTTTTAAATTAATAGATAATGACTGTGCAACAATAAATTTATGGGGTATTTGTTTTCATTGGAAGTTGTAATTTATGCTTACATTTTTATTTGGGAATATTCATATGCTGGAACTATGGTTGTTTACGCTATTAGTGTTCAAGTTTGAACTATGCTTTCTTATATTGATTTATGTTTTGTTATGTTAATGTCTTGTTAGTGTAATTATATTGAATATTTAACCATCTATCATATGATTATCATATCATTTTGAGTATAAAATATCTTATATAATTAATTTAAAGGGTTTTTAGTATAGAAGTGCCCTTCGTCCTGCGCCCCGCGCCTAGGCTCCAGGGTCCCTTGTGTCTCGTTGTGCCTTGCGCCTTTTAAAACTAAGGACCAGATTGATCCGATGGTTTTCATACATTTCCATTTGGGAGGGTACATCTTCACGTTTTTCAATCTTGATTATCCAATGTGATATTGAATTTTTTTTGCAAATCCTGTGTTCATAGATGTTAAATGGATTGATAGTGCGAGTGTATTTTCAAAATGAATGTTTTCATTTGTTTGTTTTTATTTTAGCCGGTTCATCACTTCTTTGACTCTAGATTTTGTCATCTATAAAGCAAATAGGTTATTCTTATGCCGATTTTGTGTCGGAAGATGACAAGATCTATCCAATCCTCCATTACCATCATCCCGTATGAAGTCCAATGGTTTTCATACAGTAACATTTTGGAGGATACAATTTCGTATATGACATCAATTTGTCGATTCTTGTTTGTGTATTCAAAGCTGAATGTTGTGTGATGGTTTGCACAGGGCCTGTTACGGTGTGCTTAGATTCGTCATGGAGAGTGGTGCTAAGGGCTGTGAGGTTTGTACCGCAGTGGATGTCGGCATTATAACATTCATGGTTTTATAGGTTTTGATTATGCTAAGAATTGTACCATCACTTTCTTTTGCTACAGGTTATTGTTAGTGGAAAGCTAAGGGCACAGCGTGCCAAATCTATGAAGTTCAAAGATGGATATATGATTTCTTCTGGTCATCCGGCATTATAACATTCAGGGTTTTATAGGTTTTGATTATGCTAAGAATTGTACCATCACTTTCTTTTGCTACAGGTTATTGTTAGTGGAAAGCTAAGGGCACAGCGTGCCAAATCTATGAAGTTCAAAGATGGATATATGATTTCTTCTGGTCATCCAGTGAATGAGTATATCGACTCTGCTGTCCGCCATGTTCTTTTGAGACAGGTTTATTGTCAGTGTATTTACTCGACTAAGCTCCCCTTTGATTGCCTTTTCTCATTCAATCCATCTGTTTCGAACACAGGGAGTGCTGGGTATTAAGGTGAAAATCATGCTTGACTGGGATCCCAAGGGTAAGCAAGGCCCTACAACTCCGCTCCCGGATATTGTCACAATCCACCCGCCTAAGGAGGACGAAGTTATGAAGGTCGAACAACCAGTTGTGCCGACTGAGATTGAACTTCCTCCGGTGGTGGCTTAAAGCCGACAATTGTTGTTATAATCATCCGGTTGATTTTGGAGTATGTTTGTCTTTAAAATGACCTCTGCTGGATAGTTCCTTTGAAGATTTTCAAATTTTGTTATACTAAGAAGTTATTGCTTTATAATTTTATTGAAGGATTTCTTATTATATGAGATTTATAATAACCTTTTAGTGTCTGCTGATAATTGTTTGTAATTCTTTTTTCTATATTATGATAGCAACATGTTAATCGACTTAATATTAAATCGATTTTAAAGAGAGATTTTAGTGTGATATTTGCATCAAAAATTATGATTCAGTTGATTAGATTTACTCTCCTTATTCATAGATAATTAATGAATTTATTCATCTTCTACCCAAAAGGTTTCGGACTGATTCGGATTTTAGCAACGACTAATGAAGTTCTGGATTTCTGCACGACACACAAACGAGACATGTTTTATATTTGTAAATCGAATTACTCGATGGTTGGAAATGGTTAACGACAAAGATAGGCATGTCTATGCCCGGTTGAACCCTTTACAGTAAGAAATCATCCAAATCCGACGGCATTTGAATTGTATTTCAGTTGCAGATTACTCCAACCGGCAGGAGTTTCGAAAACCAGAGCAGGAACTTGCTTTCGAGCTTAAGTACTAGAAAGGAAGCAAGCATCAACATGGGATCCTGTCATCCGGAGACATTGGTGGAGAATATGAACACACGGTTTGTTTTATCAATCGTCGAAGATGGGAGATGAAGTTTGGCAGCTGCCAAGGTGCAAGCATGAATTCTTTTCATGATGATGTCGTGCCTCGATGGATACGGTAAAACTCATTTCAGAGCTCTAACTGGGGACATGGATTATAGCTAGCGAGCCATGTTGCTTCCCATTTTGTACATAGCACTCTACAAAACCTTCCTTCTAAAACCGATAATTGCAGTTCATATTCTCGTATTCTTGAGTCGAACACGAGTGTTAGACGCATGTATTTCAAGAAGAATGAAGCGTTTAAGCAACATAGGAGGAGACCACCACCGACGATTACAAGATAAAAATCCTACTTAAAAATGAAATTTCAGCCAGTTATATCTATGTTTGTGTGCCTGCTACGGTGTGTGCTACAATGTGCTGCAAACACTGCAATGCAGGTTATGTAGGGGCAAAGCTCGGAAGTGCAGTTAAGTCAAAATCCAAACAAAACCGATCTTAATACGAAAAAATGTAGGGGGCAAAATACCATACAAGTTGACCAGAACATGAAAATACGAGTTCTATCTCCTCCGGCTAAATGGACTCAACAATTGCTGTTGATGATGCATTTAAATTTGAAATAAGAAGAAACAATTGTATCTAGCAATCTCAGAGTTCAACACAAATGAGGCAACGGAACATGCATACAAATAGAATCAATTCATCATAGCCTATTTAGTACCAAAGCATGTAGAAATTGTGTATTTCCAAATCTTGACTCGATAAACTCACACGGGTTTCCCAAATGTTACAATTCAAATGTATTTTTGCCTTCCACCATGGAGGGAATGTTCATATATTATACAGAAGTAATAAGGCATACTTACTATAACTACATCCTTCTCAAATTGTCTAGCCTTGCCTGTAGGTCACTATCTATCCCGCTGTCATCGTTCCCGGTTGCTTCTGCCTGTGCAGCGACCTTACCCTTTGAAGCTGGTGCCGCAACAGCAGAAGATGGTGCATTGACAAGCTGTGAATCAGATCAAGATAAGCCTAGTAAGTACATCGTAATAAGATAATCATGGAAAGAAAGGAAAACTATTAAAGCTGTGTGCAAGAAATGGTGAAAATGTCACCTCTTGATTGATATCAATCCCAATCTCATCAAGAACTTGGCTGACAAGTTCTTCAGTTTCCTCTTCTTCCTCATCGCCTTCCAAAGCATCATCAATTGCATCACCCATTACCTCACTAACCATCTCCATCTTCTCGTTCTGCATCTCAATTCTTGCATGATTTTCTGCAACGATGGTAAGTTCATCTGCCTGTTCATCTGGCCCATTGCCTTTGTCACACCTTTCATTGCTTCTCCCATCGCTTGAGTCGATTTCAATGTCTGAAGTAGTATAGAAAATTAGTCAAGCAATGAATTTTCACAGCTCAAGCCAAGTATTTACCCCCTAGTAAACAATGTTATATGATGAAAATAGAGCTATATCAATCTTCAACCCTATCTTCTTTTTTACATTTTGTCGGCAAAACAAAGTCAAATTTATTACCACAGGTAGAGAAGCCAAATTGCAGAACTTTCTATAAAATCCCCGCTATAGTTATGGTTAGTGACTTTAATGTACTTAACAAGCCTGACAAGAGACCATAACTTTTGAATTTCAATGTACGCAATTTGGTGGGGAGAAAATTACTCGCAAGAGATAAAATCTATAGACAAAAGAACATACTTGAATCCGAAGAGATACGCCTTGGAGCTGTGATTTAAGCTTATAGAACTTTTCAATCTGATGTCGTGTTCGGATAAGGTCTTTCGCCATCACCTTTACAGCTCCCTGAAAAAAGTTTCCATCAATAAAGCCATTTGGAGGATATAAACTAGGTGGGTATGACAACCAATTCATGTTGAAAAAGAAACATATAGATCATGCATAATAGCTTTAAAATGTTTAGAAGTTATAAGAAACCTAGTTTCCCTGATAAGACAGATGGAAAATACAATATTGAACCACAATGAGAAACTTATGACCACATCACTCGACTAATATCAAACAAAATACACACACACACACAAAATCAAGCAGCGAAATGATAAAAAGAATTGCAGACTCTTACACATATACTTGTGCATTTTATTTAAAAACCAGGAAGAAGAACAAAGCACTTCAACTTTTTCATAGAAATGGTAAGATGTCCCGTGGAAGTGGTTGTCAAATAAATCAAACTAAACCTTCAGAACACTAAGAACACATATAAAACAGAATCATCAAGCACTGGTCAAATCAGGTTAACATATTAAATCACCAATAAAGCAACCTCATGTATACCAAAAAGAGAAATATTTTTTACTCAAAATTGCCTTAAAAGAAATTTTCCAGCAGGTAAGCACTTGATCCACTATATTCTAGTTGAAAGCAGAATATAATAACACATACACAAAAACTAGGCAAAAAAATGTAACAGTATTGATGTAGAAAAAATAATTGACCATCTGCCCTTGCTTTGCACTTTTCTTTATCTCTGCAATCAGTTTCTTCTCTTGGTTCTGAAGACCTTGCCTCTCCCTCTCTATCTCTCTGATAGACTTGTCAATCATCCTCTTATTTTCCCGCAGAAGCTCTGAAACCAAATACCATAAATACTTTCAGATATTACCCAACATCACAATAAGAACCCGGAATTTACACATTACTGTTCAATAATTTGTAGAACCCCATTGAAATTTGAAACAAATATGAACAAACAACCATGGAACCATTGAAACAAATGAACAAACAGCCATGCAAACAATCAATCTTATTATCGAAAACTAAAGCAATAACAAACAGCACAAAATACTTTGCCTTTAATACCATAATTCAGTCATTTCAAAATTATCATGTAGCATTACATATCGAAAAATTGAAATATGATTAAAAGAAATAGTCGATCTCCACAAATAATCATCAGCAAAACAAATCAACTGTTATTTTAACCATATATAGTATTCAATTACCAGAATCCGTACCCGAAATTTAATAAGAATTTGAAACAAATATGAACAGACAACAATTCAACAGTTTGTAATACACCATAAAATGCCTGACCCACATCTTTCATGAAAATACATGGAATCTACACATTCTCATTTAATAATTTGTAAAACCCTATTGAATTTTGAAACAAATATGAACAAGTAACTGTGCAAACAATCGATCTTATTATCCAAAACTAAACCAAAAAAATGTAACCCTTAACAAAATTCACACAATATTAGCATTACATATCAACATTTCGAATTATAATAGAATTATAGAAAAAATTAGTCTCTCTCCACAAATAATCGTCAGCAGAATACAATCAACTCCTATTTTAATAAATTATATCATCCAATTACCAGAACCCTTATCAGGAATAACTTTACAAAATCCAAAGGGGACGATCAAAACGAAATTCATAGACTGTTTTTTCTCCGACATTAATAAAAAAATTGAAATAAATATGAACAAACAATCATTTAACCATTCAATAATTTTTAATACACCGACACACCTACACTTTTAGCTTGTATCTTTCCAGAAAACACAACATGGAATTTACACATTATCAACTTGGGAAAAAAATTGAAAATTGAAACAAAAATGAACAAAGAACCCTGCAAATGATCGCTCTTATTATCAAATAAAAAATAGCGCAAACACTTTTAACAATTTCTACAATAAAGCTGCTAGTTGAATCACGTATATTATCCAACTACTAAAATCCTTATCTGGAATCACTTTACACATCCAAATCCTTAACGATCTAAACGATAATCTTATACCCTTTCCCCCTTAATAAAAGATTTAATGACTAGATTAAAAAAAAAAGAAGCAAAAACAGATACCTGCGGGAGTTTTTCTCTTGCCAAAGAGGAAGCTCATGTTTGATCGATACTACGGGAAAAAGTGCCTGAAAATGAATCAGAGGATGCTTCAATGATCCGATCTGACGAAAAAAAGGGTTTTATGGTTGAATTTGGGAAGGAGATTGCTTCTTCAAGGTGGATTTATCGCTGCGCAGCGAAGCGAATACCGGCTTTTGGTTTGGGTCCTTTTACGCGCTATCGTAGTAGTGGTTAAGGAATGGGAATTTAGAATAGCGTAAACTACGTTTTTAGTAACTAAACTATTAATTTTAGTCCGATTCAATACTTAAACTTTTAATTTTATCAAAATCATACCTATATTTTAGTTATTGTTTCATTTTAGTAACCTTTCAAAATTTAAATTAAGTTTTGAAAAAATTAAAAGTTTAGGTACTAAAACGGGTCAAAACTTATAGTTTAGGTACTAAACACGTTAAATTTTTAACGGGAGTACTAAAATGAAATGGAAACTAAACAATATGTATGATTTTGAAAAATTTGAAAGTTTATGCACTAAAACGGATCAAAACTAATAGTTTAAGTATTAAATGCACAGTTTATTCTTTGGTGAAAATACCTTTTACGTCATCTCAATTTAAAAATTGGTTAAATTAGTTCTCTTATGAATTGATAATTTAGTCCCTATCAAATTTAAAAAATAACTATTAAGACTATTAATCATAGGGGGAAAATGTCAATTTAATTCAAACGTAGCTTTAATATGATTTGGTAGTTTATCTTCAGTCACCTCCACTATGTTAAAAAAATTGAGATTTAATTTAGTCTTAATCAAGTTTGACCGAAATTCATCGTATTCGATTAAAATTATTATTTCTAACGTAATCAATTAAAATATTTATTTAGTCGTATTTGAATAAAATTATTATTTCTAACGTAATCAATTAAAATATTTATTTAGTCGTCTTTGTCTTTACAATATCAGATCTGAATTAATCGATTAATAGATCGGATACCAATGACTAAAAAATATACTTATTGAATGTGGCTAAATATCATAAACTATAGATAACAACGATGTTGCCTTAATGGAATGACTAATTTATGATACCACAACCACTGGTAGGGTCGAGCTTGAATAGATTGAATCTCGAGCTCAATTCAAAAACTATTGTATAATTTGATCAAATATTATTATATAATTATATTTAATTTAAAATATAATTAAACATGTTTATTTAATATTCACGAACATATTCGTTTAATGTTCATTATATGTTCGTGGACATTTTCAGCTAGTATTCACGAACATATTGATTTAATGTTCGTGTAAATGCTCGTGAACATGTTCATTTACCGTTTGAACAAATGTCCACTTGCAAGTTAATGGTAAAATTACACACTAGTGTTTAAACTCTTTGTGCTTCATAGTTTGAACTTCAAGTTTCATTATATGTTCAATTTACTCCCTACATTCACCAAATTTAAAATGAAAAATAAAAAGTAAATGAATTTAGTTAAACGAGTTTATAAACAAGCTTTTTCGTGAGCATAAACAAACCGAATACTCCATTGTTCATGTTCATTCCTTTATTAAATGAATATAAAAAAATTGTTCATACTTGTTTATTTAACTTAACAAACAAACGCCATGCGAATAATTTTTGAACAGTTCACCGATTATTCTATACCCCTACCCATCACTTTTGTGTTCTCAATCATTCAAACAGTAGTAAAAGAAAATTTTGCATTTACACCATTAATCAAACAAATCATGACCTATAAAATCAACAATTGTAGTTAATTACACACAAAAATAAAAAATAACAAAAAAACCAAGCAAAAAAAAAAAACCGAAGGAGACCCTTGCCCCAATTTAAAAAAATGAAAAGACCAAAATACCCTTTTTGGGCAGAAAACAAACCTATTTCTCTCTTGCACATCATCACAAAAATGGTGACAATGGCTTCTTAAGACATACCCCCATGTCTTTGGAGCATGGGGAAAAGAATGAAAACCGGGAAAAATAAATAAACAGTATGATGTAGTTATATGCACGAATGAGTACAGTGATCAATCTGAACGTGGAAGTAAGAAACCGAACCCGGAGTTTTCTCGAATCAACGATGGAGGTTCAACGTCGGCTATGTCAACTTGTTGAAGGGACTTGGAGATGTCGTCCACTGTAAACGGGATGCTGCATCGACATATGAATTGTACATGTATAAGTCATGAAGCACGTATGGGCGTTTAAGTACTCGCCTACACACGAAGCGTAAAGGTGGTACAAACTACCTCGAGTCGTCGTCTAGTAGGAATGAACTACTAACGGCATTGTTGGAGTCCTCGGTCATCATAACTCTCATTTTCGCAATGACCTGTATCACGAAGAGTTTGTCGATAAATATTGCAGGTTTAGTATTTCACCAGTCGTATATGTTAACGTTAGTCGATCGGCATTTCGAGAGTTTGGACTTACATCTAATGACACAGTATGTGTTCCGTATTTGTCGTCCCAGTACATTGTGCTGATTCGGTATAATTGTTGTATGCTTAGTACCTGAAGAAACAACAACCCCAGAAAGTTGAAGATTTAATAGAGGAAAAAGTATTGTGATGAATCCGGAAGAGAAGGGGATGTTACCGGGCAAAGCTCTTTAGTTATTTCATCCAAGGTCTTTTTCGGTTTCTGATGAATAACCTGAGTTGCGGAGAAAAAACGGATCGGCGGTGAATCGTATGACATTGTCATTAGAAACCATTATCGGAACAAGAAATGTGATTTGAGTTAATCTAACCAGGAATCCGATAGCCTGTCTTATGTGCTTCAGTTCATCCCATGCCGAACCTGCATACTGTCCACAAGAAGAATTCTGGTAAAGGAACGAGCTAAAAGAAATTAAACGGTATAACAGTCGGAAATTATCGCCGAGAGTTTACTTCCTCGGTTGCCTCATTGCACCATTGTTCTAATTCGGCCAAGCCAGCTTTTACATACTCCCCATTACTGAACGAGCAACACTCGCGTCGCAAAAGAAGACTGCACGAAACACGAATTAGTCATGAACATATAACACAATCACGAAGGGAGACGAAGAGCGATACCTGTTGAATAGCTGAACGTTAATGAATGAGAATATCTGAGTGAACACTTTATGGGCTAAGAAAGGAGGTACCTGTCGAACCAGAAAAGCGAGACTTATAAAATCAGTAAAAATGTTACTATCTTCGTTTTCAATCAAAGTTTCATATCTTACATGGTTTGTTTTCATTATATTCAAATATCGGTTCAAGCTTTTCGCAATGCTTTGCCAATGAGCGATTAAAGCTTTCTGAACAACAGCATTTGCTTGAGTACGTCCCTTCACCATGCTAGCCCGTGATGTCCTAGGAGCCTGCATTGCATCGAATTGTCACCATAAATAAGCAATATCTGAAAGTAGCAGCTGTAAGTTACCGAGCCTCATGAGACATGGAACGACACATACGCGACTCGTAAAAAAACGTCTTATATTCTCATTTTAAAAACCAGAAAAGGAACCGAAAAGTAGAAATGACCTGAATACACATTCCAATCAGAGGAGAGATCTCTTTCTTTAGATTGTCTCTTATCATTCCATATATCTTCTCCAGGAAGGCGGTCAATTGTTGCTTAAACAGTAATGCAGGGTACTTGGCCTCAACTTGCCGAAAGTCATCTAGCCTACTAATCCCACGACCGCTTAGAACCGAAAGCCCAGGACTTTGGGGAGATCCACGTAGTCCCTAGAAAGCAGGAAAAGAAAAATTGATTAAATATATGGAAAGCGAGAAAATTTTCAGTAAAACAAATGATTGCTTCTTACTTGAGACATCCTCCCAAAGAGTGAAGCCGATGATGCCCTTCGCCTTTGTGGCGTCAAACTTGCAGCTCCACTTGCTTTAAGTGTGCGTTGGAGCAGCAACAATAACGTTGACGAGTTGGATAACCAATACGCTAAGACATCATTATTGCCTTGGACCTTCAGTAAGGTAGACATGACTTATTAATAATATTCTTTTCATCCGAGCAAAAAATGCGAAACGAAAGAGACAAGATGCTGACAATTGCAGCTCGAAGCTGTTCCGTTTAATAACGTAGAAAACTTTAAAATCCAAACTATAGCTTACCTCTATGGAAGAAGCTATTGTTTGAATGATGCGGTCGAAAACAGTCGTTTTTTCAACTTCGAATGACCTCCAGTGTAGAAGACATTTGTAAATAACACAAGCAGCAATTGGTTTGCTCCCAGAGAATCCCAAATTTTGTGATATACACTTGATCAGGAGGTCCTGGTTCTCCTAAAACACAAAAGGAAGATTACAAGCAATAAATCAGAACTGGTACATGCATATGAACAGAAATCTACCGCTCAAAATTATCGGATAAGATACGAGAATCGAGTTCAATAGAAGTGTCATGCATTTCAATGGCCGCTAACCTGCTGCTTTTCATTGAGGTTTTTCTGAGGTTTTTCCTCGGATTCAGGCTCGCGTACATTCGATATGGCGAGAGTCATGTCCTGAGAAGATACTAAGCAGTAAGCAAATATAAAATAACTGATAGTCTGATAGAACATCTTATATCCTATAAAGATTCAGTTTCCATTATCGGAAACAACGATATTCCTTACCGATAGAACCTTTGTTTCTCCATTTATAACATTTCCATTCTCGGGTGTCCTCTGCAAATTAATTAACAAATACTCAGGATATATTTTTCTAAGCATGGTACTTACAATATGAGGATTTGAAATGAACTAATAATATCCAACTTTTACCGGAACAATCATTGTTCTTTGTCTTGCAGTCAAAGGTTTCCCAGTTGGTGATATTGCCAGTGACTGTTGACGAAGTACTTGAATCTCGGATTGTGAATTGGAAAGTTTCTCTTCCAACCTGAAGCATAGAATGAATGAACTTTTAAGAGGTTGAATGATATTAAATCAAAAGGTTTTCAATTAGACGTGAGGAACAGGGAAAGGGCGCTTGCAAAAAGCAGTAAATGAAGTAAAATGTGCGGCAGACATTAGAGTGTCATGAGTCATGACAACCAGATAGGATAGGAAAAGAGATGGTTAATTTGATACTGTATTCAAACGAGTTTCTTTTCGACACAGACCTCTGCGCAGATTCCTGAAGTTGGTCCACTTTTCGTTCCGAGTCTTCAAGTTTCTTTATTAGCTCTGCATTTCGGGCTTCAGCATCCGTACAGGCATTACGAGCCTCCTCCATGGCTTTCCTTTCTGATAGCAATGAAGCCTGCAAAGACAATCGAACATCATCCTGGCTGTTATTATCAAAGTTTCTAAAGACTTCAGATACACACACACACATTTAAGTTAATTACTCAACGATATCTTGCACGAGAAAGAGAATCCGCATTATGCATCAAATGATGATACCAACCCATTGCATGATTTACTAATTTCAGATAACTACAGTAAGTAATTACTGACTTGTTATCATCCTTGATTTTTATCCTGCAACTCGATTGAAACATCAACATTAATTGTTTCATATTCATATCTTGCTTGTCAATTTCATCTAGAGATGGCAATGGGTCAGGTTTTTGGTCAACACGACCCAATAATCGTATACTCCCCACCTGACTCAACCCAACACGAAGAGTATATTCCTCCTACACGAACCCGATCCAACCCAAATTTTTTAAGTATAAACCCGACCCGATGTAAAATAAGGACTTAATTTTAAAAAACTATAGAGAAAGGAGTATTATAACAATTATCCCTAAATTTATAGGAAAAAATTATACTATTATCCCGGGTAAGGTTGGAGGTTTTTCACCCTCCACTCAAACCCAACCTGACCTCATCTTATATAAAATCCGACCCGAACCTGATTTAGAAAAAACAACTCGATTGGGTCGGGTTGGGTCAGAATCCGTTGGTTTCATGTTAAATTTTCATTGCTAATTTCATCTGATTTTCAGTTTTGATAGGCTTCGGAAGTTGTAGCCATTGGCAGAACTTAAATCATATCAGCACATGGAGCAACAGCCAACATTCATTATGTGCTTCGACAGGAAATAAAACTATTTTGCATATATTCAAATTAAATTTCTTACAGAATATCAAAGAAAGGAAAGAGACAGAGAATAACCAACCACAATGATACAGGTTAGACTTCTTACCTTCAAACTCTCTACCTCGGCTGTTAAGGAATCGATCTTTTCAGTGTCCTGGACTATGACAGGTGTCTCCTTGACGACAGGAGGAGCTTCCTCAAGAGCTTTCCGAGCAGCTTCTTGCTCTTGCTTGACTCGCGCATTTGCTTCTTCCACTTGTAATTGCATTGCATGCAAAGCATCCTGTAACTTGGCAATTTCTTGTGCCTTCTCCTCTTCTAAATCAGTCTGTTGCAGAATTATAAAGTAAAGGTTTAACTGGTTAGAACAGGTAATAGTTATGTTTTACAGAAGACTGCAACAACTGTAAATGAAAACATATGTTAGAACATATAAAGGGCACAAATTACCCTCAAACGTTTCTCAAGCGACAAACGCCATGTAAGTTCTTCCACGCGCTTTTCGAGTTTGTCTTTTGCTTCTTTCAGAGCCCCTGTTTCTCGGGCAGCCTAAACCGATTAAGAGTAATTATAATGTTAGTTTAAAGCGCAAATTGTATTAAATCTTTTGTGAGCAAAGTTTCGTAAAGAATATGATCAAACCATCTTAAGCTTTCTGAGCTCTTTCCTCGCAACCCTTCTCCTCCAACCGCACTGAGTAGAAAGTGCAGCTTTCTGGAGATTCTTATAATAAGAGTACGCAGCATGGAAACGGAAAGTAGCCTGAATGTTTGAAAATAGAATTCAGTCAATATTCAATTTTCTGAATTGAGTTTGATACCTTCACTTATGAAGCAATGATGGGTGCAACTTTCTTTCCAAAATCACATTAATTTTATAGACTGAGAGAACATTTTCAACTGGTTGTAGTAATACCTGAACGATAATAGCAGCCTTTGTTTGCTTTCTGAATCGGAACTCGTTTCGAGCGGTCATTGCCCTTAAGCCAGTTTGCAACGTTATTGCCGACAACCTGACATTTAAATAGGATTCCCTAGAAATGTACCGCCTAAAGTTCTTTTGGATCTTCACTGCAGCTGCTTCCCTTCTCAACTGCTCATAGAGTTTGCAGGCTAATATGCCTAGTTACAGTGAAAGAGAAAACAGACAGGCCATAAATAGGATAAACATTTCAGTGTGCTGTAACCCACACACCCACCCCTCCCCCATAAAAAAATAATCTGAGAGCCATTATTGCATGTCAAAAAAATACTTCCATATTTCTATTTGTGAAATTCATTAGCTTCATACATTTTGAAAAGAGAACTTTCAATGACACTAAAATTATACCTCGCCAATGAGATTGCATCATGATTGCTGCTTTACGTAGGGCAATGAACTCCTTCCGTGCAATATACGTCCGGATTTGCCTTTGAATGGTTCTGGCTGCACGTCCAAGCACTTCTGCTCTCCTAGCATCTAATTCAGCCATCTGACCAGCTCGAAGGAAAACTTTGGTCTTACCTATCTGTCATGCAAACTGTGTTAAACAGGGTGTACAACAAACCCACTCATGAAAGGCAGACTAATCATTGTGTATGGATGATCACTCAAAAATATTTAATCATGGATTTAAGAAAATGCTCAAGAATTAGGTAACCCATCAGATATTTTACCATTTTGGCTTAGATTTAAGCAGATGGGAAAGCAAAATTACATTTCTACGATAAACAGGATCTCCAATTAACCTCTCACCCCATTGTATTTCCTAAATGCCATGACCAAAATTAAAAACTCCAAGGAGGGAGTTTCAGTTACCTGATAGCCTTTCAACCCCATCTTATCCAGGATCATTTGACAGGCAACCATGTCATCATGACTACACATACAAACACACATAAAAGAAAATTTTAAAATCATACCCAACAGTAGGGAACAGGTAAACTAGGAGCCACAAAATACGTTACAGAATTATCAACATCAACCAATATACAATAAAGTGAATCAGTTACATAATTCAATGGTTTAAATTGACTAGAAAGATTTAAAAGTGCATGTTCAAGTTCTTCAATTTCTTGACCAACCACGAGAAAGGATTTTACTTGGAGCATCCATCACATAACTCAAATTAGTAAGAAATACGATGCAGATTTTTAATTTACATATCATCAAGGTAAGCATCCTCTGAATGAATATGTCTATCTCTGTCACAAAACTTATCACAAATTTAAAGCTACAAAATTTGCAACTCACTTTCCCTCCAGAATTCCTGGAGCAAGAAGACCAAAACGGTTAAGAAACTCATTAAACGTTCTTCTTGTTGGATATCCAGCACAGCTGATCCTAATTGCCTCAAGAACACCCTATAAGAAAGAAATGACAAATAATTTCAACTGACATGGCCATCAAAAGTACCAGTTTTGATAGTTTGGAGCAGAAGAAATAGAGATCGTTATACTGATAAATTGTACTCACACCACAACGTAATTGCTGAATTATATTGGCATTCTCAAAAATTGCAGGCTTGAGGACATTGTTGGGCTTCACACATCTTATATAGTGAGGTTCTGTTGAGTTCAATGTCTCCATTAAAGATTGAAGTTGCAGCTGCAATATTTAAAACAATTTTCACTTACATAGAAGAAATCATATAAAATTTCAAGTTAAAAAGTCAGTTGTTGCAATTGTAAGTGAAAGAGTGGAACTATCAACTATGTCATCTGTCTCTAGCATTTATTTTAAAACTAACACCATATGGATTATTATATATAACACAAGACAAATAAGCAGTTTGTCAAATCTATCACAGTACCATGAAACTTGAATAAAACTAAACTCAGTTTGTCTCTAGCATTTATTTATTTTTTGATAGGAATAGGAGGCCTCATTAAAAACCTCCCTCATAGTTAGCGGAAGGAGGAAAAGAGTACCTCAATTTATTAATAAACCATGATTACATAAGAATACCTTTACACAATAACCACCCCGAAATAAAACACATAACAGAACATCAATATAGCAGTAAACATTCAACCAATCCCCTCCTTAGCTAACTTGTCTGCCTCCCAATTACTGCTCCTAGGAATCCATCTAACCAAAAACCTCCCTAGTAGAAATTAAGGCCCCAATTTCCCCAATCAAAGAACTTGCCCCTAGCATTTATTAATGTTGAGAGCATCAGTTTGTTACCAAATTTAGTGTAGAACAATTCAATACTTGTAAGAATGACTGAATTTATGGTTTTTATAAGCAATGTAATGTGTATGAGCTGGTTAGGTTATATTTTCTGTATGCTTAACTCGAGAAAGCTACTACTCAATCCTAAATCAAGGTTTGGTTTGGTTTGGTCTGACCAGTACACTTCTAAGATGCCCAAAAGCAAAATAGGGTCAGTTTTGAATTAGGGATCAAGGAGGCTTTTAACATCTTTATTTAAGTAGGTTTGAAGCATTCTGAAAGCTTCACTTTTCCAATGAGCATTAGTTTCTACTTTGTAACACGGAAACGTGATGAACCTACATTACCCAGACTCTTCATTTTCCCCAAAGTGCTCAAAGTTCAACACTTCTGTCTGACACATATTTCAACAGGTGTATAAGGGTACAGCTCCTAATACGTGGAAAATTTTAGAAAAATCAAGTATATCGTGTCTGGCACTCATCTCAATAGATAGAGTTGACAATTAGATTACCTTAAAGCGTGATCCAATGGATGAAAATTTGGATGATTTTGAAGATTCTTCAGCAGGAGGAGGAAACAAACAAGCCACAAAGGAGCACTTTGAGGCCGTCAGAAGATCCTGATGTTCAGCCACTACATAATCTTTGTTCTTGTCAAGGAACAAATCTGCCAGATAAGTTACCTGGGAGAGGAAACATAACATACGGTTTAGCTATCTACATAGTTGCAGAAATTTTATAGATATACTGAAGAAAAACATGTTACCTCTCCAGCATAGTGAGAAATGGTAAAACTAGTACGAGATAGCTTTGGTTTAATAAAACGCTTGTTGTTTTTGAATGTCTGGAACAACTTCTGAGCAAATGTTTCATGTGTGGACTTAGGAAACATACTGCATAAAGCAGTCAAGTAAACATGAAATCAACCAAAAGAAAATAAAGGAATGTGACAAACAGCGCATGTATTTTCTTCATTAAATATGTTATGCATCATATAGACATGTACACAAACAATAATGACTTTGGTTTACTAAAGCTTCAAAATATCAAACAGAGAAAAAAATACTAGCTGCATACCAGGCTTCATCCAGAAGTGCAATAATTCCTCCAGGTTTCTGCAGAAAGATAGAGTAAGCAATATTAATTATGCAAAATGATGCATGAGACAGACAGTGAAGAATACTAAAACTCATAAAGAGAAAAAAATCATATTTTTGGGAAGATCAGATCATATAAATTAACAAGATACGAGCAAGCAACAACTTTGAACCTTCTCTATCAAATCCAACACATCTTGGTTATCAACAAATTCTATGTAGCTCCAATTGATTTCTTCTTTTGTGTATTCCTCCTGTTCCATTTTAAAAACATGCTGCAAAGACAAAATAACCATATTTTCAGAATAAGCATGGCCAAGGTAGCATCTGATGTAGGGAAACAACATAGAATTTACCAAACCTGATTGAAATGTTGCTGCAGTTTTTCATTTGTAAAATTGATGCAAAACTGCTCAAAACTATTGACAGAAGAAGACATGCAAAATCTTGTTAGCTACAATAGTAAATATTCCATTTAATTGTATTTAAAGGTAAATATCTTATTATTCTAAAAAAGAGGTAAATGTCTTACCTATTAAACTTAAAGCTCTCAAACCCATAGATATCAAGAACTCCAATCAATTGCTTTGAGTTTGGATCTTGTCCAATTGAAGAGTTGATCTTATCAACAAGCCTGACAGAAATAAAGAGAACTCTTTCAGAGGTTCATGCACTGTGGTTGGATGAAAAAGGAACTGATGAAGTTTCTTTACCAATCGAACAAGCGAGAATAGATGGTTTTAGCTAATGCATCCCTGCTACCGACTGCAGCAACAGGATCTAGAGGTCTTTTGATAATTTCTTCAGGGGTAACCATTACTCGCTTTATCATTGCATCTTCCAAGCTCTTGACATCACACCTATTATATATATACATACGTATAGGTTACGAAACACGTGGATTAAAGAAACAAAATATGCAAGGTAAGGAATGAAGAAACATATTCAAGAAATGGCCCATACTTCAGCAGCTCGGCAGTCGTATTAAGATGGAACCTAGATTTCTCATCGTTGATAACAGATGAGTCAGCCTCAGCTCCCTTAGCAAACTCAACATTCCCAAGGTGTAAAATGGCAGCCACAACACGAAAAATTGCCTCCTGAAATGATCATTCATTGTGAAAATATGAATGCACAATGCACTATTTCTGAAACTAGCAGAATAAATTACTGACCTGCTCTTCCTCACTGATTCCTACTACATCCATGGCCCTTATAGTTGCAATGTATTCCTGAGCATCATCTACTCCATCCAATACATAGCAGTCTGATTGATTAAGGTAATGGAAAGATCTAGGGTCACCCAACTTAAACTTTTCTTTAACCTGAAAATTGTTAGAGAACATTATCAGTCATTGTATATTATTATCAGCATATATAAGTCTAAAAAGCAAGGTCGTAATACCTCTGGTGGTGCTGCACAAAGAAGGTAAAAGCAGTGGTAGTTTCTTTCAGGACCTGATATTTGGCAAACTCGAGACCGTTCCAGCAAATATGTACGAACAGCCGCCCCAGATATCCTCCCATTCTTGTCAAATTGAAGCTCGACAAATTTTCCAAAACGACTGAATACAACCAAGAGGCAGGAAAACTCATAAACTAATTCAGAGAAATGATAAATCAAACAATAAATCGGAGAAACAGTTTTTGTATTAAAATAGTCTGATCAGCACCAATGGCTGAAACATGAACCAGCCTTTGATATTACAAGCGAGGCACGGAATATGCTATCATGGTTGAAGAAGGTTGTGATTTTTCAGGTTCCATAACAAACTACCTTGAGTTGTTGTTCCTAACAGTTTTTGCATTTCCAAAAGCTTCAAGAACAGGATTTGACTGCAAAAGTTGTACATCCAATATCAAGCCAGTTAAATGTTATCATTTTTGTCAATTCCTTCAAGGCCATGAGAGTGTCGGGTTTAAGATTCATCTTACTTCGAGAACTTGTTGTTCAACTGTCCGCCCTTCAACTCCAGATCGACCACCAAGGTATGCAAGGTAACGCATAAGCATCTTTGTAGTCTCAGTCTTACCAGCACCACTTTCTCCACTAACTAGAATTGAGTTGCTTTTCCCCTCATTAATCATTGCCCTGTTTCAATGATAAATCAGAGACAGCATTCATTGGAAATTCTGATGTTCGGTAGGATGTCATTTACCTATATGCAACGTCTGCAACAGCAAAAACATGAGGACTCAGCTCTCCAAATGCAGCCCCTTTATACTGTTCCATCATGTGAGTATCATACAGGTGTGGTAACCTTTGGAATGGATTTATAGCAATCAGGATATTTCCAGTGTATGTCTGAGGAAAATAGAAAAGAACAGCACTTCAGCAGGAAAGGCTATGATGACTTCAAAATAAAAAATCACATCTCTTCCTCAAAATTTACTTCAACATGTGAAAAGAGAAACAGCAGAAAATATCTTACATAGATTTCATTAAGTTCGTATCTCATAGCCAAGTTATGCAGAACTCCAGGTTCATGCAAGTATGAGAGCTTTGTCATGTCATCAACACCTCCAGGAGGTGCTTCAGTATCTTTTGGATAAACCTTTGAGATATTTGCCACAGCCTGCAATCAGTTCATTGGTCAGTAAGAGTATTACGAATAGAATCTATTCCCTAACAACCCATGCCACCCCACCCCCACCCCACCCCCTCCAAAAAGAAAGAAAAAAAAGATAAGCAAAGCAGCAAACAATATAGTAGATGTAAACATCAAAGTTCCATTTTGAAATGACTAAATGAACTCTGGACACACTTCAAACTACATACTAGCCTGTTGTACCAAAGCTATACACAGCTTGATGCGGCCTTGTCTGCCTACTAACTCATAAGTAGCTCATGCTCCAGATATACATACCAACAAAAGATAAAAATAAACTCACGGTTTTTCCATCTGTTGTCTTCGCATGAACTTCTTCACCACTGATTTTAAAAACTTCTCCTTCAGTCCATGCAAGTGTGGGATCTTCGACCCATACATGAGAACCAACAATAATGTTAACAGGAACAGCCTGTGAAAATATGGAAGCATTAACTATCGAAAGAAAGAAAGAAAGAAAGTTTAAAAACCCAGTTATAAACAATGCATATCAGTTTAAGATGAACAAAAGAATAGAATTTGAGGAAGAAGATCAAGAATGAATTAATTTCTCATCTCCAATAAGCAGTTCTTTGAAATGAGAATATACCGTCTTAAAGGACAATCCAGCTCATAAACAATGCCTATTAGTTTAAGATGAACAACAATTGAACTGCTGTGTTTGCCAAGGTGTAAAATATTATTATTGTTGTTAATAAATAAAAGCGTATAAAAATGGTTAAAAAAAGGCAAACAAAAGAAAATGATCAATGCCAATAACTCAATGACAAGCAGCCGCATAAACAAAGAAATATTTCTTAGGCTCGGTGAGAATTTCATAACAATTGAATGAAACTATATCAGGTATTATAACTTAAACTTCGTTCATAGAACATGAATTCTTCAATAACCAATTATGCACTGTATATATGTTCAGCATCCAAAAGAAATGATAAATTGGCCTAAAATGGCATCCACCAAACTCACTGGCATAGTAACATGGCCTTACTATGATATCTTCAACCTCCATTCCAACTGCCAACATTAGTCTAATTATGGTACCAATAACTACCACCAACTTTTCACCATCCACACCCAATACTTTATTCATTGTCCCTCGATACAGACTTGGCATGAAAGAACAAAACAACTAGCCATTTTATCAACAGTTTGACATCAAACGAGAGCTCATATTTTTTTAGTGACATTTCAATCATGTTATTACCAATATATATATATATATATATTATGATTTACGTTTAAACCTGAAAAATTGATCATATACTCTATACAGCTCATTCAAATCAAAGAAGCTCGTAAAGATATAAACAAAATACAACACCGATCAATATCGCTCTAAATCTGGACTGCATTTCGAGTTTCCAATCAAGTAATGTGAATATCAAATTTTCTGATCTTATAAACTTATGTATTTTAATCCGTAATTCAGATGGCATTCATCATTTTCCAAAATAACATGAAGAGCAAAAAAGAAAATGTCACAGCATGGAACACATCAAGGAATTTTCCTATATAATATTAAGATTACTAAATCTATAAAAATATATAATTAATAAAAATAAACTAAAAAAAGTAAAGTAGGCACAAAATAACAAGCTGGCACGTTCAACCGATTCAACTCAGCCAAAATAAAGGGAAAAAACAGCTAAGCAATCGAGTACCATGGCGATTATACACAGCGATCTTCCTTCTATCTACTCATCCGATACACGATCGAATCGAGGAAAAGCTGATCGGCGAGTCAGATCGGACCAAAAAAAAATGAGCTGATGATAGCTCAAAGAGCTTTTAGCCAAAACAAATATTTCTCAGAAACCAAACACACAGAAAGATGGCAGTTGATTTCAAAAGCAAGCGACCAACAACAATGAGCAAACCTTCTTCGTTTTCTCTCTCACGATTTTTGAAATCTTTTTCAACTTTTTTTTTTGGGAAATCAAAATGCAAAGAAATGAAGCGAATGAAGGATGGCGAGGTGACTTATATACAAAGCAAAAGGTTTAAAAGTTTTTTTCTTTTTTGAATTATAGTTTTTTTTTTTGTTACAGTGTCAACTGGGGTCCAACAAAGCGTTGGGGTTGGCGAAGATGGTCTTAGTTGGACATTCGTGATCGCCACAAATAGTGGGATTTTTTGGGCTCCGAGACCGACATTATTATTATTATTAGGGTAAACTACAAGTTTAATACCTCAACTATTATTTTTATTTTATTTTAGTTATCTAATTATTTTAAATGCCTAATATTTAATTTTAGTTTCAATTTAGTCATTCATTCCCCCCAAATCATTTAGAATAAAAAGAATAAAAGGGAAACTAGACGTGAGATCGAATTGGTTGAATTTTCAATTCCCTTTCAACTAATTAAATCAAGGGTAAAGCATACACATGGTCTCTCGACTATAGTATTGTTTTATAGAGTCCTAGACTATTAAAAGTTACAAGATGGTACTTCAAAAATAAGTTGTTGTTTTGTTGAGTCTCTTGGTTATTAAAAGTTACAAAATGATCACATGACTATTAATTATGTTCCAAACTTGTCCTTTTTATGTTAAAAATTAACAATAGTCAAAGTTGAATGTTAGTCTGTTGTTTGATATATGATAGTTGTTTGAGATTCAGGATCAAATTTTATCATATACGGACAAATTAACATACCGCTTAGACTACCATCAATTTTTAACGAAAAATGTTGAATTTGAAACATAATGAATAATTGGGTGATCATTTTGTAACTTCTAATAGTAGGGGCTAAACAAAGAACATTTTATAGTCGGGGATCATTTTGTAACTTTTAATAGTTGAGAGACTCAATAAAATAAATATAATTGAGGGACTATTTGTATACTTTACCCTAAAACAACTATATAATTGACTAATATTCACTTATGGAAGGCGTTTATCAGTAACTTCTTGTTGCTTTATCGTAAAATGAAGTTATTTAATTGTTGTTTTGATTTGATAGAATTGTTTGGTTTGGTAATATTATAAAAAGTAGTAAATTGATTATTTTTTAAATATAATTTGAATTTGTCGAATTATTTTGAGTTATGACCAAATTGAAAGAATGCATAAATTTTAGATACTAAAATTATTATTCTACCAAGCCACTTTAAACTTCCATCTCATATTTAATAAGACTGACATATTTATAATATTTTAATTTGTCGAATTATTTTGAGTTATGACCAAATTGAAAGAATGCATAAGTTTTAGGTACTAAAATTATTATTCTACCAAGCCACTTAAACTTCCATCTCATATTTAATAAGACTGGCATATTTATAATATTTTAATTGAGAGACGAAATTATAACTTTTTAAAAGAAGTGATATATTAGTAAACGGATTAGTAATTGATATTTTACCCTAATATTATTTAGTTTCTTCATTTAATTTTTTATTTGTCAAATTTTCTTGTTTATAAATAGAGAAAGGGTGTGTTTGTAATTTCAAGTAAAAATAATATAGTCACAAGAAATAAAAAGGGTAAACTATATATTTACTATCTAAACTATCAATTTTGGTCCAATTTAGTACCTAAACTTTCAATTTTTTCAACATTATACCTAACGTTTAGTTTTTATTTCATTTTAATACCCTTCCGTTAAAAACTTAACGTGTTTAGTACCTAAACTAACAATTTTAATCCGTTTTGGTACCTAAACTTTCATTTTTTTCAAAAATTAACATTAAATTTTGAACGGATACTAAAATGAAATAAAAAGTAAAGTTTTTAAGGGGTACTAAAATGAAAGAAAAGCTAAAATTTAGGTATGGATTTGAAAAACTTAAAAGTAAAAGTACTGAAACGGAATAAAACTAATAATTTATATACTAAACACGTAATTTAACCTTTCCGCCCAAAAAGGAAAAGTCGGCTTTCGGACATTTGCTGGCTCTCTAAATATTTTAGCTATATATTCGATCAACGGAAGATCTTCTCGTATCATGCGCTCAGAATATTTTACGGTGCGCATGGATTATGAAAGCCCACACTGACCGCCAGATCTCATTACCTTACGGATTCGAAACCTTTAGGTGTGGTTCCTATGGATGGAAGCCAATGAAAAGATGACACGTAGTCAGAAAATGTAGACCGAGTATTAGGTGATTAAATTATATAAATGGTTGAAAGAATATTTGAGAGGCTTGGCAGTTGGCACATGCCGGGATAATAAATTGAGTATTAGAATAATATTATCTGCGAGAATAAAAGATTATCAGGGAATAGGATTATTGGAAATATTGTATTTTGTATTTGGTTAGTTTAGCATGAATGTAAGATTATCGTGTTTGGTTAAAGGAATAAAAGATTATTGGAATGTATATTTGATCAAATTGTTCTTATTATATATTTGTATAATATTACAAATTGTAAAATATTTATATTTTCTTTAAAAATTAAATTCATAATATTTATATAATTTTTTTACACAATTAAAAATATAAAAAAGGTTTAATGAAAGGGTAAAAAAAATTTAACCCTTGAACTTCATATAAAATTTTAATTATAGATTTTTTTTGTAAATCTAAAATAATTTAAGGATAAATTTGTAATTTAACATTCGTAGAATTTTTATTATTCAATGACAGAAGAATGATATTTTTGAAAAAAAATAATAATTTAAGGGCATTTTAGTCCAAAACGCCGGTAATGTTACAATACCTAAGGGAAGGGAGGTAATGACATTCCCGGTAATATACCCAAAAAAATCTACTATTAGTAATAAAACATTACCGGGAATGAGATTCCCGGCCAACCAAATATGGGAATCCCACAATCCTTGAACCAAACACCCCCTTAGGCAGCAGGTGATAAATAATTTGTTTAAAATCTGAACCAAAATTTAATACTTAATTAAAACCCTGGTTTGAATTTTGATATAGATTTAGACATGAAAGGAGTTAAGATCAAATATTGAGGGTTAGATTATTTTATATTAAAAGAACATGGATTTATTGATATTTAATCTAAAATTTGAGGTACGAACCAAGCGACTTCAGTGGTAAATAATTGTTGTTATTCTTTGAGGTCACGAGTCCGGGTACCAGAAATGCTAGTGGTCTATGCGTTCTATGTAAAATGGTTGAGAGTTATGTTTAAACAGATACTACTTTGTACTTACTATATATTAATGATAAAAAACTAAAATTTAAAAGAGACACTGGCGTCTGGAGGATCTATATGTAGTTGAGGGAGGGTATGTCTACCATGAAATTTGAAATTTTATATGTTAATTTTTTATTTTACTGATGATGCCTACCCTAAAATTTTTATGTGTCCACTCGTACGAAAATTTTCGAATCCACCACCGGAGAGAGGTAAAAGTCTTATTTGACAAATATTTAAACTAAAAAAACCCTAAAATACTATTATATCAAAAATTTTAGGAGGGACAATAATCTCTCCCAAACCCTTACTAGATTCGTCCGTGAATTTAGGTTAATTTTTCATGTATAGGTAGAATAACGAAATTATCAAGATTATATTATTGTAATTTGGTATATTTGAATGATTCTAAACCCTAAACTCCAACTACTAATTCTAATTTTAGATCCTAAATCCTAATACTAGGATAAACTATTTATTTGGTATCTCACTTATTTCCATGTTATTGCTTCAGTCATCCAACTATTTTTTTAATTTGTTGTACCTTCTCGGTAAGACCAATTTGTGTATAACAAGACTTCCAGATAACATATTCGCAGTTAGGGATGGCAACGGGCCCGGTTCGGGCCGGGTATTGGTCCCCCCGTCCCCGTCCCCGTTTAAAAAACCGGTACCCGTCCCCGTTTAAAAAACCGCGGGGATTTAAATGGGGATCCCCGTTTAGCACAAAAGATTATTTAAACGGGTATTGGGCCAGGTATTGGGTCAGGTATTGGGTCGGTATTGGGCTGGGAATCGGGTCGGGTATATATATATATTTAAATTAAATATATATTTTTTATTTAAATTAAATTTATTAATATTATATATATATATATATAAATAATTATTTTTAATATTTATCGGGTCGGGTATCGGGGCGGGTAATCGGGGTGGGTAATCGGGTAATCGGGGCGGGGATTACCAAACCCGTCCCCGTCCCCGTCCCCGTTTAAAATAAATGGGTTTTCCCCGTCCCCGTCCCCGTTTATCATCCCCGAACCCGACCCGTTTAATTCGGTTTTTGGTTTTCCCCGTCGGGTTCGGGTTTTTTTGCCATCCCTATTCGCAGTGGAAGTTCAAAGAGAATATCTCCAGAGGTTGAATCTAGTAGTGTATATGAATAGAGCATTCAGTGAATTGTTCGTGAATCGTTCATATAACGTTCGTTTATTAAGGTAAGTAAGAAAGTATGATTTTTTGTTCATTTAATAAACGAACGAACACGGACATGAGTGTGTTTGGTTAATTTATGCTCACAAATAAACTCGTTTATAAGTTTGTTCGTTTATGTTCACGAACAAACTTGTTTATAAGCTTGTTTAGAAACTCGTTTAGTTTTTTACATTTTAAATATTAGTGATTGTACATACTAAATTGAAATACATGGTGAAATATAGAGTTTAAACTATAAACCCTAAAAAATTAAGCAATTGTTGTATAATTTTATCATTTCCCCTAAATATAACACCAAAAAATCCCTTTTTCTATATCTCTCTTTTCCCCCTTATAGTCGTTTCTATTTACGTCTCTATAAATGAATATGTTTTGAGACGCTAAACGAACATATTCATAAATGTTAAACAAATACTAAATGAACATGTTCACAAATATTTAAACAAACATGTTCATTAACATTTAAACGAACGTACCGGTGAACGTTAAATTAATAAACATGAACATAGACACGATATTAAAAAATTTTAAACAAACACAAATTGAACATGAACATGAACGCCTTCAAAAATAAACAAACGAACACAAACATAATATTTTTCGTTCAAGCTCAATTTCCATTCAGACACCTAATAGGATCTCAAACATCAGACACCCTTTGAGAAGTTGTGACCTCTTGACAATATATTTAATAGTCAACATTGCCTACCAGAACTAAATCTATTGTTAATTGTATGTATCTATTGTATTTATCAACTTACAAATAATACGATTGTATCACTATCGATAATGACTATCCTTTCAATTAGAATGGATAAATTGTCTACGATTGTCCAAACCGATTTGTTTACATCAATAAAAAATTATACGTATTTTTTTTTATTTTAATAACCTACAATTAAGTTTGATCATTTGACTAAACATTAATGAAGATGTTGTATACTATAATAATAATTTTAGCTCATGAAAAATACAATTTTATCAAATTGGTCTTAATTCAAATAATTTGATATTTTTTTATATTTAAAAATTATATAAAGTTTTTATTTATTTTAATTTGAAGTAATTTAATATTTTAATAATTATTTATAATAATAATTAAATTATTTAAATAAACATTACATAAATATTTTTTCATTTGTAGATGTGATAAAATTAAGGATGATCACAAGTCAGGTTAGGGTCGAGTCTTTGGTCAACCCGGCCTAATCCGAAAATATGTATCCTTCACTATATCTGGTCCGACCCAAAAATTATATATTTTCTATTCGACTCGACCCGATCCGAAAATATATATCTTACACCTGACTTCGACACAACTCAAATTTTTAGAGTATAAATTTGACCTGGCCTGAACCTGTATAAAGTAAAGATTTAATTAAAATAGTCATAAAATTTTAAATGAAATTACATTATCATCCTCGGGTCGAGTCGGGTCAGAGTTTTTTCACCCTCCACCCGACCTATCCTCACCCCTTAAAAAAATTGTTACGATCTTACTCAAACCTGATTTTTTTTTATAAAAAAATCTAACTCTATCCAATCGGATCGAAAACCTTCGAATTCATGTTAAATTGTCATCCATAGACAAAATCAAAGTATATAGGCTTAAGGATCACAGATGCCCCTTTAGTAGACTAAAATTATCAATTTTACCCCTATCGTATTTTCTCATCAATTTAGCCCTTGAAGTTGTTTAATTTAATCAATTTCAACATTTGATCGTATTGACTAACAAAACCGTTAGTTTCTGATGACATGGTCGCCAACTGTTTCCACTTGGGATATTTTTGCTGATGTGTAAACCGATTAACATGTCCAAAAAAACAAAGTAAAGATTTACGCGGGCTAAAAAAACCCTAATTTTTTTCATAATCCCTAAAAACACAAAAAGGGAAAACAAATTCCCAAAATCACTATTAAATGAAAACTCTAGAATCCATCTTCAACCTAAAAAACACAATTGAATACTCTCCCAAAATCAAATTGGTACCCTAAAATTAAGAGAGAAAGCAAGACATCTTCAACCGAAAGCAAGACATCTGCCAAAAATTGAAAGCAAGCGAGAAAGAGGAAATAAATTCGTGAATAATCGAGAGAGAAAGTTTGAGGGGTTATGTTAGAGCAATCAAGAAGTGGTAAGTTTTAGGGTTTTAAGTAGTATTTAAGTGTTTTGGGTTTAGGTTTTGTTGATTTGAGAAAATTTTATATGTTTGATTTTTTAATTAAACACCAAAAAAAAATTTGTCTTCTTTTAATTGATTTACACTTTCACACACGGTTTTCCATGACCATTTGTTTTTTCCCTTTCTTTTTCCTACCATGGTCTCATGTTTTTGACCCAAAAATGGACTTAGATTCCTGTCATGGTTCTCATGCTTTTCCATTTGAGAAATACAAAGATTCTCTATTTTTCTTTGTTGAATAATTTGATTTAAGATGATTAAAACTTAATGATATTATTTAATTGTTAATGTGTTTATTAACATCGGGGTTGTTGTGTTACAAGATGGGTACAAAACCAAAAATTTTTGTGTTACAGTATCATCATGTAGGTAAATTTGTAAGTTCACCTAAATTTGAGTATATAAATGGAAAATTTGAAAAGTTTCAAGTTGATCTCAATATACTGTGTTATTGGGATTTAATTAGGAATATGAAGGATGTAGGGCATGTCTCTGATTCATGGTTGTACTATAATGTTGAGTTAATTGATCAATGAAATAGCCAAGATGGGGTGAATTGACAATTAAAATTTTGGTGGAAGCTTTTGCAGAAAATAGAAAATATTGCACAGCGATTTAGAGTGGTTCGACTTCCTCAATCAAAGTCTACGTCCACTACCTTAGCTATTCACACTAAAGATTTTTCAACAAATTCACTAATTTGTTCTTTCTTTTGAGGACAAAGAGTAACCTTACAACTCCCTCAAGAATTATACCCCAAATTCTTTAGAACACTCTCTCCCAAAGAGAAATACACAAATTTTGCAAACTTACAGAAAAACCTCACAATGCAATATGTTTGCACAATTCTAGAACAAGAAAAGAAAACTCAAATATGATTACAAATGAGCACAATATGTGTTTTTGAAAGAAAAATGAATATTTGAAGAAAAATTGGCTTGAATTGCACAAACTTGATGTTTGATGCTTTCTCTTTTGTTTTTTAATGACTTGTTGTTGATCAATGGCTTAAAAACTCGTTTAAATACACCTTGCATTGATTCTAGCCGTTGGGAATCATTTAGGTGATGTTAGAGCTGCTGTAGTGTGAAAACCTTCTTGTAAAAGCCTGATGGGAGCGTGGGGTATCGGTATTTGCAGTGTAAAATTCAAATATTTCGACCGTTAAATGACTAGGGGTATCGGTACCTCTAAGGGGTTATCGGTACCCATTGGGTATTCTGTTTTTCTCGGAGCCAAAATTAACACAAGGGTATCGATACCTATGACTTAGGTATCGGTATCTCCGCATTTAAAACTTATTTTTAGCTCGATTAAGGCTCAAAATACTTTGTAAAAATTGTTTCAAAAATATTTTAAGATTGAAACACAATTTTACACTTTAGTAAGGATTGAAATTGACCTTTGAAAATCTTGGAGTAATATTTGTGATGTTCGAATAATTTAATCGAATATAGTTTAAAAATGATTGTAAAATCTTAAAATTCAGTAACACTTAATTTGTTATATCGAAACATCAAAATGTTTTCAACAATCTCCCTTTTTTGATATAACAAAACATTTAAGTAATTTTAAGGTTTTCTTTGAAAATCATTTTTGAAATTATAAAATTACTCCCCCTTACTATATTCTCCCCCTTTTTGTTAAATCAAAAGACTCTATAAAACATTTTAAACAAGGTTTTTGAAAAATTAGCCAATTGATTAAAAATTTAAAGCTTAAGCTGCTAAGATCACAATCAAGAGAAATGTTAGCCATTAGTTTCATAATTCAATATTCATAAATAATGTGAAATGGTAAATTGGTCATAATATGCCTAAAATGTAAATGATGCAAAAACTAATAAAACCAATATAAATCAAACCAAATTCAAACCAAATATATATATATATATGTATATATATATAAACATTCAAGTTCAAACATCCATATCATCCAAAATATATCAACCCAAACATATCCAAAATGTTTTAACAATTAAGTTCTAAGTTCAATCCAAGAAAACTAAGCAATGCAAGGTTTAATCATACATAGGTGGATCGGGAGGAGGAAAATATGCTCGCATAGCGGCCATCTCAAGTGTGAGCATATTGATTTCTTCGTTCGATGTTTCGTTGTTCGCGCGCATCTCCTATAGAATTTCCAATTGTTGAGCCCCCATAGTGGTTAAATGGGACTCTATGGATGTATACCTCATATCAAATGACTCCAAAAACGATCGAAAATATGGAGGCATTTGATCCTCTTACTGTGCCGGCTCATCATCGGGTACGTGATCATCAATATCTCTCATAAGTTGTTCAAGATCTGGCGTCCGCTGCCGGTGCCGGAGGAGCTTGTGAAGAGCTAGTTCCCGGTGTTTTCTCGATGGATCGAACCTATTGGGTTTTTCCCCTTTTTCATCCTGATTTCTTTAAAGATGTCAAGTTGATTTCGTTTTTAAGAGGGATGACTACATCAAGCCGTACCTTAAGCTGGGTTTTGATAAACAAGTTACTTAGAAGACAACCGTAAACTGGAGTTTCAACAAGTTTTTTTTATTAGGGACATTGTTCACGGTTTCAACGAGTTCAACAAAGATAATTTGAGGTAGGTTTATTTTCCTATTTTTATGGATACAATGTATCCACCATAGGTATAAAGCTCTAAGAGTGTAGTATTTGCCTCCGGATGGTCTAAACCACCAAGAGATAATCAGATGAAGAAAACGATCGTGGGGATCTATTACACTCGCACTCGACTTGGCTTTGTAAGGAGTACCTACTAGTTCTTTTTCATTATCTAAGCCGTTATTATTTAAACCAAATGTGTTAGCTATGTAGTCTGAGTCAATATAAATGAATTATCCTAGAATATAGGATCGAATTCCTATGGTTTCGGTTCGAGCTTCGTTTTGGACACAAACCTCATTAGAATAGAAAATTCGAACAAGTTGTTGGTAAACTACTGGTTCGAGTTGGAAAAGTTTATCAAATTCCAGGTTTATAGGGTAGGAAGATATTTAAAGTTCATATCTATCATTACTTGAAGAGAAATGATACGTTCTTCCAGAATTTTATAAGACTCGAAGAGATAAACAAACCTATGGTGAAGATTATCCCCACAGCCAGGTTCGTTAAAGCACTAGTTTTGAATTGTTATTTCGGGGTCATCAGGGTTAGGATTTTATGTTTGAATAGGAGGTCGGTTTGGTGGTCGGTTTGAACGACTAGATGATGACCTAGGGTGTTTATGAGATATGGTTCAAGAAATCAGAATAAGATAGATACCTGTAATTTTAAAAACATATGTATGCAACAATATCAATCCCAAAACTCAAATGAGTCCTCAATATTTCAAGGTTCTCTAAAACTAATCATAATGGGCAATTTGGAAAACTATTTGAAAAACGATGTTTGAAAAATCATAATAAGTATAGTTTTCATGAAAACAACATAATTAAATCAAAAACAACAATTTAAAAACAAAATCATAATTTTTTTCTGAAAATTTCCAAAAATTTTGAAAAATATTATGTTCTTGATGAAATTAGTTGTAGATTATCATTCTAAATCAAAATTTAAGCAATGCCCAATATCTAATTTAACCTATAACTAATTAAAACTAGTCCTATGTTCAAAAATAATAAAATAGTGGTTTTAGAAAAATTACCTTGAAATATGAAGATTGAGTGGATTTTGATGTTGTTTGCACTAGTTTGATGATTGTAGCTGGAATATATGTTGAAAACTGAACTAATTTTGACTTGAATCGTTGAAAATGAGCAAAGTTTGAGAGTAGGGGTGATTTGAGAGGCGCACGGCTGTGAGGGTTTTAGTATTTGGGTTTTGATAAAATATTTTAGGGATTTAATACCCAAAACCCGACGGGGGTATCGATATCCTTATAGGGGTATCAATACACATTCAAAGAGGACATCGATACACGTTGAAGGAGTATCGATACCTCGATACCTAGTAGGGGGTATCGATACCTGTTTTAGGGGTATCGATACCTGTTTTAGGGGTATCGATACACTATGCACAAAAATGTCAAAAATCTGCATTTAAACACTTAGAATGCTAAATTAATTTGCTCCAGTGGTATTGACAACTTATATTACAAAAAATAACTATGTTCAATCAATTAAATTTTATTTGAACATATTATTAATTTTCTCTAAAAGATTATAAACTCCCCCTAACTATTATCAAAAAATGCAATAAAAAGAGTTATTTTTATAAGCATTGTTCAATTCTAATTAAAAGTGCTAAAATTATTTAAACACTAAGTGAAGATAGGTCAATTAAACCTAATTCTCTCCTAAGTGTCCAAAATATTTCTTTATCTAAAGGTTTTGTAAAAATATCTGCTAATTGATGCAAAGTATCGAAAATTCTAGAACTACATCTTCTTTAGAGACATGATCTCTAATGAAATGATGTATAATTTCAATGTGCTTAGTTCTAGAGTGTTGGATGGGATTTTTAGTGAGACAAATAACACTAGTATTGTAACACTTAATAGGTATTGTACCTACTTCAATTCCATAATCTTACAGTTGTTGTTTCATCTATAAAACTTATGCACAATAACTACCGGCTAAAATTTATTCCGCTTCAGTGGTAGATAATGCAACACAATTTTGTTTCTTTGAAAACCAAAAAATCTACATATTTTCTAGGAATTGACAAGTACCGGAGGTACTTTTCCTATCTATTTTGCATCCTCCATAATCCGTATCAGAGAAAGCATGTAAGCTAAAGCTAGAGTCTCTATGATACCAAAGTACTAAACTAGGAGTGTCCTTAAGGTATCTAAAGATTCTTTTAATAGTTAGTAAATGTGATTCCTTAGGGCATGATTGAAACCTGGCACATAAGAAAACACTAAACATAATGTTCGGTCTACTTGCAATTAGATAAAGTAAAGAACCAATCATTGACCTATATCATTTAACATCCACACATTTACCTCCTTTATCTTTGTCAAGCTTTGTAGAAGAGCTCATTGGAGTGGCATGAGGTTTCCCATATTCCAATCCAAACTTCTTGATCATATCCTTGACATATTTTGCTTGATTGATGAAGATACCATTTTTTCTTTGCTTGATTTGGTGTCCCAAGAAATATGAGAGCTCTCCCATCATGCTCATCTTGAATTCACCTTGCACCGGCTTTGAAAATTCTTGGCAAAGAACATTATTAGTATAACCAAATATTATACCATCAACATAAATTTGAACTCCTAACAAATCTTTACCTTTTCTCTTAAAAATAATGTAGTGTCAACCTTCCCTTATAAAAAACCTTTTTCAATTAAAAAATTTGACAATCTTTCATACCAAGCTCTAGGAGCTTGTTTTAAACCATAAAGTGCTTTTGTCAATTTAAAGACATGATTTGGAAATTTTAAATCTTCAAAACCTGGAGGTTGTTCCACATACATTTCTTCTTTTATAAAATATTTAAAAATGCACTTTTAACATCCATTTGATATAATTTAAATTCATTGAAACATGCAAATGCTAATAACATTCTAATTGCTTCCATCTTAGCTACATGAGCATATGTTTCATCATAGTCTAAGCCTTCTTCTCGAGTATAGCCTTGAGCAACAAGTCTAGCCTTATTCCTCACTATATTACCACTTTCATCAAGCTTATTCCTACATACCCATATAGTACCTTCAGTATATTTATTATTAGGCCTTTCAACTAATGTTCATACTTTACTTCTCTCAAATTGATTTAACTCTTCTTGCATAACCATAATCCAATGTTCATCATTTAATGTTTCTTTAATATTCTTAGGCTCTATGCATGAGATAAATGTAACATAATTACATATATTTCTAAGAGAAGATCGAGTTGTTATCCCTTTGGATGAATCACCTATTATCTCACCATCCTTCACATAGTTGTATTCTCTTGGGTAAGAGATTTCTCTTTCTTCAATGGTTGAATTCTTGAGAACATCGTGAGTTTCCTTATTTTTTGCTTCTTCCTTTGATGATGGTTCTCTAACGTCATGTGTATTTACAACACCTATGTCATCATCAACACAAGAATCCTTCATCAGAAGGGGATTATCATCGAAAACAACATGTATAGACTCTTCTACCACTAAAGTTCTTTTATTAAATATCCGATAAGCTTTAGAATTTAAGGAATAACACAGAAAAATTCCTTCATCACTTTTAGCATCAAATTTGCCAAGATTATCTTTACCGTTGTTTAAAACGAAACATTTACATCCAAATGGATGAAAACAACTAATGTTAGGCTTTTTATTTTTGAAAAGTTCATATGGAGTTTTCTTCAAAATAGGCCTAATCATTACTCGATTTATAATATAACAAGCGGTATTTGTGGCTTTCGCCCAAAAATATTTTGGCAAATTGTTTTCACAAAGTATGGTTTTAACCATTTATTCTAAAGTTTGATTTTTCCTCTCAACAAATCTATTTTGTTGAGGTGTTCTAGGTGTTGAAAAATTATGGCTAATTCCATTTGAATTACAAAAATCAATAAATCTAAGATTTTCAAATTCAGTACCATGATCACTCCTAACACTAGTTATGGAGTAACCTTTTCGTTTTGGATTACTTTTGAAAACGTGATAAATTTTTCTAATGTTTAATCTTTAGTACTTAAGAATAGAACCCAAGTATATCTAGAATAGTCATCTACCAATACAAAACAATATTGTTTTCCACCCAAGCTAACAGTCCTAATTAGCCCAAAAAGATCTATATGGATCAATTGTAATACTCTACTAGTTGATACATCATTAATGGACTTAAAAGAAGCTCTTTGATGTTTTCATTTAGCACATGAATCACAGATTTTATCTTTGTCAAATTTTAGCTTTGACAACCCTATTACTAAATTTCCTTGAATTAGTTGTTGTAAAACACTCATGCTAGTATGTCCTAGTCTCCTATGCCATAACCAGCTATCATGTTCATCCTTATAAACTAGTCAAAAATTAGTCATATTTATTGAATCTAGATGCACCATGTAAATGTTTCCTATTCTATGACCAATGAGCATAATCTTGTTTGATGCAATGTCAATGACTTTACAACTATTTGTTTCAAATAAGACATTGTATTCTTTATCACATAATTGACTAATACTCAAAAGATTATACTTCAATCCATTCACATATAAAACATTTTTAATTTGTATGGAATAGGTATTACCTATTGTACCTATACCTTCAATGTGAACTTTTGAATTATCATCAAAAGTCACATTTCCTCCATTTTTTTGTTAAGCTCTATGAACCGACTCTTATCTCCAGTCATGTGTCTTAAGCATTCATTGTCAAGGTACCATGAGTTTGAATTTGTTTCCCGTGCCTTGTAGCAATACTAATTTCCCTACAAACATAGATTAAGTTTTGATTTTCCTTATGTTTAGTAGTAATGAATTCTTTAGGAACCCATATACTTCTAATGATTTTACCATTAAAAGTTCTTTGAGGACCTTTATGATTGTAGTTTTTAAAACTTTTTCTAACAAAGTTGGATTTTGAATTTTCTCCTTTTTCAAAACGCTTTGTTCCAACTTTATTAAAAGAAGCTTTAAGATCATCAATTTTCTTTTTATGATCATCATTTACTCTTGAAAGTAAGTCATACAAATCAATATTTTTCTTTTCAAACTCGTCTAGTTTGATTTGCAAGTTTTTAATCTTACTTTCAAGCTCAAAGTTGGTATTGGATATGAGATTATTTTAGTTTTTCAATTTTGAAACATCATTTTTGTATTTTAAAAATAATTTCTCATAATCCGAAGCCAACCCAGTATATTCCTTTAAGAACTCATCAAAAGAATAATCTTCGAAGTTAAATGAGCTAGAGGTTACCTGAGAATCCTCCCGAAAGCCATCAAGCCAAGTTTGCTACTTCTTGTTCCTTTTCATCAGAAGTTTCATCATCTCTCTATGTAGCCACGTATGCTTTATACTTCTTCTTGGATTGACCCTTTTTCTTTAATTATGGGCAATCGTATTTGACATGCCCCAGTTTTTTGCATTCATAGCAAATAATAGAGTCTTTCTCATTCGATTCAGTTTTGAAGCCTTCATTTCGTTTGAATTTTCTTCATCGGATGGGATTCATCAGTTTTCTGAACCGTTTGGCAAATAATTTTATTTCCTCGTCTTCGTTATCTTTATCCAAATCACTTTTATCTTTTGTGGATTTGAGAGTAACTCCAACGTTCTTTTTTTACTCCGTCTCTTTCTTTGTCTTGTCCCTTTTCTCGAGGTCTTCCTCATCTTGAAGCATCATTTCGTACGTGAGGAGAGAACCAATAAACTCATCGAGAGTTAAAGATTTTAAATTTTTAGTCTCGATAATCGCCATCTTCTTTGATTGCCAAGCTTTTGGAAGAAAGTAAACTAACTTCCTTACAAGCTTCTCTTTTGAAATAATCTCTCCATATGATTTGAGACCATTGACATTCACGGAAAATCTATTCGTCATAGCTTTGATGTCTTCATCCGGTTTCATCCTGAAATTTTCATGGCTATGAGTTAGAAGACTAATTTTAGATTCTTTTACGTCGTTTGTGCCTTCGTGAGTGACTTGTAGTTTATCCCATATTTCCTTGACAGTTGTACAAGATGAAATTCTTCCATATTCATCTGGTCTAAGAGCACAAAATATAATATGGATTGCCATTGAGTTGAGCTGGAACATTCTTGTTTCTCCTTCACTCCACAATCTTGAATGAGTGTAAGGTATGATGTATCCGTCTTCCATGATATTTCATGCTCCCATGTCACTTGCTTGAATGAAGTACCTCATTCTATTCTTCCAATAAGCATAATTAGCTCCATTGAAGAAAGGAGGCTTGTTGACGGGCATTGAATCAAGACCAAAGTCGAAGTTTGAAGTGGAGGCCATTGATTGCTTGATTATCGATATAACTCTTCCCGAATCGACTTAATAGGTGATTAAATCTTCAAATGAGTGAGGCTCTGATATCAATTGTTGAGTTAATCGATCGATGAAATAACCAAGAGAGGGTGAATTGACAATTAAAATTTTGGTGAAAGCTTTTGCAGAAAATAGAAAATAACTGCACATCGATTTAGAGTGGTTCGACTTTCTCAACCAAAGTCTACGTCCACTACCTTAGCTATCCACACTAAGGATTTTCCAACAAATTTACTAATTTGCTCTTTCTTTTGAGGACAAAGAGTAACCTTACAACTCCCTCAAGAATTATACCCCAAATTCTTGAGAACACTCTCTCCTAAAGAGAAATACACAAATTTTCCAAACTTACAGAAAAACCTCACAAGGCAATATATTTGCACAATTCTAGAACAAGAAAAGAACACTCAAAGATGATTTAAAATGAGCACAATATGAATTCTTAAAAGCAAAATGAATATTTGAAGAAAAATTGGCTTGAATTGTACAAACTTGTTTGATGCTTTCTCTCTTATTTCTTAATGACTTGTTATTGATCAATGACTTCAGAACTTGTTTAAGTACACCTTGAATTGATTCTAGCCGTTGGGAATCATTTGGGTGATGTTAGAGTCGTTGTAGTGTAAAAACCGTTTTGCAAAAGGTCGTTGGGAGCGTGGGGCATCGATACACCTTCAATGGGTATCGGTACCTACAGTGTAAAATTTAAATATTTTGATCGTTAAATGACCAGGGGTATCGATACCTCTAAGGGAGTATCGGTACCCATTGGGCATTCTGTTTTTCTTGGAGCCAAAATTAACATAAGGGTATCGGTACCTCTAGGGGGTATCGGTACCCATTGGGCATTTTGTTTTTCTTGGAGCCAAAAATAACACAAGGGTATTGGTACCTATGACTTAGGTATCAATACCTCCTTATTTAAAACTTATTTTTGGCTCGATTAAGGCTCGAAATACTTTGTAAAAATTGTTACAAAAATATTTTAAGATTGAAACACAATTTTACACTTTAGTAAGGATTGAAATTGACCTTTGAAAATCTTGGAGTAATATTTTTGATATTTGAATAATTTAATCAAATATACTTTAAAAATGATTGTAAAATTTTAAAATTCAGTAACACTTAATTTGTTATATCGAAACATCAAAATGTTTTCAACATATAAGATACCAAATGTTACATTCATTGGTGATAATGGTAGATGATGAATCGATTAGGTAATGTTTAGGGATTCTAAACATAAAGGGTGTAGTAGACTTTTATGTGGACCACACAAAAAATTATGTGATAATTGAAGCTCATAAAAGAAGCAAATAAGTAGTTGAGGATTTTGGTTCTTTTAGCCAAAACAATAATGACAGTGCTAAGGGTAATGGTAAAACTGAAGGTGTGGCCACTGTTCACATTAAAGAGCTTTGTCTTAAAGAGGAAATTATTAGAACTGATGAAACTACTAACACTGTTGACACTAGTTTTGAAGAAGAAAATGCTGGAATGAAAAATGTAAATAATGTGGTTTGTAATGAAACTGTGACACTGCTTGAATTGTAGATATTATCAATGATGATGATGTAGACCTCTATAAATTTGGTATTGTTGAGGAAGAAACATTAGAAAACTCTCATAATTTTTTGTTGGATGTTGAAATAGCTTCTGATGTAGATAAAGAAGTTGAATCAATTAGGGAAACATTGAGATGTCATGAGAATACAAATAATGACAGTGATAGTGAAGACAATCAAGATCGACTGAACATTTGACTTTAACAATAAAAAGAAACAACTTTAAGGAGGATCTAAAATTATAAACCTTGTAATAACCAAGCGACTTCGAAGGTAAATGAATTGTTGTTATTCCTTGAGATCCCAGTTCGAGCACCAGAAATATCAGGGGTGTTAGTGTTCAAGGTCAAATGGTCGAGAGTTATATTTGAATAGATATTGTCTTATACTTACCCATATTAATAAAAAAAATAAAATTAAAAACCTAGTCAAGTTCCAATGTTTAGAGCCTCTTAACATGCATGAATTTCACTCAAAGATGTTAAAACGACAAATGGTGCTTCTTATTTGGTGTTAAAGCAGCTGTTACCGTTCGAGTGACCAATTTATTTTAAGATGATCATATTAATGATCATTTTGTAATTTTTAAAACTTCAATGACAAAACAGAAAACTTACTTAAACTTTAGAAATTATTTGTACACTTCATCCCAAAAAAAAAACCAGAGGCAGCAAGATCACGTGACAATGGGTTATGCTAAGGATAACAAGCACGTGAGGCGGGGCCCACTCTAAGAGTGGCGCCAAAAACACTCAATAGAAACTCTCGCAATCTTTACACGTGTATCTCTCACCCCCCAGATTTTTTTTCCCGGAAAAAAATAAAATAAAAGCAAAAGTATTTTTAGAAAAAGCATTTTCGCCGTTGTTTAAAGCATTATTACTTCCTTTTGCTTCGATACGACCGAATCCTCTGTACTACCAGCAAACAAAGCTTCTAGAGATATAGAAAATAAGATGAATTAGGGTTTAGATTATAGTTAGGGTTGTGAATTTCCCCCTTTTTAAATCATTTCTTTGCTTGTTTGAAGTTGAATCGATGGAGCCTTGCGTCGGTAATAAGTTCCGGCTTGGTCGTAAGATCGGCAGCGGCTCTTTCGGAGAGATCTATCTGGGTTCGTTGCTTTATTATTGTTTTTCATTTTTTTTTCTCTTTTGTTTGTGTATTTGAGTGTAATTTGGCGCTTTGTTTTTTATTATCGCTTTGCAGGTACTAACATTCAGACAAATGAAGAGGTTGCCATTAAGCTTGTAAGTAGTCTTCGTTTACATTTTCACTTTCTATTTTGGTTGATTTTCTTGTTTTTGGTTGTCTGCTTATCTGGAGCTGTGCTCTGTTGCATTAACTTTCTTAAAAAAATAGCAAAGCAATTGCTATTTTGATTAGGGTTTAGCCTGAGATTGTTTCTGTTCAATTCCATCGCTAACACAATCAATCATAACTTAGTGATGTGGTCGATTCATAGGATAGTTGTACAGCAAGAAATTGTAGAAATCTTTTATTCGTCACTTAGTTTTGTTCTAGCCGTTGTGCACGTGAGGCAGAAACTGTATTCCAATTTCCTTTGTGGTTGTTTGGGGTAAGCATGAAAACTGTGCTGATGTTGGCAGCCGCTTGGCATTGTGCTCATGGTTTTTACAAACTCCCTCATAGGGAACAGTGGAAAGCAAACTATTAATTGTGATTGTAGATGGTGAGATCATCATGTCTCATTAGGAGGTTCAACTTTGTTCCTAAATGAATATTTGCATCATAGTGGACGAGGACAATATACACCGGGCAATTATCTCCTAATGCTGTTGCTTACCAATTTACCATCAAATCCACATTTATTCTCCATATTCATTTAATGTTAATCAATCAATGATGCTTCTAAATCTTAGTCAATTGTCATTTCAGCTTGGGTGACATTAAGAAATTGATTTTCTGCTAGAATTATTGTTTGACTTGATTGGTTATACTTCAAAGTTCTGTTGTTTTATTTAGGAGTTGCTTGCTTTTATTTAGTATTGGTAGTTGTTTTCTCCTATGTTGTTGTTGTTTTGACCTTAATATGTTATTTTTGGTACCTAAGGAAGTTACTGACCTTTTCTTTAATGATCAGGAAAATGTGAAGACTAAGCATCCTCAGTTGTTATATGAATCAAAGTTATACAGGTTCCTGCAGGGAGGAAGTAATAATATGTTTTATTTTTGTCTTTCTAAAATATGAAGTTGGTGTTTCAAACTGTGTCTGTTTCTAAATTTCATGTTCATAATCATTTTGTTTCTTTTGACTGCAATTTTTGAATTGCCGCTTCTCAATCTTTTGTTTTGGCAGCTGGGATTCCAAATTTGAGATGGTTCGGAGTTGAGGGAGACTATAATGTTCTGGTTATCGATTTGCTTGGACCCAGTCTTGAAGATCTATTCAATTTTTGCAGTAGGAAACTCTCATTAAAGTCAGTTCTCATGCTTGCAGATCAAATGGTAGTTTTGTAGAATCTTATAAATTTGCAACTGTGGTTCCCTTTCCATTAATGTCTTGTCACTTCATACTATTTTATACTTTTTCTCCCCAGATCAACCGTGTTGAATTTTTTCATTCAAAATCTTTCCTACATCGTGATATTAAGCCGGATAACTTTCTCATGGGATTGGGGAGGCGTGCTAATCAGGTTTCCGATTTCTGTTCAAAATATTGTTATGTATGTTTTTTGTTATATATTATATTTCAGGAGATTTGATGTGTTACTGCCTTTTTATTTTCACATAGGTCTACATCATTGACTATGGTCTGGCTAAGAAATATAGAGACAGTTCAACCCATCAACACATTCCATACAGGTGAAAGAACTTTTCCTGCATGTAGTCTATTGTATATAGTTTATAAGGCCTGATTTATTTCCATACCCCATATTTTTATTCTCTCAACTCCTAGTGATTTTTTTTGCACACAACAAATTACTTATATTGGTAGTAATGACGATTCACAAACTTGACACTGGCATGTCTATTTCATTATTATTTTTGCTGATTTAGTCTGTTGATGGTTTTGATATGCCAAGCCATTTTCTTATATTCTACCTGGTCATGGTTCTTTCAGGGAAAATAAGAATCTGACTGGAACTGCAAGATATGCAAGCATGAATACACACTTGGGCATCGGTATGTATGGTCCATCTTATTTATGGTGTCTTTTCTTTAATGTGTAGACCATTCTACAAGTCTTCTTAGTTTTGATCCTTGGCACTCCTATACCGTCTAGAGCAAAGCCGTAGAGATGATTTAGAGTCACTCGGATTTGTGCTTATGTATTTCCTAAGAGGAAGGTGATTCTTGCCGTCTCTACTCTCTACTACATTCTTTCTTTTTTGTCTTGCATTCATTTGCTTGATAGTTTTCGATTCTGATGCCGCTTTCTTTACAGCCTTCCTTGGCAAGGCCTGAAAGCTGGAAATAAGAAACAGAAGTACGAGAAAATTAGTGAGAAGAAGGTTTCTACCTCAATTGAGGTAATGAGGTCTTGAGTCTTGCAGTTGCAATAAATTTCTGTAAAGGTAATTTGAGGTAATAGAAAGAGGAAGATGTATGGCTTTGAGGTTCTGAATTATTGTGCGAAATTGTGGTTGTTGCAGGCCTTATGTCGAGGTTATCCTACAGAATTTGCATCATACTTCCATTATTGTCGTTCACTAAGATTTGATGATAAGCCAGACTATGCTTATCTCAAAAGAATATTCCGTGACCTCTTTATCCGTGAAGGTTTGAATTTACATTTTCTTTAGTAGTACATTCTGTCAGTTTGTATTAATCTACACTGTAACATCACATCACATCTGTTCTGTATTCTTTTTTACCCTTGCTAAAATAGGCTTCCAGTTCGATTATGTATTTGATTGGACCATATTGAAGTACCAGCAATCACAATTGACAACTCCTCCAGCTCGAGCCCTTGTGAGTGTGAGTAGGATGTTTTACTTTTTTTTTGTAATCGTTGCGGATTTCATCTTTTTTAATGCTCGTCTTTGTTAGGGCGTTGGTGCTGGAACAAGTTCTCCCATGCCCCCTGCTATTGCCAATGCTGACAGACACACAGGTCATTGCTGCTCCTTTCATATGATTGAGTCTGTCTTAAATAGCTCGTTTTTGCTATCTGTGTTCTGAAATTTTGGTTACTCGCGTGTGTTTACACCACACACAAAGTTTGCACATGAATGCTATTCTTTTTCTGTTTTTTTTCACCTGAAGTTCTCTTTGATATTTAACAAGAAAATGGAATCGGATATCTGTTTAAAAATCAAGTTACAATTGGAATTATACCAATTAAATCTCTTGCTTGCAGCTGGGACGGACATGCGAGCCACTGGTTTATTATCCATGGATTCCTCTCGGCGGAGAACATCAGGACCATTGATGAATTCTGGAAATCTTGCAAAACAGAAGAGTCCAGTTGCAAATGATCCTGTAAGTACTAAAAGAGTGGCAATCTTTTTATTTTATGATTGTGAACGTGTATATAGCTGTTCGATGGAACGAGCCTTGTACGAAAGATGGATGTGTTTCAGATACTGTATAATTCTATTAGCAATATATATTTGGTTGTTTTGAACTGACCCTGTGAAGTAGCCTATTATCATATTGTGTTTTCATTCTTAAGTGCTAACTAACTTGGATTTTACTTGGACCAAGTTTGTGGGGCATTCAGGTGGATCTTCTTCCCGGCGAGTTGCTGTTTCTAGCAGTCGTGATGCTTTAGCTGGTAGTGAGGTCGACCCACAACGTTCTCATGCAGCCTATGCTAGCTCTGGAACACTGCAAAAAAGTTCAAGCCGACAGAGAAGTCCTGTTGAATCTGTTGACCCTAAGTGGACAATGTCTGCTAGAAATACCTCTCATGTCAAGAACTTTGAAGCTGCCCTCAAGGGAATCGAAGGCCTGCAATTTGAAAGCGATGAAAGAATTCATTATTAAACGCTCAGCTATAAAAACTGTTGTAAAACATGAAATGGTTGATGTACTAATACATTTTCCATCAGAGTATGGGGGAGGTCGAGTTTTCGAGGGATTGGTAACTCGGTGCTCTTGATTTGGAACCGAGTGCAGTGCACACCCAAAGCATAAATTTCTGATCCTCTGATTATAGAAAACTTGTGAAGTTAAAATTTGAGTGCTTCGATTTCGAAGTTGTTGGCTGTCAAAGTTTAGAAGTGTTGTGGCATGGTATGGTTATTTTCTTACAAGCAGTTTTTAACTCCCTGTTTCTGTGGTGTTAATTTCCTCCTGAGATTGTAAATTGTTTACTGTACTCGTTTTACTTATTATTATATCTTTCTCTTCTTGTTTGTGTACTATTGCTGAGAAGTTGAATTTATAAATTCTCTTTTCATTAATGGAATATATAATGCAGGATTTATTCTTCGTCCATCGAGATAGTAAAAGGTTGTCTGAGTTGGAGGCTGTGCACAAAGCTTCACCAAACCTTGTCTCTACGAGCCAAAGCCATCATCGGCGGTCTGCCCTTAGGTCGAGAGCTGCTCGTAGCCACTGCCCCTTTCACAAATTTTTACACATCCTTGCAGCACTCTTCTTTCCAGCCTCATCAAACCTTTTTGCGCCTCTTTCTCCCTCCCCTCAATATAGCTGCCTACCTTACAGCGTTGCTAGGGATGGCAACGGGTCGGGTTTACCCGACCCATAAAATATGTATCCTCCATTTAAATATGACTTACGATATTTAGTGGTAATCGTGGGATCATATGGTCGTCTTCTGTTGGAATCAAGATACTCATTTTCAACGGCTGACGTCCATTTTGTGGGTTTGATTCCTACGATGCCCGCTTTTAGAACCAACCGCAATAATTGTGCTCATGGACCCGGGGAAGGCAGCTGCCTTCGCAGCCGTGTTGCACTGTACATGATGGTTTGTTGAATAACAACCTCCAAATTGGTTATGAATTTGATGGCTTTAATAAAATATCCACTCAAGTCACCCAACATTCCAGCATACAAACAGCAAATGGAATGATGAAATCTAAAAGAAACGTGTGTGTGTGTGTGTGTGTACCAATCTTCAGCGGCTAAAGAATTAAAGTTTCCATGGGGCACTGAAGTGTTGTTATGGTAATTAGTAAGCATCTTACTGAATTAAGTTCCCATCAGGCACTGAAGCAATGTTGTTATGGGGGTACTGTATGTAAAATCTAATCTGCTCTCCCTTTCCGATTCATCAAATCGTGATAGGCTGCCCAAGAATGCAGAAAATGAACCAGAATATCATACTCCCCACCTGCCATTGCCCAGTAAGAAAAGTCAAACTTAACGTATATGAATCAAAATAAATAAATAAAAGTTAGGGTAAACAACATACTTAGTACCTAAACTATCAGTTTTGATGCATTTCCGTACCTAACTTTTAATTTTTTTTTAAAACCACACTTCGTGTTTAGCTTTTGTTTCATTTTAATACCCGCTGTTAAAGCTTTCATGCGTTTAGTATATAAACTATCAATTTTGGTCCGTTTCCGTACCTAAATTTTCATTTTTATTAGAACTGAACATTAGATTTTGAACAGAATACTAAAATAAAACAAAATTAAACTTTAATATGCTTTTGAAACAATTAAGAGTCTAAATACTAAAACATACCAAAACTAATTAAGCACATTACTTTTATTTACACCAAATATCTATTAGGTCTTTTAACTAGAGATGATCAAAACTATACATGACAAACTGATTTTTCAACTAGACTCGAATTGACTAGTTGTAATATCATAAAATTGACTTGACTAAAAAAAATTCAAGTTCAAATCGAATTATAAAGTACAACTCGAATAATTCAAGTTTTTTTAGTAATTAGTTGATTAATATTTAAGTTTGAGTCTAATCCCTCGACCTTATATGACATATGTATTCATAAAAAAATGTAAAGGAATATATATGTGACGTAAATGATTATAAAAAATCATTTTAATTAAGATAAAATAATATAATATTATAATATTCACGACTAAATTTACAAAAAAAAAATCAAACATTCGACTCGACTTGAATTTTATAAATCCAACTCGACTCTAAAAATTATTTAATATTAAGATGTGAATTTAAGTTAAGATATATATATAATTTAAAATATGCACACATTTATAAGACATATAACAGTCAGTTACACTCAATGGCTAAGTTCTCTCATTATTGCCTAAAGACCTAGGATCGAATCCCACTATTCCCTATTTTCAACTTTCCTTGTTTTCTTTCTACTCTAGTGTGACACGTGTCACCCTCTGATTGGTGAAGTGAAAAATAAATCTGTTAAATTAAAATAAATTTATTGTCCATTCGAACGACAACACATGGCACCATCCGATTGGAGGATTAATTTTATTTTAATTTATTAAAATTAGGACCAAATTGATAGAATATATAAGTAAGAGTGACCAAATATATAATCATATCAATTTTACTAACTGTCACGCCAGTACTTCCGTTAACTGATAACAACAAGTGGTCTGATTGAATGCATTTAAATAGTTGGATGACGGATTGATAAAAATTCAAAAATGGTTATCAAAATGAAAATAGGCTATAGTTCGGTGGTCATCAGTATAGTTTACCCAAATTAAATATGATTAAAGACTAAAACTATAATTAAATCCACTTCAATGTCGTATTATTTTTACAAAAGATAATAATTAAAACCAGCAATATAAGTAAAAGCTATGGACACAGATTGAGTAATTAAAGCTGTCCCATTCAATTAAAAGGTTTATGCACAACATGGACCCACTATGTAAGGAAATGGATTCCACCTTAACTTCAGATGGAAAGATACATGTTTGACAATTTTAATTAAATTTAGACTTCTATTATTAGGGATATGCATGGAACGGGTTTTGACTTGAGTCGGATTTTTAAAAAAAATTGGGTTCAGATTAGGTCGGGTTTGGATTTAGGATAAAAAATATACTACAAAAAAAAATATAATTTTACCTTATATATTTAGGAATAATTACAATAATACCCTTCTATGTATTATTTTTTTCAATTAAGTCACTGTTTTTATTGAATAAAAATAATATTTTTTATTATTTAGGGTCGGGTTGTTAAGTTATATATCGGGTCGGGTTCGAGTCGGGTGGAATCTTGTTTTGGTCGATCGGGTCGGATCTCGGGTGAAAGATTCCTTGCTCTCAGGTCGGTTGGACAAAAAACCCAACCCATACTCATCTCTATCTATTATCAGATTTTTTGAAAATTTGTAAAAAAAAATAATAATAATTTCTTCAAATATTTTAAATTAAAGTCCTTTTAAACTTTTTAAAATCCTTATAAAATCTAAAAAAACAAATTAATTTAGACCTAAAAATTTGGAAAATTAAAAAAAAGATTCAATTTAGTTTAGCAAGATTGCTGTCAAGAGCAAATAGGTAACAGTATATTCCTTTTTTTGATAAATTACCCATTTAGTACATAAATTATCAATTTTAATTCATTTTAATACCTAAACTTTTTTTAAAAAAAATTAAAATCATACATAATATTTAACTTTTGTTTCATTTTAATATCTCACCGTTAAAACTTAACATGTTTAATACCTAAACTATCAATTTTAGTCTATTTTAATACCTACACTTTCAATTTTGTTAAATTTTGAACAGAGGTACTAAAATGAAACAGAAACTAAACTTTAGAAATGGTTTTGAAAATTAACACTTTGGACCAAAACTGATAGTTCATATACTAAACGCATAAATTACCCCTCTTCTTTCACTCTTCATGTGTTACAACTTACAATTAGACCTATAATATTTTTTTTAATAAAAAGATGCCTCGTAAGCTTGGAGAAATTACTAATACATTACATGAGAATATAGAGGGCTAGAAAGGTCTTTCAGATGAGTACTCTGAGTAACATCTGAAATTTTCTCATGAATCACAATGAGAGTGTCAGTCAAGATTTTCAATTTTACCAAAATATCTGTCACCATGTTTGTCGAGTCGAGTCGAATACAAATTAGTCGAGCTGTATCCAAAAGGAAACAAGTGAAAACAATATTTACATGTCCTAATTGAAGGGTCATCTCTATCATATCCTATTCTACGAGCACAATTTCACCTTGGGAACCTACAAAAACACAAATGAGAGATTAAGAATGGGAACATTATGACTGATAAAACAAAAGCATGACCCTATTATTACACGGACTCGGGATCGAGTATTGGATTCGAACATGCCTATGCATTTTAATGGCGCTTGACCGAAACATGTGTTCGGAACGAGTAGTCGAGAAAAAAAAATGAAGAGACGGAGCAACATTACATGTTTTGAGAATCTCTTTGGCCAACTGTAGCAGTGAATCTGTGTCTTCAGCCATTTTCGAGACTCTTTCCGCCTCTTTAACTGCTTCAGCTGCAAGAAATGACTTGTTTTCTGCTTCAACAATCAGATAGGCAGCAGTTGCTGAAGCTTCTTTAACTGCATCACAGGTTATGCGACCGGTGTTTCGGAACTTCTTAGGCCGCATGCCTTTTTGTTTTGGGGTGGGAGTCTTCGTTCCGAAAGTCCCGTCTTTTCTTATTTTGTACCGATTGTGCACCTGCATTATTACCAATAGATAAAGCAAAACCAGTTCCAGATTTCAGACATACTATAAGGTAGGCCTAACAGAACAAACTGCTAACACCATGATTGGACCTAAAGAAAAGGAAAATAACTTTTCCCTAATGTTTCCTTAGGTAAGAACAAGTACGAAATTGCCATTCTTATGGTCTTCTTGCTAACTGTTTTCGGGATAAGGATGTGTTAGTTCGATTCCCATGACCGATAAGCGTAGCATAACCGTTGCAGATGTCCCTATGTTCCTTTCTGTTTATCATGAGAATGATATGCTGAATACAGGGGATATTACGAGGCAACAAAGAAATTCAAGGAAAGCTCTAACCAGTTCCACTCCTTTGAATGAATCATCCATTACTCTATCAGAAGCAGTTTCGAGTAAATCGCAATCGATAAAGAGAAGAATAAAACTGTTTACGATTTACCTTTTCGAGTTTTTCTAAAGCAACCAGCCTTTTCAACCTCGAACATAACTGCTTCTTAAAACTTAGAGGTACCTCTTGCCTTTGCTGCGAAATATGTTGAGGAAATATCATACTCATGATTTCGATAATGTAAGTTCATGACTGAGAAACCAAGTTACAATGCCAATAAAGAGAACTCGAAATCGCAAGATATCTAAGTTAACCATCATTTGTATTTCTACGAGTCTTAAAAATATCATAAAAGGCAAGGAGCTTAGCGAAAATTTCAGGCTCGAAATGCCTATTGGCAGCAAGCCCTATCAAGTACAGCACAACATTAGGCACATATAACACACCCAACCTTAAACCAACATGTATGGTTTCTCAAAATCAGTCTTATCATCAACAAAGTATAGGGATGGAAAACGAGCAGCGGGTGCAGATAGCCTTTCCCCTATCTATATGTACACCTAATATTTTTATATCCACCACCTACTTACCATCCACGACGGATAAAATTTTTAGATTCATATTCGCCCATGCAGATACATTTTCAAATCCACCCTACACCCACTATCCAACTGCATACCCACCATCCATCCTGTATCTGTCCATTTGAGATAGGAGAAACAACGATCTTCAGTTTTAAAAATGTTTATACCTAACATGGTTAAATTACAAGTCATCCTATAAAATCTTAAGAGTTACATAATAATCTATAAAATTATATTTAAATTCATAATAGTCCAAAATTTACACGGTGAGTAGTTGGTGGGTAGGTAGATGTGGGGCGAGTAAGATCTTAAACCCATCACCTACCCACTACCTTTGACGGGTATGACTTTTTATATCTACATCCGTCCACTACCCACTATACTTATACCCATCCTCGTCTTAATTAAAGCTGGTACGGTGTGAAACCCATGAAATTATTACCGGTTTGTCATTCCTAGATGTATGGTTTATTCAAATAGATTTTCAACATTTATGATGATTAAAGACAACACAAAAAGTAGTAGCACACTTTCTTCATGTACAATAAATATTCAATGAAACGACGATGAAAAGAGAAAACAGAATCCTACCTCGATGTAGCCAACAATTGCTCGGTGATCCGATCCATTCGGTTCTTTCAAAGCTGATACAGCTTCAATAATCATTTCATTGTACCGACTACAATAAAAAGTAGCAATACATCAAAATGTTTATCACAAAGAGTTTGGAGAATGGGATAACAATACATCAAAATGCTAAACCCTCTTCATTAAATCCCATTAAATTCACTAAAATTTCGCAAATCAATTTCCATATCTCAGTTCTACTGATTCCTATGCATCAACTAAATATACATCATTATGATTTGTTCCCTAACACCGTGAAAGAGAGCAAGGTTGCATACTTTGGAGTAAAGCTTTTTGAAGAATCATCAATGAGTGGTTTAGGCAATGCGGTTTGCTTAACAACGACAGAGCTCTGGGGGCCATCGGTGCTTGGCTTTGGCTTTGGCTTTGACGATCTTGATTTTTCCCGGGAACCATGGCCGCCGGGACCACCACTCAAATTCCGCCACTTGTCCTGAATTTTCAAACAGGGGGTAAAAACGGTGAAAATAAAATAAATAAATAAAATAATTCAAACGGGAAATTTGACGAGGGGAACCTTGAGATCAATGTTGGAGCGAGCAAAGAGGAAAGGGCTTAACTCAGTGTCTCTTTGAATCAATTTCCAATTCCCTTTGCCGTATTTGGCTACTCCCGCTCTCAACGCCTCTTCTTCCTCCGCCGTCCACTTCTGCTTCGGATTTCCCATCTCTCTCGCAGACAACGATGCTTTACTCTATGTTTTGCTTCCTGCAGCCGCCGCTACTGCCCCCCGCAACCGCCACTATGCTGCAGCAAAGTTTTTGCTTTTTTAACTAAAATAATTTGAATGCTCGAATCACGTGGCGGTTTACAGGAACGAAATGGTGTATGTTTGCTGTTACTTATACGACGTCGTTTTATTTCAACCATTCACACTCGTCCACCTGGGATCAAAACACTAGCCCAACGCTGTAGTAAAAGTCAAGTAACAGCACAAAAGAACACTTGGGTAAACTACAGGTTCTAGTCATTTAATTATTTGTATATTTACTTTTTGGTAACTCAACTAAGTAAAATTACAAATTGTCACTATAATAATTTTAGTTACCCTCTATTTAGTGATTGAAGGCCATGCATTAGTTTATAAAATTTATATAATAATGAACCTAATCTTTAATTGTTATATTAATTTAGTCCTAATATTTGTTCATGTATAATGAGTGAGATAGTGTTCTATTTATTTAATGTGAACATAGAGTCGTCGTTCAGTAACGATGATTAAAATAAAATTAAGTTAAAACTTCTCTTAAAAGAGAGAAGACGAATACAACTCAATCAAGAACTAATACCACATGATAACTTTGAATTAGATAAAGATGATGTCTACTCATAAATGATGTTAGGATTAGGGATGGGCATAGGTAGGGGGTGGGAAAGATTTTTGGTCCACCCGATCTGACCCGAGAATAATGACTCATCCACCCGAAATTCGACCCGACCCGCATAATATATACCCTCCAATCGACTTGAACCCGATTCAACTTTTTGAACAAAATTCGAACTCGACCCGACCCGAAATAATAAAAATATTATTTTTATTCAATAAAAACAATGATTTAATTGAAAAAAATAATATATAGAGGGATATTATTGTAATTATACATAAATATATAAGATAAAATTATATTTTTTGGGTCGGGTCGGGTATTTTTCACCCTAAACCCGAATTCAACCCAACCCGAACACCACATTTAAAAATTCGACTCTACCCGACCTGAACTTGAATTTTTTTTAAAAAAACCGACCCGACCCGATTGGATCGGGTCAGGTCAGATTCGGGTCCCATGCCCATCCCTAATTAGGATTACTATCCAATGGTCGAAGTGATTTTGCCAGTTGAATTGTTTCATCTATTATAAATTTTTTTTTATTCATATGAAATATAGGTACTTTCATGGTGTAATATGATATGATATTGATATTATGAAATCGTACAAGTTTCACTAAAGATAAAATTATACGTATAGTACTCCAACTTGTATAACACGATGTAATATGAAACTATGCCATCTAGTAGCCCTACAAATATTTTAAGCCATCGATGTCGTATTTGGACAGATCTCTTTTTGTAGTTCCTTGCTGATAATATGGATGCATGACTGCTTTTTCTTGTCGGCTATGGCCAAGGCCGATAGTATGACCTAATTCATGCAGAACCCAAGACCACGTCTACTTGATCACTTCCAGTAGGGTTTAACGTCCAGTTATAGGCATCATTGAACCGAAGCCTCCCATTTTCTGGATAAAGGGCATGAGCGTATGCAGTCCCAAAAGGATGTTGATCGTTAGGGGAAAACCCTATTTGGATATCGGCTTTGGTGGTGGTGCCTTGCGGTGGTTCATCTGCTGTGAATCTGAAGGAAGAAACGGCTGCCCATGACTCGAATGCTCGAGCAATGACGGGGCTCAGTTCGTTTAGCGTGAACCCCTCGGTTGAATTTTGGATATGGTAAGTCAGGTTGTACTTTCTCCACTTCAACCCAGGGAAATTGTAGTTAGAAACCAAGCTAAACCCAGGGAAATATTGAAACTCGACTTGAACATGAAAAGTCTCGAACTCAAAAAAAATTAAGAGTTCGATTGAAGCTCGAGACTCGAATTTGATTGAAGCTCGATTTTGAGCTCGAACTCAAATTCGAATTTGAACCTACAAAAATCCTATATTACATTTAAAAATATATTTTTAAAAATTTAGAATTATCAATAATGTATTTTTAATAGATTTTTAATAATATAATTTTAAAAAAATCTAAAATTATAATATAATATTTTTTTAATAATTTACGAGTTTTTTGAGTCGAGTATAAAATCCACAAAAGTACAGATTTCAACCTGTGAATAGTGGATGATATAATGATTCCATCGGTGGTTTTTCGCTAGCGCCTCCGCTCATCAAACCTTCGAATCAAACCCCAACTTTCACATCGCAATCAGTCGCATCGCAGTCTAAGAATCTAAAGGTGCTATGGCGGAACCAAAATCAAGTTCATCGTACTATTCCTCAGGTATGATTCTCTCTTTTCCTTCTTCAATCCCCCATTCCCCCTTTTTTGTCTGGTTTTCGAGAAATTCCGGGAAAGAAAAGGAAAGGCTGTACTGAATTCATGATAGTATTTGATATTTTGCGATCTTTAGATGTAATATATGTTGTCCTTGTGCGAGTTTGTGGGGTTCTTTAGTTTATCTCCGATCTTTGTTTCTTTACATGTTCTTCCCCTGTCGATAGCTGAATGTTTCGGATTGGATTAGTGGTTCTTTGAGTGATGAAATGAAATGCATTTCAATTCGAATTGAGTATGAGAATTCATCACTGGAGATGGAAATGGTATACCGATTTCATAATAGCATTTGGTTTTTACTGCTGAGTGCTGAGGAAACATTTGAGTAAAAGTTTGAAATTTTGCTGTCTTTGGGTGTACTTTTTTGTCCATATAATAGGCATAAGTGGAATATTTAGTTCATGTTCTCCGATTTGATATTTTAAGCCCTTAATATTGCTTGGATCAAGACTGAAATTTCAGAACTCGAAAAGTGCAGGGACTAAATTTGATCAAATTTATGGGGGTTATAATCTTTGTTTTGCATGTTCTTCACCTTCGAATGGATGAATGTGTGTGATTAGTCATTAGATTAGTGGTAGTTTGAGTGATCAAATGAAATGTATTTCAATTCGAATTGAGTACGAGTGTTCATCACAAGAAATGGAAATTATATAATATACCGAATTCATAGTAGTATTTGGTTCTCAATTCTGAGGAAACATTTGAGTAAAAGTTGGAAATTTTGCTGGTGTACTTTTTCGATCATATTATCTTATTAGTCCCTATAGTACGTGAAAGTTGTAAATTTGTTGTCGTACAGGGACTAAACTTGACCAAATTTATGGGGTTAATCTTTCTTTTCCATGCTCTTAACCTTTGAATGGATGAATGTGTGTGATTAGATTAGTGGTTCTTTGAGTGATCAAATAAATGTATTTCGATGCTGTGTAGCAGATGAGGATGTAAAAGCACCAAATATATTTGAAAGAGCAAAGGAAGAGATTGAAGCTGTGATTCATACCGCGATTCATAAGGAAACTAATGGAAAGCATAAAGATATTGATGAAAACACCCCACTGGATGATGTGAAAGCCCCCAATGTGTTTGAAAGAGTAAAGGAGGAGATTGAGGCTCTTGTTGAAACTATCCATCAAAAGAAAGAGTCCCACACTCATGATCATGAAAGGTTGGATTCTAATTTCTCATTCGGTCAAATTATGGTTTTTGATCCCCTCCGTTATGCTTGAAGTCGGGATTGAGTTCGTATAGTTTGATTTAGCATAATTTGGTCATCTACTTTTATAACGTTCTCGTTGAGTGATCTCTTGACCTTTCTGGGAAAACTTTTGGAAGTGTTGTTTGTTGATCATCCGATCGAACCCTAATCTAAGTAAAGATAGGAAGGAGTGCTTTTAAGAAACAAAATCAACACAGCATTTTAAGTAGAATAGTAACTGATATTAACTACTTGGTTTAACTAAACATTATAAAAGTAGAGGATCAATTATGTCAAGACAAATTATAAGGACTAAGTTTCAAAGTTGAACATAATAGAGGGGCCAAAACTACAATTTGACCAATTGAGTATGAGGATCAATCAGAAGGCCTTTTTGTATACTTATTTTCACATCACATTGAATTTTCAGGGACTATTCTGACAAGGAACAAACGAAACACGACCAACCAGGTTCTTTTGATACTTCCTTTTCCTATATGATTTTCTCTTAGATATCTTTCTTTTCAAGCTCTGGGTAATTTTCATGAAGTAATTTTGTTGCTTTTCCAGGAATCTTTCAAATATAAGGAAAAGTTTATAAAAATCGAACTATACTCGTATCTAATACGTACTCGTATCTGACACTTACATCTAAATCCGAGTAACATAAGTTGGAAGTGTCATGAACATTGTGTTGTGCTTATTTTGTGTTTATGTTTGCCAGAAAATGGTAATGAGAAATCATCAAACCATCACCATAAAGAAACTCATGGGAGAAACGACGGCATAGATGAAACCAGCCCACTAAATGAAGTAAAAGCCCCCAACGTGTTCGAACGAGCTAAAGAAGAAATCGAAGCTATCATCGGAACTATCCAGCCGAATATCACCGGATCGAACGATTCCGATCCCTCGTCGAAGGACGAAGGAGGGTTCAGACATTGTCTTGGAGTGGGGTTGGAGAAAGTATGCCATCCTTTTGGTAACAAGAAAGATTAAGGCAAAAAGTTTTGCATGTTCTGGTTCTTGTCTTCTGGAAATGGTGTTAAAACATTACGGAATTGTTCATTGTTGTTCCCTCTGTTGATGTTTGGTCGGAGAGTGGTGAATCTATCTTCTTTTCCCCTTCTTTTTCATGTATTTGATTCGACGCGGCAAACGGCTTGGAGAGTGTTATTATAATAATAATATTTATTATCATTCAAAAAAATATATAATTTTGATATTTTTCCCTATTTAGTTGTTTCAAGATATTCATCTAACGTTTCAAAAATGGGTAAAGGACATAAATGGTCCCTTGACAATAGGATGCTATTTTATTATGTCATTCAACTATTAAAATTTACAAAATGGTTCTCCGATTATAGAGTGTTGTTTTGTTGAGTCTCTTGACTTAAAAGTTACGAAATGGTCACTTGACTATTCACTATGTTCTAAACTCGTCATTTTCCGTTAAAAAATGGATAATATTCTAAGTTGAACGTTATCATATTGACTATAATATGATAAAATCTGATACCAGAATCTTAAACAATTATCATATCTTAGTCATCATGTTAACGTCCAACTTAAACAACTACCAATTTTTAATGGAAAATGATGACTTTGGAATATAATGAATAGTCAAGTGATCATTTTGTAACTTTTAATAGTTGAGAGACTTAACAAAATAATATTCTATAGTTGAATAGTCATTTTGTAACTTTTAATTGTCAAAAAATTTAATAAAAATATTATCATATAATCAAGTGATCATTTATGTACTTTACCCTTCAAAAATTAACTTTATTAATGATTTAAACTTTTTCTTTTACATGAGTGGATAAATGAATCTTTTTAGTGGTATTAGTGATTCAGGCATCACTAATATCAAGTTGAACTTAAACCCAATAATATTACTTAAGTAAGCCTAGGCCTAAGTCCAAACCCAAACAAAGTAAGAAACCCAACATCAAGTCTATTAGTACAAAATATTTTATGAAGTGCTTAAATTATACTTAAAATTGACCTTTGATGTCCTAAATAATTTTTTATTAAAAATAGGTGCGTAATGTTTCATTACACTTTTAGGTGCTTAAAGTTAAAAAAAACCCGTTAAGTGACATATGTTGTATTCAGATTTAAAAAAAAAATATTTTTAGGGGTAATATTTTATTTTTTTAAAAATTAAAAATATAAACATGACACATGTCATTTAGCGATTTTTTTAACGATAGGCACCTAAAAGTATAACGGAGAAAATATTAGGCACCTATTTTTAACAAAAGATTCTTTAGGCACTAAAAATCAATTTTAGACATAGTTTAAACACTTATTTTTGTATTAAGCCTTTTAATTAAATTATAATAAGAAGGGTAACATACACACATGATCCCCAACTATAGGGTGCTATTTTGTTGAGTCCTTTAACTATTAAAAGTTACAAAATGATCCCTTAATTATAAGACATTGCTTTGTTGAGTCCATTGACCATTAAAAGTTATAAAATGGTCACTCGACTATTCATATATTCTAAACTCGTTCTTTTCTGTTAAACAAATGACTGCAGTCTAAGCTGGACGTTAACCTGCTAATTGTGATATGATAAAATCTTATCCCAAAATCTCAAAAGACTATCATATCTTAATAGGTTAACGTTCAACTCAGATTATCATCAAATTTTTAACGTAAAAGGATGAATTTGGAACATAATAATAGTCGGATGATCGTTTGTAACATTTTATAGTATGAGACTTAACAAAGAAATTTCTTTAAAGGATCATTTCGTAACTTTTAATAATCAATGGCGTATTTGTATACTTTATCCTAATAAGAATTAAACCTAATATCTAAAATTATATTTTTGGTGATTTAATTTTTTTAGATTTATTATTATGTTTTTGGAAATAAACTATATACATGGCAATATAAATACAACAACAACAATAACAACAAAACCCTATTCCCAAATGTAATTGGGGTAAGGGGGAGGTAGGATAGTTGGTTGCCCCCAATGCCAGGTTGAGAGCAGCTTCCGTGGAAGACCTCCGGCAGTTATAAAATTAAAAAATAAAGATAAAATGTAGTGCATGTATAAATAAATATATAAATACATAGATTAACAATCTTCATATGCAGTCTTCATATGCGCGTCTGTAATGGGAAGTAATCCCTGCAAATGAATCCCTGCGTAAAAATCTCTGTATATAGACAGAAACGTTAGACCCGACAAAATTTAAAAAGATGAAACCATGACGAGAATGATACACAATAGTTAACGATAACAAGCAACGAGAAGGAATAAAGTCAAAATGAGTTAAAACATAAACTAAGGCAACACTACTCCGCTACACTAGTCCTAAGCCTTCATAAATTCCAATGACAGAGACGATAAAAAAAATAGAAGTCATGGAAATTACTACAAAGTCATTAAAAGAAGACATAGATGATACACCCTATGGATGTGACATGCACTACTCGACTACCCTGATCTTAAGTCTCCATACTTTCCTATCAGAGGTCATGTACTCGGTAAGGGCTAAATCCTTCAAATCAGATCTCAAGCAGTCTTCCCATTTCCGCCTTGGTCGTCCTCTCCTTCTGGCACCGTCGACTGTAATCGACTCTGCTCTCCTGACTGTATCCGACGGTTGTCGCCTAAGGACATGCCCAAACCATCGTAGTCTTCCCTCCCTCAATTTTTCGGATACAGGCGCCACCCCCAAGGACATCCTAATAGCAGAATTTGGTGTCATATCCCATAGGGTCCTACCACATGTCCATCGAAGCATTCTCATTTCTACGGCTTCCATCCTCCTTACGTGATCTTTCTTGATTGCCCAACATTCTGATCCATACAACAGCGCTGGTCTTATTACCATTCTATAAAATTTTACCTTAAGTTTTAGAGGCACCTTCTTGTCACACAAAACTCCAGTAGCAGCCCTCCACTTTAGCCATCCCGCCTTTATACGGTGTGTAACGTCATCATCCATACCCCCATCTTTATGTATCATAGACCCTAGGTACTTGAAACAATCCTTTGAGGGGAGAACGTGCCCTTCAATGCATACTTCTACATCTTCATCGTTTTGGTTCCCACTGAAGTTTGAACATAAATACTCTGTCTTTTCAATATTGATTCTTAGACCTTTTTCTTCCAAAACAGTCTTCCAGGTAGCCAGTCTACTATTCAGCTCATTTTTTGTTTCAGCAACTAGGACAATGTCGTTAGCGAAAAGCATACACCATGGAACACCGTCTGGTGTCGCACAATAGATGTCATCCATAGTCAAGGTGAAGATGTAAGGGCTAAGAGCCGACCCCTGGTGGAGTCCGATTTCCACTGGGAAAGCCTCGGTGTCGCCAACTGTAGTCCTGACGTATGTAGTAGATCTACAGTACATATCACGAATCGCTCAGATATAAACAGTTGGGATCCGTCTCATTTCCAAAGTCTTCCAGATCGTATTGCGGGGAACGCTATCATACACCTTCTCAAGGTCAATGAATGTCATGTGAAGATCTCTATTTTTCCCCTGTATTTCTCCATAAGCCGTCGAAGTAGATGAATCGCCTCCGTAGTAGACCTGCCTGGCATAAAGCCAAAATGGTTTTCTGAAACCCTAGTAACTTGTCTCAACCTAGCCTCTATTACCCTTTCCTATAGCTTCATGATATGGCTGAGTAGTTTAATACCTCTGTAGTTGCCACAACGTTGGGGATATCCTTTATTCTTATAGATTGGTATCACCGTAGACTCTCTCCACTCCTCTGACATCTTGGCAGTCTCTAAAATAATGTTAAAGATGTTGGTGAACCACTTTACTCCCTCTTCTCCTAGGACCAACCACACAGTAATAGGAATTTGATCTAGACCGACAGCTTTGTCCATCCCCATCTTTCTAAGAGCCATTTTGACTTTCTCAAACCCAATCCTACTTGTAGGGCAGTCATTGACCGTATTTTGATGGTCGGCATACCCATCAACGGTACTATCTCTACAGGGAGAGGCTCCGTCATTAAATAAGGCAAAGAAGTAACTACCCCAAACCCTCTTAATATCATGATCTTTCACTAAAAGGACACCATTGTTGTCCTTAATAAACCTAATGCTACCTAGATCCTTCTTCCTATTCTCCCTGGATTTTGCTAGCCTGAAGATGTCGTTTTGTCCTTCCTTGGTGTCTAATCTCTTGTACATTTCCTCGTATGCCTTATCATTTGCTTTAGCCACCGTTTTTTTGCTTCCCGCTTTGCCTCCTTGTATCGTTGTTTAGCTCTCGATCTTTCTTCGTCGTCATTGCAGTGTAGATACTCCTTGAAGCAAGTTTGCTTTGTCTTCACCTTAGTTTGGACTTCGTCGTTCCACCACCACGATTCTTTATGCTCATTGACCTTCTCTGTCGACAACCCAAGGGTGTTTTTACCCACCTCTCTGATGGAATTTGCCATATTTTTCCATAACAAATCTGCATTATTTGAGTTTGTAGTTCCAAAACTTGTATTAGACAAAACCTTACTCCTAAAGTCATCAGCTGTCGCTCCATGTAAGTTCTTCCAAAGGATCCTAGGTTTACCAAGTTTAGCCCTCGTATGAGTGCTCCGCTCGTGTCGTACGCAGAACACCAAAACCAACAATTTGTGTTGTGAAGCACATGCCTCTTCAGGAAACACCTTACAGTCAATGCAAGCCCATCGATCCCGATTTCGAACCAGGATGTAGTCGATTTGTGTACAATGTCCCCCGCTATGGAACGTAATCAGGTTTACATCTCTCTTGTTAAAGAAGGAGTTAGTGACCACCAAATTGTGTGCAGTAGCAAATTCAAGCAACGTACGCCCCTCCTCGTTCCTACTACCAAAACTGAAACCCCCATGAACACCGTCATACCCGTCGGTAGCGCTACCTATATGGACATTGAAATCTCGCCCTATGAAAACTCTTTGGTCCTCCGGAATGCTCCTAAGTACTTCATCTAACTGATCCCAGAAGCAACGTTTCTCCCCCTCCCATAGGCCAACGTGTGGGGCGTACACTGAAAATACATTCACCACTTCCGCTTCTATAATAACCTTAATCATCATGATCCTATCCCGGAATCTACAAACTTCAACTACATTTTCCTTGAGCTTAGATGATACCAAGATACCCACCCCATTTCTAGCGTTATCTACGCCTTAATACCACAACTTGTACCCATTACACTCTCTGGCGCGAGCCCCTTTCCACCTAGTCTCCTGAATACATGCAAAATCTATTTTCCTATTACTAAGTATGTTGGTCAGCTCCAGCAACGTAGCATTTAATGTGCCTACATTCAACGAACAGACTCTAAGTCTAGTCTCCTTGACACCACTTTGTCGAGCCCTCCCCCTATGCGTCCTATGGGATCTAAAAGAAGGACATGACCTCAAGTAATCATCTATAGCCGAAGCTATGGGGAACTATGAAAAAGGAATCCAAAGAAGACAAAAGATGCACCAATAAAACACTAGAGAATTGAGGGAACTAAGAAGCCTAGTTGGTCAATTAATTTAATTTTATTGTTATTTTTATTGCTAAAAGCCTAGTGTTAAAAGGGAAGAAAATAGATCTTGATGTATGAAAGGATAAACCCTAGACAACCATAACAGATTTCAAACCCACAATACAACAGTAAATTTAAGACATTGAAAAATCACTACCCAGATCAGAATTCAAAAACCCAAATCAAAGAGTAAACTTTGAAACACAAAGGTAGAAAGAAAAACACTGAACCCAAGAAGTGAAGGAAAACTTTTTCTTTATTTTGTAAGCTTTTTATATTCACCTGGGGAGGTAAAGCAAAAGCAAAGAGGCCAAAAGAGAGAGAGTGTGAATGAAAACTTATAAGTATGAAACAAAGAATTAACAGCAGAGAGTGAAAAGCAAAAGAGAAATAAAAGGACAGGGAGGGGTCACGGCTGCACGGGAATTAAACGGAATTTCAATTCAAATCCAAGGATCCACAGCTTTAAGATCCAAAAGTTGGAATTCAGAGATCTAAGAGAGATAGAACAGGCAGAGATTTGGATCTGAGGAAGAGAGAAAACGCAAGTCTCTGTATCTTCTAAAAATTCTAGTTGTACACACAATAAAAACATTAATCTATAATAAAGAACAAATAGGAAGATCAATTTTAAAATAAAGTCAAAAAAAGTTCTCACAAGAACTATAGAAAGCAGATCAAGCTAACTAGAAAAGTAAAAATCCAGATCCAAAGAGAAGCAGATTAAGCTAACTCTGAGTCTATAAAAACCTTTAGAATTCTAGATCTGTCAAGCTAGCTTGACAATAAGAGCAGAGTTAAAGAAGATGGCACCAATTTACGGAAGAGCAGTGCTTGTATTCAACAATCTTGTAGCTTTCCGATTGATCAACTTTCCGATCACTAAAAATGGCAATATAAATACAAATAAAGTAATATTACTTACGTAAGCCTAGGCCTAAACAAAGGAAGAAACCCAACATCAACTCCATTAGTAAAAAATGTTTTAATTAAGGTTTAATATAAAAACAAGTAATTAAATTATACTTAAGATTGACCTTTGATGTCCTAAATAATTTTTTTTATTAAAAATAGGTGTGTAATGTTTCATTACATTTTTAGGTATTTACAGTTAAAAAATCCGTTAAGTGACATATGTCACATTCAGATTTAAAAAAATATTTTTAGGAGTAATATTTTATTTTTTAAAAAATAAAAAATATAAACATGCCACGTGTCATTTAGCGATTTTTTAACGATAGATACCTAAAAGTGCAACGGAGAAAACATTAGGCACCTATTTTTAACAAAAGATCATTAGGCACTAAAAGTCAATTTTAGACATAGTTTAGACACTTATTTTTGTATTAAGCCTTTTAATTAAATGATAATAAGAAGGGTAGCGTACACACATGATCCCCAACTATAGAGTATTGCTTTGTTGAGTCTTTTAACTATTAAAAGTTACAAAAGGGTCCCTTAATTATAAGACATTGCTTTGTTGAGTCCATTGACTATTAAAAGTTGTAAAATGGTCACTCGACTATTCATATATTCTAAACTCGTCATTTTCTGTTAAAAAAAATGATTGCAGTCTAAGCTGGACGTGAACCTGCTAATTGTGATATGATAAAATCTGATCCCAAAATCATATCTTAATAGGTTGACGTTCAACTCAGATTGTCATCAAATTTTTAACGTAAAAGGATGAATTTGGAATATATGAATAGTCAGATGATCATTTGTAATTTTTTATAGTATGAGACACAACAAAGAAATGTCTTTAGTCAAAGGATCATTTAGTAACTTTTAATAGTTAGGGGCCCATTTGTATACTTCATCCTAATAAGAATTAAATCTAATATCTAAAATTATATTTTTGGTGATTTCATTTTTTTACATTTATTATTATTTTTTGGAAATAAACTATATACATGGCAATATAAATACAAATAAAGTAATTTATATATTTACCCATATAAATATGGCAATCTACTAAAGATTACTTAATATATAATATACATGACAACAAAAAATATAAATACAAATAAATTAATATATACACTAATAAATCACCAAATACATCTGTATATTAATTATCATACATATATGGTAATATAAATTAAAATAAAGCAATATATACATGCAACTAAATCTACCAAATTTTGTTTTGTTTTATATGTATGAGAAAATAATTTGAATTTGATTCGATCAAAATCGATCGACAATTTATCGATTGATTTCGTTAATTTTCCTCCAAAATCGATTCAATTTTCGATTTTCAAAAACTAAAGTTAATATGATATGTTTTAATTTTTGTAAATAAATATTATTTTGTTTTATTTTTAAAATTTTTTGTCATTGTGACACTATAATAATAATAATAAGAAGAAGAATTTGATTAATTTAGTGTCCATTTCATAATAATCAGATAAAATTTAATGACGATTTCATAATAATGTAATAAAATTTAGTGGTTAGTTTACAACGTTTTAAAAATATAGTGACTAAAATAATGATTTAATCATACTTTACCCTCTATATAACGGCTCCTTAAAGCTTGAACTCCTCTATTATCCTTTCGCTCCAATTTCTAAAAAGAACAAAAAAAATCACAGAATGAGCAACGCAGGGATTAACATCAACATCTCCGATCTCGGCGATGGTGAAATTACATCTCTCCTCTTAAACCCTAATCCCCTTTCGTTTCAATCTATAATGCAATTTTGTTTTTGTTCCCTCTTAATTTGGTTTCAGGTCTTAACGAGGAAGCTCGAGCCGGTGGCATCGACGATCTAACGGTCAGTGACTACTCTTCTTTCGCTCTTTTTGGTTTCTTTGTTTTACCGTGTTTTGTTCATTTATTTATCGTATATTTTTCTTGCAGGATGAAATTCAGAGTCTTGCTATGGATTACACTGATGAGTTGGAGACCTTTTCTCCGAATGTCAGGAAGCGTGTGGAGGTTCTCAAAGAGATCCAGGTACGTAATTTTTACTAAATTGCTTGTGGTTTATTTATTTTTTCGTTACTTTAATCGAATTCAGAGTCCGATTTCATAGCTAAGAAACTCGATAGTCTCCTCGGATGTTTAAGTTCACTCAATTTTGATTCAGTTTACTTTGATCGAGTAGAAAGTTGCTGTGGAGTAGCGTAGATTGTTGTACACTAACTTTAGTTTTAGGATTAAGGGTGTATGAAGCCCTTGAATTTTTGGGGAAAAAAGAATAATTAAGTTTTTGAACTTTTATTTAAATCTTATCGATCTGTTAAAATCGAGAAACTAAATTGATCAAGTCTTCGAAATGAGAAATTAAATTAATTAAATTATTTTATAAAATTTGACTTTTAAGTCTTAATATATTTTTTCAAATATTACTGTCACATTACATGACGTGGTTCTACTACATGAAATTTGCAGAATTAAAAAAATCTTAAAAAAGCCATTGAAATTCAAAATAATTTACAAAAGTTCTATAAAAAGGTCACACGGTCTTGAATTTTTTTTCAGAAGTTCGAGGAACTTTGACACCCTTAAGCCTTGTTTTTATTTGAGCCACAATGTGGTTGGTAAAGAGAGTGCATTTTTGACAAAGGCCTCTGCATCTGTGGAGCAAACTGAGTTGAGATAATTGCATTCATAATAAAATTTTGTAATACTCGATTTAGTCTAATGGGTAAATAAATCGAATTATGGTAGCTAAACCAAAATAACAGAGTGCATTTTTGACAAGGGGTTCTTCGATCTCTTCAACAGGTCCAACATGATGAATTGGAGGCTAAATTTTTCGAGGAAATGGCAGCACTTGAAGCTAAATATCAGGAACTATATAAACCCTTCTATGCCAAGGTTTGCCTTTAGAATTTTGTTCCTTTTTTTCTTCTTTGATTCACTTACCGTTGCATTTCATTAGGTTAATTAATCATCAATGAACCCGCAGCGATATGGTATTGTGAATGGCGTTGGTGAAGCTGACAGAACTACAAACGATGTAGACATGGACCAAAAAGAGGATAATGCAATTATGTATTATGTAGAGAAAGGGGTGCCTTATTTTTGGCTTATTGCCATGAAAAACAGTGAAGAGCTTTCAGAGAAGGTCAGTTTATCTATTTATAATTGTTCTTTGGCTGCTTTTTTCTTGTTGGAAATAGTGATGCTCAATTTTACCCCTTTGGAATCAGATCACTGAGCATGATGCTGGAGTTCTCAAGTATCTTGAGGATATTAAGTGGCATAGGATCCATGAACCAAAAGGATTCAAGCTTGAGTTTTACTTTCACACCAATCCATATTTCAAGAATACTTTGTTGACAAAGACTTTTCATGTGATCGAAGAAGGTGATCCTGTTCTTGATAAAGCTATAGGGTAATTCACCTTTAACTTTTTTAAAATGTCTTACTGAATCATTAGATTATCAGATTACAAGGCATCTTACATTTTAATTGAAATCATTTTCCTCGTAATTTATAGGACGGAAATTGAATGGTATCCAGGAAAATGTTTGATCCTTGAAAAGAAGCCTGAGAATGGATCAATGGATGCCAATCCAACTTCTAAAACAGAAGATTCTCAAAGTTTCTTCAAGTTCTTTTACCCTCCTGAAGTTCCTGATGATGTTGATGACATTGATAAAGATACTGTATGGGAAAACTTTAAATAGCTGTATAAATTTTGATGACTGTTAATGGGTAAACTATGCATTTAGTACCTAAACTATCGATTTTGATCCGTTTTAGTACCTAAACTTTCAATTTTTTTAAAACTTAACATTAAATATTGAACGGCGGTACTAAAATGAAACAAAAATTAAATTTATGCATGGTTTTGAAAAAAAATTAAAAGTTTAGTTACTAAAACGGATCAAAACTGATAGTTTAGATACTAAATATATAATTTACACTTGATTAATTTACTTATGTTTTTTTTCAAATCGTTCTTTCTTTCTTGCACAGGCTGAAGAGCTTCACAATTTAATGGAACAGGACTATGACATGGGGTGTGTTCTCTTCTCAAGCTTTCTAATGAGCTATATGTTTATCAAACTGATAATTTGTATCTTATTTTATCTTTTTATTTGTGCAGAGTAATAATTCGAGACAAGATTATTCCGCGTGCAGTGTCATGGTTTACAGGAGAAGCTGTTTATGGAGAATATTTTTATATAGATGATGATGATGATGATTGCAGTGATTATGATGACGACGATGACTCTTCTTCCGAGGAAGAGGATGAAGAAGCACGTAGGTGCATAAAGAAGGTATATGATACTTGATTCGTCTTATTATCCTTCGGAAAATTTAAAGTACATGGATCCCATACTATTAGGGTAGGAATGAATAAAATCTGACTCGAAGAAAAATATTATTTTTAGGGTAAAGTATACAAATGATCATTTGATTATAGGTACTATTTTATTAAGTCTCTCAATTATTAAAAATTACAAAATGGTCTTCTAACTGTAGAGTGTTGCTTTGTTGAGTCCTCGACTATTAAAAGTTACAAAATGGTCACTCGACTATTCATTATGTTCCAAACTTATCCTTTTTCGTTAAAAAAATTGACGATATTATGAGCTAAACGTTAACCTGCTGAATGTGATATGATAAAATCTGATCCCAAAATCTCAAATGACTATCATTCGACAACCCCCAATTTTTTAACGAAAAATGATGAGATTGGAAAGATAATGAATAGTCGGATGACCATTTTGTTACTTTTAATAGTCGAGGGACTTAACAAAGCAACATTCCATAGTTAGAGGATCATTTTATAATATTTAATAGTTGATAAGCTTAATAAAGTAGTACCCTATAGTCAAAGGATCATTTGCGTACTTTACCTTATTTTTTAATTATAAATTAGTTGGAATCGTATTATTTAAATCAATTTCGATTTCGATTCTCGAGTTCAAGTTGAGTTTAGGTTTACTAATTTGAAAATTAAATTTAACGGTTTTACAATTTAGTCATTAATTTCTTTATTTCTTTAATTTCTTGTTCATTTTAAGTCCATTTTAGATCAAATTCGAATCATGCACACTCCTAGAATACCCATATAGCTTCAATTAATCTTTTTTTAAAATTAATTCCTTATTCTTTTTTAAATTAGTCCCTCAATTTTACATGATTTACTGATTTCTTCAATTACTCATTTGTTTTTTATTGTGATCAAATTTAAACTACATGCTCTACTAACACTATATAATCCCAACGTAACTTCAATTTTATTTTTTTCCCATCAATTCCTTCGAACTCATTTATACTGCATCAATAATTTGTCTTAAAAAAGTATTATTTAAAATGATCAAATTTACAAATCTTACTACATATGTAACGAAATTATATGAATATATATATATATATGATTAGAAAAAGTTGTTTACATCGAAACTAATATATTATTTAATATTAAAAAAAATTATAATTAAATTTAGGGTAAATTATGCGTTTAATACATAAACTATAAGTTTTGGTCTGTTTTTGTACCTAAACTTCAATTTTTTCAAAACCATACATAAAGTTTAGTTTTTTTTTTAATTTTAGTACCCATGTTCAAAATTCAACGTTAAATTTTGAATTTTTTTTAAAAGTTTAGGTAACAAATACGTTAAGTTTTTAACGATGGGTATTAAAATGAAACAAAATTAAACGTTAGTTATGATTTTGGAAAAATTAAAAGTTTAAGTACTAAAACATATTATCCCCTCTTATCGAAATTTACGCCGGATTATTGTATCGTGTTTTGTAGAAGAAGAGGAAGATCATGAGGGGATGGGCAGTAAGGTGGGCCGCCTGAATGCAAGCAAGAATAGATTGCAGTTGCTGCTTTGAAGATGCGTGCCCGTGTTTCAGCTTGCACAATCTACAGGTTTTTTTCTTTTACAAACTTTCATGTGGAACCATGAACATGATTGGTTTTGAGAACCCTTTACTGGTTCGACGATATAAGTTTTCATGCAAGCAGCAATAAATTTTCGTGTTTGACATTTATTTATGATATCATCGAATGAAATTTCAAGATTATTAATTTAATTACAACTGCTAATGAAATTTCAACATGCTAATCAAGCAAATTATGTCCGATTAAAACTATAACCATCTGATTTCTTTATTTCATTTATGAGTTAATTGCATCATATGACCCCAATCTATGACCTTACTTCAAATTAGTCCCTAAACTTCTAAACATTTCAATTTCATCTCAAGATATGAATATTATTATGAATTCGTACTCAAACTTTTGAACATTTCATTTTCATCCCCGAGCTATGATCTTCATCCTAAATTGGTCCCAAACTTTTTGAATGTTTCGTTTTTATCCTAAATTATTTGTATATACTAACACATCTCTAGTTAATAAGATCATTAGGCAAGTTATATTATTATATGTTTAAAAAAAATAAAATTTAGGTTAAACTATGGTTCAAATGGATTACATATTTGGATGAATTTAGGGATGGAATTGAAAGATCTAAAAATTTAGGGATCAATTTATAATGTGATACATAGTTTGGGGATGAATTTGAATGTTAAAAAGCTTAAGGACTAAATTAGAATGAGTCACAATTTAAGGATGAAATTAAAATATTTAAAAGTTTAAGGATTAATTTAAAATGAGAGTCATAGTTTAGAGATGAATGATGCAATTTCCTCTCCATTTACTTTTTAAAAAGGGGAAGGCAAGCGATGATATAAAAATTTGCATTCGATGAGTTTAAAACGCTGACATATAATTTTATTAAAATTACCTTTTTAATTAGTGGTAAGTGTTCGTTCGAGTCGAATCGAAATGAGTTAAAAAATTTCGAGTTGATGAGTCATATTTTACAACTTGAAGTGACTTTTTTTATTGAGTTTATAAAATTTGATTTCAGCCGAATTTTTTAGTTTCTGTTTAAATTTAATTACAAATATTTATAATAGTATGATATTATTTTATTCCAGTTTAATTGATTTTTTATAACCATACAATACACATATATGTATTCATATTTTTTTCATATGTAATATACATATATCATACAAATTTGAGGGACTAAACACAAACTTTAAACCCAATCCACTAATTATTAAAATTTCGAGTTATTTGAGTTATTATTTGAGTTATTCGAGTTGTATTTTGTAACTCGATTTGAACTTGAATTTTTTTCCGAGTCGAATTTGTGAAATTACATCTCGAAGTCAATTCGAGTCGAGTCGAAAAAAATCAATTTTTCGAGTTGAGTCGAGTTTTGCTCACCATACACATAAAAAGTCATGCATCAAGCTAGGATTTTTAAACAATATTAGATCTAGAAATATTTTTTTAGAGTAGATACATATATATTAATAACATAAAATTCTTATATGAGATGGAAAAAAGATATTCAAGACGAATATCATCACAAAATAAATAATAATCCAAAAAAAATCAAATTTTAAGATAAATATTTATCCACTCTTTCGATTTAGTGGACCCGTCACAATTTTTAAGGCAAAAAATTTCAATATAACTACGAGCTATGAGTATGACACAATGGTTGTTTATTTCATGTCTTTTTATGGATAATAAATATTAAAATATTAAAAAAGAAAACAGCAAAAATGCTGTTGATGTTTCCTGGTTTGGCAATAAAAGTCACCAGCAATTCTAAGACACTATGATAAGCCAATGTTCGAAAGAAATTATATATAAAAAGGAAACAATATTTTATGCGATTCTTGCTGCTAACATCATAATTCATGGATGATAAATTAATACTATAAATAAATATTATTTTTAAAATCAAGTAAAGGGAATATGAAACCCTAAAAGCTTTACAGCTCTCCTCTTCTAATTTAGCTGCTACCTTGATAAAGTGACTAGTGCATTCATTATTGGAGGCAATGCTGCCTACCACACCCATCATGCTCTTTTGTTTTCTATATATATATATATATATATATAGAAAAAGAACATGGATGATATATAATAAGATAACTTAATTAAAGATAAACTACGTCAAACATCAATAAATTACGTTCAAATAAATTGTATTAATGGTCTTATTATGTAAATTTAAAAGAATTTTACACTGTGTAAGTAATTCCTAACTATATATAGGGATGAAGTTCCCTTAGGATTCAAGAAGGGCCCACCCTTGTTAAAATTTATATATTCAATATAATTTTGGTTCATGTAAAATAAATATTTAAATTTAAAAAATATAAAAACTATTAAATATTTAATCAAGTAGGGGTCGAGTTAAAGAATGATAAGTTTGTGTTCTCAAATTTTTGGTCTAATTACAATTTAAGTCATTGTAAGTTTAAATATTAGACAAATTAGAAGTTTTGAGTGTTTTTTTTAATTTAGGGTGAATACAAGGTAATATATGTACAAAGACTTTCAACTATTTGACAATGAACGCTCATACCCTTACATACGTGCTTGAACTCGGGTTCTCATGGATAACAACAATCCCTTAATCATTAAGGTCGCTTGGTTCAGGCTGAATTCCGAGTTTAAAAACTAATAAGTCTTTAGATTTTTTTAAATAATCTAATATTTCGGCCTTGCCAATATTTAAGTTTGGTCAATAGTATTATTGTTACAATAATAGTGAGTAATCGATCATAAAATAAAAACAAAAAACAAACACATATTTTACGTGAAAAATTCTTTTGCCGATAAAAGGACGAGAAGTTTCACTATATCGACTGCAAAATACAAGAGAGATCGCATGTGTGTACAATAAATCTTGAACGCGTCACAATGCATACGGCAAACACTTCTGAGAGTCTATGCATCCATCACGTATCCTCATTTTCTCTCCTAATTCATTTCTTCACTAAATGAGTCGCACTGCAAACGATTTTAGTGGGACTAAAATGAATTCTCTGTCAATTATTATGATCAAATATTAAAGGAACATGAAGATGAGGTCTACTTATTTCGGATTCTCTTATTAATTAATAAGTAAATGAATCGAGTCTTTTAGGTATTCTTTTTTTTGCCCTCCGGTTCTAAGGTTTTGCCATGACTAATCTGATGACCCAGGTCGCACACCTGGCTTTGGTGAGTAAGTCTCCCAACGGAGATACTCTACATACACAAAGACTCGAACCTAAGACCTTATTAAGCGATATCAAGTTGCTTAACACTTAAAACAATCATGTTAATGGGTATTCCTTTTAAAAACACTAATATAGCATTCTCTTTATATTTATTACTCTTATAAAATAAAATGTAAGTTAGTTGTACTAACAGTGTTAGGTATAATAGTAAGTTATAGGGAAAATTACGTAGTTAGTATCTAAACTATTAGTTTTGATCCGTTCAGTACCTAAACTTTTAATTTTTCAAAAAACATACCTAATGTTTAGTTTTTATTTTATCATTTTTTGTCCGTTTTAGTTCCTAATCTATCTGTTTTGGCCCAAAAAATAACATTAAATTTTGAACTGGGTACTGAAATGAAACAAAAACTAAATTTAGGTATGATTTTGAAAAAAAAATAAAAGTTTAAGTACTAAAATAGATAAAAACTGATAGTTTAGATGTAAATTTGTATTTTACCCTAACTCATATTACGCTTTTAAGGAAAAATTCAAGCTAGATTCTTAGAGACGATAATGTCGAAATAACAACTACGAATTTTAAATATAAACCGTAAAATAAATCTGAGAAACATACACCAATACTACATTTTAACCCCTAAAAAACACCCAAAAAAAAACCATGACTTAATTGAAAATTCTCTGTCCTGGCGACAATAACATTTTTGGATCAAACTGGTGTTTTGTCTGCTGAAAAGTTTCCCATTTTGAGCCAAAATGATGAATCCATTCATCCTTGGAAGTAAAATGGGGAAGATACTGCTTAACCCCAATTCCATTTTCATCGCAAAACTTCAGTATTTCCTTATTTTGATCGTCGAAAGCTTCCCAATCATGGAATCCACTGGAAATCAAAAACCCTACTGCGTAGAAAACTTCTTCGTCTGGTATCACAGCTGACATCCTATCATCCCATCTGCCAAATATCAAATCAATATCATGATGTAAGCTGTTTGGTTCTCGAGAAAATTATTGTTCATGGTAAAGTACATAGCATCACATTAGACTAGAGGGCTGGGTCGGTTTTGAGTATAGTCAATTTGGGGTTTTAAATCTTTACTGTTATTTTGATTTAGTTTTGGGTTCGGGGTTTATCACGTCTAGATCATTTATGTTTAAGTTGTTTTGAGTTTGAGTTATTTGGATTTTAGGGTTTGAAACTTTTTGAGTTTCGATCACTTTGATTCGAGTTATTTTCTTTTAAATCATTCAAATTTAGATCATTTCGGTATTGAATTATTTCATTCTAGATCATTTAGGGTTTGACTCAATTCGAGGTTGTATCGTATTGAGTTTGAGTTGTTTTGAGTTCGGATCATTCAAGTTCCATACTAGGTTTTTTTGAGACATCATGACAAGTTTGGATCTTTTTGTGTTTTGTTCATTTTAGTTTGAATTTCTTGTTCGAATCTTTCGGGTTGAACTCATTTTGGGGTTCGGATCATTCAAGTTCCATACTAGGTTTAGGACAAATTGAGCTCAACCTATTAGCCTTTTACGGTCAATGAGTTGGATCAGGTCGAATTTTGAGTTCGGGTCAAAGGAAAAGGGTGCATATAATATCTTTTGTTAATTGATTCATGTACTTTTAAATTTTGATCCTCATTTTAAAATGGTCCTTAAACTTTTGAACATTTCAATTTAGAAGAAACGTTCAGAAGTTTGTATGAGATTGAAACATCCAAAACTTTGGGGACCGATGTAGAATGATGGTAAACAAGAGAGCAACTTACTTGTGTCTGTTCATGGGGTAAACAAGGACAGGTCCTTTGGTGATGTTTCGTTTAAGGACAATGCCCTTAAAAACTCCATCATTAAAACCACTTATCTGAGATTTTGGTACGAAAAGATTCAGCCATGGATGAGGAACATCCCATAATCCCTTTGATCTAAACTTCACCTCCCCACTTTGAACTCTATTCAAGAACTCTGCATACACCACATCCTTTTCCAACATAAATCCAGACATGTAACTCAAACCTTCCAAAACCTGTCGCAAATCCTATGTTTACACAAAAGAAACATCATCATTACCCTATTATTCGACATAAATAAGGGCCTAAATACTCAAATAAGAGCCTAACCTTTCAAAAATATTTAAATAAGGGCCTAACATTATCATTTGAGCATATTTGAAAATATCACTCTTATTTGAGGAGATTCGAATATATTACTCCTTTCGATCCATTAATTATGTCTTATGTTGGCAAAACACATAGTTTTAGGAGATAAATTTGACCTTACGTAAAATAAGAAAAATGACAAAATTATCCCTCAAAAGGTGATTGATAGATCTGACATATTTATTTTGATAAATGTAAAAGAATAAGGGCAAAAAAGAAATTAAATATTATTATTTGTTGACTTTTCTAATAAGACATTTTGAATGAGACAATTTTAAAACTCGGAAGAGTGTGTCTTTATTTGACCGTTTTAATACGTCAGTCCCTTATTCGAGCATTTAGCCTCTTCAATTTTAGCACAGTAAAGGGACCAAAATCAGAATTTGACCCAAACACACATATTCATCATATGATAAATGTGATGATTGAACAAATTACCTTGTCCACCGTGTCTTCATTTTGATCATCATAATGTTTGACAACTTCAAGACAGTAAATGATACCATGATTGGTGATAAGAGAGGCTATCCTTTTGTGATCTTTGGGTGGAAAAAAAGATGATCTCCAGCTATCCGGTGAGCCTTGATCCATCATAATTGAACCCTCTACATAATCCAATGCACTGCTGTCTCTTCTTCCATTGGTGGAGATTAGAAGCTCTTGGTCTCTAGTGAAAGCAGTGAAATCATTGTACAACATTCGTACCCACTTGACCTGTTAAAACCCAGAGTAAATTCATTGAGATTCGTAGAAGGAAATGCGAATTCGGGGGACTAAAAAGTTAATTTACCCTTTTCGGTGCTGGGTCGAGTGGGATTCTAGCTCGGGTTATTATTCCGAACTGGCCTAAACCTCCGAGAACAGCGTAGAATAGCTCCGAGTTGTTCTTGGGAGAGCATGTTATAATGTCGCCTTTTCCTGTGTTTAAGAATCACAAGTATAAGCAAAACCCTCTAAGTAACTGCATGCATGCATGCATGCAAGCAAGCTAACAAGCATATTTTGCTATTTAGAACATGTATAATTTTAGTATCATTATAAAGGGGTATTAGTATGACGGATATTTAACCTGAATTTTACGGGTTCCGACTTAATCTAACCTAATAGGATTGATTATTTTTATTAAAAAAATAGGTTCAAGTTGGATCGAGGTTTTTTGAAGAATATTGGATAAAATTAGATTCAAGTTTATAAAATTAGGATGAAAAATACTTGACTTAACCTGACCAGTTTATATATTTAAGAGTAATTTATATAATGCATATCTCTTTATATATATATATACTTAATAAAGACGATAATTATATATATATATGGCGTGGGACTGGATAAGATGGAGATTTTTACTCTAAAATTCATATCGAATTTCGAGTCAGATGGAACTTTCCTAAATTCAGGTCGGATTGAAGGACGGGTGGATCAGAAGAAAAGAAAATAACTTTACCTGTTATAACATCCATGTCGTAAACGTTACTAATCTGAGGACCGTATCGAAAGCTTTGGCCACTAATTCCAGCGTTGGAGAGCGTTCCACCTACGGTAAGGTGCAAATAATCGGTCCACGAAACGGGTGCAACGCCGTGTTTCAATGTCTCATTCAGCACGTCGAACCAGAGCTGTTCACCGCCTACATCGGCGTAAAGCCGATCACTCGAGACTCGGATTCCGGTCCCGTTCCGGTGCTTTTTCATCGACGTCATGTCGACGACGACCCCGTTTTCCGCCATCGCTTGGCCCCTGACGGAATGGCCATGCCCTCGGGCCGCCAAGGTGAACGGGACCGAGCTGTCGTAGCTAAATTTCACGAGAGTGGCAATGTCGTCGACCGACGAAGGGAAAAGAACCGCTCTCGGAACCGATCTCACGATGTGGCCGAAGTCTTGAGAGGCTGATTCGACGGCCGAAGGGTCGACGGAGAGTTTGTCTGCAACATCAAGGGGTGGGAGCTTAGGCAAAATGTTCATGATATTCCAGTGCTTTGATATCCCTACGATGGACATCAAACGGCTTATAATGAATATAGCTGTGAAATATGATGGAAGGGGGAAACTCACAGCCATTTTTGGTGAATAAAAAAGCTTTCTTTGCTTTGAGAATTTCAGTCGTTAATTTCAGTGTATATATATAGATATATGGTGTAGGAAATTTTGCATGAAAAGGATGAGGTTAGTGGAAGAAAGTCAGAAACGACGTCGTTACAGCGGCATTAAAGTGTATTTTTTTTCTTTAAAAAATATATGATTTCAATATTCTTTTGCTCCATGTACCTAAAAAGAGTTAAATTATATTAAAAGTATACAAATCATGACCTTTATTTTAAATTGATATTTAAAATTTTAAACATTTAAATTTCATTATTAAAAATCTTATTCTAAATTATTTCCTAAACTTTAGTATATTCCGGTTTCATCCACAAACTTTTGAACATTTCAATTTTAGGGGATGTTATTAGAAAGTTCAAAAGTTTGGGGACCCATTTATAATGAGAGACATAGTTTGGGGATGAATTTCACAAGTTTGAGATCAACTTAGAATGAGAATTAGGGATTAAGGATGAAATTATAATGTTTCAATATTTGGGGATCAATTTAAAATGGTCATTGTTTAGGGATGCATGGTGCAATTAACTCTTTTTATACAATTTAAAAGATTTAATCTAACCATGGACAATGGTGTATCTTGGTACTAAGTTTTGAAGGGGTCTAATTAAAATTTGTTAAAGAATTAAAGAGATTTAATGAAAATTTCCAAAATTCTTTTAGAGATCTAATGAAAATTTTTAAAAATTTAAAGAGAACCAATGGGAATATTTTTTTTAAAAAAAATGTGTGGACCAAATTAAAACATTTAAAAACTTAAATTCCTAATAAAAAGATCTAAAAAATTTAAAGGAGTCAAATTAAAACTTACAAAAGTTTCCAAAGGACTTAAAAATATTTCTTCAAATCTTGGGTGTCCCCATAGGCTCCCATCATCATCCGATCATCGTGGATAGTACTAATAATTTCCATCAAAATTTGCAGTCATACACATGTAATTATACCAACTTCAAAAGACAAAATATGGAGATTAAATCTTAAAGTTTAGCAAAGTAAAGGGACTAAAAGACATATTTTAACATTTTATTTTCAATGATAAAATCATCAATGATTCTCCCAGCCATAAACCATAGCAGCCACCCACAGGTTTTCCATTCTTGTGGGCATGTTTCTTTACTAAACCAAGTCAATTTCAACCGTCCGATCATGATCATGTGCTCAATATTAGTCCAGTATGGGTCAAATTTTAGGGTCGTGTACCATTTTTTCCGTTTCCAAATCGGTTTCTTTTTTTTTTTTTGAGTATTATTCAAATTTAGGTAACCATCATAAAGATTTTTCTTTTCCTCTTTCAGATTTTTTTCTCTTCCGAGATAAATTTTACAAATAGAGTAATTTTCGGGTTCGGATCGACGTCAAAAGTTTTGGTGCGTGGAGACATCAGCTGGATTTTTCTTCTTTACAGAAGATTTGGTGATTTGGTCTGTATGTATCTTAGGTTACATAACATCATTTGTGTTGAATGATAGAGTCCGTTAACTCGTGAAGCTATCATGACTTTGAGTTGTGAAAATGACAAAGGAAGATTCGGTATGTATCTTCAAGATGAGTTTCGATATTTAGATTAGTGGAAATTAAAGAATAAATCACTTATAATATAAATTATTCATGTTCATGAAAAATAAAAATAATTTATATATATATATATATAAGATGTGTTTCAATATTTAAGTAGATGAAAAATAAAAGGAGTCGTGTGACATCTATAGGTTCATATAAGGACTCTATATATGTCATGTTAGAGGAGATATGGGTGGATACAAAAGCTATCATATAAAAACCCGTCGTCACGAACTAAACTATTTCGGTTTAAAGTATGATTGTTATCCTTTGGGTTTCGGGTTTGAGTACTAGTGACTATGGATATTTGAGCGTTCATTGTCAAATGATTGAGTCTCTAGAACATATATTACACTTGTAATTATCCTAGATTAATAAAAAGAAAATCCCACTATTGGTCCTGATTAGGGTGCAAGAGTAGAGCTTTCGAGGTTAATTAACACCATATGCATTAAGCCCCGTAGGGGGGCGATTGTATATCGTTATTTTGGAAAAGTGTAAACTAAATTAAAATAAAAATTTTGCATACCCATTATTTATATAAAAAAGAACATTAAAATTTTAGATCACATTCTTAAATTTTTAGATCCGCGACTGCGGCATATCTAATTCGTACAAGACTATTATTTCGGTTAACTTTTGATTGAAGGTGGGAATTCACAAGAAGACTTCTTGTAATATTGTATTTCTTTTTCATCAAGTAATTAATTTTATACATAGATAATATAAATAAGAAATATTATAAATTTTAGAATTCGTGTGAGATCTTGTAGACCCAAACTTCTAGTAATTTTAATATTATAATGAATTTATCTTTGATTTTTCCTTTTTAGGATTTTCTACGTTAATCTACACCTCTCATTTTTATTGTGGGACACAACTTGCATACCTAGTAGGGATGGGTTGGTCTTCGGTCAATTTATCTAATCTAAAAATATAAATCTTCCACCCGAAATCGATCTAATCTGAGTTTAGGGGTGACTTTACCATATCCGAATCTGACTCGATTTTTTGATATAAAATCCGACCCGACTCGAAATAAATATACTTATAAAATACTATTTTTATTCAATAAAAATAAAGATATAATTTGAAAAAAAAAATATATAGAGTGTTTTCATTATAATTATCATAAATATATAGGTAAGTTTATATTATTTTTCAGACAGATCGGATATTTTTCACCCTAAACCGTAATATGATCAGCCCGAACCTAATTTTTTTTAAAAAAAATCGATTTGATTGAGTCATAACATGTTAGATTCGGTCCCGTGTACATTTCTAATATCACTTTCTTGGAAGTCAAGTAATGGACTAACAGAAACATTAATGTCATTCAAAAGACAAATCTTTGACCCCCAAGATCTTACAGGTATGAACCAAGACCTTTCAACATTACATATCTTGATGAAAGACAACCAAAATGTACATAAAAGACCATTAATGTCCAAATCCAAGCTGTCCTTTAAGATACAGAGATCTCAAGAAACTATCTTGAGAACGACTATAGATATATAGGCACGCGTGGCATCTCCCACATTAATGTGGTAAATTTTTATACCTAACACAAGACAATGGAAGAAAAGGAAGACATAATTTCAAAATTAGCTCTCCCAACATTTATAAAAACGACCATTTTGGCCTCTATTCTATCTTTTGAAATACTTTGGCCTCAACGTTTTATGTTTAGTCAAAAAGGCTCATACTATTTGACAGAATAATCACTTTGTCTCTTATTCTTTTTTCGGAGGTATTTTAGCCCTCACCGTTTCATTTTAGGTTAAAAAAGACTCATATTTTGGAGCGTTAATAGTGTGTTAGCTAATAATTTTCATCTTTAAAGGGAGGTTTTTGTCACAAAGTGAATTGTTGGGGGGCCAAAATGCTTCAAAAAAATAGAATAGGAGATAAAATAATTATTTTGACAACGTTAGGAGCTATTTTTGATATTATGCTAAAAAAATAGTGGGGCGAAATTTATTTTTACAAATAGTATGCATGCCTTTCAATTGGACAGGAATTCAGGTTTAATCTATCGGGTTTAAATAATATAAGATTTAAAATTTTGGGTAAATTATATGTTTAGTATATAAACTATCAGTTTTAATCTGTTTTAGTATCTAAACTTCTATTTTTTTAAAACCTACCTAAAGTTTAGTTTTATTTCATTTAGTATCCGCCATTAAAAGCTTTAGTTTTTGTTTCATTTTAGTACACATTCAAAAGTTAGCGTTAAGTTTTGAAAAAATTGAAAGTTTAGGTCCTAAAACATACCAAAATTAATAGTTTAGATACTAAATACGTTAAATTTTTAACTGCATAGTAAAATGAAATGAAAACTAAACATTAAATATAGTTTTCAAAAAAATTGAAAGTTTAGGTACTAAATGCATAGTTTACCCTAAAAATTTTGAATCATGTTATCAGGGATTTAAATTGCGGTTGCCTATTGTGGTCATTGCTGATATCGCGTTCGTGAATTTTTTCTAAATGAGTTGTTTTTTTTTAAAAACTGATTTTTTTTAAATGAAATGGTGGAAAAATAACGGAAAAGCAGTCCGCTATTGCCACGATTAGCTGTTATCCCCTAAATTGCGGCCGTGATATACTACTATTGGTGTGATTCCGCTTTCACACCGCTGTTTTCTGCAATAGCGTATCGGACGCCGCCGCGACCGCGATACCGCTATCTGACCGCTATTTGAAACCTTGCATGTGATTATAAGTTTGGATTATTTCAAGTTTTGATCCTTTAGAGTTTATTTCTGGTTTTAGATTTAGACCATTCAGAATTAGATTGAACTTAGATTCGAGTTGGTTGTGTCTATTTTTAAGGATTGCAAAAAATATAATGGCTGCAACATGAAATTATAAATTATTTTATGAGTTTTTTTTAGCATCTTTCATATCTGTTTTACAATTTATATAAGATATTTGCATAAGAATTTTGGGTAAAGTACATAGATGGTCCCCCGACTATAGGGCACTGCTTTTTAAGTCTCTCGACTATTGAAAGTTACAAAATAGTCCTCTGACTATAGAGTGTTATTTGTTAAATCCCTCGACTATTAAAAGTTACAAAACTGTCACCCGACTTTTCATTATGTTCCAAACTTGTCCTTTTTGGTTAAAAAATTAGTGGTATTCTAGCTTAACGTTAGTATGCTAACTGTGATATGATAAAATATGGTCTCAAAATCTCAAACGACTATCATATCTCAGATATCATGTTAACGTCCAGCTTGGACAACCAGCCAAATTTTTAACGAAAAATGATAAGTTTGGAACATAATAATAGTTGTGTGACCATTTTGTAACTTTTAATAGTCAAGGGACTCAACAAAGAAACACTCTATAGTTGGAGGACCATTTTGTAACTTTCAATAATTGAGGGACTTAATAAAGTGTGCCCTATAGTCGGAGGACCATTTATGTACTTTACCCAAAAAATATAATAGTTAAATTCATAATCGTAAATCACATTAAAATGATTCTAATATTATATTGTAGGGAAATTCTATGGAAGCATCCCAAAATGAGTTTTCACGCGTCAATAGATGCATCTTCATGATGAACACCGCTCAAGGAAGGGGAAGGTTCGTAGATAAAAGAGAAAATTAACCTTACAGAATATCACTAAATTATGTTTCAATGATCGTTTTGGTTGCTATACTTTTAAAAGTTACAAAACGACCATTAAATTTATTGAAAGCTTACAAAATATTCATTAAATTTATTGAATTGTTACGGAATTGTCATTAAAATTTTATCAAAGGATACAAAATGGTCATTAAATTTATCAAACTTTTACAATTTTTATGATTGTACAGTGATCATTTTATAGTAGTTCGATAAGTTTAATGATCATATTATAACTTTTAAAAGTACAATGAATAAAATGATCATTTGAATATAGTTCAATGCTATTTGATGTCACTATTCCATGTTTAATGATTATTTTGGTCACTGAACTTTCAAAAGTCACAAAATAATCATTAAATCTAATTATATGTTATACAATAAATGATATCAAATATACAAAATGACCATTAAATTTATCAAACTTTTACAGTTATTATGATGTTATAATAATTATTTTATAATAGTTCTTTAAATTTAATCACTATTTAGTAATATTCCAGAGTATAATGACTAAATCAATCATGTGAACATAGTTCAATGATCTTTTGTATACTTTACCCTTCTCGACATTTCAAAGACTCTAGGTTGCATAGATAGGTATGGCAACAGGTCGGGTCGGATTAGGTTTTTGGTCAATCCGGTTTGACCCAAAAATATGTATCATCCACTCGAATCCTATCCAATCCCATTTTTAGAGTATAAATTCAACTCGACCCGGTATAACATAAGGACATAATTAAAAAATAATGTAATTTTTTAAAAAAAATTACATTATTATCCTCCAGTTGGTTTAGGTCGGAGTTTTTCACCCTCTACCCGAACTCAGCCTTATCTCAATTCCTTAAAAAATCTAACCCAGCCCAAATATATATATATTTTTTAAAAAACATAATCCTATCAAATAAGATGAAATCATACCCCATCTATTTCAAATTAAATCATCATCATGTGAACAGATATGATGATGAGAACCAAAGAAAAACAACCCAAAAGGCGAAGGCCCCCCGTGTGGGGGCACTGTTGTGAAGATACTGAAATCTTCATGGGGATCGATGCCAACCGCACATGCTTCAAAACATAAGGCCGTCCTTTGCACCGCCAAGAATCTATGTCACGTACAACAATCATGCCTACCCATGCGTGCATGCAGAATGATCATGTAATAAAGCACTTTGTTAATCATGTTGTTCCTTATTTACACACCATGATTTGGTCCCTATAAACGACCTCAAAAGTTGCCTGGAAAAAAAAACCCTTATTCGACGTGGACATTGTTAATCCCACAGTGAGTTTGTGGTACAGTGAGTTTGTGGTGCAGCTCGATCTAACGTCTAACTCTAATATAATCAAACAAGGTTTCTTAATCTTAATCATCTACTAATATAATCTTGAAAGAATTCAAATTGAATTCGACTCTCAGACCTCTATATTATAGATTTCAATTTATTTTTGGTTAAGCTACTTGAACGATAAACTAACTACGGGGTTGGTATCAAAATTACCATCATTTTTAAACTTGAGTCAATACGACCACTAAACTATTTAAGTGGTATCATTTAAGCCGCCAGCCGTTAAAATCTAACGGAGAGTTGTGTGGCAGTTAATAGAAATTTATATAACTATACATTTGATCCTCAATACTTGCATAATCTATTAATTTACTCCTGATTTAAATTTAATTTTATATTTTTAAAAAGAAAAGCTAATGTTTAATTTTAAATCTTGTATTAAATATAAAAATAAAAATATTTTTATATATTTCATGACTTCTTCCATTAATTTTCTTTTTAATTCTAAATTTTACATTAAATTCAATTATTTAAAAATATAAAATTAAATTTAAATCAGGACTAAATTAATAGAATATACAAGTATTGCGGATCAAATGTGTAGTTATATAAATTTTTGTTAACTGCCACATCACTCTCCGTTAGATCTTAACGGCGGGTGGCTTAAATGATACCACTTAAATAGTTTCGTAGTCATATTGACGCAAATTTAAAAATGATTGTCATTTTGATACTAACTCCATAATTGGGTGGTGATTCTAGTAGTTTACCCTTATTTTTTTATCAAATGAATTACACCATGACTAAGGTGAGAAATAGGCGGTGACGGACCTATAAATATTTTTCAGTGTAAACACACATATATTAATACTACAAAATTTGTATATAAATTGAGCACAAATAAAATTTTAATTATAGTAAATTCGGAATTTAAGCTGTACACGTGCCTGCTATGGAAACAATGTACATCCGCGACTGGAGATAGGGTTAGGGTTAGAAGCACGTGGGTAGAAGGTAAGCTAGAGTTGAATAAGAAAAGCTCCGCTTCCACTTTGTGAGTGCAAGTCGCACGTGCTTTTGCCACTGTCGATACTGTAGGGGCTGCAGAGATTTCGAGCAGACAAGATGGAAGATACGTTCCAGTTTAGGGGTTGTTGAAGAGTTGTTCGAATTCGATTAAGTTAAAATTTAACAAAACTTTGATTTGGGTTCATTCGATTTAAATTCGAGTTCGATTTGAGACTTTAATAAGTTGAGTTGTGTAAAGTTCAACTCGACTCGATAAGTCCGTGAACAACTCGTTAATTTTTTTATAACTTTTTAGTTATATTGAAAAAATATTTCATTTAAAAAACTACTAATTTACTAATAGATAATAAAAAAGATGATAAAATACTAATCTATTAATTTTCTAATAAATAATTAAAAATACTAAATTATTAATTAATAATTATTATTTTATTACACCTAAAAATCAAACTATAATTATTATTTTAATATATTTATGTATTGTTATTTTAGTGTTTAGACTTTGAATTTGTTTCAAACACTCTTCTAATAATTTTTTTGGTTAAATTTATTAATTTATGTTTATATTAAGTTCTATATAGTATTAGTAAAATTTACTTATTGTTAAAAACAAAAATAAAAATTTCGGTGAGGTTGACGAGTAACAAGACGAGCAACGAGCTTAATGAGCTTAACGAGAAAAGAGTCGAGCAACAAATTTTCTTAACGAACACGAGTCGAGCAAAATTTTAATGAGTTTAACGACCAACAAATCGGGCAACAAATTTTCTTAATGAGTACGAGTCGAACAAAATTTTAATGAGCTTAATGAGCAATGAATCAAGTAACAAAATTTTTTAATGAGCATGAATCAAACACTTCCCAACTCACGATCGTCTCACTCGATAAGTACCCCTAATCTATTTTAGATTAGGACTTAAAAGTCATTAGTTTTGGCGTTAAATATCAGTATAAGAACAATTTAAATGTAACATGCTAAAAGAATAATTTTCCTAAAATTTAATAGGTATAATGTCAGACCCAACGTTTACTAAAATTGTTATTTTAGCTCATATTCTATTTTTGGAGTATTTTGTCCCTTAACATTTCATTTTAGGACAAAAAACCCCTAACATTTGACAGAATAATCATTTTGTACCCTCAATCTTTCATTTTAATTTAAAAAAGACACATATTTTGGAGCGTTAATCGTGTGTCAATTAATGATTTTCAACTATAGAGGAAGCTTTTTGCCTCAAAATAAAACATTAATGGTTAAAATGCTAAAAAAAAGAATAGTGGCCAAAATGATCATTTTAGTAAACGTTGGGGACTATTTTTGACATTATGCCAATTCAAATTGTAGATACAAATATATTTGAATTTCTATTCACTTCTTAACCTAAACGAGTACTTGACGTTTGAATTAACGACTAAACTGACATAAAACGTGATTGATATGATATTATTCTCTTTCCCCAGCTTAATACATTTCCAAATCCAAAAGAGTACCAACATGATTAGTTCAACTGATAAGTAACTTGAAATCACTTAAGTAAGGTCTCGGATTCGAGTCCTTATATATATAAAAAAATCCATGTTGAGAGACTCACCTACCAAAGTAAAAAATACGATACGAATCGATTCAAATTAATTAGGACAAAACTCTAAAATCCGGGCTGACAACCAATAAAAACCAAGAGTAGTTTGCATATAAGGCAACAATTTCTACGGAAAGACACCGACGTTTGCCTACTTTTCGGCCTAATTACCAAAAGAAGAATGATATTTTTCTAAAGTTTCTGCAGTGAAAAAGGGCTATATACACTCATGTTTAAGATTCTAGTAGTTTTATAGTGAGCTAACACAATTATTCTCATTTTATATGTTACTAAAGTAGATGTCAGACTTTATGTTCAGGGTACGAATTTTAAAAAAGTCATTAAAAATTTAGAAAATCAATACGAAATATAAATGAAATTCTTACATCATATGAAAATTTAAAATTTTCAAGACAGGTGACCATCCATAATATCCCTTGATCCATACATATGGTTACTGGAGACAATTACCCGAAACAAAACCTTTTTTTATTAAATTGAGGTGCTTACAAAGTAGTATATGTTTTAAAGATTCTAAACTATTAGACATTAGACACTTAAACACCTTGGTAGACGCTGATGCTTGAACTAATGACCTCTAAAGACAACAACCCGAAATTGAGGTGCTTGAAATATTAGACAACTTGAATTTGATCCATACATATGCTTGAACTGAGGTAGTTTAATTCGTGTAATTTTTAAAGCCGATGAAATGGTTAGCTTCAAACATTGAAAAAAAATGCAGCCTAAAATTTTAATCTATTTCATTTAAATTCATCATCGAGAATTTTCTAATTTAGTGATCAATTACAATGAAACAAAGAGTTCCATAGATTCATTTAAAGACTAGATATTCCCTAGCAGTAGGATAATGGATGAAGATGAACCCTCAATTCTAGACATAAAGCACAAAGCGGTGCTTAAAAAATGGAGAAAAGTAACACAATGTCAAGATTCTTACAGTGATTTGTGACAATGGTACACACAAAATAACATTAAAAAAATGCCATGATAGAGACAAAAAGATCAAAGAAGAAAGAACAAGGGGAATAACTTGATGTGTGTGGGACAAATATGATGGTGAAGATGCAGGGCTAATGGGAAGCAGTTTGAGACGTGAACATGGTCGAATGAGTTCATGCCTTTCAGCTTATCCTGATATATTAATGGGGAAGAAACAAAGCAACATGTTTTCACACTAATAACATGCTTACAGGGTGTGAAAACAAGATGTTGGCTGGTCTGATGATGATTATGTCCCATGAAAATGATGATGATTATGGAGATGATGTGGTGGAAGACAGTAATAACAAAGCTTGCACAAAGGTGGAGAAAGTACTATTTTTAACAACACCGATATTAGATTTATTACTCGACTAATTCGAATAAATCTTATAGAAGTCTATTACGAGGACAATCATCTTAAATTAATTTTCTCCATCCTCAACAACATTCGAACCTCTAATACTTAAGACTTAACGTCTCAACCCGCTAGACAACGATGATTCATTTAAAAAGTTCTCTAAAACTCGAGTTTCCCTTTCTATTGATTACAAACACTTATTAGTGGTTGTAATGAAATGATACATTAAATCCATTAAGGTCAAGGGTTCAAATCTTGACTTCCGCATTAAATCTCTCCGGTGAATCCTAATGTTTCAGGCTCCCTTTAAAGACAAGTGCTCTTTACTGACACGATCTTATTCACAAGTTCGTAACATCATGATTCCCATGTGAACATGTCTAGAAAGAACAATAAATGACTATAGGTCAATTACTTCATGGAAATTTAACCCCCAAAGGTACTGCTATCTCAATATCATTGAAAATACAGCTTCAGAAGCTATAGTTTCAATGAACTTAAGCACAACTCTTAATGCATATCCATGCCGAACTCAAAATCACGTCCCAGTGCACTGAATCTCCCTCCATTAGTCCTGAAGCTTCAGCGTCCCTTTGAAGACAATCGATCTCGACTTCTCTGTCAATAGCCCTATTACATGTGACACAATCCTATTCGCAGGTTCATAACATCATGATTCCATATCAAAAAATCTAGAAAGAAAGCTTAGACAATCCAACTAGCCATGTAGGTTTACTAGGTCAATTACTTATGAAAAATGAACCCCCAAAAGTATTGCTATCTCAAATGTCATTGTAAATACAGCGCCAGAAGCTAGTTTCAATTAAGTACTACTCACGATGCTTAAACATGCAATTCAAAAACATGTCCTAGTGCACTGAATATATGTTCCAAGTCTTTTTCACCCTGGCATTTAGAAGACACTAATAATTGAACCTTTCAAACGAGCTTTATGGCCCGTTGCAAACAAAGAAATCGATAGCATGGCAGCAGCAAATAGCACACCCAAATCAAAGCACCATCAACAGGGACGGAGCCAAGATACCAGTTCAAGGTGGCAAAGTGTAATTAACAATAGAAAATGGGGCAAAATCAAAATAAACTGAAATTAGGTCTAACTAAGAATATATCCATATATATTCTTTAATGATAAAAAAAATTGGGAGGGGTAGTAGCCCCCCAGGACAAAGCATAACTTCATCCCTGAACATCAAGCCATCCTATATACATACACACATAATGACCGAGTATGCCACTACTGACTACCATCTCCACTTGTTATTGTCCACCACTTATGCAGAGAAACCTCGACTTATCGACACCGAAGCTCAGTGTACTACTCATGAATGACTGATGCAGACCTGCAACTACTTTTTAATCAATAACATATCAAACAAGTTTCCTATATAATTGGAGATATAACTATTATGTCACATACACGGTTTCTAGATACATTATCGTAGTTCATATGGCAGCATCTTTGCAACAATAAAACCTAAATCTGACTGCAAAGTCTTCAAATAGTGCCAAATCTTTTTTAATACACTTACTAGACTACCCTTGGCCCTCTTCCCTTCCTCTAAAACTCCTAACTACTCACAAGAAGGACATTACACGTTTAAGTCCTACTCAAACCCGCAACCTCCAGGAGTCTACAATATCATCGGTGCCAATTGACTGGTACAGTCGGGAATAATGCCAAAGTTTGATTACATTTAACTTTATAATACACAGAAGATAGTGATACTCCATAAAAGGCACAAACATAGGCAAAAATATAGAAGCCCAATAGCAATAGCTTAATAAACTGTGGAAAAGCAAGCTCATCAGGACAAATTGCAATGGCATCTTGATAAGGGAAGTCTACATTAAATGCAACTAGTGTACACCATTTATAGTTGCCACTATACATGCTGCATCTGTTGATTGAATGCACATATATGTTCATCAACTGCAAAAATTATACTATTTCAGCAAAAGAGTAGAATGCGACTCTTAAAGAAGGAAAAGTTGAATTTTGAAAAGCAGAACTTCTGAATTTGATAGAATTATACATCTTATAGAGTCCCATTAACATTTAACAGTGAAAAGACATACTGCAACCCCTATCATGTCTCATCTTTCCTTTCAAAGTCAAGCAGCTGGAACCTTTTTTCCATCTTCGATAAAGAAAATTGATGTTTCCAGGACCTAAGGAAGAGGGGAAATTGAAAGTTGGTTAATCAATGTAATTTGATTACTGTCCAATAATCTAGTATAAGAAAATTGTATGCATGTAGATAACCCTATTCTGAAAAAAAAAATGAAAAAAATAAATATAAAACAACTCATTTAAAAAATTTAAAAATAAAGAAAAGCTTTCTTCTGTTATTACCAAGCAACCAATGACTCGTGAGCCCATGATTCTCAACAACTCATTTAAAAATTTCAAATAAATGAATTTCTAATTGCTTCTTTATAAATAAAATATTCAGAGAACAACAATTTCTATTAAGCCGTGGCAATCTGAAAAACATTTACAAGAACTATTTTTTAGCTTAGCACAAAATTCCAGACAAGGTATAACCACATGAAAAATTTATGCCTTCAAGCCTCCACTAAACTACACATTATAGGTTCTACCATTACACAACAAGTTATATCAAGGTTTCCGATGACTTCAAAATACTTTTTCCTCTTCCCATGCTTTTAGGTCTTTTGAAAAGAACAAACAAATATAATAACAAAAGAAGCACACTTCATTTTGTTTCTTTCACAAGTCAAAATGACTTTATACAAATAAATTCTAGGAAAAATCAATACTGATACAGGTGTCACCAAGTTTACAAGTAGAAAGACACCCATTAAGAATAGAGATAAGCAATGTGAATAAAAGCATGGCACATAAATTAGTGCAAAGTTTCAGCACCATTTTTCTATAGTTTTCACTGTTGGAGGCATGTTTATTTTGCGAGAACATGGAAAATAAAGGGTCACTCATATAGTTTATATTGACCAATGCAGATGCAATACTAGATAATTTTGGCTCAGAGTCCAGATATAATGAGGGATAGCCTGCATTATAGGATACGGAATTCATTTGGCATAAATCAAGATAAGAGTGTTTTTATTTATTTATCTTGTATAAGGCAGGATGCATGCTTATTCTAGTTTGGCTGAACTTCTTAGTATAAGAGTAGTAGTCTGCCTATAAGAAGTTCACCATTGAACTTAAAAGAAAGAAATGGAGATAGTAACTTAGCATAGCACATTAAAAAGGAAAGAGAAGGTTAGTAGTGTTACATCAGGCCAGGTTTCTGTAATGAATTCCACAATGTCATAAGATATGTCTCCTTGAACATCAATCTGTTCCTTGTCAGTCGGACCCTGAAATCAACCAGTTGGGAAATATGGCATGAAACGATTAGATATTACCGCAAAGAAATAGTTAAATAGCTCTCTTCTGCAAAGTAATGCACCTTTACAACAGAGGCACCAGTAGCAAACTTCTTTCCTAGTTTCTTTGAAGCATCACTTAATTTTACACCTGAACCAAGTTAAGCACGATAATGAGATGGGAACATTGACATCAAATTACACTTTAAGAAAGCAAGAACTAGCAATGTGGCTCACCAAAAAGTTCCAGGCCTTTTACAGTGGTTATACATTTGCGCTTGTTGCGCACAACCTTTTCAATGATAACTTCTTTCTTCTCCTACACAAGGGAAAGAAAACTCAATTTCTCAACTCAATTAAACTAACTCAATATATCCATTAATGTTATAAAATCCATTTCATGCGAGTAAATTTTTTTATGAATGGAAGAGTTGGTGATTGCACCTTCTTTTTAATTTTCCCACCAGGAAGACGCTTAACTTCCTCTTGCTTAGCTTCTGAACTACCACCTGCAACCAAGGAAAAGAGCAGTGAAGAATGGCATCCTGCCGCAATTTGCAAATTCAAGCAAAAAAAAAGTGACGCCATACAGCAAAATTTCAACTATAGTTCCTTTTCTTCTTATATTCAAAATGAGTTTAATCCACAAGAAACTAGAAACAAAATTCAAATCGGATCTGATATTCAAATCCAAAACAAATTTAAATTATGAAAAATAGAGTTGCAAATAAAATTTACCTGAATCAGCTGAAGAAATGCCAGTGGATTGCAATTGATCAGCAACTTTATCAGCTTCATTGGCATTAGCTGCTGCAAATATAAATTGAATGAAAATAATATTAAAAAAATCAAAAGATCGGTTTAACATTTCAGGTTTCAACTCAACGGCGGTGGTGCATGGGCGTTTACCTTTGAGGAGATCCGGGTAAAGATCCGGCGCGTTTTGGATCAACCAGGGCTTGCATTTTTCGAATTCGGGTCCAAATTCGCAGTATTCAGGTGGCAGACCGCAAACTTGACAGTACTGAACGACGACCGGTTGAGGTTTCTCCGCCATTAGACCGCCGCCTCAATGATTCAATTCTCTTTCTCTTGCTTCTTCACTCTGGCTGGCTTGGAACTTGTATGAAGGCGCCAAAACGCAGCGTTCCACCTCCTAAAACGAAATTTCTCATACTATGCGAATTAGGGCGAGCGAAAAAAAAGCAGGCAAACTACAAGTCTGGTCACTTCTGTTTCAGCAGTTTCTAATTTTGATCACTAGTTTTGGAAAACTTACGATTTTGTTACATTATCGATTTATTACATGTTAGTCACCGGACCGTCAAATCCTGTCACTACGATATTACGGTGATTTAAAAAATAATAAATTTTTAAGCTGAATCTTAAACTTTATATAAAATATCAACTTAATATTTTTTTTCATTTATTCTTCCTGAAAAAGACCAAACCCTTCTCTCTTTGTTATTGTCAATGTTTTTCATTGTCGTTGTTAGGGATGGGAACCGACCCAATCTGATTGGGTCAATTTTTTCAAAAAAAAATTAGGTTTGCGTCGGGTCAGGTCGATTTTTAGAGAATATGTTTGGAATGGGTTCAGGTTTAGGGTGAAAAATATTTGATCGGACTAGACCTAAAAAACCTGATCCGACCCGAAAATTTTACATCATCCACCCGACCTGACTTTTTAAGATAAAATATGAACTCGACCCGACCCAACCTGAAATAATATATTTGTTAAAAAATGTTTTTATTCAATAAAAATAAAGATTTTATTGAAAAAATAATATATGCATGGATATCATTGTAATTATCCCTAAATATATAACGTAAAATTATATTTTTTTCCGGATCAGATATTTTTCATCCTAAATCCGAGCCAGACCTGATCAGAACTTAATTTTTTTAATAATACCCAATCCGTTCAGATCGAAACTCGTCGGGTTCGATCCCATACCGATCCCTCTTCGTGAGGGTTTTCATGAAAATAAAAACATACGAGTTGAAAGAAAGGATGATGAATATTCTATGACGAATGACAGTATATAACGAAAGGATTTATTTTGTTTTTCTTTTTGAGTTCGTGTAAAAGTTATATTTTAATTTAATTTATATTTATTTAATTTATACTTATAAATATATTATATGACGTGAATCACCAAATGGTATGTATAGTGGAGAAATTATTACATGAACATTTTTTACCACCTCATCCATGGTTCCTAACCAATTAAATGAGTACACGTCACAATTATTTTCAATATCATATTTCCTTATAAATTAAAATCTCCAAATCATCATCTTAATCTAAATTGAAAATAATCATATTCTTCTTTATCCAATCATTTTCTTTCCCCAATCTTAAGCATAAAATCTCCATGTTTTGTTATGCTCTTTCTTTGGTTCACCATTATAATTTAACACCCTACACTAGTATGACACATAGTCGACCGATGAGAGCGCCACAGGGAATCACTGGACTGGCTAACCGAAAATTTTCTTCAACATACTAAATGGAAAACATTCATTCAAAAATGTTTTTAATAAAATAATCGTTAACATTTATACAAATCAGTTAACTAGTCCAATACCACATTAACAACTAAAACATACTAAAAGGGGCACAATCACATGTTCATACAACTAATAAAATAATATAGTGAGTATATTCGTATATTCACTCTCTATGTTATGGTACACATCATGGTGCGATTGAGGGATTTATGCATCTCGGAGCTAACGTACCCCTCTAGTCTACTGATGATAAGCCCAGAAATCTCTACATCAAACACAACACCCTCGACTAGCCCATCCCTTGCGAGTGTCAGACCTTGCTCCTTAGCTAGTCATTTTAAAGTGTCTTGCGCACTCCCTAAGGATATTTGGACCGCTTCTATACATTCGACACCCTAAACTTTACTAGAGGAACTCGAATGTCCTGATTGTTTCCTGAGCATCAAGCAAGGCTAGTTTTATGTCACCCTAACTTATATTATTTCTATATGTAATTAAGCATTATTATTGTTTCCACTTGTAATCTAATTTGAGAATAATTATAGAGTTCTTGGGAACTTTATTCCAGCTTACAATCCCTTAAAATTTATTACCCAAAATGTATGTTGATACCGATATTAGACCCTTGATATCGGTACTGATCCCTTAGTATCGATACCTCCCCTTTGGTATCGATACTGATTTCAGGTTCGATGTTTTGAAAATATGCATAGTATCGATACTTCTACCATAGGTATTGATACTCCCATGAGTGTCGATACCAAATTTAGCTTTGATGTTTTGAAAAATATTTCAGTATCGATACTTACCTTTGGAGTATTGATACTGGACCATGAGTATTGGTACTTCTTTAATGAGTATCGATATTACCCCTTCAACTTGAACCATTTTAAGTTGATTTAAGAACATTATCGATATTGTTTCATTTAGTATCGATACCCTCGCTCAAAATGCCCCTATTTGGTCACTTATACTTACCCACATTGCTACCTTAAGGTTCCCCATTGTTATTAGTGTCTTATGTGGTCAATAAGGATTACAAACAAGGCTTTAAAACATGATGATAACATAAAACATATAAGTGTGGTTACATTGAATTTCTTAGCTAATAGCAAAACCTCCAACTCACTCAAGAGATGTCTTCTTTTTTCTCTTAGCATTGGAACTCTCTTCTACCTCTTTCACTAAACAAGGTAAAAAACGGATTACTAGCTTAACTAGATGCTCAAAACAATTTTAAATACACTCTTCAAAATCAAATCCACCCAAAAAGATATAAAAAGCCATAGATTCTTATAAATACCACAAAACCCATTTTGGAAGCTACGGTTAAAAACTTGCAATATGGTGCTTGATTTGAAGCTTGAAGGAAGGTGATTCATAAACTTATCTTGACTTAACCAATTAGAATTGAAGTGCTTGAACAACTTGATATTGGAAAGGAGGAGGGAGAGAAAATGATGGAAGGAAGAAGAAGAAAGTTTGGTGGGATATTTGGGGGAGTAGGTTCACGTAAAAACCATAAAATAAAGGAGAAATTTTCAGCTTTCAAATAAAAATGGGAAATTTGCACTTCTAGTCCTTGAATTTTTCAATTCATAAAATTGTCATCACCCTTCATAATTTTTTTGGGCCCAACTCAGGCCCAAATTCCTGAAAACTTTGTCCAAGATATTTTAGTAATTCCTTTGAGCTCTAAAAATGGGTCTCGGGTCAGCTCAAACTACTGACCCGGGTTTCAGGGTGTTACATATAATCAAGATTTAAAATCAATACAAAATTTTAAAGTTATTTCAAATTTATAATCATATTTTTATATTTCTTTTTTTATTCAACAAAATCTTATTAAAAAATATATATGAGATTTTCTAGATTGATGTATGATATATGTGAATTTCCTTCCATATGGTACAATTGAAAATTCTCATGTCAAACAAAGAAGTGATGCTTAAGGAGATTTTCGAGATATAAAACCTTTAAAACCAAAGCACGATACGCAGCTTTTACTCAAACATACCAATGAAGTCTTTTATATATAAACAAGTCTTTGACTAAACCAAGAACTGAAAAATAGGGTTTTGTTCATAAGTAATAAATTTGATTATGAATTCGAAAGAAATTTAAAATTTTGTATTGATTGTAAATCTTGATTATAATGGTGAACCAAAGAAAGAGCATAACAAAACATGAAGATTTTATGATTAAGACTGAGAAAGAAAAGGATTGGATAAAGAAGAAGATAGTTATTTTCAATTTAGATTATAATGATGACACTACAACAAAACAGCTTTTGTAGTAGCGGTTTTAGCGGCGTTTTTTAGGGAAAACATAGTTAATTTTTATATATAGCGGCGATTTTAGACAAACGCATCGATATCCAAATATATAGTGGTATTTTTGTGAAAATGCCGCTAAAAACGCATACTTTAGTGGCGTTTATGCAAAAAAACGCAGCTATAGCCAGATATATAGTGACGTTTTTGTGAAAGCACCGCTAAAAACGCCTACTTTAGTGGCATTTATGTAAGAAAAAAGCAGCCATAGCCATATTTATAGTGTCGTTTTGTGAAATCGCCGCTAAAAATGCATAATTTAGTGGCATTTGTGTTGAAATGCTGCAATTTCCATGAACCTTTAGTGGTGTTTTTAACACAAACTCTGATATATTTAATACATTAGTGGTGATTACGTAAAAAAACACTGCAAAAGGGTAAAGTATAGTAACATTTTTGGAAAACGTCGCAAATAGTGGCACTTGTAGTGGCATTTTTATACAAAACGTCGCAATAGAGTTAAAATATAGTGGCATTTTTGGATAAACGCCGCAAAATATTAGTCTTTAGTAGCGTTTGTATACACAAACGCCGCTATTGTGCATACTTTAGTGGCGTTTATTAATGAAACACTTCAATTTTGCAGACCTTATCACTTCATTCCTCCTCATTCATATATATTTCCTTTTCTCTCATCTTCATCCCTCACTTCATTCCCCATTCATTTTCTGGTTTTGTCTTCAGGCGTAGTATCTCACTAGCGACGTCGTTATCTGTCTCTCTCGGTGACCAGATCAGGTCTCTCACCGACGAGAAATTGTTTCTTTCTTTTTCTCTTCACCGGCTTAGCATCTCTCACTTTGTTTTTCTGGTTTGTTCCCTTCTCTGAATACTGAACATTTTGATTTTTTCGTTCTCTAGTTTTCATGTGTGGATATTTTGTGTTGTTTTAGCTTGTGGGTGGTTTATCTGTAAATTAGAGAAGTAAATTGTCTTCCCCCTCTCTAATTTCAATTTTTCTAGATCTTTTCTGAAAATGGGGAAAACCAAGCCTACAAGGCTATGCAAAAAGCCAGGCTTGGCTCTTCCTCAGCTGGCGTTGAAGAGATCGGGGATGGGTGCTTTGTATATTTGATTTATGTGAAAAAAATTGCATTTGTAATTAAAATCATTCATATATATTTTTTCTCTCATCTTCATCCCTCACTTCATTCCCCATTCATTTTCTGGTTTTGTCTTCAGGCGTAGTATCTCACTAGCGACGTCGTTATCTGTCTCTCTCGGTGACCAGATCAGGTCTCTCACCGACGAGAAATTGTTTCTTTCTTTTTCTCTTCACCGGCTTAGCATCTCTCACTTTGTTTTTCTGGTTTGTTCCCTTCTCTGAATACTGAACATTTTGATTTTTTCGTTCTCTAGTTTTCATGTGTGGATATTTTGTGTTGTTTTAGCTTGTGGGTGGTTTATCTGTAAATTAGAGAAGTAAATTGTCTTCCCCCTCTCTAATTTCAATTTTTCTAGATCTTTTCTGAAAATGGGGAAAACCAAGCCTACAAGGCTATGCAAAAAGCCAGGCTTGGCTCTTCCTCAGCTGGCGTTGAAGAGATCGGGGATGGGTGCTTTGTATATTTGATTTATGTGAAAAAAATTGCATTTGTAATTAAAATCACAATGGAGACACATTTAAATGAGTTTGTTGCAAAGTGGTTCTGGAAGTGACATCAAAGATGGTGCAAATTCCTGCAGGACCAGTACCACGGCAGGTATGAATCACTGTACTGTTTGTTCTGTGAATCTGTTGTGAGTTTGTTGTAGGTTTCTTGCATCTTTTACATGTTAAACTGGAATAGTCTTGGGGAATTTAAAAGTTTTAATAACAAATTTTGTTAGTAAATTTGTTTGCAATGGAGCAACAACTTATTGAGCCTTCAGATTTCAACTATAATTTGGTTAACATTGACTCTCATATTTTTATATACATTGCTACCAGGTTAAACCTGGCAGTCAGACTGAGCAAGCACCTCCATATTTTGTACTTCATTTGGCTCCTGAGGAAATGCATGGCTTCTGATTCCTGACTATCTCATTTGTACCTCGTCCGGTAACCTTCCTTTTACAACATCAACTACATATGGGCTTGGGTTGTTTTTGGGAATTTGCTTCTCTCTATGCTTAGTCATCTTAAGGATTCACCTCTATGAGAATACATTATGAAACTATCAGATACTTTTGATTGGTTAACTGTTGATAGGAGTAGAAAGCTAAATTGTGAAATCCAAAAGGATGGATGTGTGATAACACTTTTTAATCACTAAGCTTCTTTCTATTTTATTTTTTTTTTCTTGTTCCTGGACATTTTAAATGGTTGTGTTGCTCTCTCATTTAACATATAGTTCAAAATAATTTGAGTAATTGTGTGTAGTGACTTTGTGGTTCTCGGACTATTTCAGGCAGGCCTCCACCAGCAACTTCCATGGCAGATAGGCAATTCTTTAATCCAGATGAAGGGAAATTAGAATTCTCTCATGTATCAATGCTTCTATCAATACACTCCCATAAGGTGACTGTCTGATATGCAGCCATCTAGCTTTCTAGGGTTTGAAACTTGTGCAAAAACCTGTTTACTCTAATTTCACCCTCAAAGACAACTGAAATTTGTTGGTGAATGATTTCAATGATGTGCAGGATATCTTCTTGAAGGAGGACCACCCGCTTGCTTTCAATCTACCATTTGCAATTTGTTGGTGAATAATCCAAGTCATATCAGTTGATTATAACTATTTCCGGTAGTTGATGATTTATTGTCATTTGTCTTAGTTTTATCTTCACAGTCAAATACTACATATTATATATGTGTGTATATGTTATGTTGATATTGATTTACTTTGGAAATAGGTGGTAAGGGTTCTAAGAGCCAATCCGTTATTTGTTCCTATATCAGCAGCAATTATTTTGTCAACGTTTGTGCATCCGGCTCTTGGCCTATTCATACTGCTCTTATCACATGCTTTATGTTGTCATAGTTCGTTGTGCAAGTAAGTTCTTGTTAACTCTACCATAGATTTTAATGTCATCGTTCATTACCCCAACCAAATATTTTAGATCCAATTCATCTCAATACATGTCATCATACAATCAGTCTTCCCAAGCAGAAGTTAGTCGTTTAAAACAACAGTTTGCTCAAATAGATGAAAAATTTGCTCAAATGAAAGCCGAAACTGAAGCGAAGAAAGCAACATATCATAAAAAATATGAAGACTTTCAAAATTAACTCTAAGTTATGATGCAGATGATACGACAAAATCAACCCAAAGTCTACCATCTTAGGTGTTATTTTAGATATATGCTCTGTTTATTCTAGTGAACAATGTTGAACTACATTATATTTCACTTTAATGTAAACTTTGAGTTATTATTATGGATTTCAAGTTTATTGGATAATGCTATAGGTTAAAATTTTAAATTTGGGTAATAAAAGAGCAGAAAATAGTATTTGAAAAATTAGTTTTAACTAACAGCGTTTGTAAACCCAAAATGCCACTAAATGCATAGTCAAACCAGCGTTTGTAAAACAAAACACCACTAAAGTTAAAGATTTTTTTGCGGTGTTTAAACCGAAAACGCCACTATATACATAGACAATAGCGGCATTTTGCATACATAGACGTCACTATATGTCAGAACAATTAGCGACGTTTCTGAGAACAAACGCTACTAAATTAAAAATAAACGCTAAAAACATAACCTTTAACGACACTTTTTACGTCTTTTTTTTTGCGTTAGAATGTTTTTAGTGACACTTAAAAACACTGTTAAAAACATGTTCTGCAGTAGTATGTATTAAAGAAAGAGTGGAGCAAAACATGGAGAATTTATGCTTCAAGATTGGGGAATGAGAATATGGGATAAAAGAAGAAAAATTGGAAATTTTAATTTATAAGGAAATATGATATGAAAAATAAATGTGACGTGTACTCAATTAATTGGTTAGAGACCATAGATGAGGTGATGAAAAGGGTTTATGTAATAGTCTTTCGTATAATAGAGATTAAATGCTTAAAATTTGCATAGATAATAGGACATAAATGACTTTATATTTTTAACTCGTGGATTAGAAATAGTTTTTGATTTTGTATCAATATCGAATATTTGATTTGAATTTAAAGTAACACAATTAAATTAAATTAATTAAAAAAATAAGAATTATAATTTAATTAGAAGTAGAAATTGTATTTTTATATTTTATAGATAAATAAATTATGGTTAGAGATCAGGCTCTCTATTAGGACTTGTATTATTATCGGTCGTGAAATTAGTAATTTTTTTTCTCTCTTACCTTTTTTTGAGAAAAATTTTCACATCTTAGCGTCTATTTTATTGGTCGTAACTATACATGTCGTTATTTTCTAATGATAACAATATTTAATAATTTAATATTAGAATAAAGTAGACAATTAAGTCTCGAATTTTAACATAAGGAAATTAAAATACTACTCCGTACTTACACATTTAGTTTCATTCAGGCTCTAGTCTTCTTAATTGTAAGAACGAAAAAAAAAGTTCTAACCTTCTTCTTCTTCTTCCCCATTCGCTGGCCGGAGTAGAAGTACATCGGAACAAAAGCCGGCCGAACGACGAAAAGCACCCACCTGAACTAAAAAAAAAGACAACATGAGATGTTGTGTTTTTAATATCGAAACCTTAATAACAACAAAAATCTTACATTAGTTACTTTGCTCTCGATCTGAGCATATCCCTATAACGCAACAGAGAATCCAACCTCTGCAACTTAAGCTGCTGCTTGAACTTGTTGATGAAATCATCAGCTTTCACATCGACACCTTGATCGTCACCGTCTCCGAACGACGTCGTCTTCTCGATCTTCGTCGTCGCCGGCCGCCTCCTCTCCACTTCTTCCTCCTCCTCCTTGGCCTTAGCCCTCGATTTATCACTCGCTGATTTCTTCATTTTATCGGAAACTTTCCTTTGTTTCACATGATTGTGCTCCGATTCGCTTCTCTTTACTACATGATCGTAAACTGGAGTACTGTTCTTATCGATTTCCGAACCGGGTTCTTCTTGAACTGCTTCTGGGTTTAGTTTACCCGAGTCGGATCTGTAAAAGGATTTGAAATCGATGGACTTAACACGCTCTAAGAACGACGGCGGCCGGCTGAGGGGTGGTTGTTCGACGTAGACCGGGTCTGGGTTTTCAGGAAGATATTTGTAGAGGTTCAAGTCGATGGACTTGACTCGCTCAAGAATCGACGGGGCTCGCTCTATGTTATTATCCACATGTTGTTGATGGACGTCGTCGAATTTGAAGGCTGAGAGGTTGATAGATTTAACGCGGTCGAGTAGCGACGGAGCTCGCTGGAGAGTCGGAGGAGCTGAGTCGTAACCGCCGCCGTAGTGAGGCGGCGTTTTGGGAGGAGAAAGGAGTGAGAGAAGGAAGATGGTGCCGATGACGAAGTTGAGGAGGAGGAAAAGAGACGTCGGCGTTAACCAGCTCGCTATAAAACCCGACATATTGAAAGAAGAAAACCAGAAATCAAGTTCGAAGGTAGTGTTGTCGCAGAAGAATAATTTTAAGGTAGCTGTTGCCTGTTGCCGGAGCTGAGATTTTGGTGTTTTATTTATTAATTAGGATTTAAATAGCGATTCATGACCACAAAAACATAGATAATAAAGTGGTAATGTACCCTACCATTATTATATAACTACGATACATGTAATCATCATAATAGTATTCATTGTATACGTAATTACGAAAAATATGATGACTAATAATGCGATTATAACCATAATTTAAATAGGGTAAATTATAAATTTAGTAATTAAATTTTACTCACTATATTTTAAAAAATAATAATTTAATCACTGAACTTTATATATTAATTTTTTTATCACTCCGCCGTTAAATTTGTAACAACATTTTGATCTGGCATTATTAAATATTTTTTTAATCAATAAAATACTAATCAGACAAAAAACCATTTTCCCTTATTTTCTCATTTTTTTTGTTCTTTCCTCTCATTTTCTCTTTATTTCTCTACTCAACCGGAATCAATCCTAATTGGGTTTTTTTTACTTTTCAGTAGGAAAGTTCAACTTATCATCAAGAGATTTAAATATCGGTCCGCGATAACGTGCATATTATAATAATAATTGTGCCATCTAAAACAGATATTATATAATCGTGATATCTATAACCATTATAATAATACTCGTTATATTTATAATCACAAAAAATTAATACTAATACGACCGAAATTACTATCGCAACCACAATTGAAATAGATGATATCAACGTAGTACATGTACGTTCATGTTTAGATTTCATGTCAACGTAGGAAAGTCAAGTTTACGGCTCCACACGTTGGAAAAAGATAACAGCAATGATTTATGGTTAGATTAGTAATAGTGAGATACTATTTTAAAAGAAAAAAACATGTATAGGATTTGGAGAATTTATTTGGCACGAAAACTAGTTATTTAAATCACACAATAAAAAAAATATAAAATTTAATCAATACTCGAACAAAATAATGATATAAATAAGTCTGATTGTACTGACAAACGAATCATAAAAGGGGATAAAGCTACTAAAGGCCACCAACAAATCGTAAATCAGAGTCAAACGACGTGAGAAAACTATTCACGAACGCAAAGTGCTTATCCAAATCAATATGAGGGTCCAAAGCATGGAAGATCATCATGATAATAAATAAGCGTCATCTTGATCAGTCGTGGCGATATCAAATCCAACATTGAGAAAAAAGATAAACAAAAACAAAGACAGAAAATCGAAGCTACCAAAAGGTAGAGAAAAACGTGAAATAAAAACAAAGAACATATCATAAAAATATAATTATTCTTATTAAAAAACTAAAAAGGAAAAAAAGATAACTGGCGGGCAACAATCAGCATCAAAATTGATGCCGCTGTCGGTTAAACAAAATTAAAGAAGAAAAAAATTTGATTGATCAATAAAATTGACACAAGTTGTAAAGAATAAAAAAAGAAAGAGAGGTGAGGAGGAAGAAAATGGCTAGGTTTTTTTTAAAAATTAATTAATTTATAGTATTTTATGTTTTTATAATATTTTTAGAAAAACCAATAATTTATTCATACCATAAGTAGTGTCTGGTAATAAATAATTTTTAAAAATTAAATAATTATAAAATAATATATATTTAAAATTTTAATCAAACTCAACTCTACATATTATTAATAACTTCTAAACTCTATAAATAGTTTAAGTTTCGAGTAAATGATATATGATATATATTTTTAGGTCAGATCAAATTGATCGAAATTCGACCCCAACCCGACCCATACCTGTCCCTTTAGAGTTATCGCAATAAATGTTCAAATTTGAATTACCTTCTTAAGAGTATAGTTGCACTCAGCCACCCAACACTTATTAGTTGTATTTTACAATATTTTGTGCTACTTCAAATTCTTAAAATCTTTATGTTTATTTATTTTTATATTATACATATTTAGGACACGTGTCTTTAAAATTTTAAATTATAAAAAATGTTTATTTAAATATATTAAAACCAATGTTTTTTAAATGTTACAATAACGACTACGTTAATCAGTAGTTCAAACCCTACAATCTAAAAGTACACCAAAAGGAGATTCTTGCATGTCATGGAATCGCATCTTGTGTTTGCTTTAGAAAGTGGCAATCCAATGGCTTTTTCTTGTTGCCTCCGAGGCTTCACCTTGGTTAATATAGATAGACCCGAGTCATACATCTGAATTTAGTGAGTGAATCTCCCAATAAAGATTTTTTGCATACACAAGAAATCGAACTTGAGACCTTACTTAAGTGATATTAAACTATTTATCACTTGAACCATCCCTATTGATTAATCGAATGGCTTTTAAATACAGTAATTTACTATAAAAAGTAGGCTTTCGGCCTCAGTTTTCGCCTTTAAAGCATATGATATGGCACTCTTTGCCGATCAAAAAACGAATATTTCCAAAATACCTTTCTCATTTAACTATACAAATGATTTATATTATGTTGTCTACTTTTAGCCATTCGCTTAAAAAACATAAGATATTGTCACTTTTATTTTTATTTAATTAAGATATGGTTATCAGGGATTAACTGTTGTTAACAATTAACAAAATATGTGACATGATAGATGGTATAATCACACATATGGTTCCTATTATTTACATATTCTCTCAATTTAGTCATACTTTTAAATAAATTTTAACATAATATATATATATAATGAAAATAAAATTAAAATATTTTTAAATTAAGTTAATAATAAAATATATTTAATAAGTTAATATAAAAATATTTTTAAGTTAATATATATAAAATTTTATGAATTTAAGTATTTATATACTAAAATACAAAATATATACAATATGTTGTCTACTTTAGACCAAGCAGTGGTCTTGGCTTAATGGTTGCACTACAACATAAATATTCAATAGCGGCATTTTTAGTGTTTTTAAGCGCCGTAAAAAAGTTTTATGGAACAAAAAACACCGTTATTACGGGAGCCACAAACGTTAGTTGCGTTTGTAAATAAAAAATGCCGCAACAGAGGACATTTAGCGGCGTTTTATACAAACGTCGCAATAGGTTAGGACATGTAGTGGTGTTTCTTTTACAAACGCCGCAATATGTTAAGCCATTTAGTGGCATTTTTTGTACAAATGACGCAAAAGGTTAGGACATATAACGGCGTTTTAGAGTAAAAAACGCCGTGGTTGTCCAAATTTTAACACTACTAATTGTTACTGATTTACAAATGTTAATTTGTACTCATTATTGTCCAAATTTTAACATATCCTGTAATAACATTGAATAACAACCTTGATACGACTCGAATTAAATAAAAATACTTAACAACAAAAACAAATCGAATTTCTCAAATATTCAAGTAATGTAGCTCAACATTTAAAAGAGATTTAATGTAGTTCAACATTAAAGTGAAATGTAATATAGTTTAACAACTAGAATAAACATTGAATGAACCTAAGAAATCACCTAGGGTGGTGAATTTCGCGGCCGATATTGTTGCATCATCTGCTTCATAGTTTCAAGTTGTTTTTGAAGTTCATCATATTTTGTCTGATAATGTTGCTTCTCTCTCTGTTTCTCTTACTTCTCTCTCAGCTTCTCTCGCTTCTCGTTCTGCTTCTCTCTCTTCTCGTTCTGCTTCTCTCTCTTCTCGTTCTGCTTCTCTCTCTTCTCGTTCCACTTCTCTCACTTCGACTTGTGCTTTCATTTGAGCAATTTTTTCATCCACTTCAGTCAACTGCTTTTTTAATCGAATATCTTCTAATTGAGAAGATTGGCTTTGTGATGGCACGTATTGAGAAGAATTGTATCCAAAATATTTGGATGGTGTAACAAATAATCCCTGACAGCAAACTCGACCATATCTTTCAGGATCAAAAACTTCAGCAATAACTTGATTTTCAATCTCGTCCACGTTAATGGAACCATGAGATTAAGCCATAGCTCTATACTTCATCCTTTTATCACTCAATTTTTCCTAAGACGTTGTGAATTAAGAATTTAGAACAAATTGAGTAAATTACAAAATTCATCACGAACTTTACTCTTTCATATTTTGCTCACTAAACTTTAAAAGTTTTCAATTTATTCACTGAACTTAATCCAATGAGTTTTTTTATCACTGAATTGTACTCTCTTCTATTTTGGTTACTCCACTATTAAATAATTAATGATGTAAAAAAGACGTAGTTTGGTATTGAGTTTTTTATCACTGAACTTTACTTTCTCTCCTATTTTGGTTATTCCATTGTTAATAGTAAAACGACGTCAAAAACGACGTCATTTAAAAAAAATCACCAAACAACGTTGTTTTGCATTTATATAACTGCTCATTTTAATGTTGATAACTATTTAACGGCCGAGTGACCTAAAAAAACTCAATGTATTAAGTTCAATGAGAAAATTGAACATATTTACAGTACAATGAGTGAAATAGGAGAGAATAAAGTTCAATTACCAAATTTGTAATTTACCCTTATAAATTTTGCTTAATATGTGGTGTCCATCTCGAACTTTAGAGGGTGATGAGAAATCAAACAAAATAAAAGAGATGAAATATAAATATTAAATTCATATAAAATCTGATCTTTATTAATTGTTCGAATAATCGATTTTAACATCGAAGGTGATTTATCTACTTCACCGCACAACTGACCAGTTTGGCTCATATATATAAATTCGAAAATAACTCTTAACTATTTGACATTGAACACTCATACCCTTAACATCATTTGTGCTCAAAACCGAAACATTAAAGAATAATAACAATTTCTTTACTACCGAAGCTACTTGATTGATGCATTTGGCCCATGGATATGCTTAAGGGGAAATGGGAAGGGAGGCATGGTCATGCCCTTGGACGGGGAGAGATTCATTTATGTTATGGTAACAATACTTAATAATATAATATTAGAATAAGGAAATTAAAATACTACTACGTACTTGAACATTTAGTTTCATTCAGGCTCTAGTCTTCTTCTTAATTATAAGAAAGAAAAAAAAAGCTCTGACCTTCTTATTCTTCCCCATTCGCTGGCCGGAGCAGAAGTACATCGGAATAAAAGCCGGCCGAACTGCGAAAAGAACCCATCTGAACTAAAAAAAGGACAACATGAGATGTTATGTTTTTAATATCGAAACCTTAATAACAACAACAAAAATCTTACATTAGTTACTTTGCTCTCGATCTGAGCATATCCCAATAACGCAACAGAGAATCCAACCTCTGCAACTTAAGCTGCTGCTTGAACTTGTTGATGAAATCATCAGCTTTCGCATCGACACCTTGATCGTCACCGTCTCCGAACGACGTCGTCTTCTCGATCTTCGTCGTCGCCGGCCGCCTCCTCTCCACTTCTTCCTCCTCCTCCTTGGCCTTAGCCCTCGATTTATCACTCGCTGATTTCTTCATTTTATCGGAAACTTTCCTTTGTTTCACATGATTGTGCTCCGATTCGCTTCTCTTTACTACATGATCGTAAACTGGAGTACTGTTCTTATCGATTTCCGAACCGGGTTCTTCTTGAACTGCTTCTGGGTTTAGTTTACCCGAGTCGGATCTGTAAAAGGATTTGAAATCGATGGACTTAACACGCTCTAAGAACGACGGCGGCCGGCTGAGGGATGGTTGTTCGACGTAGACCGGGTCTGGGTTTTCAGGAAGATATTTGTAGAGGTTCAAGTCGATGGACTTGACTCGCTCGAGAATCGAGGGGGCTCTCTCTAAGTTATTATCCACATATTGTTGATGGACGTCGTCGAATTTGAAGGCTGAGAGGTTGATAGATTTAATGCGGTCGAGTAGCGAGGGAGCTCGCTGGAGAGTCGGAGGAGCTAAGTCGTATCCGCCGCCGTGATGAGGCGGCGTTTTGGAAGGAGAAAGGAGGGAGAGAAGGAATATGGAGCCGATGATGAAGTTGAGGAGGAGGAAAAGAGACGTCGGCGTTAACCAGCTCGCATAAAATCCGACTTATTTTTATACTTTTAAAATTAGGGTAAATTACACCATTCCTTGCTAAATTTTATTATTTTTTATTTTGTTTGTTGTACTTTTAATTTCTATATTTTGGTCACTAAATTTTATAGATTGAATCATTTTGTTTACTCTGTCGTTAACTCTCTAACGGTGTGATGATGTGACTTTTTTATTATTTAATCATCAATTACATCGTTCATCATTGAACTTTACTCTTTTTTCTATTTTACTCACCCAACTATAAAATGAAAATAGAAGGTAGTTGGATGCCACTGTCGGTCATTGTCGACCGTCGTTGATTGTAGTCGTTTGGTTGTTTCCCTGAAAAATGTGCTAAAGTACGTGATTCTCTACAGAAACGTTTCGGCTTCCTCACTTTCAATCTCGGATTCGTGAACTTCGAAGCAAGTTTTGAGAAAATGAAGGTCAGATTCATACTCAAGGCGTTGAGGCAAAGCGACTAATAAAATTTTGGACCAAACGGTCACCGTATGCGACGGTCGACGGTGGCATCCAACCACATTCTGTTTTTATTTTATAGTTGGGTGAGCAAAATAGGAGAGGGTAAAATTCAGTGAGAAACGATGTAATTTACTTCAATTATTTTATATTAAATAATAATTATAAATGACACATCATCACGTCGTTAGAGAGTTAACGCCAGAGTGAGTAAAATGATTCAATATGTAAAGTTCAATGAGCAAAATAGAAAAAATAAAAGTACAATAAACAAAATAAGAGAATAAAATTCAATGAAGAACGATGTAAATTACCTTTAAAATTAATAATTCTTATATATAAAGATTAAAATTAAAAAAATAAATTAAATGATTGAGAAATTTTATAATTTATAATTCTATTATATTTTAACTTAATATAAAATAAAATAAAATCAATATAACTAAAAGTTTAGCTCAAATAGTTAAGGATAAACTACATAGTTGGTCACTAATGTTTGAGGTAATTTTCGTTTTTCCAGCGATATTTCAAAAGTTACAAATCGGTCAATAACATTATCGATTGTTTATAAACTATCACTCAGGTGGTGTTTGTTTTTGCAGAGGTAAAATGTCTGCAATCTGCGGACCACGTCTGTAGGCATCTGCAGCAGAAGAGGTGGACCAAAAGTCTGCAGTTTGCAAGAAGAAGATTGTTTGTTTTTTAACGTCTGCAGACTGTTAAAATAAACTGAAATATAAATAAACTGATTTTTTAAACTTAAAAGAGTTTTGCAATACTGAGATTTAAATAATTTTAGTTTTACAATACTGAAATTTAAATAATTCATACAACTACAATAATAATTTTTTTAGAAAAAACAAACACTACCTTATTAATTCTATTGTAAGTCTCACATAATCACATGTATTATTAGTTTTATAAGTTTTATAGAATAAAATTTATAAATGATCATTAAATTATATGATTTTTTTAAATATGCAATTATGTAATACTTTTAATTTTTTAAAATATATATTCATAATTTATTTTTATAATTATATGATATTTTTAGAAAATATTTTTTAATTTATCAAATTATTTTATGATTATTTTTTATTTAATTGTGATTATATTTTAAAATTTAAAAACATAATTTATAATTTTTTATATTTTAAAATCTTAATTATCAAACAATGAAATCATTTTTTATTAAGCAATGTGGTTTAAATACATACATTTTGTATAAAAAGTTTAAATATAACTTAAAAATAACAAATCCAAAAAAATATTATATTTAAACTTAAATCAAAATAATTAAAATAAATATAAAATTTTAATAATATATAAAATAATTTATATGATATAAAATTAAATATATATATATATATAATATAATATTAAAAAACTTAATATTTAATTTATTTAAAAAATTAATATTTAATTTATTTAAAAAAATTAATATTAAAATTAATATCTATAATATAATATTAAAAAATTAATATTTAATTTATTTAAAAAATTAATATTAAAATTAAAATCAAATATAATATAAAATTAAATATAAAACCTCTTTGAAGAGGTTAGAAGACGTCTGCAGACATAAAATCACGTCTGCGCCGCGCAGACCACTCGCGGACGACAGAAGCTCACGTTAGAAGAGCTTCTGTCTTCTAAAAAACAAACGGTCTGCGAAGCTCAATGTCTGCGCGTGGTCTGCGCGACGCAGACATAAGAGCTTTACAGACCATACACAGTAAAAACAAACACCACCTCAGCATTAACCGTCGTTAAAAGTTGTAACGAAAATCATAGTTGGTACATTAACTGCTTACGTGGATTGTTGAAACCTTATTTGAACCGTTGACCGGTCCCCCACTACCATCACCTTTTCATTATTCTCCTCTACAGCTGCTCACTTTCTTTTCTCTCCTCGTTTCTCAAAATTTAACAGTAAAAACAAACAAAAAAACGCACACTGATCATTTCCTGCATGAAATTAACAAATCCCAGTTTCCATGAAGAAAAAAAAACACCATGATTGATGATTCAGTAATGTCTATAATGATTTGACAGGGAATTCTAAATTAACAACGACTCACTTCATCATCATCGTCTGTAATTAGAACCAACACCGCAGTATCATATATCTTTCTCTTTCCTTTATCAGGCAAAACTGAGTATGCCTATTGAATACGCTGGAATCGTTGTTTAGCTTCTCCAGATACTTTGGGGTTCTTCATCCATCTGTCGGGATGCCATTTCTTTCAAAAGCCATGAACAAATTACAAACGAAAGAGAACCCATTAGCTTACATTAAGAATAAAGGAAAGTTTGAACAAGGGATTAAGAAAATTATAGTACAAAAGCCTGCCTGCGATAAACGTCACGAATTTCAGAATCAGAAGCTTGTTTACCAATTTAATGCACTAAATAATAGCAAGTTCCAGCTTTCGACATCTTCACCACCACCGATGAAACAGGGGAATGCAATTACAAGACACATGCAGGTGGTTTGGTTTTAGGCTTGGTAAAAGAGGAGGGTTCGGCATTTGAAAGTTATGGGAACAGCAGTACATGTAAACTGAGACTGAAGAAGAAGAACTCTTTTTTAAGCATCTGGGTTCCCTTATCCCTCAGATCCAACGAGCAATACAACGAGTTTTTTTTAAGCATTTTTCGTTTCGATACACATTTTCCTTTCAGTTTCAAACACAAGAGAGAAATAAAGTCGGAGGCTCGTTTTTTGCTTACCCTTAAGTGTGTGAAGCCTCCTTGTCGGGGTTTCTCCGGTCTCTTCCAATGGCCGTCAGAGGAGGCTCGTCGTGGAGGGGGAAAAGGGGTCGTTGATAGGGTTTTTTGGGGTTTGATTTTAACCTTCCTTAGAGTCTTTCTTTGGGATCTAGAGAAGAAGGGTAGAGTTAGGGTGGTTCTGGTCAAAGGTGGCGGTCGTACGGTGAACTAAGGCTGATGAACGACCGTTGAAGGGGATGTTCTAGCTTTGGGTGAGGGGCGCCGCTCGTTGGAGAAGAATTTGATCCAACGAGCATTTTCCAAGATTTTGAAGAGGAGAATAATTATGGTTTGAACCTATTCAATTCAAGCCCAAACTTCTATAATTATGGTTTTTTTTGGTACACTATTGATTTTGGGTTTTTTTTATTTAGCCCATTAAGCGTCCGAATTTTCATTTTAGAGAATACGGTAAATGTTACGGTGAAATAATTTTTATTTAAACTCGTTATCTCGATGTAACAAGTTTCAATAAAATATAATTTTTTATTAAAATTTATCATATCAAACTTAAAAAATTGAATAAAAATATTTTTTATTCGAACTCGTCACCTCAATATGACGAATTTCATTTACTGCAAAAAAATATCGTAGATCACAAAATAAAAGTGTATGGGATCTATTTTGCAAAATTTTTTCTGGGCTGCCCTATGGGCCAAAAAAACCCTATAAGTACATGTGTTTGGGTTTTGAATTTGGACGAACCATTATTCCAAGAAAGCTACTTAAAGGCATTTTTTAGTAAGGAACTAGTTTGGAAGGATACTAAACCTAGGGATGGCAACGGTAGGGTTAGTTAGGGTTTTTGGTCAACTCGATCCGATCCGAAAAATATATATCCTTCACTCAAATCTGATTCGATCCAAAAATTATATATCCTCCACTCGACTCGACTTAATTGGCTAACCCTGAAAATATATATCATCTACCCAACTCTGACTAGACCCAAAATTTTAAAGTATAAATATAACCCGACCTGATTCGACTTGATATAAAATAAAGCATTCATTAAAAATAATAAATTTTAAGGAAATTATATTATTATCCCAGGGTTGGGTTGGAGTTTTTCACCCTCTACTTAAACTCGATCCTACCAGACCTCACTTCCTTAAAAAATTTGATTGGACTCGACCCGAACTCCATTTTTTTTTTAAAAATGTACCTTATCAGATTGAGTCGGGTCAGAACCCATCGGTTTTGGGTTAAATTGTCTTCCCTAACTAAACCTTATGAACATTTGGTCTAGGTAAGGATAGGATGATCATGTATTGGGTCGGGTTTTTATCTACCCGAATTTAATTCAGAAAATAAATCTCTTCATTCGTATCTGATCCGACATGAAACTCGATTCCAATTTTTAAATAATAATTTGTATCTAGTCTAATTCTATATGACACACGTATATACTCATTTTATTAGGAAAATAAGAACCTGATTTCTGATTTTAAAAATAATATAGAGAAGGGTGTTGTAAGTATTGTAATTATCTTTTAACATATAAGAGACAATTATATTATTATATCGGATCGAATTGAATTTTTTCACCTTAAAAACCCGAATCTAACCTAAATTGATTCGGACCAAACGCTAACTCTAAGGGTGCGTTTGGTTCACGGAATGTAAGATTACTAGTGGGAATAAAAGATTATCAGGGGATAGGATTACTGTGAATGTTGTATTTTGTGTTTGGTTGGTTTAGCAGGAATGTAAGATTACCGTGTTTGGTTAAAGGAATAAAAGATTATTAGAATGTATATTTTACCAAATTGTCCTTATTATATATTTGTTTTTTAACAAGTTGAATTCTACTATAATATTACTATAATTAATTTATATATTTTCTTTAAAAAAATTTAAATTCATAAAATTTATATAATTTTATTTACAAAATTGAAAAGATAAATAGGTTTAATGAAAGGGTAAAATTTTATTTTAACCACTTAACTTTATATAAAATTATAATTATGGACTTTTTTTTGTAAATCTAAAATAGTTTAAGGATAAATTTGTAATTTATCCTTCGTATATTTTTTATTGTTCAACGACAGAAGAATGGTAATTTTGAAGTTTTTTAAGGGCATTTTAGTTCAAAAAGTCGGTAATCCAACAATACTTAAGGGAAGTGAAGTAATCACATTCCCGATAATATACCCAAAAAAATTATTGTTGGTAATAAAAAATTACCGGTAATCCAAATGGGGAATGATGATTCTATTCCCCGGTAATAGGATATTACGTGAAACGGGGCCTAAAGAAATAAAAAACCGACTCTAACTTACCTTGTCCAAAATATTGCCTACTTTTTTTCCCTATGGCTATTATGCTAATTTGCCTTATGCTTCAAGTATAGTGCACTTTGACTTTATTTTACTTGTACACCAACTTTTGGCAAATTGACATTAGTGGCTAATGGGGTCTCAACTATATATATATATATATATATATATATATATATATATATATATATATATAATTTGGTCATGAAAGGTTGCTTGTTGGTTATATTAGGTAAAAGGGGTTCCAATTCCAAAACATATTTGGTGGAATATCATTCAAAAGGCTGCTCTTCTTCAGCCTTACAGGTAAAGTAAAACAATAGAATATATGCAAAAATAAACAAATCACATTGCCAAAAAGAATTTATATATTCGGTATCGGTTGGTCTAATAAAATAAGACGTTAATTTTTTGAGTAAATTCATAGTTTGAATTCTGACATTATGAATGAAAAAAAAAATTATGTTGCGAGAGTTACTCTTGTAATGGATCTATGTAATACTTGAGTTGAATATTGAATGATTATGTATAAAAAAAATGTGTATGTCAGATTTCTGTTTATCTATAGGGACGTGTATTTGACCCGAATCTGATTCGATCTTATTTGGTCAAGTTTTTTTTTTTAAATGATTCTAGGTTGAATTTTTTAGGGATGTGATCGGGTAAGGTTAGGTTTGATTTTAAGGTGAAAAATACTCAATTCAAGAATAATAATATAACTAAATTTTATATAATTATAGATAATTGTTATATTATCCATCTTTCTATATATTTTTTAGTTATATCCTTTTTTACCTAATAAAAAAATAAGAATGTATATATGTCAAGTCAGATCGAATATAAATTTTTACCCTAAAAGTCAATTAAAATTTTATGTTGGAAGAGCTTCTACAAACCCGAATCAAATCGAGTGACAAATAAAAAATTATTATACTCGAATCAAATTTAGGTGAGTCAAAAACTTAATCTAGTCCCACCCATGACCATTATACTTTTCTGCACAAGGTTTTTTTTTCCTAAAAAAAAGTTGAAAAACCTTTATGTAATGGTCCCTGCCTCCAAACCCTATGGTTATCGGAATTGGTAAATGTGGTAGAAATTTCGATAGAAAAAAATAATATTTTAAGTAGCAGATATATTACAAAAATCGATAAAACGTCCAATAATAATAAAACCGATAGAAATAATAATGTTTCCGGTAATTTTTTACTAATTTTATTAAAAAATAATAACAAAATCAGTAACACATTTTTTAACCGTATATTAAATTTACCGCACGTGATCATTTCTTCATGCACAAAAATGAAAAAGATGCATCTTTGGACAAAAGCAGAGATGTTAGGGACAAAGAAATTTTTACTTTTTTTAAAAAAAGGCGAAATATCAGCTTAATTTTAGTCTTTTTATCATATTGATATTTATATTTAGTTTCTTTGATTTAACATAAATTCTAAAAATTTAATAACAAAAATGATAATTTAATAACTTTTAATATATATTTTAGGGTAAACTATGTATTTAGTACCTAAATTATCAGTATTGATCCATTTTAGTATCTAAACTTTCAATTTTTTTCAAAATCATACCTAAAGTTTAATTTTTGTTTCATTTTAGTAGCCGCTGTTAAAAATTTAAAGCATTTAGTACCTAAAATATCAGTTTTGGCCCGTTTTAGTACACAAACTTTCATTTTTTTCCCTCAAAATGTTAAATTTTGAACGGGGTACTAAAATAAAACAAAAATTAAAGTTTTTAACTGATGGTACTAAAATGAAACAAAGACTACACTTAGGTATGGTTTTGAAAAAAAGTAAAAGGTCAGTGATTAAAACGAATTGAAACTGATAGTTTATATACTAAACACGTAATTTACCCTATATTTTTATCATATTATTCAACTTTTAAATGATTTCTTATAGAAATTACGTATTTAGTACCTAAACTACCAGTTTTGATCCGTTTTAGTACCTAAACTTTCAATGTTTTCAAAATCATACCTAATGTTTAGTTTTTGTTTTATTTTAGTACCCCTATTAAAAATTTAACATTAAGTTTTTGGAACAAATTAAAAGTTTAGGTACTAAAACATACCAAAATTGATAGTTTATGTACTAAACGTGTTAAAGTTTTAATGGCGGTGTACTAAAATGAAACAAAAATTAAATATTAGGCATAGTTTTCTTTTAAAAAAAAAGTTTAAGTACTAAAATGAATCAAAACTAATAATTTATGTACTAAATGTATAATTTACCCAAATTTAAAAGCTTTTTTAAGTGCTCATTAAAAATGAAATTTTATTACCAGCAACAAACGATTTAATGAGATGAGACATTAAATAATTTATATAAGATTAATAGTTCAAATGAGCAAGTGTATTTGGTCGGTTTGTTAAGTTGTTCATCTTTTTTTCTCTCATATTTCCTTAAGTCATAAGTTTTAAACCCACCGAGAGTACTCTCATTCGTTCTCCTAAAGTGACATTCCCCTCTCCTCTAGGTTGGTTTATGATTAGATTTAAAATTTGTCAAAAAAATTAAAGACTCGAATCGTTATATTTGAATAAAATGAATTGGATTGAAATGATCATCCTCAAAATGAACCTCTATTCGGATATAATTCGAATCAATCGACTAATAATTCAGGCTAAATAAATTATTAATCTAAAATTGAACGAAGAATCAAGCACGTTGGGTCCACTATGCAGTCACATGCACGTAGCTTCTTTGCTTTTTCTTTTTATCAAACTACCCGGCGATGGTCATTATTGCTTTTGCTATGAAAAGTGCGAGTCCATAGCTATATTCCAAGCAAAACCCTCCACCCCATCGCCATGGCTATGGTAGCTTGGTGGGTGGACAAGAGACCCCCATTAACCTCTTCTAGTTTCTCCACTAACAAGCTTGGTGGGCCCCTCCTTGTCAATCACATTCTCTTGGGTAAATTACAACATAGGTCACTAAGCTATTTTCAAATGATCATTATGATCACTAAATTTAAAAAAATTACAAAATAATCATCTATTTTTATCGATTTAGATATCATTAAATTTGTGGGTAAATTACGCGTTTAGTACATAAACTATCAGTTTTGGTCCATTTTAGTACCTAAGCTTTTAAAATTTTCAAAACCTACCTAAAATTTAGTTTTTATTTCAAATTTAGTTTTTATTTCATTTTAGTACTCGTACCGTTAAAAACTTTAGTTTTTTTGTTTCATTTTAGTACACCCGTTCAAAATTTAACGGTTTTGAAAAAATTGAAAGTTTACGTACTAAAACGGGCCAAAACAGATAATTTAGGTAATAAACGCATTAAGTTTTTAACTGTGGGTATTCAAATAAAATGAAAATTTAACGTTATGCATGATTTTGAAAGTTTAGGTATTAAAATAGCCAAAAATGATAGTTTACCCTAAATTTAATACATTACAATGACTATTTTATAATAATTTAATAATTTTAATGATTTTTTTTTTGAAAATTTAGTGATCAAAATGATCATTAAATCATAGTTTAGTGACATGTGTTTTATAATTTTTTATGAAAAAATATTTAAATTTGTTAATTCTTTATAGAAATTATGGATTCAAGTGTAATTAAATTTATTTGTCTTTTATTTAAGAGTTTAGAAAGATTATGAGTAGTCTATGTATTAATTTTTTAAAATATATATTTAATTTTCTAATTACAAGTAGTTTTCTATTGGATTCATCTCAGAATTTGGTCAAATTATACTCTTTGTGCTCATACTATACTCAACTTGAGTAGTAAATTTTTATATTTTAATTTGACGTAATTTGGTCTTAGTTTAAATCACTAACCCCTTAAATATTTTTTTATTGGATTTAGATTCATCTAATTCTTAACACAATTGGTTAAAATATATAAATAATCCCTTGACTATAGAAATATCTTTATTAAGTCCATTGATTATTAAAATTTACAAAATAATCCTCAGACTATAGGGAGTTGCTTTTTTGAGTCCCTTGATTATTAAAAGTTACAAAATGGTCAACCGACTATTCATTATGTTCCAAACTCGTCCTTTTCCATAAAAAAAATTGGCGACAGTCTGAGCTGTACGTTAACTTGTTGACTGAGATATGGTAAAAATCTGATCTCATAATCTTAAACGACTATCATATCTTAATCAACATGCTAACGTCCAACTCACATGACCGTTAATTTTTAGCGAAAAAGGACGAGTTTGGAACATAATGAATAGTCAAGTGTCGATTTTATAACTTTCAATAGTCGATGGACTCAATAAAGCATCTCTATACAGTCGAGGGACCATTTTATAACTTTTAATTGTCAGGGTCTCGATGAAGTAAATCCTATATAGTCAGGAGACTATTTGTATACTTTACCCAACATAATTTGGTATTAGTCTAAATCACTAATACTATACTATCTATATTCGTGGTTGAAATTTTGGTCAAATTATGTTTCATCCTTGTACTATACTCATCTTAAAATATTAATTTATGATATCCACATATTTTGATATTAATCAGACTGATTAATATAGAATTAAAATACACCACTTAATCCATAAATTAATTAATTAGTGGTTGGGATAGTTGCCCTCGCCTCTGCGATACCCGATCTGAATTAGTCGGTCAATAGATCAAATATCAGTGATTAATTAAAAAAACCACTTAATCCAGAAATTAATTGCTCAATTAATTACAGGATAAAATTCAGAATTTTAATAAGGTCTATTGTCAAAACCATGGGCTGGTTTAGGGTTTGGAATCACTTTAGATTTAATTGCTGACCTAAAACATATTTATCATAATTAAAAAACTGTCGGTATCGAAAAAGGATAAACTAAGTATTTAGCCACCCACTTGTTTTCGTGGTTCGTTCTGGTCATTCAATTATTTTTTTTTCAAAATCATACATAACGTTACATTTTAATTCTGTTGTGGTCATCCGTTGTTAAAAAATTAACGTGATGCTAATGTGTCATCACAAGATAATACTACATCGTCGTTGAAAAAAATGTTATCGCGTTAGTAGTTTTGTTTTTTAAACGTCTAGTGACCAAATCAGAACCATGTGAATTAGTGGGTGACTATATACAATTTGTGTTATTTTCTATAGATCAAATCTATTTTTTCTTTTTTGATTTTATTTAGCCGACGACGTCACTGACTTTGATGCTGGTTGTCGACCGTCAGTTATGTTTTTTCTCTTTGTTTGTTATCTTGCTGATCTTCCATGCTTTAGACCCCCAAATTGATTTTGATATGCGTTTTGTATTTGCGGATAGTTTTCTTACATCGCTCGACTCTGATTTACGATTTGTTCGTATCTTTCAGTAGCTTCATCCCTTTTGTGATTCGTTTGACGATGCAATTGGATTTGTTCGTACATTTTGGTTAAATTTTTTAACTTTTTCCTTCCTTATTATTGTGTGATCTAGTTAACTAATTTCTGAGTTAATATTTATAAGAGGATGTCCTGCTTATATTTTAATTTACTGTTATTCTTCTAATTTTTATTGTAATTTTAAATATTTTTTATTTTTAATAAAATTAACGGATCAAAAACAAAAATCTTATGCATAGAGCAAACTTCGTCAGGATCGGTGTTTGAATGCGAAGATTCTGAAAATAATTATTTTATTCAAATTTTATTTTATTTTTCATTAAATGAATTGTATTACAAATATTTTATATCGCGCTGAATGAAATTCGATTGACATTCTTTAAAATAATTCGAAGTTATCAACTTGTTTATTGAAAATGGAATGTAATTGACAACTTGTCATTGTTCTTCGTCTTCATTTTCTATTTATTTCAGTGGGTCCATCGTCTCATCTAACAGAATGGTAGCCTTTAAATTTGTTTGAAAGCTTTAAAAAACCCAGAAAAAAACATAAGCATTCAAAACCCAGGTTTTTAGTTGTTTTTTGTATACATTTATGGAGTTTTCATCCCTCTAATGATGGAAAATGGCTATGAAACCCCCCAAATCTGAATGCTTTTGAAGTTTTTTTTTCATGGTGGGACCTTAGCTTTACCCCAAAGATCATCAAAAAAAATTGAAGAAAGAAGAAGATTTGGTTGATGCGTCACAAAAGTCTCTCACTTTCAATGGGAGTCATTTTCTCTCACTGGATAACAAACATCAGTGGGGAAATCAGCAAGAAAATGAGTTTCATTAAACAATAACTTAAGCACAGTTTCAATCCCAAGAAGGTAATTAAAGTTGGTTCAGACCCATATTAAAAGTACACCCTTCAAAATCCAACTCCAATCACTAAGCTAGCATTTACTAATATTAAAACCAAGTTTCTCTTTTCCTTGTTTTACTCTCTCTCACATGCTTAACATCCACCAAACTTTCCAAATATTTTCTTCATATATATATATATCTTAAAGAAAAGGTTGTCAGTTACTTGGCGCTGTGGCCCTGTGAGGTGTCTTTGTTTCTTGTTTTCATTCAATTGCCTGTTTTTAATTTTATCTGTGTGTGTGTGTCAGTTTTATTTTGTGTTCCAACAACTTGTGGTAGCATAAAGACAGGAACTTTGTGAATTTGAGAGATAAAAAAAGGAGATTGCTTTGCTATTTTGCTTCTTTTTTCACCAAACCCAAATCTGGGTTTTCTCAAATACAGCTTTTAAAAAAAATCTTTGCTTGTTTTGCACTGTTTGTGTGGGGGGTTATTTCTTAATCTATCTTCCCTTTGTTCTTGCTTCAAGTTACCTCTCCATCTCTTAATATAATACAGCTCCATATTTTTTATTTGTTTTTTTAAAATTTTTCTTTATCATCATCACTGAAAGAGGTTGATTTAGAGAATTTGTGGGATTTGGTGCTGTATGGGATGGGGATGTTGATGCCACTGATTCTTCAGCTTGCCAAACTCTGCATCATTGGCTTTGCTTTGGTTGTTCATGGATCTTCAGGTAAAAAACCCATCTTTTTTTTTTGAGTTCTTTCTCAAAGCTATTGAATTGTACTTGGTTTAACGAGTTTTGCGTTTTAATTTGAGTTACAATCTTTTAATCACATTTAATGTTTTTGGAAATATTGTTGTTTACCATGACTGTTACCTTGTCTGCTTCTTTGCTGAATTTTGTCTGCAAAATCTCAGTTCCAGAGTTTTAGATCCACTGAATTTGGATTCAAAATCTTCATGGATCTGCATAATCCACTGAACTTGAAGCTTTATCTAAGAAATGCTTTTTTTGTAGCATAATTAGCAACAAAGATCATTGTGCCATGTTATGTGGAATCAAGTGTTCTTTCAACATTATCGATTTTATAGATTGAGGATGAAATGCAATTTGATCTCATGATTACAATCCTCACTCATGATTTCTGTAACAAGTAAAAACCAATTGTTGCATGTTGAAATTCATTTTGGTGTTCACTTGGTTGAATATAAGCCGAATATATTCGTCTTTTTCGCTTGTTTTAGGGCACAATGCATCCCCATCTCCGGCGGAGTTCTCGAGTTTTCCGCCTACAGAAGGAATCCCTGGTGCTGTTAAACAAAGAAGCTTTGCGCCAAGCATGCCACCTCAGCCGAATGGTAACTTCCATTTCGCGGTACCAAATGTTCTTGTTCTCGAGACTTTTTATTGAAGTTTCTTTCTTGACAATCCAGAATCGGATTTACATTCTCCTCCTGCTTTGCCACCACTAATGCCAGTCCCAGTGCCTGAAACGACCGAAGGGGATGCACATTCCTCATCGCCAATTAATTCAATGGAACCGACGCCGCAAAATACAGCTCCGCCACCATTCCCTATTGAAGAACATTTACCATCGTTGGCTCCAAGTATTCCAGTGGTGTTGCCACCATCTCCTCCATCCGTGCGAACCCAAAATACAGCTCCGCCGCCATTCCCTATTGAAGAACATTTACCATCGTTGGCTCCTAGTATTCCAGTGGTGTTGCCACCATCTCCTCCGTCCGCGCGAACCCAAAATACATCTCCGCCACCATTCCCTATTGAAGAAAATTTACCATCCTTGGCTCCAAGTTTTCCAGTGGTGTTAGCACCATCTCCTCCATCCGAGCGAACCCGAAATACAGCTCCGCCACCATTCCCTATTGAAGAACATTTGCCATCCTTTGCACCAAGTACTCCATTGGTGTTGCCACCATCTCCACCACCTCCGCTCGTTCAGGTACATGCACCATTAAAGCCGCTGACTGCTCCTCAGGAAAAGGAACCAGTTAGTAAGCCTCCTGTCTCAGTGCCAGATGCTCCAGGTACATGACTAAAAGCAATTCCAGTTCCCTTCAAGTTAATGTAAATTGGCATTTGCTCTAGTGCTGCTCTTTTTGGTTTGATACGCAGCTCCAGTTGCTTTTCTTCCAAGGACTTTTCCTCGAAATTCACCGGATATCCTCCCATGTATGCTTGCTAATTAAAGGAATGCATCAAATAGTTTGGTAAATTTGAAGTTCAATATGGTTATAAACTTGTAATTGCACTTGTTCTAACTTCCAGTACCAGCAATCGTTCCGTCACGAAATTCTCCAGAAACTTCACCGGTTGTCCATCAAAGTAAGCTGGATATTATGCAAAAGGCATTCCTTAAATAAGTAGACTGCAGCTTGAGTTTGGTTCTAATACAACTTACTTATCCCACCCACCCCCTTCTAATCTGTAGCTTCAGCTGCACCACCGTTGCGGAATTCTCCACAAAATTCCCCAGTCATTAACTCCAGTAGGTCAAGCGCTTTCCCCCAACTGACAACGAAGGAAATTCATCTAACAATAAGGCCCCTGTTCTGGAGCCAAGTGCTCCAGGTATATATCAGCGGTTTGATCATTGACGAGTCATTCCTGATAGATTTAAAACCAACTTTGATTCTAACACTGCTTCTTTTACTCTCTATCTTGTAGCTCCGGTTGCGCCACAATTGAGGAATTCTCCACAAAATTCCCCAGTCATTAATTCCAGTAGGTCAAGCGCTTTCCCCCCAACTGTCAATGAAGGAAATTCATCTAACAATAAGGCCCCTGTTCTGGAGCCAAGTGCTCCAGGTATATATTCAGAAGTTTGATAATTGATGAGTCATTTCCTGATAGATTTAAAACCGACTTTGATTCTAACACTGCTTCTTTTACTCGCTATCTTGTAGCTCCGGTTGCGCCACGCTTGAGGAATTCACCACAAAGTTCCCCACCCTTGCAACCCAGTAGTCCAAGAGCTTTGGCCCCAACCCCAAGTGTTAATCAAGAAAATTCATCGAGTAGCAGCGCACCTGTTATAGAGCCGATCGCTCCAGGTGGATAAATATTAATTTGATGTGTCATGTGTCCATAGATTTAACACTATGATAGGTTCTAATGTTGCTGCTTCAACTCTATTTTATAGCTCCAGTTGCTACACCTTCAAGAAATTCACCACGAAACCATACACCAATTCACTCCCAAGGGCCAACAGCTTTACCACCACGCGCTCCAATTCCAGAGCCTCCCATTCCTGGTACATAATTAATGGCTTAACGTCTCATTTTGTAGATCTTCAGTAAATACTGTGTTGAAACGATTATACTTTTTTCTCATTCTACTTTCACTTTACAATGCCGTCTCTACCTGAAACACAATATCAGTTGCATCTCCCCCTAGGAAAGTAGAAATGACCCCACCACCTGTCCGCCCAATCGTGCCACCTCCCATTTCACCCGGTAAGTCTAGTTACTTTGTATTTTGTATGAAATTTCAATCAAAGAGACTGTTAAGAGTTTCTTATCCTGTTATATAATGTGGTTCCAGTTAAATCGCCACCTGGAGAGTCACCTCGTAGCTCACCAACTGTCCACCGAAACGTGCCAGTAGGAAATCCATCTCCATTACCAGGTTCAATTTAGAAGATTATACCAATTTTTGGAAGTCGAACATGTGATTAATTTTCCATGTCTATTAATTTCCTCACTTTTTAATCATATTGCAATGCAGACCGTGATATTTCTCCTGTTTCAAATCCACGCTCGAGCAATGATGGAACACCCGTTATGTCACCTTCAAATGAGATACACAAGCCAGTGCCACCTCTGAACCATACCCTGAAAAATGGTGTGTCGTGAATCTGCAAACATCACGCTAATTTATAATTTGGTTATTACCACCAACAGTCGTTCTGATGATACTTTTCCAGGTTCTTCCCCAGTCATATCTCCTCCTGCACCAACAGCTAGGAGGAAACATCGTAGTCCTCTTGTACCTTCCCTTTCTCCTTCGAACGAAGGGCATAATTCTTCAGCATTTTCACCCTCAACCTCGTTTCATAAGCATCAACATAAAAGAAATGAACGAACCAGTCCTGCTCCACCACCGTCAGACCCGATTTCACCCCCTCCTTCGAAACAGCAAGGTCTAATATCTTATGCCACTGCCATAGTAACATTATATGGGCTTATCTCATTCTGTTAGTGTTCCATCGCAATATTTATGCAGGTCCAGTCCTCTCTCCGTCCGGAAGAAAGCGAAGACACTATGCTCCTCCAGTGTCCCCATCCCATTCCTTTGTTCCTCCACCACGAGGCACTGTTTCTCCTGTTCCTTCTCCATCTGGAGTGGCTGCATCTAGGCAGACCGAAAGTAAGACTAAAACGTTTCATTGTTAAATATATGTTTGTGATATCCCCTCAATCTCTATTTTCTGCTTATTCATGATTTGTTTCTTTTGCATAGAGCCTCATATTTCCCCAGAAGTTTCGCCATCAGTCTCTCCGCCGAGGAGTCCCAAGGTGGCACCACCACTGCCACGAGTTATGGCATTTCCACCTCCGCCTCCCAATGAAGGTTAATGACTAGGTTCTTTGTTCCAGATTTCGAGTTTCCGGTGTATGTTCTACTTTCATTTCCAAGGAGATTTTGTATTGTACTAATGTTCAATTGTAAATGTAGATTGTTCAACAACTACTTGCACGGATCCTTATACAAATACACCTCCTGGATCACCTTGTGGCTGTGTCTTGCCGATGCAAGTTGGATTACGCCTAAGTGTTGCACTATATACTTTCTTCCCTTTGGTTTCCGAGTTGGCTGGAGAAATTGCTGCTGGTGTTTTTATGAAATCAAGTCAAGTTCGCATCATGGGTGCTAATGCTGCTAGTGAGCAACCAGAGAAGACGATCGTCCTTATTGACTTGGTACCGCTTGGTGAAATATTTGATAACACAACAGCCTTTATAACTTATAACAGATTTTGGCATAAAAAAGTTGCTATAAAAACTTCATTATTCGGGGATTATGAAGTACTATATGTGCGCTATCTTGGTATGCTCTTGCTCGGTTCCGGATTTACCTTTTGTTTTTCACTCTTGGCATATATTTACCTTGAAATACGTAGTAACAGTGGATTTCTAGGCTTGCCTCCTTCTCCACCTTTGCCACCTGATGCTGGTATGATTGATAGCGGACCATATCCGGGTAACAACAACAATGCAAGGGCTATAAAGCCCCTCGGTGTTGATGTGCACGGGAAGCGGCAAAAAAATGCGCTTAGCGGGGGTGTGATTGCTATAATTGTTCTGTCCGTTTTGGTGGTTGTGGTGTTATGTTCTGCCCTTGCATGGGTTTTACTTTTCAAACATAGGGATCAAGCTAGTCACGAGCAGCAACTCCACGGCATCCACTAACATCTCATGCCAAACCTTCAGGTATATTTACCTAAACATTTTGGGCTTAATAGTTCCATATCACTATTAAATCGATAAAATGTTGTTGAATTTTCAGGTTCGGCTGGGTCGATGGTTGGAAGCGGTCTAAGTTCCGTATCACTTTCATTTGGTTCTAGCATTGCACCCTATACGGGATCCGCTAAGACCTTTACTGCAAGTGAAATTGAAAGAGCTGCTGACAATTTTGATGATTCAAGAATACTCGGGGAAGGTGGATTTGGTCGTGTTTACAGCGGTGTTCTTGACGACGGGACTAAGTGGCAGTCAAAGTTCTGAAGAGAGATGATCAACAAGGTGGCAGGGAATTCTTGGCTGAGGTAGAGATGCTTAGCCGTCTTCACCACAGAAACTTGGTGAAGTTGATTGGAATTTGCACCGAGGAGCGCAACCGCTGCTTGGTTACGAACTCATTCCAAACGGCAGTGTCGAATCTCACTTGCATGGTACTTAAACTGCGTGCTTTCCATTGATTGATTCCCGGGTTATAATATTAAACATTCCTAGTGTTACATTCTACAGAAAATGTTTATATTTTTCTCTGTTTTATTTGTTGTCAGGAGTTGACAAGGAATCCTCACCACTCAACTGGGATGCCCGGATGAAGATAGCTCTTGGTGCTGCTCGCGGACTAGCTTATCTCCATGAAGATTCAAGCCCTCGTGTCATACACCGGGATTTCAAGTCGAGCAACATTTTGTTGGAGCATGATTTCACACCAAAAGTATCCGATTTTGGTTTGGCTCGAACTGCCATGGATGAGGAAGGCAGGCACATATCGACACGTGTCATGGGAACGTTCGGGTATGAAAATCTCTGTACTCTATTGGATTTAGTTTTTTCCGATCCTTGTTATTGTGTGGGCCGACCCGGCCTGTTGTATTTGTGAGGCATGTACGTCGAGCATGTCCATAATCGATACGATTGCAGTTACAGATGTTAATTTCTATTTGTAATTTGACGTTTATTCATGATGAATCACTTGGTCCAGATACGTGGCTCCTGAGTATGCAATGACCGGCCATCTTCTTGTGAAAAGTGATGTTTACAGCTATGGTGTAGTCCTCCTCGAGCTTCTGACTGGACGGAAACCCGTAGATATGACACAGCCTCCTGGTCAGGAGAATTTAGTTGCATGGGCTCGTCCGCTTCTTGCAACCAAAGAAGGCTTAGAAACAATTATCGATCCATCTCTAGGCTCTGATGTAGCTTTCGAGAGTGTGGCGAAGGTAGCAGCGATTGCTCATGTGTTCAACCCGAGGTATCACACCGACCTTTTATGGGTGAGGTTGTGCAGGCTTTAAAATTAGTATGTAATGAATTTGATGAGGCAAAAGAAGTGGGAGGCTCAAGAGGTTCCAGTCGAGACGATTTCTCCATTGACATGGATGGAAAAGTCGGTACCGGCTCGGGACGGTTGAGTGAAACATTGCAAAGCCATTGTTCCATTCACAACTATGATGTATTGGGTCTTGATACGGAGAGAGGACTATCGGTTCGGATTTGTTCAGTTCATCAACAAGATTCGGAAGGCAGTCATCCGATTCATTCAGGAGACACGGCAGTTCGGGTCCATTGAGAACGGGGAGGGGCAGTCGTTTTTGGCAAAATATGCAAAGATTATCTCGGGCAGCATCAGTGAACATGGCGTTATGATGAGGTTCTGGACAGGTTCGCATTAAAACCCCCATTCTTCCATGCATGTAAATGAATAGCAACCGATGGCGTGCCGTTGAAAAAGCCGTGCTGGTTTTGGAAACTGGAAATGAACATGGAAACTCTCGATGAATACGAAAATGTGCAGCGAGATTCTGAATCCGAAACCGGAGGAGCTTCCGTTGCTCGGCTTCACGATGAGCATAGGGTGGATTATTCATTTTTGTATAAAGGAAGAGTTTCATGATCCACACCACAAGTTGTATAGTTGGGGCTGTGTGTTTCATAATAAGGATTTTCAGTATCTTTCTGATTCGCCTTCTAAATTCTCTTCGCCTATGAATTTGATTAATCCGGATCGAATATTTTAAATTAAAATTAATAGATTCCACTCAAATCCTATTGTATAGAATATTTGTCTTATGAATAGGGTTGGGCACGGGACCCGAATCCGACGGGTTCCGACCCGGTCGGGTCAGGGTTTTTTTATAAAAAATTGAGTTCGGGTCGGGTTTTTTTAAGTGTGATGTTGGGTCGGGTTTAGGGTGAAAAATATCTGACCCGACCCGAAAAAATTTATAATTTATATTATATATTTAGAAATAATTATAATAATATCCCTTTATATACTTTTTTTCATTAAGTCACTGTTTTTATTGAATAAAATAATATTTTTATTATTATTTTGGGTCGGGTCGGTTTTCTAAGTTATATGTCGGGTCGGGTGAAATTTTGTTTTGGTCAGGTCGAGTCGGGTCGGGTAGACCAAAACCCGAACCCATGCCCATCTCTACATATGAATGTTAGTGGTTTAATACCGAATGATTCTTTCAGGTTCTTGCAACTATCATATTAGTAGTTTAAGTCTCCAGCAATTATTTCTAGTTTAGATCTATATATATTAAATTATGTAAAAAAAGAAAGATTAAAGTTTCCAAATTGCTGAAGAAATCAATGCATTGGAGTCTGACCAGCCATGGGAGTGCATGGGTGGTTCCCCGATGAGCGAAGACCATTGCCGAAGGCGGTTTCGAGCTGAGCGCTTCTGTCGTCGACCCCGCATCGATTATTTTCAAGAATCTGGTGGATTTGCTAAGGGAAGGTGATCAAAGAAGTGTCGTAGCAGATGCTAGATGGTGGTGTTCGAGAAATGCCGGCTTCGGCGACAAAAGTGTTGATGCTTTTCTTCGACCAGGCCTCGATACTTGAGAACACAAAGGACTTATACTTCAGCCGGTGATCTTTTGGATCTAGATTTTGAAGCAGAAAGTCAGTACCGTGTGTCCCAAGAAATCACCATTCTATAGGCTACTTGAGCATAATAGAATATCTTGCATCGGTTCTCCCTCCCGGTGTAATCCAATTAGGTCTCAAAGTCAACAAAATTGAATGGAAACCAGGGTAATCATCATCATCATCATCATCATCATCGACAAGTAGATGATTCGAGGATGGTGAAGATTCAGGTATGCTCTTCAGTCCTCCCTTGCCTTCTTAACAGACAAATGCTATATGGTGTTTCATCATTCCGAATTCGAGTTCCCTTCCTTGCAAATGGTGTTCAGCGTTCCGAATCCGAGTTGAGGCACAAAAAGATCCCATGATGGATAAGGAGGACAGCTTCATTGTCCCTGTTTACAACAATTTAGTGTGCTCCTATCTTGGTTTGCAGGGAAGAAGCTCCGGCTCGCAACACTCAGCAATGAAGAGATTATAAATGTGGTATCGAGGACGGTTTTCGAGTTTCTATTGAAACCCCAGAGGGAAACAAAGTCTGAGAATGGTTCCATGGATTCCTGGATTGAAGACCAAATGGGGAAGTGACCACAGTTCTTGGGTCTTATAGTTACGTCGCAGTCGGATCGAGTGGTGCCGGTTTCGACACGATGGCCGAACCATTACCAGAATCACCTTCTGGTACTCTGCATCACCATGGAGATACTTTAGTGGTCTAAGAGAAACCCATAGGCTTCTCCACACTATCATTATGTTGGGTCTAGACTTGATAATTTGAGAGAAAAATATTGGAGAGTAGTGCTATGCAAGCAAACTATACTTTTTCGATTATTTATCTGATAATCATTTCGATTTTTTAAGCATTTAAGCCCTCAAATTTTCATTTTCATTTAAAATCACACTTTTGGGTGCAATATGGCATAAGCTTTGTCATGTTTTCCAGACAGCTGAGCTGCACAAATTCTAGCAGTCCTTCCCTTCTTCCATTGTTGAATTCTAACGAGTCAGAGACAACTTTCATACAATGTCATTCAATTGTTGGTTGTTGCAAATCAGGTGTTAAGCTTATACCATATTGCTCATTTATTGAAAGTTCAGGGACCAAATGAGAATAACCTTTCTAGCCCTGAGAGTGGCAATGATCCTTTATTATTATTTGTCACTCTTAATATATGTAGTATATAATTCATATACTTAATATATATACAAATAATTATATGTCTATTATCGTCACTCTTAAAAGGATATAAATAAATTCAACTTATACATTTAATAAAATTCATTGTTTGTTTATAACAAATTTATTGAGCATTTGTAACTTTTAAAAGTTTAGTTACCAAAAACGCTCATTTAAATATAGTTTAGCGACTTATTGTACTTTACCTCTAATAAATACCTGATGCCCAAATTGGGTCTCCCTGCTGTGGCCCATTTAAAATTACGTGAAGCCAGAACCAATTCAATTCTGGCGGGAAATCCATTATCCTCCGCCGTTATATTCATCGTCATCAACATTCCGTAGCTGTATCAGCCGTCGATTGCCGGAAAATCAGGGGGCACCGCCTTCAATCACCGAGCTCTTCACTCAACTCGCTTCTCACCTCGAATTACGATCAGCGAACGTGAAAACGAAGAGGAAACTCTCAAGGGCTCAATTTCGAAATTAATCCAATCTCTCAACCTCATGAAAGCCCTAATTCTGAGCTTAGGGTTTTGATTACCGCTCTCTCCCTCATGTGTTTCAAGGCGCCAGGTAAATTCGTATGCAAAAGTTTAACTGTTACGGTTTCTTTTAGGAGATAATGCTCCGTTTACATTACCCATTGTTTTAAATTTGCGATTTTGGTTAGGTATTTAATTCAATGGTTGAGTATTTGGTGAGGACGATCTTCAGCGCCTTGTCTTCTTCGGTTACTTGCAAGGTCTTTCGGCTTCAAAGTTTCTGCTGTTGGAAAAGGTCGATTTTTATGCTTCATTGTGATTATGTTGAATTTTCAGGATCTTTAGTTGGAAAAGTTAAACCTTTTTTGAATAATATGCTTTTGGCTATTTTTTATTTAGATTTGGAACTGAATATTCACATGTTTGTTCAATGATTTGGGGATTTCATTACATGTGGCTTTTTTTTCATTTAATTTGCAGGGTTATCTTTCGTTTGCTGTTACCAGCTGTGTACGGGTATTGGTTTTGGCATCTTGCTATTGGTTCATCCCGACATACACCGGTTCTCCTTGTGAGAGCGATTGAAGGAAGAAGTGCTGCTGTTTCCAAGTTGCATTGTCATTTGCCTGATGAACTGCCCCTTGAAAATTAAGAACTACCATTGAGGTTTGTTGTTAAAAATTGCTACTATGCTATATAGAAGTTGACCACTTCAGTTTCCGGTTAACTGTTGTTAATTGAACATAAAAGGAAAAGGTGGATAATGAGAAGTATAGTGGTGTTTGATTTACATATTTTAATAGAATTTTGATTAGCATTCACCACTTTCCATAATAGAGTTGGTTCAGTTTTTGTTCACTACTCCAAGGCACTTAAAGTTATCACTTATCGGTGCTCAAATGTTTCAATTTTAGTTGAGTTTGGTAAGTTAGTTTACTAAGATGTATGTTTTATTCTTCGAGCAGGTTGCTCTTCTGGTATCTTGACCCGCTAACTCTAAAGCAAGATGTTTCAAAGATTTTACAAGATACCAAAGAAAAGCCTTTCCTTTGCTTGAGCGAAGAATTTCACCGGAGAATGGATTGATGTGCTATCATTATATGCTTAGTGCTTTCTCCTGTTGTTTATTGAGACGAGAGCTCTGCATGACTGGTTTCTCAGGACGTGAGTTCTCATTTCATATTCTCACATATTTCAGGTTCTTGTCATTGTATCCGATGTGCCTTTCTTTCCGCCTTTGTGATGGTCATGTCACGATTCATGATACGTTGAGTATTGTATTGAAAACATGTTATTCATATATGGCCAACTTGAAGGCACTCGTTTTAAGTTTTGCTGCATCCATTGACAAGATGCTTTGATTAATAGATGGCATGTAAGATACATTATATCACTATTTGTATTTTTTCATCTAGTCTAACTTAATTAACAAACATCTTCGCATTATTAATTTAGTTTTAAAACAGGGGTCTGGCTTTTGTGCTAGAGCTTCTGGCTGGGTTAGTGGAAGCAATTTTGGATGTAATTTCGAGACCAACATATTGGGGCTTATCTGTGGAATTGGTATCTAAGCTATCATTTCCGATGCATATTTCCCAAATCAGAACCACTTATTGAGGATTTTCGTTGGAGCTTTCTTTGTCGAGGACTTTATACATTTAGCTCATGCCACAAGAGTACACGAATCTCTTGGTGAGGGCTCAATTTCGAAATTAATCCAATCTCTCAACCTCAGTGAAAGCCCTAATTCTGAGCTTAGGGTTTTGATTACCGCTCTCTCCCTCATGTGTTTCAAGGCGCCCCAGGTAAATTCGTATGCAAAAGTTTTAACTGTTACGGTTTCTTTTAGGAGATAATGCTCCGTTTACATTACCCATTTGTTTTAAATTTGCGATTTTGGTTAGGTATTTAATTCAATGGTTGAGTATTTGGTGAGGACGATCTTCAGCGCCTTGTCTTCTTCGGTTACTTGCAAGGTCTTTCGGCTTCAAAATGAAGAGTTTCTGCTGTTGGAAAAGGTCGATTTTTATGCTTCATTGTTGTTATTATGTTGAATTTCAGGAATCTTTAGTTGGAAAAGTTAAACCTTTTTGAATAATATGCTTTTGGCTATTTTTATTTAGATTTGGAACTGAAATATTTCACATGTTTGTTCAATGATTTTGGTGGATTTCATTACATGTGGCTTTTTTTTCATTTAATTTGCAGGGTTATCTTCTCGTTTGCTGTTACCAGCTGTTGTACGGGTATTGGTTTTGGCATCTTGCTATTGGTTTTCATCCCGACATACACCGGTTCTCCTTGTGAGAGCGATTGAAGGAAGAAGTGCTGCTGTTTCCAAGTTGCATTGTCATTTGCCTGATGAACTGCCCCTTGAAAATTAAGAACTACCATTGAGGTTTGTTGTTAAAAATTGTACTATGCTATATAGAAGTTGACCACTTCAGTTTCCGGTTAACTGTTGTTAATTGAACATAAAAGGAAAAGGTGGATAATGAAATATAGTGGTGTTGATTTACATTTTAATAGAATTTTGATTAGCATTCACCACTTTCCATAATAGAGTTGGTTCAGTTTTTGTTCACTACTCCAAGGCACTTAAAGTTATCACTTATCGGTGCTCAAATGTTTCAATTTTAGTTGAGTTTGGTAAGTTAGTTTACTAAGATGTATGTTTTATTCTTCGAGCAGGTTGCTCTTCTGGTATCTTGACCCGCTAACTCTAAAGCAAGATGTTTCAAAGATTTTACAAGATACCAAAGAAAAGCCTTTCCTTTGCTTGAGCGAAGAATTTCACCGGAGAATGGATTGATGTGCTATCATTATATGCTTAGTGCTTTCTCCTGTTGTGTTTATTGAGACGAGAGCTCTATTGCATGACTGGTTTCTCAGGACGTGAGTTCTCATTTCATATTCTCACATATTTCAGGTTCTTGTCATTGTATCCGATGTGCCTTTCTTTCCGCCTTTGTGATGGTCATGTCACGATTCATGATACGTTGAGTATTGTATTGAAAACATGTTATTCATATATGGCCAACTTGAAGGCACTCGTTTTAAGTTTTGCTGCATCCATTGACAAGATGCTTTGATTAATAGATGGCATGTAAGATACATTATATCACTATTTGTATTTTTTCATCTAGTCTAACTTAATTAACAAACATCTTCGCATTATTAATTTAGTTTTAAAACAGGGGTCTGGCTTTTGTGCTAGAGCTTCTGGCTGGGTTAGTGGAAGCAATTTTGGATGTAATTTCGAGACCAACATATTGGGGCTTATCTGTGGAATTGGTATCTAAGCTATCATTTTCCGATGCATATTTCCCAAATCAGAACCACTTATTGAGGATTTTCGTTGGAGCTTTCTTTGTCGAGGACTTTATACATTTAGCTCATGCCACAAGAGTACACGAATCTCTTGGTGAGGGCTCAATTTCGAAATTAATCCAATCTCTCAACCTCAGTGAAAGCCCTAATTCTGAGCTTAGGGTTTTGATTACCGCTCTCTCCCTCATGTGTTTCAAGGCGCCCCAGGTAAATTCGTATGCAAAAGTTTTAACTGTTACGGTTTCTTTTAGGAGATAATGCTCCGTTTACTTACCCATTGTTTTAAATTTGCGATTTTGGTTAGGTATTTAATTCAATGGTTGAGTATTTGGTGAGGACGATCTTCAGCGCCTTGTCTTCTTCGGTTACTTGCAAGGTCTTTCGGCTTCAAAATGAAGAGTTTCTGCTGTTGGAAAAGGTCGATTTTTTATGCTTCATTGTTGTTATTATGTTGAATTTTCAGGAATCTTTAGTTGGAAAAGTTAAACCTTTTTGGAATAATATGCTTTTGGCTATTTTTTATTTAGATTTGGAACTGAAATATTTCACATGTTTGTTCAATGATTTTGGTGGATTTCATTACATGTGGCTTTTTTTTCATTTAATTTGCAGGGTTATCTTCTCGTTGCTGTTACCAGCTGTTGTACGGGTATTGGTTTTGGCATCTTGCTATTGGTTTTCATCCCGACATACACCGGTTTCTCCTTGTGAGAGCGATTGAAGGAAGAAGTGCTGCTGTTTCCAAGTTGCATTGTCATTGCCTGATGAACTGCCCTGAAAATTAAGAACTACCATTGAGGTTTGTTGTAAAAATTGCTACTGCTATATAGAAGTTGACCACTTCAGTTTCCGGTTAACTGTTGTTAATTGAACATAAAAGGAAAAGGTGGATAATGAGAAGTATAGTGGGTTTGATTTACATATTTTAATAGAATTTTGATTAGCATTCACCACTTTCATAATAGAGTTGGTTCAGTTTTTGTTCACTACTCCAAGGCACTTAAAGTATCACTTATCGGTGCTCAAATTTCAATTTTAGTTGAGTTTGGTAAGTTAGTTTACTAAGATGTATGTTTATTCTTCGAGCAGGTTGCTCTTCTGGTATCTTGACCCGCTAACTCTAAAGCAAGATGTTTCAAAGATTTTACAAGATACCAAGAAAGCCTTTCCTTTGCTTGAGCGAAGAATTTCACCGGAGAATGGATTGATGTGCTATCATTATATGCTTAGTGCTTTCTCCTGTGTGTTTATTGAGACGAGAGCTCTATTGCATGACTGGTTTCTCAGGACGTGAGTTCTCATTTCATTCTCACATATTTCAGGTTCTTGTCATTGTATCCGATGTGCCTTTCTTTCCGCCTTTGTGATGGTCATGTCACGATTCATGATACGTTGAGTATTGTATTGAAAACATGTTATTCATATATGGCCAACTTGAAGGCACTCGTTTTAAGTTTTGCTGCATCCATTGACAAGATGCTTTGATTAATAGATGGCATGTAAGATACATTATATCCTATTTGTATTTTTTCATCTAGTCTAACTTAATTAACAAACATCTTCGCATTATTAATTAGTTTTAAAACAGGGGTCTGGCTTTTGTGCTAGAGCTTCTGGCTGGGTTAGTGGAAGCAATTTGGATGTATTTCGAGACCACTATTGGGGCTTATCTGGAATTGGTATCTAAGCTATCATTTTCCGATGCATATTTCCCAAATCAGAACCACTATTGAGGATTTTCGTTGGAGCTTTCTTTGTCGAGGACTTTATACATTTAGCTCATGCCACAAGAGTACACGAATCTCTTGGTGCAGAACAACTCTGTCCAATCAAGCTAACAGCATTGTCAGTTGGGAGCGTAGATCACAAATCTCTCTGGTAAACTCCAACACTAAGTGGTTACTACTTACCCTATTCTTAACTAGAAAGATTTATGATGAATTCTTTGCCAATAGACTTTCCAGATTGGTTCTATTTTGCTTCTGTTTTACTCTTCTCTTGGAAAAGTTCTCAAAAGAATTTTCAATTTAAATTCTCGTTAGCACCTAAGTCTGAGAAGTACACGATAAGGAATTATGTCTATATTTGCAGCAAGGTATATTGCATGGATTTTGAGCCCCACTAGTAAATCTAATCAGGATTTGTTAGTTGATTTTTTGACTAAAATATCTGAGTCTTGGGCTCTGAAACAGTTCGACTTAGCTACACACTGCAACGGAGCTACCTTCAAGAAGAAACTTAAGAAACCGAAAGTTCATAACAAGAGGGAGGATTTTCTGAAGAAAGAATATGATTGTCATATGATTGAGATCTGGCTTGACCAATTTGAAACCATATACCTATTTATGCTAGTAATAATACCATCGACAGTTCTGCATCTGCTGATTAAATGCATTCAATGTTCTTCGCTTGCAGCAAAATGTTCTTTTAAGGAGGATCCTATTAGGCATATTGATTGGTTCCCCCGGTAGCATAACCGAGGATGGATGTGCACTTCTATTGCACTATGCTGCAACTGGGAAAATTCTTCGGCCAAGGGAAACTATGCTCGCCGGACCAAGACATGTAAACAGAACTCTGAGGGATGACTTAACTACCTGGATTGAAAATGTGGTGACAAAGATGTTTTAGCAGGTTCTTGTACTGTTTTTGGTTTGACGGATGCTGTTGATAGTATATCTGCTTCTTTTTTCGAGAATGAAGAGAGTGGGTCAGATTTCATTTACCAGTGAAAGTAAAATCCGGAAGTATTTAATGAAGTGCATCAAGAGGCTAAGCCAACTTAACTTCGGCGAAGGAGGAGTTTTGACGTCAAGGGACCTATGCAATAGATTGGAACTATGAGACATCAAGGCCGGATATCATCAATGACTTGAATCAGAAACTATCTTTGTGATGAATAGGTTTTTATAAAGATGTGAATGTTTACAATGGGAGAGTTCTTCACCGTTGTAAAAAGTAAATTGCAGACAATAGATTGGATTGTGTATTCTTCGGCGTCGCATCTATACTGCAGCCCGGTTAACTTCGGCGAAGGAGGAGTTTTGACGTCAAGGGACCTATGCAATAGATTGGAACTATGGAGACATCAAGGGCCGGATATCATCAATGACTTGAATCAGAAACTATCTTTGTGATGAATAGGTTTTTATAAAGATGTGAATGTTTACAATGGGAGAGTTCTTCACCGTTGTAAAAAGTAAATTGCAGACAATAGATGGATTGTGTATTCGTCGGCGTCATCTATACTGCAGCCCGGTAACCTCTTTCGGCATGTAAATTTTTAAGACTGTACTGTTTCACTCTGTTCATACTTTATTGTTTTTATCTTCTTTGCGGTAAGGGCATGTGACTGTAAGTATTTATGTACTGAATAAAAACCAGCTTGAACTTCAGTACCACAAACCTATCTCTTTAGTTTTTGGTTGCAGGTAGCTTCAACTGAGAGCTTCTTCAAGCAGCTGTTCTTTTAACCAAAGCGACTCTAGATGGATCACCACCCCATTCTTCAAACACGACCAAAAAGTTTCCACTCGGCTTCACCCACGAACGCGGAACATGGTACCTGTAAGTACAAACTCTACCATGAATATTTGAATCCAATAAAACAGATGATAACGTAAACCGAATATAGTTTCTCACCATCTTTGAGAAGGCTGCCCACAGCCAGTTCTACATTTCTTGTCAGTGTAAGTTCCGGCATAATCACAACCACCGCAACTGCCGCTAGCTATATATCGGGCCAGTGGCGTCCGATGCTCTGGCCGTTATCCATACTTGCCCTTTGCCCATGCTACTCATATCTAAAGCTAATGGTTCATTGCCTCCCGGTGCATTGAAAGTTGTCTGGATAACAACAGATGTTAAATATTGATATCTAATTCGATCTTTTTCAAACATGGTATCTGTTAAAATCAAACATGGAAACTCCCTAACCTTGTACCAAGTCATAGGTTGTTTCTTCACCAATTGTGCTCCTTGAACCCATTCAACAGAAGAGCTCCAGAAACAGTGTGAAGGTTTAAGCCTTCCCTTTAGACCGATCTGAAAACATCATGCCAACATTGTCTATTAGTATATCGATATGCTCGTAAGTGCAGATACTCGAATTCATAAAACAAACCTTGTAAGACCATTTCTGCTTAGATATGTCTCTTGTCCCCTCCTTTAGACCCTTCAGTGTAACCGGACCTAGAACACCGACATTCCATCTCTCGAAATGAGTGCCGACATTCTGAAACATACGAAATTCGACATTATTATATCGGAAGTCAAGAAAGATTGAAGCTAACATCAGAAACTGACTGAACTAACCGGGAGTCCGACTGCAGCACTTAATAAAGAAATCTTGTTAATCCCGGTTCTTAGCTTGACATTCTTGCTGAATGTTAGTTTTGGATTGTCTAATCCACCATATGCGGTACCTGAATTGAGAATATAGTTGATAATGAGGTTCATTGAAAGCTTTTGATTATCCTCGATTGACCGGAGATTTCAGCTTTACCTGCTAGTTGACCATTGATGAAAACATGCAAAGCATGGCCTGCTGACCAAATGGTGAGAAGAGGATCTTGTCCGTTCTTCAAATCGTTAGGGCCGATTTGTACACTGGTCGAACGAGAGAAGTAAGGAAATCGAATATGATATCGAAGGTACGGAAATACAGTAATACATATTCTGGTATGATTACTCACTCTGTCATGTACCACAAATAATCTGATTTATCTGCTGTGAGATACACTTGTTCCCAAAGCCCATCATGGACAAATGTATCTCGATCATCAGCAGTGGGGCTTTGTTCATTGTATGACTGCCATGAGAATGCACTGTTTACCGGCACCATTGCCGGTTGAGACCTCGGGGCTCCAACCTGTGCAACAGTTGCATTCAAATGTTAACATTTTCATTAAAGGGCTACTGAAAAACAGAAAAAAAGCTTGAATTTCGTGTTACAAAGTTCTTTTCCTTACCCTGGCAGTGTTGAAAGCAGCAGTTTTGCAGTCAGGGAGGATGGACCAACGCGGTAAGTCGTATTGAACTTTTCCGAACGTTACTTTTACAGAGTATTTCGTGTCGTAGTTCGCAAGGAATGCAGCACATGCAGACCTCGACCTGAAGACATGAGCCTGCAATCATCGATTATTAGAAATGTCAATTCCGGAACCGAAACAACGGGGTGTTAAGTTCACAGCAAAAACACTGACCTCCTGGTTACGTCCGAGAGATGTCACTCTAGGATTTGCAGAAACTAAAGCTGGTTCACTTGATTTGATTGCTTTATGCAAATCTCTTAGATGTCCCCATTTTGGTTCCCTTTTAAGCCCTGGTTTAAGACGAAAACAACCATTCATGAAGCCGAATGGTATGATAGCGTGCACTCGAATTAAGTAGCCGGAATCTTTAATGCCCATAACTACATACCGTATCATCAAGAGGAGCATCATAATCATATAGTAGCAATGAAGGGACCACCGGCGGTCCGGCCGAAGTTGGTTCCTCCATGGTACTGAAGCAAAAAGGTACGGAAAACGTTAGAAAAACAAAACCTAGTGAACTTAAAGGAAAAGAAAAGATACCAAAACATAATATACCATGTAATAGTTTACAAACGAACCACCATTCTGTATGAATCTTGCAACCGAAAACGCTATGTCTTCGACAGGTCTTGTAGGAACTGCACTACCGAAACCCGTAAACCTAGCATTCGAGCAATCCAAAACTCTTTAAGTGAACTTAAACTGCAAACGGAAACAATAGACAACATAAGCGAAAACCCTGTGACTTACCACCAGTCCAGTTTTCAGTCCACATCTTTGGCTTATATTTTGCGTTGGGAGTAAAGTTCTCGCAGTAGAATCCGTTGCAGGTGTTTATCTGTGACAGTACAAAGAGATGAGGTTTCCGGAATTCCCGGGACGACAACAAGTAGAAAACTCGATTTTACGTAAGTCGTAAATGAATAGGAATCAACCAAAAACACTGTTGGAAACCCCACCAAGAAAGGAGGATCACATAGCACTAATTCAAAAGGAATACCAACAAAATCTTTAAAGCAACATGGCATGGAATCTTACCACAGGGTCAGGAGCATCATCTTGCTTGCACATAATCCGGGACTCCGGTGTGAGTCCAACCGCCATTTGTGCGGCCCATTGGGTAGCTTTACCGGGAGCACCGATTTCCCATTCAACCGGTCCGAATTCGTTCTCAATCTGAGACATAAGATTGGACCTCCTTGAGTCTGAAACAGCCTCTCTGCTTTCATCATATCGACTATCTTAGTTGTAAATTTCTGCATTGCAGCCCTGAAGGGTCCATTGTCTGTCCTAAAAGCAATGCCACGAACATACTTTAACCACACAGGAAACCCCCTGAACCACAAAATAACACAGAGCATATCAGTCAAAATCTGCAGATATTCACCAAGGATGTGATTGGTAAAAAACAAAACATTAAGTACCCATAGTTCCATTCAGCACAAACATAGGGACCAATCCGGAGATTAACATAAAGTCCAGCTTGTTGAACCAGTTTAACAAATCTAACCAGATCATATCTATCCTGAAAGTAATACTGCAAAACAAAAAGAAACCAAATTTTCAAAAATTCATACAGAAAAAAAGAAACGAGAAAAATGTTATGAATGACGTTCTATAAAAGTGTATTACATTTCCAGGGGAAGGCTCATGTCCATTCCAGAAAACATAAGTTTGTATAACATCCAATCCACCTTCTTTAGCCTTTGCTATAAGATCAGGCCACATCTGCTCATACATACATACATACATACATACATACATAAATGGATGAATTAGAGGTCGAATCTTGAAAGCTAACGAGCTACAATAGGTTAGGCTTTTAAGCAAATACCTCTGGGGTGCTTCTGGGATAATGAATAGAACCAGAGAGAAGAATTCTTCTTCTGCCATTAATGGTGATGGCTTTGCTGTCATAAGAAACAGTGGCTGAAACTGAAAAAACCCAGGAAGAAAACAACAGCCATACATGAACTCAAACAAGTTTTTTCTGTACAACATTGTGAACAACAAGACTCGAAGAAATCAATAGACTTTTGTCTCTTGTCTTTGAGAAACCAAAAAAACAAATTGGAGGGAGAGTTTGGAGTTTCGGGTTTTAGTGAAGCTATGTCTTCTCCCTCTGAAACTGCTTTTTATAGGTAAATTCTTGATCAAAGGGGAGACTCCTCTCTGACACAAACTCCAACATCCATTCTTAAATTATCTGCCTTCGTTTTCACTTTTCTTTCAACATTCTTTTTCCCTACTTATTGCTTCAAATTCGTGTCATTTCTAATTAGAGTCATTTACAATTATTTATTCAGATTATTGTGTTATATTCGAATCGACTCGAGTTCAAATCATTTTATCGATATTAATAAATTTATATTATTAATCTTTTATTATTAAATCGAATTGATTCGAATTTTAGTCGATTTCATTTAATTTATGGATTAAAACTACTAGAGGAAAGCATTTAAGGCAAGTATCTAACCTTAATACGTGTAAAAATAGGACATAACAATGATCTTTTACTGTAGTATCTCGTTATTGTTCTTTCTCTAAGAAAGATTCTCCCAGTACCAACAGGGGAGAAATTATTTAAATATTTATTTATTTAATTATATATCGATATTCCATTCGTAATTTTAAAATTTTCTAATACGTATGTAAATTTAAAATTTGTAAATATTATTATATTATCAATAGAATATAAAAAATATTTTTTAGCAAAAAAAAAAGTATGGGTTGTGCTTGCTTTTTGTTTCTCTTTTCTTCAATCAAGAGAAATTGTCTTGTTTTGTCAGTTTATAATTTTGATAGATTTTTTCCAATAATAATTCATTATAGATTATCATTTGATGTATTATTAGTGAATAAATAAATTTATAATGTTAAATAGAATTTATCGAGTTATTTCAGTGGTAAAGGGGAGTGTTGTTGTCTCTAGAGGTATCGAGTTTAAGCAATCGTGTTAATAACATGTTTGTTCCTTGTCAATAAGCTCTAAGAAAATACCTGAATAGATACTACTTTATAATCACCCTAGATTGTTAAAAAATGATGATGTTCAAAAGTTTGGAGATGAATTTAAAATGTTTAGAAGTTCGAGGATTAATTTTGGAACGAAAGTCATAGTTTTTGGATGAAATTAGAATGTTTAAAAGTTTGAGAATCAATATAAACAAACTTCATAATTTAAGGTTGTATAGTATAATTAGCTCATAAAGTTTGTTTTTGGGGAAGTACACAAATAGTCATATGATTATATGGTATTGTTTTATGAAATCCCTCGACTATTATACAAAATGGTCCACTAACTATAGTGTTGTTTTATTGAGTCCATCGACTATTAAAAATTACAAAATGATCATCCGACTATTTATTATGTTCTAAACTCGACGTTTTCCTTTAAAAAATTAATGATATTCTGAGCTAAACATTAACTTGTTGATTGTGATATAATAAAATTTGATCCCAGAATCTCAAACGAATATCATATCTCATCCATCATATTAATCTCCAACTTAGACAACTGCCAAATTTTCAACAGAAATGGGAGAGTTTGAAACATAATGAATAGTGGGGTGATCATTTCGTAACTTTTAATAGTCGATGGACTTAATAAAGCAACATTCTGTAGTTAGAAAATCATTTTGTAACTTTCAATAATCGAGAGACTTAATAAAACAATACCCTATAATCAGAGACCACGTGTATACTTTGTTTTTTTTAACCGAAAGTTGTATGACTTGTTGGGACGTTTAAAAGGAAAGAAACGTTTTATTTATTTATTTATTTATTTATTTATAATTTGGACCCTATTAACCACTTTACCAATGAAATTATATTATAAAGTTGTACTATAAATTATAGTGCGGTGAACTCTTACCTTTACAAATCACGTGAATTCCAATTTTATTAAATGATTAAGTTTATTAATTAATAATTATACCATACTTACTATACGATTATATGATATTTATGGAAAAAATTCATAAAATAACCAAAATTAATTATGTGTAAATTATAAGATTGACTAGTTAATTTTTAATATTTTATCCGTATCACTTATAGTCTTATACCGAGGGACGAATGTAAAATTTTATATCATAATAGGGCAAATTTCTAAACTTTTGAAAAAGATCAAACTTATAAAATTCTATGGGACGAAAATATATTATCAATAAAAAATACAGACAAAATATATAGGACATATGATAATTTAATATTTTAGAGGAGACGATTGTCTCCACCCGTACCCCTCGGCCCATCAATGCTTACACCACCTACTATATCAATAACTTGTATTAGCATATAAAAAATAAATTGAGAATTTAATTAGAATATTTAAAAATCGATATCGATTTAATTTAATTTAGTTCACAAAATTAAACAAAAAAAATATTTTTTTATATAAAATCGAAAAAAACAAAATACTAATACTATGGTGCATATTATAGAAACAGCTGTTAGAACAGATCATGGCTTGAAAATGAAGGGGGCAGACTTCATATTCTTTGTTTATAATTAATAATGACTAAGTTATAATTAATATATAGTTGTTATGGTGGTTGATATAAATAAAAGGTGGTCCATGTAACCTTGTCAACCGGTCAAATTAGATGATATAATTGGTTGAAATTATAGATTTTTTATTTAATTTTTTTATTATTGATTTTTGTGTTCTAAAACATGAATTTTTGTATTCCAACGTTGATTCAATGTGAATCACATTTGTCAAATTTCCAAACGAATATTTCATGGATTATGCATATTTATTTTGGAGAGTCCAAGACAAGTGGCTTTAATTTAATAATACTAATAAGCTGTTAGGGTTTATAAAAGAATAACACATAATAATTACTCATTTTTACTAATTAATTACAACAATTAATGTGATCAGCATTAATGGAGAGACTTTATTACTTAAAATTTAGTTATAAGGGCATAAGGACTCAATTGAAAGTAAAATTCCCATGAAAGCTTAATTCATTTTCAAGATTTTTATTCCGAATTTTCTTTTATTAAAATGATAATGAGTATAAGGTAGTATATGTTCTAAATATTCTAAATCGCTCGACAATAAACCCATAAATATGTAAAGCGTGGGAATAAATGGGGGAAACTTTAACAAATTTATATGTAAATTTCAAAGTGATATCTTACGTGCAAAAAGGAAAGTGTTGGGCCCCACTCTCCCTTATCCGGGTCGGTCGGGTCAGTCCTATTTCCCCCCTCTAAGATTAAACCCACACTTCTTAGATAATTTTATATTAAAAACCTCAAATAAATAATTATTTTAAAAATAAGGAAATTCAAGAATTATTTAGAGGAATAACCCCAAATCATCCACATAAGACGACATCGCGGCCTGCAAACAACATGTTAAATCATCACACCTTCCAACACGCGAGATACGTCCGACGTGGGCGCACTTCCCAAGTAAGCCAATAAAAGAACTGGATAAAATAATCTCGCGCATTGCGAAGCGAAATGTAGCCTGAGAACAAAAATATCGCGGCCTGCAACGTGTGAGGATCTTTCAAATTGAAATTAATAACAAATATATATATATATATATATATATATTATTATTAAATATAATATAAATAAATATAATATAAATAAATATAGTAATTAAATAAAATAATTATAACATATTTTGTAAATTTTGAAATAATAAAAATTATATGTTAATAAATAAATAATAATATTATAATTATAATATATTTTGAAATTAATAAGATAAAAGTTGGTATTAATTTTGCGTGTTTTCAATGTAAACAACAATCTCGCACCTTGCAACCCACTTATAATGGAACTCGCACCCTGCAACCCGCGATATCAGCAATCATGTCAACAGATCATCGTGGCTTACAATTCGCGAAGTTCCTCCCAATAATGCAAAAGAAGTTAATAGCAGCAACTCAAAAAATGTCGAACAGAGAAAGCCCTAGTGCTTTGGTATATTACGATGGCGAAATGATCAATGATGCATATTTTGCCATCATGTTTCAGTTCGTACATATTGTGACAATAAAGCTATCAAGAAAGTTAATGTATAACAAGTTGATGAAGGAAGTGAAGAAAAATGTCCCACATGCCCACGGTACAAAATTGTTACCCTTGAAGTATCGATTACCGAAGTCATTAAAACCATTAACGTACACGATATACACTGTTGAGGGAAATGGTAATGTGTAGTTGATGGTCGACGCTCACTTGCAATATGGAGTTGTATGCATTGTTTTCTGATGTTGATGATGATATCAGTGTGCCAAGTTGGAGTCAAACGTAGTTCAACTTCGATCCAACTGTTCACAGTCTGATGGCAAATTTGAGAAACAACTTCAATTTATTAAGCACACATGATACACAGAAGGATTTGGGTGCAACATCGTCTTCTATGCCAAGGCATTATTGCGTTACTAGATTCGAGTTTGACTTTACATGGCACCAATGCCTATTGCCATGTACAATCCATACAGTACGTAAGAGCCTACGTCGTCTTCTCAACACGCCAATCGGTGGTCGAACCATTTTGCTTTGAGGTAACCGGTTCGTTAGCGGTCTCATGAGCAATCGATTGATCGATGAACACCTGCAATAGAGGCTAAATTTGATTTAAACGAGGCTAAACTATTCCACTTTGAGGTAGATCATTTTGACGAAGAATCGATAAGGGAGCCAGGCCCCGATGGTGATGAGTTATGTCCCTTCTATGAAGAACCAGAAGACCTTGACATGCCACCAGAAGCAGAAGACAACGAAGAATTTGGTGCGGCTACAACTGTTCCACATGCTGTCACGCCTATTTCTTATTACCAGCCACCATCGCACTTTACAACAATTGATATGGAAGCATTCAACGCTCCGGAATTTTCCCAACTCCCACACATTGAGCAATACAATCAATGTAGTGATGGTGATCACTATGTTAGAATGGTTTTCAGGTTAATATAATGTTTTACTTTTTTATTACTTATTTGGATTTGTTTATTGGTAAGTTTGTCATTTTATTTACTCTTTTTACGAATGAGTATTATGAAAAAAGAACAAACTATGACTACAATCAAGAACTATAATATATGTCGCTCTATCACGTCAACTGTGAAAAAAATTGATGCGGATAAGTACATCACTGAATGTTTCCATAAGAAGCAGGGATGTAATTGGAGGTTCATGTATCACGGTTGAAGACGATGAACAATCTTTGGAAACTCACAAAATACGTCCAACCGCATACATATACCGCCAACATCCTGAATCAAGATCATCGTAACTTGAATGTGCGCGTGCTTTCTGAAGCCTTCATTCCGCTGCACAAAGAAAATCCACGTGTTACGGTTGCGACCTGTATTGCTTCAGTTACATCGCTATACGGGTACACAGTCTACTACCATAAAGTATGATATGCAAGGTATCGGGCCCAACAAAAATTGTTCGGCCAATGGGAGGAATTATACAATGAATTGTGGCCATTGATTAAACTGATGCAAAAACACATTCCAAGAACAGTTGTGTAACACCCCAACCCGTACCCGAATCGAATACAAGTCTGAGGTGTCACATTGACTTTTCAAACTTTGACTCTTTTGAAAAACAGAGAAATTTAAAACTTTGTTTAAAGCAAAATACGTTAATTTACATAAAAATGACCACAAAATACAAACTCCATCAGAGTGCTCGTAATTAACGACTTATTACATGCCAACACTCTATACACACCAAAATACATACTTTGTCGATTACTTTTGATCTGATCTTCTAGTAATAATACTGTCCTTGCCACTTCTATTCTTGCTCTTTTCGTTTCTTGGTACCTACGTGTAAATCACTTACACGCTAAGTCATAGACTTAGTGAGGCAATAAATAAACATTTAACAACCAATTCATGAATATGCATTCTTATCATTTGATCATGACATTTCAACATGCATGTATCTATTACACGATAACATATATAAGCATGTCATGTACATGTAAAACTTACCTTCTTGTGCCACTTTCACTTTAATTTATCTTTCAATTGTATTGCCCATATATATTATTGAGAATAGAGGTATGCGAGTACACTGAGGTTGTGCACACATATGCTGTCACCACAGCTCGTATAAATGTCCCGAAGGACCTATCATCCCGAAGGATGTCATCTGTGTCCCGAAGGACCTGTCATCCCGAAGGATGTAATCTGTGTCCCGTAGGACCTATCATATGTCTTATAGGACATATGTAACCCTCGACTCTTGGCATGCCAACTATACCTATAACTCTCGTATCATATACTATGGGCATTTATTATGAATACATTTCTCATCACTTGTTCTTTCTCTTCTATCACATACCACATGTATGTGTAACCATGTATTTCATATCATATCACATGTATTATATGTGCATGTAATCATGTAGATCATATCATATAGCTTATATCATTTCTCATGTGTTAATGTAAACACATATGTTATATCTTGCTCACATATGAATGTATTCACATATATTAATTTCACATATCTCATATTTTATTCTCATATGTTCACATCAATCATGTCACATAAAATAACATAAGACACATGTGCCCACTTTCATGTACTCATGCACACATAATATCCATATCAATCACATGCTTGTGCTTATGGAATTATGCATTCAAACATATAAATATACTTATCAAAAATACTCCCCAATGATGTATAAAACATCCATATATAATGTTTTGCATGCATCACAAATCAAATAACATTTTAGGAGTCACTTCTTACTATAGTAACTCCGTCACTGGCTCATCGCAAGCCAATATTCGTTCAATAATATAAGTACAATTAAAATTGCACTCACCTTAGCCTTGCTTTGATTCGATTATAATCCTTTGATTATTCTGGAACTTGTTTAGGCTCAATATCTACATAATATATCATTTCAAAACAACTATCAGAAGCCTAAACTTTAAACTTGATGTTAATAACTTAAATCGGTTTAATGAATCAAATTCCATTTTTTTTATTTAGGGGGGAATCGATACCCCACAGGGGGAATCGATACCCCCTGGACATTCTGGAAATTTTCGTCCAAGAGGGGGAATCGATTCCCATTCATAGGATATCGGTTCCCTCTACCCAGAAATTGTATTTTAACCCCGAAAATCATCAATTCTTCACTTAATTCTTCTATTTTAAACCTCTATCATGTCATTAAACTCAAATACCATTACTTAAACCAACTTATATCCATGAAAATCATCTAAAACTTCAAAATCCTATCCTTCATATGAAATTCAAGAATCATACTCAAATTTCAATATGTTCTAAATACAATTCTAACACTTCATATTCCTTAATTATCATGATGACAAGTCAAATTTAACTTCAAATTCAACTTATCAACTATTTTCCATGATTTCATATAAAAACTCGTTTTCTTAAATCTCTTATAACTTCTTCATCTTTTGATTATAAGACAACTTAAGCTTTACTTAAGCTTAGTTATCATCTAATGATCAAAACCTAACCTTTAATTTAACAAATAATCAACAAATCAGAAAACCCTTACCTTTGCCTAGCTTCCACGGTTGGGAGAAGAAGAAAGGAAGAAGAAAGAGTTTTCAGATAACTCTTTCCCCCATCCCACGTGATTCATTCATATAATTGGGGAAAAATATCTTTCATGCTAAATGACCATTTTTCCCTTTAATTCTTTGGATAATTACTATAAACTTTTAGGAAATATTTCTGAACCAATCATTGAACTATTCAAATATCCAATTTAAATCACCAAAATCTGAAGTTTTACAATTTAGTCACTAACCGTATTTTGGGATGTTACAATCTCTCCCCCTTAAGAAAATTCGTCCTCGAATTTTCACTGTACAAATAGATGGATAACTATATACTCATTCTTATTTGCATTTCTCTGTTATATTACGGATCCACCTCTTTTAAAGATCCATAAGGTCCAATGAATGTAGGACTGAGCTATACTAAACAGAAAATCTTATTCAGAACAAGATATTAAGAAATACTTTATCACTTATCTAGAAATTCCATTTTTTAAAAAAATAAGTGTAGAACTTCTGTTAACTATCCATTATGTAATTTTTCCCCACTTTTCTTCAACTTCTTTGATCCAATCTGTCCATACCAAATCTCAATATTTCTATTCAACTAACTTAATAGGGTCCAGCATTTCTTTTACACAACTTCACAAAAAGCTACTTTGATATATTTCTTTACTTGCGGACCTACTACTCATTAAACAAACTCAATAATAACTCTTTCTATGACATGATAACATTCATCCGACTTTAAGTCTTTAACTTTCCCTTCGTGGTTGCAATTACTAAACTTATTTTCAATCAACAAGGAATTACATTCATTCATATCTTTTCACTCATTCGATTCTACACCTTTTAATCTTTATAAATTCGTATAAATATAATGTCGCTCATCATGGAAATAATAAGGTTCCATCCATACAGTAATCTCAATCTTTGTCACTCAACATCATGAGTCCACTGATTTCTTTCATCCATCTCTAATGACTTATAACATAAACCAAACATTTATTCTTATATCATCTTCATCCAAATTATTATACACCTTTCTTTCTAAATTTTACTCATATCAATCTTGAAAGTGATGTCAATATTCTTTTTTTTTTTCCATCTCAAAAGTAACATGCTTATCTTTAACAATTTGATTAGAGAAAATACTATCATTCAAATATATCTCAAGTTTCCTTCATACATATAAATAAATCCTTATCTCTTTTACTATATTACATGGCTAAGAAACACAACCTTAAACCAATACATGTTACACTTGGTTAACTTAGTCTGACATTCTTTTTTCGATCTTTTAAACTCTTATACGCTCCCCTTGGAATAATTTTTTTTTCTAATACGATACTTTAAGAAAACTTATCGACTTCATAAAATTCAATTTATTTCTGTCTCAAGTCTGCCTAATACTTCTATTGATTAGATGTCATCTTAAAATTATCTTAAATTATCTTTACTTTATCCTCAACCACTTTCAATAAATCATGGAAAATAAAATTTTGATCCTTTAACTTGAACCAAATTAATGATGTCCGACATTTTCTTCCAAATAAAACTTCATACAGAGTCATCTTAATGCTCAATTGATAATTATTATTATAGACAAATTCTACTAAAGGTAAATAATTTTCCCATGATTCTTTGAACTCAATCATACATACCCTTTTTAAAGTATGAATAATCTGTTAAACTCGTTATTTGTCTATGCATAGATATAAATGCTACAATTAATTTAAATTCCTAAGACCTTTTCAAAGATTTCCACAACTTTGAGATAATCTTAAATCTTCATCAGATATAATTAAGACATACAATTTACAAAATCCAACAATCTTTTCATATAACCTTACATACTTATCCAAGAAATATTTACCTCAGTATGATAAAGGATACTAACTTAATCAGTTTCTTCATAAACCTCCAAATTTAGTCTCTACTAAAATTCTGATACAAAATTCATAACTCTTTATCCTTTCCACTTAGAATTGAAAAATTCTACTTTTATACCAAACTTATACTTTACACCTTATCATAACCCTTTTCATTCTTAAACCTTTAAACTCTATCATTTAATTTCCTTATCTCTTTATTCCTTCACAAATCAAATCTACTTTCAATCTAAATCATTTCATTTATTTTTTTTACTCCATTACGTTTTTCATATCTATATGAAAAACATCATAATAACACTTAAACTTATATTTAATTACTAATATTTATCACATTTTCATAACCTTATATTTAACATTATTTTCACATAACTTTATTCTTTATCCTTTCTTATACTTGCATTATTTTTATTTCTCAAAGCGTCTTTTAAAACCTGTAAATACTCTTCTCATTGCCTTAATCATATATATATATGATCCAAATACCTAACCATATTCAAATCCATATCATACTTGATTAATTCACTTTATATTTTCCTCCAATCAGAATTATATCAACAATTGTTTACTTAACTTATCAAATCCACATTCATTCTCATGTATCATGAAATTTTATTTGTTCACTCTCAACATTTCAACATCTTCCATCTTATAAAATAATTACTGACATATCTATTTCTTAAACTTTTTCCGAAACAATATTCACATCAATAAATCTTCCATTATTCCCATTACAACATTTATTAACCATATTTTAGCTCAACTGCATAGCAACTAAATTATCTCATTTAAATTCTCCACTTTATAATAGTGGATATCCTTTAACATTATTTAATAGCACCTCAATTTTTAAACGAAATCTTTAACTTTTAATCTAGGGTACAACCCTTATCCACTCAATCATATACCATATTTTCAATCAATTTTTTTTATATCTTACTTATCTTTTCAAACTCGAACTTTTACTCACACGCAATATTATTTTTCTGATTAAAAAAATCAAACGTTATAACTTCCTTTATCTTATAAATTGTTCACCCACTTACTCATTCTCAAACTTTTCTATTACTCTATATCTTCTCTTGAACATTCAAATCCTTATCTCACATACACATACTTAAACTCATTATATTCCTTTAAAATAATTTTTTTTCCTGCTTCAATTTTCATAACTTCTAACAGAGGTTTTAACCTAATTCACAAATGTTGTCTTTAACCCTGACTTATTATCAATTAACTCCTTATTTAATCTTCAAATATCAGACCCTACTACTTTATTCTATATGACTCTCATCTGATTTGATTATGTGGCGGAGAATACAACTAATTCATATCTGGTTTGAAGTTGAAAGCCAGAATCTCTATCTTTCTTTAATGGTGCTTAACTCTATTAAACACTAATTCTCTTAATCGTCTGAAATTTTTGCTCTTCAATTCTTTTATTCTTAGCTCTCTATAGAATTTTAACGCGATTAATCATTTCTTGAATTGAGAACAATTTCAAAACCAGTAACACTCTTTTAATTTAAGGCGCAAGCCCTAAACAACCAATCACATGTTCTTCCTTATCATTCCTAATCAAAATTAACACAACAATAAATATGTTTAACTTATTAAACTTATACTCATACACATGCATGTGTAACTTCTTTGTTAATCTCATATATTCGATCTTCATTTGTTTTATGAACTGATCGTTCATGTACTTATTCATAAATTCTTCTACAGTTGATAACCACATCACTTGATATTTTAACATTCTTATGGTAACATTTGTTCACCATACTTCTAACTTATCTATGTAGTAACAAAACTACTCAATTTAACTTCTCCACTTTGGAGAAATGAAAATTTTCTAATATTATCTTCCTATCATTTAATCAAATTTCCATAACAATGAAACATTTCTCAAATTCACCCTTGAACTCGGGTGTTCTCAACTCTTTTCAATACATTCATTTTATGAATTATAGAAGTATAAAAGTAAAACATAACATAATATCATTCTTTAATCTTATTCAGGCATTCCCTGAGTTTTCGCTCTTCTCCCTGCCTGGCCAGGGCAGGTGAATGCTATTACCTTCAGTTTATTGCCTTGTGCTTCACTTTAGAAGTTCTCATTATCATACATAATATAACATAACATTTTAATTCTATTAGCAAGACAGTACACTCCTTACCCTATCAGATCAGAAGTTTTCACTATTTGTTGGCATGTATACCTATAAAACACTCTAGACTCCAGTTTATGCCGAGAATAACTAAACCTTAGCTCTGATGCCATTAACTGTAACACCCCAACCCGTACCCGAATCGAATACAAGTCTGAGGTGTCACATTGACTTTTCAAACTTTGACTCTTTTGAAAAACAGAGAAATTTAAAACTTTGTTTAAAGCAAAATACGTTAATTTACATAAAAATGACCACAAAATACAAACTCCATCAGAGTGCTCGTAATTAACGACTTATTACATGCCAACACTCTATACACACCAAAATACATACTTTGTCGATTACTTTGATCTGATCTTCTAGTATAATATTGTCCTTTCCACTTCTATTCTTGCTCTTTTCATTTCTTGGTACCTACGTGTAAATCACTTACACGCTAAGTCATAGACTTAGTGAGGCAATAAATAAACATTTAACAACCAATTCATGAATATGCATTCTTATCATTTGATCATGACATTTCAACATGCATGTATCTATTACACGATAACATATATAAGCATGTCATGCACATGTAAAACTTACCTTCTTGTGCCACTTTCACTTTAATTTATCTTTCAATTGTATTGCCCATATATATTATTGAGAATAGAGGTATGCGAGTACACTGAGGTTGTGCACACATATGCTGTCACCACAGCTCGTATAAATGTCCCGAAGGACCTATCATCCCGAAGGATGTCATCTGTGTCCCGAAGGACCTGTCATCCCGAAGGATGTAATCTGTGTCCCGTAGGACCTATCATATGTCTTATAGGACATATGTAACCCTCGACTCTTGGCATGCCAACTATACCTATAACTCTCGTATCATATACTATGGGCATTTATTATGAATACATTTCTCATCACTTGTTCTTTCTCTTCTATCACATACCACATGTATGTGTAACCATGTATTTCATATCATATCACATGTATTATATGTGCATGTAATCATGTAGATCATATCATATAGCTTATATCGTTTCTCATGTGTTCATGTAAACACATATGTTATATCTTGCTCACATATGAATGTATTCACATATATTAATTTCACATATCTCATATTTTATTCTCATATGTTCACATCAATCATGTCACATAAAATAACATAAGACACACGTGCCCACTTTCATGTACTCATGCACACATAATATCCATATCAATCACATGCTTGTGCTTATGGAATTATGCATTCAAACATGTAAATATACTTATCAAAAATACTCCCCAATGATGTATAAAACATCCATATATAATGTTTTGCATGCATCACAAATCAATAACATTTTAGGAGTCACTTCTTACCATAGTAACTCCGTCACTGGCTCATCGCAAGCCAATATTCGTTCAATAATATAAGGACAATTAAAATTGCACTCACCTTAGCCTTGCTTTGATTCGATTATAATCCTTTGATTATTCCGGAACTTGTTTAGGCTCAATATCTATATAAATATATCATTTCAAAACAACTATCAGAAGCCTAAACTTTAAACTTGATGTTAATAACTTAAATCGGTTTAATGATCAAATTATTTTTCATTTAGGGGGAATCGATACCGCCTGGACATTCTGGAAATTTTCGTCCAAGAGGGGGAATCGATTCCCATTCATAGGATATCGGTTCCCTCTACCCAGAAATTGTATTTTAACCCCGAAAATCATCAATTCTTCACTTAATTCTTCTATTTTAAACCTCTATCATGTCATTAAACTCAAATACCATTACTTAAACCAACTTATATCCATGAAAATCATCTATAACTTCAAAATCCTATCCTTCATATGAAATTCAAGAATCATACTCAAATTTCAATATGTTCTAAATACAATTCTAACACTTCATATTCCTTAATTATCATGATGACAAGTCAAATTTAACTTCAAATTCAACTTATCAACTATTTTCCATGATTTCATATAAAAACTCGTTTTCTTAAATCTCTTATAACTTCTTCATCTTTTGATTATAAGACAACTTAAGCTTTCCTTAAGCTTAGTTATCATCTAATGATCAAAACCTAACCTTTAATTTAACAAATAATCAACAAATCAGAAAATCCTTACCTTTGCCTAGCTTCCACGGTTGGGAGAAGAAGAAAGGAAGAAGAAAGAGTTTTCAGATAACTCTTTCCCCCATCCCACGTGATTCATTCATTAATTGGGGAAAATATCTTTCATGCTAAATGACCATTTTGCCCTTTAATTCTTTGGATAATTACTATAAACTTTTAGGAAATATTTATGAACCAATCATTGAACTATTCAAATATCCAATTTAAATCACCAAAATCTGAAGTTTTACAATTTAGTCACTAACCCGTATTTTGGGATGTTACAAGTTGTGAAATAGGAAACAGTCCCGTACGAAAATTATAATGTTTCAAGGTGTCTGCCAATTCTACCATATCTTTTGGACTTTTCCGCAATGCATTAATGCATTCCGACACTTCAAGTCGATGGATCAAATCAAGGACACTTGGTTATATAGTTGAGACACTCAAATAATGTTATTGATGGTTGCGTAATACGATAATAGAAAAACTATTCCCTTTAACAAGTTCTAGACTATGCGCATATCGTGTCCTAATAATTTCACTTATATATTTTATTTCTTCATCCTTGCATGCCTTAATTAAAATAATAAACATAATTTAATTAAAAGTTAAGAAAGCATTTGATGGCCGTGTATTTTCAATGATCGAGGTTAGTGATGAGTCGAATATCACTCTAATCTTAATGTCACGAACAAGTTGAATAATTAAATATAATAATTTCAACCCATTCCATTAGAATATTGTAATAAAATTAAAGAGAAAAAACCAAGGGTTAATTCTATTGCAAGTCCCCCTAATCAATCATATCTAGGATTTTAGGTTTATTTTTAAAAGTAAAAATATTCTAATTGAGTCCTCAAAATATTAATATTTTCAAAAGAACCAATTTAGCTCTTTCAAAAAAGAAAAGGGCAAAGTACACAAATAGTCCCCGACTATAGGGTCCTTTGACAATTAATTAAAAGTTACAAAATGATCATCTGACTATAGAGTATGGCTATGTTGAGTCCCTCGACTATTAAAAGTTATAAAATAGTCACCCGACTATTCATTATGTTCCAAACTCATCATTTTTCGTAAAAAATGATGGTGTTTGAGTTAAACGTTAGCATGTTAACTATGATATGATAAATTTGATCACAGAATCTCAAACGATTATCATATCTCAATCATGATGTCAACGTCCAATTTAGACAATCACTAACTTTTAACTGAAAATGACAAGTTCGGGACATAACGATTAGTCAAGTGACCATTTTGTAACTTTTAATAATCGGGGGACTCAATAAAGCAACACTCTATAGTCGGAGGATAATTTTGTAACTTTCAATAGTCGAAGGACGTAATAAAACAATATCCTAAAATCGGGAGATCATTTGTGTACTTTACCCGAAAGAAAAAAGCATCTAGTCGAGCCCTCAAATTTTACCCAAAAATATTGAAAGAAATGGTTCTTGTTTCTCCCATTAGCTAATGTTGTCTTTTAAAAGACTTGTCCAAAAAGAAAGAGAACCAATTGCAAGTTGATGGGTTGTCGTTTTCTTACAGCAGGCCGGCTGAACTGTGTTTCGGTTATCCAACTAATTCTGAGGTCGATGTTGATGGGAAATTGGAGTAAGCTAAGTGGAGAGAGCTTGAGTGCACAAAAAACCCATTACTCTTTCCAATAATTTTTACAAAACATTTAGGTTATCTTCTCAATCATTGACATAAACCATCTGATTTCCACATCTAATCCATTATCAATTAGGTTCGGTAATGAGGTTTTAACTAACATATACGCTTTACGTTGTCTAAATGTTTCACCCCACCAAATGCAAACTAGAGTGTTAAATCGGTCGGTTCAGTTAAACGATCAAACCAAACTTTCAAAATTTCATAAACCGATTTTTTTCCTCTTTAACTGTCAACCGAACTGAAATTTTTTATAATATATATTATATATTAATTTTTTTTAAATATTTTTGGCTAATCCGATCAATTATTTCGGTTAAAACCGAAATTTAAACACTCCTAAAGCTATTAATAAATAAATATATATTAAATATTTAAAAAATCAGTTAATTATCGATAATCTATTTTATCGTGACAAAATAAAAGTTTAAATGTATCTGCAACTCTTTAGTTCGTTTAGATATGTTCATTGGAATATAGTTAGGATCAAATATTAGGAGGGATAAATTATCTAAGTTTAAAATAATAGAGATTTACTAGATATTTAATCTAAAATTGGAGGGGTAAATGTCTAATTAAGTCAGAATTTTGTTTTAGTAGGGGTTCAATATAAGCTAAAAATCTTAGGACCAAATGCATAAACTTTATATTAAAAAGACTTAAATCGTATTACATTTTTTAAAAGGATTAAAAGTGCAATATCACTATCTAGATAAAGGAAGCCAAGGCCCTTCTTTGCGGTGGCGGATCTCGACGGTAAACTTTGGGGGTTTGTTAAAAAAAATTTGGAGGTCTAATTAAAAAATTTCAGAAAAAAAGAGACTGAATGAATATTTTTAACAATTTTGAGGGGGCTTATTAAAAATATTAAAAAATTTAAAGACTTCATGAGAATTTCTAAAATACCTTAAGGATGCATTTAGTTTACGGAATGTAAGATTACCGGCGGGAATAGGATTACCAGCAAGAATAAGATTATTGGGAATGTTGTATTTTGTATTTGGTTCGTTTAACAAGAATGTAAGATTACAGTGTTTGGTTAAAAGAATAAAAGATTATTGGAATGCATATTTTACCAAATTGTCATTATATTTATTTTTTATCAAGTTGAATTCTACTATAATTTTACTATAATTAATTATATATTTTCTTTAAAAATTTAAATTCATAAAATTTATATAGTTGTTTTACAAAATTGAAAAGATAAATAGGTTTAATGAAAGGGTAAAATTTTATTTTAACCCATTCTAATTATGGATTTTTTAAAATCTAAAATAGTTTAAGGATAAATTTGTAATTTAACATTTGTAGAATTTTTTTATTCAACGACAGAAGAATGATATTTTTGGAGAAAAAAATTAAGGGCATTTTTGTCCAAAACGATGGGAATGTAACAATATCTAAGGGAATGGGGTAATCACATTCCTGATAATATACCCCTAAAATACCACTGTTGGGAATAACTTATTATCGGGGGTTGAGAATGTTTGTCAACCAAACGGGGGAACGACATTCTATTCCCCCGGTAATATGAGATACCCTAAACCAAACGCCCCTAAGGGTATATTGTAAATTTCCCAGGGCTTTGACTACACTAGTTTAGGCTGACCAAAATTTAAATGCTTAATTCATAACTTTGTCATTGAATTAGACATGTATTTTTTATTTTGGTGTTTAAATTTTATTTTTTTCTCGCTTTAGATCTTATTTCGCCTAAAAAAAAAGTTACGGACAAGAGCACGAGACAAAATATTCAAGTACGAAAGTGGAAACACGAGTATAGTTTAAGGGTCGTATCGTGAATAAAACCGAAGTAAAATAGTAAGATGTTCCTACCATGCACGGTTAGTTATGGTTGTAATAAATACAGCTTTACATGCATTGAAACCACTGCATATTCATTTGTTCAATCACCTCCAGTTGTGCTGCATTTTTATTGCACCCTTTGACCTAAATTTATCCCTACAAGCTTCCCTTAACAAGTAACTGGGCTCCAACCCATTAGGTTTACTGCTGGTTGGGGACCAGACCTTAGCCACCCAAGTTGTTGGTCGTGTGCCACCTGGGACCTGTCACAACAAACATGGGTACTATGTGCAGTATCTCAATCTCCAATAACTCACCTATAAGTGTTTAACACTTATTATTTTAAATCAATCATGATGCGATATTATTTTATAATTATATGTAAACATCATTATTAATTTTCAGGTTAATTAAGTATTTAACACTTAAACTATCAGTTTAAATCTATTTTAGTCTCTAAACTTTTAACTTTTTTTAAAATTATGCATGAAGTTTGGGTTTTGTTTCATTTTAATACACTGCCGTTAAAAATTTTAGTTCTTGTTTATTTTAGTATATTTGTTCAAAATTTAACGTTAAAAAAATTAAAATTTAGATACTAAAACGGACTAAAATTGATAGTCTAGGTACTAAACGCGTTAACTTTTTAACATAAGGGTAGTAAAATGAAATGAAAACTAAACGTTAGGTATGGTTTTGAAAAAAAATGAAAGTTTAGTTACTAAAATGACCAAAATTGATAGTTTAGATAATAAATTCGTAGTTTACCCTTAATTTTTAAATGTGGGTAACCAAAATGAAACTAAAATGTAACATTAGGTGTGCTTTTGAGACAAAAAATAGTTGGATGATCAAAACAGAACAAAATAATAATTGAGATACTACCCATATAGTTTACCCTGAAATGAAAGGAGATTATTTGATGTACAAATAAAGGGAATTTGTATTCCGTACCCATATCTATTTGAATGTTATCCATTCTATTTAACAATTCTAAACCCTAAAATATAAAGTATTTTAGCTTAAAACACAAAACCCTAAAGTTCAAATTTTTAAACCCTAAATATATAGATGATATGATAAGAAGAATCTCTACCATTTGGTGAAGGCATGTTGGTGAATGGGTGAAAGTGTATTGGTAGGGCAAGGTTCAAAGCTACCTACATACATGATCTCGTAACAAAATATATTCGTATTCGATATTTATTTGTGTCCAGACATGATTACTTTCGATTATCGAATATATAATCATTTTTTAGAAAAAAGTTAAAAATATTATCACGATGTTGTAGATGAGAAAGTTTAAGTTAAAAGGGTTGTTTCCGAAATAAACGTCTACAGAATTTATCTGAATTAATCGATGAATAAATTGAATTCAGACAACACTGAAAAGTAAATTTAGGCCCACATTTTCATGGACATGCTTAGTTGTTTTTTGAAAAGGAGGATGTTCATGTTTTAAGGATAAGGATGGGTTTATCATTCCAAGTCATACATAAGAGTTTCCTTATCCCTTTTTAATGTATGAGGTCGACACAAGTGATGTGCATGGATCGCAACATCATGACAATCCTTTAACATCAGTGGACAAATCAAAAAGCTTTTGTTCCCTTGACTGTCTTGTTGTTTATTATGTGTATATCTATGGATATCCATGGCTCATGTCGGGTCGAGTTTTTGATTAATCGAAAATTTGATTTTAATATTATATCTTCATTTGATAATCGAACTGATTCGATCCAATTTAAATTTAAGAAGATTTCATTCTACCTGAATTTTAGATAAAAATCCGCATCCGACCTTTGAAATCCCGATTATAATTTGTTAAACGTGGCCCAATAAAGGTATTGGGCACATTTGGATGTGGTTCAGGCCCATTGGACTAGGGTCCAACACAAATTTAAGGATCACTGAGAAAAAAATGGTCTTTTAAAGTTCTATTTGGATCGTTTTGGTGCCTAAATTAATTTTAAATTTTAATAATTAATTATAATTTTTTGAGTAATTATATATAAATTTATTTTTTTACTTTAAATTAATGTATTTTTAACGAATAATTCAATTTGAATTCACACTAGCATACAGTGCCGCATTCTTAATATAAAGAAAGGCGATACCGGTTTTGTTATTATTTTTTTTAACAAAACCGGTAAAAATTAACTAAAACATTATTATTTCTACCTAAAACATTAATGTTTTTTAACATTTCCGATAAAGTTCCCAATAATAACAAAACCGGTAGAAAAAATAACAAAACCAGTAGCGCTTTACCGGATATGTTAACAAAATAGGTAAAGCGGCCCATAATAACAAAACCATTAAAAATAATAATGTTTCAGGTAATTTTTTACTGGTTTTGTTAAAAAAATAATAACAAAATCGGTAACATCTTTTCTTAGCCATATATTAAGGCTATCGTACGTGAGTCTTTTCACATCATATATGGTAGGAATGACATCATATCATATATTTATAATTTTAAAATATTCTAATCCAGTTTTATATGAAATTATCTTATTATCACTATTTAAATTAAATTAAATATTATTATCTATTAGTGATTTAAATTTATAAAATTATGAATTAAAATTTTAGATTATAAATCGAATATATAGAACTATATATATTTGAATGTATTAAAAATTAAATGAGTAATTTTCGAACCTTTTAGAAGCAAGCATGTTCTCTAATTTCGTAACTAAAGTTGGGTTCAACCGTTCATATATACAACGACACGAATCAATTATCTCGGTGGTTAAAGGAATAATTGTTTTTCGGGTTTTTCGAATTCGAACACCACTGCAAGAGAGATGATTGAGTATTAATTATCAAATAATTGAGAATATTTAAAATAAATACTACTTTGTAATCTCCTTAATCCAATAAAAGAAAATATGTAAGAATAATTTCAAACATATAAACCAAAATATTATATGAATTCGCAAAAATTTCAAAACAAATATTTGTAAATATCCAAATTCATAATTTAAAGGGTAAATTGCACGTTTAGTAATTCTACTAGTATATCTCTCATATTTCACTAATTGTACTTTTAATTTTTCAATTTAGTCACTGAACTTTATATATTGAATTTTTTTGACACGCCGCCTTGCCTTTAAGTATTTAACAACATTATGACATGGTAACTTACATCAAAACATCTTCGTTTTGAATTCCTAAAAAAAAAAATTTAGACAAATACGTTGTTCCGATTAAAATATGTTCATGTCATAACGTCGTTAATTATTTAACGGTGGAATAACAAAAAAAATTCAATCTATAAAGTTTCGTGAGTAAATTGAAAAAATTGAAAGTACGATGAATGACATAAGAGAGAAAGTAAAGTTTAGTTACCGAACATGTAAGTTACCCCAGTTTAAATTACAATGTAAATCAATTCAAATTTAGAGCATACTTTAGCTTGGGATAGACATGATTTGGGTCTGGTCAAATTTTTGGTGAGATGAGTATTCTATCCCTCTACTTGTCACTTGATTCCGGATGGATTTAGGAAGGTTCCACTCAACTTCAAATTTGGGCTTAATAACAAAATAAGTGTCTAAACTATATCACTTTTCTCAAATAGGTGTCTAAAATATTTTTTGACTCATTTCGGTGCCTAACGTTACAAACGTTACCTATTTTAGTGGTCGAGCCATCAAAGATGTTAATTCCTCCGTTAAGTGACACGTGTCACAACATAGTACTTTTAAAAAAATCATTTAAAATTTTAAAAATTAAAATTATATATATATTAAAAAGAAAACACAAATTTTGAACTAAACCCAAAACTTTGAAAACTTTCATTTCAACCTCTATACCCAAGTCGGCCGCCACCTTTTGCCATCGACAAAGCTCTACCCGACCTCCCCTTCCCCCGACGACCAAAACTCCTATGAAATCGTGACTGACCGACTGTCGATCGACGCTGAATCAACGTTTTATACCTCGCGATCCCACGTGATTCTAATGACCAATCGACGAGAACTATGACAATGTAAGAATATGAGGATGGTAGGGACTATGTCCATGGCTATGGTCGTGGTCGGAAAGGACGACGACGACATTTTAAGGTTAGGATTTGAGATTTTGGGGCTGTTTTAGAATATAAGAAAAGATAGTATTTTTATAAATATCATAATATTTTTAATTTAAAAAAATAAATTTCAAAATCACATGATTGTGACACGTGTCACTTAACTAGGGAAATTAACGCCGTTGACAGCCCGAACATCTGAATGGATAATGTTTGTAGCGTTAGGCACTTGGATGAATCAAAAAATAATTTAGACACTTATTTAAAAAAATGGTATAGTTTGAACACTTGTTTTGATATTAAACCAAAAATTTGACCCGATTTATAAAAATTTACACATAACCTATACCAACACAAATATATAATTCTCAATTTCATTATATAATATTATATATATATTGTTATCTCAGATTTGGTTGACAATTAGTTAACTTAAACTTGAATTTAACTCGAATCGAATTTATTTATTTATTAAAAAAATTAACTCTATAAGATCAAATCGAATCTAAACTCGTAGATTATAAATCATATGCCCTAGTTCTAACATTAAAATCTTCATCATCTATGGGCTTGATAGGGAGTGTAGCTTAGTGAAAGGCTGGAATTGAGCCGTCCCATTAACATCTTCTTGGATCACTTGGCCTTTCATTTGATCAAAGTTGAAGATTCAAGAATCATTCAAACAATCAAAAAACCAACAGAGCCAACTGATTTCCATTGAATCTGTTAAAAACATTAACGTTTATTTCCCAGGCCTGGGAGCCAAAATCAAATGTGTTTTGGAATTAGATTATAGGGTTCATAAGCAAAATCCCAACCTCAAGAACAATAGAAGCAGAAGGAAGAAACAAGGAAGAAAAAACCAACGGGAAAAAGGAAAATGGAACCATCTCATTCTCAAAACGAAACCCCTCCCCTCTCTTCAAAGGAATCCCGCATGAACCGCTTCAAGCCCATTTGGCGTTTCTTCTTGATTTCCAACCTCGCTCTTGGAGGTATTTCATTTGGCATCTGCATTGTTTAATCCGATATTAGCTTCTTAACACTGGGTTGACGCTCTTTCTCAAAATCTTTAGTGTTTTTTTTACATCGAGTTTAGAATGTGCTTGATGAATTGCTTGGCTGAATGATACTATGTCTAATATATGTTTTTGAAGATTTACTTTAATGGGTTGAGAAAATTTGCTACCGAGTTTTCGGTTTGATCAGTGTTAGCTTTTAGAATTGGTAATTGATTCAGAGAAGTATTGAGTCATTGATTCTATCATTTTGTGTTGTTGTTAAGTTATTGCTGCTGATAATTGTTGCTTGTAGTGTTGCCATTCTTGAAGATTAGAGTTTCTGGGATGAATTTTGCATTACATTGGTTTGCAACTTTGACAAGTGATAATCGATGTACCAGTCGTCCATTTGAATTCTATGAACTGATATGAATTTTGATGTTTATGGACTATTTCAATGGGATATGCAATTTGCTTTATCACTAGTTATCTTCTGGAATTAGCTGATGTTCTCACCCCCTGTCGCAGCATACATATTTGCAAACCCGAAAAAGAAGAATACAAGCATTGCCAATAACAAACCTGCTAAAGAAGAGGAAGACAGCAAGAGTGATGCTGAAGCAGCTGTTTCTTCCGATGCAGTGACGGATGCCTTAGTTCACGAGGAGCCGCCAATACTTCCGGTTGTTCCGAAACCCGCTTTGGATCCGATTCCCGAAGACCGGCAGCGTGAACTTTTCAAGTGGATATTGGAAGAGAAAAGAAAAGCCAAGCCTAATGACCCTGGAGGAAAGAAAAGAATCGATAAAGAGAAGGCTGTTCTCAAGCAGTTTCTTCGTGCAGAATCTCTTCCCAGAATTTGATTTACATGTCTCGTCGTACTCGACAAAATTCTTGCTTTAGAGAAGGACTAGTTTCTATCAAGGATGGTTTAAAAAAAAACATGCCAAAGATGGGGTTCTGGTTTTTGGTACCCATCTCTTGTGAGATTGAATGTTTAGAACTTGTGTTACATTTTAACAGCAGTACTCACTAGACTAAGACATTCTTCACATCTGATTCCTTGAAAGTAATTGAATATTCTCGACTGGCTGACAGTGGTAGAATTCAGTTTAGTCAATGTAATTTAGCAGTGAAATGTTTGTTTTTGCTTTGATTAACAACAAAATCACACACCTATCGAAAACAAAAGGGAACTGGACTGGTTGTCTCTTGAGCTTATTTTCAAAAGCGCACCTATGGCGCTAGTCTCAGGTGGGCACGGAGCAAAACGTCTTTGAAGATAGTTTAGGAGTCTGCACACATTTCCTATTTGTATAATGCATGAATCTAGTAATGATGTGTAAATACACAACCACATCTTTTAAAACTAAGCTCTCAAGTGAGACAAAAGATAAGAGAAACGAGTCATGAAAATTTTTAGATTTGTGGTGTCCATTATATAACCCTCCCCTCAAAACTAACCACATGTTTTCTTATTCCCTTGTGCTTCTAAACTCTACCTGGTGGAGATGCAACTGAGATGTTCTAATATGCTAGCCTTAAAAAATCATCAGATTGAATTTATAATATTACTTTTAGAATTTGTCACTGCCTTATCCCTTATCATCATCTCTACTTTTCCGGTCTTAAAATGCCAGGAACCATCAAAGTTTCAGGTACCAAATGCTATCCTTAACTGTAATTCAAAATGTGCTTGTTTTCTAGAATTTCTCATTTGATTCATCCCAGTTCTGGATATCAAGGGTCTCCAATCATCATCACCATCTTCTGAGATATCAGTAAAAGGTATTCTATCAACACACTTTCTCCTACTTTTTCTTATCTTCAATGGCAATATCGATATATGCTAAGTATGGTTTTTCATTCTTCATAATGCAGTTTCCGTGGGAAAAACAGAGTACCAGACTTGCGACAAGGGAGAACTGTCGTTGTAGTGATTCCAAACACTGTTTTGATTCTTTGTTTTGTCTTAGAATTTGACTCTGACTTCTGTTCCATTTTAAATCTAACATGTTTGCACAGTCCGTTGACAACCCTTCATGACGATTTGATTATAACACTTGAAGATGCTGAGGGAAATGAGATTTCTCATACAGGTTTCTCACTGTTCCTTTTAACTTGCATTGGAGAATTGAATTTTATTTTAGTTGTAAGGCTTATTTGAAGTATTGATGGCATGTGGAAGGTGTCGAGACCAGATTGGTGGTCGAGAAAGGCGTTTGGGACGATATATTTTCTCTCGAAGGAGGCGGCCATATACATATGAAGTTGCAGTTTGTCCTCAGTGAAGAAGAGCACCGGAGAATCCAGATAATGGTATTGTTCCGATAACATTCGTTTATATGTTCGATATACTATCAGCTGCATTACGATGTATGATAAATAGCAACCCCTTGGTATCCACTTTAAGTTTTTAATCCTGATAAACTTATTCCTTTTTACTAGCACAATTAAGTTGAATTTTAAGTTCGTTTTCAGAGAGAAACTGCACTGAAGAAGAAACAGGAAGAGCTTCGCAATAGTGTTCTTCAAAGTTCCGAAAGGTCTTCAGTCGGTAATAGTGAAGTTTCAGGTTCGATGTTGATTTACTCGATTTTCATTTTCCATTTACTTGAAGAAAAATGGAACATAAAAGGAAAAGAAATCAAGCAGCGCATGAGACCTGCATGTACTGATCCTCAAGCCTTTTATTGATGCATTGAACGTTTCATTTTCTCAACGTTCGCCAGAAAGTTTATTCCGAAGTGGATTGCTTGCTGATGAAGCCAATCTCGGTGGAGACGACCGAGACAGAAGTTATCCTATTCATAAGGTTAATACTTTGAAGAAGAAGGGACCAGCTGTTAAAGCCCATAGCAATATAAGAAAAATGATTAGTGCATTTGAGGGTGGTCTAAATCAGGTATGTCAAACGCGTGGCTTAAGTTTCCCCATTTGTTATTGCAACTTAGAGCATATGGTTAAAGTTACTGTGACTTGATCTGATGCAGGATGTGAAATCTTCTACTAAACCGCCACCGACGATATCTCGGACGAGGGAGATCCCAGTGGATTCACATCCTAATGATGTTAAGTCCGAAACAGTCGTACCACCAAAGGTAACTTTTGGAAGGACCAATACCAATGAATTCAAACAAACAAAAAATGTGTTAGAAAAAGTGCAGATGATTCTAATATCATAACCAGACTGTTTTATTCGCCTGTTAAGTTCAGGTTGATGCTGATGCTGACGCTGCTGCTGAGGCAAATGAAGATGGGAAGACTTCTCGATTAAGTCCACAGTCCGAGAATTCGGAGGATCCTCAAGACTCTGCAGGACCTTTCGGAAAGGTATGCCTTACCCTTTCCAGATGTTATATGTACCTAGAAATCTTATGAACTTCTGTATAAACTGAAAACGTGACTTGCAAGTAATTCATGCTAATTTCTTTTCTTTACCTCAGGTGATAAAAGTCATAATCATGGTAGGCTTTGCAGCACTGGTTTTCATAACAAGAAAACGGACATACAGGTGTATATATATTCATGTCTTTGTTGTTGAATCTCATTCTCGAACTTTGCCTCGGTACAATCACCGAAATATCGTCTAAATTATCATTTCCTTTTTCCTACCTGAAGAAAAATTCTTCTGCATGCATTGCTAACCCTGTTTTATGATCTTGCAGATGAAGGTACTAATAGATTGTTGTGATTATGCTAAAGTTTGGAGTCACTTGGATCCTTTATGCAATTTCCCTTTTTATTTTCTAGTTGATTTAATCCTCTTCTACCAAATCAACTCGAAGTATGTGTAAAAATTGATGTAAATTCTGTTAATATTTCAATCCTTCAGGAGCTCAGATGTAAATTAGGAGTGTTTCAACAATGAGCTGCATATCTTCTATTTGTGCAGTGCATGTACCAATACTTATTGAACATCGTTCGAAAACTGGACTATGCGAAGGTACGTTTCGAGCCTCGGTTTACCGGTTTCATCAGCTCGGCAGACGCTTTTTGGGATCCCGGAAATTCAATCATCGATTTTCAGATTTGTGACGACATCCCCCTCCAACCTCCGAAGCACCTTCAGTATAAACAAGAGTGAATGTTAAACATGAAAATACAAACTAGACTCAACCAGTGCACGAAACTGTAAGATGACATTTGGTAAGATCATTCGCGGTTTTATTTCTTTCGCGATGATCTTCGACACGACGATGAGCTGATGAACGTCTTTTGCAAGGGAATTTTGTAACGTAAATTCTGATTTATCCAACCTGAGACATCCGAGATCCCGTGTGATGCACAAGGAAGCACATCGCAGCATGCCATAAGCCTCTTGCTCTGCGTATCGGCTCTCCATGCGGGGGTCACAAGTTCACGTATGGCATTACTTTCGAGTAAAGGTCGTGCCTGCTCCAAATATAAAGAGTCCGAAAACCGAATTCACAATAAATCAGAAGGTGATCCATTGACCATCTAAAGTAAATCTACTTTCATCGATGATTGTAACATAAACTCGAGCCAAACTCTTACCCATTCTGTAAGAAACTGCTGTCCCTTTGGCCGATCGATGTCCATAGCTATTCGTTCCGTGATTAACTCTACCAAGACCACCCCAAATGAGTAGACATCAGCTTTTTCAGTAACTTGACCGGTTTGGGCATATTCTGGAGCTAAATACCTACCAAGAAGAATGTTTTTACACGTCTTTTATGATAAAGAAATAAGGCAAACTAAGCTACATAGGTGTACCCGAATGTTCCGATTACTCTAGTTTCCACTCCGATGTCTCCGTTTAGATGCCACCTCGCCAAGCCAAAATTTCCGACCTAAATGTTCCGAAAGTAATAGTCAGTTTGCAGTCCCTGCTAAGCCACTTGCTTATATGTAGCAATGGTCCGATACCAACAAATCGAGCATGGTTTTGAAGATTCGACATACTAAAGGTTCGAAATCATGTGTGAGAAGTGTATTGTTAGGCCGCATATCACGGTGTACTATACATCCAATTCTGCATTCTTCATGAAGGTATCTCAACCCTCTTGCTGCTCCAACAGCAATCTTTTGTCGTGCAGACCACCGCAATGTATCTCCACGATGCCCTGAAAATTTCCCGTATCATGAATAAGTTGTCTACTCAAATGAGTGATTATCAATACTAATTAAAGAAATAGGCTCGTGTTAGGCAATGGAACAATAGTTTCGGATTCGTGTTAAGCAAGTCGTAACATAGTATAGCAGGGAACTTACCGTAAAGATGAGAATCCAGAGACCTATAGCAAATATATTCATATACTAGCAGTCTTTTTCCATCCTCGATGCAGAATCCGATCAGCATTATGACATTCCGATGTTGTGCACAACTTAAAACCTCGACTTCCGAGCAAAATTCTCTGTCACCTTGAGAACTAGCCAACTTGTGTTGCTTCACAGCAATGACCTGACTGTCGGGTAAGATCCCTCTATGAACAGAACCGAATCCGCCTTCAACCAAGAAATTCGATTGTGAAAAGCCAATGGTAGCGTATATCAGTTCAGCATACGTGAACGACCTCAGAGGGTGCCCGAATATAGGAGTCTTGTGTTGACATATTGAACATAATGGAGGAGGTCTAGGAGGAGCATTTCTTGACTGCGAGAAAGCTTCAAGTCTGTGATTAAGGACCCCGAGATCAAGTTCTGGATTCAATGCTGGTGATTTCTCGAACAAAATGCTCGACGTTGACATTATAGATGAATCATTCGATCTCTCTAAACCCTTCCCAAGATGCAACGAACCTGTTGTAGGAGGATCTAGCTCACTGTCGTAGTCTGAATCCAATTCAAATGGATTTTGGCTTCCTTCACTAGAAAACGAAGGATCTTTCTTCGAGTTCTCGTAAAATCCATGGAGGAAAAACGGTAAGGCTTCTGGATCGGAACTTGATATTGACGACATTCCAACATCAGTAGCAGTCAGGGGCGATTCATGCTCGGGACTGCTGACAGGAGTCACATATGGCCCTTTAGTTTCATCAAACAGGCCATGCTTGCCTTTCCTATATCTAGGAGATGTTTCTGATTCAGACGATAACGGTGATCCAACCAAATTCAATCGAACAATCTCAGCCCGAGTTCGCTTCATCACGACAAGATTGCATTGCAGCTCATTCAGGCAGTGCTTTTTCTCGTGTTTTGTCTGTGAAAGGATTCGAAAGCAATTATAACTAACAACTAGAGTAATTTGCATGATCATACATAGCTAAAACCATGCAAGAGAACACAGTTTACATTGTATATATTACTTATCCAATATAACCCCGTTGGATGATCTTTCTTCGCTTCGGTAGCAACGATCCCGTGTGGCGATCCGGGAACGATTTTCATCCTGACCTTCATCTGTAAACATGAACATAAAAAACCGAATACCAGGAACGAAAAACTTAAGAACTAAAACTAATCCGCTAACCTTCTCTGGGTCATAAACATCTTGCAACTGAAGAATCATTTGGGAGCATGAATCTGCAAACATCTTGTTCTGTATCTGAACTAATTCCAGATAGACTTCCAATTACCGGTTGTGCAATCACTCGTAAATCTCAAAATCTCCCATATCTTTTTGCCTGAGAATCCATTGGATCAAAATGAGATATCAACAAACCACATTTTCAGCTGCAGCAATCATGAATAACTGAAACTGACAATTGCATAACAAGCTGATAGCAATGAACATGATCTTAGCCAAGAGGATTCGAATTTTTTCGACCAGAAAATAATGTCCATTAATTTCGATTAATGTTCTTTCTTTTGATTCATGCATGCTAAAGTGGCCATTTATGAGAATCCATTGGATCAAAATTGGTTATCAGCAAACCACATTTTCAGATGCAGCAATCATGAATGACTAAAACTGATAATTGCATAACAAGCTTATAGCAATGAACATGATTTTAGCCTAGAGGATTCGAATGTTTTCGACCAGAAAATAATATCGGTTAATTTCGATTAATGTTCTTTCTTTTGATTCATGCATGCTAAAGTGGCCATTTATGAGCAAACCAACAGCTTCAACAAAGGAAGAAAGGGACATTTGTGCAAATAAACCACAACTTCTCTTAAGGTTTCAAGATCCAAATTTTGTTCAACAAATACTATTCAGTCCCCAAAAGATGAAACCTTCAATACCCAAAGTTTGTTCAACAAATTCTATAAAAACAAACAGGGAAGTGAAAGGTGCTTTTATGAGGGAAGATTGAGAAGGAACAACAAGAAGCAGCTTAATGCAGTCCCCAGGTCGAACAACACGAGTCACAGACCAGACCAGAGCATTCGTTGGGATATCCTTTGCTGCTCTTACAGCAACTATCATCAGTTTACCACCCAAATCTGAGGTACACAAATCACGTTTCTCCATCAAAACAAAGCTCTTGGTAGAAAAAGATTGCACCTTTGGTGATTCAAAACTACAAAGTAAGCTCTTTTCGTCGCTCAGAAAGATTTCAGGTACTTTGGATGCAATAAAAGGAACATGTATCAGTTATTATTTCACAGAAACCGAGGCCGCCTGAGCTTTCTCGTCAGAAACAAAAGGGGGTTGGCCTAATTTCAGAGCCCTTTCTTCAGCTGCTTAATCATTGATACTCGTGCTCCTGATGAAACTACAAGAGGGGGTAATTGGCCAAATATGTTTGTTTTACAGAAACATAAATACAAACGACAAAAGGGCAACGGGCTGTGTCAAGAAATTACTGTTGTTTTTGTCATGATTTTCTGTGACATAATTTGTTAAAAATATCCGAATTTGTATAAAATCGATGATCAAGACATTCTGGAATATTAGTAACGTCTGATTATTTATTTAATAAATAAAATAATGACACGTGTTATCGATTACACTCCGTCTCAAAGAAGGTGAAATAAGGCAAACAATGAATATATTTCAAGGGATGGATATCCATTATTGGTTGCTACAAAAGAATGAAACCATGTTAACCCATTATATTCTTTTAAGTTCTTGCTTCTGTATCTACAAAGCCGAACCCTCCCACAAACTGTGCTTCTCTACCCTTGTAGGTTTTCATTTTCAGACGACTGAAACAAACCCCCCTCCCCCCAAACGAGTAATGGAAGGAATCTCATCCGCCGTCAAACTTTGAGCGACGCACGGGTCTTTATCGGTTTTAGCTTCAAGCCCATGCTTTCGGGAGAGAGAAGCTCTGGCGAGATGCAAGATGGACTTAATGGACTCTTCGGGCTACCAGTTAGTTGGCATGGCCTGTACAACCCGTATCGCATGAAGAAGTATTCCATCGGTATCAGCATTGCATGCGGCTGTTCTTCGGTCACCATTGATCCACAAGCCTGGACCTGCAAAAGGAAAAAAATATCCCTTTTGCATCGTTCGGAGTCGTAATAACGAATCAAACACTATAGTCGTCCATGTTTACATAGGTAATATTAGTAATATTAGTACTTACCTCGACTAAGGCACTAAATCTTCTATCCAACTTGGATGTCATGTAGAGGGCCTCGGAGTGAAAAGGCGAGCTGTCCCCGACGAATATTAAGGTACGACATCTTAGATTCTTCAGCCCACTGGAATGATCGGGTCTTCTGCAAGTTTCCGAATACAAACATTCGATCACTACAAAATTATCTATTTAGTTTAACAGACAAGTGATATGATACCGAAGCAGTTTCTTATCGTACCCATTAATTGCTTCAAGAAACCGCCTCACATTCGATGCATCTCTCTCGTCCAACAGCTAAGAAAACAAACATGCAATATGAATATGTCAACTATGGGAAATTCAGTGTTTAAAGCGTGGCAAAAGAACAAGAAATGTTAGTCGCTAACTCTTCGGCATGCTTGGACTATATCCGACTCGGGAATTTCAGCAGTACCACGAGCTTCCTGTTACAATATATAGAAATCTCATTATTCAACATACTCGGGAAGCGAAAATATAACAAAAAGAAACTTGGAAGATGGTTTACTAGGAAGGAAACGATAGGATACCTTGCTAAAGTAACGTTGAAGTAAAAACTCTTTCAGCAGTCCACACATTCCGTAAAAGTACAACAAATTTGACATCACCTACAGATTGTAAGTCGATTTAGTTATACGATAAAAGTTTATGCACAAATAATGTTAACTATAATCAACAATCTTAAGAACGAACCTTGTTATAGAACCATTCAGTCCAAGAAGGTGCTCTGCATAGAGGGGATACAAGTATCAAACCAAGTACTCGTACTCTGTATTTCATCTGCGATGCAAAATCTTTGTCAATGAACTTGCATCGAAAAATTTAAATATACTGCTCAAAAAGATTTCACGAGGAAACCTACGGCAAATAGAGTAAGAATGTAAGCACCCGCTGTTACTCCCATGCACATCACTGCACCTAGCCTGAAAAGAATCCCAAATATTAAAACTCCTTTTCAACCAAAATACTGACACCAACCAAATCCGATAGCTCTTATAAAAGGCGTGATGGTGGCATCAACTAAAAGGTCTTTTAAAAACAGTAAAGAATAAGATTACCCGAAAAAGTTGAGAACCTCAAGGATCTGATCAGCCAAGTCGTTGACAGAATGCGGAGAAGTACTTTCACAAATTGGAGCAGCTCCCAACTGCAAGAACTCTTGTGAAAGTGCCAGAAAGGAAACTATGTGAATAATTAAATCCAACAACCGATTTAGTTAGTTACGAGGTGATAAAATAGCCCGTATAGAATAGAATAAAGCAAACAGGAATATGCCAACTAATTTACAGACCTCATGACCAGGAGGACTAATATGGTAAATGCAGAAGTTGTGCAGCAGCAAGGAGGCAGCTTCTGGACAAAAGAACAATCCTTGGAAACAAGACATATCTGGAAAAAAAAGTTTCACAAAAGGTACAATGTAATTGTTAGAAAGCAGATTTGCAGATAAATGCCGACTAAGAGAAAAAAATGAATCTGTTCTAATGAATTTCTCTCGCATTTAGTATAATGAATAAAAACTTCATATAACTGGGGAAGAAGCAAAGGAGCTATGGTATTTGACAGCAATGTACTCACGGTTCAATGCCAAATCAGGATACGTGATTAGTGCTGGCTTGTCTTGATCCCCATATACTATAACAGACACAGAACCATAGCGCGTTGGTACACGATGTTCCTGGCAGATGTTTCAGGAACACGGACTATGAACAGATATCCAATGCATAGAAATACACACAGAGAGAGCTAAGAACTACAATTAAGCATATAGAACTGATGCATTCGAAACTTTGAGTACCATAATGTTCCCTAAGTTAGAATTTGTTAAGCAGCAATAGCTTTCAGTTACATAAGACAAATCATTTGTTTCATGTGGCCCTTGAAAAAGGAAGAATTTTTTTTCATCAAAAGCACATCCCATGTGCACACATCCCCTTTTAGTGAAATCCAACTGAACATAGCTTTGTAAAAGATTTAAAAAAATAAATAAAAGAATAGAAGACGGATATATGAAATGAGGGGTTCCAGATATTAATCATTGTATTCTTCAAAAAAGGGAGAATATAGTCTAAAAGGAGAGCATGGGATGATGGAACTCTCACATTAAAAGAAGACATTGATATGTAAGAAAATGTGAATTTACAGCTATACACATTTAAAATAATATATATAAATAAAAGTGAAAAAACAATGGAAAAAGGTACAGCCAAGGTTTCTTGAAGGAGCTGCAAACACAAGTTTAATAACCCCAATGACTGAATAGTTGGAAGAATCCACTAGCACATCCTCTTTTGTCATCACAAGCAACAACAAAAGTAAGAAGGAAAGAATCTCCAACCGATCAAAGAAACCAAAAGTAAAAGCAGATAATTCCAAATGCAAGGAAAAAAGTAACAACAAAACATCAGAGAATTACACAAGTAAACACGAATCCGATACAAAATAAGATTTTACCATAGCAAAGTCAAATATATATATATATATATATTACCCAGAAATGGTAACTCCCCCAGCTTACCAAATATGTAAAAATCCAGCATTTATTAGACGAAACAAGTAAGATCATATGAAACCCATCTCGTCAAAGCCTCGATATTGAGGAATTAAGTTCAAAATTCCACCCATTTTCATGAAAGAAATTATTTTCCCATAAAACTCAGAAAACCAATTCAACGATTAAAATGCAAATTGCCCCAGCTTACCAAAATGCATAAAAAACAAATTTGTCCAAGTAAGGAATGCATAGATCCAGTGAAACCCATTTCGTTAAAATTGTCGATATTGCAGAATCAAATTCGTTTCAACCCAAAACTAAAAACTCAATTCAACAATGCAGAATGGAAATGTAAAAGAGAAACGAATGGGTGAAAACCTTTCCACCAAGATATATCTTTTCAGCAACAAAAGGAATGGAATCGTTGGAGTCAGCCATGGCTGTGGCTCTTTCTCTGTTATGTTCAAACGAAGAAAGACAGAAAGAAATTCTGTTTTCCTTCGATAAATAGACTCTCTTTTGCTTCGATTTTGAATGGCTTATAAATCAAGCGATTCTCTCTCCCTCGAAAGCGCTCTCTCTCTCTCATTTATTTATTTTATTTTTTAAAATTCTTATTTTTCATTTTTATAAACAGAGGCGAAGCCTCCACCGACGCTTTATGGAAGAAACCCAAACGGATTTACTTCTTTTAACCGCACTTCTGGCATCATCTTAACCACTCGGTTAGTTTTTTAGCGACTAAACGTCGCCGTTTCACCCAAACGAATATATTCTATTTACCTAAACGGGGTCGCTTTGTTGGTGAACTTTTGAGGGGGTTAAATTATGGGTTTTGTCCCTTTACTACAATAAAGTTTGGTTTTTAGTCTTTATCCTTTAATTTATTATTATTTGATCCCTTTTTGATATTAGTTGGTTCATATTAGAGGTGTAAATGAGACACCTATGCTTACAAGTTATTCGAGTTTGAGTCAAAAAGAATTTAAATTTGATTTGGTAATTATTGAATTCAGCTCGAATTATCGGTCAAATTAGATTCAAACATCATAATCTCAACTGAATGGCTCGTGAGTCTAATTGATTTTTTTAATCTTAATATATATTCTTATATTGTTAAAATAAATTTCTATCCTTACTACTTATACTATTGAATATGAACTAGATTATTCAATTTTGAGCTTTCATACCAACATCGATAAATGAGTTTAATCAAGTTTGAGCTCAAATAACTCGATTATATCTTGAATGGAGCTCGAGCTCGAGCATTGATGTTCAATCGAGCTCGAGCTTAGTATCAAATCACGATTTTTGAATGGAGCTCAAACTCGAGTTTGTCATTATTTAGGCTCAACTCGATTATAATCCTAATTCAAATAAATAATGCTATTAAATATTCTAACTAAAATTCCGATGTAAGGTTTTTTTTTAAAAAAAAATCGTTTTTAACTGATCATAATGATATGTATTCTTACATTTAATGGAAATAGACGATGTTGTTAAATATTTGAACTAATAAAAGAATCAAATTATATCAAATTAACTCAAATGAATCTTGGTTCGATTGGCGTCGTTGTTGCTGCAACAACTATGAGGCCGTGGATTCAGGTAGGGATTGATCGAGAAGGTTGACAAAGGTTGTTTCTCTCTTAAAAATTTTAAATTATCGTATAATTTAAGTATTTTCTATTGATAATATATTTTTGTTCCTTAAAATTTTATAAATTTAACCTCTAATATAAAATCATACATCTATCCTGAATTTATAAAATCATACATCTATCCCTAAATTTATTCATGCTTAAACATGTAATGTGCTTTGATTTAGGATTGTGTGGTTATGAGTAGTTCACATACTATAACGGGGTGTTTGGATGGGGGAATGTGGGATTCCAATGAGAATGAAATTCACATTCTCCCGTTTGGTTAGCCTGAGAATCTCATTTCCGGTAATGTAAGATTACCGATAGTGAATTTTTGGGGTATATTACCAGGAATGTCATTACCTCCCTTTCTATAGGTATTGTTGGATTACATGTGTTTTGGACTAAAATGCCCTTAAATTTTTATTTTTTTTTTCAAAAATATCATTCTTCTGTAATTGAATAATAAAAATTTTACGAAGGTCAAATTATAAATTTATCCTTAAATTATTTTAGATTTACAAAAAAAGTTTATAATTAAAATTTTATATAAAGTTCAGGGGTTAAAATAAAATTTTACCATTTCATTAAAACCTTTTTTATATTTTTAATTTTGTAAAAAAAATTATATAAATATTATGAATTTAAATTTTTAAAGAAAAATATAAATATTTTCCAACTTGTAATATTATACAAATATATAATAAGGACAATTTGATTAAATATACATTCTAAAAATCTTTTATTCCTTTAACAAAGCACGGTAATCTTATATTCCTGCTAAGCCAACCAAACACAAAATACAACATTCCCAGTAATCATATTCCCTGGTAATCTTACATTCTCACTGGTAATCTTACATTCCGTAACCAAACGCACCCTAAAAATTATGTCAAATTAAAGTATAGGGATTAAAACTTAATCTCGAGTATACTATAAGGGGCTACAACCAAATTTAACATTTTATTTTTTTAAATATTTGGCGCCGCAGTGACGTGTAATTTTATCATTGGTTGGGTTCTTTCGTGGGTCCATATTTAATATTTTTTATTTAACACAGAGAAGGAGTGATTGGCGCCGCAGTGATGTGTACGTCTGTCATTGGATTCTTTATCTGTGGGTCCATATTTTATTATTATTATTTAATAGAAATTCATGCATAAATGGCCTTTGAAGTTACAATTTGTGGTGGTGTTTTGCTTGCCGTTCAACCAACCCTAAATTGATTTTGTTCAATCAACAAAGAATAATTTGTAAAATATTCATTATTTTTAATTATTTTTAATTAAATTAATCCCTGATTAACTCGTAACACATAATAAACCAAGAGTTTTATATAATAAATATTTTATATGGATCGTTTTCTTTTACCAATACAAATTATTGTTTTTGATTAATTTACCAATACAAATTAGAAAGGGGCTATATTTAGCCCAATACTTTATGCCAATAATGTGTTTCGGCTCAGGCAGTGCTGGATCTTCTCTATAATAAGGGTGAAACTGGCCCGATACAAACGGATCTTTTATTTAGCCTAATACGGCTAGGGATGAGCATGAGACTTGAATTCGACAGGTTCCTATCTGATCCAATCTGATCGGATTGTGTTTTAAAAAAATTTGGATTTGAGTCGGGTCAGGTTTTTTTAGATGTTTTGATTGGGTCGGTTTGGGTTTAGGGTAAAAAATACCCGATCCAAAAAATATATAATTTTACATTGTATATTTAGGGATAATTATAATAATACCCTTCTATATATATTAATTTTAATTAAATCCCTATTTTTATTGAATAAAAATAATATTTTTAATAAATATATTGTTTCGAGTTGGGTCGGGTCGGGTTCAGTTTTTATATTAAAAAGTCGGGTCGGTGGCGGATGTAAAATTTTATTGTTGGGTCGGGTTAATCAAAACCCGACCCATGCCCATCCTTAAATACACACCACAAAAATTATTTTGGAAACTACATCATTTGATTTAGTGACATGTAACTCATTGCATAGGCATGACGAGTTCTAATAAAATATTTTTTTATTAAAACTTGTCACTTCGACGTAACAAAATCTAATAAAAAATTTATGTTTTTTAAACTCATCACGTCGACATGACGAGTTTGAAAAACTATTATTTAGACAAACTCGTCATGTAGGCGTGAAGAGTTTTCCTTCTACTATACCAATACAAATTATTGTTTTTGATTAATTTACCAATACAAATTAGAAAGGGGCTATATTGAGCCCAATACTTGATGCCAATAATGTGTTTTGGTTCAGTTAGTGTTGGATCATCTCTATAATAAGGGCGAAATTGGCCCGATACAAACAGACTTTTATTTAGCCCAATACGGTTAGGGATGGGCATGAGACTTGAACTCGACAGATTCTGACCTGATCTAATCTGATCGGGTTGAGTATTTAAAAAAATTTGGATTTGAGTCGGGTCAGTTTTTTAGATATTGTGATCAGGTCGGTTTTGAGTTTATGGTGAAAAATATCTGATCCAGGAAAAAAATATAATTTTACCTTGTATATTTAGCGATAATGACAATAATACCCTTCTATATATTATTTTTCAATTAAATTCATGTTTTTATTGAATAAAAATAATATTTTTAATGAATGTATTATTTCGGGTTGGGTTCAATTTTTATCTCAAAATTTGGATCGGGTGGAGGATGTAAAATTTTCCTGTTGGGTCGATAGGTTGACCGAAACCCGGCCCATGCCCATGCCTAAATACGCACCACAAAAATTATTTTGACGAGTTGTAATGAAATATATATTTTTTATTAAAACTTATCACTTCGACGTGATAAAATTTAATAAAAAATTATATTGTTTTGAACCCATAACATCGACATGATGAGTTTGAAAAAAAATATTATTTGAGCAAACTCGTCATGTAGACGTGACGAGTTTTTTCTGTACTATACCATTTGTCGTATATCCTAAATTAATTTTGTAGATGATCTAATAAGCTAATTTTTTTAGCCGCCTGGCCTATTAGGCCAATTTTACCCTATAATAAAACTCTTTCATATCTTTTCGTTATATATTTCGTTAGATAATATCAATATTTAGTAAGAATAAAAAGTAAATTAAAAATTTCAGTTCTTAGTGATCAAAAAAACTAATCTCACTTCTTTAATGCTACAACTATGAAATATATTTTTCTATGACTCTGAATTATTTTGCTTTATATTAGAATTTGATTAAAGTTTAATCATTATTTAAAAAAACAACTTTAATTTTGTACTAATTCAAATTAATATTATGAAAATATGATAAAATCAAATTATAAATAATAATTTTATAAATTTTATAGAATCCTAATTGTTTTATTTTAATTAATACTATTTTTTACTTACATAGTAAAATATAAATATTATACAATTATATAACATCCACAATATAAAAAATATATTATACTAGAATTTAGGCTAAAGTATAAAAATAATCCATTCACTATAGGGTATTACTTTAGTAAGTCACTCGACATTAAAAGTTATAAAATGATAATTTGACTATTCATTATGTTCTAAACTCGTCATTTTTCGTTAAAAATTGACGGTTGTCTAAGATAGATGTTAACATGATGATTGAGATATGATAGTCGTTTGAGAATTTGAAATTATATTTTATCATACCACAATCAACAAATTAACGTTAAGCTCAAAATACCTTCATTTTTTAACGAAAAATGATGGTTTGAAACATAATGAATAGTTGCATGACTATTTTGTAATTATTAATAGTCGAAAGACTCAACGAAATTTTTGTCATTTTGTAACTTTTAATAATCGAAAGACTTAATAACGTAGTACCTTATAGTCGAACAACCATTTGTATACTTTCTTACAACTCCCATATTTATAAATATTACTAAAAAAATTATAACTAATATTATAAATACAAAAAATTATAACACGATAATTTTATAAACAAAAATTTTATGAATTTGGTTATGACATAGATTTAGTTGTTTAGTGTCATTATTTCTAAAGGAATATTAATGATAAAATATTATGATATTAATTTTTAAGGGAAGTTAAAGTGTTCAACACTAAATTAACCGCATCAAAAAACTAATGAAGTTAAGGGTCCAATGACCAAAATATATAATCAATAAATAAGTGACCAAAATTTAATAAATTAATTACATAAATGATTGAAATGAAATATTTTTAAATATAATGAACAAAAACGTACAAATATAAAAGAAAAACGATCGATGCAATAGTTAACCATTTAAATTAATATCTCCAAAAAGAAAACCAGAACTGCGTGTTCTCTCAAATCCCATTGGTTGAACAAGGTGGGCCCCAAATTTCAAAATCTCAAATCGACCAATCATATGGGAACACGTATGCCTTTTTTAATTTTTTTGTTATCAATATTATTAAATTTTTGGGATAAAGTATCATTTCAGTCTTTAAACTTGACAATAGTTTTCAATTTAGTCTCTAAACATTTATTTTATCAACATTAATCATTAAATCCAGTAACATTTCATTTTTAGTCATCGTGATGATTTGTCACTCGGTATTGTATGATCAAGATTACTAAAAATGAGTAAAAATTCAAGGACTAGTGTGAACAAAAAAAATTCAAGTAGGATGAATTCTGATTTCAATTAAAAAATTGAAGACTTTAATATGAATTTGATCCACCTAATGTGTAGTGATGTTTCACTTTCCCTAATTTCGAGATAAAAATTCATCATACTTGATTTGACTTATTTATAATTATATCTAAATATATAAAAATAAGTATAATAAGCAATGGCACGTTCATAAATAGTTTATATATTATATATAATACAAAATGGATCGACACAAATAATAAAATAGATAATAAATTATATTCGTAGCTGATTATAATAATTATTTAAGTCAGTTAGGAAAAAAACTTTTTACCTTAAACTCGACTCGACTTCAACCTTAATTTTTTCATTCGCAAAATTCATCCTCGAACCTAAACTTAAAAATCGGGTTGAAACTTATCAGATTTATGTATTTTGGCCCTTCCTAGTTTAAAGACCATATTAGAAAACATTGTTAAATTCAAGGACTAAAAGTTACTTATCCCAAAAATCTTCTCCCGTTTAACACTTCCAAGTAAGACTTCGAGTCTTCGATCATTTTCGGTAGAAATTGCCTTTTATAAGAACTCTTTTCAATTTCATCTAATCAAACACTACACTCCAAAGAGAGAGATCAAAATGGGAAAAATGGAGCAAATCACGCTTCTTTTAATCTCAGTTTTGATATTATCGACAGCGTTGCCCGTCGCTCTTTGTGCCCAGAAACCAGTGGCGGCTCCTCGGAAGGAAGACATTCCTTACATCAAATGTCAAGCTTGTGAGAAGTTGGCATCACAGTTGTACCGACAAGTTCAATCCAAACAAGCCCAGATCTCTCCCAAGAAGGTAATCTTAATCATCTGGATTTGCTTTGTTTTCTGTGAATTCCCTTTTTTGAAGTTCTGTTTTTAATTGGGTTTTGGTTGGGTTTTAGATCTCAGAATATCAGATAATCGAGATTGCGGAGAATGTTTGTAATTTGAAGAAGGAGGAAGCTGATTGGATTTTAAAGATCGATATAGTTGAGCAAGGAGATAAATTAGAGGTAAATGATTTCTCAGTGTTCTGAAATTGTTTCTTTAAAGAATTTCTGTGCTTTATTGGATAGGATATCTATAATTTATGCAATTTCTTGAATTATTCGAAATCCGAATTCATTTATTATCAAATGCACATTGGGTTTTGAGTTTTGACACAATAACGTGTAGATGATCGTACAATAATACTAAAAAAGACAAAAACACACATAGTTATGTGAAAAATCATGGGCACAAGAGAAGAATTTCACTCAAATTTACTATAGTTGACTCGTAAAATACGAGAGAACTATATGAGAGTACATCAAATTGTAGAACTTTAGATGCATATATACATAGTTGTACGAATACAATAACTCTAGTTGAATAAAATTGTTGCACGTTGTTAGTGTTCCGCCCCTGCACCCTCGGCTGTATTACCGATGGGCTACCTTGAGATCCTCCGCATCCACGATAAATCTTCATTTTTCATCAAGCAGGTCTGTCGACAGAATTCGGGTTATTAACTCTTAACATGTTTAGAAGCATATTTGGATTAATTTTAGTTTTTTCCATCAAAACTTGCTTACTATCTCGTATCACCTATGCTTACTTACCGAGTTTGCTTATGAAATATTACAAATGCATGGGTGTTGATGGAAAATCTTAACAGAAAATGTTAATGTATCGATGATTGGACTAGAAATTTTAAATCGTAAAACTAAGAAGATATTTTTTTTAACTTTAATTATGGAGACTAAATGTCAAACTTCCATTTATCTCATTATGCTAACTCATGGAGTTTTCATATATCTGCAGCTAGTTGAACAGGATGCCGAAGGGATTTGCAATACAGAGTGTAAGACAATTGAGAAAACTTGTCAGGAGGTTAGATTTTAATGACATAAACAAATTGTTCTTTTGTAACTAAACGTTTATCTTCAGGTCATCGAACTTTTTGGTGTTTCGTTTTAGAAGTTGTGTTCTGAGATTGTTGATTGGATGCTTATGAGTTTTTGTTTCCTGTCTCTTCAGGTTATGGGGTATTCTGATACAGATGTTGCTGAATATATATACACTTCGAAACCTGATATTGAGTCACTGGCGAATTATCTATGTAAAGACCTAACTAAGGCATGCAAAACCAAGCCTCCTCCATTACCAAAGGTAACCCTATATATCATCTGCTTCGTGATCGCATAGCTGTAAATCTGTAATCGATTCTTGTAAAGCAGTTAATCTCCACGAACATTAGAAAGCATCACTTATGTAGCTTTATTCGTCTTTGATCGATTTCATCTGCTTTCTGTATTTGTTATAAAAATAGCTGAGATGAAGAGAATAGGACTGTCAGTTTAGTCCTTTTGAACTGAAACTGCGTAATTTGGATAGTATGAATCTAGCTATTTTTGTCACTCTCTCTCGAAACAAAATTGTTGTGGTTATAATGTTGGATGACAAGCTCCATTGATGAGATTATCTTTTACATCTGGTGTGAAGAAAAGACGGGCCGTTTTTAATCGAACTGGTTTCTTGTCGTTCCTACATACAGGATAGGACTCCGGGAGAACCTTTTGTACCCAAACCAACTAAAGAAGCTGAGATGGAAAAGATGTTACGATCCATGGAGGTGACTAAAGATTTATTGCTCGAGTTAATGGTATTATATTTCATTGCTGATGTTTTATTTGATCTCTGTTTTATTACGGTTTCAGGGTATTCCAGGGGCACCGAGCATGAAAATGTATTCGAGGGAGGAGCTGATGAAAAATAATTTTGGTTTAGACGCTGACGAGGAGGAGGAGGAGGACCAATTTCCATCAAATCTGGTAATTATCAAATTCCGCAACGGTTTGAAGTTTTCATGCTATTCTTGTTTTGATTGCTTGTTAATCTGTTTTCTCTCCACAGGGAAAAGCTTTGAGGAAAAAAGATGGTAAAAAAGGTGATTGGAAACAGACGATCTTCAAAGGAGTGAAAGCTGCCGGCAAAACACTGAAGAGGCATGCAACCAAGGTCTCCTTCAGGGTACAAAAATGGTGGAAAGGATTTAAAGCTGCTCAATCAAAGGCCGCCGGCAAGGTTGAGCTGTAAGATATACCTCGAATCGTTAGCATGTTCTTTTTCTTTGCTTTCTTCCGATGCATTAATGTGTTGGAAGAATTCGATCGCTTAGATAGTCAGGAAGTTTTTACATGTCGTTCCCCGTCTTCCAGGAAGTTTTGATGATTTCCTTTCAATCCATGAGACTCTGTTAACTAGTGTCACAAGTAGCAGACTTTTGTTTTGCTGATGATAATATACACAAATCTGTTGAACTCTTCTTTTCTGCTTTGTTTTAAGGTTTTAGCTTAATTTGCCTAATGCATTACGAGTACTTCAGGTATTGTATAAATATATACATGTGTGCACGTAAGTGTGCTCGGTTTTTCAAAAGGAAGGAATTGAAGGAATAAGAAAATCTTACATCAAGAATCAAATTGTTTAGTTAAATTTTCGATTTTTCAAATTAATCGAATTAAGATTCGATTATATAATCGTTAAGAAAAATACGATAAAAAAATTTAGAATATGGTTTAAGATTTTGCATGAAATCTCTATGGATACGTCGAGTTCATATTCGAACATCAGAGATGATATTCCAATTTCGAATTTTGAACATGAAAATAATAAACATATGGTAGAGATGGAGTCAATTTCTAGACAAAAGCTCAAGATTTATTGGATTTTGTCTGTAATTTCCTGGTTTTGGACATTTTGTTTATGTTGATTATTAGTTGGGGGTTGGTAATAATAGTATTTTATCTTCAAAATTAACAAGTTAAATGTAGACTAGGATAGCCTGTTCTTGTCCCTTGTCTGTCTGCCTATCTCAAGTTATATATATATATATGAGATAATATTCTATTACATAATGTAAAACTCTTTTAGTTTTACACAGATTTAGGATCGTTGGATGATAGAAAATAGGTGATTGAGATTAACAGTAAGATATGAGAAGATATTCACTGGAAAAAAACAAGGAATTAATCTCAACCATCTATTTTCACTCATCCAACGGTCCTCAATATGTGTAAAACTATAGAGTTTTACATTGTGTAATATATATATATATAATACATTTCATGTGAAGAGGTCATGGTCTCCTAAATTATTTATTTATTTAATTATCTTCAAGGCCATTGTTAATGTTGAAATTTAGTAAATTGACCCTTGGCCCCTCCCATCTTTTGGTTTTAGATATATTACTTTTAGTAAATTTAAAGTTACATTTTGAAAAAATTGAAAGCTTAGGACTAAAACAGATACTTTAGGTACTAAACACGTTAAGTTTTTTTAACAATGTGGTACTAAAATGAAACAAAAACTAAACATTAGATATAATTTTAGAAAAAAATTAAAAGTTTAAGTACTAAAATGAACCAAAAATGATAGTTTATGTATTGAATACATAGTTTAACTTTAAAATATCTTATGTAGAGATTTAACAATCAGCTACAGTTATTTTTTTTAATAAAAATTATGTATATTCAACTTTTTTTAGAATTGAACCTTAGTTTTGTCACTGCTCGAACTTATGACTTTATAAATATTACAATAATGATAATATTAACCGAGATATTACAAGAAAAATAGTATCACTGATCGAGCTTAAGACTCAATTAACTTTACGTAAGAATCTTAAACCAAAAGAAAAAGTATTTCAAACCCGATATATGTGCGTCCCTGCTCGAACCTAATACCTTATAGGTCTTTCAATAATAATACTATCGATCGAGATATTACAACAATGATAATACTAATTGAGTTTAAGACTTAATTAGCCTTACATAAGAATCGTAAAAGAAAAGAGAGATTTCAAATCTGCTATGTGTATATAAAAGGTGGTTGATTGAGCTGTCTAAAAGGGAGTGTTGCTACTTGCTTGGGTTTTGCAGACAATGTGACCGATGTGGGATATTAATTTTACACGGTGTTGAAGAAGGACACGAATGCTTGGTTAAGGAGTTCTGAAGCACAGCTGCTGGATTCATGGACTTTGTCTGTTCTTCTTACATCATGCATGATTGTTATACGTTCATAACATGGGAATCAATTGTTTTGTTTGGTAATAAATTTGTCTCCTAATCACGTAACCCATACACTCCCAGCTGGTTATTATTCCTTCTACAAATATGAATAAGTTTACGTAGTTTTTTTTTAAGAATTGTATGTCCAGCTCAGTTAGTAGAGCACAGACTCTTAATCTTGGGGTCGTGGGATCGAGTCCACGGTAGACAATTCATAATTCGGAGGTCTTACATGGAAACTGCTCTCAACCTGGTGTTGGGGCAGCCTACTATCTACCTTCCCCTCCCCCATTACATATGGGAATAAGGGTTAGCTAATTTTTTTTACGTAGTTTTTAAACTATGCTGGACCTAGACCTAAACATAAATTAGATTAATCATTTGTATGTTCGTTTTACGATTATGTTCAGAGTTATAATTGTCCTTTCAACGCGTCTCGAAGATTTAAATCTGGATTCTCTCCTTAAAAGTATAATGTGCTACATATAAACTTAAATGAAATTTGTAAGTTTAAATTTCAAGCTAAACACGATTATTTATGATATTAATAACGTACGTATACGAATCCGACCCAAAATCACTTCTAAGAAAAGGACGCAATTTGCATTGAGATACGAAGTCGGCAATGCATGTGCATATTTCATCACGTTACGAACTCGTCATCATCCCTATATAAATCGTAAATTTAAATTCTAAACTCTAAATCGTACACCCTAAACACGATTATTTATGATATTCATCCCGTGTGAATGATGAACGACATAAACATTTAATTAATTTTTTTATTTTTAAAAAACTTATTTTTTTTGTTTAAAAAGTTTGAAAATTTATTTATTTTATCCAATCTTAATATTTGTTCTTTATTCACAGGTTGCAACATCCTTCACACCGACCAAATATATTTTAATTCGTTGAAATCTATAATAAAAATCAAATTTATTATATAATATTTTAATTTTTTAGATAAAAAAATAAAACCCAACATAATCTTGACAAAGATCTTTCATGTAGGCATATACCTACATTTATTTATTTATTTGACAAACGAAGAGAAGCACATGCTTGGTTAGTATGAACCTACTTAGTCATTTAAAAACTTAATTAGCATGCAAATTATATTTTAATGTAAGTACTTAGGAAGGACAAATCACTAGAATAAGTTAGTTTGACTTTAGTTAATTAGGCCGTTGACGACCTAATGATTAGTTTTAGCCTATCATAATCATCAGATGATTAAAATCAGAGAACCCTACCAACTATATGTCGTCTACATGGAGATTTTAGGGCATTAAATAAGATTAGGGTTTAAACGTTGACGTTGTGAATTTAAAAAAACTAGAAGAATTACTAATAAACTTTTACTATACTTAATTTAAATTGGTCGGTGAATAGATTAAATATAATTGATTATATAAGAAAAAATGATCATAAAATTTCATCATAGTCCATATGACTACGATCAAAATGTAACTAAATTTAAATCGAAAAAAAATTAAATATTATTAAATAAGGATGAGTATGGGAGTCGAATCTGATGGGTTTCATCCGATTTTATAAGTCATTTTTTCTAAAAGAACTTGGATTCGAGTCAATCTTTTTAAGGACAAGATCGTATTGAATTCAATCTTGAGGTGAAAAAATCTCTGACCCGATCCCTTTCTCGAGTCAAGTAGAGTACGGATTTTTTCTTTAAAAAATAGATCGAATTTCAGGTCGGTGGAATCTCTCTAAACCCAAATCGGGTTGGATGATGGGTGAAGGGGTGTAATATCCAAACCCTAAAATCTTATAAACTACCTACCATTTTAACATAATGAAATGTTATATCCCTTAAACGCTCATGAAAAGTTTAAATCTTGATACCGTCAATAAATTTTTTTATTACTATCTTTTTTTTTTGTTAAATGATAAATAATACGTTCATATTAACTACAATCAAAAAAATATTTGAACTTAAATCCAAATATCTTTGGATAATAATAGGGCATTATAGAACTTAAACTAAGATTAAATGGATGCTTATACATAACAAGGGGAGTAATAAGTTATGTTGCATTGGACTAATAATGTGAGTGGGGCCATGAAATCTTCTCTGAGCTTCTGTTTTGTCCCAAATCAGAATCTTAATCTTCAGTAAATTGGGATCTTTGTCGGGTCATCCCAACTTAACTACTCTTAGATCTCTCTCCTTATAATTGTGTTAGGGTTTCACTAAGCAAGTTTCGTGACCAAATTCAGTTTTCAGTCCCTTTACTATACTGAAATCTAGGGTTTAGTCCTTTATTTTTTTGATTTGACTTGATTATATCACACTACTTTTATAATGTCACTAATTGTTCCAGATAATTTGAGAGTTCACCTTCAAAACATCTCTTACAACTTATATGCTAATATATAGCTACTTCCGAGGATCGAGCGGGATTCTAGGGACGATTGTACTCCTAAAAAAATTAAATGTTCGTATAATTTTGATATTCTCTTTGTCTTTTCTATTGATAATCTAATTCCACATTTTTAAAATTTTGTAATTTCATACCTCCTGAAATTTTAATACAACTTGTTAAATTTTTCGCTTCATGACATAAATTCATTCGTCTGTTCTTGATTATTTCTTAGAGCTATAATAAAGTTTATGATTTGATTTAGTCGGAGATTTATACATATAACAAACCCTAGAGCGTGTGTTACCTGAGCTAGTATTCTCAATCTTATTTTTATTAATATAGGGTAAGTTGAAATTAACATTTTAACTTAAATAATTAATAATATAAATGTTTGAACTAATTCTGACATTATAGAATAAAATGTCACTATTTTATTTAATTTATGTAAAAAATGTTATGATTAACTTTTGAAAATCATTTAGTTGATAAAGATGGATATAAAGAATCAAAAGCCAAAATAAACACCAACCCCTTACATTTATCAACCGCCATATTTTGGTATGGTATCTCATGGAGATTGAGATATAAAAAATGATTTGACAAGGTGACAGAAGCTAACAGTTGTCACTCTACACAGAAAATAATTATTAATTTATTTTTTCCTTTTTTAAGGGTAAATTACATGTTTAATATTTTAATTATTATTTTTATTTCATTCTGATAACTAAATTTTAATTTTTAAAAAAATCATATCTAATATTTAATTTAAATAATATCTAAATGTTAGGTATGGTTAAAAAAAATAAATTTAAGCATTAAAATAAAACAAAAAAATAATTTAGGTATTAAATGTGTAGTTTACCCTTTTGTAAAAAGAATTAATTCTCCATGCAAGTTGTAAAGCATTATTTTCTGTGTCAAAATTCTGTATATAAAGCCCTACTCTTTCATAAATGCTTCACATTCCAAGCCTTCTTCTTCTTCCTTCTCCTCTCTTTTCTCTCTTCCTCCTTGAGCTTCAGTTTAATGGCTATAGAGATCGAACAACCTTCTGTTGGATTATCAAGAGTTGCAATTTCCAATACCCATGGCGAAGACTCGCCGTATTTCGCGGGGTGGAAAGCGTACGATGAAAACCCTTACCACGAAGAAGATAACCAGTCTGGTGTTATACAGATGGGACTTGCTGAGAATCAAGTAAGTAAAGATTTTAAGACAAGACCAGAGAGTTGAAGATGAAGCAGTTTTCATGTTGTCGTGTAATGATCTTTGTTGATGTGGACAGGTTTCTTTTGATTTGCTGGAGAAGTACTTGGAAGATCACCCCGAAGCATGTAGCTGGGGTGGAGGAGCTCCTGGTTTCAGAGAAAACGCCTTGTTTCAAGACTATCATGGCCTCAAATCTTTCCGACAGGTACTTTAACGTATGCATTTGTGTATGTATGTATGAATGTATGTACTTGTACTGAAGCATGTGTGCTTATGCGTACAGGCAATGGCGAATTTCATGGAGCAAATAAGGGGAGGAAGAGCGACATTCGACCCCGATAGAATAGTGTTAACTGCAGGCGCAACTGCAGCCAATGAGCTATTGACTTTCATATTGGCAGATCCCGGTGATGCTTTGCTTGTTCCGACCCCGTACTATCCAGGGTAAGTACTAAATTGTAAGTTGCGGTTGCGGTGTCTTAATTACAGATGCCAAGACGTTACGATGTGTTTTACTTCTTAAAAATAACTATATTTCTATATTAGGACGCGGTTGACGGAATCGCGGTGAACTTGAAACTTTCTAAAAACTTTGTTAATTTCTCATGCAAATACCTTTAAACATCATGCTTTTTCTTCTTCAGATTCGATAGAGATTTGAGGTGGAGGACCGGTGTGAAAATTGTGCCGATCCATTGTGATAGCTCAAACAATTTCCAAGTTACACCGGAAGCACTCGAGGCTGCATATGAACATGCAGAATCAATGAACTTGAACGTTAGAGGAGTCCTCATAATAAACCCGTCGAACCCTCTAGGTTCAACTGTCCAACGGTCGATACTCGAGATGATTCTCGAGTTTGTCGTACGTAAAAACATTCACCTCATCTCCGACGAAATCTACTCCGGGTCGACATTCTCGCCGTCGGAATTCATAAGCATTGCCGAGATTCTCCGAGACCGCGGCTACAATAATGTCGAGACCGAAAGAGTTCACATAGTTTACAGTCTATCTAAAGATCTCGGCCTCCCTGGTTTCCGAGTCGGAACGATATATTCCTACAACGACAAGGTCGTCACGACGGCGAGGAGGATGTCGAGCTTCACTTTGATTTCTTCCCAAACGCAACACCTCTTGGCCTGCATGTTGTCCAACAAGGAATTCACCGAAAACTACATAAAGACGAACCGTGAGAGGCTGAGCAAGAGACACGAAACGATCATACTGGGGTTGAAGAAAGCCGGGATCGAGTGCTTGAAAGGCAATGCGGGGTTGTTTTGTTGGATGAATTTGAGTTCCTTTTTGGATGAACCGACGACGGCCGGCGAGTTGGCTCTTTGGAAGATTATATTAAACGATGTGGGACTCAATATTTCGCCGGGATCTTCGTGCCATTGCTCGGAGCCGGGGTGGTTTAGGGTCTGTTTCGCCAACATGAGTGAGCAAACACTTGGGGTTGCACTCGAAAGAATCCATAAATTCATGGAACAAAGGAAGAACTTGAGTAAAGTTAATGTTTGATTATTTTTGGGGTGATATTGTGATAATGTTTGATTATATATATATATATGTATATGTATATATATGTTGTTGTTTAGGTGTTAAGGGATTATATCTTTGTTTTCTTGCTTATGGAAGATAGGCAAGTTCCACCCCCACAGAAGTTCTTCCATTTGAAGAACTTTCTGCTGTTGTTTTCTCTTGTCACCTAAACTGGTTTATTGAATTATAAGCACTATCGTCTTGTCTTTAATTAATTTAGATATAATTATTGTTTCAGTCCCTCTTATCAGAAACAATACAGCTATACAAAACAAAAATATTAATTACTTATAACTAATAAAAAATGTCTTTTATCAGTATAATAATACAACATTAATTAGTTAATTATTTCAATGATTGGATTGATGTGATGAATTAATCAAACATCATTTTAATTAATAAAACATAAGGGCAAATTTGTTTATAATATAATGGTTTCACCAGACACGATTCCAATTATTCTATTCAATTATTTTTGTTTAAATTGTCCTGTTAGTGTTAACGATATAGTTTTGCAGTATATTATTTCCAACAATTTAGAAACAAATTTCCAACAATTTAGAAACAAATTCAAATTTACTGCAAAATGTCGACACCATTGAGCAAACTTATTCTTGATTTGTTCAAGCTTGATGCACTAGATGAGTCTAATTACCACAAATGATCCATCGGATATTGATTTTCTTCGAGCATCTTGACTTAGAATATGTTCTACTGAAGCATCACCTACCACCCGACGATCAGTTCTATTGTAGTAGACGCTACTGCAATCGATGATGAAGTTATGCCTGATGCCGCCTCCGTCGTCGTTGTAGTTGAAAATTTTGAAAAAAAATAACAAGACGATGCATGGCCATTTTCATAGTCACATGTCAAACAAACTCTTCGACATGTTTCTCAAAGAAAGAAGTATCAAGACAATATGGGACACGCTTGCAAAGAAGTATGGCTCTGATGATACGGATATCAAGAAATACGTTGTTGGCTAGTGACTGAGATTCTAGATGACCCATGACAAACCGATTATGGATAAAGTCCATGATTACGAAAATCTGGTCTCCGACATTCTTGCTGAATGAATGTAGATATGTGAAGTGTTACAAGCCAACGTTCTGATCAAGAAGCTTCCCAAGTCCTTGTTTAACTACTGCAAATCTCTCAAACAAAAAAAAGAAACATTTCACTTGAGGAGCTTGTGGGCCACATGAAGATAGAGGAGGCTATTTGTTTGAAAGATAAGGTTGCTAACTCTTTTAGTCAAGTATCCTTTAAAGCTAACTTGGTTGAGTCTGGTGCTGCCTCAGGGTCTAAATTCAAAAAAAAAAAAAAACTGGGAAAAGAGAAAATCAGAATAAGAAGAGGAAACGCCAAAAGGGAACCAACTTCAAAAAACCAATGTTCATATCATCGCAGTGGTGGTTGCAGAGGTAAATTTGGTGGAGAATAATACTGAGTGGGTCGTGGACACCGACGCTTCTAGACATTTTTGCGCAAGAAAAAGTTTTTCACCGATTTCAATGATGGGAACAAAGGTCAACGTGTGTGCAATGAGAACTCTAGCAGCTCTGAAGTGCTAGGAAATGCAAGGTTTTACTCAAGCTGACTTCTAGTAAAACTTTAGCCTAAATAATGTTTTATATGTACATGCATATGTAGAAATTAATAAGTGGAGAGGTTTTGAATACGACATACATTAAGCTAGTTTTGAGCAGATAAACTTGTACTTTCACGAAATAGTGATTATGCAGGGAAAGATTTTTTAAATGTAGGTTTATTTTCCATGGAAACTCAGCTTAATGAAAATAAAGCTATGACTTCCGTTTACACTGCTGAAACTCTTAATATGTGGCATGCTAGATTAAGACATATGAATATTCACTCTTTAAAGAAACTGATTAAAATGAATATTCTGCCTAAACTAGACGAAACTAGCTTTAACAAATATGAAATTTGTGTAGAAGCCAAGCATATTAAGCCTCATTTTAAGACAATTTCTAAGAGAAAGACTGAATTGTTAGAACTTATACATATTGATCTAGCAGACTTTAGAAACACTAAGAGAAAATGATGAAAACGTTATTATATCACTTTTATGGATGATTATTCGAGATACACAAAAGTTTATCTCCTAAGAACTAAAGATGAAGCTGAGAACTTCTTCTTTATTTATAAGGCATAAATTGAAAATCAACTTGGAGAATTAAATGGGTTAGATCTATAGAGGTGGTGAATATGGATCAAATTTCTTAAAATAGGTGTGTGATAATAATGACATAATTCACAAAATTTATGCTTCATATTTTCCTCAACATATTGGTATAACCGAGAGAGGAAAAACAAAACTTTTAAAAATAGATGATGAATTCAATATTGATAAATTCTGGATTGTCTGATAACATGTGAGGGAACCAATTCTATCGACAAATCATATTTTGAACCGACTACCTCACAAGAAATTAGATTCTACCCTATACAAATTATGGAAAGGCTACGCTCCAAATCTACAATATCTAAAAGTGTGGGGGTGTTTGCCTAAAGTGGGTTTGTTATACTTTAAGAAGTACACCATCAGTTTTAAACTGATAATACTGTATTTATAGGGTATGCTACAAATAGTGCCGCATACATGTTCATGTTTCTATGACTACTTTATTTGTGAATCTAAGGATGTTATTTTTTTAAGATTATTTTCCTCTAAAAAAGCCTAGATTAAATGTAGAAACAAAAAAGAAAAAATTGTCATTCACTTCTTCTAGTGTACCTGCTAGGGTTATTAAGATATTGAATTTGAGCCTAGAAGAGGCAAGAGACAAATAGTAGAAACCTCTTTTGGACCAAAATTTATGACTTTATTTATTTATGAGATAAATAATTTAGACACCATATATGATCCGATAGCTCAAGTCTTTCTATTAGATGAGGATCATAAGACTTATAAGGAAGATATAAGATTTATTGATGCTAGTTTCTGAAAATATGATAATAATAACGAACTAGAATCAATAATGTCTAATCATACTTGGGAATTAGTTGACTTGCCTATAGGATTTAAACCTATCAGCAATAAATGGGTTTTCCAGAAGAAACTCAGACCAAATGGTTCAATCTAGAGGTATAAGGCAAGGCTAGTTGTCAAAAGGTTTAATCAAAAATTTGGTTTAGACTCTTCGATACTTACTCTTTTAACAAAAAACTCAACGATCATTGCATTATTTGTACTAACCTCTATTTATAAGTTGCAAGTACATCAAATTGATGTAAAGACTGGATTTTTGAATGGAGATCTAGATTAAAGACCTATATGGAGTAACCTCCAAGCTTTGAGGCACTTGGTATGGAAGGCAAAGTGTGTAGACTTAAAAAGTCTCTTTATGGCTTTAAGCAAGCTCCTAAACAGTGTATAAGAAACTTCACAAAACCATCCTTAGTTTTGGTTTTGTTGTGAATTGTTCAGATGCATGCGTGTATTCAAGAATGTTCGGTACTGATTGCATCATCATAAGTTTATATGTTGATGACATATTGATTTTCAGTATTAACATTGAGTCCATTAATAAAATAAAAAGTTTCTTATTCACTAAATTTGAGATGATTGATTTGGGAGAAGTCAATAATCTTAGGAGTCAAAGTTACCAAAACTGAAAAGTGATTTTTTTAAAATCAAACACATTATATTGAGAATGTGTTAAAGAAATTTGATAGTTTTGATGTCATCCCTATTTGAACTCCTTATGACCCTAACATACATCTCTTTAAAATAAATGAAGTAGTGTTTCTCAAATAGAATATACTAAAATAAATGGAAGCCTAATGTTCTTAGTGAACTATGCTTGACCTGATATTGCCTACGATGTAAGAAGACTTCGTAGATATACTCATAACCCAAGTAGTGAACATTGGGTTGCTCTTAGATGTTTACTTAAGTATCTTAAGGGTACGATAGATTGAAAAGTTGAGTTTGTTGACTATCACGTGGTTTTAGAAGGATATTATGACACCAACTGGGTTTTTTATAGTGATGAGGTAAGCTCTACGAATGGTTTATTTTTACTTTAGGTGGAGCATCAATCTCATAGAAGTTTGCATAGCAAACCTGTATTGCTCGTTCTACAATGGAATCATAGTTTATAACTCTTGATTTAGCTAGACAAGAAGCTGAGTGGCTTAGAAATTTATTAACAAAAATTTCATTGTAGGGAAGACTGATTCCTCTAGTTTCTTTATTGTGTAATTCAATAAGTTGTGATATGTGTGGCTAAGAACCAAGCATACAATGGTAAAAAAAACACACATTCACATAAGGTATGAATTTGTTAGACACTTAATAAGGAATCGAGTACTCTCTTTAGAGTATGTGAAGTCAGAAATATACCTAGCAATCCTCTTACAAAAGGGTTAAGTAGGAAATTGGTCCTATATTCGTCGATGGGGATGGGTTTAAAGCCCATTGGTTGAGGAATTCATGGTGGATACTCAACTTAGTTATCTAAGTTCAATATGGCCAAAAAAAGCCATGGAAAGACTTATAGTGTGTATTTATATTTTCCTATCTCTATGATGAATGATGTATATGCCAAGTTTGAGCTTGTTAGGAAACTCTTAATAAATTCACAGCCCAATTTTTGGGTGGTCTTAGTAAAAAAGACTTGATGAATTTACCGACTTTGGCTGAATATATATTCTTAATAAGTTCATAACCCAGAATTGAGTAGGTAGTCCTAATTTTGAAGGACATGATGAACTTACCACTAGAGAGGTTGAGTTTTATTAAAACTATTAATGAGTTCAAATTCAAGAGTTTGGTTGGTTTAGTAAGAAGGACATATTGAATTCACCAATTAATGAGATCGAATATTCATTCTTAATGATTTTTTATCCCAAAGTTTGGATGGTTCATTTATAATGAATTTGAAGAAATTCACCATAACTAATTGAGAGGTTGAGCTATTGTAAAAGCTTAATTATTTCATAGCCTAATTTTAGGGTGGTTTATGTTGAGATAAACATCATGAAATAACCTACGTAAGTGAGAAGGATTAGTCACCTTTTATGAAAAACATTGAGCTATTTTTCTAGTACACTTACAAAATCCTGAGGTAAGATGGCAAAAAATATTTATATATATATATCTTACACATCGAGGACTTTGGTAGATGAATGGGTTATTTGTGTGTTATGAGTTTACCCTTATCTTAGAAAGTTCAAGACCAGTTTTACTTATCTAAGAGAAAAATTGATTATCATCATTATGTATTAGTAGGAAATACAACGTTCAAGGGTATTTATAGTGTTCATTCTCCCCTAGTGATAGAGAACAAAACCCATCTCGTACGTCGCCATTGTCTGTTCGTGTCGGGTCTACTCATGCTCGTGCATGTGTGCGTGGTCGTGGTCTTGGTCTTGGTTGAGATCGAGGTCGAGGAAGTGGCTCGTGGCAAGACGTGTCGAACGCATGTACTATCTTTTAAAAAAATCATAGAAATTTTATGGATGAATAAAGAATGTGAAAGAAATTTTTTTATGATATTTATAGGCTGAACAGTGAGTTGTTTAACTGAATTAAATTTACAGAGGTAACAACTAAATAATTAGTTGTCATTTAAATTCTGTAAATTAATTCAGTAACAGTTAGTTGTAATTGGAGAACATGATTTATGGAACATTGTTTGATTGAATTTTGTGATGAATTGGACAATTTTTAAGCTTTATTCAAATTAAAACAAAGAGCTGTTATATTACATCAGTTACGGGGCATAAATTCAGAGTAATTAGCTGTTATAACATCTATTTTTGTATAATGAATTTGGATAACATTGGGGCCGGATTCATTCGTTTATGGCAGAAATTCAAACAACATAATACTTGAAAAGAATTAAATTAGAATTATTTTTTATTTTTAGCTTGGAAAATTTTGACCCTGAGCCTAGACTATAAATAGAGAAACATTTTCAACTTCTCAACTTACTAAAACATTCACAATTCCTCTCAAAAGCTCTCTAAACTTTCTTTATTTTTTCAGTGCTAAGAGAATAATATTACCACCACAATCCACTCCAGTTTTTTGGTGTACGAAACCTCAGAGCGACCGTGTTAACCTCGACACACTTATCGCAGCGATTACACACATCAGAGCGAATTCGTTTCTAAGGTAGTGGTTTTACCACGACACAGTTCAAGTTATTCTATTTAGCTATTTTTGTTTAAATTGTCTTGTCAATGCTAACGGTAAGGTTTTACAGTATATTATTTTCAACAATTATTTACAATCCAAAATTGTAAAATAACTTACATCATCTACAATATCTCCTTTATTTTGTTTAGAAGAAGTGCTGGCTACGCTTGGTCTAGCTGATTTTGTAGGCTTCTTAGTTCTTTTGTGGAACATGTGGAATGGCCATAATTTTTTAGTTCATGATGGTGGGATCCAACCAGCTTGGATTTTAGTAATTAATGCTATGGCTTTCCATCGAGACTTCCTTACTGCCCAACCACCGGTCGTGAGTGTAGTCCTCCGATTTGATCCAAGACATTGAATTCCTCCACCTAGGCAGGTAATAAAGTTGAATGCTGATGGAGCGTACAACCCAATTGTAACATCCCGAAAACCATGTTAGTGACTAAAATGTAAGTTTTTGGAATTTGATGATCAAATTATGAAAATTTGAAAGTTCAATGACTTAATTAGGAATTTTATTTAAGAGGATTGATTCGTAGATTTGAAAAGGTTAAAGGGAAAAATGGTCATTTGATCACCAAGATAATTGTTTGAGTGGAATTATAAATTTACACGTGAAAGATAAAAAAGGAAGGAATTTTTTTTCTAGAGTTCTCTTATTCGTCTTCCTTCATACGTGAAACCAGAGTAAAAAGGTGAGTTCCTTGGTTGTTGATTATTTATTGAATTTAAGTTGGTTTATGATCCTTAGGTGATGTATAAACTTAAGGAAAGCTTAAGTCATCTTAAAATCGAAGAATGAAGAAGTTAGGAGAGATTAAAGACTAAGAGTTTTTGAATAAAAACTTGGAATAGGGTTGATAAGTAGAATTAAAAGTTAAATTTGACTTGTCAAGGGTTGAATTAAGAGATACGAAGTGATATAATTGAATTTAGAAGAAGTAGAAAATTTGGTATGATTCTTGAATTCCATAGGGAGGATGCGATTTTGAGGATAAAGATGTGTTAAATGTTTAGAAATTTGTTTGAATATGTAGTCTTGAGTTAGGGGTATTAAGGGAGCTAAGTTATGAAGGATTTGAGTTAGAATGAAGTAATTTTCGGGCTTAAATATTGATTTATGGGCAAAGGGTATCGGTACCCATTTAACAGGTACCGATACCTCAAGAGTAAAAATAGCGAATGCATTCAAAGGGTATCGATACCTGGGAAGGTAGTATCGATACCATAGGTACGATACCCCCAAGGGGTATCGATACCAGGGAAATATCGAATGTAATTTAGATACTGATACCCGTCTTGGTATCGATACCCGTAGCTAGGGTAGTACCGATACCCTATAATGGGTACCGATACCTCTTCAAAGGGAAATTGAAAATAGACTTTTCTTGTAGCTTAAGAAATTAAGGAATTGAATTATAATAATTGGAATATATGATTATGTAGATATCGAGCACAAACAAGTTCCTGAACAACCGAAAGGTTGGAATTGATCAAGAAGAGAAATTATGTAACACCCTCAACCCATATCCGACCCGAATATGAGTCTGGGGTGTCACATTGACTTTTCAAACTTTGACTGTTGACAAAATTCAAAGAAAATTTAAAACTTTCATTAAAATGAGAACTGTTTATTTACATAAATTGACCAAAATAACCAAAATCGATCAGAGCATATTCAGCTCAATCAATTAGTACATGCCAACTATGTTCAGATTAACCAAACACATTTAAATCATTTATTTTTTAATCTGAAACTTTGTAAGGAAAATGTTGACCTGTCTTGCTCCTCTAAACTTCTCTTCTTGCTTTCCAAAACCTACGTGTGAAACACTCACACGCTAAGTCAATGACTTAGTGAGGCATTAAACATATTAAAGTAACTTTAACTACTTAATCATGCATGAACATATCATATCATGCTATCATACAAAACAATATAGCATTTCATGTAATCAAATGTACATATATACACATCATCATATCAATCATATAATACAATTCATATCACAAAAGCATATACTTTACATGTAATATATATGTTTATTATTATCTGTTTGTTAGCCCATGTACATCTGTGAGAACTGTAGATATGTGAGTCTATTGAGGTTGTGCACTATGCTGTCACCACAACTCGTATGGGGTCCCACTAGGGGCTATGAGATTTGTCCCGAAGGACCTATGTACTGTATTTATCCCGAAGGACCACTCCTTAAGAACCATATACATATTTCAATGGATCACATATGTGTCTCATAAGACCCTGTAAATGTTCCAAAGAATACATATATGTCCCGAAGGACCACGTAAAACCCTCGACTCTTGGCATGCCAACTATACCTCTAGCTCTCTTTATACATAACATGGGCATTAGCAATCTATCATGTCACATATTCACATGTACAATTTCATATCACGTCATATAAGCTCATAGCTTCTTTCACAGATACATGTAGTCACATAACTTCTTTTCATATTCTCATAAGATTACATAGCTTATATCTTATACTTTGTTTTCTCATGTTCACATATATCCTGTCATATGGCTCATATATATACATCACATAGCACCTACTTCTCATATCATTACATTCAAAAGCATGTTAACACATATAATCATGCATACATACAATTTATGTCATGCATATACGTATAATCATATATTCATGCATTCAACATAGGAAATAGACTTGTCACAAGTCTTGTTTCCATTTAGCACCATAAACGAATTAATATGCAGTCACCTGAGCCTCACTAAGTTTCAATCACTTTTGTGATTTTTTTTCCTTTCTTTCTATCGAATCTTAACTTGATGATCGTTCCGGAACTTGTTCGTGTTCGATATCTACATAATCACATATTGATACATATCAGTATCCAATTGATATACTCTAATATCATTTCTTAGACTAAAAGAAATGTCTATTTCAATTTCCCCTTGAAGTGCATCGATGCATTCTACAGTGCATTGATGCATTCTTTAACATGTGCATCGATGCACTACCCATGCATCGATACACAAATTACCTTCGATATTTTCATTTTAAGGGGATGCATCGATGATCTCCTTATGCATCGATGCACCAATTGCATTCGATGTTTCTTCTTTAAAGAGTGCATCGATGCACATTGAATATGCATCGATACACCTTGCCTATAATTTGCATTTTAGCACGAAAATCATCAACTCTTTCCTTAATTCTTCTATTTTAAGCCTCTAATATGTCATTAAACTCAACTACCATTACTTAAACCAACTTATATCCATGTAAATCATCTTTAACCTCAAAATCTTATTTTCCTTATAAATTCAAAAATCATACTCAATTTCTAACATGTTCCAAATTCCATTCAATTGCTTCTAACTTCTTAATTAGACCCTTGACAAGTCAAATCCAACTTTAGAATTTCAAAAACCTTTCTATAACAAAAGTTCATTTCTATACCCTTTATATAATTTCCTTTTTAATTCTCTATTCTTGATGTTTAAACCTTATATAAGCTTTCCTTAAGCTTATATAATACTCAAAGAATCAAAATCAACTTATAAATCAAAGAATTAAACAGCTGAAATTAAACTCACCTTTGCTCAGCACGTTGGAGAAGAAGATAGCAAGAAGAAGAAGAGTTTTCCAGATACTCCTTCCCCTCCCACGTGTTTATCTCTTCTTAAAGAGATAAAAAAATATCTTTTATGACAAATGATCACTTTGCCCTTAATTCCTTTAATAATTACTAACAACTTTCTGGAAATATTCCCAAATAAATCATTGAACTATTTCATTCTTCTACTTTAGTCACCAAATTCTAAAACTTTACAATCTGATCACTAACCCGGTATTGAGGATGTTACAAATTAAGCCATAAGAGTAATCGATAGCAAGTGAGGCCCAGGTGAGTGCATACTAGTTAGTATATAATGTGTAGAGGAAATAAGACTTTTGACGAGTCTATTTTCTACCTTAGAATGCATGAACTCATAAGTATGAGAATGTGTTTATATGGTATATGTTATATGGTTTGTATGTATTCATGTTATATGATAATAAATTATGTGACTATGTGTGAAATGGAGTAAAACATGTAATTATATGAGTATAAAAGATAAGTTATGTGATAAGATATATGTGACAAGTAATATGAAATGATTTGGAAAGTTGATATAAACTATGTGAAAGTGATCTATATGTTTATATGTGATTTATGTAACAATGAGTCATATGTTTATATGATATGATATATGCTATTTGATTAAAGTATATATATGCAAATTAAATATGTGATATGATATAAGATAGATGTTTACACATACATGTAGTATGTGACAGAAGAAAATGAACATGTGATTATAAGAGAAATGATAGAAATATACGAATATAAGAATATAACAATAGTGCCCATGATATGTGACATGAGAGCTATAGGTATAGTTGGCATGCCAAGAGTCAGGGTTACCTATGTCCTTCGGGACATATGGACAGTTTACCTATGCCCTTAGGGACATATGGACAGATATCTATGTTCTTCGAAACATATGGATAGGTCATTCGAGAAATAGATTTCATATGCCACTTAGTGGATTTTATACGAGTTGTGGTGACAACATATGTGTGCACAACCTCATAGTACTCGCATACCTTGAGTTTCGGAAATGTATGGGCTTATAAAATATAAAAAATATGTGCATGATTATTTGTTAACATGTTATTATCGTTTATTTTGATTCATATATATATATGGCATTGTGGATTTATGGTGAGCATAATTGTTATTAAATAGTTGATTACATGTTCATATTTATAGAAATTATTTATTATATATTATGTCTCATTAACTCGATGACTTAGCGTGTAAATGATTTACACGTAGATACAGAAAAGTAAGAGGATCAGCCTTAGGATTGGCGGAGCAGCATATCTTCACTCAAAGATCAGATCAGAAGTAAATTTACATTATGTACTTTGTTGAGTCAAAAGTATTGGCATGTACAAAAGTGTAATTTACGCATGTTCTGATCAATTTTGTAATATTTTGAACTCAATTATGTATATATATGGTTTTTGTATTAATAAAAGTTTAAATTTAATAAAAGTTTAAATTTCATAAAGTTTTTATGAATTTACATGTTTCGAAAAGTCAATGTGACACCTCGAATTCGTATCCGGGTCGGGTACGGGTTGGGGTGTTACATTTAATGTATCAGAGCCAGCGGTTGGAGTACTTGCGAGAGATGCTAAATGAAAGGTTCTTGGAGGGTTTGCTACTACCTCAGGGGATATTTTTGATGTCGGGTTAGCGGAGTTACATAGTCTGACGACGTCGTTTAATTTGGCTTTAAGTGCAGGTTGGTGGGACATTATCATTGAGTTAGATTCCACAAAGGTTGGCAACCTTTTTAATAGAATTGATGGTGATGACTCCACGATAGGAGTCCATATGCAACCTATTCGTGACAATTGTACTACTTTTCATAGCTGTATAGTGAATTATATATGTAGAGAAGCAAATACGGTGGCCCACGAATTAACTAAACGGGCTTTGGATTGTAATACTACCTTTTTATTTTAATTTGGATTTTTCTGAGTTCTTAACTCATGTGGTAACAAACAATTTGCTATTGATTTGATTAATGGACCTTTAGGCACTTTTCCCCCTTATAGGACCCCAAATGTAACACCCATTTCCTATATACACTTCTGTACACAAGTGACAGGTGTCACATGTCTTTTAAAAACATTTACTTATTTGTAAAACCCATAAAATTTTGTTTCAAAAATAAAACAAAACATTTTAATATAATAATAAAACATTCTTTGTAACATATTACAAAAATTATCACTTTAATACATTCCAGAGCATTTTTCTTAAGTTTAAATACATGCAAGCTAATTATCAAAATATACATAATTGTCCTACTGTTACTGACGAGTCAACCTTAGATTAATGATCGCTATTGCACTCCTTACTCGACTAGTCTTTTCTATTATCTACGTGTGAAATCAACACACGCTAAGTACTTACTTAGTGAGGTATAATAATGTAAAGGAAATACAATTCATACATAAGTATATCATGGCTATTGAAATACGAACTAAATTGTATACTTCATAAGAATCAGTTAAAACCATCTCAGTTAAATCAAGTTTCTTTCATATAGTCATCGAAACTATTCTTAGTATGCCCAGCATACCTATTTTTCTATATATTTTCCCAATTATCTTTTATTTTGCCCAATGTATGTCAAATGAGAATGTAAGGTACATGCATTGCACCTAAGTGATGAAATGGTCATTCACCTTTTATGAATACCATGAGTGGCACCTTTTATGCCAATAATGCACCGTTATGCATTAAACAAAATCCATCGATAATCTTTCATACACAAAGTATGTTGAAATGATAATTCACCTTTTATGAATACCATGGGTGGCACCTTTTATGCCGATAATACACCGTTATGCATTAAACAAAATCGACCTATAACTTTCATTAGTGGCACCTTTTATGCCGAAATGCACCTATGACTCTTAATGCATATACAATGGGCTTTTAAGTAAAATTCACAAGTTTAGACATTTATTTTGGAAACATTGATAACCATTGCACAACATCAATATTCATCCATTCATTTTAAAGCAGTTCATACTCTAAAACTTATTCATAATATCATTCTCATACACGTTATGAAAATATACCAAAATGATGTAAAACATATATTTAATCGAAACATTCGAGGTTGACCTATCGCAAGTCTTCCTCCTTTCATTTAAGTACAATAAATGCACTCACTTGATATGTCTCACTAGTATGTTGTAATGATGTCCAACTACTCGGCAACTTTATCCTTGCCATTTTTCTTGCTTAACTCAGGATGCTTGTGAGCTTGGTTATGATCTACACAAGCATCCATTAAGTACATATACCATATACTCTCTAACATTTATACTTTTAATAATACTCAAAAGTACTATTATATTCAATTTATATCAAAATTTTTCATATCTTAAATTTTGCAAACTCAATAGTATCGGTACCCCTACCATGGTATCAATACTTCTATATTATAGTACTGATACTCCCTTCAGTATCGATACCATTACTGCATTCTGGAATCCATGGTATCGACACCTTCCTTTTAGTATCGATACCCACATCAGTATTGATACTAATTGCATCAGTATCGATATTGTTCATTCCATTTCCCTAAATTTAAACCTATAGTATCGATACTGTTCTTCCAGTACCGATACCCTTACCTAGATTTTTCATTTTTCAGCTCCATTTTTTACCCAAATTTCATTAAATTCTCTTATTTTTACCTCCAACAATACTATTAAACTCATTATTACTTAAACCAACTAACTTTTCTTCATTAATCTTCTTATAACATCCAAATTCTCTAAAAAACACTCCAAACCAAGAATCATACTACTTTTTCATTCATGTTTTTAATCACATCCAATGCTTCTAATCTCTTATGTACTCGTTTGACAAGTCAAATATACTTGTAAACCTCAATAAAAACTCATATTTCAACATATCAGTCAAAAACTCATTTTCTTTAATCTGAAATAAATCATTCATCTCTTAGTTTTAATCCTCTTTAAACCTTCCTTAACCTTCCACGTCACTTAAGGTTTCAAGAACAAACCAAAAACTAGGTAGATGAAGCCTTACCTTTAGCTATGGAGGAGAACACGGACGATCAAAGAGAAGAAGAAGAGAACTTGGCTTTTCTCAAATTTCCCCCCTTAAATAACCCTAATATAATAAATTTTAAATTCATATCCCTCTAAAGGATCAAAATACCCTTTCATTCTTTCATTCTTACTAATTGGTCTTAACATAATTTCCTAAATCATTTCTTATACTTTACCATTTATTTAATTTAATCCTCCAAAATTTTTAAATCTTTTCAATATAGTCACTAAACTGATATTCGGGGTATTACACCAACTTTGGGTTACTGGAAGGGGTTTTTAATGAGGCCCTCAATTTTTTCAAAAAAAAAATTGTCAAAGTAAACATAGATGTTATTATAAAATTACATAAGATAATGATTAAATCCATAAAAGGAGAATAAACCAAATGTATAGGATAAAAGTTAATTTTTATTAGGCAAGTGAGTAATTTTACTCATGTAGTAGACCTATTTATCACTTTCATCCCTATTGCACTTTCTCATCAATTTAGTCATCAAAGTTGTTTAATTGAATCATTATATACCATACCTCAACTTAAAATCTTAAATTACAAATCTCAATTTAGGGTTATGGCTTATGGTTTATAAAATATGGGGTTATGGTTTAGGGTTTATAATTTAGGAGTTTAAGTTAGGGGTAGGGTCTAAAATGATGTAATTGAACAATTTCGATGACTAAATTGAGGCGAAAAATAATAAATTGGGTCTACTACAGGGACAAAAGTTGACCATTTTACCGTAGTTATATCATAGAGTTACAAATATAATATTATCATTAGAGAAAATCTTATTTTTTTTGAAATAAAACAAACAAAATTTAAATCATGATCTCCCACAATCATAAAAGATATCACTCCTCCCATGAAGCTTTTTCTAACAAATAACATGATAATCACCGTCATTATCCTTTCTTTTTCATGTTTAATTTCTCAGATTTTATTTAGTTCTATATGCATGTTATGCTTTTAGGCTGGCAAAACCCACAAAACCATCACATTTATTAGTTGGTTTATCATATTCTTCAAATTAATCCCTGTTCATGTATTATCAGTGTATAACTACATATATTAATAATGAATTACATGATGATATCATATTTATACTATTTATTACCCATGCATAAAGTTATACATAAATAATATATTATATATAAATTTAGAATGAAAAATCAAATGTTTAAGATAAGATCCTGATTCTTAGTCAAATGTCGTAATCAAGTCACACTCATTAACACTAAGCTTGATTAAGCTAGACCGCTACTAATAATCAATACATACTTTTTTACACATCCCATTGTATGACTTGATTTATTTATTTATTTATTATTTGGTTCGATCCAAAAAAAATTGATCTATTAGTTAAAGAATTATTTTGAAAGACGAAAATGAGATTTATAATGTTAGCAAAAGTCTACGGATCGGGTCGGGTCGGGTCACCCAACCCGTTTCGTCTCACAGCACATGTGTAGGATTTTCTCATATCGTCTTTGATAATTTTTATCTATGATTTTCATGTAAAATTTATGTATTCATTTCATTTATTTACTTTGATTTGTGATTTCTTTTTATCATTTTATTAAGATTTATTAATTGATCGAATGATCAAAGGATGTTTATGTTGTCTCATTTGTGTGTGTTTAAACTCTGATATTTACCTTGAGAAATTATATAATTATTAGATATTATATCTAAATTAATTAAAAACCCAACCAATGGTCTATTAATAGAATTGTTGCATCATTTAGTGTTGCCAAAAGTAAAATGGTAAAGTATAGCATATGTTACTGAATTATGTATAAAGTATTTATAATTTATATATGTTATTAGAAAAAATATATATTTTGTTAATCGGTGGTGATACCAACTTTAATTTTGGTTGTCCACTGTCGATATTCTTTATTATCTTTTTCTTTTCTTATGTCTAATCTTTATTTTCTTTTGCTTTTTGATTTTTAGTAAATCTTCTTGTATAATATGTTTTCCTTTATGGCACGTTTTTTTCTGCTTTTTAGTTTTTTTCGGTTATTTGACTGTTTTTTATTTATCTTTTTCTAAGGGTTGATTTGACATCACCACTACTGATCAAGATGACGCTTATATGATATATTGTTGATCTTCACTACTTTTGACCATCAGATTGGATTTGGATATCCGATTTGCGTTTGTGAATTGCTTTTCACATTGCTTGAGTCTGATTTGCGGTTTGTCGGTGGTCTTTCAATAGATGAATATCTTTTTGTGGTTCGTTTACCTATGTGATCATATATGTTTTTATCTATTTTTGTTCGAGTTTATTGGTTAGATTTTTAATCTTTCCTTGTATGATCCTTATGTGATCTTAAGTTGCTAGTTTTATTTCAATGATTATAGGAAAATTTCCTAATTATGTGCTTAATTTACGATTGTGATTAAATATTTATTGTAATTTGGGATATTTCCTATTTTAAATAAAATTAGCTGCTTCTATCAATTTTTTAAAGGATATAAAAAACAACCATTAAACCTATTGAATTGTTTCAAAATAGTCATTAACTTTTACTGAGTTATTATAAAATAATCATTAAATTTATTAAATTTTACACTGTTATAATATCGCAATGATCATTTTGATAACGATTTGATAAATTCAATGACCACTTTATAATTTTTGTAAAAGTTCAGTAACCTCTTGTTTATTTTACCCTAAATAAAAAAGGGGCGAGATTATTGGAGTGATTACATCTCTATATCTCTCATCAATTGAATGACATTATTTTGTTAGTAATGTATTTATTTCAAACGTCTAATCTATAACTAACGGTTTATGTGTTATGAAATTATACTTATCTAATCATATGTTATGTTAACACATATTATAAGTTATAGTTTGATTAGATGATTTCAAAAGGCAAGTGTTATTGATATTTGATTGAGTTGTTTTGCACAAATTAAGCACCAATTTTATGAACCCTAAGGGTGCGTTTGGTTCATGAAATATAAGATTACCAGTGGGAATAGGATTACCGACGGGAATAAGATTAATGGGAATGTTGTCTTTTGTGTTTGGTTCGTTTAGCAAGAATGTAAGATTATAATATTTGGTTAAAGGAATAAAAAATTATTAGAATGTATATTTTACCAAATTGTACTTATTATATATTTGTTTTTTTAACAAATTGAATTCTACTATATTTAATTTATATATTTTCTTTAAAAATTTTAAATTCATAAAATTTATATAATTTTTTTTACAAAATTGAAAAGATAAATAGGTTTAATGAAAGGGTAAATTTTTATTTTAACCCCTGAACTTCATATAAAATTCTAATTATGGACTTTTTTTGTAAATCTAAAATACTTTAAGGATAAATTTGTAATTTAACCTTCGTAGAATTTTTTTTATTCAAAGACAGAAGAAGAATATTTTGGAAAAAAAAAATTAAGGGCATTTTAGTCCAAAACATCGGTAATCCAACAATACCTAAGGGAGGGGGTAATCACATTCCCGATAATATACCCCCAAAATACCATTGTTGGAAATAAAAGATTACCGTGGGGCTGGAAATGTTTGCCAACCAAACGGGGGAATGACATTCCATTCCCCCGATAATGTAAGATGACTTGAATCAAACACGCCCTAAATGTTCACATTTATGGTCGACGATCACCAAATTCAAACTCAAATAATGTAGAGTTTGAAGTTTAAACTTGTATTTATCTAGAGATCAATAATATAATATTGTATAAGTTAAACCTAAAGTATAATCTAAGTATCTGAGTTCGGTTATATTCTCAATTAATCGATTGTTGCAAACATATCATTCTATTGTTAAAAATGAAACAAGTGTAACTAAAAAGTTACATTCAAGTCACTTTGTTTATCAATTGAAATGATTAACTCACTCAATTTAGCGGTTGTTACAATCAAGTCGATATATTTATCAATTGTAATGATCATGTCACTTGATTTAGGGACGGTTACAATCAAGTCTTAACATTCATTTGCTTGTGACATTCGATTAACCGAGTGATATGTAACTTTTTAAAATTCAATAATCAATTTATAATTTTACTGATGGTCGAGTGACTTGCGATGCAATTTAACCTAATTTAATATCAAAATACTAGAAATATATTATAGAATCATATGTCGCCTAGTTGCCGCCGTTTGACCGACAGAATCGTGTGGGATTGTGACTTTCATCATATGGTTCACGGGGTATAAAATGTCGATCGGTCGCGATTTCATAGGGGTTTTGGTCATCGAGGGGAGGTGAGGTCGGGTGGAGCTTCGTCGATAGAATAGGGCTATGACCATCATAGGTTTAGGAGTTGAAATGAAGGTTTTTAAAGTTTTGGGGTTATTTCAATTTTTTAATATATATAATTTTAATTTTAATTTTTTAATTTTAATTTTTAAATAATATTTTTAAAACTACCAGATTGTGACTCGTGTCATTTAACGGAAGAAATTAACACTGATGACGGCCCGAGCACCTAAAGTGATAATTTTATAACGTTAGGCACCAGAATGAGTTAAAAAATAGTTTAAGTACCTATTAAGAAAGAGTGGTATAATTTGAACACTTATTTTGGTATTAAGCCAAACGATATGATATGATTTTGCTTCCTAGGGGCCTGCCAACAACTACCCTTTCCCTTCCGTCTTCAACCTTCCAATTCTCCACAAGGCGTTTGACAAAAATGGAACTTTGGTTGCGTAATCTGCGGTTCTATAGACCCCAACGGTCCACATTGTATCACAGTCCAATCACCATTTAGGTTTCGGGTTTTGTGATAAATTTTCTAAATTAAAATAAAATACGAACATCTGATAATATAATATCCAACGTGTTGGGTGGTCCAAATTTTTTCAACATAATTATGTTAAAAATATAATTTTTAATATAATACATAAACTATTAAAATCTCTTTAAACTGTAAATTCAAAGAATATATAATAATATAGGGTAAACTACATAAAAAAAATGTCAACTATAAGATACTACTTTATTAAGTATCTCAATTATTAAAAGTTACAAAATGATCATCTGACTATAAAGTGTTGATTTGTTCAGTTCATCGACTATTAAAAGTTACAAAACGATCACCCGAATATTCATTATGTTCCAAACTTGTATTTTTCCATTAAAAAATGACGGTATTATGAATTAAACTTTAATATACTAACTGTGATACGATAAATATAATCGTCCAAAGACTTAGCAAAACATCATTCTATAGTCAAATAATCGTTTTTGTAACTTTTAATAATCAAAAGACTTAATAAAATCAATACTTATAGTTAGGGGATCATTGTGTACTTTACCCATAATAATAATAATAATAATAATAATAATCTTAATCGAGTTAAGACTTGATCATTATGTGTTATACGTACCAAACATATATCATTGATAAGATTTTAGGATTTACATAGTACAAATTGGAATTTGATATTACTTTCCAAAGTCCAAACTCATTGTCACCGACAATGTAGCATCAAACTCAATCATTGATTTATTTTGTAATAATGCAACCTTTCTGCATCAATGTGACACGAAAACGAGCCGAGGGTGGGACTTAAACATGACATATTCTGGTCTTAAATCAAAGACAATTATGTATAAATATGTTTGAATTTATAATTTTCAAACAATGTCGATCCAATCAGAGATGGATCAAGGAGGACAGATGGGGCAATCACCCCTTAGAAATTTAAAATTACTATATATTTTAGATTTTTTTCTTATGTATTTTCTAATGAAAATTTATTTTTGCCCCTCATAGAATTTTATAAATTTAAGTTCGTCTCCCTAAGTTCAAATTCGTCCCCCTAACGTAAAATCTTGCGTCCATCCCTGGATCCAACTAAAACGTATTTTCTAAATGGATAGTTTATTGATTATAGGGTATTGTTTTATTAAGTCTCTTGACTATTTAAAGTTTCATTAACTATGGAGTGTTGCTCGATTACACGTGAAAAATTGCGAGCATAGTTCCTCGATTATAGGGTATTGCTTTATTAAGTCTCTTGACTATTAAAAGTTACAAAATGGTCATTCGACTATGGAGTGTTACTTTTTTTAGTCCCTCAACTATTAAAAGTTACAAAATGATCGCTTTGCTATTCATTATGTTCCAGACTCGTCTTTTTCCGTTAAAAAAATAACGGTTATTTAAGTTGGATGTTGACATGATGACTGAGACATGATAGTCGTTTGAGATTTTGGGATCAAATTTTATTATATCACAGTCAACAAGTTAACGTTCAACTCAAGATATCGTCCATTTTTTAACGAAAAAGGACGAGTTTGTAATATAATGAATAGTGGGGTGACTATTTTATAACTTCTAATAGTCGAGGGACTCAACAAAGCAACATTCTATAGTCGAAGAACCATTTTGTAACTTTTAATAGTCGAGAGACTTAATAAAGTAACATCTATAGTCAGGAGACCATTTGCGTTGTTTACCCAAAATTTAATTATAATTATAAAAATCTTTATTTAAAAGGTAATTAATCTTATTATATGTAGCAACAGAGACCTTATTAAAAACGAATTAAAAGTTCAATGACTATTGTAAGTTTCAAAAGTTAGGTGACCAAAATGTAAATGTACTAAAAGTTCAGGGACTATTTGTATACTTTACCCTTAGTATTATTATATGGTAATTTTGCTTTTCAGATGCTTTTATACAATCTTTAAATATAATTATAGGATTAAGGGATTTGTAAACAATTTTTTATCGCTCCAACTATAATCATGAATTGAATATATTTTTAAGAATATATTAATTTACATAAAATATTTTCTTTAACTTATAATATTATTATTAATACGAAAACTAGTAATTATAAAATTAGTGACTAATTTTAATTAGTTCTAAGAATCCAAAACAAGTTGGCCCCTTCTCTGGTCACTATAACCTTGAAATATGGGCCCTTAAACGATTGTTAAATAGAGCAGTTAAGTTTTACAATAAGGCCCAGTGGAGATGACCAATGCACCCGAGGTTGCCCATCATGCATGGGAATAGCCATGCAAACACGCCGTCTAGCAGCAGCAGCTATGGCTTCCTGTTGCATTCTCCGAGCTTGATGAATGACACCGTCATCATTAACCTGCACCGACTCAAAAACAAATCTGTTCCGGCGATTCCACAAACACCACAGCCCCAAAGAGAAGATCCCAATCACTACCATCGATTGGGAAGTAGGAGGGCTCCTTAAGATTGACGAACAACCAATCGATCAGATCCATATTGATGAATTCATCAAGCAAGTTTGGCTTAATGAGGCTAGACCACACAGCAAATGCAGCTGTGCACGAGCGGAAGACATGAGAAATCGACTCCTCCCCAGCATCACACAATGCACACCGAGGGTTGTCTGCCAAGTGACGCTGTACTCTTTCAGCGTTGGTCATTAAGCTGTTCCTGGCCATAAACCAAAGTAAGCATCGCACGCGCTGAATCCCTCTATATTTGGAGATGAGATTCCAAATATCATGAGCATTTTCACTAATAAAACCTGAACGCTTAGAATAAGCACTTGCAACTAAGAAGCGCCGGTTAGGACTTAAACGCCATGCTGGCCGATCCTCGCCACCATAAGTCATAGGCGGCTTAACCTCTGCCAGCTGAAGGAGTACAAGCTGAGGGAGCAAACTCCGAAGGATCTGTCATTGCCACTCACCATTGGCATCCACAATCGAGTTAACAGGAATAAAGCTGTTCGGCACAGGATACTGACAAAAATTCTGAAGTGGACCAATATCATTTAACCAAGCATTCCTTCCAAAAATCAATGCCAGATCCATTACCTATACTCCACGTGATGCTGCTATACACCTCAGGCCAAACCATTGCCACTCCTCTCCAAAGCCGAGAGCAAGCAATAGTTGTTAGAGACTTCGGTGGCAAATCACTAACTTTATATTTGGCTCGCACAACCCAGACCCATAAATCATGTTTCTCCGATACAAGAAGGAAAGCTAACTTCATAAGGAACGCCTCATTCTGAGAAATCATACGTCTTAGACCAAGTCCTCCTTGATTATTTGGATGACAAACCTGCTCCCAACCAACCAGATTACACCCCCTCTTGGCATCGATATGGCCCCAGATAAAGTTCCGAGTCAATCTTTCTATCTCCAATTTGCATTGCGTATGAGGGGATTGAATTTAAAACTGACTTCGCCAGGGTTAGTCGTCCCACAAAAGATAATGATTTAGCTTTCCAACTGGCCAATCTATCTCGAACCCGTTGAATTAAGTACTAATAAGTACCCCGTGTAACGCGCTTATGTAGTAACGAAACCCCTAAATATTTTCCAAGGTTGTCCACCTTGATCATCGTTTGCACGATTTGGATTGCGATCACACCGGACATGAGAGTTTTGAAGCTGAGAAATCAGTGATTAGCTTGATAGCCTTAATAAATCTTGATAGATTAGGTTGGTAACAGTCCCTTGCTATTGTCTCCTTATCTTTACAGGATTTAATGCAACCAAGATTGATGGTAATAGTGCAACTTACTCATCAACTTTTCTCCATTAACCTCTCCTGTTACTAATACCCACTTATCCACCTAATCAGTTTATCGATGATAATGGTAACCGGTTTAACTACGAACTCGCCGGTGCGGCAGATCTGAAATTTATCGATCCATAAACAACCACCTAAAATTAGTAACACAAGTTTACATTTTTAGCTATAAATATGTGATATAAAAGTACAAATAATTTTTTAATAATATGAAGGATTATACGATAATATTTATTTAGAATTTTTATTATAATTATAAATCTTATAAACACGGCTGGTCGGACCCAATGCATAATAACAAACTAAAAGTGGACTTTAATGTTAATGATTATAAAAGAATGTATCTAACTTGAAACTGAAAGTTGTTGGTTAGCTGATTTAATATCTGTTTCGTTTCTTTTTCTAACATTTTGGTGGCCGCAATTTGTTGGGTGACATGTGAGCATGGCACGCCAAAAGTCGCCCAGCTCATTGTCCCACGTCTATAAGTGGACTTTACCCTTTCTCATTTCTTTTTCGAACAATTTTTTATTAATTATTTTAAGAAAAATGAAAAAAAATCGTAAATTCTTCGAAATTCCAAAGAAACTATAAATCAAATAAAGATATATAAATATTTTATTATAATAAAATGATATAGAACACACAGATGAATATAAGAAATAATAAGACGATGAATATAAAAGTCACGACTATAAGTCGAGTCAATGATCGTTTTTTTATTCCGTCTCTGGAGCAATTTGAAAAAAGAAATGGACGAAAATTATTTCTTAATTACTACTGATGGGGAAATTGAATTTTATTTTCTAACATTTTTTTATTGAATATTACAGCACACGGAGAATTATGTCAACCTGCAGCACACCAAACCCGAAGGCCGCTAGGAGAAAGAAGAAAGGTGAAATTCTGTAAAAGGACCTTGTACTATGTTTCTTGTGAATTTAATCTCTGCCATTATAGTAAGGCTTAATACCAAAATAAGTGCCCAATCTACACCTAAATTCTCGAATAGGTTCTAAGCTATTTTTTGACCCATCCAGGTGTCTAACGTTACAAATGTTATCCATTTAGGTATACGGGCCGTCAACGACGTTAATTTCCCTGTTAAGTGACACGACTCACAACCAAGTATTTCAAAATTTTTATTTAAAATAAAAAAATAAAATTATATATTTAAAAAACATAAACATTTTGAAATAACACCAAAAACTTTGAAAACATTCATTTCAACCCTTAAACCTATGTCGACCATCGTCGTTTATCTCCCTCCACGACCAAAACCACTATGAAATCGTAACCGATTGACGGTGAATATTTTATACCTCGCGAACCCTGGGATGAAAATTACGATCCTACGCGATCTCGACGACCAATCGACGGCGTATGACTAGGAGGATGACAGGGACTACGTCGGCAGCGGTGGTCATGGCCGAAAAGGGGTGTGGTGGGTTAAGGATAGTATTTGATGATTTTAGGTATTTTGGGACTTTTTTATAATTTAAGAGAAATTAGGGTATTTTTATAAATATAATATTTTTAAAAAAATAAATTTTAAAATACCATATTGTGACATGTGTCACTTAACGGGAAATTAACGTCATTTATGGCCCGAACACCTAAATGAGTATCGTTTGTAACTTTAGACATCTAGACGGGTCAAGAAATAGTTTAGGTACCTATTCGAATTGAGGTATAGATTGAGCACTTATTTTGGTATTAAGCCTTATAGTAAAGGGACTAAATCAATAAAAACACTTTATATAGGGAGCTTTGGAGAATTGACCAACTACGTTGTAAAAGGGTAGACCATTGATCCTGCAAGAAGAGGTTTTTCCTTTTGTTTTTTTCTTATAAAATGACTAATAAATTGCCGGGGAAGTCCTGTAGATTCGCATAACTCTAAAACACCATTTTCTGTTAACCAATTATCGATCATTGTAAAGTCGCTTTCCCCAGTTTTCCCTTTTCAATAATTTGTTTATTTATTTATTTAATTTTTAAAAAGGAAGAGAACATTTTGATCTTTTCCATTCACTTGTCATCGAAATTATCAGAGACGCTCGTCATCTTCAACGATGCAGAAAATGCTTCACAAGAGCTTCAAGCCAGCCAAATGGTATATTCTTCTTTTTCTTCAATATTTTCACTCTATTAATGTTAGAGATTGTGATTGAAAACTGTTTGATCGACTCGAAAAGTTGATACTGTCTGATCGTTTGACTTTTTTTAAAAAAAAATTGAATTTTGGTTTGATGCAGCAAGACAGCTTTAAGGCTAGCGATACCGCGAATAAAGGTAATGAAGAACAAGAGGGAAGCTCAAGCGAAGCAGTTGAAGAGAGAATTGGCTCAGTTGCTGGAGTCTGGGCAAGATCAGACGGCTAGAATTCGGGTATTGAGTTTTGAATCGAAGTTTTCACCTTAATCGTGATTTTAGCTGTGATTCTTGTGTACCGATTCATGGCTTTTTTTTATTTTGCAGGTGGAGCATGTGGTTAGGGAAGAAAAGACTGTAGATGCTTATAATCTTCTTCAAATATACTGTGAACTCATCGTTGCACGTATGCCAATGATTGAATCTCAAAAGTATGTAAAATTACTTTCTTTCATTACTCTGTTTTTCGATTTTAGGACTGTAAATTGGATCAATTCGATATGAGAAACGAAAATTAGAACGGAAATGGCTACTTATATGTTCTCCGTTTCATTTAGTAGGATTTGAATACTTGTTTTTAGAATTTATAATATATGTATATTAGTATATACATAGCTTTGTGTTTATATAAAATTCTGAATTTATCAGGAGGTTGTGTTTTATGGTCATAGAGTTGCAGATAAACAAGCATGGATTGATGAATGCTGTGTGGTTAGTTCGTAGAGAGGAGAGGATGACTTTTTTTTACTGTTTTTGGTGTTCTAGTCGGATTATTTTTGTCTGTTTCTATCGATTTTCATAACTTATGGTTGTGTTTTACTGATCTGAATTGTTCAGAAACTGCCCTATTGACTTGAAGGAAGCGATTGCCAGTGTAATATTTGCATCTGCTAGGTGTGAAGATATACCAGAGCTCAAGGATGCCTCCAAACATTTTACAGCAAAATACGGGAAAGAATTTACTTCCGCCGCACTTGAAATGCGTCCTAACTGCGGTGTCAGTCGTACGGTGAGTTTATATGGAACATCTTCTCAAGAATAAACAATGGTTGAAGTGCAACTGACATTTGATTATGATAGTATTGACGGGTCCATACGTTGTTTCCTTTAGTTGGTCGAGAAGTTATCGGCCATAGCACCTGATGGTCCAACCAAACTCAAGATCTTGACTACAATTGCTGAGGAACACAACATCAACTGGGATCCTGCATCATTTGGAGCAAAAGAATCAAAGGTTTATGATGACAAGCTGGTAAGACTAGTATGGTTCAAAATCGATTATTTTTTGTTCAATGCGCCGACGTATGATCATGCCAAGTATCCTCCTTAGAGAAACATTCAATTCTGAAATGATTGTATGTTGTTGCTGTTTGTCCGATATTGAGTGATTTGCTCAACAACTAATGTTTTTTTCCATATAAATTTGCTTGTGCAGAATACAGAGGCTACCAGATTTTCATCATATCCTTCTAATGTCCAAGGTCCAACTAGTTCTTATGAGCAGAGACCTGCTAGTGTTCAAGTTCCTAATTACGATAAGGGGCCTCCAAGTGTTCGAGATACAAAACATGTCAAGAAAAACGATATGCCCTCGAGCTTTTCCGAGTACAGCTCTAGATCATCTCCTAAGAATTTTGGTTATTCAAACACTGGTGCTGATAATTTGATGAACCCTGAAACTTATTCTCCAAATTCGAAACCTCTTGGTATGTTAATAATTAGATTCAAACACGATGATTGTTAACCTAGTTTGTTCTTTCTCTGTTACTTACTAGTATAGATTTGGATGTTAGATTTTGAAGGAACCGGAAATCAAGGGTTTAGGCATTCATATTCTGGAAATGAGAGTGCATACTCTTCACCGAGGCAACATTGGAATATGAACTTCAAGGATGCTACTGCTGCTGCTCAGGCAGCTGCAGAATCTGCAGAGATAGCAAGTATGGCTGCCCGAGCTGCTGCTGAGCTTTCAAGCCGTGGAAATTTCACCCAGCAGTATTCAATGGAGTCACCGGTGTCGCCTCTTCATCGTATGAGGGAGGAGGAACCACGAAAGTATACTGGCTCAGCATCTCAAAATGAACGTCTTGGTAGAGATCCGGTTGATATATCCTTTCATGGAAGGAATTCTGGGAATTATGAACAAATTGACAGCTTCGAAGAACATGGCCGGGGGAGAGACAATGGAAATGTTTATAGTAACATTGTGAGGAGCAGTGATAACTCCGCTCATGGTTCGTTCAAGTCAACTGCATCTTCCTTCAAAGAAAAAACATCAGTGAATAACCAAACCGCGGATGCATATTCTCAAAGACACTCATTTCGACAAGTTCCGGTAGACCATTTTGCTGAAGTGAATTCGGCGAGAAAATCAGGTGAAAATGGTGATCATCAGAATGTCAGCGCCAGAGAACAATCAAGCTATTCTTATTCTCATTCTCAATCAAACAGTTTTACTGATGATCATGATGTCGCCTCTAATTTTAACCAGCTGAAGACGGAAAATGATAAGAAAAGCTCAGGGGAAAGCCGGATGCCATTTGTTACTGAACTGCATGATACAAAGAGTTCTGGTTTTACCGATTATCAGGAAGCAAGGATCAGGAAGCAATCAAGCCATTCTTCATCTCATTCTCATTCAAGTACTTTTTCCGATGATCATGATGTTGTATCAAATTTAAACCGTTGGAACTCGGGAGATAATTCCGGTGAGGATTCTTTTCTTCATAATGATAAAGGAAGCCTTCAAAGGAGCACAAAAGAAACAACATATTTTTTCAACAATGCCTCAGCAGTTTTTGATGACTATGTATCAGATAATAATGAAGATCGTTTTGATTCGGAGGAAGAGCACGACACACGTGAATTCAGTATGAACTTATCATCTCCTGGTCAAAGGTCACCTACTCGTCCATATACAAGAACAAATTCTCGGAGCATTGAGAAGAATGTTGATGGAAAGTCCATTTCAGAATCACATATTTTCTCGGAGCAGCGGTCAACTTCCGTCTTCTTTGAGAGTTCAGCCAGCTCTGCAGATCCTTCATTCGGAGATGACTTGCCGGCGGCTTTTGATGATTATGGCCCTAGTTCTGAAAGTGACGAAGAGATAGACAAATCCAAGTTTGTAAGGAGCTCCAAACCCAGTACAGGTAGTAATGTAAAGAATATGGATTCATACCAAGCTGAAAACAGTAATTTCGATTCACAGTCGGTTGAAGTCATGGAAGATACTGAACAATCTAAGGATTCTAGTCTGGAAGAAGGTATGAAATTGAATTTCGGGAACTTGACCGGTGGCCTGCGACATAAGGGTTATAGGCTTCCACCATATACAAATAGTCCACGGGCCGATGGTTTGCCATCTGTGGAGGCAGCCAATGGTGCATCTACTAGAACTAAGCAGTTTTCTCCTCCTGCAGCAGCCGAGGCTTCGGTTGGTTCGGTTTCTTTCAATCAAGAGCCATACACCAGGAAAAGTAATGATGAAGTGAACAGAAAATTCAGCATGAGAGCATCGAATACTCATGTCGATCCTAGTGATGATGACTCTGAGGAGGAGCGACCGAAACAGACTTCTACTAGCACTCAAGACCGAGTAAACCAAAGATCTAGCTTAAGGGGTGCTGTCCCACATTTTAGTTCAGGAAATAGTGATTCTGACGAAGACCTTCCTAAGAAAAAGGCTCCTACCGATACCGGGTTTTCTCGAAAGACAACGAAGGCCTCTCCTTCAAATTCACGGAGAAGCTCCAATCTTAAAGCCACTGCTTTCTCTGAGCCAAAAGTGGTTTCTGATTACAGTGGGAAAGGGAGTGGTGAAGTGAACGGAAAATTCAGAATGAGAGCATCAAGTACTCGTGTTGATTCTAGCGATGATGACTCCGAGAAGCGACGTAATCAGACTTTTAGCAGCACTCAAGACCAACAGAACAATACACCGAGCTTTGAAGAAAACAGGAGATCTAGCTTAAGAGTAGCTGTCACATATTCTGGTTCTGATGAAGGCCTTCCTAAAGCAAGTTTAAATGCTTCTTCCAACACCGGTTTTTCTCGAAGAACGAAGGCCTCTCCTTCGAATTCACAGAGCAGCTCCACCCTTAAAGATACTGTTGCTTCCGACTACGGCCAGGAGAAGGATTCCTCCTCAAGGACTTCAAATGCCGATGAGTCACTACCAAAGACTCGGCCTCAGAAAAAGAACTCCGACGATCTCTCCGCACGTTCTCGTCATCCCCAGTTGTCATCACAAGCAACTTCAAGGTTGGTCTTGAAGACCAATAGCTCTTCGTCCGATACAACTTTCAAGCCATCGGAAAAGGAGCAGTCATCCACTTCTATCCCAAAGATTATACCATCACCCGGTGCTAAAAGTTTGACGACTCAAACGTCGACCGGCGAGGGCCAATCTAAGCAGAATGCTAGCCATGTTCATCCAAAGCTTCCCGATATCGACATCTTGACTGCGCACTTGAATTCAATCAGACAGAATCACAGATGAATATACATTCTTTCCGAATTCTTACAGAACTTGGTTTTTCTCCTATTAGCCACTGTTTGCATTGTTCATATTTATACATGTCCTTGAGGTTACAGAGATGTATCATATAACTTGTAATATTTGTTTATTGATTTGTTTCTTATAAGATCGAAGGTTTGAATTATGATGTCATAAATGAAAAAAAAACTGTATGAGAGAGTAGTCTTATACTAAAAAGTAATATTAAATAAAATTATGTCTTGTACGACATATTTAAATTGGTATATAAACTTTTGAATCTTCTAATTTCATCCTTAAATTCATCTAAATGTATAATTGGTTTTGACTATGGTTTAATATGTTTTTTTTACAAAAATATAATAACATAGCTTGGTCTAACGGGTTTATTAACATGAGATTTAATTAGCATATATCATAATATCAATAGTTTGAGGTGAAATTAAAATGTTCACTAGTTCGAGGATAATTTTGAACGAAGCTAATAGTTTTGGAGATAAAATTTTAACGTTCAACAGTTTGGAGATTTATTTAGAATGAGAGTATAGATTGAGGATGAAATCAGAATGTTTACAAGTTCATGGAAGAATTTAGTCATAAATTGTGGTGCAATTAACTCAGAAAGAAGAGGAAAAAAACATTTACATTTTGGGACAGTTAAACAATGTAAAGAGGGGAAAAAAAGAACGATTACAACGCCGATCTCATCGAATTATTGCAGTACGTAATAACTTCCTTCAAATTCAGGTCACGCTCTTCGGCGTTCATCGCACTGTACGCATTATCCGGCGATGGCGAACCGAAATTCGAGTTCATGGAGGTTATCGCCGCGACAGCGTTCGCCTTTCTCCTCGAGCTCGATGGTGTTATCGGATTGAAACATACGAAAACGTGTTTCATGGCCTTCCAGAAACCTCTACGATCAGTTCTCTTGGACTTTGCCGTAGGTGAAGCAGTGGCAGACATCGGAGAATAATGGTTGTTCGGACACAAAGTGGAGCAATGGACGTTGAGGTTATTGGGGTTTATGTTGTTCGGACACGAAGTGGAAACCTATTACAGGTTTATAGGCTACAAATTGGGCGTTACCATATGTTGTGTTTCGGAGTGAATTATGGGCTGTACCAATTAATGTTCACGTTTTATTCCTTTTTGACAACTATGCTTTCCTTGTACAAATAATCTCGAACTTATACAGATTTATCTTTGAGTCATTGTGTAGTGACCCAATTTTAAAGATTTGAAGACTTAATGGTATAATGGTTGCACTTCAATACCCTTTGAGCCTTTGCTAAGGTCTTCCCAATTGGTTCTCCAACTTCCAACCAGGTCCTCTTAAGTCTCCAAATCATTCAATTGAATCCACATATAAAAAAAATCAAATTCGAGCAAGCAAGTCAATTTTTAAATGATGAGATCGGGTCAAGTTTACGGTAAAAATCTCTGACCTAACCCCGATATAATAGTATAATTCTCTTATAGATTTAGAGATAATTATAATAATATCTCTTTACATATTTAATTGAATAAAAATGAGAATTATATATATATTTTGTGTCTCGTTATATATAAGTTTTTACTCTGAAAATTTAGTTTTGTAAAACCTGCTTAAACCCAGGTTGGATTAGATAACGAATGGAAAAATATAATACTCGAATCGGATTAGAATGACGAAAAATCCCGACCGATACTCATTAACTGATGAGACTTGAACTTAATGACGAGAAAGAGATTTAAGAGTTTTATGATTCTAGATTTAAATTTCATAATGTGAAGGTTTGTCCAAAATTTATTTTAAATAATCATTAGGACTTTATCTTGTAGCAAAATATAAAATATTTTCATCATTGGGCATTGTTTTGAACGCATCATAATCTTTGCTGTTTAAGTTCAAAGGGGAAGTTAAATTTTCATTAACTCGAAATTATTTGAACTGAAAATTAAAATTTAAATCGAAATTTATCGAAATCTGATTTAAATTTTTAATAATCTGTTATGCATCTAAATTTAGCGATTCAAAATAAAACTGAACAAAAAGTTATTATAATCCAGATACTAAAATTGGTTCTCTATGAAAGTAGCAGATGAACCTATGTTCACCTTGTCCCTTGGCCTAGAATTAAACAACTGAGAGATGATATTTGAATTCAAGGTGTATACTGAAAAGATACATGATCTCACCTAAGTATTGCTTTCTCCATCGCCGACTGCTCGGAGTGGAATAGCCGGAGGCGACAACTCCAAGTAGTCGAAATCATCAGTGATTCCAATCTGTTTCAAGATTCGAGAAGCAAACATCTAAGTACACCAAATACTTGCATGAATAAGTCTTAACAACATAAAACTCCCCACGGCAAGCGGATTTCAACCAGAACTAACTCATTGTCAAGGTTGCGCATTTAAGCATTTCTTAACGAATTTGGATTAGAAAACCAAATTTGGGCACCCTAGGGGATTGTTCAAGACAGCAATCAGTATACCTCCTTGTACATGTGTTCAAGCTGCTCTTTGGCTTCAGGAAAGTTGTTTGAGCACCACTGCCTCACAGTGAAGATGTTGTCTGTAAAGATTTCGATCGTCATTGTTAACAAAAATAACAAATATCGCCCCAAATTCTTGAAAATAAACCCAACAAAATTGAAATGAAAGGGAGAAGGAAGAGGAAATCAATAAGTAGGTAAAAAGAAAGTACCTGTCCATCTGTTAGCTGCTCCATGGGCAACCTCAATAGCTTTCTCTGCAAAAAAGACAGTGAGATGGGAGTTTATTCAACTACATCGAACCCTCAAACGATACTGAATCTCATAAAAATAGGGTTGTCGAAACAAACACTAAACTCATTGCTTCAAATGCAGCTGGATCATTATCTGCAAATTGTACCATCTCCTCCTGCACATTTAGACCATATAGGATAAACTCAAACCGTAGGATTCTCTTAAATAGGAAACAAAAAGATAAGAAGTAATCCAACCTTAAGCTCATTGTGTTTCAATTCTATATCCTTTAATTCAGCCAAAGCCTTCTCTCTTTCATCCTGGGAAATGCATAAAATGTCAAGATATTATACACCAACTGTCATCACTGAAAAGAAAACTGAAACCCCAAATCACTAAACAAACTTAAGATACATACAGATTCTTCACGCCCCTTCTTTAGTTCATTACACTGATCAACGAGCTCCGTGTATCGCGTCTTACTGCTTTGGAGGTCCGATTCGAGTTTCCGTTTCACGTTCCTCAACTGTTTCAAAGTTTTACATCAAGATTGATATGATAAGTAACTATGTTAAGATAGAAAGATAATGCTAGAAACAAATACAATGACCTGATTTCCAGCACAGCTAGGAAGGCTCCAAAAGTATACCTAAGAATTTCATCACAAGAGCAATTGATTATATCTAACGAATTCGAGTTACAAATTCTAACAAATACAATAGATTTATACTTACAGATGTTCCGATTTTATCCTTGGAAACGAGATCATCATCGACCAAACTTTGAACAACATCTTTAACTGATTGGGTGATTACCCCTTTCTTGGGACCCAACTTTTCAAGCTCCTTAAGCTAAGCCCATTAGAAGAAAAACAACATGAAATTAATGAAAATGTTCCAAAATGTCTGAAGAAATTGATTGAAAATTCGATATGCTTACGAGGAAGAAGTCTTGAGATTCATAAAATATCTGAAGCATTCTCTCCCTCTTTTCTTCCAACGAAAGACCTCGTTTCTTCGACTGAATCACAGTCGCAAAAAAAGAAGAGTAAAAATCTTGGTAAAAAATTCGGTATTTCCATAGGAAATTGCAAATCCATCAACAAATCTAAAGGATACGACGCTAGATTCAACGGAAATTACAAACCCGTCAACAAATCGAAAGGAGACGACGCTAGATTCAACTAAATCTAATAACTTAATGTTTGGCTGCCGAGAAAATGAAGAAAAGTAGAGAGCAAAATTAGTAGAAGATGAAATCAATTTTACCATGTTCTGACCCAGGGCAGTTCTCACTTGCAAATTGAATCTGGTAATCAGTGGGAAGGGAGTTCGAGATAATACGCCATATAAAGCGTATGCTTCTTTTTGGCGGGAATTTGGCCAAGTTTGCTTAAATACCCTTGCAGCTTTCCATATTTATTCTCTGTCAAAATGGTACAAGAGGTCTTGTAATTTTTTGAAAGAAAAAATCAACGTCACAGTCATATTTTCTCTCTCTTGATATATGATTCTTTATAAGACCATTACTTTTATTTGTTGATTGTTATAGTATTGACGTAATAGTTCATGATATTGATATGTTAGTCAACGGTATTGATGTGGCAGTCCACGACGAGTTATAATATGACGGATAACATGTCAGATGGACTAAATTGGTAACTCAAACATAGTAGATGAATTGTCATGTTAGTACTATAGATCGCCATGTCAACATCATGAACTGTCACATCAGTATTGTAACTGTCAAAATGACAAAAAAACGTTGGTCAAATGACCACATTGAGTTTGTTTTCTGAGTTGGAGTGTCACAATGAGAGAAAAAAATAATATGATATCTACATTAGTTTTTTCCCCAAAAGTACAAGGACTTTTGATGTCTTTTTGCCTTATTCTCTTGGTTTTTTCATGTTCGAATTAGAATAAGGGTTAAATTGATAGAATATATAAGATTTGGAGAACAAATGATAGATTTTAATTTGGGTAGATATATGTTTTGGTACTTGATTTTAAGATTCAATTCGGTACCTAAATTTTGTTTTGGTCCAATTAAATATATGAATTTTGAATTCATGAGTCAAATATTAAAAGTTTGAATTTTAACATCGCCCCCATAATAAATATATGTATATTTGAATTAATCTATCGATAGACCAAATAACAACAAAAATAAAATGTTATTTAGATTATTATAAATATGTCCCCCCAACTTGAGGGAAATTTGAAAAGAAAAAACATGTAGAGGAAGAAGACGCAGTCTCTCTGCTCAAACCAACAGCCCAACCAAATGGTTATCATTGCAGTACAAAAGGTGAAAATTGTAGGGTTTATTTTTATTAAGAAGATGAATCTTGTTCATCACGGCAAAGCTCCTTCCTTAGTTTACTCGAGAAAAGCCGACAAGCATCCATGCTAAGATCGATGGCAGCCGAGAGTGCAATAAACAATGCGGCATCACCCATGCATGTGACATGTTGTATCCCAACTTGTACCGTAGGCTTGCTAACTTTGCCTTCGCCTTCGACGGTCGAACCCATGACGAATCCTTTAACCGGTGATCTCGAACTTGTCGATGTCGAAAAACTCGGTCCCGATACTTTCTTGTCAATACAAAACAATCCACCTTTTTTCACACTCATTGTAGCTTCGGCAATAGGGATACCGTTACTAGGTCCACTCTCGGGGACGAGCTCGAATTTATAGCCTAACCCTTCGACCGGACCCCTTTCTCGCCATGCCTTGAGACGACCCCAAGGTTTCCAACTGCTAACGGAGAAGCCATGAGGGCTTAGTATTAGCCATGCCCCGGGGTTTGATCTCGAGACACGATCGGTTCCGGGGGAGGGCACGAATGGGGTGATCATCGAGGCGGCCGCGACAGGAGATCCCGATAGGTCGTATATCATTATCATCCATCCTTTCCTTTCCCTTCGTTGCTTCTCCTTTTCTCTTGCTAATGTTCTCATCCATCCGCTGTTCTTGTTGGAAAAATCCGGTGGGAGTGATCTAATTACCCTTGAAAGCAATCTATTAATACCTTATATAAAATATATTTAAAAAAGGGTCAATCTATGGTTTTGGTCCCTCTACTATAGTTTTGAGTAGGCTGGAGGGAGCAAAATCATAATTTGACCATAGAAAAATGAAAAAGCTAAACATTAAAATGTTTGAGCACATGGAAGAGAATCCACGGTGGTTGCATTTTGATATAGGGAGAGATTTTAGCATGAGACTTTATTCTCAAATTGAGTTCATTTTTCTATTAAACTAGTTCCATCATCAACCATTTGTATTAAGTGGTCAACATACAATTTTAATCCCTCTACATACTTAAATTCATGAGATAGTTCTTATACTTTTATTTAAAGTAATTTAATCAGAATATTGTCTGATAACATTATCTTATGGTGATATATTAGCGTTACTGTTATTTAATGATCAAAATGAAATTAAAATGTAACACTAGGTATGATTTAATGACCAAAATGAAACCATGAAAATACTCAGATGACTAAATACATAGTTTACTCTTGTTTTTTTTGGAAGTAAAACACTGTAAAATGAACCATTATGGTATTGTAAAAGGAAAACATAGGAACTCGATCACTTACCGAGATCTTGACCGGTCGGCGCTAAACTTGCAACTGAAAACCGGTTGTCTAATATTGCCTTGGATTTGAAACACGACCGGACTACATTCCGGTTCTCCGCCGAACTGGAAAACGAACCGGGGATCGGGTTCGGCTCTGACCATTAAATGAAGCTTAGCGGTGGGTTTGTCCTGATCGTTGCCGACTTTCATCCACCCATCTTGGAACACCGCCGGTCTGGTTTGCGACACACCCAAGTCGACGTTAACCTGAACCGAACCCACCAGCTTCCCACTACTGACGCCGCAGGTTCGACCCACGCGGCCGGTGTAGACTTCGACACAGAGAGTCAAGGGCTTCCCGGAGAGACGGCGGATCATTTGGGCATCAAGGTGGAAGCCGGCTGCGGAGGTGGACGATTCAGGCGGCGAATCACCGGCGCCGTTGCTGAGGGGCATCAAAGCTGTTTGGGACGGGAAGTTCTTGAGCCTCAGCTTGCAGAAACACGGCGTCGTCTTCGGGTAAACGCCGGCACCGGCTGGTTTCGTGGGCTGCGGGAGTTTCAAAGCTAATGATTCGACTATCAAACGAACGAACGGACATGGATCCATCGTAAACAACGATGGCAACAGGAGTGAACGTCGTTGACAGTGAAGACTATTGAATTCTCGAAGTTGGCTCTAATGGAGGCAGTGAAGAACTCATTGTCGGTTTTGACCCAAAGGATTTGCAGTGTTTAATGGTGTTTATATAAGCTGTTTTTGGCTCTGCAATTTGCTGAAAGATTATATTGCAAGTGAAAGGCTTAATATGGTTATACAACTAAGAAAAATAAGCTTGATTTGGTAATTATCTTTTTTATTTTTTTGGTATAATAGTTGTATCTTCAATGGAGATTAACATTGCATGTGTTTATTATGAGGTCAATTATCTCTAGGGATGTGCATGAATCCGAACTCAACAGGTTTTCGACCCAACCCGATTGGGTCAATTTTTTTTTAAATCGAGTTTAGGTTTAGTTTTTTTTAAGATTATGTTCGGGTCGGCTTAGTTTTTGGGTGAAAAATAACATATCCGATCCAACCCAAAAATTATAATTTTATATTTAGAGATAATTACAAAAATACCCTTGTATATATTATTTTCTGTCAATTAAATCTCTATTTTTATTGAATAAAAATAATATTTTTTATAAATATATTATTTCGAGTCGGATTGAGTAAAATTCAGATTTTATCTCAAAAACCGAATCGGATTCAGATTGGGTGAAAGGTGTATATTTTCAGGTCGGATAGAAGATTTGTAATTTTTGATTTGGGTGGATTGAAAATCAGATCCGACCCGACCCATCCATGTCCATCCCTAATAATCTCAATCCACTTTATTTCAATTATAATATTATAATTTTAATATTTTTCAATTCTAACTTTCGTTAAATCCTATAAGGTCTTTTATCAAAAAATCTTTATTTTGTTTGGAATCAAATTATAACGTGTATGTTACATAATTTGTTAATCTTAAACAAATCATTACAAGACCGAAACAATTTTATGATCAAATAAATCATAATATGAACGCAACTTATTTTTTAAAATGTATACATAATAATGCAAATATTCGTAATGATTAGTTTTGGTTGGCTGATTATTGATGAATGTAATAGAAAAAAAAACTCTTACAAAAAGTCTTCTAATTTAAAATTAATAGTAAATGAAATTATTTGTCACTTCAGTTTCTTTTCATTAACTAAAATCTCGATAAATAAATTTCACTTTTAAATCCAAAATAAACATTAAATAATTATGTATATTTAATTTCATAATTTTTCATATGTTATACCAACTAAAATATTAAAATTAAAATTTACAATTTCACAAAAAATTAAAATTGTAAAATGAAAATACCTAATTATATCAAGCATTGATAATATTTAAGAATAATTCAAATAATAAATTTTAAATAATATCTTAAAATTATTTTAAAATATTGATTTAATCATTTTTTTTATAAAATATTGATTTAATTATTCATCTATTTTTATGGAGTAATATTTAAATTATCTATAATATTTAAAGTTTCGGAAAAATTGAGTAGAAAATGTGGGATCCATGACAGCTGGGAAAAGGTTGTCACCACGTTGTAATAAAAGTGGGAGAGGTATGCTGAGCTGGACATGGACTGGGGTGGCAGAAATTTTATCTTCTCCAATTCCACATATCATATCATCTGCTGACGTGGCATTCTCTGGGGCCTCTTCGTCTTCAACCCCGCCGTTTTCGGTCGGTTACACTTTTGGCGGCGCCACAAGATTTATTATTGTTTTTTTTGTATAATTTTAAGTCCCTCTACTTTTCGAAAGTTAATATTTAATACAAATATGACCCTCAATGTGTATACTGTTTTAAAGCAATGATGTAGTTTTCATTTTTCTTTTAAATACAGTCCTAAGAAATGATGGATATATAAATGTATTATTGTTAAATTTTTTTAAAATATTATTCATTGTACGACAGAATAATAAGAAAAAATTTACGTCATCATTTAATAATAACAGTTCATACACTAATTAAAATAGAGAAATCAAATATAAAATTCCAATACAATAGAGGGATTAAAATCATAATTAGACCCTTGTTTTCCGTTCATCCGCCTGTGTTGTTTACAAGGATTTGATTTGGATTAGCAATGAGGATAAGACTCCGACAGATATCACTATTCCGACAACTTTTGTCTTTTTCTTTTTTTCTTATTGTAATTAAAACAAAATTTCATTTTGTTAAGGGAAGACGGATTTTTTTATCAATTATATTAATGTAAATAATTACTTTAATAATTATCCATTTATGTAGTAAAATAAGATTTTAAATTACGTTTTTTTGGGTACAATGGATAGGAGAAAACGACAACGTTTTCATGTTACAATCTTAGGGTTTCTTTCCCTCGTTTATCTTCTTCAATCAATTGTAAATCTTCGTTCGACGAATCCTTCAATCTTCTCTCGCCTTTAATCATCCCTTAAGGCTATTTTGACGAGACAACCCCTCACCAAGTGTCTCTGTTGCAGGTCCTCTATCTCGAACTCTTCACTATTAATGGCGTCAATCACTTCCTTGGCGTCCGATTCAACTACTAAGTTCTTTAAACCCAGGTCCTTTGCAATTTCTAAACCTAGTTTAATTCCCCAAATTTCTGCTGTAAGACTGTTTGTCTGATCAAAGTTTGTTGTATAACCATATGTCCACTCCCCTTTATCATCACGGAAGAGACCTCTTGCAAGCTCCATCGAAGTTTAAAACGTAAAAACCCTCTGGCGGTTTGATCCATCTGACCCATCTAGGTTCTCGGGTATAATCTTCTCTCTTCGATTCATAAGCTTTTTTCAAATCATGCACGAGATTGCGGCCATATTGAAATATATGGTTTGGGTTTCTGATCTTACCGTTGAAAGTAGCTTCATTTTTCCCTTCCAAATACCCCATATTGTAGTGGTAAAAACGGTGTTCCTTCTTATTCCTTCAGAGTTTATACTTTTCGAACAACTATTACTTTTAACCCAGCTGACAAAATCTGCTGCATCAATCGGTTTCATTCTGTAGTAACGCTCAATCTCTTCCCGAACAGATTTAGTTATTTTACAGTGGCGCAAAATGTGTTCTAAGGATTCCACAACCCCCGACATTCCCTGCAGTCGGCTTCGTTAGTCATATTTTTCCTCATCTGAATCTCATTAGTATTCAACCTATTCAAGCAGCATAACCATATAAAAAATCTAATACGATCTGTAGTGTTTATCTTCCAAATTCACCCAAAGTTCTGATTACTACCTCCTTCCTCGCTTCTGTTCACAATATCCTTGAAAGTAGATTTAACAGTGAATTTGCCATCTTTAGTAAAACCCCATTGAGCTGTGTCTTGTCTTTGGTCCGAATTATTCCTCAGAATTTCGATTTCTCGAATCTGATTTAGGGTTTCTTCAGAAATGATGTTTCTAACCTCCTGAATATCCCACTCATGATCTGTAGATATGTATTGAACTACTTTTTCAAGTCTATCAGAGGTATCAATATTGGGATATTGTTTTCTCGAGACTCCTTTCCAAGCCACCAATCATGCCAGAAGCTAATCCGCTCGCCCGTGTTAATTTTTCATTGACAACCTTTCTTGATAATGAGCCAGGCTTTTAGCGTCTTTCCAAGTAGAGGAATTATAATTCTTAGCTTCACATTCCATGAAAGAAACTTGCTTTAGGTACTTTTCTCAAAAAGCTTTACACCATAATGACTCATGCTCGATAAAAAGACGACATCCATTATTAGCCATTAAAGCCAAATTCATGTCTCTCGCTCCCCCTTCCTTCTTTGCTTTACACACCTCGTTCCAATTAACCAAGTGACTGTGTTTATAATCTACATCTCATCCCCATAAAAAATTCCTATTTAGCTTGTCCAGCTTTTTCCAAACTGTCATGGGAAGAAGAGTTGTTTGCATCGTGTGAACAGGAATGGCTGTCGTGATCGTTTGTATCAGCTTACGTCGCCCAACCATTGAAAGAACTTTCCCTTTCCATCCAACTAATTTGCTCATTACCTTCTCCAAAAGATGTGCATAGGCAGTTGAATTATGTTTATTTGTGAATTATGTTTAGGCATTCCTTGGCTTTGCTAACTTGCATTGCATTAGCCTCCATGAATAGAAGAAGATCATCTGCAAAAAATATATGGCTAACATTAGTGCATCTTCTAGATAATTTTTATGCTTTTCAATCACCATTGTCAATTTCCTCCATAATAATATGAGAGACTCTTTCCATTATTAAAATGAGTAAATAAGGCAATAAGGGATCTCCATGTCTAAGTCCTTGACCAGGTAAGAAATTGTAACGCCCCAAATTTCATTAGGAGTTTTGGGTATATTCAATTTGGACCTTTGGATGATTTCCTTTAACCCATGATGCTTTGGACCCAAATAGATTTGATTTGGGCTTTGGATGAGCCCAACAAGCCTTAAAAAGGGTGTTTTTAACCTTAAACCAACCGTGGAAGGACTAGGTGGGTGATTAACCCATTTATTTAAATCAAAGCTAATTTTCATTGAATTTTGATGATATCACGTCTGCCACTCTTCCTCTTTTCACCCATTGTTTGTATCTTCTTCCTCATCTTCAAGAAATCAAGCAAAAGCCTTAACTTTAAGAAATCCAAGCAACCCTTGTGAATCTGAAGTAAGATTCACAATCTACAACTCCTAAGCTTTCATTCAAACCCTTTTTACAAGATTTGACTTAGTATCCATGAAAATAGGTTTAAGTGGGGTTTAAGAAACTTGAGGTTTTAATCTGTTGTTGAGAGAGTTTTGAGTTATATGATCGTTTCTAACATCCTCCTAAGTTCCAAAGTGAGATAATAACCCATCTGCTTTGTTCTAATTAGTTCAAGAGAAGGGTTAGAGCAATAAGGCAAGGGGCAATGAGAAACTCACTCTTGGGTGATTCAAGAACTTTTTCAGTTGCTTGGACTTAAGGTAACACGATTCTAACTTGACCATACCACATATAGGTCATTTTATGTGCATTTATGGTATGTTTTGTTCATGGAAGTACGCTAGAGTAATTTCATGGTAAACTTCGTATTTGTTGTTTGTAAGCATGAAAGTTAGTACCTTTTGACCTCTAAGACCTCAAATAAGACTTTAAAAACATTTACTAGTCTTAGAGGAGTGAATGGGTGAGTTTTGGGTGTGATTTTGTGCTCAAAACAGAGTACTTCTGTCTATCGATATCGGTATTGGAAGAAGAGTACCGATATTGTTCTTCGTGAAGGGCAAGAACAAGGCAATCTATAAAGGCATTATCGATACTCCATCAAAGGGTATCGTTACTCGGGGTCAAGTATCGATACTCAGAGGGTAGTATCGATACTGGTGACAAGTTTCAGATTCTAGTAGCCATTTTTGGTACCGATACTCATGGGAGTATCGATACCAAGGATAGAGTATCAATACTCCCCATAGGAGTATAGATACCAAGACATTTTAAAAACATCGAAGCTAATTTTTGGTATCGATACTTAGGTGGGTATCGATACCATCGCTGATTTTTGCGCAATTTGGTTCGTTTGGTTTAGGTGTCTTGAGTTCGTTTGAGCCTCAAGTATTCGATACAAGTGAAAATAATCAAAATAACACTATTCTCAACTTGAAATCAAGCAAGTTAGGATGCCATAAGATTTGCTTTTGTATGATGCTCGAGAAACTTTCAAGACACTCGAGTTACTCTAGCATTATGGCGATCGTCCTTTGTTTGTGAATATCTAGATATTGTCTGTTGGTACGCATCCTATGCACGTAAATTTCAGGTCGTATAGATATGAATTTTGATGCACGTAAATTCCAGAATCGTACCTTATACTCAACTAGGTTCGGATTATGAGCTTCCAAAGCACGCAAATTATGGACCTCACCCTGGCCTCTTGAGTATCCGAGATAGACTCAGGGCTATAAGTTCATATGCACATAAATTCTGGTTCTTACCCTGAAGCTATCATATTTTAGATAGGTTAGTGTGTTGTCCGAAATGCACGTAAATTCCTCTGACAACACCACTTGGTCTATCTCATGTTTGCTATGTACTTTTGTATGTTTATGACTTGCACACTGATATGTTCATAAAATGAACGTATATAGTATTGCATAGTTATTTTCATGACAGTGAGCTTGTGAGCTTAGCGTATGGAATGTGTTTCCGTGTGCAGGTTAGCAGAGGATCATCGAGGAGCCTATCACATTAGTACATTTCAGATCAGACGTCTGCAGAGTATGTCTTGAGTCTATTTTAGAGGGCATGTATTTTATATGAACCGTTTGTACGGTCGAGTCATAACTCTATTTTGATTTATATTCTATGGATGTATTTGTACATATTGGGAGGCTCTCATATTTTGTAAACTCTTTGATTCCTTTTAATTTATGATGAATGATTTTAACGTTATCAAATGTTTTAAAAAAAATCGGGTTGACCATTTCGGTGGTTCCATGTGGCATCGTAATCTATGGATCTTCGGGTTGGACTAAATTAGGGTGTTACAGAAACCTTCCGTTCTCTCTCCATTCCATAGAACTTCGACTTTGCTGTTTTGAATGCAGTACATTATTAAGTAGATCATGTCTTGATGAAATTCAAAATCTTGCATAGTCTTCCGTAGAAAGTTCCAATCAACATTATCATAGGCTTTTTGAAGGTCTATTTCATTATAATTACACCCTTGCGTCCTTGCATCTTCATCGTAGAATGGATCACTTCTTGAACGATAAGAATATTATCCGCTGCAGATCTTCCTGCCAAAAAACTATTATAGAAAGGACCTATAATTCTCTGCAAAATAGGTCTCGACCTGTTAACCAAAATCTTAGATAAAACTTTATAGGAAGTATTAAAGAGACTAATAGGTCGAAACAGAGTAATCTTATCAGCGGCTTTTATTTTTGGGATAAGAACCAAGTTTACTTTAAGGATACAATCATCAACTCGATTAGCAGCATATTAAAGGATCAGGTGGTGATCTGAGTAATGTCTCGTGAGAGTGGTTGTACGAATATTAAAGAAAAGATCGATAATTTCAGCATTATGAAGCGTCCTGTCCAGTCATTCTTGAGGAATAATGTTGCCTTGCCTAATCCTCACCCAAATGAATCTGTTACCAACCCAGCCAGCGTCTATAAGCTTGCATCTATCCCAATTCACTCTGAATTTCATAATTTGATCCACTCGGTTAGCATTACTTCCTACTCTTTCCTCAAGGGAGGCAATGCCATTAAAGTCCCCAATAACGATCCAGGGTTTCTCCATATTATCCGAGAGACTACTCGAATCCTCCCAGCATTCTTCCTTTTTTCTTGTATAAGGTTGGATATAAACGTTATAAATAAAATAAATTAAAAAAATTATCTGTACAATAAACATATGTTGCACTCAATCTAAATTATTAATGAATGAGTGTTTATGGTGAAATTGAAAGTATTCATGGTTTAGACGATCAAAATAAAAATAAATTAATGGTTAAGTAATCATAGGGATAATTTACCTTAAAAATTTCAGTAAAAATTTGATTTAAATAGTTGTTTATTATGTCCAAATTTAATATGTAAATTATATATTTAAATCTTACGTAATTGGATTCGTAGTTTATAATGTCATTAGTCGTTACAAATAATTAATGTTGTTAACTATTCCAGAGACTCATACTAGCTTTGTTATGGGTCGTTGTATCACGGACAATATCATAATCACTCAGGAGGTAGTTCATTCGATGAGGCGTAAGTCTGGTAATAAGGGGTGGATGGCCATTAAAATCGAATTAGAGAAAGCTTACGACCGACTGGAATGGGGATTCATTGATGACTCGTTGGGAGATATTGGCTGCCCTCAAGCGCTTCGGAAGCTGATTATGAATTGTGTTTCCACGATTTCTACTCGGGTGTTTTGGAATGGTACCCCTTCGGGTACTTTCAGTCCATTCTGAGGTATCCGTTAAGGGGGGCCTCTTTCCCCTTATTTATTTGTGATTTGTATGGAGCACCTTTCACAGACAATCCAAGGAGTTGTTGAGGATGGAAGTTGGAGGCCAATTAAACTTGCGAGACATGACCCGGGTCTGTCTCATTTGTTCTTCACCGATGATTTAATTCTTTTTGCTAAGGCTTCACTTGATCAATTGGATGTGATTCAGCGAGTTCTCGGGGCATAAAGTCAGTTTAAATAAGACGAATATATGTTTTTCGGCTAATGTTTCTGATCAACTTCAAGAGGATATTAGTGAGGGGTTTCAATTCATGAGAGTTGATTTGCTTGGCAAATATTTAGGGGTGTCGTTGCTTCACAAAAGAGCCACCAATGCCACCTATCAGTTCATGATTCAACGAATGCGTGAGAGATTAGCTGATTGGAGGGCAAAATCTCTCTCGGTTGCGGGGTGAATTGTCTTAGCGAAGTCTGTTTTAGCTGCACTCCCATCCTATCTGATGCAATCTTGTCACTTGCATAAGCAGGTGTGTGAGGACATGGAGCTAATAATTCGCAATTTTATTTGGGGTAGCTCTGAGGGATCGAGAAAGATCCATCTTGTAAGGTAGTCTGAAGTTTGTCAACCGATGGAGAATGGTGGTTATCAGTTCATGATCAAATAATGGACTAAGACGATCTAGTTGGAAATAATGGTTCAAGTTTGGGATTGGACTAGTTTGGGTCAAGCTTGCGCTTCTTACAGATTTTGGGTCAAGATTTGGGTTTTGAGTAGACATTGCTTAAGTTTTGAGGGTTTTTTTGGCCCATTAGGGTATCCGGGTTTTTTAATTAGCCTATTAAGACACCGAGTTTTTATTTTGGGATCTATATGATTTTTACGGTGTTTACGAAAATCATCACGTCGAGATGACGAGTTCCAGTAAAATATATTTTTATTCAAACTCATCACCTAGAGGTGACGAGTTCTAATAAAATATATTTTTATTAAAATTTATCAAATCGAGATAACAAGTTTAAATAAAAAAAATATTTTTTTATTGAAACCCATCACCTCGACGTGATGAGTTTCACACATTGTAAAAGATATCGTAGATCCCAAAATAAAAGTGTATGTGCCCTATTTTGCAAATTATTTTTTTGGGCTGCCCAAAAAAACTAGGTTTTGATGAATTTGAACTTGTTCAACAAAAAATATTTTTAAAATGAATCAAGCTGATATTATACTCAACTCTAATCTGTATTTAAAACAAGTTTAAAATTAAGATTATTATTTGTATAAATATTGAGAATTTTTTGTAATTAAAATTAAAATGATGATAAATATTTGAATCTTTTCCACATATAATATAGTAAATAATTGTAGCAAAAGTAGGAGAAAGGGATGATTAGAAAGCTGATAATGAAATCATTCAATCATACGCATCAATGTCACGGGAGAGCTTAAAGAAACAATGTGGACAAATAATTATTCATTTTTTTATTCCCTTCCCCTAATTGGTTCATTGTACAACTAAGTATGGAACAAAATAACACTTGTTGAATTCCTAATAGTTATATGGCAGCAAAAAGATGCAGAAGAAAGAAAAAATATAAATATTACAAAGTGGTACACAACATAATGAAATATTAATTTTCATTCCTCCCCTTCAAAATTATCGATAAAGAGTAACCACATCCCAATCTTGCCGAAAAAGCAAAAAAATAAGATATAATAATAGTATAGTAAATCATTCCAACTACTCGTTGATTTAGCGGAATAAGATGTTAAATCTTATAAAAAAAAGTCGAAGAATTAAATTCTGACATTGTGAATAGAAAAAAGTGGATTGAGGTTAAGGATGTGTAGGATGGGCATGGGTCGGATTTTATGTCCACCTGCCCCAATCCGTAAAATTATAAATCTTCCATCCGATCCGAAAAACATACACTTTCCACCCGATCTGAACCTGGCCCAATTTTTTGAGATAAAATTCAAAGTTGACCCGACCATTTATGAAAAATATTATTTTTATTCAATAAAATTAAGAATTTAGTTGAAAGAAAATAATATATAGAGGGGTAGTATTGTAATTATCTCTAAATATATAAGGCTAAATTACACTTTTTTGGGTCCGATCGAGTTAGTTATTTTTCACCCTAAACTCAAACCTGACCCGATCCGAACTTGATTTTTTTAAAATCCAGCCTGATTAGTTTAGGTCGGCGTGAGAGGTTCCGGGTTCGGGTCCTATGCCCATCTCTAGGGATATGTATGAGATAAGTTGGTTTAGGTTGATCTGAACCTAACTTGAGCATTCTACCCCTCCCACTCTTCACTCAGTCCGGATTTAGAGACACTTTACCTGGTCCAAAATCTGACTCATTTTTTGACATAAAATCCTATACTCACCTACACTCAATCTAATATGGCCCAACACGCATATAATTTTATTTTTATTAGGTACAATAGAGACTTGATTGGAAAAAAAAATTATAAGAGATGAGTATTATTCAAATTATAAATGGATGATTATATAATTTTTTTCCGGTTGGGTCCAAAATTTTTCATCCTAAACTCAAATTTGATTTGACCTGACATTACACTTCCAAACAAAAATCTGACCTATTTTTTTTAAACGATCACATAGGATTAGGTCAGGTTAGAGTCCATCGAGTCTTATGCCTATCCTTCATTCGAATCATTAGCCTATAATTTAACCGTTGTAATATTTTATTTGAATTAATCAAACTATTAAATCAAATATCAATGATTATATAAATAATATTATGATGTTAAATTATAATATATAGAAGAATTGTTTGAATTCCAAAACTCTAAACAACCACCCCAATTTTTTTATTAGTACTCTAATCCCACCATCAACGTCACCACAATTCCAAAAATCCAAACACAACCAACAACGTTTGTAATTGAAATTGCAGTTGTAAGTAAGCCTGCGTTGGTGTTGTAATAATTTATTTTGTTTTAGTACAGCAAGTGGCTCACAAGCTGATCTAAACCACCCAAATTGCTCGATTTAGGCCAATAATCTAATGATAGGAAGGTAGGTAAAATCAGAAAAACAAGGGGGGAGAGAGAGGTTCTTTTTTTTATCAGGTATGTAGTAAATTTTAGTCCTTGAACTTGGTTATATTTTCAAATTTGATCCATGAACATAGTTTTGATCCACATTAGTCTCTCAACTTATTTTAATCGATTTTTAATCATTTCGACGACATGATCCTCTCATGGTGCCATATGGCATAAATGTAGAGAATAAAAGGTTCTAGGGTTAATATAGACCAAAACAAAGTTCAAAGACTAAAATGAGAAATGTTGAAAAGTTTAGGGACTAAAAATTGATTAATCCCTTTTTATTAAACCGTAGAAATTTAGTACATATAGTCATTCTCAATCCCAACTTGGTGTCTATATTTTTTTTTTGATTCATATTAATCCTATAGTTCGAATTTCTTTAACTCATTTGTAGTCTTTTGGAAGATATGACACTATCTTAGAGTGTCACATGTAGGGATGTACATTTGACTCAACCTGGAGTTGAGTTTTTTTTTTCTAAAGATAAGGTCGAATCAGGTTGGATTTAGGGTAAAAATTATTTTTGACCCATTCTGAAAATAATTGTTTGATTGATCTTTATATATTTAGGAATAATTGCTATTATATCTTTCTCTTTATATATTTTTTCAATTATGTCCCTATTTTACTTAATTAAAATGATACAGATATGTAGATTTGTGTGTATGTGTGTGTCGACTGTTGTGTTTGGATTAGATGGAGCTTTTATAAACTTGAATTGAATTAAATGACAGATATACTTGAGTCTAATTCAAGTGAAGTAAAAAGTCGACCCGACTCGACCCGTGGCCAACCCTACTTTGAAAATTTTCAAATTATCAGAATGACTAAAAAAGGATTCACAGAAAAAAAAATGTAAGAACCAATTTTATTAAACTATTGGGATTTAGACATTCCCAAATCCAATTCTCTCTCTTAAATCCAAGAATATATTCACCTCTTGTACAAAAACAGCAAGGAGAGACCATTCACGGGGCATTACAAGCAAGCAAACAAACAATAAACGTGGAGCAGGAAACTAAAAGTTGTTTATTTTATTACAGAAAGTTCAACCTGGCTGAGTCTTTGTGGTCTACATTGTTTACCTTTTTCTCTCTCGCTTTGTCCTGTCAGCTGAAGCACCCGTGAACTCTCACTTTATCTGTCATTGATTCTCTAATTCAACAGCACCACCATCACTTTTCCCCCCACCTAAAACAAAGTGCATGCCCGGGGCCTACTTGTTCATATATAAACCTTAATTCCGACCCGGTCAGTTGCTACATACATGTTCGGTTCCTCTTCATTCTTAAAAATGTCGAAGTTTTCACGGCTTCTTCACCTTTTCATCTTGATTCTTGTCTTGAATTCAGGCCCGGCACTGTGCCATACCAAAGGGATCAGGCTTAGGGGTCACAGAGGGAGGCATCACAAGCAATCCAACACGACCGGTGTCCGTGTCTCGGACCGGCAGTTCATGCAATGGGTCAAATTCGTCGGCAGCCTTAAACACTCGGTGTTCAGGGCGGCGAAGAACAAGCTTTTCCCGTCTTATAAAATCACCGTTGACAAGAATCCGGCGGGCGGAGACTTCACCAAGATTCAGGATGCCATTGATTCCCTGCCTTTCATTAACCTTGTGAGAGTGGTTATCAAGGTCCATGCAGGGGTTTACTCGTGAGTACTTATGTTTCGCTGCCATTTTTTCAATTTACTCGTCGTTATCTTTCCCATGATCGTGACGTTTTTGGTACTTGTTCAGAGAGAAAGTTAACATTCCACCATTGAAATCCTTCATTACAATTCAAGGAGCAGGAGCAGACAAAACAATAGTTCAATGGGGAGACACAGCTCAAACACCAGGTCCAAATGGACAACCTTTGGGGACCTATGGTTCTGCAACTTTTGCTGTCAATTCCCCATATTTTATTGCCAAAAACATCACATTCAAGGTAAAAAAAAATATTGGTTAATTTTATTAATTTTTACCCTTTCTTTCATTTTTCTTAATGCAAAACAAAATCTCGGTTGCTCTGATCAGAACACTGCACCAGTACCACCACCGGGAGCGGTCGGAAAGCAAGCCGTGGCATTTAGAATATCGGCGGACACGGCGACTTTCTTCGGCTGTCGATTCCTCGGAGCTCAGGACACTCTCTATGATCACTTTGGTAGACATTACTATAAAGATTGTTACATTGAAGGCTCCGTGGATTTCATCTTTGGCAATGCTCTCTCCCTCTTTGAGGTTCGTTTACGATTAACTACATTTTAAACTCCCGAATTTTAAAATATCAATCGAATTAAAATTTAATCGACAATGATTATAGATTTATCATTTTCGAACCTATTGTTCATCGTCTAACCTCATAATTTTCACTATAATTGATGTTAAAATCATGATTTTCCAGAATTGCATCAGGCATATCACCTTATCATTTTAATCTACTAGGAAAATTTTCCACACTTGAGGTAAGGGAATAATTCACCATATCTGCTTTTGTCACGCCTTACATACTTTTTGAACTGCCTGCCCCCACCCTTTTAACTGTAGCTCCGATTTGATTCGAGTATAATATCTTTTCACCTGTCATCCGATTCGATTCAAGTTTAGGCAAATTCTACCGACTTAGAATCTGACCTAATTTTTAGGATAAAAAATGTGTATTTTTCATTTTTATTGGATAAGATAGGGACTTAATTAAAAATATATATAGATAGAGGAGTATTATAACAATTATCTTTAAATGTATAAAAATCAAATATATTATTATTCTCGGATTGGGTTGGGTCAGGTCTGTGAATGCTTAACATAATCGGTGTCAATATTTTTTCAGGGGTGTCACGTGCATGCAATAGCAAGGTTAACAGGGGCACTAACAGCACAGAACAGAGGGAGTATCCTAGATGATACAGGGTTCTCTTTTGTGAAGTGTAAGGTGACGGGGTCAGGGGGGCTGTACCTAGGGAGGGCATGGGGTCCTTTCTCTAGGGTAGTCTTTGCCTACACTTACATGGACAACATCATACTTCCTAAGGGATGGTATAACTGGGGTGACCCTAACCGAGAAATGTAATAATCTTCCCCTTTTATCTCCAGATTCGGATCATTTTCGGTTCGAATTCGTAACAATGTTGTCGGTTTTTGTTTTCTTCCGACAGGACGGTGTTCTACGGGCAGTACAAATGCATGGGGCCGGGGGCGAGCTTTTCCGGCAGGGTTCCGTGGTCGAGGGAGCTTACGGATGAGGAAGCCAAACCTTTTATTTCACTTAGTTTCATTGATGGCTCTGAATGGATCAAATTATAGATGTAATAATGGTCATCACATTTTTATTTTTATGTATATCGACAGATTAAAAGAGTGTTCGTAAAAATTTTGATCTTCTTCTTCGATCTTCGAACAAATCTAATAAAAATATATAATCTAATTTATATTTAAATTTTAAAATGATTTCATTTCATTGAGAACAAGGCAAATTCTTTGAGATAACAACAAGATTTGAATCAGGAGGCTTACAGCTGAAGATCTGCCAAGATGTTTTGCCAAATCACGAGGATCTGTCAAGCTTCCCCATCACTGCGTTCTTGAAACTGATAGCTTCTTGTGCATGTGAGCATGATCTCTGCATCCTAGCACCACTCAAACTACATCTAGATTCCAGCATTTCGTTGATCGAAAGCCGTTTCTTAGTCCCCGGTTCCGGCCGTTGCTTCGGGGCACTATGCGACCTCAATTTAGCCTTGGACGACTGCGTATTCTCCATGTAATTAGGGAAGAAGTTCACATAGTGTCCGAAAAAGTTATCGGCACACACGCTCTTGGCTGGCGTAACCGGGGCTAACCGGGGCGTGCTTTGTGCCGTCGAGAACCTGCATTCGTCTCCGATTAGTCCCCAATCGGTCTCTTGAAACGGCATCGATAAACGAGTCGGAACTCGAGCAGGAAGTGGAGAAGAGAACGGGACGTCGCCGACGAAATCTGGTACCGAAATGTTGGTTCTTCGGGATCTCGATTTCGACCTGCCTGTATCTACCTCCACAATTTTGGGACTTCCTTCAATGTTAAATGAGGTGTCAAGAGAAGATGACAACCTTCTACTATGGAAAGAAACAGTATGCTCACTTCTTGTATCATCAAATCTCTCCTGCAAGATCGAAAAATGAAAACATCCAAGATTTATGAAAAAAATCAAGTAGAAAGACAAATTCATTATAATATCGAAATTATATCGTGAATTTTTCGAGTCGGATAAATGATTATTGATGCATTTAGTACCATTGATTTCCGAGCTCTTTGGGACCGGACTGTAGCTTGAGCTCTTATCAGTGCATGCATGCCTTGCAGTGTAGCTGAAGCTTGTTTTCTCACTAAATATCCTCTAACAAGGGCTTGGATCTTCACTAATCCTTTCAGGGCTCGTAGCGCTTTTCGAGCCTGATTCGATACAAATAAAACCGTTACCGGACAACGTAACCATCACTAATCTCGATGGTTAATTATACGCCATGATAAATTGATAATGAAAGACTCTAAGCATACCAGATAGCCTCTGAAGACGGTTTGAATCTTAACAGCGGCCCATTTTTCATGTCCACCGCCGAACATGGTCCCTCTTCCATGGCTCGTCAGCCCGACCACCGCCACTGCCGCCCGAGCAGCAGCGACCGCCGCATCTGCTGCAGCTGCCGTGGCGGCCGCCACCGCAATTGCGTGCTTATTCTGCTCTTTCTCCGTTTCTTTGTACAATGACCTCAGCCAGACGACCTCAGCCGGCGACATATTAGGTGGGATCGTTGTAGGGTCGTGACACAATCCGCCGCTCGAGTCCCGCCCTGAATGTCTGACGTTACACCGTTTCTTGTCTTTCCGGTCACCGGAATTCGAGTAATCTTTGGTGCTTTTTATCCCGAACAAGCTCTTCAGCCACCTCGTAGCTTTTCCCATTGTTTGCTTTTATCAGTGCATGAGAATGGGAAGAAAGCTCTGGGAAGTTTCCATGGTGATTGAAGGATGGAATATTTATTGAATTGAGGAAGACGATAGAGTCGGGGTGTTCATACTTGCTGGTATTTGAAATTCAAATAAGGGAATAAATTATAAAAACACTGCCATGGCATCGTGAGAAACTGCATTACATGACAAAAACATGCCGCTCAAACATTCAGACGTCCTCAAAAATATATATTATTAGCAAGGATAAACTACAAACGAATGTCACTTTCGTTTGATTTTCTTTTGTTTTAGGTCACCTAACATTCAAGAGTTATATTTTAGTCACTTACGATATCAATTAGTTATAATTTGATCATTGAGACATTAACTATCGATAACGTAAGAGACGAAAAACAGTTAGTAATATAGGATGATCAAGTGTAATGGTAAACACATTATATTGCTAAATAGTAGACGTTGATCCAAAACATGTCTTTTTTATGTGTTGTGCTCTTTATATTTTAGTGTAAGAAAATTGTTGTTTATTTTTAAATGTAGAGATTAAAAATGTGATTTGTGTTATATTACATGAATTTTTACGATATTTTTTCTTCCGTTTTTTATTGTCTTTGACTATAGGGTGCTACTTTATTGATTCTCTCGACTATTAAAAGTTAAAATATTAAATCTTCCGATTATTAAAAGTTACAAAATAATCACCTGACTATTCATATGTTCAAAACTTGTCATTTTCATTAAAAAAATTAGCGGTCGTCTGAGCTAGACACTAATATGTTGATTGGGATGTGATAAACTCTTATCCCAGAACCGTTTGAGTTGTATTTTGTGGATCGTCTTTCCATTTATATTATATCGTCAAGTCAATGCTTGAAACATTATTTCGTCCAGTCAGTGCTTAAAAGCAACGATGGTGCAAATAAACATTACTAAAATATGATTTTATCATATTCCAATCATTCTATTAACGTACAACTTAGACAATCGTTAATTTTTAATAGAAAATGAAAGGTTTTGGAACATATGAATAGTCGAGTAAAATTTTTAAAACTTTTAATAGTTGGAAGACTCAACGAAACAACGCCCTATAATCGAGGGATCTTTTTGTAACTTTTCATAGTCCATAAACTCAATAAAATAATACCCTATAATCAAGCATGATTTGTATACTTTACCCTATAATTTATCTCTCAAGATTCAATATACCTTTATCCCTAATTGGTTGTTATTAATAATAAAATAACTTAATAAAAGCTTGAATCAATTGACTATTGAGGAAAGGTGCCTTAGGGACCTCAGCTTCTGACAATCTCGTGAAGCCTTTGATTTTTTACATGCCTGTTATGCTTATTTTTAACCTCTCTTTCCTTTTTCATCTGATTCTCTGCACCTGTTTTAAACTTTTTTAACTCTCCTTTCTTTGAACCCTAGTAAATAAATTATATGATTATACAATGTCCAAAGAATTTCATTACACAAATTAAATGTCATATTTGTTCAAAGATAACATTTAACTAGTTAACATTAAACGTTCGCATTCTTTATATTTTTAATACTCGAACTCGAGATATCAAACATAGCTAACACTCGAGGGTAAAACTATCATTGTTCTATCAAAGTAAAAAAAATGATAGGTCACTGCAGAACATCAAAACAGTAAAAAAAACAATCACAGCCAATGAAACAAGCTAGCTTTGTGGTGAATATTTTATTGCTCTCAATTACGTTGGCCCAAAATTGGTTTCGGATTTTGGGAAATCACTCTCTCTTCCCATTGCTGCCATTGCCAGCATCTAAAGCTGTGAAATTTGCAGAAAGTAATTCCTTTTTACTGTTTTATTTCACTGTTGTTGTGCTCTGAGTTCAACTTGGCTTTCAATGGTATTTTTACGGTGACCCCATGCTTCAAGGCTATCATCACAAAGTTTATGATACTGTTCATGTACTTTTTGTTCACAAGCCAGTACTCTCAGTCGTTTCACAATCATGAAAGAATCCAACTTCAAATTGTGAGAAATTTCTTTGGTCAAATTCTTTTCATAGTTCCTATATTATGGAAAACCTAATAATATTAACCCATTTTGCCTAAAGTTTAATTTTTTTTAAAAATTAACTCACTGAATAAATTTGTTTTTATTTTGCTCACTTCATCGTTATATGCTTATCAATGTTATGAGTAAATATTTAAAAAAAAATATAAGATGGCCCCAAAAGTTTTTGTTGGAAAAAAAGGGTAAATTACATTGATGGATTTAATATTTATGTTAAATTCAGAGTCCTTTTAGATATTGTAAATTAAAAGATATAGTTTAATTTAAATATTAGTAGGACAATTATTCTTTTAATATGTCAATTTAAAATTGTATGTGTTACCTTTTTAACTTTGAATATTAAAATATAATTATATACTTTTGCGTATTTCAAATTAAAATAATATTTGTTTAATTTGAATAATAAAAGGAGTGTATATCTATTTATTATTTTAAATTTAAAAGATATTGTTATCTATTTAAATTTATATATTAAAAGATATATGGTTGAAGTAAATCTCTCATGTTTAATATTTTAAATTTAGAAGATATTATTATCTGTTTAAATTTATATACTAAAAGTGATTTAGTTGGAGAAAAACTCTCTCGAAATTCCCCTATAAATATTGAGCAAATCTCTCAGTTTTTTCACAGCTCAGAATTCAAGAAGTTTTCTACTCTTGAAAATGTTTTGTCTCCTTCTCAGAAAATATTATTTCTCCTCTTTAGTTTTTCAATGATAGTCGAAGGCAAGTATCATTCTTGATATCTATTGTTGTGCTATTGTAGCTGATCATTTAGTTGTTGTAACTTGGGAGACAAACGACCAAAAGATCTTGAGCATCTCGGAGTGCCCGAAAATCTGTCTTAAGGAAATTGTATAACGATAAGCCTCAACTGATTTTGATCAATTGAACAAAATATTAAAAAGAGTATTTTTCTTTCTATATTATTTTGATTTATTTTAAGAAGTTTAACTTCTTTGTGTTATTTTCTCAAATTGATTTCGCCTCGAATTGTCACAGTGGATAACAATCTCAAGGAAAGAGTAAATTGGTTATATCCCTTGTATTCTCTTGATTATTATTATTATTTTATTATTATTATTATTATTATTATCTCAGATTAATATGAGTCATTTTTCTAAAACTTCTTCCTTTTGCTTATAGAAACGACTTTAGTTCCGAATTCTCTTTGATTTCTCGATGTTGAAGCATCTTCTTCCAAATTTCAATAGTGGGAGGTGGAGAAAAAGAAAATGAGTTGTATACATTGATTTCACGATGATCGTATAATGATATTATATATCAAAATGTTTAAGTTTTCATGAGTTTTAGGTTTGTGATTGAATTTTAAAATGATTTAGGTAAAATTTAAATCGATAGAGTAATAAGAGACAATGGGATAAGTTCATCTTGCGTTGTCAGAGAAGACGTTGAAAAATGGTAATTGCAATGACTCCGTAAGATAGGGATGAATTTGTAAAGCTTTCATCTTTGGAGAAAAAGGTTAAATAAAAAATGAAAAAGAATAATGTGAACGACACATGAATTCCACGTCAATACAATTCACTAATATACGTTATTGTTTTGTCATTATTTCGTTTATGATTCAACACATGAGTGATCAAAAAATCAAAAGTTTAAACTTGAGATAACATGAACATTACTTAGTTTAGATACTTTACGACGTCAATTGGTTTGATCCTAAAACCAAGCCAACCTGTCCAATTGATAGGATTGTAACTAAATTAGGGAGCACAAGGGAAGGGTAAAATGGTAACCTGGGAGGGGGAGATGGGAGATATAGTTTCTGGGCTGGTCCTGGTTTGAAGGCAATGGCGGAATTCATTCATTCAAAGACAAAATCCAAAATGATGACAGGAACAGGGACAGGGTTGTTTTGGTCGTATTCTTGACAAAACTGGGGGAGGGGCACTTGCCTTGCATCGTTTTCTGTACTGTTTGTTTTCTTACGGAAGATAAATGGAGGAATAACACTTTATTTTGGGCTGTCTTAGATGACAGTGGGGAAACTGAAATTGTCTTAATTCTGATTTGATAGTTTTTTGGTTAAATGACATTACTCAAGCCAAATATGATTCAATTTAACCCTCTTTTATGCAATCATTTATATACACACCTACGTACATACATAATGAAGGCATATTTTTGGGATGAAATTGAAATATTAACAAATTTAAGGAATAATATAAGATGAGTGTCATACTTTAAAAATGAATTTGAAATATTCAAAAGTTTAGGGAGGTTTTTTAACGAGATCCCAATCATTTATATGTATAATAAGTACTAATGATCACGGGTCAGGTTACTCCTAGTTTTTGGCTCACCCAACCCCAACCCGAATATAACACCTCTTCGCTCTTCACCGTCACCCAACCTAAGTTTAAGAATGTTTCATCCGAATCAAAACCGATCATATTTTTAAGGTAAAACCTCACACCAATCTAACTTAAACAAATATATATTTACTTCATTTGTATTAAGTAAAATAAAGATCTAACCTAATTACATGTGATTGGATTAACTGAATCTATTTATGCACTTTACAATGATTTGATCTTCAAGATCCATAATTGTTGTAAATGGCACATTTTATCACACCATAAAGTGTTCCAAAATTGAGAAAATTTCATTACAAAAGTAGAGGGGATTAGATGGGGAGTCAATTAGAAGTACTCGAAGTAGTTTAAAGCAAAACCTAGACAGCTACTTCATCTACAAGAGTCGGACCATTACTGAATGTCTGTTTCAACCCAATATTCTTTCACCTTCTTGCCTGGAAAACCATCCTTTCCCTTGTCTGGCAAAGAAAAGTTCTAATTTTTTCTGTGGGAGCTGTAAAAATTATATCATAAAAGGTTTAATTATGCTCCCGATCCCTATAGTTTGCAGATAGATCGGCTCAAGATTTAATTTTAAGCCTTTCGCCACTTCACCCGTAGTTCGATCAACTAGTTCAAAGGCCAGTTGTCGATCCCTTCGTCTCTTCGTTCCGAAAATGGTGATTTTTTTATCTGATTTTATAATATTAAAAGTACCTTTTTTTTCAGAATTGGATTAACCACTGTCTGGGGATGGGCATAGGTTAGATTGGGTTGAGTTTTCTTTCAATCTGAATCGACCCCAACGATATATATCTTCTATCTTAAATTCATTTCAGATTTAGGATAACTTCACTCAATTAGTACCCGACTCGTTCTTTTGAAATAAAACTCGAATAGAAAAAAAATGATCAATCAAGTCACCAATAGTTAACGAAATTGCTAATGTGACAAATTTTAAATTTTTATAATAACATATTTAATTTTCGTTACTACACATTCTATCAGTTTACTTACAATTTCAAATAATTTGACTAATTTAACTCTTCATATGTATAATTCAAGCCATTTGAAGGACTACAATCTTCACTATAAAAAGGGTAAACTAATTTTTTAATAGCTCACTTTGTTCGTTTTGTTGTTTGGTTTATTCAGTTTTAAAACCTTTTAATTTTAATCACTATATTTTAAAATTTTAATCGTTCTTGTCACTCAATTTTTAATTCCACTTAAACTCTCTTATCAAACTCATAATTTTGGACTCATTTTAATTCACTGGAGTCATAATATTTTATTCTAATTCCGAACAATGGAGAGGTCGAAGAGGAGAAAAATAATATATCTCAATTTCACGCTAATTAATTGGACGATGGATGTTGCAAATCAAACCAGCGTAAGTCAAAGATTTGATTTGATTTTTTGTTAATTTCTAGAAAAATCAAACTAAGAAGAACAAAGAGACGAGAAAAGAAAATATTTTCATACTAATTATGTTCAAGCAATGGCTAAGAGTGGTCAAATGACAACGGAAAAGAATTTTCGTCATGGAAAAGATTAAAATTGAAGATTTTTTTTTTAAAAAAAGGTGTCTGAAATACAATGTTTTAGAGTCAACCTTAGACGCTTAACAACGGAGTGATCAAAACAAACGACATTTAAAAGTTTTAAAAAATAACCCAAACCAATTATTTGAACCCAATTTAGCTCAACCCAAATTATTTAGCTTAATTCATTTCAAGTTCGATATATAAAAAATTTAAAATTTGATTAGACTTGATCAATTGAAAATGTAATATTAAATTAATTCAATAAATTTAATTAATGTATATATTAATTAATTAAATTTAAAAATAACCGATTGAACCATAAAAACCAAACCAAAGGAACTAAAAGGGACAACTCTCCCTAAACAAATTGTGAGGCATGCGGAGCAACGGAGGACGTAAACAGACAGGAAGTAAAGGGCATGGGAACCATCGATTGGAATTATGGACACAACCTCCACAAGGATGGGTCAAATTAAACACAGATCTCAGGGTGCTGGATAATAGAATTTTCTAAAGCACTGGCACATGCACAACAGCACAAGCCGAATAATGGGGAATCTAGGAAGGCCTTCAACATGCACCGAGGTTAAGCGAACCAAAATAATTAGGCTCTTAATCAAAAATTAAAGTTACAATTTATATTTGTGTCTTCGGTGATCGCGTTGCGTTTATCGTTATTGCTGACATAACATATGTTAGCGTGGACATAACAATTGTGGGTATCGCGGTTTCGGATGATGTTACAATTTTTAATAACATATGCTAATATGAACAGACCGTTATTTAAATAATTGTTCCTAATAACAAATGTTTGAAAAAATAAATTTTAAGAGCAACTCCATAATAACAAGTTTTATTAAAAAAAAGTATATCCCTAATAACAAATATTAAAAAAAATATAAGAGTACACTCACAATAACAAATATTGAAAAATTTGGCCCCCGAATAATAATTATTGAAAATAATTGTGCCTTTAATAACAAATGTTAGAAAAAATATTGACAAAAAATTAGACACTTACACAAATATTAAAAAAAAAATTATAAGAGTTCGTCCCTAATAATAAATATTAAAATTTTTTTTGAACTCATAATAATAAATATTGGAAAAAAATTAAACCCTTAATAATAAGAATTAAAAATAATTAGACCTTATAACTAATATAAAACTATTTTTTTTTCTCAAATGTAATAATAAATATTCTTGATCCCGAGCAGGTGCCCCTCATCTTCAAGCCCAGATACATCCCTGGCTGGAAGTCGACAACTTAGAAGTGGTCCGACTCCTACAAACAAGAAACTCATCATTCACACTGGTGAATAGAATCTATGAACTACTAGGAAGAGATTGGACCGTGAAAATCAAAGATGCACCAAATCTCTTTGCAGATCGAATGACCAAGTTCGTCAGGATGGACTCGTAGGATCACACCGTTCACACGGACCTTCCAGCGGGTCGAGGTTCTATCATTAATACGGTTAGAATGTAGTGTCCACGTGCACGACTGAGTTTTCTTAGCTGTTAATAGCCTTTATTTACCATAAAAAAAGGGCAACTCTTCCTTGCATCAATAGTAACTAGTAAATGTCTTAATCTGTATAGTAAATATCAATTTGTTTGTGACGTGAAAGGCGAAGCTACATTTGCCATTTTGAATTTGGTTTCTATGGCAGCTTACGCCAAGTATTCACAATTCAACATGTTTATCATATAATCAGTTCCAAATTAGTAATACTAATATTAAGTACAACGATAAGAAACAACTATACCAACCCATAAATTCAAATCATGCCGTTGTGAATAGAGAAAATTGAGCCGACAGGTTCCACCCGATCTGAATTAATTAATCGATAAAATATCAACGGTTATAAACCTAAAAGAATAACTTAATGTAATGTCGGTGAATAACCCAAACATATATAAGCAGTTGAAATATGAGAAAGTCAAAGATTGTATCTTTCACATGTGGAACTGCTTGTCTTGACGGTCCACTAGTATTTCACTTTCTCATCACACCGTCATTCTCTAAGCTCTCCTTATTAATCTTAAAACCCAAGCCGTCTACTTTGAACAAAATTTCAAAATCTGATTCGTTATTAGAGACGAAATCATGTTGAAAATAACAAGAGTCGTGTCTTTCGACTTTATCCCATAATTTCATCTTTCTTATCAAATATAAAATTATCAAAATTAATAATATCGATCCAAGGTTAACTCTATAAAAATATACAGAGAGAGAAAGTAAAAAGGTTGAATTTATAAACCAAATGTTACGTAACTCTAAATCTTAAACTCTAAATCCGAAAATACAATAATTTGTAAAGTTCCATCACCGTCTTGCACGAAAATGATGTATTTAGTTAGGCGTATAAGAAGAAAAGGTAGGTAATTAGCCCCCACCTGGATAACAATACAGTTTGCAAGATCTTTTAGGTCAGGGGAGGGGGTGGTCCATTCTCCAAATTTTAACTGTTTGACATGAAAACCAACAGGGAAATGATGTCAGCATCTATGGTTTTCAACCCAAAACAGAGCCCTTTTTGCTTTCCATTTTGGGGGCAACCAGCTAGCTAATAGCTATCTTCTAGTGGTTAAATTTTTGGATGAAATAAAAAATTATACGAACAAAGTGTATGTCTTAATATTTAGAATTACGAGAAATAATTATCTCGAAAATGTTTCGGTAATCTTTATAACTTTTGAGATTTACATTCAAGAAATAAATTTTATAGTGTTATTACTTGTTGATGTAATATACTTTTCCATTACATTTATTATTCATTGAATCGAATTTTATTTTGAATTAATGTAACTTTAAACAATCGATCAGAGTCGTATTAAACTTAAAGTAAAAAATTATAAATTAAGTTGGAGTTAGATAACAAAGTGAAAACACTAAAAAGAAATTAAAGGATTTTTCATATCACCCCTCTCAAGGAAATCGGGTAACTTAATTAAGATGCCGAAGTCTCGCCCCTACTATCATCGCTACTATCAAGTAACTTGGTATCTACACACGTCAGCATCTGGGCCCTATTCGCTTGTAGGTCCCAGTCAGTGGACCCCACTACATACAACATAAGCCCAGCACAACAAACCTGGGCCGAAAGCAGGCCCAACCAAAGCCCCGAAAACCCGAATCCGAGATAAAATCCGAGCCCAACCGCAACTGGCATGCCCACAAGATAGAACGCGCCGAGGTTCACGTTAGCCGCGGTGGACGGACGTGCACTCCCTCTGAGGACCCCACATCCCACCGTTTGGGGACAGTTCCCGAGCTCGCATAGCCCTAGGATTGGAAGCGCGATCGATGTCAACCGTAGGATCTCCGAGTCCGATGTGAACATCGTGGCCCACTTATCCCTCATCGCTGAAGCAAACGTCGAAGCCGATAGGCCCATCGTGGCGGACAGAAACACCGCCACCACAGCGGATAGCCTAGCGGTGTAAGGACGGTTCGCCCCCAGCGCGTTCCCAATTCGCGTCGAGACCGCGAAACTCAGCGAAGAAGGGAAAACGTATATCAACGACGTCGTTTGGATCAATATCCCCATGGAAGCAACCGTCGCCTTCGGGTTCACCAAAAGCCCACACAGAACGATCATGATCTCGTACCACCACCACTCCAAACAAACCGATACGCAGCTCGGCGCCGCAAGCTTCAGCAGCGGCTTCCAGCCGGTGAAACATTCCATGCTCGGCTTCTCCCATGTCGGCTCATGTAGGCCGGAGTACCAAACATAAACAACCAGGGAAACGAGGACCAAGAAGTTGGAGATGGAAGCCGAGGCCGCCACGCCGGCGACGCCGAAGTTGAAATGGGAAACGAGAACGAAATTGATCGGTAAATGGAGAACGGTGGCGATGAGCGTTGCCAAAGTGATCGGGTGGGCGAGGCCTTGAGCTCGAAGGTAAATGCGGATAGGGTGAACCAACGAGTTGGTGAAAAGGTCCGGCAGCGAGAAAAGCAAGTACCTCTGGCCGATGCGGGTTATATCACGATCTTGACGAAGGTAAACGAAGATATTAAACATGTTCATCCAAAAAACCGATATTAAAACCGACGTGAAGAAGAGGAAAACCACGTAACGATGCAGGGTTAAAGACAGAAGTTTAGGTCTTCGAGCACCAAAAGCTTGAGAACAAAGCGGCTCCATACCTAAAGCAAGCCCAGAAAGCACCGAATACCCCGTGATGTTAGCAAATGCTATAGCCAATGAACCAGAGGCGAGCTCGACATCGCCAAGACGACCGAGGAAGACCATGGAAACAACGGAACGAGAATAGAGAATGAGACCGGTCAAGGCTATGGGAAAAGCTAGACTGAAAAGCGATTTCGCTTCCTTTACGATCTCCGACACCAAGGGGTATTGTTGATCATCATCATGATGCTTTTCCTGATCTTTCATGGCGTCGGGTAATGGTAAAAGATCGAAATAAAGATGGGTTTGAGATGGTTTCTCGGTGGGTTGAGTACCGGTGCAGGTGCCTTGGTTACACATGGTTATAACTTATAAGCTCAGAGATACTCTCATAAAGAGCACTCCCTCTCAAAAGGATATAAGCTTAGAACCGATGGTGTTTGTGCTTCAACTGAGATAACACACACACATATATATTAATATAGGAGGAGCCGAGGATGGGGGAGGGTAATCAAATGGCTACGTTTCTTTTTTTACTTTATTACGTGGTTTAAAGAAAGAGGCGTCAGTGGTTGTCAGATAGGTTCAATTTCCGATGAGTGAATGGTGATTTTACGAAAGATTGCTCTGTTTCAATTGTTTTCTTTTACGAGCTGATTTCATGATTATTCGTATCTTTCTTCTCCTCCAATCTCTTTCTCAAAATGTGATTTACACTACGTGAAATGGTAATGGCACATGCAGTTAAGAACTGGGTTTTGTCTCTCTTTTTACTACCGAGAGATGTTGCAGAGCCGTGGAGTAGGGTACAAAAGAGGACTCATAACAGAGTAGGGGCCTGAGCCTCGAACCGCCGAGTTTGACACTTTGATTTACCTGATTGGCCATCTCATACTTGTCAGCCAAATTTTACAATTACGTGATCAACGGTGGAGAAACAGGCATACCAAAATTCACCCCACCATAATCTCCGCAGATCTTCCTTATTTTCTTTATCAAGGGGAGTGGATCAAAATTAAAGAATTCAATCTCAAGGTGTCTTAAACCCATTTAATCATGTAATCTTTCTAATAATAATCAGTATTTAATTTATTAATCGTTTTAATAATCTTTCTAATAATAATATCGTAGAGATGTGTTACAAGGCAATCCTCATAATCCGTTTTACTTCATTTTCATCATCAAAATTTAAATCTCTAATCTTTTTCACAAAATCTAATATCTTGTCCTATTCAATCAATCAATAATTGGTTCAAACTTGTCATTTTTAAGAGGCATTCATTAGTGAGAATATTCGGTCAATACAAAAATTTTGAAATGTATGCTAGTGGTAGATGTATATTTAGGATGAAAAATGGGAATCATTTAATAGATATATATTTTTTTTTCTCATCCTTAAAAGTTGAAAGTATTATAAATCATTAATAAAAAATTAAATAAAAGTGAGGAAATATCTAATATATATTGAGTTGATAATAATACTCAAAATATATATCTATAGTGAGATAAGATGAGTGATGGATTAGAGACGAAACTAGAATCAAATAATGAGGGGGAGTAAAATTATCGTGTATCAAAAGAATAAAAATCTATTAAGTATTTAAATATAAAAATTATGAGAGACAAAGGCTTTATTTGACTAACATTTAAACTAAAAAAGACCTAAAAAATCATTATACCAAAAATTTTAGGAGGAACAATAACACCATGGTACCGACTATGAATCGATGATATCAACTCCGACCGTACTCCATTGTTGATAATAAAAGTCAAATTATTATTTTTATTTTTTTACTATATTTAATAAAACATACATCAAGGAAATCATTGGAGGTCAAAGGGCAGGCTAATGATAAGCTTGGGGTGTGGGGTACGAAGGTCATTGAGAGGGACAGGGCATGCAAGGCCACCATGGTGCCCTTAAAACAGCTTCAAAGTTGGAGTTTGAGGCCGTATATTCCATCCTATACGGTTCCTATTACTGCATGGGCGGGTCCCCTCAATTGAACTTAGTAAGGGTATCTTTATGGGCAGCCTATAATGTTATCAGATCATTGACACATACATATATTGTCATGGTCATTTCTCTTTCTTATAGTTACTATATTTGTAATTTTGTCGAGAATCGTCGTTTGAGTTCACGCAACTACGACATTAACACCGATGTTAGTTTTAGGGAATTATGTCTTTTAACTCGATCGAAAGTCTGTTTCTTGAAAGTTCTCTGTGGAATCTGATCGATATGGAAGAAAATACGAGCTTGAAAATAGGTTTTAATCCCTATCAAGCATGAAAGTGTCCCACTATGTAGGATTGTGGCTATGGGAGCTTCTCCCATTACCAAACTGGAGAAAATAAGGAGTTTTTCTCCTGTTCCAAAAGTGTAAAGTACTGTGCTGAATAGCTTCTTGATGAACATTGAAATTCAAGTGAGGGCTGCCCCATTGATAATAATGGTTCTCTAACTTATCCAAGTTACCAAAATTGCAACATTTTTTCTTCTAATTTAAGCGAGGGCTGGCTCATTGAATACCTACGGTTTCTTAATTTTTTTTTATAAATATAATTTCAATATAAATAGGCAAAAGAGTAACTTTTGTCCCTGTAGCAGACCCAATTTATCACTTTCACCCCTATTGTATTTTCACATCAATTTAACCAACAAAGTTGCTTAATTCATCCTTCTATACCCTACCCATAACTTAAAACCCTAAATTATAAACCTTAAACCCTAAACCATAATCCCATTACCTCTAAATCCTAAACACTAACTTAGGGCTTATTATTTAAGGTTTTAAGTTGGGGAAAGGGTATAGAATGATACAATCAAATAACTTTTAGGGCTAAATTGATGCGAAAATATGATAGAGACGAAAATGATAAATTAAGTCTAATACAGAGACAAAGGTAACCCTTACGACATATAAATATAATTTCGAGTTTTGAATTTCGGGTTTAAAGTATTATATCATATGCATACATTTTTTTTAACTATTGATTAATAATTCAAACATGGTTGATTCAAATCCAACTCATAGCATTTCAAATTCATTAATGCTTGAATTTTATAACATTATATTTACATATAAAAAGAAAAGTTCAAAGCATACTATAAGGCTTTTTTATACCTGCCTTTTTTATAATTAAATTAAAACATCAAATAATAATTTAATAATAATAATAATTAAAGTCCACTAAATTGTTTCCCTTCCGCCATCTTCTGTGTACATGGGGTCCATTCTGCATTATTTGCAACATAATTTAGTAGATAACTTAAAAAATAAATTGAAAAATAAATATCTTATATTGGCTTTCTTTAGGCTGACTATATCACTTCAAACTTCACTTAAAATATGTGAAAAATCCATACACTTTTCTCAAATATTCCCTCCCAATAGTGGAGATTCAAAAATATTTTTAAGTGTAGGCACATATATATTAACATTATTCATTTTTGAATAAATTTTTTGAATAAAATGAGTATAAATAAAATTTTAGAGTGAAAACTATTAATAAAATATGTCACTAATCGAAGAAAATTTAGATTTCAGGTGGGTACAATAAAATTTCAGAGTGGATATTATCATAAAATAAAGGACTAATATGAGAAAATTCGGATCTCAAGGTGTGCACGTGCCCACCCTCAGTCATGAGTGCATCCGCCACTGCCCCAAGACAATCATAACTAGAAATGCATGAAAATATCGATTTAATTTGATTCAAATTGGTATGCCGTATGATGTTTAAACTATTAACATACTAATCTCCCAACCAAACTAGGAAACTAAAACTCATGGGATTGAGATCTAAATTTTCGTTTAAAAAGTATGAGGTGACATATTTTAGTGACTAAAAGGTTACTTTTTCATACCCATCTACTATAATTTTAACTCCAAAAATCAATCCTTTCCCCAGGCTAAAAGTTGTGCAAGCTGAACAAGGCAGGCACGGGCATAAAGCTAAGTGTGCAGCACATCACTTGCATTGGCGTTTACATGAAAACTCCAACCCTAAACCTCTGATCTGATGTTATTTCTGTTTCTTTATGTATAGTTTCATTTAAGTAATGACAACTCACACAACTTGATCAACGCACAGTGCAGCCCTTTAGTTTAATCTTTTTTCCGCAGTTCCACAAGCTACCACCAATACATAGAGTGCATGCAGTAAACTTGCAGGTAAGTAACATTACTTTTTAGGGTTAACTTTTTCAACATATTTTATATAATGACCTGCTTTGAGATATTGGCATCATAATTAAATAATCTAAATTTCTTTTGCAGATGCTGGGTAGGTCCCTCATATGGAATTGCGGCTGCAGATCGAATGCTTGAAAGAATTTAAGGGAATGAAGCAAAATACTTGAAAAGGAAAGCAAGCATGTGCTTTAACAGCACAATTTGCACTAGTGAAAAGTGTAGTTAATATTGGATGTTGACCCCAACCAAATACAACTGTTTTTAGAGGGGGGGGAATGGTCAAATTGTGGTTTGAGATCCCTCTACTAAGCTTAAATTCCTTTAAAAACCCATTCAACACCTAAAAATACGTGTGAGACGGAGTCAAGATATTAGCTCAAAGAAATAAAATATAATTAATAATAGAAAATATGACAATAACTTCGTCCCTGGTATTGTGTTAGAATGGATGCTTTTAGTCAATATTATTTTTGAGGAGTACTGTCGTAAAAAAATGTTCTTAAAAATTTTGTTTGGACTTCGAAGTTTAGTATTACATTGTAAATCGTGCTTTTGAAAAGATAAAACATGTATTTTAAATACAATGTTGAAAAGTAAAAGATAAATTAAATATTGATGATAAATAGAATAAAAAAATAAGTTTAGGTTATTATTTTGGGTTGGCTTAAAAACTTAGTTTAGGAGCAATGCTAGACACACCTTTATACTAACTAATGACATTATAAGAGGGAACAAATTCGAACGAATTGAAGTGTGGGGACTAAATTCCAATTTTGAGCATTCCAGAGAACCAAAATCAGAATTTGACTAAAAAGAAGAAGGGTACGATTATAATATATATGAAGATCGAATCATGCTCAAAAGCCAGACTTTTTGAACAGCTATATCAGCCTTTTGAGATGGGGCGGGCAGGGGGATTCCTGGTTTAAAAGTTAAAATCTGCAGTGCTTGCTGGTTTAACTGTCAAAAGGAATACCGGAGAAACAGACATACATACATGCATATTATATGTACGGATGTATGTATGTATGTGTGAAGAGGGCAGCTACTTGCCTCACACGCAGTGGCAAAGCTAATATTCCAATAGAAAAGGTATGAGATGCGAAGAACCTGTAATATTCACATTGTCAAAGGCATGCAGACATTGATACGAAAACGCAACATGGAAGAAACAAAAGTCCCCCCTATGGGTAGGGATGAGGGTACTTGCTTTGCTTTAAAAGGCGCATAGTTTTTAATTTCCTAGTATGTATGTTTGGAATGTGTCCTTTGTGTATGGGACTTTATATCCTCCTATTCCTAACGGTGTGAGCTGGAACATTCTGAAAACCAGGGACCAAGTTGTAAGAGACCCACACGCATGCCATTGCCCACGTGGGGCGCATTTCTGCACATGGTTTGTGAGACATTCTAGTCTAAAATCCCCACCTTTACGAATGTAAAACAGCTCTGATTTGAAGGGTTTTTTTTAATTACCAGCTTGGACTAGGGAGTCTAGGATGAGCCACACTGTTTGACCCACTTCATGGTGGTTCTTTCATCAGCTGGGAAAGGGAAAACACTGGGCGAATTGGGTAATGGGGTTGCTTTATATTGGATTTAGACCCTTTGGAGAGAGGGATTACAGTCAGATTGTTTTGTGTTCCACAAAGTGAGCACATTGCCTTTTTGTTGTGATTTGAATCTCCTTAATTGATGCAAGTGATCCGAGATAGACTATAATTACTAAAGTTTGAGTACTAAAACAGATTAAAACTGATAGTTTATATATTAAATACGTATTTTATTCTTAAATATAATACTCAGTAATCCAAAAAATATAATACCAATAATGCAGCACTTAATATCCTCACTATGTGAATCTAGAGGATTACAAATCCCAGTCATCATGTTATTAGTGGCCCTAGCTCACGCTCCAATGAATCACCATATATTTAAACTAATCTTCATAATACCATCGGAAAACATGAGAAAGCATGCAAGTCAACAACATGTATTAATTGACCACCATTTGGATGAAACAAAAGGAGAGATTGGAATCTCCCACTGGACAAATATGATACAATACATCAATAGAAATGGTTTGCCATTAACATACCAAAAGGAAGAAAATAAAACACTTGAATGATGGCCATTAGATATGATAGGATTTGGGGGGTCGGCTGACAAAACACCAACGAAGTTGGAAAGGGCATGATTTCTTGAAGAATGAACAAAAAATATCATGGATAATGTTTTGTTCTTTGGGATTCATGAATTCTAAAGAGTCCATGTGGAGTTCCAAGCATCATTTTTCTCTTTTTCTTTTCTTTAAATTCACTAACTTTCCCCATCAAAAGCAAAGGACAATAAAAAACATCTAGTTGTTTTGTCGAGTCAATTTCATGGTGCCTCATTTTGTGATTTGATTCCATTATTCTCGTCAAAAAGTTCCTTTTGACAATTTGATGGTTCTACATGACATTATTAAAAAAAATGATTATACATGACACTTGCAAACAACATCATCAATGTTTACCTATAATACCTTGTGATATTCTTCATTCTCAACGATAACTTTAGTCTTAGATTGATTGTCGTTATTTTATGTTGTTTGATTAGTCTGTTGATGTATATCATGCATGCATGAGTGTGTTTATCATGGATGTTGCTAAGGGTGTGGAATACATTAGTTTGTTTCTTTCTATTAGAGGTGGTTAGGGTTTTGAGTTTCTAACCATCTAACAATCTCTCTCTCTCTCTCTCTCTCTCGTATAAAGAGGTCGTTGTTATTCTTTCTGAAATATAAAATTTACAATGTTCACTAAAATGATTTTCCATATTCTTTCTCTCTTCAGTACTTATTTCTTCAGTATACTCTTGCGTATACTTTAACATGGTTTCATTCACCTCGGTCCTAGCCTTGCTATATGCGTTGCATCTCTTTACTCTGTTTGCTATACCTGTGTTTGCAGATCGCGATTCAATGGAAGGATTTTATGGGTCTGGAGGTTTTGTTGATTGTTTCATCTTTCCTTCTTCAGTATACTCTCTCTCACTCTCACTCTCACTCTCTCTTGTATAAAGAGATTGTTGTTATTTTTTCTGAAATATATAGTTTACAATGTTCACTAAAATTATTTTCCATATTCTTTCTCTCTTCACTACTCATTTCTTCAGTATACTCTTGTGTATACTTTAACATGGTATCATTCGCCTCGTTCATGGCCTTACTGTATTCGCTACATCTCCTTACTCTGTTGGCTATACCTGTGTTTGCAGACCGCGATTCAAAGGAAGGATTTTTCTGGATCTGGAGGTTTTGTTGCTTGTTTCATCTTTCTTCTTTGTTTATGTGTGTGATGTGTATCTAGCCTAGATTTGTGTACAAGAATTATCTGTTAGCTGTGAATAGATTTGCCTCGTGTTGATTCTTTGATTGAAGAGCAAACTAGTGGTTAGTTTTGTTGAATCTTCATTGTTGTTTGGTTGCTCTTTTCCTTTGCTCTTTATAAATTTTGTCATTATGAGTTCGTAGGTCATGTCTATTCATCATATTCCTAAACAAGATGTTGTTAAGCTCTCTGAGAGCACTTATATTCTCTGGAAACATCAAGTGACTCTTATCATTGTTGGATATGGTTTGCTCAAGTTCGTTTCAAATGATAGTGTTTCTCTGGATGCTTGTATCAAGACTGAATCCAATCAGGTTGAGGAGAATCCTGCCTTTACAATGTATCAGCAACAAGACAAGTTGTTAGCGTCTTGGCTCCTTACCACTTTCAACACAGAGGTTCTTCTGCATATTATTGGTTTATCTTCCATGATAACCATTTGGAATGTTATTTTATGTCTGTTTGGGGTTCAATTGAGTACCAAGGTTTAACACCCCAACCCGTACTCGACTCGGATACGAATCCGAGGTGTTACATTAACTTTTCAAAACTTTGACTCTTTAAAAATCATGAAAAATTTAAACTTTCATTAAAATAAAGTTAGTTAATTTACATAAGTTTAACCAAAATAATACAAAATCGATCAGAGCATATGTAATTCACAACTTTGTCTACATGCCAACACACTTATTACAACAAAATACATACTTTGTAAATTACTTCTAATCTGCTCTTTTGAGGGAAGTATGTTGTCTCTGCCAAACCTAATTCTGATCATCCTGATTCTTAGTACCTACGTATGAAACACTCACACGCTAAGTCACAGACTTAGTGAGACATAATATAGAAATGCAATAATGAATTAATGAAACATGCAATACTATAATTCTAATATGTAATCACAATCATCACATATCTACTCAACCATAACATACATAATCATAGATTTCACAAATAATACATGTCATCTTATAAGGTATGTAATTCTTCTTATATCTTTTATGTGCCCATGTACATTACTGAGAACCTGAGGTATGTGAGTACATTGAGGTTGTGCACATATGCTGTCACCATAGCTCGTATAAATTCCCACTAGGGGCACATAGAACTTTTCCTGAAGGACCACATATATATCCTGAAGGATCATATATATGTTCTAAATGACCACATATAATTCTCCTTAAGGATCACATATATACTCCAAAGGACCAAATATGTGTTCCAATGAACCACATATATGTTCCAAATAATTACATATATGTCCCAAAAGACCACATAGAACCCTCAACTCTTGGCATACCAATTATACCTACAGCTCTCATATCACATAACATGGGCTTGAACATTTATATGTTCCATATTTCATATCTCTTCTATCATTTCTCATGTAATCACATCTCATATATCACATGTACACATATAATCACTTATCTTATATCATATAACTTAGATTTTGTTCTCTTATGTTCGCATGGATCACATAACATATTAAAACATGTGTAAGTTATGCATGTACTCACTATGCTCATAACATATGCGTGTACATAAATACGGGATCATGAAATCAAATATAAGAAATAGACTTATTACAAATCTTATTTCCATAAAACAACATCTATACTATGGTATGCACTCACCTTAGTCTAACTTAGTCCAGTCAACGTCTATGACTTTATCTCTCTCTTGATCGATCCTAACTCTTCGATTGTTCTGGAACTTGCTTATGTTCGATATCTACACAATCATACATTTGATATGCATATCAGAATTCTAAGTATTATAATTCGATCCTTAATAACCCAAGCTAAAAGAAATGCTTAATATAAATTTCCATTTTGAGTAGTATCGGTACCCAATGTATGGTACTGATACTTCCCTAGCTTTGGTATCGATACTGTTCATTGGTATCGATACCCTTTCCTAGTTCTAGAATCCTTACTTCAAAATGGTATAGATACTTGACTTATGGTATCGGTACCTTTGGTACCGATACTACCCTTTAGGTATCGATACTCCTTGAATGACTTATCAAATTTTAGCTTATTTCCAAATATCACTCTTTTACCTTTGAAGTATTGGTACTAGATGAATCAATACCAATACTGCTATCCCAGAATGCACTCATTTAACTTGAAATTTACCAATATTAACCTAAACCTTTCATTTCTTAATCCCTTCTATACTCTTAAACCCAATTACACATACTTAAATCAATTCATATTCATATAACACATTCTTATCTTCAAAATATTATCCTATATCTTGAACCCCAAGTATCTTACTAAATTTACAACTTGTTCTAATTTCATTTCTAACACTTCCTACTTATTAATTTAACTAATGACAAATCAAATTCAATCTCCAACTTAACTTACTAAACCTTTTCAACAATTTCACTTGAACCCCCTTATGTTTAATCATTTCTAACTCCTTTATCTCTTGATTTTAATACAACTTAAGCTTTCCTTAAGCTTAACTATCATCTAAAGAACATAAACCATGCTTAAATTCAATAACTAATCAGCTAGCAAGAAACTCACCTTGACAATTTAAAGTCTACGACTGAAGGAGGAAGAAAACTCTGAAAATCTTGGTTTCCATCCCTCAAGCTCTACGTGCAGAAAATAATAACCCATACAAAATTTTAATTCATTTACTGGTCAAATGACCATTTTTCCCTTCCAATCATCCTTCTTTGTTATTCAGTCCTACATAGAATATGTCAAGTTTACTTATGATAATAACATATTTGTCAAGTTTCATTATTTTGAATGTTTTGTGAAGGATGGTTGGACTCAGACTGTGTTGTTGAGAGGGAGGCTCACGGATGAGGGCTTATACAACTAGTTTCACCTGCTAAGGAGGAGTAGTTTTTTCAACTAAATAATATGTCAAAGTCTCGAGGCTTGTTAGACTTATGAAACAAACATTTAGGACATTCCTCTGTCTTTGTAGTAAAATATGTACTGAAGTTGTGGAATGTTGCTACTAATGAAAATGAATTGTCTTTAGTTTGTAATGCATGCTTACAGAGTAAAGCTCACAAGCTACCTTTTTGTAGTTCTTTAACTGAACATATAGAACCATTTCAATTAGTAGTCTCGAACGTGTAGGGGCCAACGCCAGTCTCATCCATTGGTGGGTTTTTTTATTACGCATCTTTCATTGATGTTCATAGCAGGTTTAGTTGGCTTTACTTTCTTAAAAGAAAGTTAGAGGTACTGTAATGTTTTCTCAATTTTTACAAGTTAATTGACGTTTAGTTTGGAGTAAAAATTAAAGAGTTACAAAGCGATGATGGTGAAAAGTATCAAGCTCTTAAAGGATGGTTTCTTGCAAATGGTGTTCAACATCAGATTTTATGCCCGAGTATGTCTGAGAAGAATGGTAAGGCCGAGAGAAAGCACCGTCATGTTGTCGAGATGGGTCTTTTTTTGCTTTCTCAAGCTTGTCTACCTCTGAAATTTTGGAGTTATGCATTTGTTCCGACAGTTAATTTGATAAATCGTCTGCTCACTGGGTGTTAGGAGGAAAGTCACCTTTTGAAGCTTTATATTCTCAACTCCCTAACTACTCGATGGTAAAGGTGTTTAGCTTATCATGTTATCCACTGTTGATGCCTTTTAACCAACACAAGCTTGAGTATCAGTCGAGGTGTTGTGTTTTTCTCGACTACAATACATCACACAAGAGTTATAGGTGCTTAGATGATAACAAGAAGATATTTGTCTCAAGACATATGGTTTTTGATGAGCAATTTTTCCATAAGAGGCATGTAAGTCAAAAAGTTAGCATTATACTGATTCACCAATCTCTTCAAGAGTGTTACCCGTTGTTACTACTCGTGTTTCATCATTGGCACGTGATCAATAGTTTCTTGATCAGGGGGTTGGGATTGAGCTTAAACCTACGCTTATTCTACCTATTCAGCCAATAGTTGTAATATCCCAAATTTTGGTTAGTGAACAAAATATAAATTTTAAAAGTTTAGTGGTTAAAGTAAAAAGTTAAAACATTTAGGGACTAAAAGGGTAATTTTTAAAATTAGGTATTTTGATCCCGTAAATGAATAGTTCAATCTCAAGAATGATTTTTCCATGGAATCAAAATTTTGATCAAAAATTTGTGTTAAAAACTATAAAGCAATAAAGTCCGAAAGAAAATCGGATAATCGAATCGAGTTGGAATTTTAAAAAAATTTGAAAAATGATAGATAAAGGTTGAAAATATCATTTCCAAAATTTAAAAAAGTGAAATTTAATGTGGATCAGTGGAATTGAAGTCGTTTTTACATATTTAGCTGAAATTGAAAAATTTAGTGACTAAATTGTAGTTTTTGAAAATTTTCAAGGGTAAAGGTGAAAAGTGGATTTTTATTTGTTAATATTTGACTTTGTGATATTAAAATGGAAAATTGAAATTATCATATTTTATTAAGGGTAAAATAATAATTTCACATTAATAGAATTTTAAATTAATTTATATTAGATTAAGCCAAGTGCATTATGTTTTAATTGAAGAAAAAATCAGAAAATTTCATATTCTTCCAAGCCCAAACGTGAACCACCATGGCTATTAAGGTAAGAATTTTCAAGTTCATTTTCAAGTTTATTCGATTGATTTTTGGATTAAGCTATTAAATAGAGAATTAATCCCCTTGAAATTCTCTATCATTTGGTATAAATATTACATGGAGATCATGCTTATATGATGAGTTTGGAAATTAGGGTTTATTTAGGATCTGTTGATTTTGAGGATTTGTTGAAAGTTTTTTATGTTTTTTATGTTGGAGATTAATTCTAAAGCTTGTATGATGATTAAAACTACTTGAAGTTGGGTGAAATTCCATTTGGCCATGACCTAGGGTTTTGAGAAAATTTTGATTTGGTTAAATTATGTTAGGGCTTTGATTGTAGAAGCTTTGAAATGTTGTTTAGAGGTGGAATCCATGCTTGAATCAAGTGAAAATCAAGAACCCTAACCACTATGATATTCGTCCCTAAGAAATTAATTGCGAAAAAATTGTGAAAAAATTCCCTAGGCTTAGAAATGATGTTTGAAAGGTTCTACAAGCTTTAAAAAGTTAATTAGGCCATTTTGTAATTTTATGAAAGTTGGAAGACCTATTCGATAATTATGTAAAATTATGTGGTTTATATGAAAATGTTAGAAAGATTATGTACTATGCTGGAATTGAAAGTTAGAATATTGAATTTGATGTTAGAATGTGAAATTTGATTATTTTAGAAAGTTGGCAAAGTTTGAGTACTAAATGGCAAATATTGATAAAGTTAGTGCCTTAAGTGGTAATTGTGGAGTTGTTGAGGTATTGGCTGAAAATTAGATGCTGGAAATTTAATAGTTGTTTGAAACTTGAATTGAAGCTAAAAGGCAAAGGAATATTTGGAATAAAATAGAAAGTTGATATGAATTCTAAAAGAATTCATAAATGGTAGTTAAAATGGAAAGTTGAAGAATGTTATGTAAACTTTGGGTGAATTTGGATAAAAAGGGATTTATTGGTCAATTTGAAGTATTAAGGTCAACATTGATGATGTGATATGAAGTTTGTATAGAATGAGCATCGAAAGGTTTTTAGGAATTTATTTTCTATTGTATGCTTTGTTAGTAAGATTTTAGCATATGGCTTGAAATGTGTATGTTTTGTAAACGATGTTCATTTAGATTATGATTGAAATCAAGATCAAGCAATGTTAAAGCTAAGGAGAAGCTTAAGGACGTAATATGAAGTGTTAGTAAGGTTTACAAACTAAGGACACCAGGTAGTGAAGCTAGCAACTATGAGAGTAATTCTTTCTCTGGCATTGTCGAGAGTTTGGCAACTGCGACAGATTGACATCAAAAATGCTTTTCTAAACGGGTTTCTAACAGAGAAGGTCTATATGACACAACCTCCTGGTTTTGAGATTGGTGGTGGCAGCTTGGTGTGTAAGTTACACAAGGTGATTTACGATTTGAAGCAGACCCTTCGTGCTTGGTTTGGGAGGTTTAGACAATACTTACAATAAGAGAGGTTTGTGTTAGAAAAGTATGATTCATCGCTATTTGTTAGAAGAGCTGTTGGTAGCGTAGTATATCTTCTTGTTTATGTAGATGACATAATTCTCATAGGTGACAAGGTGAGTGAGGTGCAATCTATTGCTGATAAGTTGAATCAGCAGTTTGCTTTGAAGGATCTTGGTGTGATTAATTTTTTCTTGGGGATAGAGGTATCCTATGAGTCATGAGGTGTTTTGTTGAGCCAACAAAAGTATATTCGAGAGCTTTTACAATAAAAAGGTTTTGGTGATGCAAAAGGACTTCCTACTCCCATGGTTACTAACTACAATCTTTCTGTCAAGGATGGTACTTCGATGGAGAATGTCACTCAGTATCGAAGCATTGTTGGAGCCTTTGAGTATGTTGTGATTACTCGCCTAGATATAGGGTTTACTGTAAATCATGTGTTTCAGTTTATGCAAGCTCCTCTTGATATTCACTTTCAAGCTGTGAAATGAATATTACGATATTTGCAAGGAACAATTGATTTTGGTCTACATTTTATGGCTTCCTTTCGGCTTTCGTTGACAGGATTTGCTGATGCGAGTTAGGGAGCTGATGCAGATGATAAGCGTTCCATATCAGGTTATTGCATTTATTTTGGGGTATTGGTGTCATAGAGCTCACAGAAACAACAGATCATTGCTTGGTCGATGGTTGAGACAAAATATCGGAGTGTCGCTTGTGTTGTTGCTGAAATTGCATGGCTTGAGTCATTGTTAAGCGAGTTGCATCTTACTTCCCTTGGTAAACTCACTCTGTGGTCCGATAACTCAAGTGTCGTTGCTGTTTGTGCAAATCATGTGCTTCATTCTAAATTCAAACATGTGGAACTTGATTTGTTCTTCATTCAAGAAATAGTTACTGTTGGTAAGCTGTAGGTTCTAGAGGTCCCTACATATGAGCAAGTCGCTGATATTATGCAAAACCGTTGTCAATACCCTTATTTTTTAAACATATACAAAAAATTTTGCTCATTCAACATATGGATAAAGTTTTGGAGTTCAGAAACCTTTAGCAGAAAGGGGAATATTGAAGGTTTGGAGTTATCAAATGTTCAGCAGTAAGGGGAATATTGATGTATATCATGCATGCATGAGTGTGTTTATCATGTATGCTGTTAAGGGTGTTGAATACATGAGTTTGTTTGTTTCTATTAGAGGTGGTTAGGGTTTTAAGTTTTTTACAATCTCTCTCTCTCTCTTCACTACTCATTTATTCATTATACTATTGCGTATACTTTAACATAGTCTTCTACTATTCGTATGAAATCGTGACTAGTTTTATCTACCTTTATAATACTCATTCTATTTTCTCAAGGTTGGATTTGATGTCCATAGTCTTCTACTATTCGTATGAAATCAAGACTAGTTTTATCTGCCTTTGTAATACTCATTCTCTTTTCTCAGGATTGGATTTGACGTCCTCTCTCCATTTGACGTTTATTTGGTCATCTAGTTGATCTACTCCATTTGACGTCCTCACAATCCCAAATTTATGTCACAATAATTATTTGATAAAGTTAGTTGTGATAAACCTTAACCAACCCTCTTTTCCTCATTTTTATTAGAATAATCATAGCTTTATACTAAAAAGGGCTTAAACCCAGTTATATGGAATACGAAAATAAAATACTTTAGTATCTAAAATAAAACATTTAATTTAATTAAATCTAGATTATTATTTTTTAGATTTGGTTTGATTTGACCCGGACCCGATTAATCACCAACCCTTAGGTATGTTTGTTAGGGAAATCAAAATTTCAAGCATAAACAATCTTAAAGTTGTAGTATTTGTGTTTTAATTTAAATAGTTTATATTATCTTCTAAGGATGGGGTTGATTTACGAGTGATTAGCATTTTAAATAGTAAGAAAATCAAGGTGGGGTTGAAATGAAAGATCTAAAGGTTAACTAATGAGGAATCTAATGATGGTTAGAATCTAATTATTTCTCTAAGACGTGCTTAATTTAAGGGAACCAACCTTATTGAATTGCCCCCATCAACCGGTCAATCTCCTAAAGTAAAATGATTTATTTTTGATACATTTAAGGATGCAATAATTACACTATTTGCACCCAATTTAAAATTCTAATTATCAACTAATCGAATCTTAATTCGAGTGATATGATTGTTATTGTAACATTTAAGAAGATAATTCGAGTGAACTTAAGCAGATATGATCCATAAATTTAGCCCTATTTTTCTCTCTTTTCACCTAGCGGTCGTTGGTCTCTTTTTTCTTCATTTTTGTGATCAAAGGTGACATCAATATTGGTGTTGATCGTCAATATTCATTATTTTTCATTTGTTTTATTATAGTGTATTTTTTTTATTTTAATAATTCAACCTTTATGGCAAGTCTTCTTATGCTTTTATGACACGTTTTTCTCTGTCTTTATGGCACGTTTTCGGTCGTTTGATTGTTAGTTTTATTTATCCTTTTTTAGGGTTGAATATTTCACATTGCCGCGACTGATAAAGATGACGTTTTTTTTGTTATCATGTTGATCTTTCTTTCTTTGAACTATCATATTGGATTTGGATATATGATTTGCATTCGTGGATAGTATTTTTACGTCGCTCAATTCTGATTTACGATTTGTCGGTGACCTTTTAATAGTTTAATCCCCTTTTGTGGTTCGTTTGTCAATGTTTTTCATATTTGTTCGTGTAACACCCGTAGCTCGTATACATCTCAAAATACGAGTTATAAATGTCACATCAACTTGACAAACATTCACAGAACACAAATGCTTAAAATTTTGTTTCTTTTAAAACATCATTATTCCATTGTTCATATAAAACATAAAATAATATTTAATCATGAAAAATGGATTCATTATTAGGCAACAATTTAGGCGGTTTAATATTGTTTTCTACTTTTTATACATAATTGCTTAATTACTATTTCATTTTAAACTATGATAATATTTAAGCATATATAATTCATTCACTAATACGAATATATCTAGTCTATTCAAAATAAAATAGTCGTAGTTTACTATTACAAATCATTTAACCAAAATCCGGATAACTACTGACAACATAAATATACATGCCATTACTAGTCAAAATAACATCAAAGATGTCTTACTGATTCTGATAGTATAGAAGATGTCCAAAAAGATGCTCAGGAGGCTCCTCACTGCACGTCTAAAACCTTATCCGAACCTACACATGAAAATCATCAAACGCTAAGTAAAATTTAGTGAGGCAGTAATAGCTCAAGGTGAGATAAAAAAATATGACATATCATAAATACATTAAAATCTTCAAAATAAATCAAATAAAATCTTAAAATGTTCAAATAAATTATCTCAAGCTATCTCCATCATGAGAAACCTGAAAAGAATTATCTTATGATTTTTTTCAAAATCATAATAAACCATATCAGACAGAATAATCAGCCAACATTACTTTTCATTCAAATACATTTCAGAACTTTCATATCTCATTTTTATAGCCCATAGTATATTTAAGAAAAGAAAGGTACGTGAGTTAGACGAGTGTGCAGAATAAACACTTCAGTGCTATCATCATAATCAGAACATATAAGCACACACAGTGCATAACATCATAACAATAATATGCACACAAAATGCAATCACATCGGAATATATACTAGTGTACCCATTGGTAACACCACAATATATCATAATAAAAATCACTCCACCTCATGGCATGTCAATTGTACCAATGACTCTCAATGTAACATATAATGGACTTTCATTTTGATTCATAACCATTTAAATAAAATTACATCAGAATAATCATTTCCAAATCATAAAATATAAAAAGGGAAGTTAAATCATTCACAACACTTAATAAAATATTATGGCAATAATTTCATAATTAAAACAAAAATAATTTCTTTGAAATAAAATAATATGAGGTTGACTTATCACAAGCCGTCCTCAGTTAGAGTAATTAAATAAATAAATTGCACTCACCTTTACCTCACTACCGAGCTTTTTACGCGATATTTCTACTTGTGTTTTGTCATTTCCTTTCAGGTCGTTTAGATCGCTAGGTTTATCGTAGTCTAACAATATGACATCATAACATAACATATTCAAGCTATATGTTAGTATCGAACTAACATAATTTAAACTTAAAAATATAAAAGTCTATAAAATAAAAATCATTACTAAACTAAGTGTTGAACTATATTTTGATATAACAATTTAAGGCAAAATTTTTTTGGACTTGAATTGAATTTATTCAAAGTTTCCAAAGTTTTCAAAAATAATTCAAAGTCCATTTAACTTGGAATTTAAGCATAAAATGTTTTTCTGGACAAGTAGTACCGATACTATTTTTACAGTATCGATACCTCATGAACAATATCGATATTGTTCATATGGTACTGATACCAAAGGTAATGGAAGTATCGATACTTACTAGGTAGTATCGATACTACTAGCATTGCCTAAATTCCATAATGAAAAAATTGTAGTATCGATACTACCAACATACTTAAATTTCAGAATGAAAAAAATGGTACCGATTGTAACATCCTCAATACCGGGTTAGTGACCAAATTGTAAAGTTTCAGAAATTGGTGATTAAAGTAGGATAATTGAATAGTTCAATGATTTATTGGAAATATGATGAAGGTTATTTAGTAATTATGGAATGAATTAAAGGGTAAAATGGTTAATTGATAAGTAAGATTTTTTTATATTCCTTTTATAAGATAAGGAACCACGTGGAAAAGGAGAATTATCCAGAGTTTTCTTTCTTCTTCTTCCTCCTCCCGTATCTCCAAGCTCAAAGGTGAGTTTCTTTGTTTATGGATTAATTGTTGATTTTAAGGTTGGGTTTTGATTATTAGATGATAACTAAGCTTAAGGAAAGCTTAAGTTATCTTAAAATCAAAGTATGATGGAGTTAGGAGGGATTAAAGTTTTGAGGTTCTTAGGTGAAATCGTGAAATAGAGTTCATAACTAGAGTTGGAAGTTAAATTTGACTTGTCAAGGGTCTGATTAAGAAGTTAGAAGTCATAAAATGGAATTTGGAACATGTTAGAAATTAAGTATGATTCTTGAATTTCATAAGGAAGATAAGATTTTGAAGTTGAAGATGATTTATATGGATATAAATTGGTTTAAGCATGTGCATATGAATTGAGAATATGAAAGGGGATGAAAGATGAAGCATTTGAGTTGATTTGAGATGATTTTCGTGCTAAAATGATAGTTCTAGGCTATGTGCATCGATGCACATTCAATGTGCACCGATGCATCAAGGGTAAATTGCCAGAAATTGTTCAGTGTGTATCGATGCACAGGAAGTGCATCGATGCACCCTTAAAAATGGAAACATCGAATGCAATTTATGCATCGATGCATAAGGAATGCATCGATGCACATGTTAAGGGATGCATCGATACATTGTAGAATGCATCGATGCACTTCAAGGGAAATAAAATTATAACTTTCTTTTGGTCTAAGAAATGTAACATCCGCAATACCGGGTTAGTGACCAAATTGTAAAATTTTAGAATTTGGTGACTAAAGTAGAAGAATGAAATAGTTCAATGATTATTAGATACTGATATGTATCAATATGTGATTATGTAGATATCGAACATGAACAAGTTTGGGGTGTCACATTAAATGTAACACCCTCAACCCGTATCCGACCCGAATACGAGTTTGGGGTGTCACATTGACTTTTCAAACTTTGACTCTTGACAAAATTCAAAGAAAATTTAAAACTTTCATTAAAATAAAAACTGTGTATTTACATAAATTGACCAAAATAACCAAAATCGATCGGAGCATATTCAGCTCAATTAATTAGTACATGCCAACTATATTCAGATTAACCATACACAATTAAATCATCTATTTTCTGATATGAAACTTTGTAAGGAAAATGCTGACCTGTCTTGCTCCTCTTAGCTCTTTACTCTTCTCACTTCTGTAACCTACGTGTGAAACAATCACACGCTAAGTCGTTGACTTAGTGAGGCATAAAACATATAATAAAACTCTAACTCGTAATCATGCTTGAACAATTTCTACTAACATATCACATACAAGCATCATACCCACATATACATATAATAATTCCTACTATGCACCATTCATATATTCATCTATATATATATATATATCCACGCATACATATAATTATCTTCTTTCCTATCATTATCATATTATCACCTTTCATATTTCTATTCTCTTGTTTATATGATCAATTAAGCTCATATCATATATCTTATAGCATATACAATAATCACTAACACACATATATCATATACATTACATTCCATGTTATCTCTTATTAGCCCATGTTCACCTGTGAGAACTGTAGATATGTGAGTCTATTGAGGTTGTGCACCACTATGCTGTCACCACAACTCATATAAATGTCCCGAAGGACCTATCCAGAGGTCACAAAGACCCCGGTAACTATCCAGAGGTCATAAAGATCCTCGGTAACTATCAAGAGGTCATAAAGATCCTCGGTAACTGTCCATAGGTCCCGAAGAACCTAGGTAAACTGTCCATATGTCTCGAAAGACATAGGTAAACCCTCGACTCTTGGCATACCAACTATACCCCTAGTTCTCATATCACATAACATGGGTATTATCATTTATAACATTTCATATCACTTGTTATTTCTCTTCTATCACATACCACATGTATGTGTAACCATATATCTCATATCACATGTATCACAAGTGCATGTATTCACGTAGATCGTTTCATATGACTTATACCATTTCTCATTTGTTCATGTAACTCGCATGTCATATCATGTAACATATAACACATAATCATATAGGCTTACGGTTTTATCACCTATCATGTTATTTCACTTATACACTTTTATATCACATAAACTCATATATATATCATGTCACATAACTTATCTCATAACTTATTTGATATTCCTATATATTCTCATCTTATAACTTATATTACCTATGCATATAACCTTATGACTTATTATCAAGTACTCAATTAATGTTCCTATATGGTTTCATCTTTATCATATAACCTATGAGCTATTCTTATATTACTCTATATCAACCATACTTTGTTTGTCTCATTTTTCATATCATTCATTCAAAAGCATGTTAACACATATAATCATGCATACATACAATTTATGTCATGTATATACATATAATCATATATTCATGCATTCAACATATGAAATAGACTTGTCACAAGTCTTGTTTCCATTTAGCACCATAAACGAATTAATATGCACTCACCTGAGCCTTACTAAGTTCCAATCAACTTTTATGATTTTTCCTTTCTTTCGATCGAATCTTAACTTGATGATCGTTCTGAAACTTGTTCGTATTCGATATCTACATAATCACATATTGATACATATCAGTATCCAATAATCATTGAACTATTTCATTCTTCTACTTTAGTCACCAAATTCTAAAATTTTACAATTTGGTCACTAACCCGGTATTGCGGATGTTACAAGAAATGATAGATTAGCGTATATCAATTGAATACTGATATGTATCAATGTATGATCATATAGATATCGAGAACGAACAAGTCCCGGAACGATTATCAAGTCAAGATTCGATCGAAAGAGATGAAAGCATAAAAGTGGATTGGAACTTAGTGAGGCTCAGGTGAGTGCATACAAGTTAGTTTATGATGTTTAATGGAAATAAGACTTGCGACGAGTCTATTTCCCATATTAGAATGCATTAATTTATGATCATAGGCATATGTTTGATTTGGGTATATGTGATAAATATATTACAATATGTATTAAATGATTTGTGTGAATACATACATTGTGATAAGTATATGAATTAATATGAATGATCTATATGATTACATGGGAATGTGAAATAGGTTATATGATAGGTGACCATACATGTTAATAGTATACATGATCAATTATAAGAATCAATATAATAGATTTATATGAATACATGAGAAAGGTGATGAGTTAAATAAGATTAGACTATAGAGTAATATGAGAATAATATATTAGTGAAGGGAATTGAGTATAAATGATGATACCAAACCATAGGATAAATATTTACTTATAGGATAATATGATATTATATGAATATATAATATAACTTTATGATGAAGAATTGGGTGTTAAATGAGTTAGGTATGGAAATGATCTATGTGTAAGTAAATTACGTGATTATGTGACTATGTGTGAAATAGAGTAAACTAGGTAATTATAAGGTATGTAAATATATGGTTATGGAACAAAGTATATAATAATACAATGTTATTTGAGTTACTTAACAATAAGTCATAAGATTACAGGCATATGTAACGTAAGTTATAAGATAAGAAAATATGGGCTTACATGTATTTGCAGATATATATATATATATATATATATATATATATATATATATATATATATATATGAATAAGATATGATATATGTTTATGTAAAACCATGCAAAGTGATATGAGAAGGGAACTACATGATTATGTGATCATATGAGAATGAAATAAAGAGCCATGTGATATATGTCATGAGATATATGAAAGAAAAAAATATATGTGATAAGTGAAAGTGAATCATATGATTATATAAAGATGTTCTACGTGCAAGTGATCTACGTGTATGTGTGATTTATATGGAAATGAACTACTTGACTACGTGTGATCTTATAAAAATGTAATAAAAAGACTATGTGTATATGTGAATGCATGATAACATAAATATTAATGCCCATATTATGTGTCATGAGAGCTAGAGGTATAGTTGGCAAGCCAAGAGTCGAAGGTCTACGTGGTCCTTCGGGACATATATGTATTCTTTGGAACATGTGTGAGGTCTTTTGAGACACATATTTGATCATTGGCATATGTATATGATTCTTAAGGAATGATATGTGGTCCTTAGGGACAACCTTATATGGCACTTCGATGCATTTCTACGCGGCACTATGGTGCAATTCTACGTGGCACTTCGGTGCATTTATACGAGCTGTGGTGACAGCATTAGTGCACAACCTCTATAAACTCACATATCTATAGTTCTCAGAAATGTACATGGGCTAGACAAAGATATAACAATAAATATATTACATGTGAAAAATATGCTTTTGTGATATATGTTGATATGTGTATTGCACGAGTCATATGATGATATGTGTATTGTTTGGTTACACGAAACATATGTTGGTTAACAAGGTTAGGTTCAAGAGGATATGATCAACACATATAAATGATAATAATATGGATAGTGAAATAAGGCTAATGATAGAAATGATGAGTGAGGAATATATGTGTGTATATGTTTTTATATGTAATGATATATATATTGCATATATGTTACAGGGATTTGTTACATGAATAAGGGTATGAGTGATAATAGTAATGGTTTATACATGATTACAAGCTATAGTTTATATTTTATGTTTATTGCCTCACTAAGTTATCGACTTAGCGTGTGATTGTTTCACACGTAGGTTACCAAAGTAAGAAGAGTAAAGAACAATGTGGAGCAAGACATGTCAGTTCTTCTTACCAAAGGTCAGATCAGAAGAAAGGTGAATAATATGTATTTTAATACATATAGTTCTAGTTGGCATGTATTCAAAATAATATACTGTATAAGCTCTGAATACTTCGATAAAGGTTTTGAATAAGTTATATGCAATAAGAAATTTTAAATTACTCACTATTTTATACAAGTAAATGTTTTTGAAAAGTCAATGTGACGCTTCGGACTCGGATCCGGGTCGAATATGGGTTGGGGGTGTTACACCGATACACAAAGGGGTATCGATACCCAAAAGGGTACCGATACTACTTTGTATAATAGTATCGATACCATAAGCATAGTATCGATACCATCAGACCCCAACGGCTAGTAACGACTAGTTGATTTAAGTATAAACAAAGGTAGTATCGATACTCCCTTTAGGAGTACCAATACCCTCTATTTTAGGCAGTTTTATTTTGCAGAGTTTTCATCCCCAAACAGCTAAAAAAACATCACCAACGGCTAAAAACGGCCACAACTTCATTCCAACATATAAATACAAGTTCAAGACACTTGAAGAAGGGTTAGAACACCTATCCAAGTAATCAAATACAAGAGAATAACTTTTCACTCTTTATTCCAAATCTCTTGTAAATATTTGTGTTTTAATGAGCTAAATTTTGTAAACACCTACCTTATAGAGATTTCTTTGCTTACTTCTTTTATCCTTTTGTAATGGAGTTTTTGGTTTTATCTTAGTCAATTGAAAAGATAGGGAGTTCCTAAAGGTTACTCTTGATCCTTGAAAAAGAAAGAACAAATTAGTGAATTTATTAGAAAATCCTTATTGAGGAGCTAAGGTATTAGAGATAGACTTAGTTGATAAGTCGAACTACTACAAATCCTTGTGTCAATTGTCTTATCTTTTTCTTTCCTTACTCCTTAAACAAATTTTTATCAATTTCCCCCTTTGTAACTCTTTCGGTTGTCAATTCGAGCTTCCGTAAATCCAAACACTAAGTTATAATTTTATCAAAATTTCAAACTTCTCAAAATATTCATCTAAATCCACAATTATTTATTTTCATCCTTAACACTTTAACTTTTGCCAATTACACAATCAAGCCACAAATTGTGAATTCCTTTTAGAATTCACCTCAACCTTTTCATTTAATTCATAATGATCCTTCACCATTATGATCATTGCACATTAATTACTAAAATTCCAACACTTTAATAAAATACTCAAATCAATACTTCAACATTCAAAAAATTGCAAATTTCAACCCAAATTTTTCTAAACTTTCAATTTCAATCACCCAACTTTATAAACTCATAATTTGATCCAAGCTCAATAATTAAACTCAAAAACCAGCATGTTAATAATATTTCCAGCATTGAAATTTCTTGTTCAAAATAATACAACACCTTTATAAAATCACAAACAAATCCCTCAAATTGCACATTTTCACATTTAAGTCCCACAATTCTCATAACTTGCAAACTAGCCCTTTTTATAATTCAAGCTTCCAAATTGATTCAAATCAACCTCCAAATTACATAGAACACTTCTAATATTCATTCTAGACCATAGGAAAATTTTCAACATTTTCCCTAATTTTTCCCCTATGGTCGAATGCTTCATACTACAATAGGTGAACTTTTTATTCAATTTCAAGCATGAATTCAATCTCCTATGATCAAATTCATGCTATCTCAATCCTCACAACATCAAATTAAATCATAATTCAAACATTCTCACAAACCCTAGGTATGGTCGAACCTTATATATGCATGTACAAATAATTTTAATCATCATACATGCTTTAGGAATAATCTCCTACACCAAAAACATAAAAATCCTTCATCAATTCTTCAAAATTCAAAAACCCTACATAAACCCTAATTTTCAATCTCAACATACAAGCACATTCACCATGAAATATTTATACAAAATATTTCAAATCCTGACAGGACTATAATGAGCGTCAGAAAGAATATCTTTCTTCAATTCTTCATCATGAAATATTTTGATAGAGAATTTCATATAGGTTAATTCTCTATCTAATAGCTTAATCAAAAAATCAAGTGTATGGCTTCAAAAATCAAAATAAAATTCTTACCTTTGTAAGCTTGATAGTTTCGGCCAAATGAAGAAGAATAGCTGAAAATATGTTGATTGTCTTGATTATTCTAGCATTTAATGACCAATACACTCGGCATTTAACTAATATAATTTAATTTAAAATTCAATTAATGAGTAATCTCAAAATACCCTTAATAATTCTTAAAAATTACAAATTGTCATTACCGTATTCTACATTAAAATATTCCTTGGTCAAAGATGAATCAACTTAGCTTTGACTTTTCACTTTGGCCATGTAACTTTCAAAAATTGCATTTTAGTCACTAAAATTCCATTGTTCGACCCAAACTGAAAAATTACCCGAATATGTGCTAAATTTATTTGATCTAAAATATGAAAATAATATTTCCAACCATTATCTAACGTCCATAAAATTTTCGTAAAATTATGGTTCGATCCGATTATCCGATTTCTATACCGAATTTTATCGCTTTATAGATTTTAACACAAATCTCGTACCGAAAATCTAATTACCACGAAAATTCTTGGTTTAGGCCAAAATATATAACTTTTTAAAATTACATTTTTGGTTCCTAAACTTTTACAAAGTTTATACTTTAGCCACTAAACTTTCAAAACTTACATTTTAGTCACTAGACAACATTTAGGGTATTACAGTTCGTATCTACCATTTATTCGAGTTTATATGGTTAGTTTTTTTTTAACTGTATGGTCCTTATAATCTTAAGTGACTAGTTTTCTAGTGTTTAGAAAAATATTTTTGTTATGTGTTTAATTTACGATTGTGGTTGTAAACTTTTATTATAATTTGAATACTTTCTATTTTTAATAAAATTATCGGTTTCTAAAAAAATAACACGTAATCTTTATTTTCAAAATAATTTAATTATTAGTATATTAAAAATGAATCCTTATTGTTTGTCAATATGCTAAAAAAGAATCCTTATAAAGACCTCTTACAAGGATGTAGTCATGATGAAACTTCTTATGAACAAATATAAGTAGGAATAAAATGACGGTCAAAACCTATTAGTTAAATCATCAAATAAAAAAAAATGAGGGGTTATGATCTTTTTTTTTTTTAATTTTGAAATCCAAAGGGACTTCAAATTTAAACTGAAAATATAATAGGTCAAGGCTTAATTAGTTTCAAAACTAAGAGGGACCTAAATAACAATTAAACTCAAACTTTTGAAGGTTATACATAATTTCATTTAGGCTTAATTATAAAATAAGTGTCCAAACTATACTCTTTTTCCCAAATAGGTGCCTAAACTTTTTTTTTGAATCATCCAAGTGCCTAATGTTACAAACGTTACCACTTTAGGTGTTCGGGTTGTAACCGTCGTTAAATTTCACTGTTACGTAACATATGTTACATTTTGATAATTTGAAAATTTTATTTAAAAAAACTTAAAAATAATGTTTATATTTTAAAAAACCCTAATTTATCTAAAATTACAAAAAAAATTAAATCCCTAAAAATCCTAAATCCCTAACCCTAACTCCCTCGTTAGCCACAACCACCATTTTCGATGCCATCTTTTTCATCTCCCTAGTCAGATGGCGTTGTCCTTGTTGTTGAGATAGTCGTTGAGGTGCCGTTGAGCCGCGATTTAGGGCAATGGATGTTCGAGATTTAGTCATGATTTAGGCCCCGTGGACTCACAATTTAGTCAAGATGGTCATCCTTACTGTCGTGTAACTGGTCGCTGGTGGAGGCACGATCGAGTGAAGGTTTGATCGACGACAATGGTGGTGGTTGGTGTGGGTATAGGGATTAGATTTAGGTTTTTCAAAGTTTAGGGGGAGGTTTTTAAAATTTTTGAAAATTTTTGAAAATTTTGGGTTTTTTTTTAAAAAAATTATAACTTTAAGCTTTTATTTTAAATAAAAAAATTTAAATTATCGTGTGACACATGTAACTTAATGAAATTTTTTAACAGTTGTTAAGACTCGGGCACCTAAAGTGGTAATGTTTGTAACGTTAGGCATTTGAATGATTTAAAAAAAAATTGGGCACCTACTTGTGAAAAAGGGTATAGTTTGGGCACTTATCTTATAATTAAGCCTTTCATTTATAAATTATTTTATCCACCATAAGAACGTTATAAATAATTTCATCTATTAAATTATTTTATCTAGGGACCCTGTACGAGAATATAAGAACACACAAATGGGCTTTTATCTTAATACACCAAACAAAGCCTAACCATGAAAACTTTGGGCTTCTATGGTGTTTTTTTTTGGTCGTCTGCTTGCAATTGAATTTGGAGTAACGTACCATACATGTCGATACTTACCAATATAGATCGATATGAAGATGATAAATCAAAACACATAAAAATTTTAATCATCATATGACTTAAATTATTTAATATCGATTTAAGACTGAAATGATAATATCGATAACCGATACTATTATGATACTAACAATTACGATTTCATGATGATACTGATATGACGTTTGCAAAATAGAGATATTGATGTGTACGTATTCATTGGTTTGGGAAGATTAATGTCACATGAATGTTGGAGTGTCAATTACTCAAATAGGTTCGACTTATGGAAGAAGATAAAAACCGTTCATGTGGTACCGATTCCAAGAGTAAGAGAAGTATCGATACTAATTATTATTTTTAGAGTTGTTTAAATTTCAGTATATAAAATATGTATCGATATTTTATGAAGTATCGATACTACTTTATATAATAATAACGATACCACAAATCCTAGTATCGATATTGATCAAACACAACGGTCGAATAATGGTTAAATTTTTAAATATAACGAAGGAAATATCGATAGATAGTACCAATATTCTCTATACTGGACTGTTTTATTAAAAAAAAAAGTAATTCCTTAACGGTTTCAAATTTCTCGATTTATCCCGAGGGTGTGTCCAATGGGACCACAAATGGTGAAAGATAAACCCTTTGACAAGAACTACGAATGGTGAACTATGGGAGGACTTGACCCCTAAAGTGGTTCGAAATATTTGAAAAACCGACTCGTAGTGAATTGTTTGATTTCAAACATGTGGACTGTGGACCATTGACTCACTTTTTAGTACAACCTAGAACTTGTCTTTAATATCAGACACATTATTGATTAGGGTAAAGTACATAAATGGTCCCCGATTATAGGATAGGGTTTTATTTAATCCCCTTAATTATTGACAGTTATAAAATGATGCCTTGACTAAAAGGAGTTGCTTTGTTGAATTCATCGACTATTAAAAATTATAAAATAGTCACTTGACTATTTATTATGTTCCAAACTCGTCTTTTTTCGTAAAAATTAACGGTCGTTTAAGTTGGACGTTAACATGCTAACTGGGATATAATAGTCATTTCATATTATGGGATCAGATTTTATTATATCTCAATTAACAGGTTAATGTACAACTTAGAACATCATCAAATTTTTAATGGAAAAGGAAGAGTTTAGAAAATAATGAATAATCATGTGATCATTTTATAACTTTTAATAATTAATATACTCAAATTTTTAATAATCAGATGACTTAATAAAATATCATCCTACAATCAGATGACCATTTACGTAATTTACCCTATTGAATGTTGCATGTCTTTAATTCAACATCTACAGATTACGCGTTGTTGTCCTTTTCAAACTCGGGTTCATCTAAGAATTTTGTTTCTTTCTTGAAGAGAGGACTTGAAAAGAAAGGCGATTTCTTAAATTATAATATCACAACATAATATTTTCAGTTTATTATATGATTTTAAATCCATCACAAAGAATTGCTCGTCCAGTTCAGTTGGTAGAGCGCAAGGCTCTTAACTTTGTGATTGTGGGATCGAGTCTCACGGTAAGCAATTCATAATTCTGATTGTCGGAGGTCTCCCACAGAAGTTGCTCTCAACTTGGCGTTGGGGGCAGCCTATTATCCTACCTCCCCCTTACCTCATTACATATGGGAATAGGGTTAACTAATTTTTTAAATCCATCACAAACTTTAAAAATATTTTATTGAATTCTCGAAATATAGTATTATATCATTCAAGTTATATTATTCGTTTTATTAAAAAAAAGCTACTTTATAGGTCAAAGTTCGAATCCTGACGATTACAAATGAAGTAAATCGAGTAAGAAGGGTTGCTTCGCCTCTACAATACCCAATTTAAATTAATTGATCAATAGATTGGATACTAATGATTATACTCAAAAAAAATATTTTATCTGTTCATTATTGATTTGAAAATAATAGTTTATGTTTAATATTGAACACACTAAACATGAGTCAAGATATACAAACCAATTTACCTATGTGGTTAAAGGAATCGTTGTTGTTCCTAGAGGTATTAGATTCGAGCACCGATGACTGCAGCAGTGGGATTGAGAGTATTTAAAACAAATATTACTTTATAATCACCTTAGTTTAATAAAAAAAAACTCTAGTCAAAGTTATAGACATTCAAACGTACCTTCATAATATTTACGTGTAGAGTGTAGTATGGGGAATGTTGTAATAAAATAGAAACGTCCAAAATTGATGGAAGTATAAATAAATATGGCCAACTCTTCCTTTTTGCCATTCAAAGTTATTTCATCATAGATATCTGCTTTTGTTGTTCACATTGAAAGAAATGGAAACACCTGCACCAACTTCGTGTCCATACCTTCTCAGCAATCAAAAGCTTCTTCATCTGGTTTTGTACCAATCTCACTTCTTTATATTATACCGAATCATATGTCGTCGCGGTTTTTATGTCATTCGAATCTTCGTTATCATTATTATTTAACGACGTTAGTAACAGGTAAGGCATGCACAAGGACTTCACAATTTAGAGGCCGAGATGAACCGTGGCTCGTTAACTCAATTCACTGATGCTGCACTCTCGCCTCTGGGTTGGCAACAGGTGATACAAAGGCTTTGCCATTAAAAATTATTGACGTATAATGTCGGAAAACGATTCTTCTGATTTAAACAGAGAGTCGCACCTTATGATCTTCTAACTTCATAATAACTGTAACAACTGAATTATCATTTTTATATTAAATATTTGACATTTTAGCCGATTTCTAACAGGTTCGTGAGCAAAGGGAGAATGTTTCTGCAAGTGGAATGCTTGAAGGAATTGAAGTAGTCATCACTTCACCTTTGTTGAGGTATCAATCTATCCAAGCAATAATAGTCAAAAACACACACTTATGGGGCAGGTCACGTTACTCTAGTCCGGGTTAATTAATGTCATTTCAGGTTCAAATCAATTCGGATTTGGATTTCTCAGAGTCCAATCACTTTGAATTATATGAGTTAGTGATTAAATTGGAGAACCTGAATTAAACGTACAAACTATGCATATATAGAAACTAATAGGTGGATTTGACGTAACGAATTTGGAAGACTATTGTTTGAGTCAAGATTGGAATTTTAAAATTTGAAAAATAAATAGATTAAAAATGACTAAACTGTAATACACGGATTAAATTCACATTTTTTGCGTACTAAATGCAGCAATAAAAGAATTTGATTAAAAAGTTTCATGTTTAGCTTGTTGATTGGAATGGTTGGAATTACAGGACATTGCAGACATCAGTTGGAGTTTTTGGTAGTGAAGAGGAACAAGATCATTGTGGGAACAAGACATCAACTTTGAATCACCCACCAATCATAGCAACCGAATTATGTCGTGAACGAATGGTATGTATCTATGCACGCATGCATGCATTAAAGCTTATGTGGTTTTGTTTTTAATCCATGGGTTCAATTCAACGTAGAGAAAAGGTCGGAGCAGAGCGACAATCGGGCAGTGCCGGTCTCGTTTCCCCCAAGTTGATTTTTCATTGGCAAGAATCCCTTGTCCCCAACTCTTATTTTCATTAATGTTAAGGATTTTTTTGATTGCACGGTTGGTTGAATCTCTATCAACCATATATTATATCTTTTAAAATGTTCGAGATTTTATCTGTCTATCCTCAATGAGTCTCGGAGAGTATTTTCGAGATCATAGAAGAACTAGGGCACTACTTATCGTGACCTCCTAGCGTCACGATGCCTTACAATAACCTGAATAGTTCGAGTCTCCTACCGACTACACAATCGAGAGATCCCTCAACAATTAACCCTAAACATAAAAGCTTAATCCTTTTTAACAAATAATTGATCTCAGATTGAGAGTGAAGAAGACATTTTGTGGGAGGCTGACGAACGTGAAACCAACGAAGCTGTTGCTGCTAGGGGAATCAAGTTCGTTAATTGGTGTGTACCAAACATTATATATATATATTTAAAATATTCAAAGGTCGTATATTCGAATATGTATCGAATACGAATGTGTGTGTATATATATATATATATATTAAAATCCAAACCGAATCGTTTCAGGTTGTTGGGAAGAAAGGAAAGGGAGATAGCAGTGGTGAGCCATGGGGTATTCTTGCAGGAAACACTGATTGCACTTAAAAACAAGTGTCTGCACTTGATGGATACTGATCCTTTCACTCGGTGAGTGTCTAATTCTTTATTGCACTTAAAAAATGGAGGCTGGAGTTTACTTTTTCTGACCTCAAAATCAAGAGAGATTTAAATACAATGCAGGTTCGGAAATTGCGAAATCCGCTCCGTGATCGTCTTTAACGAAAGGTGGGAGATTTTGGATATAAATTTGGCAAATTCTGCAAAGAAAAAGAGGAAAACTGTATGCTAAATTCCATTTTCTTTCTTCTTATATGAATTTTGCAGCGTTGAGTGTATCCCAAATTTTGGACTAGTGACTGGGATGTAAAAATTGGAAAGCTTGGGGATTAAAGTATACAGTTATAAAAGTTTAGGGACTAAAGTATATAAGCAATGGTTTGATTAATTACAAGGCTAATGTCTCAACTTCACATATTTGGCCGAATATAAGCATATAAGCGTTGAGTCATGAGTGTAAAAGTTATAAATTTGTCAGACTTACCTCTTGTCCGGTGAAGTTTGGTTTGATAATTTTATGTGCTTATATTCTTATGGTCATGCACATGTGTATGTTTATATGGAGCAATGGAACACTATGGTTCACGCAGCAATACAATACTACTTTAATTCCCACGTGTACTGGTTTATTATTTATATCACCGACACCTTCTATATATGTGTCGCCTTTGATTCATTACAAGGCTTTCGTTGGTTGTTGACTTGTACACCATGATGGGACCACGTTCCCATCAAGCTCAAGTATTTTAATTGAATTCATTTGTTATTTAATGGCAACCGATGTATATCCTATGGATATTAGTTGATTTTGATTTGTTTTTGTTATGTGAATGATTGAAACTGATTGAAAATGAGGTGTTGGTGATTAAATTGTGATTGAATCAAATTGAAGATCATTAAGAGAAATACTCCAAAGTTTCGGTTTAAGAGAGAAAATTAAGAAAAAAATTTAATTTTTTTTTTAAATTTCTAATGGTTAGAATGAATGTAAAAATGATTCTAGGCAGTTGAAGTGATAAGTTAATTTGGTGATATTAAAGTTGATTCTTGATTGGATAATGAAATTTTTATTGAACATAGATCGATAACAATTATTTTAGAAATTTTATATGAAGTTGAGTGTATTATGTGAATTAAATTATTAATTTGTGTTTGGTATGTAAGTGAGAGTTAATGGTACAATTGACATGTCAAGAGGTGGAGTGAACAGTTACAAACTTACAAGCTGCACCAGTATAAATTGCTCATATAACTCGTGTGTCTTAGTGGTACCAAGGTAGAGTAATTTGGTGCAATCTACAGAATATTTTGTGTTATATGATACAATGTTGTTACTCATAGGACTCATGTATCTTAATGATACACGAAATGGAGTAACCTGATACAGTTTATAATGAGTTCTCACTCATATGACATGTATCATAGATTTCTCATAATAGTACAGTGGACAACGATACAAATTAAAAATAAAAAAGAACAAATTTAATACGTAGTTTAAAGTAAAAGATTTTAATAATTATTTTTATTATATTTTGTACATGATTTATTTAAATAATATTTTTATGTATAAATGTTTATTTTATATGTTATTTATGTCATATGTTACCTCAATAAGTTATTGATTCACACGTAGGAAAATCGACGTCAATAGAGTAAGATAACAGACAAGATACTCAGAATCTACATGACATCTTTATGATGTTTTTTATATTTATAGCTAGCATGTATATATTTTTATTTTAATGCTGTGATTTAAATGTCTGAACTCTTTTGATCATATAGTGAATTAATAATATTTTAAATATTTTATATTATAATTTTTAAATGAAATTATTTATTTTAAATGTTAATTTTAAATAAAATAAAATTTCACCGACTTTTAAATAGTATATGTTTATGTGTTTGATGTTTACACTACGGGATAAGAGTTGGGAAAACCAATTACTGCTGTGGGACAATCCCTAATGGACTTCAAGATTCTGCCAAGGAGAATGTCTCAGTGGAACGAGCGATCAACTAATACTTAAATCTCCACCGTTGGTTTCTTTCCAGATCCAACGCTGCCATTGGATTTTAGCCAGATGATCATATTTTTCACAATTATATTCTCATATTCGATTATGAATTTTCGGTCAAACCAGACGATATTATCCTTTACATGATGTTACTGCATTATGCAGTCGTATGTTATTGGAAGTTTACAAAACATGAAAGTTGAGAGCTGCCAACCAACTTAACATAGATGAACTTCAAGATGAAGCTAGTTATAAACTAGAACGGGTGAGGGAGGGAGGCAAATCGATTTAACCACGATACTACGTGTGTCCAAGCATTTAGCTGATACTCACCTTCTTGTACTTGTCATAAAGTTGAGAGCTCCCAACCAACTTAACATATATGAACTTCAAGATGAAGCTAATTATAAACTAGAACGGGTGAGGGAGGGAGGCAAAACTCCGAGCATTTACCGGTAACTTCGGTAGATGGGCGAATACATGCAACTCTCAGCGTACTTCACGAGATCGGCAGGACGAGGGAGACGAGTTGCCACACCTGGAGAGGAAATTATAGACAATATGGGGGCTTAAACAAATCAAGACACCAATATAAATGCCGTTAACTTGATTAAAGATGTCACTCACCGAGCTCGTATGCTTTAGCGGCAACGTTTGCATCTATATTAGCTGAAATTTTCCTTATGTTGGAGAATGGTGGGTAAATAAGGCCCTTGTCATAGTTTTCATCGGACAGTTGCTTAGCCAAGGCTTCCGCTGTTAAATACAAGAGATGCAAGAACGGTATACAGTTAATCCCCTGTAAATCCCAGCAAACTTCGATATGGATATGTTTTGTTGCGTTGTTCGTGAGTTAATTACTGTCTACTTACAGGCTGCTAAAAGCATGTCGTCATGCACGCGAATTGCCCCGGAGATGACCAAACCCAAACCAAAACCTGGGAATATGTAAGCATTGTTGTCCTGAATCGACAAAAGAAAACGTGGAAACTGGTGATATTGCATACATGGAGGTTTTGTTAAAATATTCTCAACAATCAAATAATGGTTGAACCTGGCCGGGAACGAAAACTTTGCCATTGTATTCGAAAGGATCAAACGGACTTCCGCTAGCAAAAATGGCACGGCCCTGCACGATCCGGACAACATAATAAGAATGAGATTTTGAAGCAGCCTTTCCAGTAGCTTTTTCACTTTAGTTATGCGGTCTACCAACCAACAAGAAATGATGTTACCTGACTCCAAGTATAAAAGCTTCTTCTGCTGTGCACTCGGATTGTGAGGTCAGGTTGGAGAGAGCCATAATAAGAGGTTTCTGCATCAACAACGTAAATATTTTCCGGTTCTGGATGGCAGAAAATTATACCAGAAAGCATACAGATAAGGGTACTGCATAAAGTACCTCATTCAAGGAGGTTACAGTCTCGATAATTTCCTTCGTAAAAGTTCTTCCGACTCCAGAAGACCCGATCAAAACTGTTGGCTTGATTGCCTGAAGAAGTATAAGCAACATAAGCACTGAATATTAGTTTAAAGGGTGTGGAAGTAAGCAAAATTTTTCTTACCTTGACAGAACCTAATAGATCCTCAACAGGTTCATGGCATGAGCCCATGGTTTCTTGAAATGTTGAAGTGAATCTTTACGAGAGCTAACAATCAGTCCCTGAAATATAATTCTCATGCTGCTTAGGTGAAAACGGATGTATATATGGTATATTTTGGTATATTTCTTTCGGCACCAATCAAGGCAAAGCTTAACTATACCTTCGAGTCGACAAGCCAGATCTTCTTACGAGTCTCTTCCAAGGGAATTTTTGTCTGAAAGTGAGCAAAAATATAATCACTCCAAATGGAATTTAGGATAAACTAAAGTGACTTGTCAAATTTTATTAGTATGATTTTATTTTTACCTGCTTCGACATCTCAAGGGCTATAAGCTCTGCTACACCAGTCCCAGCCTGCAAATACGACCAACGATGAGAGGTATTTTGAACAGATCCATTAAGGGTTAAATCATGTTGCACAAGATTGCTATTTCCTTTATTATAAGTTATCAATTATTTCAGCATATTATTCCCTTCCCTTTTCGGGTAAAGATAGAAACATTGATGAAGCAGAGATTAGTGTCTTACTTCTCCGGCACCAAGAAACAGGAATCTGTGATCAGCTAGAGTGCCAACAATCAACTTAAATGCAGCGACAACCCCGGCAAGAACAACGGATGCTGTCCCCTGCACCAAAAGTGATTAATAAATTAACACCCCAAAAAACTAAATACCCGTAAGGAGGGAGCTCCTAATACTGCTCTGCTACAATGCTTACCTGTATATCGTCGTTGAAGACAAGGTGACTTGTGCCATATTTCGTAAGCAATGTGAAAGCATTATGGTTTGCAAAGTCTTCAAACTGCATAATATTTAAAGAAATGTACATGATTAGGGAATGCAAGAAGAAGATTGCACACAGAAAAAGGAAAGTGTCCTAGGAATGAATACCTGTATAAGAACTTTTACCCCATAGTTTTGCTTGACAGCACACATGAATTCATGTAGCAGGTCAGCATATTCCTGAATCGTATTTGAAATAATGTCAGTATATGCACCTTATGTTCGTAATGATTATGCTATTAAAATCAACCAACCTGCCCAGTTGCCCTCCTTTGTCTAAGTCCAGTGTAGAACTCATCCTTCAACAAGTCCTCGTTATTTGTTCCCACATCGATGGTCACCGGTAAACACTATAAAGCAGAATCAATCAATACGAGAGCTGCATCGGTATCATCACAATTGATGCTTATACCAAATTTCACTTCTAGTCCTCCAATTATGTAAAATTTCAGCTTAAGAACCATAAATGTAGATCTCAAAAACATCAAATGAAGGACGAACCCCTCCGAGTGCTGTATACAAAGCCAATTTCCCAACAGGAATTCCCATCCCCTGAATTTCCAACCGAATAATGGCAAAAACTAGTTCATTTGTTTCACAGAATCCGAAAACTGCAATTTAAACTAAGCACCAACAAAAATGTTTCTAACTGAAATAAATGGACTTCAAACAATTTCACCCCCAAGCCCCAAAATACGCTCACCATCGGTTACAACGATAACTTGAATACTCCTTTCCGGCCAGTTCTTCAAAACATCAAGAACTTTTCCCCTGCACGTTATGATCGAACTAAGTCGAGCCAATCCACTCGAGGATTCAAATTACACAAGGCAAAGAAACATTCATATTTCTCTTTGAAGCTTATATAAAGACCCTGCGGACGCCTGAAGATGCTTCCATACTTCTGGCAAGCTTCACCTACAGTTGGGGTGTAAACAATTGGGAGCAGCTCCTCAACATTATCAATCAGCAGCTTGTAAAACAGTCTTTCATTCCTTTCCTGTTAATGGTGAATGTAAAGAGTACGAACAACACCAAAGCTTAAAGTCAATGTAAAGAGAGGTACAAGAGAGACATGAACTTCCATCATGGACATGTATTTTTGAAGGGGAACTTGATATTTCCTGATATTGTTCATCAATTTCTTCTCCTAAGAATTATAAAAAACACATAACATTAATCAGTACTTCTCAGAATCTGGGGATTAGCCAAAAATGGGGTTGAAATTATAGTATGAAACCTGAAGCTGTTGAGTGACAACATCAGGAGGGAGTAAACCACGCAAGTAGTGAGAATCTCTCTCTCTCAGTGAAGGCAAACCCTTTTTTGTGGAGGGGATCCCTCAACAATGAATACCCACTGTAACCATGGAAGAACAGTTAAAAAAACCATAATAAAAAACACAAGCTTCATAAGAAAAAAAAATGAAAAAGGGTGACCTTGCAACAGAGTAAGTCAATGGGTTGACGAGTTGGTCCTCGGTGGCGCAATCCTCACCGTAAACATCCTCGACACCGCCACCTACGGTGTCTCTGGGGGACAAATCAAGCACTGATTCCCCTCCTCTCATCATCCCTTTCATGGTGCTCTCCATCTTCTCTCCTCTAGATTGCTTCAGCTGATACTATGTCTATGATGAGCAGGAGATTCAACAGGATATACTACAGATAAAATGATCAATCCCTATAACTTAAAAGAAAAATAACACTGGGATCAGCTGCGTTCGGTGGACTTGTTCAACTATAGCATGATTCGAAACATCACTGTCATGCGCTAAGAAAAGGTGGAAAAGACCGCTTCTGGTAACGATCATTGTAATAATAAACATCACTGTCAATGATAATAATACCACCAGCTTCGCTTGGTCCCATTAGTTTTGTTTCCTTTCTAAATTATAAAATTTTTAGATAAGACTTCTGGAAGTACCAAGATTATATATAAACACATGTACGTATTGTCGTAACGTCTTTTTATAACAAACGAATAATTTTTTTTATGAAAATCTCAAATTTACGATTTATTTGAAAATTTTGAAATGTTATGTTTATTTTATTAAATTAGTTTGAATTCGTTATCAATTTTTGTGTTAGGTAAATCGAACACTTAAAATATCTTTTTAATTAATTTTAAAAAATCATTTTTAAGACAAAAAACTGATCTTCACTTGTCAAAAAATTTCTTTTAAGTTCGGGAGTCGATTACGTGTGAGGAATGATTAACACCCCACAACGCTAAAAAATTGGTACTTAATTACTTACACATTATCGTAAAAGGTGGACATCATGAATTCGTATTAATATTTAAAGCACGATCTTTTTATTGAACATTAAATAATTTGTTTCGAATTATTTGTTAGGTAACATTCCTTAATTTGAAAAAAAAATCACTAGATTTACGCATCTTCCCATGGAAATGTTATCTTATCTATTTCTTATTTATATGAGAAACATTCCCTCCCCATCATCGTAAAAAAAAACATAAATCGAATATAAATTGAATTAAAATAAAAAAAACTAATCAATTATTTTCTCTATAAAAATTGCATAAAATAACTTACTATTTAAATAAACATGCATTACATCATTTGAATTAAAATAAAAACGAATTAATTATCTTCTCTATAAAAATAAATTCCACTTATTTTGAGTTCACTCTTTGTTCGAATGTCATGTCGGATCGCACTAATTCAATTAAACAATGTTTTTCATTCCCATTCTATGATAGAGTGTTCTTGAAAACATTTAAATAAAATATTAAAAAAATGTTAACATCAAGTACTTCAGATATAAAATATGGACAATTGAGCATTTTATAAAATAAAATAAATAAATAAAATCAAACAAAATTAAATTAAATTAAATTAGTAATATATATAAATATACAAGGATCAAAGAATATTAAGTATATATACACACATATATGAATAATACGATATAATATGTACAAACAACCAAGACCAAATAATAATGATAATAAACATACTTATATGGTAAAAATAAAAGTAACAGGGACCAAATTATGTGAGGATTAAATCAAGAGAGAAATAAAACATTAAGTATGAAATATATATATATATATACATGAAAGCTCACATTTAAAAGTGAAAGCAATGACTGAAATAAATACATAAAAAAGTTAAAGGGTCCTAAAACAAAAATAAAGTGTTTTCTATCATGTAATAGTAATAAGGACCAACATAGCATAATCATAAATTATCCACTAAGAACAAATATTTAACCAAAAACCAAACGTAAAAACAGGGCACCATAATCAAATAATAAAATAAATGAGGAAATGGTTAAAAAAATGCAAACAGGGTGTCAGAAATAAAATAAAACGTAGAAATGACCAAAATATAAACAAACAAACTTAGCATATCAAAATTAAAATTAAATAAAATGCAATCAAGTGACCAAAATAAAATAAAACATGAATTACAGGTTAATTTCAAATGCAATAAATAAAAAATAAATAGGGACCAAAATGAAAACAAGCAAATTATGACTAAAACAGTGACCTAAATAAAAATAATAGAAATCAGCAGAACATTTCGAAATAAATAAAAACATAAAAATTGACCAAAATAAAACAAAACAAAACATGCAGCCTAAATCGAAACAAATAGATAAAAGATGAAATTAGTGACCAAAATAGAAATATGCGACTAAATATGAGGAACTTGGACGCGATTTACCCATATTTTAATATCTAACATAATTTATTAATCTAAAAACTCTCTTCTTTCTTTTTCACGAGCGACCGGCCACTCTCAAGCCCCCACCGAACAACACCGTCGACCACCGGTTTGGTGGCCATTTCGCTCCAATCGCCGCCCTAAACGAAGCCAAAACTCCTTTCTTCATCTACACCTAGAACCGAGCCAAATGAAACAAAATCCTCCAAAAAATGAGTCCAACGACTAGTATTCCGGCCACCACGACGCAACCCCGATGTCAACCCTCCCAAAGACCTCCTAAATTCCGGCGACATAACCACTACCAAAGGTAACTACCGAAAATCCTTCTCTCTCCTGCTATGTTTTTATTTCGGAAAAGAGAAAAAAATTGCTAGAATGAAATATAAAAGTTGACCTTTGAAATGTTTTTTTTTGTATTTATTTCTTCAAAATGGGAGCGGGACCCTTTACAATCTGATTTGTTGGGTTTTATAACCCATTTACATCAAATTATAAAATAAATTGATTTGTTTGTATGGTTGTTGATGAAGAGAAGAGATTGCTGACACTAATTAGGGATGGGTGTGGGTTGGATTAGGTCGTATTTTTGGTCCACCCGATCTGATTCGAGAATAAGGAGTCATTTACCTGAGATTCAACCCGACTTGACCAAAATAATATTTCACCCAACCCGATATATAACTTAAAATTTTGACTAAACCTGACCCGAAATAATAATAAAAAAAATTATTCAATAAAAACAGTGACTTAATTGAAAAAAGTAATATATAGAGGGTATTATTGTAATTATTTCTAAATATATAAGATAAAATTATATATTTTTTTGGATCGGGTATTTTTCACTTTAAACCCGAACCCGACCCGAACATCACATTAAAAAAATTCGACCCGATCCTGAATTTTAAAAAAAAAACCGATCTGATCGGGTCAGGTGATAAGATGCATATTAGCCATATATTCTATGATATTTCCCTTGTATTTGAATAACTAAAATTGCTTAAATAATAGATTTTGATTATATTTCCTATTTTGTGGATTAGGTTGAAGATTTGTATTAAACAAGTTCAAAATTCAATAAATAGCATAATCTTCACGAAATCCCCAAATCAATGAGGAAAAATTGGAATTCAAGAAGTTGACAAGACCAGAACATGTTTTCACATAAGGCGTGGGCACGACTTATTCATCCTGAGCTATCGCAGAAGAAGTCTACAGTTAAGGCGTGGGCACCCCTTACCAATCCGTACAACCCTAAATTAGAGTTACGAATTTACAAAGTTTAATGACGACTGAAAAACTATTGAATTATTCTTATCTTTAGAAAATAATGAGGGTATTCAAAAATCCCTATTTTGGTGGGATTTACTTTTGAGAAACTTCCTTATCTAGAATAGGGCAATCCTTATAAAAAGGGAGCTAGGGTTTTCATAGTTTTCAAGTTTTTCTTTAAATTTAAGTTTTCCTTTAGGATTATTTACTGACTTCATCTTTATTTTCTTTTGGTGTTCTTTCAATTATAAGTAGCTAAATATTTTTGTTCTAACTGAATGATAATTGAAGTTTTGGTTCTTCAATGATTGTGAGATCTAAATCATTTTCATTGTTCTTTTACTTCTTCACTATTTATATATCTTCTGTTTTTATTAAGAATTATTGTCTTGATTGATTGTGCAAAGAGTCCGTTGTTCAATTATCCAGTTGATAAATTTTCATTTAGAACTTTAAATCCGTAATTATTTAAACGTTATAATATTAGTGGTAAAGTAACATAATTAATTTTTGATTATGTTATGAAGGTATATAATCTAGTCTAAATGAATCGAGCTTGTGTATTTGTTGGCTAGAATTGATGGTCTTTCTAGTGGTTAATGTTGTTGGTGGATTAAATTTTAAGCGCTTGTCTAGGATTGTTCATTAACAAGGGAAATAATCAAAGAACTTCTCTTGATTATCAAGAAACTAAGGAGAGACGGGTTGTTAGAGTTTGTCAATAACCATAACCAATTTAGTGAAAAGTAGAAGATTTTATCATTGCATCTATGATCAATTCTCTGAACCAATTCTGAAATAATACATTTAGTTGGATATTTGTTTGATATTAATTTCTCTAAATTCTTAGTTGATTATAATTGTTTTTTTTTTCTTTTTAATTTTCTCAATTTCAAACTCCTTTTCTTTACTTTAATTTTCATTAAAATGTCTATCTAATCCCGGTGGATTCGATCTTACTTATAACTACTACAATTTATATTTCTAAAAGTAAGTATTATTATTTGTTAGATTCGACTCCTATTATTGAGTCGGAATCTTTCGAGTTCGGACCTCATGTCCATCCCTAGTTGGCAGGGCATGGAGGTGACGTGGAGTGTTGGAGATTGAGGCATGTGACTACAGTTAGGTTGGTGGTGGCAGCAGCAGGGATGTCTTAGGGTATTGGGTTGTAACAGAGGTAACAGAGCATAGGAGGTCAAATTATTTCGAATCCGCCCACAGCATTATTAGCTCAAGAAAAGAGTTCTTTCAGTACAGAAGGTGCACACGAGAGAGTACTTTCACCCAGCTGCTCAGTGTACAGATTTAAGAGGGCCGAGCCTGCAACTTTCCATGCGAACCCGCATCTGCCCACTTCATCTATGTTCATGGCATAGTCATAGCAAATGTTATAAATGGCAACAGCCTCCTTTCGGATTTCGTCCATCGGCCTTTGCCTCTCCTCCAACTCCAAACCTCCGTATAGTTCCTATACCATTGACGTACATATTCGATCAGGATTAATCGATTTAACCACGATACTACGTGTGTCCAAGCATTTAGCTGATACTCACCTTCTTGTACTTGTCATAAACTGCATTACAAGCTGCATCTATTTGTTCTTTGCTCGGGAACTTTTGAGCATCTGACATGTCTTTCCTGTATTCCTCGTAAAGTGCGGTCCATTTTTCTCGGCATTCTTCCTCTAGGACTCCGTCGTCGAAGCAGGGGAGCTTTCGAACTTCTGAGAAGGGTTAAGATTTAAACACGTTATTCACTTGCTTCATGATAGCGCAAAACATAAAACTCGGAAATGCTTTGTTTACCCGTCTTGGTCCTCTTGGACACTTGGTCTTGATAAGATTTGACATAATCATAAATCTTCCCCATGATGGAAGTTGACTTGAATGAGTTATACCGTTCCATGTAATGTGGAAACACTGGTGCTATCAAGTCCTCTGGAATGACGACCTATTCGAAAGTTGTAATCACTCGAAAGTACAACAGTCATTTGAGAACAAGAAACATATAAATGCAGATGATGATAGCTATGTACGTGGCTACGTGCACGCATAGTTCATGGCAGAAAAACGAAAAAAATATGCAATCATCTATCGCTGTTATTACCTTCTTTCCTGTCTTTGAAGCGTCCAAAGCTTCGTAGTATAAGTTAATAAGGCTTTCCAGGTTCTTCTTCATGAGAGTTCTCTCGGATGGATCTTTTACCGTAAGAAACCGATCCATTATCGCGATCCAACTATTAGCAGCCTCACTCATAGCATAACTGAAAAAAGAAGCAGCCGAACTTGCAATAACATCAGAACCAAAACCGAGCACTAGCATGAGAACTTGTTACAATGTATTTGTTATCCAAAGTGATGGAGATGATTACCTTTGCTGGAACCTAGCTTTCAAGAACGAATTGAAGAGCTCACTCTCCAACTCCTCATCCGAAAGCTTGCTGGGATTCGGACTGGGCCCTTCGGGAGTAGAGCATTCTTCTTCCCAGGGCTCACTAGCTTTGAAGTAATCCAAAAGCTGAAAATTGTACAACATTAGTAGACTGTAACGGTAAACATTTGATACCAGCCATGTGTTGCATACGCACTTAATGTACAATAAGCAGGACAAGAACCAGTCAGTGAATTCCCAATATGATCAATATCCTCTCCATGCATGACTGACTGAACATAAGAAAAGAAACGGTCTGGAAACTCAAAACGAAACCAACCTGTGGATTTTGTGATACGAAGAACATGTCGCCGTCAAAATCACCCCCAGCCATCTCATCAGCCAAAGAGCGCGGGCCATCACAAGGAAAGAATATGGCATACTTGGCATGTCCTACATATTCATTCAACTTATCCACATATCTCGCATTGAGCACATGTACATCTCCAAAATGTTCTCCGGGTGCACGGTACACAAGCACTTTACCAGAAATCTGTCCATTTTCCCTACACATATCATCAAGGAAGACCCATAATATGCAATCATAAGTGCAGGGAAAAGAAATTTCTGTTTGAATTGATAATGCTGACTGACTTACAAGATAATGCTGACTTCACCACGTTTCAAGGTTTTAGATGGATCAACAGTGCCCATTAAATAATAGGACCCAGTTATAGGTAGTTTTCCTTCAAGGAGATTCTTTCTATCTTCATTCAACATTATGGACATTCGATATTGCAAATACGATTCATCAAGGGGAATCCCTGCTAGAATCATTTTCGCCACACCAAGTTCGTCCATTCCTCCACGGTTAAGAGCAACTGCATGTGATAGTTACAAAGACTGATTCAAAAGTTAGCTATATAAGTAAATGGTAGCAGATAAGCAAAGGAGCATCAATGAGACAAGACTATCACTGAAGTGTAGACCAATTATACTACAACAGTAAAATCTTTGCACGTTAAGCTAGTATAATCATCAAAACAAACAATTCGAGGAAGGGTTTGGTGACAATGAAGAAAACTACCTTTAAGGGCTGTTCTTTTGTTCGAGAAACCGCGCTCTGACTCTTCTAAACCATTCTTCAATATATCCATAAAAAAATCATCCGGGACACCCCCATGGCTAAGGAGCATAATCAAATTCCTATTAAGATTAGTTCCCTTTGGTTTATTGCTGCAGGAGATGAAATAGAATATATCACCCACAAGTGCAGCAAAGAAAAATAGTAACTGCTCAAAGGGGAAAAATAGATGATGTGCAAGTATATTAAACAGAAATTAAATGAATAGATCAACGGCATGCACCTGGTGGTAACTAATTCCAGTGAATTTATCGTGCGGTTCTTTGATGGATCAGGTCGAACTTTAATCATGGATTCCCGAACTTGAATGGTTCGGGGTGGAAGCTACAGAATTTTGGAATAAAAGTTATTACTAGCATGCAGCCTCTAACAAGCACATAGATGTTATCATCCAGCAAAAGTTTACCTTCTTATTAACTAGTAAAGTTCCCTTGATAGCACGACCATTGTAAAAGAAGCGGATCTGGAGCAGCAAAGGCTAGAAAGAAAACAAAGAATGGAACCATAATCAGTTACTAAAATAACAGAGGAAAGCACCGCTTAGTTGTTCAATACGCATACCGGTACCCCACGGTGAGATTCTGTCGATTTCGTGTCTGGAGATTCCCCCTAAAGTTCATTGAGAAGAAATTATCTTAGAAAACTGTATAACTGAAAAAAAGAAAAGAATAAAAAGATCACCGGACAAGGTCAGCATCCCAACTGTAAACTGATATTTGTTCAAAAGTATTTATTAAACTGATATTTGTGCTGTACTGTACACAGCTTTCACAGATTATCATACCATCGATGCACCAATTGTTCGAATCTCATTGTTGGCACCATTGGTGATGCTTCCTTTGAAGACGTTTTTCGGGCATTTCAACGCCAAATCCTCGGATATAAATCCAGTTCCATTAGTGTGAATACGATCTTTTCCATTTTTCTCAAATCCTTCACCCTGCAAAATTTGTTGCTTTAAGATATCAAATTGTACTTAGAATAACAAACACAAGATAAGCTAAAGTAGCAATGAGGGATAGACTTTTCATTGAAATTTAAATCCGAATACCATACCGTGCAGGGTATATCTTCTCTCTCATCAAAACGTAGACTGTCAAAATCAACGTCCAACTTCATGGTCTTCGAGAGTATTAGTGAAAATCTACAGCCCAAGGAAAAGCAAGCTACTCAAAAATGGATAGATAAATTAAACATGGATATTTGCATGATTGCATCATCACTGACCTGGCCATATACTTGGCCATGCTTTCCAGGTTATGGACATGCATAAACAGACTTCTGGCTTCTTTAACTGTTTTGCCAGATAAAATGTATTCTTTCCCTTGATCGATGGACGCATTAGACTCGAATCGAACAAAAAAGCACTTAACAGATGAAGTACTTGGATCTTTCTTTTTTGCTGCTTTGCCTCCATCCTTAAAGACTGAAATTTTACATGGTAAGTATTCAATGACCAGCACAAATCCTAATAAGTAGGGTGTTCGGAAAATGCAATGCAGAAGACTCACCGAAAAACCGGTAACGGCGCAAACCAACAAGAATTCCTTCTTTTCCAATTCTCTTGAACTCCGGAAAATCACTGCCAACTGAACTTTTACCATCTTTTTCAAACTTAACAGAAAGAACGTTATCATCTCCTAAAACTCTTTGTAAATGACTTCTAGTCCTTTCAAAATAAGGGCCCTGAGAAACCACATCCAAACGATAACACATTCAACACAAAAGGACAGAGGAAAATACAATAAAGCTTGAAGGAAAGAACATTGCGAAATAATAATTAATATGCAATGCACATTATGCTACCATGCAGTGCATCCACCCCAGAAAAAGACGGATCATGGGACTTATGCCCATTGATAAAGAAAAATCACTAGAATTTTATGAGATCAATTCCATCCAGGACAACAAATCAAGAGTGAAATCCTGTAAGGCAAGCAATAAACAAACATACACTTCCAGTAGATGTTTGGGATATGCTAGTTCCAACATCATGATAATTATCTATCATCATGTATTATCATAAAGACTTCGTAAAATCGTAATTGATCCATACCATCATGCAATTCCATCATATGAACTAGTACGAGCTCTGATATTCATCCGATAAAAAAGAAATCGTATTACATGTTCTACAAGCTTCAAAAAACTTCATCCAATGCTTTTGTCCCATGAATGTAAACTAAAATACATGCATTGACAAAATCAAGGGAATGCAAGAACCTTGAAACTACAACTCCCAGTTTACCTTGAACCTATAGCTTCCATTTTCACATACATGACACTGATATTCATAGGTCTTATCCGATCCCCACTCGAGTTGCTTCAATACAAAGGAACAAAATGGTAATAAAGAAGGGCAAAGAAAGAGAAAGTAATCAATTTCACAAAGCTTCCAAAGCAGGGAAAGGTGATGCCAAAAATTACAAACTTTAGAAACATGATTAGTTACCTTTACACGATCAGCAGCAGCATAAAGTTGACCCAGAGAACCCCAGACTTTTTTCTCAAATAGACCCATCGCCAAATTCTTGTAACTTCGAATTTCTTCAGCAGTGATTACTTGTTCTAGCCTATTCCTGTGGAAAAACAAAACAAGAAAACTTTTTTATATTGATTGCTGTATAAAAACATATTATTAAAAGCAGCAAAAGCTAAGCAGTAAGCACGTGGATAGAACGAAAACTTACTGCCCGATATAGCTTAAAATTAGAAAAGCTTTACGAAATTCAAGCTCCCCTAAAGCTTCCAACTGGGGGCTAAACCCTTCTCCTCTGCCAGCGCTTGCTGAAGAACTCTTTATAGGGGTAACTGGTGCCGAACTAGAAGCAACATCAGAAGTACCTCCCGCTAAATCAGCTACCCAGAAACACAAAAAGCATCAAACAACTACTAAAAAGAAAAGAAACCCGTCATTGGAGAGAGGATAAGAGAAGCTAACCTGGAGAGCTCATCATAAGACGCCATGATTTATCAGGAGAAGAGAAGGGGCTGGAGTTCAATGGAAAAGGACTGTTTGAGTTTCTCATCAAAAACTTTAAGTATCGATCAAATGTAGTATTAATCCTAGAACGCTGGATTATTTTAAGAAGCTTTAACGATTCTTCTTCGCCTCTCTCGGCCAGTTCCTGCTTCGTTGAGTTGGGGAGTGGCTGTTGTTTTTGCTCGTCGCAAATTCTTGATATTAATGCTTCGACACTCGGAGGTAAAACGACATCTTCATTAGAGCTGTTTTCCATGGTTTATCAGAGCAAGTGTTGGGTGAAATGCTTCAAATTTTTTATAGCACTTCTTATAGAGAAACTGTAAGCTTCAAATGATTGCTTTCACACTAAGTTGTTGACTAGACACACTTGAAGTTTGTAGACTAAATTAGGGTAAATTATAAATTTATCACTGAATTTTACTCTCTTTTATTTTGGTCACTCATCCATTAAATAGTTAATGATATTACAAATTCAATGTACTATGTTAAGTGAGAAAATTAAAAAAAAAATTAAATTACATTAAGTGAAATAAGAGAAAAAGTAAAGTTTAATTACCAGATTTGTAATTTCCAATAAATTAATACACTTCAATTTAGAATAATTACTGCCCGAATCCGTTGTCTTGACTTTAAACCCCTAAATTAAGGGGTTTAGTTGACTTGAGGTCTTATTATTTTTTAATATTTATATTATGTCATAGGGGAAAAGGTATTAAGTTACATTTTTAGGTTTTTATTTATTTTACCACTCGTATTTTAGATTTATAATCGTAATTAGTATCATGTCATTGTAATTGGTATGACAACGGCTTGAGTTTTAAGTTGATTTTACACGATAAATATATTTTGATCAAGTTTGAAAATTTTTACCGAAACTCAAATTTGATCCGATCTAACTTTACCTATTACAAAATTCGATCCAATCCAAATCCAAACCCCTCTTTTATAAAATTAAAAAAAACACATCTTATTCGGATCAAATTATCATCCTTAATTATACTCAACACTCATTGGTTGGATAATACTATTTAAATAGTAATTCGTTTTATTTAAGTATTAATTATTCATATTCAAATTAATTTTATATTTGGATTCGTAGGAAATCAAATTATTGATTTTATTTATAATCACATCTAATTTAATTATAGGGTAAAATACACAAATGGTCCCTCGATTATATGATATTACTTTATTGAGTCCCTTGACTATTAAAAGTTATAAAAATGATCCACCAACTATAGGATGTTATTTTGTTGAGTCTCTCGACTATTAAAAGTTACAAAATGGTCACCCGACTATTCATTATATTTCGAACTTGTCCTTTTCTATTACAAAAATTAAAGACAATCTAAGTTGGATGTTAATTTATTTTCTGATATATAATAGTTGTTTGAGATTCTGATATCATATTTTTATCATATCCCAGACATTATATTAATGTCTAACTCAAGTTGTGATCAATTTTTTTAACAAAAAATTATGAATTTTGAACATAATGAATAGTCAAGTGACCACTTTGTAACTTTTAATATTCGAGGGACTCGAAAAAAGTAACATCTTATGATTGGGGGACTATTTTTGTAACTTTTAATAGTCACAAGATTCAACAAATCAATATCCTATAGTCGGGACCATTTGTATACTTTACCCTAAATTATATTTGAGTTATGATGAATCCAATTATATTTTTTGAATTCAAATTGCAATCAACAAATCTTGAATTGTCTTCATGTCTGACATGATTCTGAAAATAATAATAATAAATACTAACAAATAAGATGTAAACATAAACTTAAAACAAATAATAAAATCCAAATTGATTTGACTAATTTTTTATTTAACAAATCTAATTGTTTTTTGTAAATAAAATTTGGTCTTCAAATGTCAATAAAAACAACGGTAGTGCCAGTAGAAATCATTTTCTGTTGAAATAAAAGTAATCGAAATTTTGAAAAATTGTCAACAACGGTGCCTTTTTGGTCCGTTTAGGTGCAAAATGTCCATAATGTTCTGCTAATCCTGCTAGAATCAAGCAGTAATTCAATGATTGAGATCATACTCTTCACCAAAAAAATAATATTAAAAATTATAATTTATGCTTTCAGATACTAAAGAAGCCATTTTAATCATCAAATTACTTGAAGGAGAAGAAAGAAGGAAAAAAAGAAAAAGAAAAAGAAGAAAACCTCTATAACTAGACTTTGTCAGTAAAAGCTTCTCACATGAACTGCGAAAACTCGATTCGATTTTTGGGTAAAAACTATCTGATCTAAATCGATCCGATATATATATATATATATAATTTTATTTTTATTAGGTGAAATAGGGACCTAATTAAAATATATATATATAGAGAAAAATATTATTTCAATTATTCTTAATATATAAGAGATAATTATATTACTTTTGGGGTTTGATTAAATATTTTTTTATCTTAAATCTGATCCCAACCAAACCTAAATTTAATAAAATTTCATATAAAAAAGAGGAAATTTTAAGGGAAAAACATATAAATATTTTAACTCGAATAGATAACGTTGTTAGCTGTGGACTAACTAATGATATTATAAAAGTAAATTGTTAAATAATGTTAAATTAAAATATAATGACAAAATTTCAAATTCACATAAAGAAAAGGGATTAAAAACATAATTTGACAACTTATATACAAAGTTCTTACTCGTGATTTCCATGCAATAGGGGATTAGAAATTGTGGTGGGAATTTTCATTCATGTCTTGTCTCTTTCGATTAGAAAAGTTCCATCTAAATTACGAAATAACCCTTGGATGCAGTCGAATTACTTAAGTAAATCTTTAGGGTTCTATGATTTAAGGGTTAAGTTACTCATTTAATATTTAAATTATTAGTTTTGGTCTATTTTAGTACCGTCGTTAAAAATTAATAATAAAATGAAAAATCGACAGGGTATTGGTTCAAGATTATAAATTCGAATGTGTTCAAGTATAATTGTTTTTAATTCGAAGAATTGATAGGTTATGAATAATTTAAATATGGGTTAAATATACAAAAGGTGTCCAATCTATGACCCTTTTTCCACTTTAGTGTCTAACATTTATTTTGTTCCAGTTTGGTGTCTAACGTTTCATTTCGTTAATCATTTAGGTGCCCAGGCCGTCAACGACATAATTTTAAATTTTTTATTTAAAATTAAAAATTAAAATAATATATTTTTTAAAAAAAAGAAAACACAAAATTTAAAAATAAACCCAAAACTTTAAAAACCTTCATTTCAACCCCTAAACCCACGTCAGCCACCACCTTTTACCATCGACAAAGCTCCACCTGATCTCCCCTCGGCGACCAAAACCCCCATAAAATTGTGATGGATCGACAGCCGATCAATGACGAATCAACGTTTTATACCCCGTGAACCCTAGGTTGAAAATCGTGATCCCACGCGATTTCGACGGCCGATCGACCGTCGATCGGTCACGATTTCATGGGGATTTTGGTCGTTGAGGTGAGGGGAGGTCGGGTGGAGCTTCGTCGACGGAAAAAGGCAGTGACCGACGTGGGTTTAGGGGTTGAAATGAAGGTTTTCAAAGTTTTGGGTTTATTTCAAAATTTGTGTTTTCTTTTTTTAAAATATATATTATTTTAATTGTTTAATTTTCAATAAAATTTTTAAAATTACCAGGTTTTGACACGTGTCACTTAACGGCCAAACTTAACGGTCTGTCACGGCTTGACCCATTTTGAGTAATGGAATGAAACGTTAGGCACCAAACTAGAACGAAATAAACGTTAGACAATAAACTGAAAAAAAGGAGCATAGGTTGGGCACCTTTTGTATATTTAAGCATTTAAATATTGTGTAAAAAGTTATGAAGAGATAAAAAGAAGAAAAATTAACTCTTGATATTTAGTTTTTGGGTTATTATTTCATGTATTGATAGTGGAAAAAAATCACGTAAATGTCTATTTAAATATATTGAGCAGCACGAACCAAACGCCCTCAGTATTTAAGGAATTTATTATTCTCTCTAGATATTCTGGGTTCGAGCACTGACATGGGTATGAACGTTCATTTTCAATTGCTTGAGATTTTTTTAGCAAATACTATATTGTATTCATCTCAGATTTAGGGGAAGATGAATTTTGTTCCTAATAGGTACTACACATGCAACTTAGATAGAAAGAAAAGAAATCAACTTAGAATTTTTAAATACATGCTTTAAAGATTATTTACATTTCTAACACAAAATTTAAAACCCTTTTTGAAGTGATTTTATAAATTGTTATGATTTTATACCTTGTATAAATATTTTGAAGTGAGTATGGTTTCAAGAAAAAGATTTTCGTTGACCACTTTGGTTGCTTTGTGTGACATTCAAATCCATTTTGTAACTTTTAATAATAAAAAAACTAAACAAAACAAGATGCTATAGTTGAAGGATCATTTTGTAACTTTTAATAATCGTGGGACTTAATAAAGCAACACCTTATAATCAGGGACCTCCGTGTACTTTACTAATTAATGATCATGCAAATAAAATTTTAAAAATATATAAAATGAGATTGATCTTTTCTATGGGTGGAATCCCTTTTCCTAATTGAAGTTAAAGTCCGAAAGTGAAAGAAAAATAAAGTAGTCCATCCGCATCAATGTGGAGCACTTTGTTGTTTACTTCTTGTAAGAGAATCACCAAGAGATGGCTCTCACTTTGGTGTGGGTTTCTTTGTACTATATCACAAAACTTTATGTTTTATTAATTTATTTAAAATTATACATTCACACACTATTATTAATAATAAAACAAACAAACGCCACATACAATAATTGTAGAAACATATAATTTATAAAAAAATACTAGTAAACATAGTAGAAAATACAACATTAAATTTAACTCCAAAAAGGAGAAATACTACGAGAACATAGCAAAATAGATAGGGTTTCTTGGATTATTCCAAGTAGCTCGACATTAGAATTTGACTCAACTCGATTCAAGTTTAAAAATGTTTTTATTAACTTTAAATTTATTAAAAATAATTAAATTTTTTATTTAGATATGCTATATGATTTAATATAATTTTTTTACATTTTTTACATTTTTTAAAAATAATAAAAATAAATTACTATTTTATTCAGTTTAATAACATAATATTAAAGTAAATTTTAATTTATTATCATAATTCTAGTACCATATAACTAATTTTTACATATATTATTAATATCAAAACCTAAATAATAATATGGAAATACATAAAAAGTCATAATTATTTCAAAACAAAATTTTCTTAAACTCGACCCAAAATCTAAATTTTATAAAAAAAAATCCGACCTAAAACTCGAATTTCATACAAAAATTTGATAAAACCTATGAGATACAAGTCTTTTTACCATCTCTAATATACCATATAATGCCTACTGAATATGTTATACACACAAAGCAATACACAAGCATTCCGTATATATGAAAGAACTGAAAAGGACTAAAGGGGGCGGCATGCTACATGAGAAAATTAACTAAGAGAACACAAGTTGATATGAGCAATGGCTGTTGGTAGAGATCAAATTCAAGATGATAGAAAATGCGTGTTATTACTAATTAAAATCCGATCCCACATCGATTGGAACCCTACACTTGTAAGCTGTTAATCTCTATCTTCCCAACCTTATTATTATTACACTTTATTTCTTTCGGTTCTCATCCAACCCCATCATTTGTGAATACCATATGTTGATTTTCCCTTTTTACAAATCTTGAATTGTCTTCATGTCTGACATAATTCTGAAAATAATAATAAAAAATACTAACAAATAAGATGTAAACATAAACTTAGAACAAATAATAAAATCCAAATTGATTTGACTAATTTTTTATTTAACAAATCTAATTGTTTTTTGTAAATAAAATTTGGTCTTCAAATGTCAATAAAAACAACGGTAGTGCCAGTAGAAATCATTTTCTGTTGAAATAAAAGTAATTGAAATTTTGAAAAATTGTCAACAACGGTGCCTTTTTGGTCCGTTTAGGTGCAAAATGTCCATAATGTTCTGCTAATCCTGCTAGAATCAAGCAGTAATTCAATGATTGAGATCATACTCTTCACCAAAAAATAATATTAAAAATTATAATTTATGCTTTCAGATACTAAAGAAGCCATTTTAATCATCAAATTACTTGAAGGAGAAGAAAGAAGAAGAAAAAGAAAAAGAAGAAAACCTCTATAACTAGACTTTGTCAGTAAAAGTTTCTCACATGAACTGTCAAAACTCGATTCGATTTTTGGGTAAAAACTATCTGATCTAAATCGATCCGATACATATATATATATATATAAATTTATTTTTATTAGGTGAAATAGGGACCTAATTAAAATATATATAGAGAGAAAAATATTATTTCAATTATTCTTAATATATAAGAGATAATTATATTACTTTTGGGGTTTGATTAAATATTTTTTTTTATCTTAAATCTGATCCCAACCAAACCTAAATTTAATAAAATTTCATATAAAAAAGAGGAAATTTTAAGGGAAAAAACATATAAATATTTTAACTCGAATAGATAACGTTGTTAGCTGTGGACTAACTAATGATATTATAAAAGTAAATTGTTAAATAATGTTAAATTAAAATATAATGACAAATTTTCAAATTGACATAAAGAAAAGGGATTAAAAACATAATTTGACAACTTATATACAAAGTTCTTACTCGTGATTTCCATGCAATAGGGGATTAGAAATTGTGGTGGGAATTTTCATTCATGTCTTGTCTCTTTCGATTAGAAAAGTTCCATCTAAATTACGAAATAACCCTTGGATGCAGTCGAATTACTTAAGTAAATCTTTAGGGTTCTATGATTTAAGGGTTAAGTTACCCATTTAATATTTAAATTATTAGTTTTGGTCTATTTTAGTACCGTCGTTAAAAATTAATGATAAAATGAAAAATCGACAGGGTATTGGTTCAAGATTATAAATTCGAATGTGTTCAAGTATAATTGTTTTTAATTCGAAGAATTGATAGGTTATGAATAATTTAAATATGGGTTAAATATACAAAAGGTGTCCAATCTATGTCCCTTTTTCCACTTTAGTGTCTAACATTTATTTTGTTCCAGTTTGGTGTCTAACGTTTCATTTCGTTAATCATTTAGGTGTCCAGGCCGTCAACGACATTAATTTTCCCATTAAGTGACATGTGTCACAACTGGTAATTTTAAATTTTTTATTTAAAATTAAAAATTAAAATAATATATTTTTTTTAAAAAGAAAACACAAAATTTAAAAATAAACCCAAAACTTTGAAAACCTTCATTTCAACCCCTAAACCCACGTCAGCCACCACCTTTTACCATCGACAAAGCTCCACCTGACCTCCCCTCGGCGACCAAAACCCCCATAAAATTGTGATGGATCGACAGCCGATCAATGACGAATCAACGTTTTATACCCCGTGAACCCTAGGTTGAAAATCGTGATCCCACGCGATTTCGACGGCCGATCGACCGTCGATCGGTCACGATTTCATGGGGGTTTTGGTCGTCGAGGTGAGGGGAGGTCGGGTGGAGCTTCGTCGACGGAAAAAGGCGGTGACCGACGTGGGTTTAGGGGTTGAAATGAAGGTTTTCAAAGTTTTGGGTTTATTTCAAAATTTGTGTTTTCTTTTTTTAAAATATATATTATTTTAATTGTTTAATTTTCAATAAAATTTTTAAAATTACCAGGTTTTGACACGTGTCACTTAACGGCCAAACTTAACGGTCTGTCACGGCTTGACCCATTTTGAGTAATGGAATGAAACGTTAGGCACCAAACTAGAACGAAATAAACGTTAGACAATAAACTGAAAAAAAAGGAGCATAGGTTGGGCACCTTTTGTATATTTAAGCATTTAAATATTGTGTAAAAAGTTATGAAGAGATAAAAAGAAGAAAAATTAACTCTTGATATTTAGTTTTTGGGTTATTATTTCATGTATTGATAGTGGAAAAAAATCACGTAAATGTCTATTTAAATATATTGAGCAGCACGAACCAAACGCCCTCAGTATTTAAGGAATTTATTATTCTCTTTAGATATTCTGGGTTCGAGCACTGACATGGGTATGAACGTTCATTTTCAATTGATTGAGATTTTTTTAGCAAATACTATATTGTATTCATCTCAGATTTAGGGGAAGATGAATTTTGTTCCTAATAGGTACTACACATGCAACTTAGATAGAAAGAAAAGAAATCAACTTAGAATTTTTAAATACATGCTTTAAAGATTATTTACATTTCTAACACAAAATTTAAAACCCTTTTTGAAGTGATTTTATAAATTGTTATGATTTTATACCTTGTATAAATATTTTGAAGTGAGTATGGTTTCAAGAAAAAGATTTTCGTTGACCACTTTGGTTGCTTTGTGTGACATTCAAATCCATTTTGTAACTTTTAATAATAAAAAAACTAAACAAAACAAGATGCTATAGTTGAAGGATCATTTTGTAACTTTTAATAATCGTGGGACTTAATAAAGCAACACCTTATAATCAGGGACCTCTGTGTACTTTACTAATTAATGATCATGCAAATAAAATTTTAAAAATATATAAAACGAGATTGATCGTTTCTATGGGTGGAATCCCTTTTCCTAATTGAAGTTAAAGTCTGAAAGTGAAAGAAAAATAAAGTAGTCCATCCGCACCAATGTGGAGCACTTTGTTGTTTACTTCTTGTAAGAAAATCACCAAGAGATGGCTCTCACTTTGGTGTGGGTTTCTTTGTACTATATCACAAAACTTTATGTTTTATTAATTTATTTAAAATTATACACTCACACACTATTATTAATAATAAAACAAACAAACGCCACATACAATAATTGTAGAAACATAGTAGAAAAGACAACATTAAATTTAACTCCAAAAAGGAGAGATACTACGAGAACATAGCAAAATAGATAGGGTTTCTTGGATTATTCCAAGTAGCTCGACATTAGAATTTGACTCAACTCGATTCAAGTTTAAAAATGTTTTTATTAACTTTAAATTTATTAAAAATAATTAAATTTTTTATTTAGATATGCTATATGATTTAATATAATTTTTTTTTTACATTTTTTTACATTTTTTAAAAATAATAAAAATAAATTACTATTTTATTCAGTTTAATAACATAATATTAAAGTAAATTTTAATTTATTATCATAATTCTAGTACCATATAACTAATTTTTACATATATTATTAATATCAAAACCTAAATAATAATATGGAAATACATAAAAAGTCATAATTATTTCAAAACAAAATTTTCTTAAACTCGACCCAAAATCTAAATTTTATAAAAAAAAATCCGACCTAAAACTCGAATTTCATTCAAAAATTTGATAAAACCTATGAGATACAAGTCTTTTTACCATCTCTAATATACCATATAATGCCTACTGAATATGTTATACACACAAAGCAATACACAAGCATTCCGTATATATGAAAGAACTGAAAAGGACTAAAGGGGGCGGCATGCTACATGAGAAAATTAACTAAGAGAACACAAGTTGATATGAGCAATGGCTGTTGGTAGAGATCAAATTCAAGATGATAGAAAATGCGTGTTATTACTAATTAAAATCCGATCCCACATCGATTGGAACCCCAAACTTGTAAGCCGATAATCTCTATCTTCCCAACCTTATTATTATTACACTTTATTTCTTTCGCTTCTCATCCAACCCCATTATTTGTGAATACCATATGTTGATTTTCCCTTTTTACAAATTATGATTTAAGTTTTATCATATCTGATTTTTGTTTGGAGTTATTATTTTCTAGGTTCGACTATATTCAATTAGAGATAATAATTTGATTCGAACTCGATAAATTCTGACTATAAAGGATCATTTATAAAATTTCGATTTAGGTCAGGTCAAGTTGAATTTTATGAGGACAGAGATCAAATTATATCATATTCAAGTTTAGAGTAAAAAAAATACTTGATCTGACCCATTATACTAGTATAATTTTCTATAATTTTCAATTGAATTCTTATTTTATTGAATAAAAATGCGAATACTTTATTTCTGAATTAAATCGGGATGAGTGCAGATCTTTATCTTAGATTTTGGATCGATTGAAACTTCTTTAAACATATCCCGGGTCGGGTTCAAAACGGCTAAAAACCCGACCCATTATCATTCATGCATCCAACTAAAAGTTCATTCATTGGTTTACAAAGATGGATAGAATGGGATGCTAGTATGGGATAGTTGCACTTCATTGAAAATTTAAATTTTAGTATAGTTTAGATAATTTTTTATACTGATGATATAATTTTTGTACTTTATGAAATTTTATAATTTTTTATCTTATAATTTTATATGATTTTATAGAAGACTACACTATTAACCAGAAATCTTGTATCTATTCTTATTTATATATTACTATAACAATTAATTCTTATCAGAAATATTTGTATATATCCCCATGTAAAGTTAAAGCTAGACCTTTAATGAACTTTCCAATTTGTTGGTGGATTTGTCGCGTCATTAGCTTTATTAAGTGCTAAGTGGAACAAAAGCCAAGCATGGGGTTGTTCTTTATATTGTTGCTGCACATATTTATTACGTGGAATCATTCTTATCTCTTGCAATAGCTGCTGGGTTGAATCCTTTAAAAACCCTACAATTCCGATTCTAATTGTGGTTTTAGTCCCTCCCCTACCATAAAATTTGAAATTTAATCCATCTATTTTAATTTAACATAATAATTTTTAGTGCGTCCATATTTATAATATTATTAACTATTGTCTTTAGAATGACGGAAGGGTTCTTTCTAGTATTATTTTCTTATAGTAAATATGGTTCAAATAACTTTCTTATTAGTAAAATTTTATGCCGTGATCACTTTAATGACAACAATTAGTAGTGTTACCAATTTACACATACTAATAATAAGCATTATAAAATTACAGGTATCCATAATCCAATTATGTCAAACTAAAGTAGAGGGATTAAATCTCAAATTTTAGAAAAATAGAGGACCAAAACCATAATTAAACCATTTTATTTTATATTTTTAATACAGTGTTTTTGTATGCTACCTTGTAAAACAAAAGATAAGGTTGATGGGAAAGCATGTTACAAGCCTACTAGGCTACAAAGACTTTTTATGATTTTTTATATGTAAATTTTAGGGTAAAGTATATAAATGATCCCATGACTAGTGTACTTCTTTATTGAGTCCATCGACTATTAAAAAAGATAAAATAGTCCTCTGATTATAGGGCATTATTTTATTGAGTCTCTCGACTATTAAAAGTTACAGAATGATCACCCGATTATTCATATGTTCCAAACTCGTCCTATTTTGTTAAAAACAATTGATGATAACTTGAGCTTCATATTAACCTGTTGACTGAGGTATAATTATCGTTTGAGATTTTGAGATCAAATTTTATCATATTACAGTCGGCAATTAACGTCTAGCTCAAACTACTGTTAACTTTTTAACATAAAATGATGTGTTTGGAGTATATGAATAATCGAATGACCATTTTATAACTTTTAATAGTCTGGGGACTCAAAAAAATGTCCTACAATCAAGAAACCATTTTGTAATTTTTAATAGTTGAGAGACTCAATAAAGCAATATCCTATTGTTTGGGGATCATCTGTGTATTTTACCCTAGTTTTCAATATGTTATAAAGAGAGTAATTTTCTTGGGCTCTTGAATCTTGATTGCTTGCCACATAATGATGTGTGAAAAAAAAATGATGTCAACTTGAATTGGACATTAACCCGTTGAATGAGATATGATAATCATTTGAGATTTTGAGATCAAATTTTATCTTATTACAGTCGGCAATTAACGTCTAGCTCAAACTGTCATTAAATTTTTAACAGAAAAGGACGTGTTTGGAGCATATGAATAGTTGAGTGACCATTTTATAACTTTTAATAGTTCAGGGACTCAAAAAAAAATGTTCTACAATCAAGAAATTATTTTGTAAATTTTAATAGTCGAGAGACTCAACAAAGCAATATCTTATTGTTGGGAGATCATCCGTGTACTTTACCCTAGTTTTCAATATGTTATCAAGATAGTAATTTCTTGGGCTCTTGAATCTTGATTGCTTGCCACATAATGAAGTGTGAAAAAACATTATCAGAAGATAAATATATTCAAGGAAAGGATATTTTTTCTACGCTCGACGAGCATGATGAACATTACTAACGATAAACACTATTAATTTAATTTATAAAAATTTAAAATTATAAAGGCTCAATTTATAATTATAAAATATTTAAAAAAATTAAAGGCAAATTATTTAAAATAGAAGGTAAACTATACTAGTGACCACCTAACTACTGCCCCTTTTCATTTTGACCACCATTTTCAAAATTTATAAATCAAATCACTCAACTATTTAAATGCATTCAACTAAGCCACTTACCGTTAATATTTAATGGAGAAGCTCATGTGGCAGTTAAAATATTTGGTATAATTACGCTTTTAGTCACTGTTACTTATATATTCTATAAATTTGGATTCAATTTTAATAAATTAAAATAAAAAAGAATTGATGTTATTCTATCATATATATAATTATGATATATACACGGAGTATTATTTAGCCATCAACCTCATCTTTGCTGTTATCAATTCAAGCACTATATCTTTCAACATATAAATATTAATTCAACAACAACATTTATATTTACTTTAATGCAATATGTCCATTATGTACTTTATAGAATTATTAGAAACTATATTGTCACAAAACAATGAATTATGATAATAATAAAGAAAAGATGTATATAATAATAAAAAGTTATCATTATAAATCATTTAATTTTCTGGATTTTGGGATGCAGTCAAATGGTTGAGGGTTATCTTAGAACATATATCATCTTGTACTTACTCCAAATTAATATGAATTTTAAAAGCTTTTTCTTATCACAAGCAGAGAAAGTTTCTCAACTAAAAAAATAATTATGTATTTAATCACTTAAATATCACTTTGGTTCTGTTTGGTTATCTAATTATTTGTTTTTCAAAATCTTCACTGATGTTAGTTTTTGATTTCATTTTAATCATCTACTGTTAAAAATTAACATAACTATTGACTTGATATTTTTTATTTTTTCAATGATGATGTGGCATTATCATATGGTGACATGTTAACATCACCGCTATTTTTTAACGATTATTGATCAAAACGAAACAAAAACGTAATGTTAGTGATGATTTTAAAGGAAAAAAAAACAAATAGTTTGGTGACTAAAATGAAACCACACAAATAATTAGGTGACTAAATATCTAATTTACCCTATATTTTATTTAACTTGAATTTTTACTGCAATTCTTTTTGTACATTCTATCTTAAAATCAATTCTTTGATTTTTTTAATACTTTAATAAATATTTTATTCTCAAAATACTTTTATAAAAAAAATTATAAATATATCTAATAAATTTATATAATATTTAATTTTAATAAATTAAAATTAGGACCAAATTGATGGAATATATAAGTAACAATGACCAAATGTGTAATTATACTAAATATTTTTTAACTGGTACACCAGTTTCTCCGTTAAATATTAACGACAAGAGGCTTAATTGAATGCATTTAAATAGTTAAGTGACATGATTGATAAAATTTCAAAAATAGTGGTCAAAATGAAAAGGGATAATGGTTAGGTGGTTACTGGTATAGTTTATTCTTTATTTTAAATAATTTACCTTTAATTTTTAAATTAATTTATAAGTATACATCGAATCCTTTAGAATTTAAATTTTTATAACTTAAATTAATGATACTCATCGTTAGTGGTGCTTGCTCGTTGAGCGTCGTAGAATTTTCCTCAAGAAAAAAATATTTTAATTAATCAATTATATTAAAATCATCAAAAATTCATTTTAATCTCTCTAAAAAATATATTTTAATATTTACACACTTAAAAAAAATAACCTTTCGGTCGAAACTATCAAAATTTACCATTAGTCAACTTCAATATTTTGATTTAAATATAATTTATTTTTTTTCTAATTTTGAAATTGAGCAAATAATACCTTAAAAGCATCATTTTCAACCCATCATATTAACATGAGTATTCATTCGAATTGGTGTTTCTACAAAGATTCATGATAACATAATAGTCATGCATGTTAATTATTTGGATTAGCTAATTACATTACAAAAAAAAATCAAATTGTGGTAAATTAAAATGTAGGAACATAATCTTAATTTTCTATTACCATTACAAATTTTGGGGAGGTAATGGGTTACCAAAGCATGAACCCTCCTAGCCTTTGATGCCAACTTACAATAACTTTACCACTCTAATTGTTGTTAAATCCTTATTTTGAGAATAGTAAAGGGACTAAAATCAGAATTTAACCCTTTTAATTACACATTTCTAATATACCGTTCTAAAATCAGTCTCTCATCATATATATTACTGGTAGGTTATTATTTTACTTGGATACAATCAAATTAAATGGATTTTGAAGGCTTCGCTCCATCTTTTGTAATCTGCTGTATTGAACTACGTCGTCATTATTTATAACATCAAATTTAGGGCAAAAATAAAGCACAAATCATCTTATGCATATGCTTTTTTTATATATACAATAAGGTTAATTGGTGGCTTAGTTCTCTTTCTATTGCTCTATTATTATGATGTTCCTTTGTTGGAAAATAAAAGAGAAGCTTACGATCTTCCTACTCTTTACTCTAATGCCAATAGTGTGATCTTACCTTGGCTGCTTCTGTTATGAAAAATTTATGGCCACCATGTTGTTTTTCTTTAGACGCCACATGCATCTCTTTTTATGTGACTAATTGACAATGATAATGAGCTTACTACTTTTAACTATATGACATCTGTTTGTTAGCAGTAGCTTGAGTTGTTGGTATTTGGAAACAACAGCAGGAAGATCCAAAACTGTTTCTGGAGGTAGTGAAATGATGTTACCCTCTTGTGTAAAATCGTGATTTTACATATACACGGGCAGATATATGGATCACATGAATCTATCAGTTTATAGCATCATTTGACTGTTTGTTTTCACCAGGAAAAAAATTTGTTAGAGTTTCTTTGGCAAGTTATAAGTCTTCTTAAGGAACTTGGCTGCTATTTCGTCATTCCGATAACACAAGACTCTCAAGACCGTGTTCGGTTCAGTCGGGCCCCACTGACCGGTCGTTGGTGGCAATGGAAGCTTGGATTTAGTCGTAGAAGAAGAACAATTCTCGAGTGTTATGTTTCTGAATTTCTGAATCAGGCTCTCGGTATCAGTTTGAAACAAGGGGAGGATCTCTTTAACCGTGATGGAAAAGTCGTCGATCAATTCGGCCGAAAGTCCATCCCCGTTAGACCAAAACAGATCAGTCAAGAACCTAAAATCCTCTTCTATCATTTCGTAGTCCTGCAGGGTAAAAGCACGAGCAGGGCCTCCGGCGAGTAAAACCAGTAAGAGGCCATCAAAAGAAGCCTTCATTACTTGAGTAACAAGTCGTGTTCTAATATTGCCATGCACAGTTAATGAAATGTCCTCCAACTGGAGGTCGAGCTCCAGAAGAAAAGGTTCGATCCTAGACGATGAAACGTCCCCGATGTACAAGCCGTCCCAGAAGAGATGACTTAGGTCATGGTAGACGACGTTATTTGCAGTTGCTTCACATAGGTGTTGGATCCCTTCTTCACATGCAGCAGCTGAAAGTTTAAATTCCTTCTCTATTCCATTTGAAATATCTTGATTTGATTCTGAGTTTGTTAAATGGGTAACTTCCCTTTTTGCCAATCCATCCAACTGAGTTTGAATATAGAGAAGAGTGTTAATACGACAGCACATCTGGGGTGTTCCGGAGGTGTCATTTGCAGTCCCGCACTGAGTTTTCTTATGAGCCTTTTCTTTTCTCTTAAATACACCAGGAAGTTTGGAGCGTCTAGAACATCTAGTCAAAGGTGGCATTGTGGGTACATAGCTTTGGGTATCTGTAGATTTCAGGTATTAATGTGTCGATAATTGGATTAGAATTTTTCAAATTAAAAAGAAAGCAAGGACTAAATCTAAAACTTCGTGGAAGTACAAGGACCAGAGAAATATTGTGTGATTGGTAAGTAAACGTACCACAGCCAGATTTGGCCATGGATATATAGTGTTGAAGACAGCTATCGATCCCGGTGGCTAAATCTGGGAGCATAGAAGCATGTATAGCTATTGGTAACGAAAAGAATGCTTCAAAAGCTTCATCTACAATCCGCAGCACTTCAACAGCTGATAGAGCAAAACGCTCCCTTGTCGCCTTTGGGTCCCATTTCTACAAAGAGATGAGAAAAGTACACAATGCATAACCAGAGAAAGAAGGCAAGTAATTTGGTATATAGATGGTCAAATTATGATTTAGCCGATATTACCTCTTGTTGCAGGTTCCTATTAACCCATTCCTTCAACCTATCAGTTCTCTCGGTTATCCATGATTTAACCAAACCAGAGGTAACAGATTCAGTCTCGTAAGGAAGCATCTCCCTTATGATCGACTTGCCACCATCTTCACTATCCACCGAATTCTCAACCGCAATCTGCACCAAATCTTTCTCCAATTTGTCAGCAGTTTTCAGCACTTTTAAAACATCCGGTGATATCTCATCGATGCCCGAAACATATTGCTTCAGCTCATTCCCATAGCAGGAATGGAGGGTGGCCACTGCTACGCCGGCTGCAAGTGGATGCCACCGTTTCAATATTGGACTGAATGTTTCCTTCTCCGTAAGAGCCAGTTTACTCACTTCCTCTGCAAGTCTGGCCATGAAAGGAAGCTCGTTTTGAAAGTCTTTTGATGAAGCTTTGCTGGACTTTTCCATCTCCATTACCTGTCTAAATACACGTCTATCAATAGATAAAAAAAACATAACCATGATTCGTCTTCAGATAAAAATAGTAAAATTCTGATCTTCATCCCCCTATTTTAATGTGATATACTTTGATCCTGCTACTATTATTAATATTTTACCGTATTTTAAATCGCTTGAAACATGAACATAAGTGATCCTGGAAGTAATGTTTCACTAAGATGACTTGGGTTTGAATTGGCTCGGTTTATTCTTTTTTCTTATTGAATTATAGGAATATAGGTGATCAAAATATTTGAATCTAATGGGTTTGAGCAAGATTATGTTTGAATCAGGTTGATGAAGGAGAGTCGTGGTTGAGGTAGTTTTGACTTGGATAATTACTATAATGCTCTCTGTATATATTTAAGGATAGACTATAAAGCCTCTTTATAATATTTTTAATTATCTTCTTATCTTATCGAATAAAAATGAGAGAAAATTTTATTCAAAATTTTATAATATGAGTTGAAATGATAAAAAAATCGACTCGTTCCTCATCCCTATATAGGAGACTCCTATCTAGTGTTGCACACACTTAGGGACAATATAAAAGATGATGGTGAAATATTGGGAACTTGCCTGGGTAAAAGCAGCACGAAGTGATGATTTTATGTATTCATCAACTTTCTGGTAACCAACATCGATTTCGTCTCCTTCATCACCATCTTCTGCCATTATCTTTGCTGATACAACCGCCATGGAAACCATACATGCCATTGACTCAATGTTGCTGCTTCGGAAATGAATGTGGTAATCAACAAGCCTTTTCTCACCCCAACCTAAAATCACACTTGAAACACAACTCAACACCTTGGCATAATTGGAATCTTCCTTCAATGCCTTTGCATCGTGTTCGACTTTCGTCAACAGGTTCTCGCCCGTGTTCAACAGATCACCCTCGGCTTGATCCGTCATTGTCGTGTAACGGTTGAAAAAGATCCACAGGAAGCAGAGATTGTGCAGCACTTGGTTCATTCCCATGACTTGCCATGTCTTCTTTATTTGCTCCACCACCTCAAATAACTCTTCAATGACCGATGCCTCGTCATTGATATCGAAACAAGCTTCGAGCAACATTTGGTAGATTTTGAGGTTCAAAGGGAATCCATCTGCCCAGTGGTGTGTCTCGGAAACGGTTCCGTCGTCGCGTGTTCGACAAGCAAGTGATGTAACAATGCTCCGAAGGGATTGCATCGATTCTTTGTTTTTTATGATGTTCGAAGGCTTCTCCGATGCCCCATCGATGATCTCTCGGAGCCGTTGCCGATCGGCATTGTCGTTTTCTAGTGGCAATAGAGGATGCAAAAGGAGTCCGGCTTCAAGAAGCTTCAAATATCTCTTTTGCGAAGCTTCGTGTTCTTCTTTGCTCGGGAAATCGGCAGGCTTGAGTAGCTGCAACATCTCGAGTGGCAACACAACTGACTCTATTTTCTGATGCATATACAAGAAACAAAATATAAGAGGTCTAATAATTTTTTTACAAATAAATTGAAGGCCTAATTAAAAGTTTTTGAAATTTTAAGGATGTAATTAAATTTTTCCAAATTTCGTGAGGCCTATAACCCCTTCAGGCTCTCATAATGATTTTCGTACTTAAGCTCAAAGCTAAGTTTGATTACGTTTGTTCATACATATATGTATTTAAGTTCGAGCTCAAATTTAAATTCGATCACATTAAATATACTAAAATTAGATTGATACAAGGACTTAATTGAAAATTTTGTTATATTTAATTGCATATAACCGAAAAAGAAAACGAAAAGTGCAAAAGCAATTTCTTTTAACGAACCTGATCAACAACAACTTTAGAGAGAGCTTTCCTAACTCTAGAATCCATTTGCTCCGAAACTCGCATTTGAACCCTCAACGTCTCCTCAATTGAATTCGGCTTCTTCACTTGTTCCGGGACGGTCTTATTACCGCTCGATTTCGTCCTCCGAGATTTTATTCCTAAAGCCTTCTTCACCTTACTCGCCGCCCTTGACTTCAACGAAGTATACTGTGTCGTCGTCGTCACCCCCGCCTTCTCCGAATTCTTTTCCGAGTCCGGTACTTTGTCATTCGATGTTTTCCCACCATAACTCAGACATGCTCCAACCAAAATCTCATAAGCTGCCTCATTTAGCTCCGAGTCTGATAAATTCGTCGCCAACTCCCCGAAGGGGCACGTAATCGTTTCCGTATAGTCATTAGGCATTGCCTTCGTCACTTTTACCGTCGCCGCCGTTGTCTTTATTGTTTTATGATGCTATTACAATAGTAACAATGTCAATCAAAACAAGATTCAATCAGTTAAGTAATTTACTTTTGTAATATTGTCAGTAATCCCAAATGGATAACACCTTAATTATTATCGTAAAAGTGATAAAAAAACATTTTTATTATTATTCTTTCACAATTAGAGTTAAGTAAAAATTTAATCAATCATATTAAATCAATAATAACTGTACGTATTAATCAAATCCCATGTTAAAGTAGATATATATATATCATCGTGGACCTAGTAATAACATTATAGAAGTAGAGACATCAAACTATGTTAAATTAAAGTATTCAGATCAAATCTCAAAATTTCAACATAGTTGATGGATTAAGACTGCAATTAAACCTTTCCTAGCTCTATAATCATTAGATTTTCGTTTTGATACGATTTCGTCCTTGGAATACCATCATTGGATATCTAAACACAAGATTAGACGGGTACTGTATCTATGCCTATAAAAGAATCGAACGAACTTAAATAAATGTATATTTACATTCGTTTGATTAAATTTAACCGAACAAACACGAAAGATTAAACAAACGATTCGTTGAACGTTTGATTTGTTTACAGGGGCTACCTGTCTCTAAATGAAAAACTGTTTGCAACTACATGAAGCATTTCGGAATAACTCCTCGTCGTATCAGCGTTCGATATGGATATATTACTTAACATGACGAAATTCATATAAGACGTGTTTAGGGCATGCAAAAGAAGAAAAATTAAATTTAAGAATGGTTTTGATAAAATCGCCATAATTTTCTTCTGCAAACTTATTTTTCTATTAAATCTCTCTACAAAATCACAACCAATTGGTAAAACTGCAAAACAAAAATGTAAAGGAAGTTATGGAAATAGAGAAGTACCTCTTTTCCCCTCAAATATCGAAGATTGAAATTTCTAATAATCGCCTATTTGATGATCTTTCTGTCTGTATTGTGGTTGTGTTTGAAAAACAAAATCGATGGGGGGAAGGAAAAGAGAAGAATGAATATCTGCATTGTAATTTTGAGAGAATCAAGTTTCAGAGAAAAGGGGAATGAAAAAGAAGTCGGGAGAAAATTAAGAGAAAATGTGTGTAGGGATGACAAACGGGTACAATTTTGTGGAGTCCGTACTATACCCGTTTCAATTGGGGCATGGATGTGTATAATTTTAGTGGGTAGTGGGCGGATGTAGATTTAGAAAGTAGTACCCGTCGCGGATAGTGGGCAGGTGATGGGTTTGAGACCTTACCCACCCCGCATCCGCCCGCCCCACATCCGTCCACCCACTAAATACCCATTAAATTTTGGACCATTATAAATTTAGGTATAATTTTAGGGTTTGTCATTTATGTATACCAAAGAACAAAAATATTATGTGTTTGTCATTTATGTTTCTAGGCTTTAATTATGTCTTTTATTATCGTGTTTTATGTACTTTAAGATCTATGTTAACACTTAACTCAAATAGTCATTGGTTTATTTTATTATGTTTCTTAATGGGCGTGTTTGTTTTATGTTTGTTGCTTATGTATAACTTTAAGGTTGCTGTCAGGCGGATCTAGTCGAATACGTCTCCAGTTGGGTAGTGGGTGTGTGGATGGATTTGAGAATGTACCCGCGTGAGCAGATGTGTATTTGAAAAATTTTACCCATCATGGGTGGTGGACGGGTGGTGGATTTGAAAATATTAAGTGGGTATGGGGATGGAGAGGGGGTATCCGCACCCGACCCACGCGTTTGTCATCCCTATGTGTGTTTATTTTTCTTTTTATTATTATTTACTTTGATATCATTATAATTTTTAAAATTTACAAATTGTTGACGTGTTGTCCACTTGTCGGTTTATCAACCTTAATTTCAATAGAATAAAATATAATAAACTATATTAATTTGTAAAAGTTCTTAAAAAACATTATAATTAATGATGAATAAATATATTATATATCTATTATTTTGAGGGTGAAATATAGGACTGTAAATGAGACAAGATAGATCACGAGTTATTCGAGATCAATTCAGTCAAACCATGATAAATATTCGACTCGAAAAATCTCGTGAGCAGCTCCGAACTATAACTAGAGCAGAAAGGAAAAACTATAACAAATCTCATTCAACTGCGAGAGTAGGGGAGGAGAGAATAACCTTTGTACAACCCATTAATTTCAATCTAACTGCATACATGATATCCAGTAACGTGTCTTGAACCAGCCCCATGTAAATGACCATTCCTCTCCTAACAAATACTATATAGGTGTAGACACTAATTTTCGTCCATATTTTTTATTATTATTTTATACATATATACCTTATATATATTATATGGTTTGCAAACGGTTTTTGAAAATATATATATAATATATAGTTTTTTAAAAAGAAACATTTTGAAAATATGGGTAATATATAGTTTTTTAAAATATTTTTTGAAAACTATATACATATAGTTTTTAAAACATTTTAGAAATATATATAACATATAGTTTTAAATCATTTTAAAAACTTATTATATATAGTTTTAAAAACATTTTTGAATAAATTATATATATATAGTTTTAAAAACGTTTTTTAAAACTTATATAATATTTTTAAAACATTTTGAAAACTATATAATATAGTTTTGAAAACTTTTTTAAATATAATATATAGTTTAAAAAATATTTTTGAAATATATGTATTATATAATTTATATTATATCAGTATTATTATTATTTATTTTCTTTTTATTATTTTCTTTTTATGTTTTTTGAGGGTCCAAACAGTCCAATAAGTCTCGAGGGCCTGATCCAGCCCAGAGCTCAGATTAGGGTTCCAACGTATGTTCAAACAGGCGCAGCGTAAGCCAAGGAGGTCAAGGGTCAGTCACACCGGCCACCGAGATTTCCGGCTGAGGAGATCGGGACTGACCCATCCCGAAATCCCCGGCCAACTAACCATGAGCACGTTACCGTTATCATCGGAGCAGACCCCCGGTGGGGTGGGTATAATATCCCACCACGGCCATCAGGGAGGGGGGGCCACGCAAATCTCAGAAGCATAAACACAGTAAACCAAATAACCAAAACAAGATCAAGGAGAACCACAACGGATCAACAGTAAACCAAGAGTTCAAACCAACAACAAGTAAAAACTGAAGCCAACAGTACATCAGAGTCACAAAAACCAGAAACCAGAAGACATCAAAAACCCATCAAACCACAACTACCAAATACATCCAAGATACAAAGCAAAATATATCAAAGGAAGGATCGAAACTCTTGGCGCGAGGAAAAGCACCACCGTGAGGAACGAAAAACGTCGGGATACGAAGGGTTTTAAGGGTAAAAATCGAATATTTACGCCTAGATCTACGCCGGTAGGGCATGTTTTGTGTTTTGAGTCACATATTTAGGTTTACGGGGTGGAGAGGAGTATTTTGAGGGGCTTTGGTTTTTTCGGCCGCTGCTCGCGGCGGCCGTCGGCGGTTGTGGACAGCGTCGGTAGGTGGTCGGAATCGCCAAGGGAGAGGGCTTCAGAGCCTTCTCTCGTTTGAGAGAAGAATCTGTGAGGAAATGGTGGAAATGAGCTGAGAAAGGGTGTGTTTGGGCATTTATATACGATGGACCAGTGTGCAAATAAAGGATTCTTAAATCCTTTCCGCAGTCCCTATCATTTTGAGTCGCAGTTCAATTTGGTCACTACTTGTAAATTGGCCTCCATATTTCTGATTTAATCAATTTGGTCCCTATTTATATTTTTTTTATATTCTGTGAATTGGTCCCCTAACTTTTTATTTGTTCTTTTGCAGTTCATTCTCTAATTCATTAAGCTCAATTTGTTCCAATTTGATCCTAAATTTTATCTTTATTTTTTTATTTTACTTTTTAAATATTTTTTTTTAAATTTAACCTTTTATTATTTTATTATTTCTTTCTTTCATATTTATTATTATTTTTTATATTTTTTTTATTTATTAGCATTTTGTTTTCGCTTTTTATCTAACGTATTTTGTTTCAGTCATGATTTCAGCCGATCAAATGGTAAGTAATTCGGATCGAATGAATTTAATTTTAATTTAAATTCTAATTTTCGCAATTAAAGACAACCGACAAATTAATTGGTACCGAAAGGGTGGTTCAAGGGTGCTAATCCTTCCTTGACCGTAACCGACTCCCGAACCCGACACGTTTCTGGTACGACGCAGATCAGGTAAGATGGTATCCGGCCCACCTAAATTCGTTTTAAAGTGGTCGGTGGCGACTCCAATTCATTTAATCCAAGTCGAAGCCCAATTCCGGGGCACAACCGAAAGACGTTTCCGACAGCATGGCGACTCCGCTGGGGATAGGTAAGTGAGTCAGGCCAGAATTAATTTTTCGTTGTCTTTTTATGCGAAAATTGTAAATTTAAATTTTAATTTATCTATTCGATTCCAATTATTTACCTTTGATTATTTTGTTTCAAATAAATAGTTGTACTGATGTTTTTTAATGATTTCAGATTTTTTTCAAAATTGTCATCTCTAAGCTCTAAACCCGAGCTCCGAACCCTTTTAAGTGGGGGTGAAAGCGACGCATTCGTGTGAATTTATTCACCGCATATGCCTAGCAAGTAGCCTTCGGGATTCATATACCTTATGTCTTCGTGTGAATTTATTCACCGTATGGGCATAAGGGAATGTGTCCTCTCGAGTTTAACTTAGTCCACACAAGCTTGTAATGAGCTTAGGACTAAGGGTCTGGCAAGCCCAAGGGGGCACCGGCAAGGAGAACTCGAGTACCGTTTTTTAGAACCTAAACCGGGAGAGTACAGGGAATTAGAGCCCACCCCAAGACCTCATTCCAAACCCTAGGATGCTTTGTTTCCTGCTTTATTTTCTGTTCAAAGCATGCGAACTAGAAATATGCGGTTAGGATTTGTTTGAAATCAGCATGCGGAATAGAGATCATGTCCGGGTAGAATTAAAGCAGGGGTAGATATCATATGGGGTAGGATTTTTCATTTTTTTTTTTTTATTTTGATTTACCTCACTAACGCTTTCATTTTTTGTTCTCTTTTATTTTGTGTTCATTGTTTGCATCATTTAAAACGATGTGATCCACAAAAAATGTGTTTGTTAAAACATGAATCTGCATTAATGGACAAATGGGTTATATAAAGAGATAAAAAACGAAGTCCAAACCGTGGTCAAAGAATACGAAGGTAAAGTTGCAGGGGCAATACGAGGAAAGGTCATGACCCAGACGCTCCTTTTGAAAACTACGATAACAAGTGGCGAAACCCCAGCTAAGCCGCAGACCATATTGACAAATTCTAGAAACAAGTCGATAACTTCGGATAAAGGGCTCCAATGACACTTTCGTTAGAAACAAGCTCGGTAGAAAGTGAAAGTCGAAGATGCAGTCCTTCGAGATCTTTTTTTTTTTGGGCAAGCATCTCATTATTTGCACATTTTAGCCAAAGGAGCCGGAATGGTGCGACAGGATATTCAACTAGTGCAAAAGACGAATTAACTTGTCAGAAGATGTACAAGATTTGTACCATCAAAAAGAGTTTTTTTGTCTCTTCAGACGTAACACTTTGTCACCAATAAGGGTTATTCAGAATAACAGGCACATTTTTTGGATCAATGCCTCGGACATTTCATGCTCACATATTTATACATTTTGCTTATTTTCTTTGCATTTTGTTATTTTCTTTGCATTCACATTAACTAATATATACATGTCTCATCAAAAGGAGTAAATACTGGATACACCACCTCAAGTTGGACACACCCCATCCACATAACACTCGTTTGAAGAAGAAGAGGATGGAAGCCAGAATTACACAAATCGAGGAGAATATGTTAAAACTACAAAGGAGCTAGAAGACAAAATAAACCAGAACAGTCGAAATACTCTAGAAACAATCACAAAGAACCAAGAGTCATTGGTTGCAGATCGTTGCCAAGTTAATTGGCCTACAACAGACCAGTGCGCTGGGGCAGGTTCATCGAAGTGGTAACTATACAACCCCCCACAAGTGGTTATCTCACCTGAAATCTTACCAGAACTTCGAGGGGATCATCTGCTGCAAAATCAAAGCCCTTGTCCTCTGTTTAACCCTAAGAACAATCCAGGTTATTACCAGTACCGGATTTGGATGAGAGGAAAAAGCGGGAGATGGAGGAAAAAATCAAACAATTGGAGGACCAAATGAATATAGTCAAAGAAGTGACGTGACCATGAATCGATGCAACGGACTTAGTCTAGTCCCAGACTTGGTTCTCCCCCGAAATTTAAGTCCCGGAGTTCGAGAAGTTTGACGGGAATAGTTGCCCATCCGCTCACACCATGTTCTGCCGAAAGATGACAGGATATGGAGGAAACGACCAACTCCTGATCCACTGCTTTCAGGATAGTCTGTCGGGCTCAGCCATTCGGTGGTACAACCAGCTAAGCCGATCAAACATCAAGACCTGGAAGGACTGGCCAAGTCATTTCTGGAACAATACAAGCATAACAATGATATAAGGCCAGATCGAGTTATGCTACAAAACATGGAAGGCATAACGAGAGTTCAGGCAGTACGCACAAAAATGGAGGGACTTGGCTGTGCAAGTTCATCCACCGTTAGATGAAAAGGAAACTCGGAACTTTTCGTACAGACTCTGAAGGCTACTTCGGGCATCTGGTGGCGATCACATCAGGAAGCTTTTCAGACTTGGTTATGGCCGGAGAAATGATTGAGTCGGCCATAAAGCAAGGCAAAATTAAGGATGGGGAAGCCAGTAAGAAGCCTCCTATGAGGGAGAGGGATGGAGAGGTTAACAACATCAAACTCCAGCAAAGGTGTTACATCTCCAGCCCAAAACTGAGCTGTACCGTTAGGTACTTCTAAACAAGATTCCAGGAGAGAAAGGGAACATTTCGACCCCCCATACAAAGAGCTTGCCAGTAATTCTTGACACCCATGTGGTCCATATCCAGTAGAACCCATGAAGCCCCCATACCCAAGTGGTATGATGAGAATGCGTATTGTGAATATCACGGCGGAGTCCCAGGGCACACAATTGAGAACTGTTACGCATTTAAGAGGGTTGTACAAAAGATGCGTAACCAGAAACTGGATTGACTTCAACAACTTGGGGGCATCCAAGTGAAGAATTTCATTTGAGGCATTCTGTTTGACTTTGTTTTTCTTCCATTTTTTTCTCAAGTTTTTGTAAAGACATTTTAATCAAATTTATGTTACTTTAAAAGATGTTAAGCAATGGATCATATTTGCAAATTTGTAATTCTTTGCATATCATTTGAATTAAGAAACTGTAAACGGTTCAAAGTTACGAATCTTTGACGAAGTATGATTTAAAACAAGGACTTTGACCTTATCCAGAATATACCCTCAAACACCATACCCGCTCTTGTAATTAACCAATATACCCTTTTCCTTTCATAAGGTGCGGACGACATGGGGCATCATTTGCATATGACAATTACTATGTTTGTTATTTAAGACGTTCAATGACGATGATGATCTTTACAAATGAAAGAGTCGAGTAGGTGAATCCAGTTTAGGTCAGTTGCTTGAAAATTGAACTCTAAAGATGAGATTCCTTGAATTTCAAAAACACCTAGGCTATAACAGGTTCTTCTTGACAATCTTAGGAAATTAAATCCGTAAAAACTGAGCTATTCCGCTAAGGCAATTGGTTATAGAGGAAACTTGAAAGCCCTGGCCTTATGAGTAGATTACGTTCAAACCATGACATTGCTCGGCACTTGGCAATTCGGTGTTTGCTCCACTGCTCTTGTCAGGTTGAAGACTCTGTGATGAGATGAACCCTTCAGTTGACTTGATAAGAGTGATTATAATGTTAAGTTGTCCCTCTAAGGCAATTGGTTAAATGCCCCGGCTTTATGGATTCAGCTAGCCAGATAATGACAAATTAAATCAAATTTATCTAAGAAATTTTCGGTAAAATGGACTAAGGGAGTTAAGGAACACCTGTTATAGTCAACTACACACGAGCACTCAAGAATTTCATTTTTTGACTGATATGTTTTTGCACTGCCTTTGTTGGAAGAGCCTACAAAGCTTGAACAAATGAAAGATTTCAGAGGACTGAGATAAAAGGTCTAGTAATTGATCATGCTAGTTGCGTCATTTTGTCCGCACCCAATTAAAGTGCCAAAGCATGTTGCGATATTTTAAAAAAAATGACATTTTTTACCAAAAACCATAGAAAGGAGGCCAACCTAAAGCCGACTCGTCCCTTTGAACATTTGTCAAAGATTTGTAACTCTGAAAGCATTAAAAGAGCTCTTGATTCCTTTGATTTTTTGAACTCACATTTACAATTTGATTCAATTGCGAACAACTTTACAACATTTTATCATCTCTCTCCTAAAACAAGAAAAAGGAAAAAACGTTTTCAAACAGAACAATCTCAGATGTGAAATGTGGTAAAGCCCAAGCTCGAGAAGCAAATGGGGCACGATCGACTCCATGGACCAGATTGGCAGGCAAAGCACGAGACTCCATCCAAGAAATAACACATAATTTATTCATGTTGCATGCATCTTAGACATACTTAGGTGCATCACATTCATCATTTTAGCATACATAATTTTGCAGCTTTCAGAGTCAAGCTTCGACTCAGGATGAAGGTTACTCGACTTGCAAGCACCTTTAAAGAACGATGGTGTAACTCTCAGCAGAAGAACACCTCAACCGACTTTACATATATACAGATCTCAGAACCAATTTCAGATGGGTTCGAGAACCAATTCAAATCAAATTCAGTTCAGCTCAACTCAACCAGGAGCAACATGTTTTCAGTTAACACTTTTAAGCCAGATTTCAATTCCACGACGGAAGATATCCGACTGTCAGAATTTATCAGTAGGTTTTCCCAGACCAGCTTAGGGGAACCACCGGAAGAATCATGACCGTTTTCGACCCGTAAAGGGAAGCCATTTTTAAACAAACTATTTGCAGCTTAGCTCAAGGCCAGAAGGGCTTCCTGCCACCAAGACCTTCGAGTTCGACTACGCTCAGCTCCAAGGCACATCATTTGCAGAATAGCTTAAGTCGAGAAGGGCTATCTGCCAAAGACCCTTAAGTTCGATTACACTCAGCTTCAAGGGCATAACATTTACAGCATAACTCAAGGCTAGAAGGGTTATCTGTGACCAAAAGACCTTTGAGTTCGACTACGCTCAGCTCCTAGGCACATCATTTGCAGCATAGCTTAAGTCGAGAAGGGCTATCTGCCAAAGACCCCCGAGTTCGATTACACTCAGCTTCGAGGGCACATCATTTACAGCATAACTCAAGGCTAGAAGGGTTATCTGTGACCAAAAGACCTTCGAGTTCGACTACGCTCAGCTCCAAGGCACATCATTTGCAGCATAGCTTAAGTCGAGAAGGGCTATCTGCCAAAGACCCCCGAGTTCGATTACACTCAGCTTCGAGGGCACATCATTTACAGCATAACTCAAGGCTAGAAGGGTTATCTGTGACCAAAAAACCTTCGAGTTCGACTACGCTCAGCTCCAAGGCACATCATTTGCAGCATAGCTTAAGTCGAGAAGGGCTATCTGCCAAAGACCCCCGAGTTCGATTACACTCAGCTTCGAGGGCACATCATTTACAGCATAACTCAAGGCTAGAAGGGTTATCTGTGACCAAAAGACCTTCGAGTTCGACTCCGCTCAGCTCCAAGGCACATCATTTGCAACATAGCTTAAGTCGAGAAGGGCTATCTGCTAAAGACCTCCGGGATCAACTTAGAGGCAAATCAAGCTTACATAATAGCTCAATGCAAGAAGGGCTATCTGTCAATAAAACTGTCGAGTTCGATTCTAATCAGAATCACACTCCTGTCCGGCTGTAATCGAGGTTTTCAAGTCGAGAATAACACCTGGGTTAACCGTGCCTTAGTGACAATAAACCGTTTTTCCGGCAGTATAGCTTAAGACGAGAAAAGCTATTTGTCAACGAAGACCTTCGGAGTTCGATTTTATTCAGCTCGAGGGCCTATCAACCATAGGGTGGAGTCAAGAGACTACATTCAAGTCGAATTTTCCAACCCAGATCTTTAAACCGAGAAGAAGACCGAAGTTGACTGCAATTTGGAAATGAGAAGCCACATCCAGATTCAAATTCCGAATTGCAGCTTCAATTCCATATCATTTCAATATGGACTCGACTTCACGACGGAGGAACCATCTACAACTCAATTCGACAGGGAGTTATTCTTCAACTCCACCGAACGAAAATTTGTGTCTTTTTGTCTTTGTCCTATTTTTCGTTCCACGAAAAAGGATAAAGAGGGGCAGCTGTAGACACTAATTTTCGTCCATATTTTTTATTATTATTTTATACATATATACCTTATATATATTATATGGTTTGCAAACGGTTTTTGAAAATATATATATAATATATAGTTTTTTAAAAAGAAAACATTTTGAAAATATAGGTAATATATAGTTTTTTAAAATATTTTTTGAAAACTATATAACATATAGTTTTTAAAACATTTTAGAAAATATATAACATATAGTTTTAAAATCATTTTAAAAACTTATATAATATATAGTTTTAAAAACATTTTTGAATAAATTATATAATATATAGTTTTAAAAACGTTTTTTAAAACTTATATAATATTTTTAAAACATTTTGAAAACTATATAATATAGTTTTGAAAACTTTTTTAAATATAATATATAGTTTAAAAAATATTTTTGAAATATATGTATTATATAATTTATATTATATCAGTATTATTATTATTTATTTTCTTTTTATTATTTTCTTTTTATGTTTTTTGAGGGTCCAAACAGTCCAATAAGTCTCGAGGGCCTGATCCAGCCCAGAGCTCAGATTAGGGTTCCAACGTATGTTCAAACAGGCGCAGCGTAAGCCAAGGAGGTCAAGGGTCAGTCACACCGGCCACCGAGATTTCCGGCTGAGGAGATCGGGACTGACCCATCCCGAAATCCCCGGCCAACTAACCATGAGCACGTTACCGTTATCATCGGAGCAGACCCCCGGTGGGGTGGGTATAAATATCCCACCACGGCCATCAGGGAGGGGGGGGCCACGCAAATCTCAGAAGCATAAACACAGTAAACCAAATAACCAAAACAAGATCAAGGAGAACCCACAACGGATCAACAGTAAACCAAGAGTTCAAACCAACAACAAGTAAAAACTGAAGCCAACAGTACATCAGAGTCACAAAAACCAGAAACCAGAAGACATCAAAAACCCATCAAACCACAACTACCAAATACATCCAAGATACAAAGCAAAATATATCAAAGGAAGGATCGAAACTCTTGGCGCGAGGAAAAGCACCACCGTGAGGAACGAAAAACGTCGGGATACGAAGGGTTTTAAGGGTAAAAATCGAATATTTACGCCTAGATCTACGCCGGTAGGGGCATGTTTTGTGTTTTTGAGTCACATATTTAGGTTTACGGGGTGGAGAGGAGTATTTTGAGGGGCTTTGGTTTTTTCGGCCGCCGCTCGCGGCGGCCGTCGGCGGTTGTGGACAGCGTCGGTAGGTGGTCGGAATCGCCAAGGGAGAGGGCTTCAGAGCCTTCTCTCGTTTGAGAGAAGAATCTGTGAGGAAATGGTGGAAATGAGCTGAGAAAGGGTGTGTTTGGGCATTTATATACGATGGACCAGTGTGCAAATAAAGGATTCTTAAATCCTTTCCGCAGTCCCTATCATTTTGAGTCGCAGTTCAATTTGGTCACTACTTGTAAATTGGCCTCCATATTTCTGATTTAATCAATTTGGTCCCTATTTATATTTTTTTTATATTCTGTGAATTGGTCCCCTAACTTTTTATTTGTTCTTTTGCAGTTCATTCTCTAATTCATTAAGCTCAATTTGTTCCAATTTGATCCTAAATTTTATCTTTATTTTTTATTTTACTTTTTAAATATTTTTTTTAAATTTAACCTTTTATTATTTATTATTTCTTTCATATTTATTATTATTTTTTATATTTTTTTTATTTATTAGCATTTTGTTTTCGCTTTTTATCTAACGTATTTTGTTTCAGTCATGATTTCAGCCGATCAAATGGTAAGTAATTCGGATCGAATGAATTTAATTTTAATTTAAATTCTAATTTTCGCAATTAAAGACAACCGACAAATTAATTGGTACCGAAAGGGCGGTTCAAGGGTGCTAATCCTTCCTTGACCGTAACCGACTCCCGAACCCGACACGTTTCTGGTACGACGCAGATCAGGTAAGATGGTATCCGGCCCACCTAAATTCGTTTTAAAGTGGTCGGTGGCGACTCCAATTCATTTAATCCAAGTCGAAGCCCAATTCCGGGGCACAACCGAAAGACGTTTCCGACAATAGGTAACAACACCAAGCCAACCAAATAATAACAACCCTTAGCGACTCTTTCTTACCATTAACTTGGACCCAGCTCACCATTGCCCGAAATTGGCATATTAGCCTCACAGGGTTACATCATTTCCATCCAAACCTGACTGGAAAAAGCACAACCAGTAAAAAGATGTAGCGAGACAAAGGATCTCCTACTTAACACCCTTTGCCCAAAAAATATCTCACAAGGCTGTCATTAAAACAAATTGAGAGCATAGAATGAGTAATGCAAGCATGGACCCACACCCTAAATTGAGTAGGGAAACCTAACACCTTAAATACTTGGAAGACAAAATTTCAACCGAGAGAATCGAAAGCCTTCCTAAGATCAAATTTAATTGCATTACGAGCAGATAAATGCTTCCTCCCATAACCACTCACCAACTCATGAGCAAGTGAAATATTCTCCACTAAATCCCTCCCAGCAAGAAAGACACTTTGATTTGGCAAAAATTAGCGAAGGCAGACCCAACTTCATTCTATTAGCAAGGATCTTTATAATATATTTGTACACAGTGGAACATTACAAAATGGGTCTAAAATCGGAAGCTAACAGAGGAGAAGTAACTTTCGGGACAAATGTAATAATGGCAGAGCTAAAACCGACAGGCAAAGAATGTGACAAAAAGAAGTATTTCTTAGCACTAATAAAATCATTACCGACAATTTTCCAGGCAAGCTGAAAGAAACTTATAGGGGACCCATTCGGACCAGAGACTTTATTATCATTCATAGAGAACAATACGTCTTTTATCTCCTTCGACGTCACATGAGCAGTCAGACTATATTTTAAATCAACAGAAACTCATCAGAAATAGGATCCACATTAGTTTCAACAGAACCAAGAGTTTCTGAAAAGTGTTGGATTAGTGATGAGTGTTTTATTTGGTTAATATTTTGTTATTAATTGATCCATGTTATCTCTTTTTATAGTACTAATTTGGGTTGTTTTTTTATTTAAATTTATGCAAGACTCTATTTTATAGGAAATAACAATTAAAATACGAATCACACGGATTTTTCTATTTATTCAAGAAAAGTCGACGCCAAATAGATTGAAAGTTCGATCCAAGCACAAACTCTGATTAAATAATCCAAGTAGCAAAATCAAATGAGGAAAGCAAGGCGAACCATAATTCTTTAGGAATTTAAAAGTTGTAATTGAATTCAAACATTTGATATTTTTTTATTTTATTAGGAATTTAGTTTGCATATAATTTTTATTTAGGATTTTTAATATTTATTGATTAGGATTTTTAGTTCGTTAGAATTAAGAGTTAGAATATTTTAAGAGTTAATATTTTATTTTCATTAGGTTAACTCAAGATTATAAATACTCCTAGGGGTGAAACTTGAGAAATGTATAAGTGCAAGTTTAGAATTCATTATATAACTGATTATGGCTTTTCTTTTGCTTTTAGGTTTTCAGTTTAATAAAAAATATTTTTTTCTTCTTATTCTCTTCTACACGCCAAGCATGATAGCCAAGCATGATCTCTATCATGCTTGGCTAAATTTTCTTTTAGCTGATAGCTGAGCGAATACTCGATCCATTATCGTGAGAATTGCAAAAGCGCTTCATATCTTCATATTTCTTTCTTGATTTTCAACAGACAAGGGGAGACAATCAACCTTTCTTTAGGCATCTCAATTTCTTCAATCCAAAGTGCGCAGTTGGTTTGATCGACGTTGTGATTTACAGTTGGGTTGGAGAATTGGCTTGTAGCAAATTCAATTCCTTAAGAACAATCTTAGCGGTGATCCGCTAAGGGAAATCAAGATCGGGTTTTATTCTCATCGAGACATCATAATCCGAGCACGAACTTTTCCAGTTCCTAACCATCATTGGTGTTAATATCGATATTCGATATTAATCCAAACAAGGGTTAAATTTCAAAGATTGGCTTTGGTAATTAGTTCACCAGAGAGAGAAGAGCAAGTTACAAGGTTTGAGCCTTGTAAACTGTAACCGGCAAGTATTAGAAGTAAAATTTATTTTAGTGATCGAGACAGATTGAGACGAAGTGAAGCTAGAGACTATCCGTTATCTTAATTATTCTTTTACAATTTACTTATCTTATTTTTATTGCTTTGATTTAATTTTATTTATTTGGTTTACTTTGTTTTTCGAAACCCCTTTTTCTATTAATTTTCTTGTTTTACAGATTTCTTAGTTAAAGATCAATTCAGATTGATATTAGAAATTTTCGAATCCCTGTGAATCGACACCCTTCTTCTCTATACTACGTTCTTAGCATAATTATTCGAGAAAAATGAATAATTATTTGACAATTACAACGCTTGTCAATCAGTTCTACACAAAAATATCCTCAAACTTGCGCCCCTGAACATCCTGCAAGACCTGAATCAAATTAAACTTTTGCCTAACAGCCACTTGCCTAAAGAAATAAGAAAAACTTTGATCCTTGTCCTTGTTAAATTGGACCCTAGACTTTTGCCTCAAAAACTTCTCTTCAGTCCTATAAAAAGCATCCAAGACATGACCAACTTCTTTCACACGCAACATTCTCAACCAAAAGGATAACTCAGCACCATTTTCTGCACTTCCTTAAATTCTCTCTAAACCCCCAACAATTCTATCAGACAACCTCCCAAAAATACTCGCTATTAAAACAATAAATTTTAAGCCTATTAAGATTTAGTTTTATAGTATGCATTTTATTAGTACATACATTAAATTAATCCATCTAATAGTAGAGAGATTTATTTGAGCCGATTTTATAACGATAGCCAATACTGAAGCCTTATATCCAACCATAGTTCAGAGCTGAGCTCTCAATCGTCATGCAGAGAATTCTTTTAGTATGACAAATTTAGGTGAAATTATGATTTTACCTATTTACTATGTTTAAATTTAAGATCTAATCACTATACTTTGTATATTTTAGCCCCTTTTTAGTATTCTAATATTATTGATTGGTGTAAATAGTTAATTATAGAATGCTGCATGTTTTTTTTTCAAATGTAATAATCAAATTAAAGAGTAAGGATTAAATTTCAAATTCAACCATAGTTCTGGATTGGTTATTAAAAAAAAAAATTCGTCGCCTGAGAGATTCGAACTCTCGCGGGGGAACCCCATGTACTTAGCAGGCACACGCCTTAACCACTCGGACAAAGCGACATTGTTGATGATAATGTCTACTTATATTGAAGACTAAATGAAGCAAAAAATTAGAATGTTTTCGAACTTGTAGTCGGTTCTGAAGCTATTAATGGGCTTGCTAGCAGGGTTCAAGATGGCTTACAGCGACAAAGCCCTTCCCATATGTACAAAGCAGTGTTTGCTTCAACTAACCATTTCTTCCTCATTGTTTCTACCTAAGGAACATCAATTTCCAAGGTTAGCTCAACTCTCCCATTAATTTTCACCATTACATTTACAAAGCTCAATATTACCTTACCATTGCTTATACCATAGCAGTATAGGGTTAGTCAACATTGCAAACTATCACACAAACTAAACAACCTTAGTGATTAAGGAATTTGTTATCCTTTGAGGTCCCGACTTCGAGCACCGTATATATCAAAGGTATAAACATTCATTGTCAATTGGTTAAAAATCTTTTATCATATACTACACATTGTATTGACACGAGATTATAAAAAGAACATTGCAAAATACCTACACATCCCACGAGAAGATAATCAAGCTCTTTAAACGACTTTCCAGGCTTATTTTGTTGTTTACCAAATCAGATAATTTCCTCAATCCGTCTAGTAATTTAACCAATTGGAGTTGAAAACGTGTATCGATTTTCAATTTTACCTAATAATAGCTATATTAAGAAATTACAGACATTTCATTCTCATATACATGCCAGTTAGAAATTTTAGAACACAGTAGGATGTCATCATTGCTATCTGTAAATATTTCTTTAGTGATTGATGCCAAACTCAGCTCCTTACTCCTTTTCTTCCTTTTTCCTATGCATGAAAATCATAACACGCTAAGTATACACTTAGTGAGACAATCATATAAATATTCAAATCAATGCAACATATAAATATAAATGAGTAATAATATTAAATGCAATGTGATCACTTTACCTGCATTCCAACCATGTTACCATAAATTAACATGATATAATTGGATATAAAGTTCTTATCCATATACTTGTCATTCATTCTACAAGCTCGTAAGCTTATTTTTCCGTTTACCATTTATTAACCAATAAACCATAACCCAATTTAAACCCTGAGGACCCTAGGTACACGAGTCAAATATGTGTACCGTAGTGCTAACCCGAGTATGACACATAAGGTCGTGCCTACTATCTACACTAGTTATACTTTAGTGCAATCCAGAATATGATACATAAGATCGTACCCATCATATGCACTAGTTATACTTTAATGCAATCCCGAATATGCAGTCTGTTGCTAGACTGACATGTCGATTATACTATGTCCCTCAATGACTTACTTGATCATATAGTCTATTTTTATTCCTTCCATGACAATATATATTAATATATTTTAACCTTGGTCCCCTCTAGTGTTGGTCGCCATTAAAACAAGGCCGACACCACCCAACGTGTTCCACCGTTTCTATGCAACTTGGCCATGAAAAAAAGCTATCTACTGTCATATATGGCCACTGGGTGGTTCAGTTGGACGTTTTAAAATTTCAAGTCCATACTATTTCAGATTTGAGTTTGGTTGTTAAAAGATTTATTATTATTGTTCGGTATAGCTCATAAAGATACGGTACAAGATTAATTATGTAATTATGTACCAGGTTTTTCTATTATAAATAGAGATGTAACCTAAACCTATGGGATATTGAATAAAACTTCTAGCGCCGCCCAGGCACCGATGACGTAAGAACATTGCCGAACCTCTTTAAAATTCTTATGTTCTTTCGTTATCTTTGTCCGATTCTACAACAGTTATTCATTGAAGTTTTGGGTTTGAATATCACGTACATAGAGTATAAACTTTTATTATCAAATGATTGAGAGTCTTTGAAGATATACTACCTTTTATAATTTTGATATCAATATTATATCAATGAGCACACTATTTTCTGCTACAACTTATATGTATGATCAGTTCTATTTTAAATTTATCATATCTTTTAAAATATTTAATGTGTGTATAAATATCTCATAACCTCCAAAATTTCTTGCATCGTTCTAATTAGAATTGATGTCTAAATATTTTAAACAAATAAAGATATTTCAACTATTAATTGATTTCATTATATTCTTTAAATAATATTAGAAGTTTATATTAAGATATTATAAATGAAATAACTTGAATTAAAATAATTATTTTATAATAAATCTATATATTATCTTATTTGAATTCGATTAATAAAATCAAATTCTACCAACAACCAGTTGGTCTAGTGGGATGAGGCACTAGGTCCCTTAAACAAGGTCAGTGGTTTAAATATTGACGTTTACGAATGGAACAAACTGGGTTGGGAGGGTCGCCTTCACCTCTGCAGTACCCAGATTAGTCAATCAATAAATCAGATACCAATGATTAATTAAAAAAATCAAATATAAGAGAACCAATAATAGAGAACAAAAAATAATGGGGTACGCATTTTTAAGAGCACGTTCAAAAACATAATCATGATAAACGAAAGATTGCAATTGCTGATTGATTGATTAAATGATGTTAGTTTGGGTCGGCAAATTTTAATGGGGATATGGAAGTTTAGTGTTGGTCCATTCTCAAATCTCATAGCTTTGATGTACAGTACTTTATGTCAAATCTATTTTTACATGATATTTGCATGCCCATGCCAGGCATGTGGTCCAATTGACATGGTCATGGACATATAGTAGGTGATAAGTTCTATCCCCAATAGTTTCCAAATTTAAGATATGCCAGCTGCCTTGCATTCCATGATTATTTTGCCAATGGAAACATATTAATTGGCATTTCGTTTTGTAACAACATGCATCGTTTATGGTGTGTAATACGTACTATATGGTACGTACAATGGATTCAACGATTAGCTTTGGACTTGCATGTTATACGTTCTGGACATGACATGTGACAAGAAAAATAAATAAATAAATATATAAATATTAAATATTAAATTTATCATTATGTTAAAAGTTATAAAAATTAAAAATTTGATGTGAAAATGACATAAATAGGAATAATAGACAAATTGCACTTGTCTGAAAAAAATCATAAGTAGATGTGATGAATTTGATTACGAAGGACCTGACCCAACATTTATGAAAACTAGAGGTACATTGTCTCTCATCGTTGTCCAATTTAATTTAAGTACTGTCAGGTTTCAGAGCTATGATTATTACTTTGTCATTTGTTCCATGTCCGTACCTATAATGGAAAATTAAATTAAATGATGAACACATGTCAATAGAACACCACCATGGGAAGTTTCTTCCTTCCTTTCTTATAATAAATAATAAATAAAATTATTATTTCATTTACTGACTATAGGAAAAACTAGTTTTCAAATGATGTCAAATAATAGATTTAAAATAAAATAAATAATACTAAAGTATTTGACATCATTTAATTGTTATTTGTGAAATTGTCTTTTACTTTTAATGTATTAGATACGAATCTAAATAAATAATAAAGTATTTGACATCATCTAAATATTATTTGTGAAATTATCTTTTACTTTTAATGTAGTTTTTTTTCTTACCAGTTTCAATGTTGTCTTAACTAATCTGGTGTCGCACACTTGAGATGAATCTCCAATAAGAATTTTTTGCATACACAAGAATTCAAATTCATAACTTTACTTAAACGATATCAAATTACTTATCAGTTTTAATGTATTTAACATCCTCATTTCTTTCTCCTGGTATATGCTTAATTGAAGCTTCTCAGTCTCTACTTATCAGTTCTTTGATATGAGGTATTAAGGTGAGTTGTCCTTCTGTTGGATTGTCCTCCCGATTAGTTTTTTTATATATATTGATGTTTCTTACTTTAGATACTTAGACTAGATTTGGATTTGCTATTTGTATTCATAGATAATTTTGTTACGATGCACGGCTTTAATTTGAGATTGTCAAAGATCTTTTAATAGTTTGATCCCATGTTATTGTTTGTTTGTCGATGCAATCAAATATGTTCATATCTATCTCGTGTTCTGATTTTTTATGGGTTTTTAACATTTTTATTTTATGATTCTTGTATGATCTCAAGTGACTCGTTTATTGTGTCAATAATTACAAGAAAATGTTCTAATTATAAATTTGATCGACGTTTATAATTACAAACTTTTATTGTAATTTTAAATATTTTTTTCGTTTTAATAAAGCTGTCTGCTTCTATAACTCTACTAACCCCATGATTGTCACTTTTAAATCCAAATTTGATTCAAAGGAGTTAAATTATTGTTGAAGAAAATGATGGATATGAAAATAGATTAGCTAAATTTCAATGTTGAATACAAAGACTTAAAAGCATTGCGTTCCTACTGGATTATTGTGCCCTAAACTTAATTATTACTAATTAAAATTATATAATTATAGTCGTTAATCTCAATAATATCATTTTTCAGGTGTAAATTTAAATTTATTTATTAAAAACTGATTTGTATTATCATTTTCAATATATTGAACCAAAATATAACCATACATAAGATCAATATTACATTTGATCCCTTAGTTTGCAATATTAAGTATGTATCAATTACTTCAAAGTTTTAACATCGTAAAATTTTCATCTACTTGGTTTTGGTGAGTGATTCTTCTAATAGAAATTTTCTGCATACACAAGGATTCGAACTTGAGATATTGCTTAAGCGATATGAAACTGCTTACCACTTGAACCAACCCCTATCGGCACGTGTCATGATTTTATTATTTTGGGCTATTTTCATCTACTTTTTATCATTTTTGGTAGGTTGATACATTGAAAGACATATATTATTAATTGTTTTTTTCAAATATCATTTTACACACCAATGAAAGTTTAGGGGTTAAATGTAACAAAAACCCTTATACTATATTGCTAATTCAACTTTTTCCAGCTTAATGCAAGAGATGGTAGGCAGTGATAGCAGCTGGATCTGATCTTGCATGCTTTGGTTTAACAAATTTGACACTTTAAGTAATCATAAACTATTTTTAAGTACAATTCTTCAATTTTTATTTATTTATTTTATGAATTTAATGAAGTAAAAACAGAATTGACACTATGGAGTTGTGATTTCTCAATCCCAAGTAATTCCATTTCGAAACCAGGGGTCAACGATGTAATTAAAATTCCATGTGCGAGACCAATTACGAGAAAATTAAATCTCTACAAAAAATAAAGTATACAAATGGTTTTCCAATTATAAGGCGATGTTTTATTGAATTCACCGATTATTAAAAGTTATAAAATAGTATCTTGATTTTAGGATGTTGTTTTCTTGAGTTTCTCAACTATAAAAAATTACAAAATGATCATCCGACTATTAATATATTATAAACTCATCATTTTCTATTTAAAAAAATGTTAATACTATAGTAATAGTTAATGTTGTTAGTTTTTTTTTATTTATAAAAAATGCATGATATAATATATAGTATGAATATTCCTGTATATATCATTTCGAAAGGACACATAGTTTTTGCCTTTGCTCTCACATCTTCCAGCTGTGCAATGGGTCATAGAGTTTGACTACTGTATTATTTTTTAATTTTAACTAAATAATAACATAGGATGGAATAAAAAACATGTTTACTTTTTTATTATATTTTCAATTTCTAAAAATATTCATAAAATGTAAAAAAAAAAGAAAAAAATCAAAGTAGAGATAACGTGGACTCACTAATATTAATATATATTATTTATATTTTCAATTGCTAAAAATATTCATAAAATGTAAAAAAAAGTAAAAAATCAAAGTAGAGATAACGTGGACTCACTAATATTAATATATATTATTTATATTTTCAATTGCTAAAAATATTCATAAAATGTAAAAAAAAAAGTAAAAAATCAAAGTAGAGATAACGTGGACTCACTAATATTAATATATATTATTTAATATATTATTAGTGAAAATAAATAATTTTGTAAATAATATTTTATAAGTACACAGGAGAAGTAAACAAATACGGTGGCTGAGATGCAGCTAACAAAGGAATAAGCCTTCTCTAACAGACCATTTATTAAACTACTACAATATTTCCTTTATTTTATTTACTATACCCTTACTAAATATATATTATATTTTTTTCAATCATTTTATTCTAATTAAATTTGAAATCTCTAAGAAAAATAATTATCAGGTCTATTTAAAATTCAAATCAATTTATTTTATTATGAAATTTAATCGGATTGAACTTTAAACTCAATGAAAATTCTTATAACCAAAACCCAAAGCACAAGTGAGTACAATGCAAGCATCTTGAATTATTTGATAAGCAATGTGTTATTTTCTTTTTTGCCCTTTCCCATAGGGAAAAATGTTGAAAAAGGACAGTTTAGTGAAAACAAAAAATTGAGAAGGAGAATTTTGTTATTGTTTTGAATTACTGATCCCATGGTAAAGGACCAAACCCAGTTGTATTAACACTTTCTTGTATTTACAATGATATTTCGTCCCCAAAATACCCGTAATTTTCTTCATAATACCCAGGAATACCACCGGGATTAAAAAGCCAACTGTCGAACCGGTCCACGTACACTAACTCGTTCCCCGGCTCCGCCGATTCGTAGCTCGTCCCTAGACTCGGGAGTTCCACTATCTCGCTCAGTTCCTCCGGCGTCGACATGGCATCAGCATTCGACGACGACGATGACGTAGAAAAAGAGGGGTAAGGGGACGTGGACTCGGTATTGTTACTGCTGGTATTGCTAATACACGAGAACTCCATTGCGGCAGCTTTAGTGGCGGCGGCTTGGACGTCACGCGGCGAGTTAGAAAGCGGTCGGGGAAGCGACTCGGCGAGTTCAGGGAAGTTGAGGATGGTCGAGTTGCCCTTGATGCTAAAAGCGGCCACGTCATGTGCACGCGCCGCCATTTCGGGAGTGGCGAACGTTCCCAACCAGATCCGATTCTTCTTTCGGGGCTCCCGGATTTCGGATACCCATTTCCCCCACGCCCGCATTCGGACCCCGCGGTAAACCGGGTGCTTGCTACTGTCCCTCTGACGCTTCTCCCTCTTGGGGACGGGTCCCAGTTCAGTACCCAATCTCTTTACGACGCCGTAGGTAGATATCGAAACGGTAGACGACGAGTTGTTGCTAACCGTGCTCGACTCAGTTTCTGAGTTCGGTGAGTCACCCATTGCTGCTGTATATGTAAAGCAACAAACCTTACAAAAAGTTCAAGGAGAAAACCAAGGATTTGGATGTATCTGTTGTTTATTTTCTCAGAGTACAATGAGCAGAGTGAAAGAGCTTGGATTGTGAGGAGAAGGATGGGGTATTTATTGCGATGCCTGCAGTGATACACGCGTACATATAAAACAACACCGACCTGGCTTTGGCCTTTTCTAAAGGTCAAATTTTATAAAAGGCCCCTGTATTATGTATTTTCAGTTGATGTAGTCACTGTATATAACTTGATCATTTCTAGTACTTAATTTCGACTAAATAATCAATTTATCATCTATTCTGTTTTAGTTGTATTTTGACCTCTGATATTTTATTTTGAAGTAAAATGCCTCTATGTTGATGAGAACATTAATTAACATATGGTTAATGTTATAAAATATGGGTCTTTTACTCTGAAACGAGATATTAATGGTCGAAATACTCTAAAAAAATGAATAAAAGATAAAGTGACTATTTGATCATCGTAAGAACCTTTTACCTTAAAATAAAATATTAGAGTTGAATGTTCCAGAAAAAAAATAATTGTTTTAATAAATGTTAAGGATTAATATTAACATTACGCCTTTCTAATTTACATGTTTCTTGACGCTGACAAAGTTGCGAACTTTTAGCATAGGAGGGTCATGGAGAAGATTATGAAATTATGAAGGAGTTAAAGTTTAAAAACTATTCTTAAAAGCAATTAAAGTATAATAGAATGATTTATATAGTATAGGGTCCTTTAAGGGAATTTAACCTTTTCCAAACCTCATCAGTGTCATTACCATCAGCAGCAAACATTAATTACGAAGCTATCACATTTAACCACATTATTATTATTATATAACACAAATTAGTAAAATTAATATATATATGTTGAAACAGTAAGTATTATTAGGGAAGTACCTAGAAGCTAAGGGGGCGGGGTCAAAGGGTACAAAGGAAGGGTCCTCCTAGTGTAGGAGGTTCGGGGTTTCGGTTCGGTTCACAAAATTAAGACAGCTGGCAGGGCCGCCGGCCTTAGGAAGCTGCGCCGTGGTTGCTACTGACCATATTCAATGTCTCATTTACTTTTTGGGTTAGAGTTTTAAAATGTATAATTTCAATTCTAAATCTATGTATGAGTTGAGGAAATTCTCTGGGTCAATAAACTTTTTTTTAATAATGATAACTAGATTTTATTAATAATAAAAAGAATCAAAATTATAATATATTAAAATATAGAGATAAATTTAAAGATAATAGTCATCAAAATATTCATTCAAACGGAAAAAATTAAAACTATAGATATGAAGAAAAATAAAACCTTCCAATAAGAATGTTGATGAACATCAAACCCCAATAATCTTCATAAAAGTTCATTGTCTCTGTCGAATGAGAAACTAGACTAACTGAGAAAGGGGAGAAGAGTGAACTAAATAATCTCGCGTGTTGCTTCGTTACACAATCTGATTATATCAACAAACAACATTTTACCAAAAGAGTGGATCTTACTATACATGATCATCGGCTAACTAATTAGAAAATAAATATCTTGTGGTTTTCATGTGAGAACTAAAACGACCGCAAAGGTATGCGAAAAACAAACCAACAACCATGAGGATTGTATCACAAGAGCATAGACAAATTATGTTACAGTTATAGAAAATTTTATTCAAAATTAAAAAGATTAAAGTAAAAAGATAAAAGAAATAAAATAAAAAATAAGAGAATAAATAATCATCAACAAATGACAATAATAATAAAATTAATATTATCATCGACTAAACAAAAATTAAAAGAAAAAGAAGAAGACGATACTATCCATTAATTTAACTATAAACAAATTAAATATTAAGTTTTGGTTTATTTTTTTGATTTGAACTACCAATCATTAGTTTTGGTGATCAAAAGAGACATTAAAGTTTAAGTGATTTGACTTCAATTGGTGGAAAGAAGAGAAGGGAAGGAAAAAGTAACACAACTTTATGTTTTTTCTTCAAGATTTAACTCATTATTATACACATCAAAACTATTTATTTCTCTATGATTTGTCTCTTCCCATACTTCCTTATATCGAGTATACAAAATTAACAAGATCGTGTTAACCTTAAGGTAATGTTGACTTTTGAGATTCTATCAATATAGAATAAATTATTTTTAAGGTGATAGATTTTATTATAGTATAATAATTATATTTTTTAATAGAAGCCACTAATATTATTAAAAAAATGAAGATATTTAAAAGTATAATAAGAGTTTACAACTATAATTGTTAAATAAATATAATTTGGACATTGTTTTTGTAATATTAAAACTAGTTACTTTAGATCATACAAGGACCATACATGAAAAAAGTTAAAAACTTAACTAAAAGACTCGAACAAAAATATATACGAACAAATCTGATTGCATCAGCAAATGAACTACAAAAGGAAATTAAGCTATTAAAAGACCATCGAGAACCGCAAACCAAAGTTGAGCGTCACGAGAAATTATCCACGAACACAAAATAGTGCATCCAAATTCAATCTAAAGGTCCATAGTAGAGAATATCAACAAGATTTCAAATAAGGATCATCTTAATCAGTCGTGACTTCGTCAAATCCAACCTTGTGAAAACATAAATAAAAAAATGTTCCACAAAGATATTTTAATATATATATATATATATATATATATATGTCGTAACCGTTTATTTAAAAGATATTCAAACGAAAAAAAGTTTCGACTCGAATTGATGTGTTGGAGCTGCCACCGATCATTTTAAATTAGGTTGATCGAACACCCTAATTTACCATTTATCTTATATTCGTTTTACCACAAATTAATCGAATTCGGGAGTCGATTACAGTCAAGGAAGGATTAGCACCCTTGTACTGCCCTTTCGGTACCAATATGATTTCTCGGTTGTCTTAATTGTGAAAATTAAAAGTTAAATTAAAATTTAAAAGTTCTATCCGAATTGCTTACCTTTAACCAATTTAAAAGTTCCTAAAAAAATTAAATTAATATTAGAATAAAAAATGGCTAAATTAAAAATATAAAGAGAAATAAATAAAATAATGTTAATTTTAAAATATAAATATTAGAGAGGATTATACTGAAATAAAATGTAATTTAGGGGTCAAATTGACAATAAAGGTGAGCTACAGGAAGAAATAAAAAGGTTAGGGTACCAAATTACAAAATATAAAAAAATATAAATAGGAGTTAAATTGAAATAATTCAAAATTCAAGGGCAAAATTACAACATGTGACCAAAACAAACTACACATCAAACTTTCAGGGATGCAAAAATAATTAAAGTATTTAGTAATTGCACATCAGTCCCCCTATAAATAGCCTTTAAATCCCCCATTTTCATTCATTTAAACATTTTCCTAAAAAGCAAACCCCCCAAAATCCTCTCAACTCTTTCTTCACCAACTTAATCGGCCTATGGCCGACTACCCTCCCCGACGAGACACCGCCACCCGGACCACCATTCCATCCACCGCCTCCAGTGGTCGGAACCTAAAACCTACACTTTTCGAAAGTTCTCAACACCCCAAGACTAAAATTGACCCCCAAATACTAGGAAAACTCCTTTATCGACGTAGATCTAAGAAAAGACTTTCGGGTTTACCTTTTTCTGGTGAAGCCTTTTGGCTTTCTCGGTGACCGTTCTCCTTCCGACCCTAGAAGATGATAAACTTAAAATGTCTTGTATTTTTTTCTAACTATGCGACTGTTTTTTTGCTTGACTTGCTCCTTTTTCTTGGGTGTGTGATACCTTTGTTATATATTTCTTGGTTGCTCTCTGGGTTTTTCTCCGTGTCCACTGTTTTGGTTTTCGTCGTATATATAGCCCCTCTGACGGGTTGTTTCCGACTATAGTGAGATGGTGCAGTCTCGATATGTTGGAGATTTTGCACGTTTGCACTTCGTTGTTGAAGTTGACTAAAAAATCAGGGAAATATTTTCCCTTTTGCTTCATTACGCTTCGAAAATTTTGGTCGGTTGGTGGCCTTGCTAGCGCGTGACTTCTATATGTCGTTGATTGGTGGTCTGGTGTATTTTCGATCGTTGAATCAAAAGGTCAGATCTAATAACCCTGGTTGTGTGGCGTTGGTGTTAAACATTAGAACCCTAATCTACTAGGTCATGCTATTGAGCTTCCTTTGTTGGGCTCCCACTGTAACACCCCCAACCCGTACCCGACCCGGATACGAGTCCGAGGTGTCACATTGACTTTTCAAACTTTGACTCTTGACAAAATTCAAAGAAAATTTGAAACTTTCCTTAGAGTAAAAGCAGTTTAGTTACATAATTTGACCACAATAACCAAAATCGATCAGAGCATATTTAACTCAATCAATTAGTACATGCCAACTATATTCAAAATAACCAAAATCATTTAACTCATCTATTTTCTGATCTGAAATCTTGTAAGGGAGATGCTGACATGTATTGCTCCTCACAGCTTCCATATTCACTTTCTGTAACCTGCGTGTGAAACACTCACACGCTAAGTCGATGACTTAGTGAGGCATAAAGAAAACACATCTAATGGAATTCATACCCACTAATCATGCATGACTGTTTTATGCTATCAAATTATACAACTCATATACATATACATCAACATATATTCATGTATATTATCTAACAGATACCATAACCCCTATCACACATATATCATATCATGCACACATCATATCACACATCATATACATATATCACATACATTGTTCTCATATCACCAACCTGTTTATCCTTACTAATTCCCTTGTCATTACTTCAATTCTGTCATATGAGCATATAATTAATATAAACATATTATATATATTTTAATAAACCACAATACATTACTAATTTCTATAATCATATAATATATAAACACATAGTATCTCATATCACCATGACATATATGCACTTCTACCATGTCACGAGAAATACACATATCATTATATCAAATTATGTTCTCTTTTCAAAGCCCATGTACACATATGAGAACTATAGATATGTGAGTCTATAGAGGTTGTGCACTATGCTGTCACCACAGCTCGTATAATTACACCGAAGTGCCACCTAGAATTGCACCGGAGTGCCGCGTAGAATTGCACCGTAGTGCCATATAATAATGTCCATAAGGACCACATATACTTCCTTAAGAATCATATACATATACTAGGGATCAAGTATGTGTCTTACCAGACTTCACACATGTTCCAAAGAATACATATATGTCTCGAATGACCACATATCATTCCTTAAGAATCATATACATATGCCAAGGATCAAGTATGTGTCTCACCAGACTTCACACATATTCCAAAGAATACATATATGTCCCGAAGGATCGCGTAGACCCTCGACTCTTGGCATGCCAACTATACCCCTAGCTCTCAAGACACATAACATGGGCATTTTCTTTTATACTTATCATTTCACATAACACATAGTTCAATTACTCATAGAACATTTTCATATGATTCACATTTACATATCACATAGCTTATATACTTTCTCACTTAGTTACATAGATCCATGCCATATAACATATATCCCAAAGTGCATATAATCACATATATCATATCATATAGCTTAGATCATTTCTCAGATATTTATATAAACATACATATCATATCTTGTTCACATATGATCATATATGCTTCATATAACACATAGAAACACCTAGAACACTTTCTCATAGTTTATATTAATTTTCAGAGTCCTTTCATATTACTTGATGACATATATCATATAGATATATAATAACTGATATCATATTATCTACCTTATGCTCCATTTCTTTGTATTCCCTTAGATTATAAATTATGTCGTATTTCTAAACATATATCATTTAATAGTATTTTTATTTAGGTACTAATTTAATCTTTTTACTTAATTCAATTTCATATATTCATTATAATCTTTTCATATAGCTCCATTATACTAATTCTCATAATAAATCATACCACTATGTACTTGTCCAACTCATGTTTCCATTATGCATATACTGTTACCCATGTTTACCTAGTTCATATCACTTCTCATAAACTCACTTTCATCATATTTTCCTATTATTACATATTTTATCTCATAACCATGTATTCACATAGTCTTATATTTCATTATCATATTACTTATATTTGTTCTCCTATGACTCTTTATAAACATCTATTTCTATTTCTCTACATCTCTCGACTTATCTTCTATATTCCTATAATTTCATAATTTATTTTATATTCTCTTAATAACACTTAATCGTGTTTTTACATAAACCACATGGCACATACAAAACATATCAATTCAGATAATCAAACATACATACACTCATATTCAACTCATGCCTTTAATCATGAATTCATATGTAACACTTCAGGAAATAGACTCATCGCAAGTCTTATTCCCATCACACACCATATACCATTGAATATGCACTCACATGGTCTCACTAGTCAATCTCGATCTCTAATCTTTCCCCTGATCGATCTTACTTGCCAAATGTTCCAGAATTGCCTTATGCTCAGAATCTACATAAATGTACATTTTAAGGCAATTATTAGATACTTACACCTTGTAGTTGGATACTATCAACTTAAACAAACTTATTAAACCCATATTTTCAATTTTCCTTTAGGGGGTATCGATTCCCTACTGGGGGTATCGATACCCTCATGACATTCTGGAATTCTGTCGTTTGAGAGGGTATCGGTACCCCTTTGAATGGGTGCCGATTCCCCCTAACCCAGAAATCATTTTTCAGCACGAAAATTACTTCATTTCCTCTCAAACACTTAATATATCATCCCCTTTCTTATTCTTAACTTATATATACATGCTTAAACTCATTACTACTCATTCAATACATCTTTAACTTCAAAATCTAATTCTCTACATAGAATTCAAGAATCACACTAATTTTTCTTCTTGTTCTAAATTCAATTCCATCACTTCATATCTCTTAATTCAACCATTGACAAGTCAAATTTATCTTCCAATTTGAGTAAAGAACTCTATTCCAGAATTTCATTCAAAAACTCTTAATCTTTAATCTCTCCTAATTCCACCATCCTTTGTTTTTAAGATGATTTAAGCTTTCCTTAAGCTTAATTATCATCCAATAATCATAACCAAACCTTTAGTTGAACAAATAATCAACTAATGAAGAAACTTACCTTTGCTTATGGCTTCACGGTGGAAAAGAAGAGAATGAAGAAGAGAAGTCTGGAACTCTCTCATATTTCCCACGTTTATAATACTCAAAAAGGGAAGATAAAAATCTTTCCAATGAAAAGACCATTTTGCCCCTTTAGTTCATCCATTTTTGCTATTTAATCCAATATTAAAATTCTTTACTTAAATCCCAAGACTTTTAAATTCATTTCTAAATTGAACACAAAACTTTCAAAATTTGCAATTTAGTCACTGACCCTGATTTGGGATGTTACACCCACCGAGTTTGATTGTTAGGTCAAGCTGGCAGGCCTAGTTGGGCTTCGTTGTTGGATCTGATCTTTGGATTTTTGGACTCTTTGGACCTAAAGACAAAACCGATAATAATATATATATATATATAATATAATAAATATAATATAATATATAATATAATATAATATAATATAATATATAATATAATATAATATATATAATATAATATAATATAATATAATATATATAATATAATATAATATAATATAATATAATATAATATAATATAATATAATATAATATAATATAATAATATAATATAATATAATATAATATAATATAATATAATATAATATAATATAATATAATATAATATAATATAATATAATATAATATAATATAATATAATATAATATAATATAATATAATATAATATAATACTTTAATATATACTATATACTATAAATATGTATAATATATACTATATTATATATATGCAATATAACATATAATATATAATACATATAATAATACTACTATAATATATAATATGTAATATATTTAATATATAATACTACTATATAATATAATATATGTGTCTACAATATAATACATAAACTAATACTAAAATTTAACTTAAAAAGATTACAAATAAAATTAAAAGAGTTTATAATATTTAAAAGTTTGATCTGATTGATTCCAAATATAATTAAAATCTATTATAACTATAAAATATAAAAAAATCTCAAAATAAAAAGACATTTTAATATATATATATATATATATATATTGAGAAGTTTCATGTATGATAATATTCTTTAGTTTGATTTCATGAAAATATTTAAGACACGACGGATTGGTAGGGTTTTATTGGGAACTTCTGTTATGCGGCGTTTAAAAAACGGCTAAAAACGACGTGACCTGTTAAATAAGTGATCGATTAAAATTTAGACCGATTATGTTATATTATTTAACCGGAAATATTATCAAGTACAATAATATATTAGGTATCGCTTATATAATATAATAGGTAGCGCTTATATTGACATATTTTCTAACTAAACATGTATATTTAAACCGGTAACATTACAAATTTACCTATTACATTATAATTATCGGTTTTGATGTTTTTGGGATTGATACAATTTTAAATGTATCGACACTTTATGCGTGCACCTCGTTGTGCTTTTCTTTTAGGAAAAAAGTATCGACATATATTTAAAGAGTGTCGATACATAATGTAAACCTATTTACTAATTAACCAATATATTTTTACCGGTTACATTGTAAATTTACCTGTTACATATTAATTATCGATTTCGATGTTTTTTGGATCGACACTTATGCGTGCACCACTTTGAGTTCTTCAATCACCAGTTTCAATGACACAAAATCCTAACCAAAAAAATAAAACTAAAACTGACCTAACTTTATCTTATGGAGATAATAAGAATATACGACTAATATACGACTAATTATTCTTTTGTTACTGCAAAGTTTTTGTTCTTTTCTTACTGGGTTTTGCTTAAAATATCTAACTTTTTGTATTAGAAAATGAAAATTCTGAAATAAAAATGACCACACAAGCACACTTTTTTACTACCGGTTTTATCATTTCGAGAGCTATTTTGTCATATTTTTACCTGTTATATTGTTATGCATCGATACATTTTTATAAAGTATCGACACTTTATTGGCGCTATAACTTCTTTTCTTTTAAATTCCAAAAGTGTCGATACTTATAATAAAGTATCAACACTTTCAATATATCCGGTAGCTCTTTACCGATTTTGTCATTTCGAGACCGGTTTTGTCATATTTTTACCTGTTATATTGTTATGGATCGATACATTTTTATAAAGTATCGACATTTTATTAGCGATATAACTTCTTCTCTTTTAAATTCCAAAAGTGTCGATACTTATAATAAAGTATCGACACTATCAACATATCCGGTAGCGCTTTACATGTTTGTCATTTATAGACCGGTTTTGTCATTTTTTACCTGTTATATTGTTATGGATCGATACATTTTTATAAAGTATCGAAACAAACCGACAAGCTAAGTTTGCCGGTTGCCAAATTTTTTAATATTTCTTCATGATTTCTGCCTATTACATTATTATTACTCGATATTTCCGGTAACACTAAACCGAATTTATCAACTATTTTTTAATGTATCCAATAACACCTTATATTAACCGTATATTAATCACCTTTCCAGAGACAATCCCGGTTTTATTAGGCGGTGAGGAACCCAAAAAAAATTATTTTAATCTTAAAAAGAATATTATCATCATAAATATTCTTTTGTTTGATTTCATTGTTTCACCCATCAGCTAAGATCCTAAAAAGCTGAAAACCAGACTTCAGCAAATGGTCCAAACTCAACACCACCAATAACAACACTAAAATCCTATTCCCATATATAATGAGATAAGGTGGATGTAAAGTAGTAAGTTGGCCTTAAACGTAAGGTTGAGAACAGCTTTCGTGGAAGACCTCCGGCAGTCAGAAAAATTAAAAATAAAGATAAAATACAATACATGTATAATTAAATAAATAAATACATAGTTGAACATTCTATTTGGGTATTTTAATTTTTATTTTCTATACATTTTCTGTTCCCATTCCTTGGGAAGGAGTAAATAAAAGAATCTTTTTGATAACCACAGTGAGTAGATTTTATTTTACTTTGTTTGATAAAAGATTGACTTTATTTTAAAATTAAGATTTATTTTTATTTAAAATTTCAAGAATTTTACAATCTTTTTTTTATTTTAATATTCTTATTAAAAACCCATAAATTTTCTCATATGAAGCTCCCTCCTCGAATTCTAGTTTTTTCTTATATCAATTAAAGTGATGTTTTTTTCATTAATAATATGCTCCCATAGCTAATTCTCTCAAACTCTCTATTCCATTTCATTTTATGTTTTTTTAATCACGTTGATGAGCTCAGTCTTTGCTACGTGTGACCTAATCACAATTGATAATTAATCTACTTATTGTGCACTTAAACATTTATTGCACAGCATGACTTTAATGGAGAAAAACAAGAGTTTTATCTTTAATAATTTGTTTCAAATTTAGTTCACCCAGAGTTTTATTTTTGGGAAGTAGCCAAATTTTAGAGCAATATTCACGTCATGATCCCATTATTTTTAACTTAATAAATCCCAATTAGAGCAGAGAATCCTTGAAATATTAATGCATTTGATATATCATAGGTTAGGTAGCATTTCAAGAAAGTACTTCATATAGCTATTGTCATAATTTTTAATGCTATATATATAATCAAAACAAATGATATTTATGATGATAGTATGCTACAACTTTCTATATATCTTATAGTGTTTTTTATTTTGAGAAAAATGTTTTTTTTAAATTAAAGTAATAATACATGTTTCATCAGTTTAAATGTGTTTGAGTGTAATTATTTTTTTTATTTAGGGGTTTAGAAAACTATTATTAGTTTAGATATTGTATTTTGAAAGATAGAATTTTTGTATAATTTTACATAGATCCATTTAATAATTAAAGTTGATGTCATCATTTTTAACATTTTTTCTCTCTATTATCTTATAATTGGATTTCCATAATTTGATGCATTAATAGTGTATAAGTTCCTAGTTTGCTAATAAAAATATATTAAAACACACCATGAACAAGTATAACAAATAAATTTAAAAAATCATTATTTTTTTGTAACAAGAGATATTTTAATTTTCATTATTGTTGGCAATAAAACTATTAGAAATTAGAACAAATCACATTAAATAAAATACATTATTGTACCGTTGTAAAAGCTATTATTTTAGAGACGATTTCCCTCTATCGATGCAATCGTAAACTAAGATGGACTCCTCTCCTATAATTAACCCAACACAAGAATAAAATAATAAAAATTAACCTTATATTTATAAAAAAAATTTGGTACACAAAAGTTTAGGTCAGGGGTGGCTCCCCCAATCCAGGGCCAAGGTATACCTAAGACCTAATTGGGATTTACATAAGACTTTACAGATTGTCCACCAAGAGTGACGGTGGTGGGATTCGAACTTGACCTTACAAGCTCAAATTCATGAATCTCAACCACTGTGCCAACACTCATTGGCAACCTTATATTTATAATAATAAATAGAAAACACAAGAACAAAAATGATTATTGGACTATTAAATTAATTAAAATGACAATAATAATCGATCTGAAAAACGTTTTAAATTAAATAATTGAAACTATCCATTAATACATATAAATTATGATATTTAAAAATATTTTAAGCGCATTAGTTGCTTTCTTCCTCCTCCTCCCTCCTTTTTTCTTCTTCTTTACATTTTGTGTCAATTTTATTGATCAATCAAACTTTCTCTTCTTTAATTTTGTTTAACTGGCGGCGGCACTGGTTTTGATGTTGGTTGCCACCCACTGGTTGTTTTTTTTCTTTGTATTTTTTAGTTTTTAAATAAGAATACTTATGTCTTTGGAACATGTTCTCTGCCTTTATGACACGTTTATCTCTGCCTTTGTTGCACATTTTTCTCTATCTTTTGGTAGCTTACAATTTTTTTGCCGTTGTTTTCTTTTATCTTTTTCCTTAGGGTTGGATTTGACATCGCCACAACTGACCAAGATAGCGCTTATTTGTTATCATGTCGATCTTCCCTGTGTTTGACCCTCAAATTGATTTGGATATGCATTTTAAATTCGTGGATAGTTTTCTCATGTCGCTTGACTCTGATTTACGATTTATCGGTGGTCTTCAGTAGTTTTATCCCATTTTATGATTCGTTTATCGATGCAATCAAATTTGTTCGTATCTTTATTTTATTCAATCATTGGTTAGATTTTTTTAATCTTTTTTATGTCCTCGTGTGATCTAGGTGGCTAGTTGTAACACCCTAAATTATGGGCTAGTAGTTTCAGGTTTACCCGAGAGCTAAGTGGACCTCGTAAATTTATAAATTAAGTCGTTGGGCTTAATTGGGTTATAATTGGGTGCAAATTGGCCATAAAAAGGGGATTCTGAATTATAAGGTAAATTGTGAGGGACCAAAAGAGCAATTAGACCATTGATGGAGATTAAAGATAATTTTGGGTGTCTTATATCAAGTTGGACGTGGGTTGCTCCCATACACTCTTCATTTTCTCCATTCTTTTCTTCTTACCTCTCCAAGCCTCCATAACCTCAAGTGGTGGAAATCATTACATTTTTGTGGTTAAAGGAAAAAGGGAGAAAAATCAACCAAGTTCAAAAAAGAAGGTGTTTACTAGATAAAAGAGGTACATTTCGGGTTTCTAAAATCAAGGTAGTATATTTTTAATCCTTTGGAGTATTAAGCTTTAATAAAATCCAAGTATTTCCTAAGATTTGGTAATTTGAGCATTTTATGGTTCATCTTTGATTTCTTAATCAAATCATGTTTTAGGTGTTAGAAATACGTTTTTGTGATACCTTACGACCCTAAACAACTTGCTAAATCTTTAGAATAAGTTTAGAAACCAAACTAAGTCTCTTGGGATGATTTTTGAGTGTTTTTTTAGCCTAAAATATCTATTTCAGGGTTCGAGTATCGATATTAGGATAAGCAATATCAATACTGGTTAAATTAGGGCAAAATTTAAGGATTTTGGGCTAGAGTATCGATACTGCCAAGGGGAGTATTGATACTCAGGGTGCTCATATCGATATTGAGGCCTCTATTTCATAACATAATATATTTTTGGTACCGATACTCATAGGTGTATCGATACTTGACCTTAGAATATCGATTCTACAAGTAGACTATCGATAATACTCACTTTAGATGGTCAAATTTGACATGCTTAAGGTCCGTAAGAGCTAAGGATGATCCGTAATAGCAAGATTTAGTTCGTGAAGGATATAAATGACCAAGAATACCTAGAAACACCTGTAAAAACATGTTACATTAGGTGTAACCATATTAAGCGTAATACGCTGAATTATCTTTAATTGAGGACTTATACTGATAGTAGGACAAATGATTTTTAAAGGAGACATCTGATAAGCAGTAAGATGATTATGTTAGATTCAGTGGTAGCGAAAAGTATGAGCTTCAAGAATATCAATGAACCGAAGAAAAGTAAGCCATCCTTTTTAGTTCAAGAGGTTCTGAAGAGAAGTATTATAAGATCGAATAGAGTAATGCTACTCAAATATTGGGCTACCCAGTTCCTCAGATAATAAGTAAACATTCAAAAAACATCCTAGGTAAGAGAACGAGCGAGATATCAGCCAATATGACGTTGACTTCACTCTAGTGAGTCCAAATATGTTAAGGTATACCCAGGTTGCCTTAGTTGTCTTAGTGGGGTATTATCAATACGCGAGGCACTTCAGGGGCTAACTAGGGTGGGAGACCTGAACACTCGCGAGGAGTGAGTTAGCGATGTCAGTATTATGTGGCCTATGGGCCTTAGATCTACATGGTTAGTTATGTCAATTTAGTTCAATTGGGTAAGCTTCAGATGTACGTAAATTCCAATTCTTACCCCTAAGCTTTTTCGTATCCGAGGTAGGTTAGGGTGTTGATATGAGATGCACGTAAATTCCTCCGACCACACTACCTGACCTATCTCATGTTTCTAGATATGTTAAAGCTTAACTTAAATACTATGTGAGCATGAGCCTATTCTTGAGTTTGTGTGGGAATTGTACCGATGATATGTGACTCTGGGTTCCCCTCAGTGATCTACCTAATGGCTATGTGAGGACCAGGAGATCATTCAGTATGTTTTTTGGAATTACATCGATGTTATATGACACTGGAGTTCCCTCAATAACTAGTGTTTAAGAGCTATGTAAGTCCATTTTTACATTAAGATACTAGCGAAAAGTATGAGCTTTGAGAATGTCAATGAACCCAAGAAAAGTAAGACGTCATTTTTTAGCTCAAGAGGTTCTGAAGACAAGTACTATAAGATCTTATATAATATCACAACTCAAAAATAAACCCGAGCCATATATAAAGCTAGACAATATATCATATAATAAGTAAGCTTTCGCATTAAATCCTAGGTGAGAGATCGAACGAGATAGCAGCTAGTATGATGTTGACTTCACTCTAGTGAGTCCAGCTATGTTAATGTATACCAAGGTTGCCTTAGATTCCCTAGTGAGGCATTATTAGTATACGAGGCACTTCAGGGGTTAACTAGGGTGCGAGACTCGAAAACTCGTTTGGAGTGGGTTAGCGATGTTAGTATTATGTGGCCTATGGGACTTAGATCTACATGGTTAGTTATGTTATTCCAGTTTAGTTGGGTAAGCTTTCGATGCATGTAAATTCCAGTTCTTACCCTTAGAATGGGGCCTTGATCCGATATGCACATAAATTCTTTCAACCACACTACCAGACCTATCTCATATCTATTTATATCAGGCATACATGTATAGTCCTATCAGTTCTATATGTCAAATATGTTAAAGCTTAACTTGAAGGCTATGTGAGACCGAACCAATGCTTCAATTTGTATGGGAATTGTATCGATGCTATATGACACCAGGGTTCCCTCAATAACTAGTGTCTAATGTAAGACCATATACTAGTATGTTTTTTATTCAGATAATGCACAATATATCAGGTTTGCATTCAGATAATGCACAAGAGTATCAGTGTCAAATTTAGATAATGCGTAGCATGTTTAATCGTTAGTCTTAGAGACCCTTTAGAGGTGTACTCATGGTGAGGCCCTTAGTAGAGGATTAAGGGAAACGTGAGACCCTACTTCAGTGATAGAGCAGTAAGCCTTAAGTAAGTAGCATTTGATATAGGTTATGCATGCACCTACTGCTTAGTTTCATGTCTTCAACATACTTTTGTCTATGAAATTCTTATGCTACTATATATTAGTGATTATACTGTTAGACTTTGTAAGTTCAACCTTCGGATGTTTTTTGTTGGCACATCAGTAGCTTGGGCGGTTTGTGGAGCACTGTTGCAACATGATTTCCAACATCTCTGACAGAGTATTGTATTGTAACTTTAGTGGACACGTGTATTCATAGAATCGTACTCATATATTCAGTTTATTAAACTCAGTGTTGTATTTTGGATTAAATTATGTATCACAGAGCTCTGATTTTGTAAAATATTTTTATAACAATTATTTATGTTTTAATCATGATACATTCAGTATGTTTGAAAAGAAAATAAACAGGTTTTGAAATTCAAGGGTTGCCTCGACAACTTAGTGTGACACTTTAGGCCCAATCAAGTTTAGGGGTATTATATTTAGTGGTATCATAGCGTCAAGTTGAGTCGGTCATAGGACCTAGTGGTCGGTTTTAGTAAGGTTTCAGTGAATACATGCCCCTAGGTACTTAAAGAACTTGTATAAGTATGGCATCCTGATGGTGCTCATTTCTTAATATGTATTGTAGAGCATTGCGATGGCAGTTAGTTTCGAACATGGTTTTGAAGATCGGATAGAGAGTCGAGCCTCTCATCCAATCATTGTTAGTGAGGAGTTCATGCCTAGGGCAGAGGATCAGGAGGTCCCGTTAGACGCAGAAGTCGCAAGAGAGACATTCTTTAGAGGTTTGACCTCTACTCTCAGGGAGATAGTGGACGACATTCCTAGAGTGTAAATTATGTAACCAACCACCAAGAGTGCGTTAGTACCGTTATATACCCTATTAGAGAGAATGAGGAGGAATAAGATAGTTAAATTTTATAGTTTAGGCGATGATATGATTTCGGGTAATAAGTGGTTGAGGGAGACCATAAAGACTCTAAGGTGGCTTCATCTTACCCCAGAGGGTAAGTTAGAGTGCATCATCACTTTGTTTAAGGGTGATGCTATCGATTAGTGGGAGAATGTAAAAATGGCTCTACAGCTAGATGTGCCTACGTGGGATTTATTCTTATATGAGTTCACAGGCAAGTATATCGGTGAGGTGCACATAGATGCCTTAAGGATGCAATTCTCTCAGCTAGTTCAGAGAGACCACTCAGTGTTCAAGTACGAGAGATTTCCTCAGGTTGAGTCTTTTAGCCTTAAAATTAGTTACGACCAAGTATTTGAGATGTAAGAGGTTCATTGAGGGGCTTCATCTTGATCCATGAACAGTTGGCATTAGACCCACCTAGGTTGTTTTCTACGTTGATACGATAAGCTAAGGTCGTGGAGAGGATGTAAGCTATGAGGAAGAGCTTTTTGGGCGAGTCAAGTAGCCCAAGCATAAGGACTTGTGAACCAGTGAATCCATCTCAGTTAGTGGCATGGAGTACCAGAGGTCTTCGAAGGAGAGAATAATGACATCAGTTTTGTTACTCTAGCCGAGTCAGAGTTCAAGCGTAGGGTCTTATAGGAGACCGTCAGCTTCCCCGTCTGTGGCAAGCTGTAAAGACTCTGATAGAGTTTTAGTGTGAGCATTATGACAAAAATCATCAAGTAAGATGATTCAATATTTCTAAGAAGTGATATGGATGTAGATCTTTGACACATATGGTGAGAGATTGTCCTAGTTCAGTTGGTGTTGGTTTTATGCTCAGACATGAGAGTAGAGTAGTGGTTTGACCTATTTCAGGTTTGATGATGTTTGATATCGCTTGTCAGATAGCAAAGGGGAATGGTCATTATGTTGATGACGCAGATGCAAAGTATGCTTTTAGATGTTTCAACTTTTCATGTTGCTTCAGTAGGCATGAGTGCATGCATTCTTTTGTGGTGTTAAGTGAACTATAAAAGGAGAACATTCGTATGACGATCTAAGTGTCGAGTTGGTAACCCTTGCAAATTAAGCAAAGTTATTTTAGATTTTTTAGGGTTCATGTGATCGACCCACATAAAATTTCAAAATCCCAAGTTTAGTGTTAGAGATGACGATCTCCATAAAAGTTAAGAATACCAAGTCTCTTTAACCAGTATGTTGATCAATTTGTTTTTCAAAAATGTTAGAACGTACCTCAGTCAATGCCACGACACTTTAGTTGCTAACTGGGCATAGATGCCTCAAGTACTCTCGATAAGTAAGTTAGTAGGATTTATGTTCCGATGCAGTAGTTCTGAAATCCCACTCTATGTACTAAGAGCACTAAAGGTCGGGTAGAGAGTTGTGAGTCTCGAAGGGCAGAGATTCCTCTATTATTTGCCATTATATTCGTGCACGATCAATAAGTACTGAGTGAGCCAAGCATCATTAGTTATGTCTTCGTGTTGGTATATGAGCGTAAGCTATATACAAAACATAGCAGTAGGTAGCGTTGCATAGTATCATAGACTTTGGATGCTTCAGATTAAAGGAAATCAAGTTTTTAAGCACCTTATGACTAACGTTAGCTGTCATCAACTAGCTCAACGATGGAAAGCGTTAGTGAGTACAAGATGTAGAGTCTCAGAACCCCTAAGTCAGAGTTCGACCGTATAAGATCTTCGCCTTGTGTTGTGTACTCTCTAGGAGAGTCAATGTTGCAAGTTTTTCTAGATGGGTGGTCGATTTTTGGTTATGAGTACCTTAAATGCTCGATCAAGTGAGTAAAGCTTATGTAGGCCACAAGTTATATGAGAAACAGTCAGGTTCTATGGATTAGTATTGAATTAAATTTACGCATCAGAAGCATAGAGATTGACGTTAGTCGAGAATTATTGTCACCTCTTTAGTAGTCTGTATCGAGACAGTGTTGGCAAGTGTCGTAAGATCTCAGGGTATGGTATGATGAGTTGCCTATGTTCAATAAGTAAAAGAGGTTATCGGGTTATGCAATGAGTTAACTTGATTGAGTAAGGTTAACCATAAAAGGGATTTGGTGATCTCAAGGTGCGTTTCTTGAAGATTTCTGCTTGAAGTTTGGCATTGGTAGTGTCTTCAGAAAATCGTAGAACAATTGAGCCTTACGCCAATTTGTAATGACTTCTTCCTTCAGAATCAGTTTTTATATAGGTTTAGGTACTTCAAGGTTCCTAAGTGTTTGACCTAAGTATAAGTCATTGTTTGGATCAACTAAATTTCGATGACAAAATTTCTTTTAAGTAAGGAAGAGTTGTAACACCCTAAATTCTAAGCTAGTAGTTTTGAGCTTACTCGAGAGGTAATAGATCTCGTGAAATTTATAAATTAAGTTGTTGGGCTTAATTGTGTTAGAATTTGTCCCAAATTGGCCATAAAAATGATTCTTAATTATAAGGTAAATTATGAGGGACCAAAAGAGTAATTAGACTATTAATGGAAATTGAAGTTAATTTTGGGTGTTTTATATCAAGTTGAACTTAGGTTTCTCTCATATTCTTTTTATTTCTCCCTTATCTTCTTCTTACCTCTCTAGGCCTCCATAACCTTAGGTGGTAGAAATCCTTGCATTGTTGTAGCTAAAGGAAAAAGGGAGAAAAATCAACCAAGTTCAAAAAAGAAGGTACTTGCTAACTAAATAAGGTTCATTTCAGGTTTTTAAAATCAAGGTAGTGTATTTCTAATCCTTTGGAGTATTAAGCTTTCATAAAATTCAAATATTTGCTAAGATTTGGTAATTTGAGCATTTTATGGTCCATCTTTGATTTCTCAATCAAATCATGTTTTAGGTGTTAAAAATATGTTTTGTTATACCATAAGACTTTAAACAACTTGCTAAATCTTTAGAATAAGTTTAGAAACAAAACCAAGTCTTTTGGGATGATTTTTGAGTGTTTTTTAGCCTAAAATATCTATTTTAGGGTTCAATATCGACACTGGGATAAATAGTATTGATATTAGTTAAATTGAGGTAACAATTAGGGATTTTGGGCTACAGTATTGATACTGCCAAGGGGAGTATCGATACTGAGGCCCCATTTTCATAACAAAATGCATTTTTGGTATTGATACTCATAGGGGTATCGATACTTGACCCTAGGGCATCAATACTACAAGTAGAATATCGATAATACTCACTTTGGATGTTCAGATTTGATCCGTTTAAGGCCCATAAGAGCTAAGGACGATCGATAATAGTAAGATTTAGTCAATGAAGGATATAAATGACCAAGAATACCTGGAAACACCCGTAAGAGCATGTTACATCAGGTATAACCATATTAAGCGTAATACACTGAATTATCTTCAATCGATGATGTATATGGATAGTTGGGACCAATGATCATTAAAGGAGACATTCGATAAGTAGTACAATGATTATGTCAGATTCAGTGGTAGTAAAAATTATAAGCTTCGAGAATGTCAATGAACCCATGAAAAGTAAACTGTCTTTTTTAGTTCAAAAGGTTATAAAATGAAGTATTATAAGATAGAATATAGTACCGTTACTCAGAAGTAAACTCGAGCTAGATACCGGGCTAGCCAGTTCCTCAGATAATAAGTAAGCCTTCACATAATGTCTTAGGTGAGAGAGCGAGCAAGATAGCAGCAGTATGATGTCGGCTTCACTCTAGTGAGGTTACCTTAATTGCCATAGTGGGGTATTATTAGTGCGTGAGACATTTCAGGGGCTAACTAGGGTACGAAACTCGAACACTTGTAAGGATTGGGTTAGCATGTCAGTATTATGTGGCCTATGGGCCTTAGATATTCATGGTTAGTTATATCAATTCAATTCAGTTGGGTAAGCTTCTGATGCACGTAAATTATGGTTCTTACCACTTGGTTTTTTTCGTATCCAAGGTTGGTTGGGTTGTTGATCCGAGATACATGTAAATTCCTCCAACCACACCACTAGTCCTATCTCATATTTCTTTGTGTCAGTCATGCATGTATAGTCCTATCAGTTCAGTATGCTAGATATGTTAAAGTTTAACTTAAAGGCAATATGAGACCGAGCCAATGCTTCAGTTTGTGTGGGAATCGTATCGATGATATGTGACTCTGGGTTCCCCCCAGTGATCTACCTGATGGCTATGTGAGGACCAGGAGATCATTCAATATGTTTGTGGAAATTACAACGATGATATATGACATAGGGGTTCCCTCAGTAACTAGTGTATGAGAACTATGTGAGACTAGATACTAATCTATTTTACATTCAAATAATGCACGGTATGTCAGGTTTAGATTCAGTTAATGCACAAAAGTATTAATGTCACATTTAGGGTTAGAGACCCTTTAGAGGTGTACTCATGGCAAGGCCCTTAGCAGAGGATTAAGAGAAGCAATTATACTGCTGGGATTTGTAAGTTCATCCTTAAGATGTTTTCCATTGGCAGCTTAGTAGCTTGGGCAGTCCGTGGAGCACCGTCGCAACAGGACTTCCAGCATCTTCGATAGAGTACTGTACTATAGCTTTAGTGGGTATGTGTATTCATAGAACCTTACTCATGTATTCAGTTTATTAAACTCAGTGTTGTATTAATTTGGTTTAAACTAAGTGTCACGGAGCTCCGGTTTTGTAAAATGTTTTATAACAATTATTTATGTTTTAATTATAATACCATTCAATGCATTTGAAAAGAAAATGAACAAGTTTTGAAATTCAGGGGTTGCCTCTGCAACCCAGTGTGGGACTTTAGGCCTAATCAAGTTTAGGGGTCTACACTAGTTTTTGTGTAAATGGTTATAGGAAAATATCCTAATTATAATTTAGATTATGTTTACGGTTATTCTTATAAATCTTTATTGCAATTCTAGATATTTTCTATTTTCAATAAAATTAGTGAATTTCTATAAAAAAAACATTTTAAGCGGATTATGTATTATAAACACGTATTAATATGAATACATATTATTTAATTTCTAGTTTTAGAGACACTTTTTTGTCGACAATTTGAATGGTTAATTTTATCAAACATAAACATGGTCTATTGGGTATTCTTTTACTGCCGATATATACCCATAAAAACATTTGAGTGAATTATTTTATACATTATTTGGGTAGAAGTTGGAAATAAATGTGATGAACATAAATATAACCTATTGTTTTATTAATTGAAAAATAAACTTATTTTTGAGTGAATTATTGTGGTACTATGTTTGGGGTAGAATTTAGAAATAAATGTGCTAGGTTAGTATTTTTTTTTTTGAAAAATAAATGTGATAGGTTAGTTCATAGCATTTAAGGAGTATTAAAAAATATAAACTTGTATTTCCCCCTTTTTCCTAAAGATTAATTTTTTGATGTATGGATAGTGTAAACTTTAAATCTTAAAATCTTAATGTCTGGATTATAAACTTAAATCTTAATTTATAAATCCTAAAGTTCACTCTAAATCGTAAGCTTAAATTCTAAAATTTGAACCCCAAATAAAAATTAGAGAACTTTAAAATAGAACTATAAAATAAAGTCTCAGTTTTCATATGCATAACCAACATCCCAAGTTGGAAAAGTTCTAGCTACCTTTCATCTTGGCTTTAAATTTTTATTCTTAGATAATAATAAATGCACAACTTCATTCCCATTTTTCTATTTTACCTTTCTTTTATATTTTAAAATAGTAAAGGGATTAATCCCAAATTTTAACATAGTAAAGGGATTAAAACAAGAATTTTGCCAAAACCCACCATCATTAATCTAATTGGTAGGCATGTAAACGAATTAAACATTCAACGAACCGTACGTGTACTGTTCGGCGGGAAGTTCGTTTTTGTTTGTTTATTTATTAAACGAGCGAACATGAATAATATTTCATGTTCGTTTAATTAAATGAACCAATACGAACAAAAGGCTCATTCGTTCATTTACGTTCGTGAACGTTGGATAATCCATTCTTTTATGTTCATGCATTTATGTTCATTTGTTTATATTCATTTATGTTTTCCAAACCCGTTTGAAATATAAAGACTTAATAAATTTTAATCTTAAACCCATTAATATTTTTAAAACTCATTTAATTTTAAACCCAAATAAAAGTACTCAAGTTAATTAAAGAAAATATAAATCCTAAAATTATTTGAAAAGAAAAAAACTTCTCAAATATAAACCCAATTAATTTTATGTTCGTTCGTTCGTTTATATTCCTTTACGTTCGTTTATGTTCGTTCGTTTGTGTTTGTTTACGTCCGTTCATTTATGTCCCTTTATCATTTAAATGAACGAATATGAACGAACACAAACAAGCTAAATTTCTTAATGAACGAACATGAACTAGAAATTTCGTTCGTGTTCGTTCGGTTAAAGTTAAACGAACGGATATGAACATACCTCGTTCGTGTTCGTTCGGTTTGTTTACAGGCCTACCAATAGGCTATTTTCGTATATAAAGCATACCAGGCATTGTATTCATATATTGCAGAAGATTATCCCTTGAATCGACCCCTCAGAACTCATTTATAATTGAGTCCAATTGTTGTTTAAGTCCCTTTATTATGTTAATATTTGAGATTTAATCTTTTGTACTTTAATTTGACATAATTTGATTCTATACTTCTAAACGTTATTAATAGGTCCAAATTAATGTCACTTTTAATTATCGTAGTTAAAGTGCTACTAATATTATTTTTTAATTGATAGTAATATTAATAGATGCACAACTACTAATTATAAAACTAATTGAATCAAATTATGCCAAATTAAAATAAAGAGCTGCCCACAAGTGTTGGCTGCAATGATAACAAGCACATTGCACTTCTAATCAGAAAATCCATGTTATAACCTTGAAGATGACATTATTAGGAGGAACAACCGTAGACCTCAAATATGGACATAAAACAAACATGAAGGATACAAAAAATAAAAATAAAGAGATTAAACCCTTAATTTCCAGCATAGAAAAGGGAGTAAGACCACAATTAGACCCTTATCTTTGCAAAACACCAACCATAATCAATTTGCTTGGCTGTTTTGGTGTATGAAAGCAGACCCCAGGCGTTGTGTTGAATTCTCCCATAGCTAAGAATTGAAAGAAGCAATAAGGTCATCATATCTCATGATATTATGCGGGCAAGATTCTGGTGGGGACCCTTATTTCACTTTGTACCCACTTGGTTTAATGGTTTTTGCATCAGAAAATAACTACATACTTGTTTTGGCTACATGAGCATTCAAGTTATGCACCAGTATGCTGCATCAGCATGCATTGATGACTATAGTGTATGTCACACCCTAACTTAGGGCTTAAATTTTTTTCTTAAACTTCTTATGAGGACTAAATTGAAATTTTAACTAAATTCAGAGGTCAAAATGAAATTTTGAGTAAATTCAGATCCAAATTCAGGAAGTATAAAAAATTGGAAGACCTAGAGTGTAATTTACCTATTTTCCTTTTTGGTTGGATTTAAAACCCAAAATTTAACTGTTTCCATTTTTGAAAACTCATTTACTCTCTCTTCAACTTTTCCTCATTTAGAAGGAAACCTTTAATCATCGTTTTGTCATCGACCATTGCTTCATTTTCAACACCTTCCGCATCATCGTGTTCTTGTGTCGTCTCAAGTCCACCAATATCCATCTTGTCTCCGTTGCCATCGGCGTTGAGGGGGGTGAAAAATGTCAAGTTTCTAACGTTTTGAAATCAAGCTCTCTGTAGTTCACCACTGTGAACCAAGCTTGGTAAGTCTCTCAAAACCCCTCAAAATGCAAGTATGATTTTTTTCCATAATTTTTTTGACTTCCAAAGCCCCTGCGCGTGGGGAAATTCCACCTCATGGTGGGCTACTTGATAATGACTCGACCCGACCAACCTGTGTTCGACCCTATCCGATCTAACCTGAATCAAACTTATCAACCGTTGCTCGACCATTAACCGTTGATCGACTGTCGACCGGCGTTGACTTTTTCGAAAACTTTAATCTTGATGTTTTTTGATGTCATGAGTCTGATTACGTGATCCTTTTGCTAAATTATGACCCGAAAGCCCTAAATCGAGCCCGTTAATCCGAAAATGCTTAATATTTTTAGCTTTTTTGCTTATTTATTAGAGATTTGATCATGGAATTGATTTGAAAATATATTTTTATGAAGGTTGTAACCCCCTAGACCCAGCCTATGCGTTTCGACTAAGCCTAGTGGCTCACATTATGATTCTTTAAGACATTTTTTTTTTCCGAAACCGTTATTCAATCAATGTAAAATCACATTATAAATGACATGAAGTTATAATAAATCATACTATCAAAACCTAACTTGTAAATATAATACCAATAAGTAATAAATTAATTTAAAACATATCTTAAAAATCAAATCACGATAAACCGAATAGTAATAGCAAAAGTGTCATCATATTAAAATACCATACTTTAAAATAAGGTCCATGTTAATAAAATAAAGACAACTTGCAAGGTAAAAACATTACAATCAAATATACTTCAAGATATATGTTGATCCTCCAAGTGCTCAATCCAGGGTATCTAACCAACAGTATCTGAAAGGGGAAAAACATTTTCGAAAAGTGAGCTAGGCTCAGTGTGTCCCAGTATTACCATAAAATCACTATAGGTACACTAAACATATCATAGTCCAAAAAGTCTCATAAAATTATACTGCAGTAAATCTCTTTAAAAAGCGTTACCCTAAGGGAACATCTTAGGGCCTGAGAGCCTACCCAAGATAGATTTCGGGGCCGTGAGGCCTACCTAAGAACACATCTTAGGGCCGCAGGGCCTACCCGAGAATGATCTCAGGGCCGCAGAGCCTACCTAAGAGTCACATTAGGTCCGTAAAATTTTCCAGCTTGATCAGAGCTGTACTTTATAAATTCATATTCCAAAAATTCAATTGCACCGTGTTATAAATTCCATAAAACCATAAACATGGTAATTCTATACCATTTCAAAACAAATATCAGATAACAGTCATAATCCATAAATCATCACATTAAATCGGTGCATCAACAATACGGTAACCAAAGAATTCAGTGTACCACATATTAAAACAAATAAAACAGTTCAATAATAAATAGGGAACACACCTCGATAATATGTTCAAATCGTGGATCTACTGATTGCTGGTTTCACCACGCTCTGCTACAGTTTTCGAACCTAATTTATAATATCACTATATTACTAATGGGTAACATAAATAAATCTCTAAAATCATAAAATTTACGAGTCTTACGAGTGAATACTGGTATACGTGGTTTAACTGATCTAGAAGAGTTGGGTCGAGCTATCGAACGATCCGGTGAGTCTCGTGCACCTTCAAATAACAATAATTTATCAGCCCCAAATCTTACTTAATTGTTCAAAGCTAAAATTCTTAAGTATCTAAGCATTTTCCGAGTTTGACTATCAATTTGGGGTATTTCGAGTCTGAATTTGGCCAAACGGATTGCGGAATCGGAATCAGGACGTCGAAAAACATAAAGTATAACTTTCCAAAAATTCAGATTCTTGGTCAAAGTCAAAGTCAACCACTTTGACCGTCGATTTGGAGGCCTTCGGATTCGAATTTGATGAAACGGACAGCGGAAACGGATTCGGCACGTCGAAAACTATCAGGATAGGTATACTCGGAAAAGATTAACGGTCGTTTAATGCTCAATCAAAGCCATTTTAAGTTTTGGTCAAAGGAAGTCAACGGTCAACGGTCAACGGTCGGGTCGGGTCAACAGTCGGGTCGGGTCAACAGTCGGGTCGGGTCGGGTCAGTCGGGTCGACCCGGTTCAGACCGGTCAAACCGGTTCAAAACTGGTCAAACCGGTTTTCCAGCAGCTCACTCTCCCTGCGGCGGCGCGTGCGGCGCGTGAACAGTGCCACGGTGTCGGAAAATTCCCGGAAAAATTTCTAAAAATTATTTTGAGCGATTTCGAGATACTTACAACGATCGGTTCAAATTTTTGAACGGCGGAGAGCTCGTATTCCCACTCGGCCGAATCTTAGACTGCTCCACCTCCTCACGCGCCGTCGTCAACGGCGAACAAGGTTGACACCGACGGACTCGCAACGACACAAGGAACACGATGGTGCAGGAGGTGTCGTAAACGGAACAACGATCGGCGGTGAATTTAAGTTTTTTCTCGGCGATGGATCTAAAAATAACGTCGAGACTTTGACTGTAAATTCCCGACGTTTGGCAGCGTTTCACTTCAATTAATTTGAAGGGTTTGTTCCTCGCTTGAAGATGAACACAACGGTGGTTTCAAAACAACGATCGGAATTTGGACGGCGTCTGGATCGGGGTTTGAAGTTGGGCGTTCGGGAGAGGATTTGGGCGTGGTTTTCTGTTTCAAACAGAAAACCATGATACAACATATAATACCATCCTTACCTAATTTTATTGGGTAAATTCAGAGCTTGGTCCCTGAATTTTCTTGAACTCTAAAACAAGCTCCAAGTTTTAAAATCTTTTAATTTAGTCCTCACAGTTTACCAATTTTCACAATTAAAGCCTCCAACTTCAATTTAATAATATTCTAATTTTTCTGGGTTGTTACAATTCTCCCCCTCTACAAGAAATTTCGTCCTCGAAATTTACCTTATGAGAATAGTTGAGGAAACTGAGCCTCCATTGACTCCAATATCTCCCAAGTAGCTTCTGAGGGGCCTCGATTACTCCATTGAACTTTGACCATTAGAATACGCCTATTCCGAAGAACTCGCTCATCTCTTTCTAAGATATGGATGGGTTCCTCCTCATATGACAAATCAGGTCTCAGCTCTACATTCTCAACCTGAATGATGTGATTTGGATCTGGACGGTATCGCCTCAACATTGATACATGAAAGACATCATGAATACGACTGAGCTCAGAGGGCAACTCAAGCTGGTATGCAACAGGTCCTACCTTCTTCAAGATACGAAATGGTCCAATAAATCTTGGACTCAATTTACCCTTACGTCCGAATCTCAATACTTTCTTCCACAATGAAACTTTTAAGAAGACCTGATCACCAACCTCAAATTGTATATCTTTTCTTCTCTGATCTGCATAAGACTTCTGCCTATCAAATGACTCTTTCAGACGGTCACGAATCAATCTGACTGTGTCCTCCGTCTCTCGCACTAACTCAGGTCCCAACGTCTTCCTATCACGCAACTCAGTCCAACATATCGGAGTGCGACATTTACGCCCATAGAGTGCTTCATAAGGTGCCATACGAATGCTGGTCTGATAACTGTTGTTGTAAGCAAATTCAGCCAAAGGCAAAAAGTTCTCCCAACTACCATGAAAATCGATTACGCAACCCCGCAACATATCCTCCAGAATCTGAATTACTCTCTCAGATTGACCATCAGTTTGTGGATGAAAGGATGTACTATAATCCAATCTTGTTCCCAAAGCCGTATGTAACGCCTTCCAAAATCTCGAAGTAAATCTTGGATCTCGATCAGAAATAATAGACAATGGAACACCATGCAATCTGACAATCTCTGAAATATACAATCTTGCCAGCTTATCCAAAGTATAATTTACTCGCACAGGAATGAAGTGAGCTGACTTTGTAAGTCTGTCAACAATCACCCAAACTGAATCTTTTTTCAAAGGAGTCATAGGCAAGCCAGTAACAAAATCCATAGTAATACGCTCCCATTTCCATTCAGGAATCTTGATAGGCTGTAACAAACCTGATGGATGTTGATGTTCTGCCTTAACTTGCTGACAAGTCAAACACCTAGCCACAAAGTCAGATATGTCTTTCTTCATACCAGTCCAATAATACCTCTCTCTCAAATTCCGGTACATCTTATCTCCTCCGGGGTGCATAGCATATGGACTACTATGAGCCTCAGTAAGGATAGTCTGCCTCAATTCAGCGTCATCAGGCACACAATATCTACCTTTAAAGCATAAAACTTCATCCTGATCAATTGCGTAATCTGTGTTTGTCCCCTGCTCTACTTGCTCAAAGATGGAAAGCAAGGAGCTATCAAGGGGCTGCTTAGCTTTGATCTCATCAACCAAGGTCGGCTTAACTTGCAATTCTGCTAACAAAGTGACATCGTCATATAAATTCATCTTGGCCATTAAAGACCTCAACTCCGATACCGTCTTTCGACTCAAAGCATCTGCTACAATGTTAGCTTTACCAGGGTGGTAATCAATCACGTAATCATAATCTTTTAGAAGCTCTAACCAGCGACGCTGTCTCAAATTAAGTTCCTTCTGGGTCAGAAGATACTTTAAGCTCTTATGATCTGTGAAAATGTAACACTTCTCTCCATAAAGATAGTGTCTCCAAATCTTCAAGGCAAAAATTACTGCTGCCAACTCTAAATCGTGAGTAGGATAATTACTCTCATGCGGCCGCAGCTGACGAGATGCATAAGCCACCACCTTACTTTCCTGCATTAAAACACAACCAAGTCCTGAATGTGAAGCATCACTATACACTGTAAAATCCTTCCCGGACTCCGGTTGAATCAACACCGGTGCTTGAGTCAAAACCGCCTTTAATTTCTCAAAGCTCTCCTGTTGTGCCTCGCCCCAGTCAAACAACACATTCTTCCTTAACAACTTTGTCAAAGGAGAAGCAATGATCGAGAAGCCCTCAACAAAACGTCGATAATAACCAGCCAAGCCCAAGAAACTGCGGATTTCAGATACGTTCTTAGGTCGTTTCCAATTCATAATAGCCTCTATCTTGCTGAGATCAACCTGAACACCTCGCGCAGAAATAATATGCCCCAGAAATGACACTTCTTGAAGCCAAAACTCACACTTGCTTAGTTTGGCATATAGACGATGCTCTCTCAAAGTCCGCAGAACGATCTTCAAATGCTCGTCATGCTCTGCCTCAGTAAGAGAATAGATCAGAATATCGTCAATGAAGACCACCACAAATTGATCCAAATATGGTCGGAACACCCGATTCATCAAATCCATAAAAGCTGCAGGAGCGTTCGTCAAACCAAAAGGCATCACTAAAAATTCATAATGACCATATCTAGTGCGAATGGCTGTTTTTGCAACATCAGATCCTTTAACTTTCAATTGATAATACCCCGAACGAAGATCAATCTTAGAGAATACAGTAGCTCCTCGCAATTGATCAAATAAGTCATCAATCCTGGGTAATGGGTATTTATTCTTGACCGTCATCTTGTTCAATTTCCGATAGTCAATACATAATCTTAGCGACCCATCCTTCTTTTTCACGAATAGAACTGGAGCTCCCCATGGTGAAGTACTATGTCAGATAAATCCTCGATCGAATAATTCTTGCAATTGGACCTTCAACTCCTTAAGTTCCTTTGGAGCCATGCGATAAGGTGCCATAGAAATAGGTGAAGATCCCGGATAAGTCTCAATCTCGAACTCTACCTCTCTATCAGGAGGTAACCCAGGCAACTCCTCAGGAAAAACATCAGGAAACTCGCTAACTGTACGAATCTCCTCGATTGTGGACAATGCACCTTTAGTGTTCAAAATACAGGCAATGAACGTCTCATATCCCTTTCGGATCATACGATCAATTTCCATCGCTGAAACTATATTGGAGAGATAGCCACGCCGTTCACCAATTAACACAACAGTCCGACCATCTAAAGTCTTTAGGGTAGCTCGCTTGTACTCGCAATCCAGATTTACCTTGTGTTTATTCAACCAATCCATCCCAAGAATTAGATCAAACTCCTCTAGAGGAAGCTCCATAAGATCAGCGAGAAAAATTTCTCCCTGCACCTCCAAAGGACAACGCCGAAATACCTTATTCACTAATACCGCTTGTCCTACTGGACTTGTAACTGTAACAGTATTTTCAGTGTTCTCTATCGGAATCTGAAGGTTTCGAGATACTGAGCTCGATACATAGGAGTGAGTGGAGCCATTGTCCAGTAATGCAAAGTATGGGATAGAATAAATAGTAAATGTATCTGCAATAACCTCAGGCTCATCTCTGTCATCCCGACGTCTAGTGGCATAAACCAAGGCTGGTTGTCTAGCCTCAGAAACTGTTGGCCCTCTATTTTGTTGAGGTCGGGCTCTACTGTCTGTCCTGGACGCTGAACCACGAGCCTTTACTTGGCTACGATCTCTATTTGGAGTCTGTACTGTTGTCTGAGAACGCACAGGAGTCTGGGTAGCGGTCCGCTCAGACGAAGCTAGCTGAGGACAATCCTTCCGAAAATGTCCACTAGATCCACAATGAAAACATGCTCCGGTCTTCCTATAACACTCTCCTCTGTGTCGTTTCCCACAAAAGTCACACTGAGGCACTAGAATCGGAACCAAAAAACCACCTCTACTAACAGCTGAAGGTGATGATGTTGTAGGCCTGAAGTGTGTATTGCTCCTCTGAGGGGCTGAAGTACGAGTCCTCTTACCAGACTGTGCGGACGATTCAGTAGGGCCAAAAGATTTCCTAGATCGCTCCTGATCAACACGCTCTCTACCAGAAGCTAACGCCTCCATCTCCTCAGCATCCTTGGCTCTGCTTACCAGCACATCAAAAATCTCATCTTGAAGGGCTACCACCTGCCTACGTAGCTCGTATCTGAGTCCGAGGGCAAATTTACGGCATCGATCTCTCTCGGTAGGCACCATACTGATTCCATACTTTAACAATTTCAAGAACTCTATCTCATACTCTGAAACAGTCATGTCACCCTGAACCAAGTCCTGAAACTGCTGTCGTCTCTGGACTAAGTAGCGCTCACCCAAGAATCGGCTCCGAAAATGCTCCTTGAAGAAATCACATGTCAAACGATCGGTAGGAACACTACCGGTCACTGACTCCCACCATGTGTGGGCATTGCCATCTAACATCGCTACTGCCCCCAAATATCTCTTAGTTGAGTCCAAACCCAACTGATCCATGCGTCTTTCTGTATCCTGTAGCCAATCTTCTGCTTCAGTAGGAATTCCTCCAAGCTGTCCTCCAAAAGTCCTGACCCCATTAGCAATTAGAGTTTGCGAAATAGGAACCTCAGATACAACACCAGCAGCTCTGACTGCTCCCTGTATCAATTGCAGAAACTTTCTACCAAAAGTCTCATCCAAAGCAACTCCGGTAGATTCTGGCTCAATATCGGTCGCTCCTATGATCGGTGTAGTCATGCCAATACCATCGGTAGGAGGCAGATTCGTTGGGGTCGAAGGAGCAGGATCACCTATCGGAGGTGGGGGATCTACTCGTATCTCATTGATCGGATCTGCAAATCTAGCCACTCGACCTCGTCCACGGCTAGTTCGACGACCACGTCTAGCACTCATTTTTGGTAACTTTGTGACATGACCTTAGTAACTCGTTTTGTAAATATTTCAAAATCGTATTTTCAATTTGAACTCATACACAGTTCGAGGTTTAAAAACCAAAAGCTCTGATACCAATAAATGTAACCCCCTAGACCCAGCCTATGCGTTTCGACTAAGTGTAGTGGCTCACATTATGATTCTTTAAGACATTTTTTTTTCCGAAACCGTTATTCAATCAATGTAAAATCACATTATAAATGACATGAAGTTATAATAAATCATACTATCAAAACCTAACTTGTAAATATAATACCAATAAGTAATAAATTAATTTAAAACATATCTTAAAAATCAAATCACGATAAACTGAATAGTAATAGCAAAAGTGTCATCATATTAAAATACCATACTTTAAAATAAGGTCCATGTTAACAAAATAAAGACAACTTGCAAGGTAAAAACATTACAATCAAATATACTTCAAGAGATATGTTGATCCTCCAAGTGCTCAATCCAGGGTATCTAACCAACAGTATCTGAAAGGGGAAAAACATTTTCGAAAAGTGAGCTAGGCTCAGTGTGTCCCAGTATTACCATAAAATCACTATAGGTACACTAAACATATCATAGTCCAAAAAGTCTCATAAAATTATACTGCAGTAAATCTCTTTAAAAAGCGTTACCCTAAGGGAACATCTTAGGGCCTGAGAGCCTACCCAAGATAGATTTCGGGGCCGTGAGGCCTACCTAAGAACACATCTTAGGGCCGCAGGGCCTACCCGAGAATGATCTCAGGGCCGCAGAGCCTACCTAAGAGTCACATTAGGTCCGTAAAATTTTCCAGCTTGATCAGAGCTGTACTTTATAAATTCATATTCCAAAAATTCAATTGCACCGTGTTATAAATTCCATAAAACCATAAACATGGTAATTCTATACCATTTCAAAACAAATATCAGATAACAGTCATAATCCATAAATCATCACATTAAATCGGTGCATCAACAATACGGTAACCAAAGAATTAGTGTACCACATATTAAAACAAATAAAACAGTTCAATAATAAATAGGGAACACACCTCGATAATATGTTCAAATCGTGGATCTACTGATTGTTGGTTTCACCACGCTCTGCTACAGTTTTCGAACCTAATTTATAATATCACTATATTACTAATGGGTAACATAAATAAATCTCTAAAATCATAAAATTTACGAGTCTTACGAGTGAATACTGGTATACGTGGTTTAACTGATCTAGAAGAGTTGGGTTGAGCTATCGAACGATCCGGTGAGTCTCGTGCACCTTCAAATAACAATAATTTATCAGCCTCAAATCTTACTTAATTGTTCAAAGCTAAAATTCTTAAGTATATAAGCATTTTCTGAGTTTGACTATCAATTTGGGGTATTTCGAGTCTGAATTTGGCCAAACGGATTGCGGAATCGGAATCAGGACGTCGAAAAACATAAAGTATGACTTTCCGAAAATTCAGATTCTTGGTCAAAGTCAAAGTCAACCACTTTGACCATCGATTTGGAGGCCTTCGGATTCGAATTTGATGAAACAGACAGCGGAAACGGATTCGGCACGTCGAAAACTATCAGGATAGGTATACTCGGAAAAGATTAACGGTCGTTTAATACTCAGTCAAAGCCATTTTAAGTTTTGGTCAAAGGAAGTCAACGGTCAACGGTCAACGGTCGGGTCGGGTCAACAGTCGGGTCGGGTCAACAGTCGGGTCGGGTCGGGTCAGTCGGGTCGGGTCGGGTCAGTCGGGCGAACCAGGTTGACACCGGCGGACTCGCAACGACACAAGGAACACGATGGTGCAGGAGGTGTCGTAAACGGAACAACGATCGGCGGTGAATTTAAGTTTTTTCTCGGCGATGGATCTAAAAATAACGTCGAGACTTTGACTGTAAATTCCCGACGTTTGGCAGCGTTTCACTTCAATTAATTTGAAGGGTTTGTTCCTCGCTTGAAGATGAACACAACGGTGGTTTCAAAACAACGATCGGAATTCGGACGGCGTCTGGATCGGGGTTTGAAGTTGGGCGTTCGGGAGAGGATTTGGGCGTGGTTTTCTGTTTGAAACAGAAAACCACGATACAACATATAATACCATCCTTACCTAATTTTATTGGGTAAATTCAGAGCTTGGTCCCTGAATTTTCTTAAACTCTAAAACAAGCTCCAAGTTTTAAAATCTTTTAATTTAGTCCTCACAGTTTACCAATTTTCACAATTAAAGCCTCCAACTTCAATTTAATAATATTCTAATTTTTCTGGGTTGTTACAAAGGTACTCGTATTTCACCCGATTGAGGATCGATTAGATCCGGTGCTTCCCGTCCGTCAAATCCGTACGATCCGCGTTCCTCGAGAGTTACTCGTAGGTATATGTAAATTGCTTAAATAGGGGTTATTATTATTATTATTATTATTATTATTATTGGGATTTTGATATGTATTTTTCCAATTTGTAGGATCTACCGCTACCGCTGATCGTGATCGGCAGACTCAGTAGTAGGCTTTCTTATTAGACTACTCAGACCAATACAAGTGTGTTTCCTGATGGTGTTACATTACTGTTTTAAACTGTTCATCTGAATTGTTTTAGATTTATGATAATACTGAATATTTTTACGACATGATACTTGATTTTCTAAATATTGTTTATCTGATATCTAATTTACTATATATTTCTGATATGATCTCTAATTTCTATATTTCTGTATCTGATTTCTGAGTCTGAAATATTTTCATGTTTTACTAAATTCAACTACTGTTTTCACTATAATACATACATGTTTATTACTGTCATTGGATGTATTATTGGAGGAAGTATCCCAGGCCTAGTCTATGACTTGTAAGTCCTTACCGCATACTCCTCAACTTTGTGCTCAACGTAAGTCATTACTGCAGGCTCCTCTGCTTTGTGCACATGGTAAGTCTTTACCGCATATCCTTATGCTATGTGTATAAGGCCCTTACTGGGTGTACATGTCAGTGTATGGTTCTGGGGAACCTACACATTCTGGTGATCGGATGAGGGTATTGTTCATATTTTTAATACATGTTTGATAAATTGATTTTACTAAAGTATTTTATCTGTATGTTTTTATACACCGTAAGGAACACACTAGGCTTTTTAGCTCATTATGTAAATTTTAACATTTTCAGAAAGTAACAGACCTTAGGCTTGCAGACTTGACATCAGGAGGACCGACTACTCTTATTTTTATCCCACTATATATCTCTATATGCCTTTTTGTTATACTTTGGTGACACTTTTTTGCTACTGTATTGATATATTTGTATTAACGGTATTTTGTTCTGTATATGTTTTATACGGTTTTTTGATATATATATAAACTTTTTTATGGCTGATTTCATATTATATTATTATATAGATTTTAACGTTGTTTTAAATATGAAAAGAAATTATGAATATAATATGTAGCCACCTAGATTTGGGCATAACGTCTAGATCGAGTCTAGGAGGTTACACTTTCTGGTATCAGAGCCTTCAATTTTTAACACTCAGACTGTGGATGAGTCTTAAAATTTGGATTTTCAAGATATTTTTTATATTTTCAAAAAAATTATGTCACCTCATTTTATGAGTTTAAATATATTTGAGATTCTTGATGTTAGTCTAACTTAGGTTTAAATTCTTTCTGTAGATCCTTGTATAATTATCCGATGTGTGCTGTTAGAGATCGTAGGCTACGCCGTGGCCATGGTCGAGGGCGAGCAACTTGGCCTTCTGTTACTATAGATGATCCGATGTCACCACGAGATTTTTTTGTTCCGCATGTAGATTTGCCTATTCCCGGAGATGATCCGATTACATCTGCGAGAGACCCTCTCGTCGCTTAGAACAAGAAAACTGATATAGATGAGGATGCCATTAATAGAGCTATATTTGGTATGTTTAGGAGAGCTGTTAGAGTCCTTGGTAAAATGTCTACGGTCGAGATTTCGAAGTCTTTGGTAGTGTTGGAAAAGTTCCGTTCGAAAGCATTACTGGTGGACCTCCAACTGACGCTGAGTATTGGTTGGAGGATACAAAGAGGAATATGAATGAGATGGATATGAGGCCTGAGCAAAAGTTAAAAGGGTCCTAGCTATGCTGAAGAAAGAGAGTTTTAGATTGTGACAATCAATTTCTGGTAGTATTATGGAAAATCAGTTGACTTGGGATCTTTTCAAGACACATTTTTAGAGTCGCTACGTCGGAGTGAGATACTTACAAGAGCGACGCCAGGAGTTTCAGAATTTAGAGCAGGGTGGTATGTCTGTTATGGATTATGAGATTGAGTTTATCAGGTTAGGCTGCTATGCTACTGAACTTGTTGACACTGAATCGGATCTGGAGGACCGACTACTCCTATTTTTGTACCATTGTATATCTTTATATGCTTTTTTGTTATAATTTGACAACACTTGTTTTTGCTACATTCTCGATATATATATATATGTATTACCGGTAATTTGTTCTGTATATGTTTTATTCGCTTTTCTGATATATATATATATATATATATATATATGATTATCGTATGAACTTTTTTATGACTAATTTCATATTATATTGTTATATAGATTTTAACATTGTTTTAAATATGAAAAGAAATTTTGAATATGATATGTAGCCGTATGTATTTGTGTATAACGTCCAGACCGGGTCTAGGAGTTACAATGTATGTATGTATTGGACTTTTAAGAAGCTGCAGTCCGATAGGTTTCTGCTGTCGGCATTTGTGGAGGTTTCTGTTGCTCTTGTTTCTGTTTTTCAGGCTTTATTTGATTATCATTACCGATGGGACCAAAGGGACAGAGACGGTAGGAATCATTAAGGCAACCTTCCTTGCTGTCACATGGGGCTGAGGTTTGTTTGGGCTCTTCTTTTCGGCCTGTATTTGGCCCTTGTGCCATCTATCACCTTCACCTTTGCTTGTTTGTTTCCTTTGGGCTTCGTTCTCGATGATGGTTTTGTTTCTCTGTTATTTTTTTTCCCGACTTAATTTTTATTATTAGTCTTTGTATTATGTATCGGTTATGAGTTGATATCTACATCGTCGATCATTGTTTGTGATGTAATTAGTATTAAAATATTTTTTAATTTTTTATTCTTTTCAGTTTATTTTTTTTTATCAAAAACCCTTTTGAAGTTGACAAATTAGAATTAGAATTAGAATTTAATTTAATTTTACTTTAATTTATAATTCCTATATTGTTTTTCTCCTCATTCTTGAGCTTTCAACCGTTTAAATTTGAATAAAAATACTATAGCGCCAGTGAATCATGAGTTGAGAAAAATTACAGGATTTTTATATAAATTTACCATAGAAATTCAAACTAATTAAACTTATAAGGTAGAGTGATCAGATCAAAATCAAACCGAAACGCTTAAACAGGTGTCGGGTCTCGGAGCAGCGAAGCTTAAAACCGTTGTTCAGCGCCGTTAGCATACATTGACATATATATATATATATAATACAGTTGACTCTGGATTTCCCCTTTGGGTTGTGTCCATGTTCACCCTCAGAAAATAATGCCGCTGTTTGTTTATTTCTCACAGCTTGGTTTCTCAACTAAGAACAGACATACATATAGCATTGAATACCGACTCTTTACTTCTAGAACACGACCAAAGTCCCAGTTCCTAAATCTTCGACCACCATTGTTTAACAGTGGACGCAAGTTGTATCAATCATTAGGACAGCATCTAAGCTAGTTTAATCTATGTTTTTCCATTAACTTATATGATTTGACCAAGTGACTTTTTTATTACATCTTTGATCATATCACAAGGAAAAGATTTGATAATGGATCTGTGAGTGTTTTAGCTGGCAGAGATTTGTTGATGAGCTCACCTAAAACAAACCTAACCGACACACAAGACAGACTAGATGCAACTTCAATTGCCATCTTAATGGATGCAACATCGACATTGGACTTTCGTGATTTATCCACCACTTGGTCAAAATAAGCAGACAATTCTAACACGTCCAATCCGAACCGTAACTAACTCAAAAGTAATCGATTATAGTCGACCCATTAATCGCTAATCCAGTGATGAACAATGATTGAACCGACGACGGCATTTAAAGAAATTAACGGTTTTCTATATGGACTAAAATGATATGCAAACTGAAGTTTGATGCCAACCCTTTGAGAGAGGTTGGGACATCTGTCCTCCATTTGGAAAGGAAATTAGGGTATAAAAGTTTAAAACCGCACCGTTATACTTACTATTATACATGTATTTTGAGAAAAGGATAATGATTCCGTGACAACCGTTACGAATATAAAAAAATAAAAACATTAATCCTACATCGTATCAAATGTCTTCCCGGGTAAATAACGATTCCGTGATAGATACTGAAAACATGAGTTTTGAAACACACAAATGGCTGGCCTCTCATAATCTTCAATGGAATCTGTCCAATTGGAAAACTAAAAGGTTGCAAAATTTGTTAGTATTGGATGATAACAGATATATTTCCTGCAAGGTATATACTCTTCCAAAGAAAACAAAGCACACCCAGGTAATAAAGGTCAACTTTTGCATATATATATATATATATATATATAGCAGCCTGAAGGGAAAGCAAAGAAACTGACAAACTTGAAAGGTACCCTTTTGGGGGTAGTTATATATGCAAATATAAAACTACCTCCATTTGTACTATTTAAAAGTTCATCTTTTGCTAGCTCAAATGCATGCAAGAAAGCTATAGAATTCTGAGATTGCACATGCTACCGTTCGATGAATCGATTATCGGTGTCGATTAGTATGGTTCTTTCCCTTCCAATTCTTGCGGTCGATGCACAATCTACTGATTTAACAAGTTCGGGAGATGCTGTCTCGAATTTCCGACCGAGCCTAGCTGTTGTCATAGGTATCCTCTGTGTCATGTTTGCCTTGACATTTTTCCTACTCATCTATGCCAGGCTCTGTAACAGGGGCGCTAGTGCGGTCCAGGGTGATCATCACCCCGGTTTGCTCCATCGGACAAGGTCTCGATTTTCCGGGATCGACAAGAAAGTTATCGAATCGCTTCCGTTCTTTCGGTTCTCGTCGCTTAGGGGATCGAAACAAGGGCTCGAATGCACGGTTTGCTTATCGAAATTCGAAGATGTCGAAATCCTAAGGCTGTTGCCGAAGTGCAAGCATGGCTTCCATATTGGTTGCATTGATAAATGGCTTGAAAAGCATTCAAGCTGCCCTCTTTGCAGGCAAAAAGTCAACGCCGAGGACTTAACAATGTTTACATACACAAATAGCTTGCGGTTCTTGAGGAATCAGTCTTCAAGAGAAGATTCAAACATAGAGCTTTATGTCCAAAGAGAGCAAGACAATAGTCACGGCTCGTCGAGATTCAGAAACGGAAGTAGTTTCCGGAGAACAGAAGACCGTGACATCGAAAACCAAGTTCTAGTTCGAGAAGAAGAGTCCGATAACGACGACGAAGACAGAGGGAAGATCTTCCATAAGTTCAACCATAGGATCATTGCATCTGATGTAGTAATGAAGAACAGATGGAGCAGTGTGAGTTCATCAGACCTTATGTTCTTGAATGCCGAAATGCTCAATGATATGTCGAGCAACCGATTTTCTTCCATCGAAGCCGATGAATACGGACAGATTCCGAAACCGAAACCGACCGGAAACAACGAGATTTCGAAGATCAAGGAAGAGATGGAGATTAAAAGATTGTTTGAGAACAAAGTCAACAAAAGCAATCCAAATTGCGAACCAAGTACAAGTACACATACAACATCAAGGGTCGTTGGTGTTGTTAATCAAGGAGAGAAAAGATCGATGTCGGAAATCACCGCTCTGTCAAGGTTTCGGGATGTCGTTAGTACGAGTAATGGAACATGTTGGAGCTCCTTGTCTGAAAACTATACAAAGGAGGAAAGAACAAGGAGGCTTTGGTTGCCAATTGCAAGAAGAACAGTTCAATGGTTTGCCAATAAAGAGACAAGGAGGTCTAAACAATCTCAGCATTTAGGTGTCTGAATATGTTGATTGGATGGAGAAAATTTCATTTAGGTCACTGCAATTTGTGCATAATTTCAATATAATACACAGTTAGAAATTTTCCTTTCGAATTTTATTTTCCCTGATTTTACACAAAAAGTTCAAGTTTTATTTCTTACAGATTATATTTATTTATTTTTGTAAAAGGCATATCTACAAAAACATAATAGAAAATGACAGGTATATTTATCCATTCCCACCCTTTTTAATTATTTTGTAGTTTGTTAAGGGCATAATTATTATTTTAGTCTCTCAACTATACTAAATTTTGAAATTTAGTTCTTCTATTTTAATTTCGTATGATTCGGTCATCTACTTTTATAATTTATTAGTAGGTCCAAATTGATAATTGTTAGCTGTTATTATTAAAGTAATGATATGATTTTCTAATGTAAAAAACAATTGTACACATTTGATCAGGGACCAAATCAGGATCATAGGTAAGGGGAAAATATAAATTACAACAAAAATGGACCAGGGTCTAATGTAAAGTTAAGGCTTAAAAATTGAGGGTTGGAATTTAATTTACTAACTTTGAAATTGACTTTTTAAACGAAAACAATGAGGATATTGTTTATTCTGCCGAATATCAAAATTGATAGGGACATGAAAAGCATTTAAATAAAAAATGAGGGTTAGAGCAAAATTTGTCTAGTTTTAAAACTAATATGAACCTAAGAAATAATTAAATCCAAAAATTTAGAAGGTAGTGATTAATTTATATAGTTTTGAAACTTTTAAGGACATAAGATGTAGTTGAACCTAAAAATTTGGCGGCCATGACACTCCCACGCTCCATCTCCATATTCGGTTGATGTCTAAATAAAGCTCTCTCCTTTAAGAGCAACAATTAACGATACTATCAATTTGGATATATTAATAATATTATAAAATTAGGAGGAGTAAATCGTATATTTTAGTATTGTAGAAGAACTAAAACAAGAATTGGACCCTTTGTTTTAAATAAGAATGAACAACCAAAAAGCTTACTTTTTAAATCAATGTTCCAGTGCATGTTTGATGTTTTCTTTATAATACATTGCTCATTTGCTCTACGTAAATAAATAAACAAATAAAAACGATTGATTAATGTGAATAAATAAATATTTAAAAAAATAAATTTTTGTGCTTTATAAATAATGGAACTAATGCCAACCTGGTTTTATGATAAGCACATTAATTAATTTTTAATTAAGGTTTACAAAGTAGCAGACGCAACGAATCTTTTTTTTTTTTAATCAAATCAGTCATTTGGTGGGAAGTATGGATAAAATTTTTAGATGATAAACAAAAGAGAAAATAACCTTAGTGACCAAAAATGCCTTATAATATTTGATTTTAATCAATTTTTTTTGGATTTGCCAAAATGACCAACTAAATCGCAATGCGATCGATAATTCGCAACGCGATCTCCGGTATCGCAAATCAGTTTTCAGATTCGCAACGCGAACTTCGACTATCGCATTGCGATTTACATATTCGCATTGCGATAGTCAAAGTTCGCGTTGCGAATCTGGAAACTGATTTGCGATAGTCGAAGTTCACATTGCGATTTATTACAAATTCATTGCGATAGTCCAAGTTCGTTGCGATAGTCCAAGTTCGTTACGATAAGAATAAAATGATTATTAGAGTCATTAATTTAAAAAATAAAAACATAATTTATTTAATTCTGAAATTGAAAAGACCTAAAATGTACTTAAATAAAAAGGGTAAATTACACCAAACCTCACTAAAATATATTTTCTCTCCTATTTTACTCACCGTTCTTTCAATTTTTCTATTTTGCTCACTGAACTTTACATATTAATCATTTTGCTCACTCTGCCATTAACTATTTAAAGGTGTTATGACATGGCACATGAATCAAAATGACGTCGTTTTGAAAAACTCAAATATACTCCAAAACGACGTTGTTTTGGTGAGTAAAATATGAGAGAGTAAAGTTCAGTGACTTATGGTGTAATTTATCATCTTTCCTTCTCTTCTTCATTTTCTCCCCACCGGCCACCACACCATTTTCATTCCGTCCACCTTTGACAATCGTAGATGGTGGTCGTTCGATCCCAAATTTCATGGGCCGGTTCTTCTCGACCCCTGAGTCGAAAACTGATAGTTGTTTCACCGGAAAATGTCTCAAAACTCGTGAATTTGGACTGAAATGTTTCGGTTTCCTCACTTTAAATCTCAAATTCGTAGACTTTGAAGCAAGTTCCAACAAAATGGAAGTCGAATTCAGACTCAGGCGAAGCGGCCCATCCCATTTTGGGACCAAATGACTGGCATCTTCGGCGGTGGTCGATGGTGGCATCCAGCCACCTTCTGCTTTTTATTTTATATTAAATAATAATAAAAAATGTCACATCATCAACTATTAGAGAGAAAACAGTCGAGTGAGCAAAATGATTCGATTGTAAAGTTCAGTGTGTAAAATAGAAAAAAATAAAAGTACGATGAGCAAAATAGGAGAGAGAGTAAAGTTTAGTGAGGAACGTTGTAATTTACCCATAAAAATGATAAACCAATGCTTAATTTGATTAGTTTCAAAATTAAGAGACCTAAAAAGTAATTGTATCAAAAAATCGAGGGACTAAGGCCTCTAAAATCAATGAACTGTATTATCGATTGGCTTTGGTTTCTAAATTAGAGGATCAAATGGCTAAATTCCTGAAAATAAAATCCGGAAAACAAAATTCAAAAGAATAAAGAGTATAGAGATATAGAACATAATTAAACCAAATGGGTTGGAACAAAACCATTAAGAACTATATGACCAACCGTTGTAATTAGTATACATCGATACAAGCATAGAAATGTATAACTAATTGATTACTACTTCATACTAACTAGAGGGTTAGGGTTCACACATTTTTCACAAAGGATTAGACTAGACACGTACTTAAAGTTAGGAACATAATTAAGATAAAATAAAGACCAAAAATGTATTAAATGGCGTAAAACCCTACGTCCGGAAAACTTTTTTTAAAATTTAAATTTAGGAACATTCTTAAAATTTTAAATTTTTTTATGATATAATTTCGTATATATGAAATTTTACACATTCTAAAATTTTAATATATTTTCTAAAGATTCGTGTCTCTTACGTAAAACCCTACGTCCGGAAAACTTTGACCTCCTGAAGTTTTTAATTTCTCCCTTATCAAGGATCTCAAAGGTTCAACCTTGCAAACTCTACTAATACTTTTTTTTTTTTACCATTATTCTCATATGTAATGGGGTAAAGGGAAAATAGGATAGTAGGCTGGCCCCCAACGCCAGGTTGAGAGCAACTTCCGTAGGAGACCTCCGAATTATGAAATGCCTTCCGTGGGACTCGATCCCACGATCCCAAGATTAAGAACCTTGTGCTCTACCAACTGAGCTGGATGGTCAATTTAATTCAATTATTGGACTATTACTACAATCCCATGTTTAAAAGAAGACAAAAGCGACGAGAGAAAGATATGATTAAACAAAGTTTAACCTAAATTTAAAACAATATCTCCATTGACGTAAGCTTTTCCACAGTCTAATGCTTATTTTTCTTTATTTAAATAACAATAATATAAATACCAACTAATTTCACTACCCCTCAATGATCATATAATAAAAAATATTAATGTTAAACAATGAACCCTCCGTGGTTGTTTATGAAATCAAGCCATTTTAATAATGTTTGCCGGTCGAAAACGCTGGCTCAAGAGCTGCTGTTGGTGTTACTTTTATTATTTGATCGGTTGTTTGTATTAACGTAAGTGCTGAGCCAGTGCAGAATCTATTAAAAGCACGCTCAACGCATATCCATGATTTTCTTTGTGAAGATTATACTATTAAATACCAAAATTTATGTTATTTTATTATGAAATTCTAAAATATTTTAAGTTTAAATGGTTAACAATACGATCATTTCTTCTCCTTTTTTTTCTCTATAGAATTAGCAGATCAATCATCACTCATTATCGATACTCATTCACGACAAGATTGATTCCAAAACGTTAACATTTTATTAATCTTCTTCATATTAAAATTTTACAAACCTCACTCAAAATCGATAAAAGAAATTCATTTGAAAGTTCAGAGTTGGAGTACTCTGGTCAAGGAAACTAATTTTGAAATATCTTGTTTATATTCTCGAAATAATACCTCTCTCTGATCAGATTTTTTAACACCCCCCATCCCCAACCACACACACACAAAAACTATACAGAAGGTTATAAGGTTCCTCCCAAGCTTGGTTTTGAAGTGAGAAAAGTCCCTTGCCGGTTCCTCCGTGTTGAACCAACTACACTGTGAATAAGAGAGTTTATCAGTTCCAAACACGAGGCAACACAAAGCACTCTTCAACTCAAAAAATTAAGCATAGATAAAGATCTCACCTCCGAGTTAAGCACGCTTCGAAAGCACCCCGGGTTCGATTTGATTAGGACATTTCATTTACATAAAAGACAGTAGAAAACATCACTAATGGCAGAATAACTTTGCAAGAGGAATAATAGATGTCAATCAACATATCATATGTTGTATCAATATGCGTACATCTATAATGACCCAAAATGCCAAAACCAATTGATTATCTACTACTGCCACCGGTAAAGTGAAGCAGAAAGCTTGAGGTACAAGGAACTCTCGTTTACCTATATTTAAAAGTGGGAAATATGTAAAAAATCGAGATTTTAAAATAAAAACCTAGTAACTCAGCTATCCACTAAACTGGTTAGACGGCTAAATTGGCAGCAGACTATTAAAAAAATCACAGAATTATATGAGCAATCTAAGGCCCGCAACTTTACAATTGACTTATTGCAATGGTTTCTCTAATCCAGCTTCTGATAATCCAACGGTCAATTTCAGCACATTGAATGGAACTCAACAAGCAAACTGTTGGCAGAAATGTAGACTGGAGGAATAACCACATAGATCATTCTTCTACCACTCATCGAGCCACTCCGGAACATTGAGCTCTGCTATATCTTGAGGCGGGGAAGTAACAGAAACAGGGCACTCCTCATTACGAGTTTCTAAATGTTGAGCTATACGAGAAGTTAACTCATGAGGAACGGGAAAGCTTTGGTCTCTGATTCCTTCCCAGTCAACACCATTAAACCACGGATGATTTTTAACGTTAATGGAACCATGGCTTCCCAGTCTTTCTTTTTCATCAACTTCAAGCAACTGAAAAATCATTTTGACACAAACATGTGAGGAGTTCCATGATTGCTATGAGGAATTCAAGAAATAGCAATAAAAATACCTTGGTGATTAGATCAACAGCTTCAGGGCTTAAATTCTGTGACAGAGTAAACTGTCCTTTTGCAATCTTTGCAAATGTATCAAGCTCGTTTTCTCTCCACGATCCAAATGGCATTTCACCTTGAAGCAAGAAATAGATTAGGACTCCCAGGGCCCACCTGCATATTTCAAAAGATTTGTGTCAGAAAGGAAAAATAGATCATCAAATTGCACACCATTTCAAACTCATTCGTAAGAAATAGTAGATTAGGCGTCCTACCCAAAGGTCTTCATCTTTGATGTTCTTTAAAATCCACATGAAAGTTTTCAAGAACTAAAATATGTAAAACTACGGTAGGCACATAAAAGAACAACTAAAGAAGAATTCCATCTGTTCCTTTCAGTAATACCAGAAACATCCCCCCACCACCCCGGCATTAAGACATTACTAATGCAAACCAAACATTCATCCAATCTCTCCATTATAAACCCAAATCGTATTTCTTCAACGATCTAGCAGTGTAGTTATTTTGAGTTATTCAATTCTGTTCTTTTCATGATAAATAAAACATGAAGATGTTTATGACAAATCAGATAAATGAAGAATGGGATGTATGTTTACCAGTCAGCAGGAAGACCATGGCCCTTTCCCTGAACTACCTCTGGTGCTAAAGAGTCTACCATCCCGCAAATTGTAAATGTTCGCTCGCTAGATAACTTCTTCCCAAATCTGAAATCAACTAGCTACAACATAACACAACAAAATAAAGCAATTAAACTCAGCTCTTTCTGACTTGCCACCATACATATAAAAGAGAGGGTTACCTTCCCTTATGTGTAAACAAAAACTATAACACAAGCATACACTAATACCAACCTGTAAATGGCCAGTTTTGTCCAACATCAAAACATCTGGAGACACTCCTCTGTAAAGGACACCATTCTGAAATTCATATGAAAAATGGATGTTGAAAGATAAATTGAAATAAATAACATATACACAAGGAATTGAGGAAATGAAGTGGAAGAAAACTACTGCTTCTAAAAACTGACCTGGTGTAGATCTTCTAAAGAGGTAACAACAGATGCAGCACAGAACCGTGCTGATTGTTCATCTAGAGGGGTGCGAAGTATAGAAGACAACGGGCAGACAAGGTAGGTATTTAACAGCATTCCAGCATGCATTTGGTCAGCACAAGTGCACAAGACCTGAGGTATGCAAGCTGCAGAGCTCATGCTCTTCATCAGATCCTTCTCCTTTAAAACTTGGGCTTCTTTTCCTAGTTTTTTTACCTTCTGCTTTGAAAACCTCTTCAAACTAAGGATTTTTTCTGGTAACGAATCCATTTCACACAAAGAAATATTTTAAAAGTTGTTCCATAACAAGTTCCTCAAAAGCACAACATAGGAAAATAAGCATGTTAGATGCTATAAATTACTATGTGAAAAAGAACAGAAACTCAATTGTTTCTTAAATAACATTACAAAGTGAAAAAGAATATGAAAAATATTATAATTACAATTAAATTTGAACAGAAACTCGGAACTAGATTCGACTGGTGTGAACTCGAACTTCATAAACTGGACTCGACTAATAAAGCTTGAATGATGAAATAGGACTTGTCAACTCGACTAACTCAAAAAAAAAATTACTCGACTCAATCGAATACTCACCTCTAGTTACAAAAAAAAAAGGAGTCTTCTTAAATGTAAAATGCTGGGTAAAAGTAAATACACAGATAACCAACCTGAGTCTCTTACAAGTACAAGCCCAATCTCACTACAGTCGGTGGAATATAAAGATGTTCTCCACTCCTGCATATGACATTAGCTGTGTTTAGGAGATTGTTCTCGTGATGACATCATTTTGCTACATTAACCACAAGGCAGAGGTGGAACTAAGCACTTCTTACCAATTGAGAGAGGTCAACTTTTGCAAGATTTGAAATATCAATTTCTTTGGAAGAATCCTTTGGCGCATCTAAAGAATAGTCTCTAGGCCTAAATGGCAACAGAGACAACAACATCATTCTCAAAGAAAGTATTAAACATTCAAATGAGATGAGAAGAAACTAAAAGTTCATTGTTTTCAGTTATGGAGTTCTAAAAGCTTACAGATTCCAATATGGACGGTTGATTGAAATATAAAAAGAAACACATTCTAACAGGAAAAAGGAGCAAATCAAGGATGCAATATTCAATGTATTAGACAAGAACATACTTCTGATCGTCTGGTGAAAGCTTCGTTAAAGGTCCCACGACTGAATCAAACTTCTCCTTCGTCAAAACAGCACATGAAACATCACCCACTGCAACCGCATTTAAAGAACCCATCCGCTCGCCAAGAAGTGTCCATTCCCCAAAATAGCTTCCTTCTGTCTTTTCAACAGACAGTTCTTTACCAGTCTGCTGATCATCATCCTCTTTGGGGTTATCAGACTTGAGACTAAAGACATTTGGGCTTCTTAACAAATCCCCGTCAAAAGTAATCCTCACGTGACCCTTCTGGATAATGTGCAATGCTGAAAGGCCCTCATTCTGCAGAATCATGGCAAATATACGACAAAAGACTGAACCAAAAATAATATAGTAAAAAAATATACCCGGGAAAAAACATAATATTGGAAGGAAAAAAATATCTACCCTATTAAATATGGTCTGCCCATTAGAGAAGGAAAGTTCAGAAAGAGAATCTGCAACATGACTCAGCTGTAAAATTGTCAACCTCGATAGAAGATCAACAGAGCGAAGCAACTTCAAGGATGACAAATTAGAAAACTCGGACATCAAAATTCCACGAAAATCTTCTCGTTTTAGGGTCCAAAGAGTTCCACTTGTTACGGCAAGCACAGAGGCTTGGAGAGGCTTATTGTACCTGTATATCAATGAAACACAATTATCATGGAAAGATGTACCATATATTTAGCCAGAAAGAGCGGCTAATCCCAACTCAAGACACCAGCAGGTTTGACATATGCATACATACATATACATGGAAATCTCAAGATGAGCCAAATATAGTGAATGCTAGGTATTAAGAAAAATCAGCGAAATATTGCTTTATTGCTACTTCACAGAAATGATGGTCACATAATATTCTAATTTTGGTTTGCAACTCGGTATGAATTATCTTCAAGCTTTCCAAATGTGCATTCCAACATTTACTAAGCAAAATCAAAAAATAGAATTAAAGACTTCTTTATTTACAATGAGGTGAGAAAGGAAAAAGGAAGAGAACATACATCAGTGCCAGCTCACCGAACGATGATAACTTCTCAGCTGTATACCGCTGCAAAACCCTTGGCAACTCTCCATTTTTATCTTCCTGCCAGAATAGTTTCTAGTGAAAAAACTTAAATCTCACTGAAAATAAACAAATACCAATGGCCTATGAACTCGACAACTCGTTAATAAGAAAACGGAAAAAAAGTGATAACAGAGAATTAGAGCATGACTATATTGAGCATTGGACCACAATAAGTACTGCAAACATTTGAACTGAAGAGTTAGTTCAAATTTAATAAAACAAGCTCGGGTCTCAGGACCTTTTCTAGGTTTAAACATAGACAACAAGTAAATCTAATCAATATGTGCCTCTGTGAGAATCAAAACGAACAAACCTGGGTTGCCAAGACCTCAAATTCTCCACTTCCCACAACATAAAAGCAGTCACCTTCACCACCCTACAAAATATAACAATTAGGGTTTTAACTTCTATTGTAACGATGTAAAACTCCATCTAGAACTGTATTTAAGATATAAGCTCCTCTAATCCTAGCATTTGAAATCAAGGAAGTTGAACCAGGGTTCAGCTTTGTGAAAAAGAACCTCAATTTCAAACCAAAATAGACACCAGAGGCAGAAAGCATGCTTATATGCTGGAGAAATTTGGATCTCTGACACTTAATGGTTTCATATCAGCAGCTTATTCATCAGTTTGCTGCTGCCAATTGCTTCAAAATTAAAGCATAAATTATCCTACTGATCACTAATAAAGTAGCATCTTTGTTTGGGTAATTCATAACTTACATGATAGCAATGAAGCAGTAAAGTGATTTCAGGACATTTTGCTCATACAGTTAGGGAGCAACATCATAACTGCATGAAATAGCAGCAAAAATTGAAGCTAATACCAAATTCACTAACTAACCTGTTTAACCACAATATCCCCTGGTTGGACCTCAACTCTTTGCATGCAATCCAATAAAACATGACGCTGCGAATCAGTTAGTTTTCTGAAGAGGAAATGGTCATTCAATGCCCGCTCTATATGTGACTGCAACACATAATATAAATATTAAATAACAATAATAAAAAGAACAACAGCATTGTTTTGTGAGGGAACACCATAATGCATCCAAAACTAATAGAATACGGTAGAAGTCTTACTTCTTCTTCCCAAGTTTTTCTGAAAGCAGGGGGTGGTGGAACCCAGACTTGCCCATTCTCCAATGAACTCTCAATAGCACGAACACGAGCCCGTGATAAGTCATGCCTTGCTTGTTGGTTCCTAGAGCTCAAGCTAATGGTTGAAGGAGATTCTGATCCGTTTGTCTCAGACACTTGAGGAACAGGAGGCCGTAAAATAGAAGCAGGAGCAGATTCACCACCAACCTGGTAGGAAAAACGAATGAGATACAAATAGCAATGCAGACAAGAAATACATCTCGTGCAAAAAGCTTGCTCACTTACTCCAACTAGTCCATTAACATGCACAACTATCACAGTAATATCATCAGTTCGAGTTTCATACTGAAGCCAAAGTCGATAAGATTCAGCAACAATTGCAGCACAAGCATCACGAGGATCATTGTGTTTTGCGACCTGAAATATTAAGGACAACTACTGATAAAGAAAGATAGAAATTCAGAATCAAATTGACCATCTAAGGATAAGAAGAAATATCATCCTATATAAAAAAAATGATGAGAAGAATTACGAAACACCGGTATCATAGACATCTAGACTTACATAAGTGACAGGCAATTCTTGATAAACATAAAACCTTCTACAACCAGAAATTCATGGAATGTGCTTCAAAAAACCATTTTCCTAATTAGAATAATAAAAGAATACCAGTCCCTCAAATCCGAGGTCCAACGTTAACAACAGAAGGTTAACTCCTAAAATAGTTATCCCAGCCAAATACTAAGTAATTTAACCAACAATATAACTAGAACTAATCATGAATCACAGCACAGCAGCAGCAACTAAGTTTCACTTTATTCCCTTATGATCACCATTTCATACATTGAAATAATTCCCTTACCATATCAACCACAGTTTGGCTAGAAAGGAACTCGAAAACCCCGTCACTAGCAAGCACAAAGAAAGGATTATTTTCAGTAAGCTCCAACACAACAATCTCCGGATTTGCCACAACGCCAATAGTCTCAGCAATGGAGTCCCCAATACTCCTCGTAAAAGCAGTTCCAGGATACATCCCATTCGGCACCCACAGCCTGGGAGGATCACCATCGTCGCCTTCCTCTGTTCCCCAACACTGCACATCCGGATTCTTCAACCCTTCAATTTGATCCAATGTAAGCACTCTCGCTCCACATAGCGTCACTCTCTCCAGCTCATCAACACGAAAAGGCGTCTGATCAATCGACAAATCAACAGCCACGATTTCTTTCCCCCTTTTCTCCGCTATAACTGCTCTCGAATCACCACAATTCGCCACGTATATCGTTCGACCACGAACTAAAACTGTTATAGACGTCGTTCCGCTCATGCCATCATCCAAATTATCGGCGTGCAGTTGTGTGTTCGTAGTCAAATACGCGGCCTGGCAAGCTTCGACGCCATCGACTTGGAATTTACTATTTCTTAACAAATTTTCGCATAGTTTCCTTTTGACGAACTGCGAACATTCAGCTCCGAACTCACCGTGACCGTCGAAAACGCCGAAGAAATGATCGTCAGGATTTGTTCCAAACGGAGTGTGGATACAGAAACTGTCTTGATTAGCTTTATCCAAAGCATCTGGATAGTAACCTCTTTGAGACAAGTAAGAATACTTAAGCTCGTAATTGCCCGACGGAACTTTAACCGTTCGAGAACCGTCCGCCGGGAGGAACTGGGCTGAGACCCTAGAGAGGCGTCTGATGCCAAGCTCCGGGTCACCATCTAGGTTCAAGCTTAACTGAGAATGGATTTGGTCTCTGGTTTCGTCACCGTCGTTCGAAGATGCGGGTGAGAAAACGGCAATCTCTGCCGCGTTTGGCCTCGCGCTTTGCGGCTCTTTGATTCTTGCATCCCTCGGCACGCAAATCCCGCCGATGCAAGCTCTCGAGTACACGCAGCCCATCACTCCAACAAATAAACTGTCCTCAAAAACAAAGGCTGGAGAAGAGAATAGCTCTGGAAATCGCAAAATGCTTCATTTCATCGCCGATTTGGATAACTGAAACTAATTTTTCCTTCCAAATTCCGACAGATGAACCAATGAATCCAAAAGTTTACTGAAATATTAAAAATAATAAATTTAAAATAATTACTAAAATGAATCACTGCTTATATTTCAGTGGAATACTTTCGGATGAGGGAGCGTATATTAGCATAGCCGGCGTAAAGGTGCATGATAAGGAGTGGATCTCCATGCGGTTCGAGTTTAGGTGGGTCCGGTCAGTTTTTCGATTATTGATTTAATTAATAATCAATTCAATCTTTTTAACATACTTATCGAGTTTACTCGAATGAAATTATTTATTTATGATTGGATGAGTTTAAAATTTTTAAATATTTTCTCTATTATAAATTTAAATCATTTTTATTATGGTTTGGGTCATCGAGCTTACCGGTCGAATAATTTTTTAAATTGAATTAAAATAAATTAATTTTTGAGTTTAAACGGAAAAAGATATATAAATATAAACCATGAATGGATGGTGGGCAAAAGGGATTGAGACAGCCATCCCTTACGTTCGGATAATTACAATTTACAGCCACAATTCCAATTTTATTTCCGGAGTGGTCCCTCATTATCTCAAATGAGTTTGCGCCTCTGACTTTATCTCCTTGCATTATTTCTTTGTTCAAATCAATTGGGTTCCTTACGTGGTCCATTTTCTTACATTCAAATCTCAAAATTAAAATACTATTAAATGAAAAAGAATAAAATTAATTAATTAATTAAATTTGTGACTTTTCAAAAAGCTAGCTTAATAGAAAGGAGCTGTGATGAATAAGCTACGACTTTAGGCATGTTAACGAACCGAACGCACACGAACGGAGGTATGTTCATGTTCGCTCATTTAATAAATAAACAAACATAAACGAACACGAACATAAATGAAAAAAAAAATTTGTTCATGTTCGTTTATTAAGGAATATAACTTGTTTATGTTCGTTCATTTAATAAATAAACGAATATAAACGAACACAAACATAAACGTTGGATACCCTACCTTCCATTGTTCTTTCATGAAAAATAGTCGACAATGCAAATCAACCAAATCTACAGTGATAAATAGTGTAAGAGCTGATTAGCAGTGATGAAATGTTTGAAGATATCAAATATTTCGATCGATCTTTTATAGATATTAAATGATTCACACGACTTTAATTTAACGCTATAACATTTCTCTTAGTGGTCTATGATTACATATGAACAATCATTTTTTACAATGTTATTCTAATAAATTCGCCGGTTAAAAGTTTTGTGAAATCAATGTCAGACTTTAGTGAGGTTTGTTAATAATGGTCATTTCCGTTGGCATAGTAGAAAATTTAATAGCATGAAGATTTCGAACGGTACAAATTGGACTACAAGGCAATAACATAGATCCGAAATTCTTTCGATACTACATACGATACTACATATCATAACTGATATTATTGCTAAACTACCATTCAAAATTTTAGCGTACCTAAAGTCTACTCCACAACTAAATGTCACACAAGAACTATGAAAACAAAAGTTCATTGTCAAAGTGTATTTTCTACTTATTAATGGGTTCTTCCTGGAAAACCCATTACTTCCGCTATTACACTATTTTCCAAAAATTGCATAGAAACATTTGTTTTATTTTCTGACAAATTCTATATATTTTTCTCTTTACTGATGCTCATATACTTCCGATTGTTACCTTTATATTCCCATCTATTTCTAGAAAGAAGTATGATGTTTTATTGAGTTTTAGATGTGAAGATACCCGCAATAACTTTACATATCAACTATTAAGTCAAATAAAACAGAGAAAGAGATTAAAACAGATCTGTAAAACTTCATATTGCACTATAATATAACTTGTTTTGAAGCTTTCAGCGATCGTCTCTACTCTCCAGTGAATACTAGGGTTTGGGAAAAAAATGGGGGAAATGAATATAGGTGCGAGGTGCCTCACGGGTTAACATATTGGATTTAATCTCCAAATAAAATTGGGTTAATTATGGCGTTGGTCATCAGAATATCATATTAACTAATATTTTTAAGATACTTACAAATTGGTCACCAAAATTGATTTAAGAAGATTGGGTTAAACATAAATGAATGAACATAAATGAACATAAACGAACATAACCGAACGAACATAACTGAACGTTCACGAACGTAAATGAACGAACGAGACCTATGTTCATGTTCGTTCATTTAATTAAACGAACACAAAATCTTGTTCATGTTTGTTCATTTAATAAATAAACGCACATAAACAAACTTCCCGCCACATGGTTCATGAACGGTTCGCTGAACGTTCAGTTCATTTACAGGCCTATACGAGTCAAAGAAGCAGATCCCTGGTCTAGTGCCACGTTTAAAATTTTTCCCATTAAATCATTAATGAATTATTAAAATAGTTTATGATAGTATAGAAGAAATTCGAATAAATTTAAACTTCAAATTATAAAGATATGCAAAAATCAAGTAAAAGTACTCCACCAAAATTAATTGCAATGTTTTAAAATTCGGTGACTAAGTTGTAACTTACCAGTACTAGAGTGATTGGAGTCGTAATTTATCCATAAAATTTGAGCATAATGTGAGTTTTATATGAATAAAATATTACAAGTTAAGGATTCGATTGTTATATTTAATTAATTAAATGACTTGATTGTGATTTTTAAATATAATTTTCTCATTGTAAACTTATTATATATGATGTAATTTACCCAAAGAAAACAAATAAAGTCATGCTTTTCCATTTCCTCCTTTATTTTAAGATCAATATTAAAAGGATAGAAAAAGGTATTTGAACTTTTGTAAATTTATTTAATGTAATTAATTGACCAACAAAGAAAGTAACACAACAAATGCAGGTGGTGGAAACTAATTATCGATAAATGTTTAAATTATAATCTTCTTTCATTTTTTTATTAAAATAGATGTTTAATGTTTTGTTTTATTATTATTTTATATTTTAACTATCAAAACCGGAAAGAAATCGTCGTCTAATGAATAGGTGGTGCTTATCATAATTTTTTAGTGAAATAAGGACATAAAACATTCTAGTTATTAACTCTTAAACATTTTTTACTAAGTATCGACTCTACAACCATTAACGGTGTTGAGAAATTTTGACCCTCAAAATACCAATGTTGGCTATCTTCGTCATAAAATCAGTTATTCTATTCTTTGTTCGATCAACTAAAGAAAACGAGACTAGTCATTGTTTGTTTAACAGCTGTGCTGTAAAATACTGCATTTTTAAATTTAAAATCCTTAATTTTTAAATAAAAATTAAAATCTTTAAATTCCCATCATCCCTAACTAGTGACCTAAGCCCATATCAAAATAAATTGACAAACGATTTCTGGTGAGGCGAGAGGAAGAAACTCGTGAGTTATTCGTTGCTGCAGCATTAGGACTGCGTTCAATGACGTAAATAATGAGGGGTGAAAGATATTTTGGGGTTTTGATTTTTTTAAAAAGTTAGAAATTTCAGAGATTTTGTAATAAATGAGTGATGTTAGGGTTTTATAGAAATTAAAAATTTAATTTTTGTTTTGATTAGTCTAGGGAAAATATAAGTTAGTATATGTTCAAAGGTTGTTCAAGTGATAAGCAGTTTGATATCGTTTAAGTAATATCTCAAGTTTGAATCCTTGTGTATGCAAAAAATCTCTGCCGGGAGACTCACCCACCAAAACCAGATGTGTGACGCGGGTCGATCCAGATTATTAAAGGCGAAGCCTTGGAACCGGGAGGGTAACAAAAAAAAATAACTCTCAATCATTTGACATTGAACATTTCCATCCTGGAATTCCTGGTGCATGTACCTGAAACCTCAAGGAATAACTAGAGTTGTGCAAATTCAGATATCAGATTCAAAAAATTTGATATCCAAAAATTTATGATACCTAAAATAGTGATCCATATTCAATCCGAATTTTCAGATATCCTAATTAGAATTTAAAATTTAATGTGGCAGAAAAATAATTTTAAATTTTGTGACTTAATTTAATGTATTTGATAGTTTTACTATATTTTTTTATATATATTTAATTATCCACACACATTAAATAATTAAATATCCTAATTTTTATTAGGTTAGAGCTTTAATGAGTTAGTGAGATACTCATTTTTTAGGTTAAAGTGTATCTAAAATCTAAAAGCTCATTTTTTTTTTGATTTTCTGATAATTCGAAATTAAAATTTATCCGATTCGTATCCGATCTTATTATCCGATTTTTTGGATATCCGATTCAAATTATCCGAAAATAAAAAACGAATCGAATATCTGAATTTTTGAACCAGATCAACGGATCGTATATTTTTACACACCCCTAAAAATAACAATAATTCTTTTATCACCGGGATTGTTTGGTTCGTGCAAATTAAAAATAAATAAATAAAATCAAGCTACATATTAAGTAATGATTGGATGTCAGTTTTTTATGATCCAATCTTGGATTCATAACAAAATAAAATATTAAATAATTATTTTAATAAAAAAAGTTAACACTCAAAAGTAATAATTTAAACAATTATTATTGTATTAAACCAAAATAATGTGTAGTTTTCTTTTCGGTGAAGGCATTGGCAAAATGATAGTCGTTTTCAAAAGCTACCTAAAAATGTTATGTACATCCAATCAAGACTTCTCACATGCAAAAGGAATTCATTCATTTGTGTTATGATGAAGATGATGAGTTTGATAGCAACAAAATCCTAATTCCTCTTTCAATAAAAGTAACCCAAAGGAATGCGATGTCAGAGTCGTGCTATTTTCTTTGGGGTAAAATAATTCAATTATTATTTTGATTATAATTTGATGTTTTTTTAAAAAGTTATAATTTAATTATTCAATCAAAATGTTATTATAAATACATTATTACTCGTTAATTATTAATAGAATAATGATATAATCTGATAGAATAATAATTTTAATCTTAGTTGATAGGGTAAATAATAAACAACCGCAGAGGGTGGTTTAAGGTAGAGGGAGGGAAGCTCTGGTTGCTTTAGGAATCTTGATGACTTCTAGGATGTTGATATGGTTTGTGGTGGAGAGGTGTGTACGTCTATTCTATTCTTTATTGGATGAGTATTTATAATATCTTGGATTGGTGTTAGTTAGGTGTAGTTGTATCATTGGTGCTGATTAGACATACTAGGGAGTGAGGTCTCAGGCTAGGAGATCATGTGTGCCAACTAGGGAGAAGTATGGGTTGGGTTTGAGTTGAGTTCGGTCAACTCGACCCGAAAATTTTACATCATTCACGACCCGAAAAATATATATTCTCCACCTGACCCGAACTCAAACCCAACTCGACTTTTTGAAATAAAATCTGTACTAGATCCGATCCAACTCGAAATAATAAAATATTATTATTTTTATTCAATTAAAATAGTGATTTAATTGAAAAAAATAATATATAGAGGGATATTATTGTAATAATTCCTAAATATATAAGGTAAAATTAGATTTTTTCGAGTCGGGTATTTTTCACCTTAAACCCTAATCTGACCCGACCCGAACTTGAATTTGTTATTAAAAAAAACTCGACCCTATCAAGTCGAGTCAGGATCAGATCAAAACTCATCAGGTTCGAATCTCATACCCATCCCTATTGTTGGTAATGTTATAATGGTGTGTTCGCGAGGATTATAGGCGTTCGACAAGTGGTCAGCTGTGTGTGGTTGTTTGAGATGTGCACTACGCAAGTCCCAGAGTTCATATGGTCTTATGATTGAGTTCTCGAGGGTTCGTACAAATGGTGTGTTCCCTATGGTAGAGTATCACAGTAGGAGGGGAGTATGATAGAGGGTCGCAAGGGTAAGTAGTAACAGTTTCCTCCTTCATACGAGGGGTGGTTATAAAGTGACCTTCGTGAACCTGAGAAATAGGTGAGGGAGTCCCAGCACCAAAACTAGTATTGCTGAATTTTTGAAATTTCAAATTTTTGAATTTTGGGTGGTTGTTGAGTGACCACATGTTTTAATGAGACGATTAGTTTCGCTATAGGAGACGAAACATTTTGAGGAAATCGTATAGAGTTTATATATAATGTCGTTTGTGGGTTTTAGAGACTTTCTTATTTTGTTAATATCTTCTGTCATCTGAGAATCTTGAGTAAGTAATTCTCCTTTTTGTTGCTTTTGCATTTATTTTTTCCATTTTCTTTGACAAACGGAGGATTTAAGCTCCATCAACCACTCTTCAATGATAGATCCTCATGAATGTATGTATGAACATTGTCTAACATAAAGATTGCACTGATTTTCGAAAAGATTCTTCCTTTATCAAATTTTTCGTTTTTGCTTTTTGTATGAGTTCTCTGTGGAATTTTAACGTCTTTACATAATACATTAAGGGGAGGTTTTCTTAGCACCTACATTAAGGGTATTTAGAATGATTTCTAAGAGGTTTCCTTAGCATTTTACATCCTATATGGACTAAAATTATCTCAATTGGAATTTGTGTATTTTCGTAAGGCTACGCATATTCCCTCTTGCCCATGAGAGAGATAGAAGAGGTGTCACACGGCTTAGACGAGAAAAATCTCATTGTTTTAATATATTTTCCTCTATTGGTTGCAATATTCTTGTCGTCAAGATGTTCTTTTCGTACTTCTCTAGTTTCATCAAGAGGGGTGCCTCAACGATTCAAGTATTAATGATATGAGCAGCTTGCTCCTATTGATCGAGACCCTCGATGTTTGAGGTGAAGGGTTCTGCATGTGAGTTTTTCTTATCAGAAGCAAAGTTTGGTTGGGAAAATGTTTGCAGGGATGATCAAAGATATCATAATGAGTCAAAAATTATTTATTGTATATTGAGCCACAAACATTTAGATGCAGTTCTTTAAAACAAATAGGTTCAAGGAATGACTGGCTCAAATTGTTCATCACGACTGATTCTTTTTTGATGGGGGTCTTCCATGCTCACCGTAACAATTGTTGTAACACTTAAAACATGACTGAATCTAAAGTGTCACACTGAGTTGTCGAGGTAACCCCTGATTTTCAAAACCTATTCATTTTCCTTTCAATCATATTGAATGATATCATAAGTAAACATAATTAATTGTTATAAAAACATTTTATAAAATGAAACTCCATGATAAATAATTTAAAACAAAATAATACATCTTGAAGTATACAACTCAAATACATAAATAAGGTTCTATGAATACACATGCCCACTAAAGCTACAATACAATACTCTAACGGAGATGCTGGGAATCCTGCTGCGATGATGCTCCACGAATTACCCAAGCTACTGACCTACCAACGGAAAATATCCGAAGGCTAAGCTTAATCTAGAGTAACATAAGAATTTTCATAAAAACAATCATGCTAAAGACATGGTACAAAGTAGTAGTTACATGTATGATTTATATCAAGTCCTACCTACTTAAGGCTTTACTGATTTACAACTGAAGTAGGAGTCTCATGCTTCCTTTAGTTCTTTGCTAAGGGCCTCGCCATGAGTATACAAATATTGGATCTCTGACTGCATTACCAACAATGACAGAATGCAATAAGCATGATACACAACCAAACATTAAATATATTTATATTTATTGACTTTACCATCAATTCATGGAAGTGCCTTAGCACTGGTATTAAAGTGCCTCAGCACTGATACGAAAGTACATTCGCACTGGTACTAATGTGCCTTAGCACTGATACGAAAGTAAATTCGCACTGGTACTAATGTGCCTTAGCACTGATGGTATACATCAGGATATTTTACATATATATACTTTAGACCATCGTCATGCATACAAATAGCTCAGGTGTCCTTATCGATTCCCAAGCAATAAAATAAGGCATAAGTCTTATGGGATCTTATCTCATAAGGCTCATATGGTTATCACACATATAGTATTATTATGTCCTTGTTATCTTGTCATTATTATCATTTACAACACAAGTATGTGAGAACACTCCCTCACTTACTAGTATTTCGATCGTTCTCTCTCCTAGAACGTTATGCAAAAGCTTAACATTACTTTAGTGTCTTATAACCTTAAGGCAAATTCATAATCATTACCTAATGCCAAAAGGCCGCATGACATTGACATCGCTAACCCACTCCTTAAGAGTGTTCAGGCCCTGCGCCCTAGTTAGCTTCTACAGTGTTAGCACACTGACAATGCCCCACTAAGACAACTAAGGTAGTTTGGCTTTACCTTAGCATGACTGGACTCACTAATGTGAGGTTATCCTCTCACTAGCTGCTGTCTCACTCGTTCTCTCATCTAGAATGTTATGCGAAGGCTTATTTGTCTGTTACTGTTGTTATTTATTAAGCAGCTTTATTATGATCATTCGTTACTTAAGGATGCTTTAGTCACTTTGACTCAAGAGAAGTCTCTACATGTTTTGTGATTCAATGACGATTATTGAATTTTTTTTATCATTGTCTGAAGTATTAGTTTTCCCGATAACTGACTCGAGTTCATTACTAAGTAATGACACTCTAATCGTTCTTCTCGTACTTCCCTTTAAAACCTCATAAACTAAAAGAGACAGGTTGCACTTCTTGGGTTCACTGCCATTCTCAAAGCTCATGCTTTTAGCTATTACTGAATATGACTTATTCATTGTATCGCTTGTCGATATGTCTTCTACAATAATCCCCGTCCTCAACAATCAGTATACTTCTTCAACTGAAGATATTCAACGTAATATGTTTAATATGGTTACATCTGTTGTAACTCGCTCCTATGAGTGTTTATAGGTATGTTAAGCCATTTATGTCCTTCACGTACTAAGTCTTACTAATATGGATCATCCTTAGCTCTTACGGACCTTAAACGGGTCAAATCTAACCATCCAAAGTGAATAGTATCAATACCCAACTTGCAGTATCGATACCCTAGGGTCAAGTATCGATACTCCTATGAGTATCAATACCAAAAATATATTTTGTCTCTGAAATTGAGACCCAATATCAATACTCTCCCTGGCAATATCGATACTCATTGCCCAAATCCCTAATTTTTGCCTCAATTCAACTAGTATCGATATTTTTCATCCCAATGTCGATACTCAAACCCAAAAATGGTTTATTTAGGATCGAGAATCGCCCAAAAATCATCCTTAATGACTTTTCTTAGTTTCTAATCTTGTTTTGAAGCTTTAGTAAGTTGTTTAGGGTCTTAAGGTGTCATAAAAAAAGCATTATTAACACCTAGAACGTGATTTGCTTAAGAATTCAAATGTAAATCTTAAAATGCTTAAATAAAAAAATATTAGAAAAATATATAAACTTATGAAAGCTTAATACTCCAAAGGATTATAAATACACTATTTTGATGTTTGAAACCCGAAATAAAGCTCCTTGCTTAGCTATACACCTTCCCTTGTTAATTTGGATGAAAACCCTCACTTTTCTCTTTTAACTTTGGTTTTGGTCTTTTGAGAGGAAAAAAAGAAAGAAAAAAGATGAAGAAATGAATATGAGAAGAAAATGAAAGAGATAAAAGGCTTCATATTTGCAAAATGGGAGAATTATAGTTTTGGTCCTTCCTCATCTTTCTATCATTCGAAAATCTCCTTTTGAAGGCTAATTCCAATCCAACTAAGCTCAACAATTTAATTTATGAAATCCACGGGGCACACATACCCTTCGGATAAGCCCGAAAATATTAGCCTGAAATTTGGGGTGTTACAATTGTTGACATGTGAAATAATCAACAATCGTAGAGGGTGGTCAGAGGTAGAGGGAGTGCGGTTCCGAAGAGGATTTCAATTGCGTTAGGAATCTTGATGGCTTCTAGGATGTTGATATGGTTTGTGGTGGATAGGTATTTTTGTCCCTTATGTTCTTTATTGGATGAATATTTATAATGCATTAGATTGGTGTCAATTAGGTGTAGTCGTGTCATTGGTGTTGATTAGACGTCCTAGGAAGTGAGGTCTCAGATTAGGAGGTCATGTGTGTCGACATGTAGTCGTTGGTAATGTTATAATGGTGTGTTCGCGAGGATTATAGGCGAAATACACATGGTCGTCCTTGCATGGTTGTTTGAGAGGTGCATTACATGGGTTTGAGAGTTCATATGGTATCTCGTTCACGTTACTAAGGGTTTGCATGAGTGGTGTGTTCGTTATTACGAAGGATCACATTAAGAGGGGCCCGCCTATTTGGAGGGGCGCACTAGTAAATAGTAACACTCTTTAAAATTTTGATATTTTAATAATTTAATTCTAATTCGAAATAATTTAATAATTTTTTTGAGCATAAATAATTTAATAAATTTAACCGTTGCATAATAACAATTTAATAATAATTTATCAATGTTTTATAATAGATTGTAGTTATCTAACTGCTACTTTGATTTGACATAAAAAATTATTTTTATTCAATTATTTCAAATTAATTTAATATTTAATTTTTCAGGACTAATCAAATTTATAAAATGGACCAAATTATTTTTAAAAAAGGTAGTGTGAGTCAAATCTTTGAACGCTTGTAAATATTTAAAGAAATGGTCAAGATGAAAGAAATTAAGAAAAGTATAAATGAAAAATGTATGAAATTTGTTTAAAAGAAATATATATTATTCGTCGATGATACGAATTAAGTCGAACGATGATAATAATACATATGTATAAATTTTATCCTCAACTACTCAATAAGTGTATATTTAAAATATTATTTTAAACATTCGAAAAAAAATCAATACCTAAATAAATGAGATTTGTGAATCTCTTTGTTAAATTTGTAAGTAATTTTTAGTTGCTACAGATATGTTCTGAATTTTAATCAAATTCATGTTAGTATGACAATTAAAGGGAGTAAAGTTTTAATCATGTCTTTAACATTTTAAAATCAACAATTTTGATCAAGAGATTCTCAAATAGTATATTGTTTATATATTTGTTTTCTCAAATATTTAAAATTAATATTTTAAACATTCATTCATTGAATGGTTGAAGATAAAATCCATATACATATATTATTATTATTTGATCTGACTCATACTCATACAAAGACATGTTTTTTACATATACGATACATATTTATTTATTCGATAAATTTAGCATCATTTTTACATTTATATTTTTTACTTTTCTTTTTAGTTTTGATATTGACTAATGCAAATACTGAAAACTCTCATTAAACTTTTTATCTCGCAAATAAAATATATTTTAATAAATATATCTGTTTAAAAGTATGACTAAAGTAATTACCTTTGTTAAATAATATTTTTTAGATGTTGGTTCATTAAATAATTTGAAAAAAGTTTTATTTGCACAATTTTAACCCTTTTAAAACCTATACTAGTATATACCACCACTGCAGCACTTTCTTGCTATTGCTGTAAAACACTTTCAAAGAAGCCTAAGCAGCAAGTAATAGAAAGCGCTGTTGTTTGTACTGCTAGACCGCTAGGGTGCTGCACTGCTGTTAGAGTATTGTGTTGTTAATGCGAAGGTAAAGTTCTCGATGAGTGCCATTGCGCTGTATTTCGACTCTAAAGCTGTCTCTTGGTTCTTGAATAGTGAGAGCGCATGGTGCCGTGATTGCTCGAAAGTAAGCGCGTGGGAAGAGCCATAGTGGATGGTACAAGACTTACCATGCGCTCGCTTTTGAGCGACATGACATCGTGTCTCTAGGCTTTCAGTGGCCGAGGCGTCCTGTGCTCTCTTCAGAATCAAGGGATTGAGCTTTGAGGTTGTATTGCTCTTCAGCGCAATGGCACTCAAAGAAGAAGATACCTTTGTGTTCTAAGCAAGATACCTTTTTATTCTCGGCAACAAGGAATTTTATTTCTAAAAGGGATTTAACCCCAACCGAGAGGATCGTTAAAAATCCTCCTAATCCTAAGTGGAGGAAAAGAGTACTACTCGGTCAAGAGAATACAAAGAAGCGCAAATGATTCTTGTTGTTTATTGTCTCTTGTAGCTTAAGTTTTTGGCATTGAAAATGTGATGATAATTTGCGGGTTTTGGTTTGTATTTTTTAACATTGGTAATAATGGGGTGTTTTCTTTCTTTCATATTTAAGCAGCAAAGAAGTGCAATTGTGAGAGCATCCTCGGAATCGACATTAATTCTGGTAAGATTCGAACAGCAGCCCTGATATTGTAAGTGGCAATTTTGACTTATTTTTATATTGTAGTTTGCCTCTTTTGTTGGATGAGGTGAATTCTGCATTGGTGCTTCCGGTGTTGAACTTTTAATTTTCGTGAGAAGTCGTATGCCTGATAAGCAGCATGATACAATTCTTTGGTAAGGCTTCTCTTGTTCATATATATAGCTGCTACTCGGTACTATCCATAAAAACTAGTAGTAACCTATGATTCTAAATTGACTTTAGGGTGCCTTATGATTGCAAAATGGTGCATGTACCATATAAACGGGCAGGAGGGACCGAGGGGCATATGCCAACCATCACGAACCCAACTCACACTTGTTACCCGGGGGATGTGTCTCGTAGGCTTTGGGAATTTTGGTCGGATGAACCCGATCAATCGAGTGAAGAGTTCCATCTGTGGCCGTGCCTTGTTCTTCGAATACGAGATTCATGTCTGGTTCAGTTGAAACCCGATGTTCGGTTTTGTTCGATCATCCTCCGTTCGGTCAACATGTATCAATGTCCATTGCTGAACAGTTTGGCATGGGTTTATTGTGAAGAGCTGTATGTAGGCAACGACTACATTTTTTAAATATCATTAAATGATGTTTTAATATAAAATGATGAGCTTGGAACATAATGATAATCGAATGATCATTTTGTAACTTTTAATATAACCAGGAGACTCAATAAAACAATGTCCCATAATTGAAGGACCATTTTGTAACTTTTAACAAGAGACTTAACAAAGTAACATCTTATAGTCAAGGGACTATTTATATATTTTACCCTATATATTTTTTTAAAAAAAATAGATACATATTTGCACTAGAATAAAAATTGATATCCAATTGTATCTAAAAAAGTTAAAGTACCTCCTTGTACCATCAGAAAAGTTAAACACCTAATTACACAAAAACTAGATATCATCTTGCACATAAAATACCAAAATTATGTATCAAAACTTATATTTTTCTTTAGACTTCTTATTTTCTTAAAAATAGGTTTAATTATGAATTGCATGATTCTAGCAAAATCCATTATTACTTTAATTTGTTAGATCTTAATCCTACTACTTTAATTATTATTAATTAATAATAAATAAATGGTTGAATTACAGTTTTTATAATTTTTTTGTTATTGATTTCTGAATCAACAAGTTAACAAAATGGTTTCATTGTGTTTACTTCTCAACTGTTTATCAAGCATACAATTAGATAATAAAATTTGGAAATGTTGTATGCGATTTTTTTTTTTTGAAAATCATAAGTGTTTGAGAAATATTTTTGGATCTAGATCATTTGTTATAGTACATATGGAATTCATCATGAGAGAATAAAATCTATTAAAAAAATAAAAACGTCATGTGGACAGGAAGAAAATTGTATGAAACTCAATATATCCTCAAGACGACTTCCAATTATTTATTATATTTCATGGAAATTGTCATTTCCTCATGATAAGCTACACGTACTATAACAAATGACTTAAATCCTAAAATAATTATCAAATTCATGTATGTTTTAATTATTTTTCCACCTAGATTATTTAGCCAACTATGTCTACAATTTGATCTTAATAGATTAAAATAAATAGATTAACTTCTATTTTATAAAATAAAACGATAAATTCATAATTAAAAATATATAAGTAAACAAACATGGGATACAAATAAAGACGAATTAAGAATTTTATATTTTGAGTTAAAACTAGGGTTGTAAATGAGATAAGATAGATCGTGAGCTATTTGAGATCGACTCGGTCAAAGCTCGATAAATACTCAACTCGAATGGACTATACTCGAGCCCTTAAAAAGCCTAAACGAGATACTTGATACTCGACTCGAAAAACTCGTGAGCAACTCATAAATATAATATATTAATATTTTATTTAAAAAAATAATAATTTATTAGTAATATTAACATTTATTTGTTGATTTTAAAAAAAAATGCAATACAAGTTTTTTCATGTATTTAATATTCAGGTTTGAGTTTTAGACCTCAATTGAGTTAAGTTTAAGATTATTTTTTTCATTTCGAGTTTTTTCGAGCTTCACTTCACTTCATGATTTAGAGTTCAAGTCAAGCTTGAAAATTTTAGGCTCTCGAGTTTTCGATTAGAGTAAAGTTCAATTTCAGAGTTTTCGAGTCGAGTCGGGCTCATCAATACTCGAACTCGACTCAGCTCGTTTTCGGTCCTAGTTAAAACTTATATAAAATTCCATGGGAGTCGAAGTTAAAAACTTTTACACTAAAAATATTAATTAAATTATTAAATTTTAAAAGGATTAAAATTACAATTTTTCTTGCTTCGTCTAGAATAAAAATTAATGCTACAATGATAGTTTTATTAAATTAAAAAAAAACATGTAAAACAAGCCCATACATAATCATAGATGACGACTGGGAGTTTAAATAATTGTACGGGTAATCATTTTTACAAAGAAATTGCAGTTCAAAACGAACAGAGAGATCATGCATGTTGAAATTTAAACTGTTATGAAAAAAATTAATTGTCCAGATCAATTATTTTAATAAGCTTTTTTTTGGGTGTTGATAGGGATAATTATTATTTGAATGATTAATACAGCTGTTTCTAGGGGTATGTTCATAGCTTTTACACTATATAATGTTTGAAAGCAAGCAACTTTATGTATAGGGAAAGCAGACAAGAACACGTCAAGATCACTTGTAAGGCACTGCTCTCTTTCATGTAATGGCAAACATACAGATGAATTGAGATTTGAACCGATCAATTTCAGCTAATTCTACAATGCTTGATAAAAGAAATAAATCCATGTTTCAGATAAGCAAAAGAGAGGGAAGACCACATAAACCCTAATTGTCTAGGGTTTTCTCTTCACACATGTGGAAATCTACATTCACAATGGCTTCTCAGTTGATTCAGCACATTGATGTTTGACCATATTCACATGTATGCATGCATAGTTCATATCATGAGCTTTTATGAGGGTTTAGATATAGTGTCTTGAGTTTATTCTCGTTAAGTAAAAAGAAAAAATGTCCATTCAAACACGTTGTCTACCTAATTCGTGTTTGTTGATACACGTCTTTGATTTGTTAGCCCAATTCCACCATAAATCTTTTCAGTTATTTTTATTTAAAAGAGTAATTCTCTCGAATTCTATCTTCTTCAATTGAGTGTACTGAAGTATATGTAGCAAAAGAGAGATGCATTTTCTTGTCAGACAAAACACTAGTTTAGTTAGTGGTTTGGTCTTAAATTTCATTTCATTGTCTAAAGGCAAGCAGCTAATATTGACCGTGAAGTGATGTGTTGTTTAATGCTAATTGCTATATAGTAAGTTCATGTGTCTTGATTGGCAAACCTTTAACCCCCACTTTGACTCTTCAACAATAGGACTAATTGGATTAGCCATTGGAATTTCCTTGAAAAAAATTTACAATATTCATTTCCAAATGAAAATTCAAAACAAGTTCATCAACTTGCTCAAGTTGCATGCGAATCGCCGGAACAAAAACGTACAATTCTAAGGCAGGAAGCCTAGGATGCAGTAAAATCTGCAGAAACATTATTGATTCTACAGTGATAACCTGAGCTCCAAATCTAGCTCCTGCGTTTCACTTGTTTCAGAATTCTGGCTACTGGATCCCAATGAACTGCTCCTATGTTTCTTGCTCCTTTTGGGCTGTAAATCCCGACGGTATATAGGAAAAAGAATCAAATTTTTAACTTTTAAGTAGATGCAAATTACTGAATATATAAGCATATGTGTGTGTATATATAGCACCTCAACATTTAGAAGCTGTCTGGTCATGTTTGGTTGCGCATAATGGTGGCTGTCTAAGATGCCACTTCTGGGGTTCCAACTGTGTTGCAAAATGAATTGGAAACATTAACTACATGCTTGAGGGAAGAAATTGGAAACTTAACTATATATATGAACCTTGCTGCTGTACTAGGTTGAGAATCACCATAACTGATGTTTGCTCTCTGATCATATTCTCCTAGCCCCATCTGTAACATTAGGTGAATATCATAAGCAATCAATTGCAACACTCCTATTCACCAATATAATCAACATTGATATGTGTTTATTGTTTAATGGTGGGGTTTGTTATACTATACAAAAAGATGACATTATAAACAATCACAAAGTAGAAGAATATATATCAAGATTTTACCTGGAAAACTCTAAGTGAGAAATTGCAGTCTTAATCGACTTACTTTTAACCTAAGTTCTTACTGTTTATGGTTACTTCCTTTTACATATCCCTAAATAAGTATAACAGAAGAAGTTACATTCAAGGATGGACTGAGGCAGGCGGGCAGGCGACTTCCTGAAAATTTTAAATTATCATATATTTTAGATATTTTTTTTGTATTTTCTATTGATAACATGTTTTCGTTTTCCATATACTTTTATAAGTTCGCTTCCTCTTCAAATTTTAGAAGTTTGACCGCCTAACATAAAATTCTACTACTGATCCTAATTACATCAAGAATTTATGTGAAAAACTCTAAGCAAAAAAAAATCGCAGACAAAGAAAAAGAAAATTCACTAATTAATGTCAAAAATAGGAATAACATACGATTATCGCTGTACACAGATTGTAGGCTTAATCGACTTAATTCTAATCCAAATCCTTAGAATTTGTATCCCTGTCTCTACATATCCCTAAAATTTTCAAAGTATTTTATTTATTTTCCAAATAAATTATACTGTGAATTTTTTAAAATTAGACTAAGTACAATTTGTATCACAAAACTTTAATTGAAAGGGTAGCGATGAATACTAAGTTTATTGGGGAAACTGGCATCTAGGGTTAGCAAACCAACAAGTAAGCACAATATGATTCAAAAGGATATTCCAAACATCTTGTATGCCATGGTTTATCATCCCTATAATGGGAGACACAGGGAAAATCATGTCAAAGAAGCACTCAATTACAGACACGACAAAGTAAGAACAGGTTCACCCACCATTATGCTGGGGTGGAAACCATAAGAAGCTGAGGAGGTTGATGAAGATGATGAATACGAAAACGAAGGAGATGACACCAAAGATGAATAAGCTGCTGCGGTCTGCTGCTGTCTCATATCTTCCTGCGTGTATTAAAAGAAACAACTTCACTTCATCGATCGAATCCCTCCCACGAACAAACCTGAATCTGATAAAACAACCTAGAAATATGGTTTGGTAATGGTTTACCTGGTTGAAAAGTGAAGGATGATAAGCACAACCCATTTGTTCATGCAATCTAATCTTCTCCAACTGAGCAACACCAAGCCCTCTCTGGGGTTGCCTAGGCTTGTCTGAGTTACTCTTCTTGCCTTTCCTCGAAGAACCTCCTCCTCCCTTTTCGTTGGGTTCACCATAATAACTGCTGCTCATCTTTGTAAAATTCCCAGCACAATCAGAAGAGAATCAGAGCCAGAGATTTCCCTTTTTAAGCTGTTTCAGAAAAGAAACTCAAGTAATTATTGCATCGCTGGATCAGATTCTGTGCAGATTTATTTGCAGATATATATCTTTATATCTATATATACATAGATTCTATGCTCTTTTGCTTATTTTCTTTGAACGACCCTAGTTTTCTTTTCTTTTTTATTACTGCGTTGGTAAGAAAATCATTTATTAGGACTTTGAAACATAAGGCCTGACAGTGATTGTCCCTTTCAAAAATTGTGTACGCGCCGTTGAATATTTCATTAGCTTCCCCTTGGTTTAATTTGGTTTTAATCCCTTTTTATATTGAATATTTAAATATAATCACTCAATTTTATTTTGGAAGAAATTTGGTCCCTACTCTTATGATGTTACTAGTATATCCAAATTGATAACATATTTAGTTCCATTTTTAGAGTGATGACACAAATCAACATTTAAAAATGTTCGATCGACCAACAAACTATTAGTCTAGAGGTAAGACTTCGTGGGGATTTCGAGTCCACGGTTTGATTCTTGTTACATATTAACTTAAATTCTAATTAGTAATTAAGTTAAATTTTATTATTATTATAATGGTTGAAAATTATTTAGTGACTAAACTTATTTAGGTAAGAATTCTTATGTGGTAAGAATCATTAGTGACCAAATTTATTTCTTTACAAATATAAAGTACATCTTAACCTTTAAAATTATGAGAAAATTATTTTGAATAGATGTCATTCCTTTTGTGATATCTACAACTATTGAATCTATATTGTAGAGATTAATTTTGTAGGTATATTAAAAAATTAGGATATAATGATTTTTAGAATATATATACTAAGTTTTAAGATACATGAAATTTCATGTATTTATTCTCCGTGATCTCTAAGATTATAGTAAAGTATCTGTTCCTTTCATACGTGAAGATATATAAGGTCAGACTACATTAAATATCATATATTGTATGTGTCTTATTCTATGTTGAAATCCTTCCCATTCTTCCAAATAATTATAGAATTTGTAATGCTTATTTTCTTGCCAGCACTTATAATAACAACTAATGGTATCACCTATGTGGACCTGTTAATAGTATTATAAAATTAGAGTAATTGAATTATAACTAAATTAAAATAAAGGAATTAATTATCAAATTTCAACATAGTGAGAGTCCTAAAACCACAATTAGACCCTTCAACCTCATCTCTGCTGTATAAGTGCTCGTTACGCACCTTTAAATGGAAGTAAAGCGAACCCAAAAGAAACTTAAAAAATTCCCTTTTAAGTCCTAATTATAAAAATTAAACTAAAAAAACGTTTCAGGAAAAACAAATAGTCGATAAAGTTAAAAGATATGGACATTTAATTATAGATTATAGACAATCTTGTTTGCAGCTTAACAGGGATTCCCTTCTCTTTTTGAGAGATCAAACATTTTTCTAATCAATTCGGCAATTTAGGTATCATTTGATAAATTGAAAATTTAAATATTCATGTTATTGTCACGCCCTTGGAGCCTTAAACTCGGGAAGTGTGGCCTTGGATGCTTTGAAATTAATCTTGGGCGTTTCACACCTAAGTCAGACTGAAAAACACTAAACTAGAAGGCTTAGTATAACGCAGAAGCACAAAAAAACCTGGGAAGGAGATAGCTCATACAAACAAGAGAGAGTTGGGTGAATGCTCTTTGTATTCCACCAAATGAAAAGAAAAGTGAAGTGAGTACAAATGAGGTGGGGAAGACCTTTATTTATAGTTGAATCCCCTTACAATGGATGACTAAGATCAATCTAGATCAATGACTAAGATGAATCTAGATCAATGACTAAGATGAGGCCTATTAATTACAAATCTTCCTATCTAAGGAAACTCAATCAAATTAACATCCATACAAATCAATTAGTGTTATTATTTTTTCTTTGATTGAAGATCTCCTTGGATGTGGAAAGATTCATCCATAATCCTCTTTGATATGATAGCATCTCCTGCCATATTTGTCAAGCTATTGTGATCTTCTTATCATTTTCCATATTTGCAAGTTTAATGTGAATGGGCTCCTTAGCTTTCTCCCTGGATTGGGCCAAGTCTGATGGATTAGTCACGCCCAACACCTTATTAAGAAATTTTGTCTCGGTTTCCAGTGTACATGTCCCAGGCCTAATCTCTAGGGTCGTGATATTCTCCCTCACCGAACCTAGCGACACCCTCGTCGCACCATTGGATTGTACTTGGACTTGCCCATCTCGGTTCATTCCTGATGTCTTGGCTTGTTGCGGTCCCCCATATGGACAGCTTGCCTTGGCTTTTGCCCCTTATATAACCTTTTACTCTTTTGTCTCATTACGTACACCTCGATTGTAGGAACCTCTTACTACTCATCTACAGTTTCCTCCGAACGGACCGCCTCGTTCCTATGTCAAACGCTTGGATGACTACCCCAGTCCCTTCCAACCTTTGATTGGTCCCATTTTGTGGTTAGGTCCTCGACCTAGACTCACTAAAGATGGAAAATTAGACTTAACAACACAAGAGTTGTGTTCAAGATGTACCTTGTCCCTTTCGATTGCATTCACCCAAAAATGCATCAGCCCTTTTTTTCTCCGTAAAGTCTGATGCTCCATGCATCGACACTTCTCCCTTGAAGTTCGGTGCCCCTTGTTTCATCTATTCTTCCATCTTGAAGTCCGGTGCTTCTACCACATCACTCATTGGTGGTGTCTCCATGTCCTTCGAGAGCTAAGGTCCATTTGTCCCTTCCTTGATGTTCACCTCCTTTGGAACATCCTCATTCACTTGGATGGCCATCAGTGCCTTGGTCCCTTTTCCTTTGTCTTGATATGTTGGCACCTCACATCTCTAATTTAGATCCAAGATACGTATGGTATCTTATTGGGGAAGGATAAGAGCTTGAATTTGATCAAGAAAACTCAAATATGACAACAAAGTCAAAGTTATCCAACAGGATTACCTTGAAATCTTCCATACCCCTCCATTCCCAATCTGTAGTTTTACCATCCTTGCCACTCCAATAATCGGTACTGGTTTGGAATTGACGGTCTAGAGCACTCTTCGGTTATCCCTCAACGACGATGTTTAAATATATAAACCATTTCTACTCTCGACCCCTACTTGCCTTGTAATACCCCAAATGGTATGCCAGTGACTATTTTGAAAGAATTTAAAATTTTGAGGATTTAATTTGATAAATAAGTATCAATAATGATTGAGTAAGACCAATTAGTAAGAAATTGATGATTGAAAGAGCATTTTGGTCCTTTAGAGTGAAATGAATTTAAAACTCATTTTTTATTAGGGATGTAAGAAAAGGGGAAAGTTAAAAAAAATTAAGTTAAGTTACTTATTCCTCTTATTTTTCCTCCAGTGGGTTGTGCTCTCCTCTATAGAAAAAGGTAAACTTCTTTTAACTAGTTTTTCCTTCCAATTCTGGTTTGCTCTTGTAACATTAAGTGATGTGTAAGCTTAAGGAAGGGTTAAAGAAGAGTAAAACTAAGAGGTGGATGTTTTATATGAGATTAAAGGAAATGGGTTTTTGAATGAAATGTGATATATAAGTTTTTATTGAGGTTTATAAGTCTAGTTGACTTGTCAAAGAAGTAAATAAGAGATTATAAGCTTGAGATGTGATTAAAAACATGTTAGAAAAAGTGGTACGATTCTTGAGTTAAGATATTCTTTGGAGATTTTAGAAGTTATAAGAGGCTAAATGAAGGAAAATTAGTTGGGTTAAGTAAAGAAGAGTTTAATAGTATTGTTGAAGGTAAAAGTAAGAGATTTAAGGGAAAAGTTAGTAAAAATCGAGTTTAAAAATGGTAAATTTGGGTAGGGGTATCAGTACTGGAAGAACAATACCGATACTATAGATTTAAATTTGAAGAATTTTGATAAACAATGTCGATACTGATAGAATTAGTATCGATATTGTTGTGGGTATCGATACTAAGAGAAAGGTATCGATACCAGGAATTCCAGAATGTCGAAATGGTATCGATACTGAAAGGGAGTATTGATACCATAATATAGAAGTATCGATACTAAGAGAAATGTATCGATACTAAGAGAAAGGTATCGATACTATGAAGTACAGAATGTAGAAATGGTATCGATACTGAAAGGACATATCGGTACCATATTATAGAAGTATCGATACCATGGTAGGGGTACCGATACTATTGAGCCTGGAAATATAAGATAGGTTGAAATTGTTATAGAAATTGAAATAATAGCATTTTTTAGTATTAACATTTGGTATGGTATATGTATTTAATGGATGCTTGTGTAGAACATAACCAAGCTCCTGAGTCTAGCTACCAAGTGAGTACAATTATTACATTTATTTGAGATGAAGAAAATTCATAATGATTCAAATTTGAATGTTTTAATTTAATGTATGTTTTACAGTATTTAATATGTTTTCATTACACTTATGGAAAGGATATTATGAATGAGTTTTAGAGTATGAATTTCTCTAAAACGAATGAATAAATGAAATGCATAACAGTGTATTATCAGCATGAAAGGATACCATAAATGAAATGCATAACGGTGCATTATCGACATGAAAGGATGTCATAAATGAAATGCATAATTGTACATTATCGGCATGAAAAGATGTCATAAATAAAATGCATAAAGGTGCATTATCGACATGAAATGATACCATAAATGAAATGCATAATGGTGCATCATCAGCATGAAATGATGCCATAAATGAAAATTCATAATGGTGCATTATAAGCATGAACAGATGTCATCAATGAAAATAAAGAATAACTACTAAAGTGATAAATAGAAAAAGAAAAAGATAAAGTAATATAGGTTTGCTAAGCATACTAAGAATAATTACGATAATTGTGTGAATGAAAATATGTTTAATTGAAGAGGATTTATATGATCCTAAGGAGTATATGATTTAGTGCAAAACTAAATAACTATGATATACTTATGTATACATTAATGTTTCTTTACAATATTAAGTCTCACTAAGTAAATACTTAACATGTGTTGCTTCCACGCGTAGGTAAAAGCGGAGACTGGTCAAGTAAGGAGTGCAACAGTAGCAGCAGCTATCATCAATTAAGGTTGTCTCGTCAGTAATAGTAGGACAATCATACTCATTTTGAAACCTAGCTGGTATGTAATTGAACTTAAGAAAAATATTTTTTTAATGTATTTAAAATGATAGTTTTAGTAATATGTGTCAATGAATATTTAATCATTCTGTTAACTTGTGTGGTTTTAAAATTGAAACAAAATTTTACGGATTTTTAAATGAGTAAATGTTTTAAAAGTGATGTGACATATGGATCTCATGTACGAAAAGATATACAGGAGATGGGTGTTACATGCCTTCATAGAATTCACTACCATTGTGACATCTATAGGCTCATCCACCTCCTTGGACGCCTTGGCTCGATCCCCGCTACCCCGCAACCATGTGACCCCTCACCTTAGTGGTACCTCAGTTGCTCCACTTCTCCTTTTGGCTTAGTCTCCTTGATGCTTTTAATTGTGCCAAGTGTGGCTACCTTTACCTCATCCTCCTAACTCATGATGGAAGCCAACTTGTTCCTCTTCAGGCAATCCATTGCCATGTGATTGTCCCTATAAATATAGCACGTGAGATGTTCTCTGTTTCTCTCTCGGTCTTTGTCCCTGTAACCAAATAACTTGAACTTGCCTTTCATACGGAATCGTTCGGATTCTACGCTCATTTGCATTCCCTCACCCTTTTGACCCTCTTCAGTTTTATCTTTGGATGACTTATCTCTATATCCCCAACCATTTCCCTTGTATCTTATCTTTTGGTTCACTCTTCATAGTCTTGAATTGTGCTATGGTCTCTGCTAAGGTTAGCGCTTTAGAAAGGTCATGGATATCCATTCGTTAAATCTCCATCTCGGCCCATTGTTGTAGTCCGACCATAAAGGCATAGAATCCCTCATCTTCTCTCATGGTCAGGATTTTCAGTTTAAGTTCTATGAATCTTTTCACACTCCTGGATGTAACCATCATGCTTCAATTGTTATAGCTTTTTTCGTGCCTTAAGTTCTGCATTCTTGGGGTAGAACTGTTCCTTGAACTTCACTTTGAACTCCTCCTAATTCTTCATTGAGATCTCTTAGTTATTCTCTTATGAGCATCTGCATCCCCACCATAACATAGCAACATCATTTAAGTAATTGGAAGCCATATTTACCTTAGTGGCTTCGTCCTCGACACCCATGCCCCGAAAGTATTTCTCCATACTCCAAATGAAGTTCTAAACTTCATGTGTCGAGCAATTTCCCCTAAACTCATTTGACTTCGGAACATCGATCATGAGTTATGCCGTTAGTGCTTCTCCTAGCACCTCATTCATCAAGGCAGCCTTCTAAACTAGCACCACACTCTGGAGCTCTTTTATCTCTCGCATCATGTCCACTTTTATGTCCAAGAACATGCTTTCAAGACCCCTGTCCACTCATCAACCTTCTCGGCCATGTCATTGATGACTCCATGAGTCTCCGCACCGAGTCCTTCATCGGTAGCCTCCAACCTTAGGATGTGTTAAGACATATCCTCCATAGTACTCTTGACTTCACTCATATCTTGCCTTAGAGCCTACACCTCGGCCCTAATCGACTCACACTCATGAACCACCTTATCACTAAACTCATCGAGAAGCTCTTGCACCTCTTTCTGGGTCTCGCTGTCTAACTCCTCCAACCTGGTGACCATTTTCTCCAAGGATGAAATAGCATCCCTAGACTTTTCTTGCTTCTTCTCAACACCAAATCGAGTCTTGACTCCCACAATAGAAAGTGGGACCTCCTCTTGGTTTTATGGTGTCATTTCTCCTTAAACCGGCTTGAAAACTTGTCGTTTACCGTAATGAACTCATTCTGATACCACTTGTCACACTCTTATGGCCTTAAACTCGGGAAGTGTGGCATTAGATGCTTTGGAACCACTCTTAGGTATTTTGCACCTAAGTTGTCCTGAAAAACACTAAGTTAGAAGGCTTAGTACAACGCGGGGGCACAAAAGAACTTGGGAAGGAGATAGCCAACACAAATAAGAGAAATGGTTGGGTGAATGCTCTTTATATTCCACAAAATGAAATGAAAAGTGAAGTGAGTACAAATGAGGTGGGGGAAAACTCTATTTATAGTTAAATCCACTTACAATAGACGACTAAGATCAATCTAGATCAATGTCTAAGATGAGTCCTACAAATTACAAATCTTCATATCTAAGGAAACTCAATCAATTTAGCATCCATACAAATCAATTAGTCTTATTCTTTCCTTTGATTGAAGATATCCTTGGATATGGAAAAGTACTCATTAATCCTCTTTGATATGATATCATCTCCTGCCATATTTGACAAGCTCTTGTGATCTTCTTGTCATTTTCCATATTTGTAGGTTTAATGTGAATGGGCTCCTTAGCTTTCTCCATGGATTGGTCCAAGTCTGATGGATTAGTCATGCCTAACACCTTCTTAAGAACCATTGTTCTGGTCTCAAGCGCACATGTCTCGGGCGTGACATTATGATTCAGCCAAAATCATTAATATTGTTAAAAAATCCATAGATTGTCTAATGTCAGAATTAATTCATTGTTCAAGATTAAAACTTATTTTTACTCATCCAACATTTAAATAATGTGTACAACTTTTAAGTTATGCATTGTAATGAATTGTATCTACGGATCCTACCTTGGTAAAGAATATTAGTTTTTTACCTATTAAAAGAATAAGGGTAAATGATAAATTTTATCACTCAATTTTCTTCTCATTCCTATTTAAGTTACCAAAATTTAGAAGTTCTTAATTTACTTATTAAACTTCATTTTACTCCTATTTTAGTCACTCAAATGTTAAATCATAAATAAGAGAATGAAAGTTTTGCAGTTTATTTTTGTCTCACGTTGGCGTTGTAATTACCATTCTTCGACCACTAAATATATCACAAGCTTGCCTCAGTGTATCCTACCACTCTATCAATTTATATTTTTTCTTCTCTAAATCACTTTAAAACTCATAAAACTCAACCCCAAACCTAACGCTCATAAAACCCTAACCCACTTTGATTTATAATAACCACCATCTGATCAGTGTGGAATCAAGATATACAACTCATTTTCTCTTTCTCCACCTTTCCACTGTTGGGATTTGGATGAAAATGCTTTATTATCAAGAAATCGAAACTATGGGTTTTTTTATATAAAAAAATGAAGAAAGTTTTGGGGCTATTTCATATATATTTTTTTAAAATATCAATAATTATGTTGTTAAGTATTCAATGATAAAGTGATCAAATAGGAGCAAATAAAAAGTTCAATGGATAAACTAAAAAAATTTAAATTTTAATGACTAAAATAAGTGGGAAAATAGTTGACTAATGAAATTTGTAATTTAACTAAGTAATAATCAGAAATGATACTATATTCATGAGATTGTAGGTTTAAATACACTTAAGCTCATATTGGCCTTTGATTAGATATCATATAAAAAACAATGGTTAAATCTTCAATTAAATATAGGATAGGGGCAAGAGCCTAATTTGAGCATATTTTTTAATTCTTTAAAAAATTTGCTAGTAACATATAAGTATTGAACGGGAAGCATTAGAGGTTAATTAAAATAGGGCAAATCTAATTGAGTTGTTCAACACATGATTTGTGGGTCATAATTAATGAGTTGTGTGTGAGGTGGAAAGGGAGAATCTTCAAATTTCTTATAAAAGGCATGTGAACTCTCTTGTTCAATTACCAAAGAAACCTCTCCCAAACGATGGCATTTGCCTGGCTAATTGCAGGCAGCAAGGCCCCTTATATTTTCCCACCACTAAAAGTTGATGGTTTAATATAAATATGAGTTAACCGCACCATACATCCTTAAATTACAATGCTCATTTTAAATTAGTCACTAAACTTTTGAACAGTCCAATTACATATCCAAACTATGTCTCACATTCTAAATACATTCCTAAATTATGATTCTCATTCCAAATTGATCCTCAAACTTTTGAACATTCTAATAATGTCCCTCTAAATCATTCAAACTTCGAGATAAAATTAAAGCATTTAAAAGTTTGGGGACCAACATAGAATAGGTGCCATAATTTGGGGATAAATCTAGAATGTTCAAAAAATTGATTATTAATTTAGAATAAGGACATATTTTAGAGATAAAATTAGAAAAATATTAAGGACCAATTTAAAATAAAAGTCATAATGTAAGGACATATAATGCAATTAACTCTGTAAAAATTTATATTCAATATGTTATGAATTGTATACTATCAATAAATTATAAGACGTCATATGTTAAAAATTATTATTATTATTTTTAATTTTTTTAAATCTAATAAATATAAGATAATATATGTATCATGACCTCAAAATATAACAATAAATATTTTAACCCATGAAATCAATTAATTAATTCTTATTTTTAATTTTTTAATTAATTTATATCTTAAATTGAATGTATCATGACAAGAAGCTCTATGATGAAGGGATATCATCGATGTGAGAGTTTTCTCATTAAAATATATACACCGAATGACTACATAAAGAATGCATTTATTAATTATTATCGAGTTTTACGATTTAAAAGTTTAATAAAGTCAAATCGATGCATGGTACCATAGTCAAATCATGAATCCTAATCTAAATTTATTTGTTTTAAACATGTTAATAAATACATACATATATATAAACAAATACACTTATTCATTAAAAAAACATTTTTTAAGAAAGTTATAAGAAAAATTGTTATGACTAACAATAATATTACTAGAAAATACAAAACCCCATATACATATATAAAAATGTACATACACGACATCATACACAATATATTTGTACCGAATTCAAAAAAAAAAATCGATTTCACCGTAATTTTTTTTTCTTAATCATAATTCTTCGTATTATAATTTTTTTGAGTCGGATCAAATAAAATTTAAATTAAAAATGTATAATAATTTTAATCTCTAATGAAGATCTTAAATTCGAATCTTATAAATAAAAAAATTATATAATAAAAAATTATATACATTTAAGGGTTCAATCTAATTTTGACTTAAACTATAATCAAAGTTTATATAACTTAAAAATGAAATATTATTGGGTAAACATCCTAAAAGAGTACCACACAAATCAAACACTTGCTTTGTTTAATTCCTTAATTTATTATTCGTGCGGTCCAAGTGCATGGAGGTCCATAAAATAAATATTATTCGACCACCAATGCCCTATACTCTATAGCTTTGGTTCAAAATTAAGTATATAATTTTCAACAAACACAATATTTAATTCAATGTCGTGAATCAGATGTTTCGATTTAAATATACAATATATACAGTTTGCGCTTGATGCCTTGTATTATAATACATACATCAACGAATACGAATTTTTTCAAATAAATATAAATAACGTTATTTTATATAATATTCAACACGCTTTATTCTCTATATATTAAATATATTAATAATTTGAAATTGTTAAGTGCTTCAACGGCAGTTTTTTCCCGCGTGTAATGACTCCGTTAATGCGTGAATATTCTTCTAAACATCAAGTAGTCCAAGTCATAAAAAAGCAATAATAAAATAAATTATTTCTCTACTTTGATATAAATTATTATTTTTGTTTACTCATATTTTTTAGATTATAGATTTTAAACCAATTAAGGGTGTGTTTGGTTGGGGGAATGTGAGATTCTCATGGGAATGGAATCCACATTCCTCCGTTTGGTTGGCTGGGAATGTCATTCCCGGTAATCTTACATTATCAATAGTGATTTTTTTTTGTATATTATCGGGAATGTCATTACCTCTCATTCTTTAGGTATTGTTGGATTACCGTCGTTTTGGACCAAAATGCCCTTAATTTTTTTTTTCAAAAATATCCTTGTTCTGTCATTGAATAATAAAAATTCTACGAGCGTTAAATTACAAATTTATCCTTAAACTATTTTAGATTTGCATAAAAAAGTCTATAATTAAAATTGTATATGAAATTCAGAGGTTAAAATAAAATTTTACCCTTTCATTAAACCTTTTTATATTTTCAATTTGTATAAAAATTATATAAATTTTATGAATTTAATTTTTTAAAAAGAAAATATATAAATATTTTCCAACTTGTTAAAAAAATAAATATATAATAAGGACAATTTGGTCAAATATATATTCCAATAATCTTTTATTCCTTTAACCAAACACGATAATCTTACATCCCTGCTAAACCAACCAAACACAAAATACAACATTCACAGTAATCATATTCCCCGGTAATCTTTTATTCCCACTGGTAATCTTATATTCCGTGAATCAAACACACCCTAAGAGTTTTAATCTTCCTTTTTTCTAAAATTCCTTTTTTTCTTCCCTTTACATGAGATTAGGATTAAATTTAAAATTTTATTAAAAACTTTAATATTAGCTCGAAAACTCAATTCAATTAATTTAAACTCAAATTATAAGATATCAGGATAAAATTATATTCCATAATTTGACAATGTTACCTAGTAGTGATAATACAAGATTCTCGATAGTTAATATTGTTTAATTGAAGGATTAATATCCCAAATTATGTCTCGAAAAACGTTTTAGTACCTAAAACTTTTTTTTGTTAAAAATAAGTGCCAAATGTTTTCAATGTTACATTTTTAGGTGTTTGGACATTAACCGCCATTAAAAATCTTCATTAAGTGAAACGTGTCACTTTCTAATAATTTTGAGAATTTATTTAAAAATTTTATTTTTTATTTACAAAAACCAAACAACACCCATGCCTCCCTTCTCTCTTTCTCCCTTCCCCCTTCCATAACCGATAGTCAGTTACCTGTGATCATCACAGCTGCTGTCATCAGCACCGGCATCGACTCTCGATCAAATCTCTGTTGGCTTTTCGTAGTAATCTACCATCATTTGTTGTGGAGAAGCGTTCAAAAGTTTGTTGGATTTTAAACTACCATCGTTGTTCTTCGTCGATTCTGGCCGATTTTGACGTCCATAATCCACACCGCCACCAACATTTGAATCACTATGCAATTTCGATCAAAACCTAACCTTTCGGCAATGACGATGATGGCCGACTATGGTTGGTAACAGGTTGAAATGATAAATTTTAGTTTTTAAAGGTTTTTTAATAATTTCAGTAAAAATTTGGTCTTTTATAAATAATTTTAGTTTTTTAGGGTTTTATTTTATAAAAAATTAAAAAATAGAAAATAAATTGGTAGGCATCTAAAAATATAACTGAGAAATCGTTAGCTACATATTTTTTAGCGAAAAATTCTTTAAACACTAACTTTTTTTCGATAATGTTAAATTCTTGTTTAGAACGTAAGAGTAATCTTGTCACCTCTTATATTTAGGTAATGTTAAATTCTCATGGGAGTGTTATTTTTTAGACCTTTTTATCTCTAGAGTTTATGCTTTTGTCCATTTAATTTTTTAACACCTAATGTATTATTAAATAAAAAATTGAATCACGAATTAAATATATTATTTCTATGAATAGCATGTAATTTTTTTTTAAAAAACTATTTAATATATTAATTATATTAAAAGTATGTTAATTATAAAATTTAGGTACGATAAGGTCTCTATAGACTATCATAAAGATATCTTTTAATTTGATGTTAAATTTTAAACTTATTAAAGAAAACTCTATTACAGTTATACTTTAGTAAAATATATATTTAGTAATCCTATGTTTTGTCAATCAAACATCATAATCCTATAATCCGATCAAGTAGGTCAAATAAGATAATATAACATATCTAATAACGAGATAATCTTACATTCTAATAATAATCTAAGGTCCTTCAAATAAGGCTCAGAAGTTCAAATATTAACGTTTTAAATGAAAAAATTGATTTGAAAGAGTCGTCATCGTAATAGATCATTATATAATTCGATCCAGATTAATCGGCTAATGAGAGAGAATTATGTGACGATACGGGTGTGGGTTTGAATCGAGTGATGGGTGGTTTTAACAATGATAAAATAATTGAAAACACAAAGACAGAGTGTAGTGGGGAGAAATGTAGAAAGGAGAATATGATATCTAATCAGATTTGTGGGAACATGGATTCCAAATCCCCTTACAGGTCTGCATGCAATTACTTCACACGATTTTGTTAACCAAATACAATCCCTTGGGAATCGCTTTTGTCTCTCTTAATATTTGCCATTAACATCTCAGCCCAAAAGGAAGCACCCCAATTATTCTTAAATATATCTCATTTTATTTATCTGAGTGTTGTTTATTTAAGAGTTCAAACTTTTAAAATGATCGAACAAAATAGATCATTGTTTCATGGTTAGAATCACTGCTTTAGAAGAGTTTTTATCCTTATCGGTATAATCGTAAAATAGACGTCGTCCTTTAAAGTTAATTATGATATTTATACTTTTGTATATATCATTTGCAGATTTATAATGACAGGCTCTTAAATGTGACTTAAAAGTAAAGGGATGCTAGAGAATAGAGTGTCCTTTGAAGAGGGTATAAATGATTAACAAAGAATATCCTAAGATTCTGGAGAAAGCTTGATCCAACATGAGCTGGTTTGAGATATATGTGATCTTTGCTTTTAATATATTAATAATTAACTTTTTCTTAAACATTTTACAACAATGTATAGGTCGTTTATTGATGCAAATGAGCTTTTCAATGTGCATATGATTTAGAAAAGTGCATACTAACCTTTGCCTTGATTTTTTATTAAGCTAAAGTGGTTACAAAACAATATATATTACTTATTATGTGTTTATCATCTACATCTTATTTAGTTCGGTCTGAAAAGTGTGTATCCTATAATTTTACACATAAAAATAAAGAAAAATCCGTTTTGGGTAAAAGGAAATATATGTAAATTATAACATCGTTATTAACATGCGATACAATCTTATTTTGTTATATCATCAAAAGTTATAAAAAAATTAATGTTTTATTCTGTAGACCCAACTTATATTTACATATATGCTTTAGGTATTGGCCAAGGTCCTATGCTTAATATTTAGCTTGGGTGGAAGATTTTCTTGTGTTTTTTTAAAGGATTTTGTTGATGAGTGTCGCTAAACCACTCTTTAATTATATTTAAATATATTATGGTGTATATGTTTGGGGGGAGGGATATGTATAGCTAACCCTATAAAGGTGAAAGGGAACAGTCATTTACTTCTCAAACTTCATTGTCTATTCTTTCCCAAGCACTGAATGGTACAACTCTCACATTTCTGTTGTCCAAAATCTGGAGGAGTCCGTCTCTTCCGAGTTCCGGCGAGCTCACTGTGATTCTAAGACACCATGTTCGAGATCTTCCGACACGCTTGCAAGTTGCAACTTACCATAAGAATGGTGCACTTAGCAATGCCATGTAAACATTAAAATCAAACGAAGTTGCTCAATGTAATAATTTGCTAAGGTCATAGCCCATGGGGCCATAGTTGTAAAAAGGCAACCACGCCTCACCTGTGGCCATCGCCGGCTCTCATGGTTCGGCCCACTAATTGATATGGGTTACACATGTCATAATTCACGTTAGGATGACCTCGCGTTATTAGGGGATAAAAAGCATAATGACAACATTAACCCCCAATGTTTATCCAAATATTCACTTTAACCTCTGTTCTTTTCTTTGGAACATTTCAGCCTCGACGTTTTAATTTTTGGTCAAAATCAGGGATGAACTAAGAGAGGGGCAAATGGGGTCAGCTTTCCCCAAAAAAAATTAAAATTATCAAATATTTTAATTTTTTTCTATGTATTTTTTAATGAAAATATGTTTTCACCTCCTTGGCATTTTATAAATTCATCTATTCCTAAAATTTTAGAAGTTTATCCCATAAATTAAAATTATGCATCTTTCCTTGATCTAAATAGCCCATATGGTAATTTGGTGTCGGTAAGGAATGTTAAAAAGGCTCCTAAGAGTGTTTGAACTAATATCCAGCTTGAGTCTCAATTTGGGTAAGACAAAATTATTCGGGATCAATATTGATGATTCTCAAGTGGCAGATTGGGATAGGGTCATGATGTGTGGTTGTGGAAAGCTCCCAACTTTGTATCTCGGTTTGCCTCTTGGTTGTTCGCGGAACTCAGCAGAAATTTGGAGTCTCATTATTGATAAGTTTCATGCCCGGCTTGCTGGTTGGAAAGGAAAGTTTCAATCTTTCGGGGACATATTAACTCTAGTTAAGTTCATTCTTGTTAATCTAGCAGTTTATTACTTATCTCTCTTTCATATGCCTGTAGCGGTAGCGGCTAAGTTGAACAAGATCATTGCAATTTTCTGTGGCGTTCTGACACTAGTAGATCCATCCATTGAGTTAAGTGGGATATCATTTACAAAACTAGGCTCCAGGGTGGTCTTGGCATCACCGATGTACGTCTTAAGAATAGGTCTCTACTAAATAAATGGATTTCGCGTTTTGGGTGTGGACCTAATTTTCTTTGGAGGAATGTGGTCGTGGCGAAGTATGGGTTGGATCAGATAGATTTATGTCCGAGTCCCGTCCTTTCAAACAAGTCTTCATGGATTTGGAGGAACATAGTGAGCCCCCTCGACAATAGCGATGACCATTTTAAGTTGAACTTAAGGTTTTCCTGCGGTGATAGCAGTCGTATTAATTTCTGAGACGATTTCTGAACGGACGTTCTGTCATTAAAGGTAGCTTTTCCAAGGATATTTAGTATAACAGTTAAAAAATTTGGAAAATTATTGTACTTGGATATAGGATCGATGGTGTGTGCGTGTGGAAAATAGAAATAACGAGGGCTCTATTTGATTGGGAATTATGTTTTTGGGATGATTTCATGAGTACAATCAACAGAGCAATTCAAGGTAGCGGTGTGGTTGACAGAGCAAGGTGGTTGGGCTCCAAATGGTTTATATCCGCCTAGCAGCTATTGCAATTCGGTGGTTAGCGTCGGGGTGCAACCAGATAAGTTCTGGAACCTTGTTTGGTCTAACTTAGCTCCATTAAAGGTCAAGGCTTTTATTTGGAGACTCGTATTACAAAAGGTTTCTCCCTAAACTTAAGTGGAGAAAAAGATTGCTTGTGGAAGTTTCAAAAACCAGCAACAACAAATAGCAGGGACAGTACCAAACTCGACATATTACCCTTAATAAACCAGGAATCACTAGTCCCACGAGTCTACAACAATAAGAAAATTACAAAATCACAAGTCCTAGAGAATAATTGGAGTATTTGTTTTTTTTAATTACAAAATTAAATTTCAAAGCATAGTAGGGTTGATTGAATGGTTATACATTAGATTTAGTTTTCATTTAATTATATATACAATTTAGAATTGGAGTCATGTTTTTAAATTTACTCTTTCTTAAATATAAACATGAACTAGTTCAATTTAATGATATATAAAAAAGTAGAACCAAACTAATAGAATAAAAAATATAAAATCCTATTCAATGAAATTTCGACATGTCTAGGAGTGTCTTGGAAATGGTAGTCATTCACCTGAAGACCTGAGGTTAGGGATCCCCCAAAAAAGTGTGGCGTCACGGGAGGATCTCATTCATCATCCCCTTTATAAACTCATAATTAACCCAAACACAGCCTTACCAAGAGAATTCTAAACTTTGATACTTCACAATAACTAGAAAAAGAAACATACAAATATACAGTCATCCATGGGCTGGAAAATAAAATACTATTGTCCTTCTCTGATTGTCGATTTATACAATGATGATTATTATGTAACCCCTCCAAAAAAAAATCATTTTCCTTTTGTGATATATAAACTTTATATTATGTATATATTGCAGGTGAGGAAGGAAAAGTTGGGGTGTAGAATTACAACGCTTCACCAGCTTGTTTCACCATTTGGGAAGGTAAATACAACGATTCTAACTTAGTTAATTGCATGTGTTGTTTAAGAATCTATTAAACAAAAAGACAATGAACCTTACATTGGAGGGTTGTGTTTTTTTTCCTTTCACTTTTGCAGACTGACACGGCCTCTGTCTTGTTAGAGGCTATTGGGTACATTAGGTTCCTTCAGAGTCAGATTGAGGTGATGTTTCTTTTCTTCCCCTCCTTCACCATCCTCCCTTTATTTTGCGTTGAACCATGAATCCTTACTGTTATTCTTATATGTATAATTGTATATGTAGGCTCTCAGCTTACCGTACACGGGCAGTGGATCATCGGGAAAAATGATGATGATGCGTGCTAATTAATAACTCCTTAGCCATAATTCTCTCTAATTTACTTGTATGATTTAAGCTTGTTTCTATAACTTTGATCTTTAAATTTAAAAAAAGGGATCAAACTTAATTTCTTTAATTTTAAAATAAACAAGAACTTAAGAAGTATTTAGACTCAGAAAATGTGAGTTAAGATTCGAAGTTTTTCTGATTTCAAAACCAAGCAAGGTTAAGGACGTTTGGCAAGAGATTAGACGGAGGAATGAGAAGGTGCCGTGGGCGGAGTTGGTTTGATTTCCGGAGCACATTCCTAGGTTTGCTTTGGTCGCATGGTTTGCACTCTTGAACAGGTTACCTACTAGAGATCGTTTGTCAAATTGGGGACTGGATGTCGTGAGCAGTTGTGTCCTCTGCTCGAATGATATGGAAACAAGGGATCACTTGTTCTTCGGTTGTGAGTTTTCTAAGGAAGTATGGGTTGGCGTTTTGCAAATGTGCCATATCTCGTGGTCTGTTGGAAGCTGGAGCCAAGAGGTAGCGTGGGCTGTGGCAGAGCTTAAGGGTAGGTCTTCCTTTTCTGCTTTGCTTAAGCTTGCTTGAAACACTTACATTTATCGGGTGTGGGGCGAAAGGAATTGCGGGGTTTTTGGTGGGAGAGGGAGTAGTGTGGGGGAGGTGGTTAGCAGGATAAGAGAGGATGTTCGTTTTCGCCTAATGGGAGTGACAATGAAGGGAGCAGAGAGCAAAATTGCTGTTTGTAGGAATTGGGGTATCGAGTGAACGAGTAGTTGATTGTTTTTGCTTGTTGATGTGATTAAGGGGGGGTTTGGTTCAACATTCCCATGTTTGGCTCATTTTCGATAATGTTTTATTACCAATAGTAGATTTTTTGGAGTATATTATCGGGAATGTCATTACCTCCCTTCCCTTAGGTATTGTAACATTACCGGCGTTTTGGACTAAAATGCCCTTAAATATTTATTTTTTTCAAAAATATCATTCTTCTGTCATTGAATAATAAAAATTCTACGAATGTTAAATTACAAATTTATCTTTAAATTATTTTAGATTTACAAAAAAAAAAATCTATAATTAAAATTTTATATGAAGTTCAGGGGTTAAATTTTTTTTTACCCTTTTATTAAACTTTTTTTATATTTTTAATTTTGTAAAAAAATTATATAACTATTATGAATTTAATTTTTTAAAGAAAATATATAAATATTTTAAAATTTGTAATATTATACAAATATATAGTAAGGATAATTTGGTCAAATATACATTCCAATAATCTTTTATTCCTTTAACCAAACACGATAATCTTACATTCCTGCTAAACCAACCAAACACAAAATACAACATTCTCAGTAATCCTATTCTCTGGTAATCTTTTATTCCCACTGGTAATCTTTTATTCCCATTGGTAATCTTACATTCCGTGAACCAAACGCACCCTAAGTGTTTATTTGGGTTGTTTTTCCTCTTCTGTTTGCATTCTTGATTGGGGGGATTGGCTGTAGAGGGCTGTTTTGGTTCAGTTTGTGGCTGAACTCTGCTTTGATTGGGGATTGGTTGCACTGAGCTGTTTTGTTTACTTTCTTTCAGACTATTGTTTGTTTTGGTTCCATTGTAGCAGACAACTGCTGTCTTTGGGTAATGAAATTTTAGTCATTCATCCAAATATATATATATTTGGATTGGGCTGGGCTGGGCTGGGCTGGATCTAAAAAATCCAAATATATATATATGATGTTGAAATTGGCTATGTTCAACCCCATTTTTGGATCCTATATATATTTAACTCCAAACCCTCCTATATATCGGATGAGTTTTCGGCCTTGGATTAGAGCCTGATATTTTATCCAAATTCAACATATTTTGATCTGATGTGATTAGGGTGTTTATTTTTCGGTTTTAACTGAATTAATTAGTTGAATAGAATTAGTTCGGTTAATTCGGCCGGAGAACGGTTAATGTTTTTGTTATATTTGATTAACGGTTAATTCGGTTCAAAATCAGTTAATTAACCGAATTAACCAAAATCATTAAATATTAAATACATATTTTAAGCTCAAACCCATTAAGAATTAAGATCTAATTATTTTTTTAATCACAGTAGACCCATTAAGAAGCTCAAACCGAAATAAGGTTGTAATTACTGTCCAAGTTGTTCATTAATAAGATTTACTTCTCCCCACGCAATCAGTGATGGATTAAAGAATTATCAATGCTGGAATCCAAGTCAAAGACAAGCCAAACTAAGCCGCCGGATTCACCTTTCTTCCACGTTTATATTTGAATTTTCCCACGTTGAAGTTTCCATATTCTTGACCTTTTCTAACTACGTAGCAATCTGTTGGATTAAACAAATATATGTGTGGTGGAAAGTCAGTTGTCTGTGAGTGACAGCTTTGATATAAAAATTAGGCCAAGTTTTACAGATTTCTGCAGGAGACGATGGGTCTGAGCTTGGAAATGGTGTTGTTTGTTCATTTTCTTGTTCTTTTGGGGATTGGTATCAATGGAGTCGATGGTTCGATTTCTTCTTCTACTTTGAGGAAGATCGATAGGATAAACATGGGAGGTCCATACTTGGCCATAATAGTGCCAAATACCTTTGAGATGAATCCTCTATTGCAATCTAGCAGCTTTGTGCCTGATCATAAGCTTCCTTACCTTGATTTTTCAGGTGATTATAAACTTCATCCAGTTTCTTAGCTATTTTTTTTAATGTAGAATAGCTATGTTAGGGATGTAAATGAATATAATGTTCGATGAACGGTTGGTCAACCGCTTGTTTATTAAGCTAAATAAACGAGTATAAACCGAATTTTTATGTTTATTTAATAAACGATCGAACACGGACACCAAGTTTACAGATTTCTGCAGGAGACGATGGTCTGAGCTTGGAAATGGTGTTGTTTTGTTCTTTTCTTGTTCTTTTGGGGATTGGTATCAATGGAGTCGATGGTTCGATTTCTTCTTCTACTTTGAGGAAGATCGATAGGATAAACATGGGAGGTCCATACTTGGCCATAATAGTGCCAAATACCTTTGAGATGAATCCTCTATTGCAATCTAGCAGCTTTGTGCCTGATCATAAGCTTTACCTTGATTTTTCAGGTGATTAAAACTTCATCCAGTTTCTTAGCTATTTTTTTTAATGTAGAATAGCTATGTTAGGGATGTAAATGAATATAATGTTCGATGAACGGTTGGTCAACCGCTTGTTTATTAAGCTAAATAAACGAGTATAAACCGAATTTTAATGTTTATTTAATAAACGATCGAACACGGACATATGTGTGTTGGGTTGTTTATATTCATGAACAAGCTCATTTAAAGGTATTTTTTTGCTTGTTTATGGACTCTTATACACTTGTTTGCCCTGTTTTTCCTTTTACTATTTTTTTTTACATTTTAAATATTGATAAAATTATAGACTAAATTGAACACATGATGAACTTTGGAGTTTAAACTGTGAAGCATGAGGAGCTTTAGGACTAGTGACATAATTTCATCATTTTGTTGAATAGATAAAAGAATGAACACATGAATCTCAATCGATCTGAACACGAACGCCTTAAAAAACAAACTAACATGAATACGGTATTAAAAGTTTAAATGAATACGAATAGAACATGAACACATTCAAAAATAAACAAACAAACATGAACACAACCTTATTCGTTCAAGCTAGATTCATTATATCCTATCGCTAGAGTTGCAAAAATAACCCGAACATTTGTTAGGTTTTGATCGGATCTGAGCTTATAAGACAGTTATGGTTTGGGATGAACATGCTTATTAGTGTGTGTGTATTAGTTTACTGTTTGTAAAAATGTAAAATGAACATATATTCATGCATATTATACGAATAATAAATAAACAAATATGAATATACATGATTCTAATTAAACAAACACGATTTTAATTTTTTTTAACAAATACAAATGAACTTAAAAATAAAGAAACTTAAACAAACAGGAGGACAATTTTGTTCTTTAAAATTCGATTCATTTACGGCCCTACACTTCAAAAAAAAATAACCCTTTATTTTACACTTTGTTCATTCAGGAAGAAGGTTCCGAATTGGGCGCTTGAGAAATGAAAAGGTTATTGTTGTTATGACAGGGTTGAGCATGGTATGAAAGTTTTTGGATCATATCTGCAATTTAATCATCTTTTTTATTCTTTTCTGGTCCTCGATGTTGTTGATATTTACCCATTTTCCTCCTGGTATATATATTTAAAACAGCTAAATGCAGGGATAGCTACACAATTGATGCTGAGTTTATTCAAGGTCAAAGGAGTATTGCACTATGGAATAGCAGGAAATGCAAATCCTCAGCTACAGATTGGGGATGTAACCATCCCTCAGTTTTGGGCTCATACTGGCCTTTGGAATTGGCAGGTACCCCCATCTTTCTTTTGTTTTTGGATAAATATGCGTTTTGGTATTTGAATTTAACGTTCAATTTGGTACTTTATTTTTTGGGTCCAATTTAAGTTTCAATTTGGTACTTAAAGTTTCTTGTCCAAATTTTTTTCCTACATTGAATGACTTATTTGACTTAAGAAACTAAGTTTAGGTATCAATTTGAATCAAAAAGTTAAGTTGAAGTACTCAATTGGACCAAAACAAGTTTAGTTACCAAATCGAATCTTGAGATCAAGTTTAGTTATCTTGATCTCACCCTACCCTATAGTTGGCTCTATTTAAACTTTACTTGTGATAATTACTACCGTTTTTTTTTTCTAAAAATTGTATAATATTGTTGAAAGAGGTATGGAGATGGGCCAGAAGACGAGCTAGCATTAGAATCAAATGGAGACTACACCAGAGAAATTGGTTACCTCAGGTTCTCCGATTACAACAACAGCACACAGTGCAACATTTCTTCAGAGAATCTGCTCAACAATGTTTGGTTTCAACCCGAAGAGATTTTCCCAGTGGATGGAGTTCCTGAACAAAGGCACCACGCTTTCTGGGTTCCCGTCAACGACCACTACTTCGCCGTCGCAGAAAGAGTCCAGGTAAAAGCTAAATGCACAAACAAGAAAAAGGGTTAATCGCTTCCGATATTTCAGATTTAACGCGTTCAAAATCAGGGTCTGAGACTCGGCGGATGCGTGAACGGGACCTGCTTGCCGAGAGCACCGATGGTGGTGAGAGTAGAAAGAGGGATAAGCTCCAACACGTTTGTGGACAACAGAGCTTATCGTGAGCTGTTGAATTCCAAGTTCAATGCAACAGCGATCGACATGGAGACGGCTGCAGTTGCCCTTGTCTGTCACCAACAAAACATGCCTTTCATTGCATTCAGATCCTTGTCTGATTTAGCCGGCGGGGGTTCTGCCTTGTCCAATGAGGCCTCTTTGTTCACCGCTTTGGCATCTCAAAATGCAGTTGATGTTCTCATTAGCTTCACTTCCTTGTTATCTTCATAAGCACATCACGCAAATGACAGATTGATGGTTGATTGTGTTGCTTTGTTAATTGTCACCGCAATAATGTAAATCCCAGTTTCAATACCAACTTTGGGTTTTACAAATTATGTGTACAAATAATTTCTACAAACTTTTAAAATCGGATTATAAGATCTATAAAATAAAACTGTTATGTTAAAATACAAATGAAACCTTAATATAATGCAATATTAACATAAGAAGAAATTTTTAAAAGGGTAAAAGTACACAAATGGTCCCCTGACTATAAGTTGTTGCTTTATTAAGTCTCTCGACTATTAAAACTTACAAAATGATCATTCTACTATAGAGTGTCGCTTTGTTGAGTCCCTCGACTATTAAAAGTCACAAACCGGTCACCCGACTATTTATTATGTTCCAAACTCGTCCTTTTATGCCAAAAAATTGACGTTCGTATGAGCTGAACGTTAACATGGTTGAAGACACCTAATTTCATCCGCCCTAGCTAATATTATATTATTTAATATTGTAAATTATGTTATATAATATACATATATTATCATTAATTTTATTTTATTTTTTTTATGTACAGGCCCAAATAAAATACATCAATACCCCACTATGAACCCAGTTGGCACCAAGACCCAACAGTGGACCCGAAGCCAACATTTCCTCTAGGGTTGTTTGAACCCTAACTCCTACTCCATCAGCGCCGCTCGACCGAGTGTGAAGACTCCCACAGCCACCATCCTCACGCCTCCAACAACCCGAGTTCCACGCCGGAGATTTCGACACCCACAACAAATGCAACCAACAACAGTAGATCAGTCACATTAGGACTCTAAAAATAGATTTTCTTAGGTTATAAATACATGTATTTGTAGCACTACAGTGGGGGGATTACACGAGATTAGTAGGCATCAGATTACTCACAAAATACACAAAAACACTAGCAAATACGAGAGAAGCAATATCAAATACCAACGCTTTGTAAATCTTTTTGAAGCAAAATAAAGGATAAAAGTTTCTTACCTTTCTTGTTTCCTTTGCATGTGTATTTCTCTGTTGCTTTTGGTTCGCATTGAACCCCAAAAAATCATTTTTAGCCGATAAACAGGGGGAATTTTTCAAAACTTTGAATTTAGATCTACCCCGAGGCTTCGTTTTTGAGGAAACTATTCAGATTTTTTGAACGAGGGCACTAAGAACTTTAAAAAAAATGAAAGCTTTTTTGATTTTGCCACCGATGACCGGTGCCGATCAACAGCGGCGACGAGGCGGCGCTGGAGGCCGATTTTTGGAAACCGTGACCCTTGTTCTTCAAATGAAGAACATTTCAGAGAAATGTTTAGAGAGAGGAGCTCTTTCGGGCGAGAAGAGAGAAATGAGAAAATTAAAACAAGTTTTGGGTCTTATACCTGGCCCGTACTCGACCCATACGACTCGTACGACCCGACCCAGTGGTCGAGGATCCGCGTGTTTTACCTTTAAAAGCTTTTGGACCCTCTGACTTTGAAAGCTTCTATTTTGACCCCAAAATCAATTTGTGAACCAGATTCTCTTTTAATTTCACTCGTTTAATCCTTTTTTACGATTTAGTCATTTTTTAATTTAGTTTTACTTTCTATTCATTTTATTTAATATTATAATATTTATATATTTTGTATTTTCCTTTAATATTATTTTTTGGGTTTTTGTTTCTATTTTAATTTTTTCCCTTTAATATTTTATTTTCATGTGCATACGTGTATTATTATTATTATATTATTATTATTATTTATATTTTTTTATTTATATAATATATTATATACCATATTATATATATACAATTTGTATTTGTATTTGTATTTTATTTTTTTTCTTTTTATCTCTTGATTTTATTTATTTATTTTAATTTTTCTCCTTAAGTGTTTTGCTTTATTTTTACTAACAATTTTATTTGTTTTTTATGTTTTACTTATTTTATTATTTTATTTTTTCTTCTTTTTCCTTGTTTTATTATTATTTTCATGTTTGCATCTTAATTCGATTATAGATTTCACTACATTTCTATCTTTTTGAGGGTACACTTTTAAAACCAATCAGAGGTAAGTAATTTCGGATCGTTATTTTACCTTTTAAGTTAAACTTTCAATTTCTTAATTAAAGACAACTGGAAACTACGTAGTACCGAAAGGGCAGTTCAAGGGTGCTAACCCTTCCTTGAATGTAACCGACTCCCGAATCCGACATATCACTGGTAAGACGCTGATCAGGTAAGAAGTAAGGTATCCGATCAACCCATTTGTTTTAAAATAAATGATCGGTGGAGACTCCAATTCGTTTAATCCAAGTCAAAGCCCAATTACTAGGCCCAACCGAAAGACGGCTCCGACAATGGTGACTGAAATATGATAGTTGTTTGACATTTTACGATCATATTTTATCATATTTAACGTTCAACTCAATTTTTCATCATTTTTAATGAAAAAGGATGAGTTTGGAGTACAATGAATACTCTGGTGATTATTTTGTAACTTTTAATAGTCGAGGGACTCAACAAAGCAACATTCTATAGTCAAGACTCAACAAAGTAACATTCTATAGTCAAAGAACCATTTTATAACTTTTAATAGTTAAGAGACTTAATAAAATATAAACTTATAGTCGATGGACCATTTGTGTACTTTAACCTTTTAAAAATTTGATATTTTTAATGACTAAAATATTATTTAAATATAGTTGGATTGTTTTCGTTTTTACTTCAACAGTTTATTCTGTACGACCTCGTAAACGACGTCGTCTGTCTTCGTTCTTCCTACTCGCTTTTTCCTTTGATTCTATTATTTGAAAATCAGAAAAGACTGAAGCTCAAAAGAACCTCACATAATCAGTAGGAAAAGGGAAAAATGGAGCAACCACTACCGAAGAGCTGGAGCATCCACACCCGACCGGAGATCATCGCCAAGTACGAGATCCTGGAGCGCGTGGGTTCAGGCGCCTACTCCGACGTCTACAGGGCGCGTCGGCTCTCCGACAACCTCATAGTCGCCCTCAAGGAAGTCCACGACTACCAATCGGCGTTCAGGGAAATCGAGGCCTTGCAAATGCTTCATAACTGCCCCAACATCGTCGTCTTGCACGAGTACTTTTGGCGGGAAGACGAGGATGCCGTGCTCGTCTTGGAGTTCTTGAGGACCGATTTGGCGACCGTTATCCGCGACGCGAAAAAGAATGAAGGCGGGATCCGGGTTGGTGAAATTAAGAGATGGATGCTCCAGATTTTGTGTGGGGTTGACACTTGTCATCGGAATATGATTGTTCATCGGGATTTAAAGCCTGGGAATTTGTTGGTTTCAGATGATGGGGTTCTTAAGTTAGCCGATTTTGGCCAGGTACACTTATGTTTTCTTAGCTTTAATTTAACTTCAGTTTTTTAATTTGCATATCATGTAATTAGTTGAATGTGAAGCTTTGGGATCTTGGATTAAGTTTTTTTCCAATTGTAAAGTTGACATTTTAAGCTTGCTAATAATTTCCTGGCACGGGTTGCAGGCCTTGAACTTGAAATTTCTAAGTGTTCGAGTTAATAGCTCAATGATCAAGTAAACTGGTATAGATCAATGAACATATAGCAAGTGTCCAAACCGATTCCTTGAGCTTTTAGACTCCACTATTAGTGAATATGGAGCCTGGATTGATGGTGATGATGATAACCAACAACTGCTGGTTGAACAAAACACAGGATATCAGGAAAATGTAACTCCACCATTAGATGTTGTTGCTGATGCTCACATTTTGCCAGATCAAGGATTTAATAATAAGCAAGTGGTGGAAGATACTAATAGAGAAGAATATCTTAGACAGCTAGTTGAGCTAAAGGCTAAACGACATGCCGTGGATGAAACTGACAAAGAAATAAATGTTAACGATGGATACTCATCTTGTCTTGCAACAGGTACCATAAGTGACATTGACGATGATCCTCTCCAGATTTCTTACTCATACGATGCTGAAGAGGCTGGGGATGGCAGAAATGGTGCTCTCACATCCTGTGTTGGTACTCGCTGGTTTAGAGCCCCGGAACTACTATATGGATCAACAGACTATGGACTGGAGGTAGATTTGTGGTCATTGGGTTGCATTTTCTCAGAGTTTCTAACACTTGAGCCGCTTTTTCCTGGGGTTTCTGACATTGATCAGCTCGGCAGGATCATCAATGTTTTGGGAAATTTAACTGAAGAAGTCTGGCCAAACTGTTGTAAACTCCCTGATTACAAAACAATTTCTTTCGCCAAGATCGAAAATCCGACCGGTTTAGAAGCCTGCCTACCGAACAGGTCTGCAGATGAAATCTCCATTGTCAAAAGACTTGTTTGTTACAACCCAGCTAATAGAGCTACTGCAATGGAGCTCCTGAATGACAAGTATTTCGATGAAGAACCTCTTCCACTTCCCATTACTGAGCTGCATGTACCTCTCACAAAAAATGAACAATACGAGGATTCGCCTGGTGGGTGGAATGATTATGATGACATGGGATCCGACTCTGATTTTGGTGACTTAGGCCATTTCAAGGTCGAGAACACCGGCAGTGGTTTCTCCATACAATTCTCTTGAGCTTGCTCTCCATCAAGGTTTCGTTTGAGGTATAATTTAAGAAGTTGAAACCTGAAACTAGAGATGAAAATCATGAATCCGGTACAACTTATGTATGAACAACACGTGAATTTGTAATTACTGTGTAAAGCTCCAAGAGAATGGATTACTCGAGGGGCTTGAAATGAAAATCATAGACAAGCTAAGCTTGAAACAGTGACATTGAAGTTTGATTTTTATCTACCTCATACGGTACGGTATAATATAGTAGTTATGCACTACTGAATTTTGTAGAGTTAAACCTTCGAAATTGCATTTTATGTACAAGTTCATAATCTTCTTTAATTTGTGATTGGACAACATTATCCTATACAGGAGTCTTAGTTTGTTCTTATAAAATGTAGTTTTTTTTGTGAATAGTGTAAAGCATGATATTTGATTTACTTTAATATATATATATATATATATATATATATATATATGGATTTTTAAGGAAATATTATTTTTTTTAAAAGACTCGAGTTTGAGTAATTGTGTTTGCAAGATATGCGTTCATTATCATTTATCAATAGGTGAACAAAATACCTTATAATTGCATTACTTAGCTCGTAACTCCTTTAAACGAAACTGCAAATCTTCACATAAATTATTTATGTTTGATTCATTGTCGAGATTTGTGATTGATTATTTTGGTAATCTAATACGATTATTTTAGATAAGAATAAATTATTTTAAATAAAATTTCTAAGAAAAAGTTTACTATTGAAAAATATCATTAGTTTTGACTTTTGATGACTATCATTGACCGAATATATTGACGTTTATCGATATTAATTTTATTTTTTAAAATTTAAATATTATTTTAAAAATAAATATAAATTTATTTTGCAAAAAAAATATTTCAAATTTCATAAATTTTATTTTCCCCTAAATTCTTTTTTAAATTTTGCAAAATAAATGTGTGAAGGAATTACATATGAAATTTCAAACTGAAATAAAAATATTTAAATAATAAAGTAAAAAATTAATATAATTCAAAGGTTAAATTATTTTAACAAACACGAATTTTTGGAAAACCTGAGTTTAATTAAATCAGATCCGACGTTCAGTAACATTCAACAAGCACACCTATGAATTTATCCGTCAGATTAATATTTTTATCACGGCCCGTCGGATACGAAGCCCATACAAATCTCCACCATCCAATTGACCCAAAAAAATATATAGAAATTGAAATTTCAAAAACTTAGCAAGAGAGAGGGAGGAGACATGAAGGAAGAAGAGAAGAAACAGCAAACCAAAACGAAGTTCCTAAACACTTTTGCTTCTCTTTTCTCCTTCTTCAAAAATCACTGCTTTACAAACCCTAACTCATATTGCTCTTTTTAGTTTTCTTTAGTCTCTCTCTCTCTCTCTCTGCATCGATCGGATTCTAAATCCTCTCGATTATTTGGAAGTTCATGGTGGAAATCTCGAGCTTGGGGGAATCGAGGTTGTTTTGGTAATTTGGAGTTTTTTCGATTGTAGATTGGGATTTGGACCTAAAAGATTCTGAATTTGAGTTTATTTAAGGTAATTTGTGAGATTATTTGGTGGATATTTTAGCTGTGGCTGTGTGCTGATTTTTTTTCTTTGAAATTTAGGGGGGAGTTGGAATTGGATGGGGGAAGAAGAGGGAGGTGAAATCCCGCCAAAAAGTGTGCAATCTGATACGGCGGATTTTCCTTCGAAGAAGCTAGCAAGGCAGCTCGATTTCACCGCTGGTTTTGGCGGGGTTTCTTCTGGAGATGTGAATTTGCCGGAACACCCGAAATCCTCCCAAAGGATAGGTGCGCCCTCGTCTTCGGCTGCAATTACTGTGCAACTGCAACAGATAAAGCCGCTAGTGGTAGCTACCACCCCTGTTATCACTGCGCGACCTCCTCCTCTTACTACGGCCTCGAGCAGAGTTGTGTAAGCTCTTCTGATAAAAAATGTGATTTTCTTTTAGTTTGTTGTAATTATTCTTACTTTTTTGGTGTTTTCTCTTTGAATTAGTTCGTGTTTGACAAAATTTAAGTTCGTGTTTATTTTCCTTTTTGAGAGTGTACATACTACATAGTGAGGAGCTCTTCCGGATTGACATTTTATGCTTCAGCACTAACTCTGTAATCTCAGCTATATTTGCATCAAATTCTGTTTTTCTTTTTCTCTTGGAAATACGATTTTAGGAAAGTTAGTTTTTGCTTTAACATAATAGTGGAGCTTCTTCTTGGAAGTGATCATTTGGAGGTTAATTGGTGCTTTTGTATTTGTTTTTCCTTCAAATTAATTTCTTTTGTCCTTTGATTTCTTCACCAAACGTTGTTTTGAATAAAGTTATGAATCAATTGATTTTCTCTAAGCTATATCATTCACATTATATAGCTTCTGTAGTGGGTTTCTTCTGATAGGGTGAGAAAATTAAGCAAGCTAGTACTCTAGAATGTCATGAGAGATGGAGGAGAGGATGATTGAAGTAGATTTTGGATAACAGATGCTGGTAAATGGTGGTTAAGGAAAAAAGTGGCTTGGGAAGATAAAAAAATGTGGTGGTTAGTTATAGAGAGAAAGTTGCATACTGAAAGAAATGACAAAAGGTTAAGGCAGAGGCTTCTTAACAATCTCCAATTCAGAGGCATTCCCTGATCATCCCAATGGTGAAGTAAACTCAAAAATCCTGCCCACTGATTCCAGGTTAGCTCCACTGCTCTTCCTGCAGTAGTTACGTACCACACTACAGAACGTGTTTATGTTGCTACGCTACTAGGGAATGAAACGATGCAGTGTCAGAAGAGTGGAGTGCTAGAGCCCCGCGTTGATGCTGCAAACTCTTGGAGCATGAGAGCCATATAGTGCTAGAGCAGTGAAGTGCTGAAACCCTGAAGCTCTAGAGTGTTGAAGCACTGAAGTGCTGGAGGAGTGAAGCTTTGGAGTTAAAACATTGAAATGCTGGAGTTCCGAGTCAGGGACGGTGCTAGCCCCCCCCCCCCTGAAACAACAACAACAAACCTTTTTGTTTAATCAAAAATATTTTGGGCCCCTCATAGTTTGGATGTTAATCAGATCAAGCCTTGCTCCCCCTAAAGGTTTTAGTATATACTTCTTAGGTCCCTAGGCTTTTTGGCCCCCTCAATATTCAATCCTAGCTCCGTCACTGTCTGGAGTGCTGGAGCACTTCAGGATTGGATTGCTACTGTTCAGGAACACTGCTACAAAAAGAGTTGGTGTTAGGGAGTGTTGGCACCTGGACATTCTGTTTAACCAAGCTTTCCTGCATGACATGTTAGAAACCAAAAATTGGTATTGACATGTTAGGCTCTTTGCTGATTGTTTCCCATTATTTCTGTCTAGAATCTAGTGTAGTTCTAGGATGTGACATTTTGTTTCTTGGACAGTACCATATTGGTCATTTTCCCCCTTTCTTACCTTTTAATTGCAATGAGACTTGTTTTATTCTCGTTTAATTTTTCTTTTCTGTTGTTCTTACACCCTTACCAATAATGTGTCCGACATTTATGGGAGATATTTTATGAAAATCTACATAGTTTAAATAACTGATGGAATTAGCGGTTCAATGAACAGCAGGATTGCTTTAAAATATATATTTTTAATTTCTTAATATGGAAGTTAATTACCTGTTCTCTATCTTTGTTTTTGTTCTTTATTTCTTGCTCACTTCAGAGAACCAGAATCCCCAAAAACAAAACCAAGACCAAATGAACTGAAAGATGGTACTCCAAAGAAGCAGAAGCAGTGCAACTGTAAACATTCTCGGTGTCTGAAACTGTAAGTACTTTGACTTTAAATGCTCTTTTGGCATAATGAATTCTTCCGTATTCAGTTTTTTATATGAATTGTAATAAATTTGTTTGATGGTATAAGATATAGAAAGTTAGTTATGCAATAATGCCTTGACCAGGTACTGTGAGTGCTTTGCATCTGGTATATATTGTGATGGGTGCAACTGTGTTAATTGTTATAACAATGTTGAGAATGAAACTGCAAGACGAGATGCTATTGAAGCTACTTTGGAGCGCAATCCAAATGCATTCAGACCAAAAATTGCAAGCAGCCCGCATGGCACACGGGATAAAAGGGTATGCTGTCTGGACTTTTTATTTTAGTTCACATTTTACCTTGATAATTTTGCAAAATATTGGTTCAACAAAAGGGCCATAAACTTTTTTAGCTAACTTTTATCATGGAGATACCAATGTTCATATTGACTCCATTAAAATGTCTATCTACGTAATATTTTTTGTTGCCTTTACTCGTTGATGGATCTTTTGGAATATACATAACCTTTTACATCGGTATTCTATCATTTAAATGTATGGCTACACGTGATTTTTGCAAAGAGTTGATATCTTTTTTTCTGAACTCTATATGGTTAGATTCTTGCAAAGGAAAAGATCCTTTTTCACTACTTAAAATGTAGTGAAACTCTATTCAAGGGTGAGTAATACACTTTCAAGTTTCAATCAAATCTAAGCTTAATATTTATCATTTTCATTTTTCCTTTTTAATTAACCTTTATTTAGCTTCGTTTTAATTTAAAATCATTAAAATTTCTGTAATATATTTAGTTGGAAGTTTATTATTCACCGTTGGGTAAAGTAGTGGAAATTTTCAGTACTTTCTAAGTAGTGTACATAGGATCCTTTCCCTCTTGAAAAATTATATTAACAAAACATAAAATTCAAAGTTTAGCATAAATGTCGTCATTTGAAGCTTGCTGCAATAGGCATTCCCATAGTAATAGTTTTGAGTTATTTTTAGGAAGAGGCTGGGAAAGTTTTAATTGTGGGAAAGCACAACAAAGGATGTCATTGTAAGAAATCTGGGTGCCTTAAAAAGTATTGTGAGTGTTTCCAAGCCAACATTCTTTGCTCCGAAAACTGCAAATGCTTGGACTGCAAAAATTTTGAGGGAAGTGAAGAGAGACAGGCTCTCTTTCATGGTGACCACGCCAACAATATGGCATATATTCAGCAGGCAGCAAATGCTGCCATAACTGGAGCTATTGGGTCCTCTGGTTATGCATCCACTCCGGTGTCTAAAAAGAGAAAAGGCCAGGAACTGTTCTTTGGGTCAACCGCAAGGGATCCATCTGTTTCCAGGCTTGGAAGCTTTCCTCAGGTAAGCGTCTTATCCATGAATATTTATCAACACTTTACTGTGTCCGGTAGTTCTTCTCATGTTTCAATATTTTTGGTTCACTTGTTACCATAAAAGCTTCCACACAATTACTTTTAGTTATACTCTTAGAACTTACATTTGCTACACTTTTTCATTGTTAATCAGCCACATCATATCAGAGCTTCTGCACCCTCCTCTTCCCTGTCTTCTCTACCAGTTTCTCGTGCTACAACAACTGCTGCAGTAGGCCCTTCAAAATTTACATATAGGTAAATGGAGAATCCTGATCAAACAATATTTGTAGTCCGATTGTTCAGGAAACTAACTTAAGCATTTTGGTGGAAGGTCTCTGTTAGCTGATATTATTCAAAAGCAGGACGTGAAGGAGCTTTGCTCTGTTTTGGTAGTTCTATCAGGAGAAGCTGCCAAAACACTGTCAGGTAAATGGGAAATCATTCAAATAACTGGTCTGAACTTGTAGTGTCAAATCCTGTCTCTTTTTAGTGCTTAAACAGTGAGTATTATAATGTATGACGGTCAACTTATACTTGCTTTGCCATTGTGTTCATCTCTAGCAGTTCATAGAAACAAATTTTATATTGTGATGCTTTTTGAAATTTTCTGCTTGTGCTTGTTAAAGAAAGATTCATGGTTCAACTTTTTTCCCCCTTCCTAATGAATAAAGTATATGGTTTTCTTTCAGATGAATACATAATATCAGTGTTAAGGTTAGGCTTCGTTTGTCAACTAATAATGTATTAAAACTGTTTTAAATATCGAAACTGGTGTTGTTTCCATAAATACTCTTGTACATGTAAGAAATTATAGTTGGACACTCAATGCCACTAAAAGAATTCTTGCTTGTCCGTTTTTGAATTTGTTTTAAGCAATAAACTTTTGAGTCAGAATACGTTAATAGATTTGCCACTTCATCTAATGCTCTTCCTTAAATTTCTGTATACATTCAGATCAGAGAATCGTGACCAAAAAGCTGACAGAAGATCTTGCAGAAACTTCCATTGCATCATCCGCTCAAGACAGGCTGCAAAGCCAGAAGGATTCTGATGCCGAGAAAACCATGGTTGATGACTGTTCAAGTGCAAACCAGGCTGATAAAGCTGGCCCTGAAGAATGCAGTTCGGATAGTTCTGATATGCCAAAGGGGCCTATGTCTCCAGGAACTTTGGCCTTGATGTGTGATGAACAAGATACAATGTTCATGGCCATTGCTTCTCCTAATAGGATCATGGCGCAAGGATGCAGCACATCTTCACAATTGCCTCGTGGACAGGGCATGACCGAGATTTATGCAGAGCAGGAAAGAATTGTTTTGACAAAGTTCAGAGATTGTCTCAATAGGCTTATCACTTTCGGGGAGATAAAGGGCAAGTTTCCCTTTCCCTTCTCCAAAAATTTGATTCATTACTAACTAATTATATTGCGCATATAAAAAAGAGACTTAAATTATGAAACAATCACTAACTTTATAATAACAGAGTAATACATATGGAGTGGCAGAATGATGAAGCGAGTGTAGAGTGGCAGAGAGTGGAGAACTTAAATTTATATGTTATCTATTTCATGGTGTATTATCTTTTCCATGAATAAACTATTGGGAATTGACAATGCTGCTCTATTTTGATCACAGAAACACAATGTTCGTCATTAGCAAGAACAGAGATAGGTAGTCAAAGAGGGCCCCAAAGCAATGGCACTGAAATGGCCAGAACTGAGACGGGGAACCAACAAGGATCTGTTACCAATGGAGCTGCGAAAAATGTCAGTCCACCCACAGTCAAGACGATCACCACTGGTGATAATGATATCCCTAGAGGTCCATCCCATCCTGAAAATGGGGATGCTAAATCAAAAACCGAAAAAACAGATGTAAAGATCCTAAATGCCGACAATCAGTCCAAGGTATGATTCTACAGTTTCTCTGAACTATTCCGACCAACCATTCACTACCCACCTTCGGCTTTGATTCAATATCAAAGTGATTGTGGGCATCATTCTTGACCCTGACCGGTGCTCGAATTAATTTCTCCCATGTTTGAATTATTTATCCGTTTTCTGTATCCGTGGCTTGAGCTCATACCATGCCCATTCATCAGTCCATTCTTAATTTTAGCAAAAAGGAAGGAAAAAAACATTGGGGGGGGGGAGGGGAGGATTTTATAATTCTTGATGAAGTTTGTAGCTTAGAATTCTATTCAACATAAATGCCGAGTGCCGCTTTAATCGGTCAAGGTCTTGTAGTATTGATGTTATTTTCCCCAACCATCGATGTTCTTAGATACTACGGCTGCATGTGCATGGTCCTCTTGTTGATGTATATACTTGTATTCTTCAATTATATATATTTTGTACAACGTAAACATACATCAATCATATTATGTATAGATCTTGAAGTTATCAATTAAATTTAATAGCTTAATTAAATTATTATTTTTTATTTCCATTATACACAAGTAAAACTTGTTACAGGTTAAAAAATTGTTTAAATTATCTCTATAGGTATAGGTCAATATGCATCGATGTTGGTTGATATTATTTGTAAGTGGGGAGATGGTTCTTTCAAGTAAAAGAAATTCTTTGATTCTGTGATCACGAATTGTTTGAAACATGCTTAATGACTTTGCTGCATCTACTTATTAAAGCCTCGACTTTGATGATGTAGATGAAGTTGCCACTGCACCCTGCAGATACACAAAAGGATTCATGAAAGTGTGATAAATCTAAACATTATTTTATAACTTTTAAAGAATTCAATAATTAAAATGATTATTTAAATATAATCCAATGACTATTTAGACAAGAAAGGGGTTAAGGCTGTAACCAGTGGGATGCACTTAATGGCTCTTTCCCCTGATACTTTGATGGTTTGTAGAAGTTTCCGTACATCTCTGACCATTCTTGTTGTTGGCTGCTCATCGGTTGCTTTGAATTGTTTAACAATCTCTCACTTGAAGATTGATTTTAATATGTCTTCACACCTCGATCAATGCAACAGCCTTTTTAGTCTTGTTACTCTAGTATGCCAACTGAAGCTGAAAACAACTTCAGTTTGTCCGTAGTCACCGTCTTTGTTAACATGTTTGCCGGATTTTGAGCTCCACTAATCTTTTCAAGTTTCAAAATCCCATCTTCTTGAAGAGACCGGATAAAATGATATCTCAATTGTATATGCTTCGTTCTGGAATGAAAAGACGGATTCTTTGCTAGATGAATAGCACTTTGACTGTCGCAGTACAAGACATTGTTTTCTTGTTTCTTGCCTAACTCTTCCAAGAAACTTTGGAGCTATACCATCTCCTTGCTGGCTTCCGTAACAACGACATATTCTGCTTCAGTTGTGGAGAGAGCAACTATCTTCTGTAGTTAAGAAACCCAACTCACTGCGGTTCCTCCTAGAGTATAGACATACCCTGTAGTGCTCTTTCTGATGTCGACATTTCCGGCTAAGTCAGCATCTATATAGCCTGTCAGTGACGTATCTCCACCTTTGAAATAAAATGTTTTGTTTGTAGTACTCCGCAGATATCTAAGAATCCATTTGACTGCTTCCAGTGTACCTTGCCCGGATTATTCATGTACCTGCTAACAGCTCCCACTGCATGAGCAATATCTGGTCTGGTACAAAACCATGGCATACATCAGACTTCCAATTGTTGAGGTATACGGCACCTTCACCATGTGTGCGTGTTCTTCCTCCGTCTTTGGTGACTGTTCTTTGGAGAGTCTGAAATGAACACCTAAATGTGTACTTACTAGTTTAGCATCTTGTATGTTGAACCTGGAGAGTACTTTGTTGATGTACTCAGCCTGTGATAACATCAAAGTCTCCGACTTTGTGTCTCTCTTGATCCTCATCCCAAGAATCTGCTTTGCAGCGCCCAAATCCTTCATAGCAAACTGCTTCGACAATTTTTGCTTTAAGTTTATAATCTCTTGCATGTCTGAGCCTGCAACGAGCATGTCATCAACGTACAACAATAAAATAATGAAGCCGTTGTCGAACCTCTTGATGTAGCAACAATGATTTGCTTGGCATCTGGTAAAACCACTGCTACTCATGAAGCTGTCGAACTTCTTGTACCACTGTCTAGGAGCTTGTTTTAAACCATACAAGCTCTTCTTCAACCTGCATACCAGGTTTTTCTTGCCTGCCTCTATGAAGCATTCTGGCTGCCTCATATAGATTTCTTCCTCCAAATCACCATGAAGGAAAACTGTCTTTACATCTAACTGCTCAACATGTAGATTTTCTGCAGCTACAATTTTCAACACCAGTCTAATAGTAGACAGTTTCACGACTGGAGAGAAAATTTCATTGTAGTCAATACATTCTTTTTGCTGAAAACCTTTGACAACCAATCTCGCTATGTAATGTTTGCTCTCATCGTGCTCTTCTTTGATCCTGTAAATCCACTTGTTGTGAAGCGCTTTCTTGCTTGGTGGTAATTCAGCTAATTCCCACGTCTGATTTGACATAAGCGAGTCCATCTCATCTTTCATGGAAGACTCCCAGTTGACTGAATCCTCCACTTGCATTGCTTCATCATAGCACTCTGGTTCACCATTGTCAGTCAGCAAAAAAGTAGTGTAAATAAGGAGAATATCGTTGGGTTGGTTTAGGAATTCTTGAGGAGCGTCTTAGTTCCAGTGTGCATGGTTCTTCTTGAACTGCTTCAGGACTGATCTGAACATCATTTCTAGAAATCTCCTTGAACTCAGCAAATTCCTTTGTTTCAGCTTTGGTATTTGAGCTACTTGATTCTACACTTGACCTGTCTTTGTACATCACATTCTCATTGAAAATGACATTTCTGCTTCTGATGATCTTTCGATTTACATAGTCCCAAAACCGGTAACCGAACTCATCACCGCCATAACCAACAAAGGCACATTTGTTGGACTTAGCATCAAGTTTACTTGTTTCAGCAGAGTCTATGTGTACATAAGAAATACAACCAAACACTCTTAAGTGTGAAAGGGTTATTTCTTTCTTGCTCCAAACTTCCTCTGGTATTCTGTCATCCAAAGGAATTGAGGGCCCATGGTTGATCAGGTAAGCTGCAGTGTTGATAGCTTCAGCCCATAAAAATTTGGGTAGTCCGGCATGTATCCTCATGCTTATGGCACGTTCATTCAGAGTTTTGTTCATGCGCTCTGCTACGCCATTCTGATGCGGTGTCATGGTAACTGTTGTCTCCATCTTGATCCCATTGTTTGCGCAGAAATCTCTGAATCTCCTATTTTTGTACTTTCCTCCATTGTCAGACCTCAACCGCTTGACTTTCAGACCAGTCTCATTTTCCACCATGGCCTTCCATTTTCTGAAGGTATAAAAGACTTCTGATTTCTTCTTCAGAAAATAAACCCACACCTTCCTTGTAGAATCATCGATGAAGGTGACATAATATAGTGAGCCTGCAAGAGATGGAACTGGAGATGGTCCCCATACATCAGTATGAACCAACTCTAATTTTTCAGCCTTGGGTGTCTTACCAATCTTTGCAAAGTTGACTTTCTTTTGTTTGCCAAAGATGCAATCCTCGCATAGTCCGACATCTACATTCTTTAGATCCGACAGCTTCCATTTTGACAAAAGTGTCTTCATCCCTTTCTCGCTCATATGACCAAGCCTTTGGTGCCACATGTTTGATTTTCCATCAGCATCTGTTGCAGCAATGATATTCTCTAAATTTGAGGTTACATAGAGAGTACCAGTCTTCTTACCACGAGCAATGACGAGAGCTCCTTTGGTAATCTTCCATTCATAGCCTGAAAAGGTTGTACTATATCATTCTCCATCAAGCTGTCCTACAGAAATCAGATTTCTTTTGAGGCCAGTAATATGTCTTACTCCTTTCAGCGTCCAGGTGGTCTGATTTGGCAACTTTAGTCGGATGTCTCCTTTTCCGACGATCTTCAAGGTTTCATCATCATCTAGATGAACCTTCCCAAAATCACCACTGACATAGTTCTTCATGATTTCTCGGCATGGAGTGGAGTGGAAAGATGCCCCTGAATCCAAGATCCATGATTCAATCGGACTGTTAACGCTTAGAATCATGGCATCACTTGTCTCCTCTGTCACGTTGGTAGATTCATGTGCACCGATATTTTTCTTCGGTGCTCGGTAATCTCTTTTAAAGTGACCCTTCTTGCCGCAGTTATAACAGGTAAAATCTTTCTTCCCCATTCTTGATTTTTCCCTTCTGGATTTGGATCTGCCACGATTTGAACTTCTTTCTGAAGTTCTCCCTCTAGACTTCGTGTGCAAGGCTGAGGAGGTTGATGCTTCATCCGATTCTCTCCGTCGAATTTCTTCTCTCAGTACCAGATCCCGAACATCGTCGAATTTTAATTTGTTGTTTCCCGACGAGGTGCTGACTGCTGTAACAGTAGCATTCCAACTGTCTGGTAGAGATGATAAGATAATTAAAGCTCGAACTTCATCATCGAATTCAATTTCCACTGAACTCAACTGAGTTGTGATTGTGTTGAGTTCATTTAGGTGTTGTGCCATCGATGCCCATTCCGTCATTCTCAAATTGAATAATCGCCTCATCAAATGAACTTTGTTTGAGGCTGAAGGCTTCTCATACATACTGGAGAGAGCCGCCATAAGACCTGTCGTGGTCTTTTCCTTTGCTATGTTGAAAGCAACATTACGGGATAACGTCAGTCGGATAACTCCGAGGGCTTGTCTGTCGAGAAGAGCCCAGTCTTCATTTTTCATACCCTCTGGTTGCTTTCCTGAGAGGGGTTGATATAGATTTTTTTGGTACAAAAAATCTTCAATCTATATCTTTCAAAAGCCAAAGTCCGCACCATGGAACTTTTCAATTTTCACATTCCCTTCGTCTGCAGCCATCGCTCCCACTCGAATCTAGTTTCGTTTGGATTCTTTCTGACAATTCTTGTGAACCACCGTGTATTAAAACACCTCCGTCGACAAATTCGTATAGTCGACAAAATATTTTACTATTCACGGAATTTACTATTCACGTGAACAGTAATGAATAGTAACCTCGCAAAAAAAATTGACAAAATTTACAACCAAAAGCTCTGATTACCAGTTGTTGGGAAATAAACGAGTAACAAGTAATTTCCCTATAGTCAGATTAGTGATAATGCGAAATAAAAACGGAAAAATAATATCCGAAAATTGATAACGGAGTTCAGCCAATTGTGCTTACGTCTCCGGACTACTGCAGATCTTTTACTAAAGAGAAAAAAGATCTGCAGCAGTCCGGAGACGTAAGCACAATTGGCTGAACTCCGTTATCAATTTTCGAGTATTATTTTTCCGTTTTTATTTCGCATTCTCACTAATCTGACTATAAGAAAATTACTTGTTATTCGTTTATTTCCCACCAATAACCAGTGGGATGCACTTAATGGCTCTTCCCCCCGTATACTTTGATGGTTTGTAGAAGCTTCCGTACATCTCTGGCCATTCTTGAAGTCTTTTGTACACATGATTTTCTCCAATTATATCTGCCCAAAACACTATGCCACCACTGCCATAAAAATGACATAATAGCTGTTAAAATTATGCTCTCATTACATAAATCTTGTAATAATGGTACCCCATCTTTGACATATCATTATAGAGGTTAAGGCCGTTGCAATTACCGACGACGACAGGAACTTTCTTTATCACTTTCCCAATTGCCACAAGGTCAAGAACAACTTGTGGGGAAGTTTTTTGTGTACGTACAATCTCCAAAAGAGGCACCACATGGGCAGGGCTGTATATCAAAGAGTCAAATCAACTGGACCAACTAATTATTTATTAAAAAAAGGGAAAATAAATCTGATAACCTGAATAAGCAACACGATCTGGTGATTTTATTTTTTTTCTGCAATTAAACTGTCAATGGTGGATGCGTTTGTTGCCAAAATGCAGTGAGGAGGGCAGGCCTTCTCCATTTCACTAAATATCTTTAAAGGAACATTTTCAATGACAGCCTGCAAAGGGGAACAACATTAGATATATTTCATTGCATATACTGAACGAAGTTGCAAGTAGAGGATTGACAAATTATGAGAAAAGACAAGCTAACATAGTTCACCTCAACGACCATGTCTACATCTTTAAATTCAGAGTAATCCAAAACTCCTTTAAGCATCGAGAGTGCTTTTTCTGCCTTTCCTTTGTCAATTTTCCTCTCTTAACTAAGGCTCGAACATTTGCTGCCAACAGAAAAAAAAATTGATAGTATCACATCTTGAATTTGAATGCCTTTTCACTGGCTATCAAGAGAATGAGAGCAGTAATAATCACCTTGAATCATTTTTATTCCCTTCTGGAGATATTCAGAGTTAACTTCCTTGACAAGGACAAATATATTGCTCACGATAAGAGCCGTCGCAATTTCCGATCCCATTTGGCCTCCACCGATAACGGCAACTTTCTTTATTTGCCTAGGTTTTAGACCAAGGTCGGTAACATTTGACACCTGCAAAAGTAAAACTTCAGAGTAAAAAATACAATGGAAGATCTCAATTGGTTGTGATAATTCAATAATGTACTCCAGGTATCAGCAATTACCTTTGATGTAGCGCGCTGCGCAAGGAACGTGTGGACAAGACCTTTTGCAGTGTCTTGAAGGACCAACTCCTTAAAAACTTTGACCTCCTGCATGAACAGATAGCAAACAGAGTCTTTAGGTGCAACTATATAGTGATTCTTATGATATTGGACATTATCATAGATATGATTAAATGCAAGGGATCCTTAAAAAAACTACCTTTAAAATTCCAGTATATCCCCCATGGACAATCCCCTCCTCGATTACATCTAGGCAGGCCTGGTGCTGAGGCAAAATTGGGGCAGTCCTTTTGGCTTGCTGTCTTGCAATTTTTATCACTTCCTTTACTTCAGAGAGGGATCCGATCTTGTCTGTTATGTGAAGAGATAGCACCCACGGTTTACACTTCTCGGCAATGTCTAACACCCACCTGCGAGAAACTTTCAGCAACTCTTCAGAAGGGACAATAGCATCAATAAGACCCAGCTTCTTCCCTTCTTCGGATGTGATTGGTTTCGATGTCTGCAATGGCATTATACATATATTGATGAATAGGATCGATAACAATGGAGAAGGATCACAGACGGCGAGTATATTACCAGCATGATTTCAATAGCCTTCGGTAGCCCTATGAGCCTCGGAAGACGTTGTGTGCCTTTCGAAAGTGCCATAGTATAACAGATCAGTCAACGCTTGTGTTGTGAAGTTGGTTATCATTTCAAACACGAAACAATTGCACACTTGAACATGTTTATTTTCTCTAAAATATGCTAGTGGACATACCTCCAAGCCCAGGTATCACTCCAAGTGACAATTCTGGCAAGCCAAGTAGAGCTTTAGGGACAGCAATACGTGCATGGAAAGCCTGCATAAGAATAGCAAGGATTAAACAACTGAGCAAATTAACAATCAGATTCATCAATGGAGGGGAAAAGAAACAAACAATAGCCAACTCTAAGCCGCCGCCGAGAGCTAATCCTTCAACAGCTACCACAACAGGCTTCTTGCATTCTGGGAGGATTTGAAGAAATAAGATGAGAGCCATAAACAACATTGAGAAATGAACATGTACAATAAGTAAAAGGATGGGGAAAGACCTTCAATAGCATTAAGCACAAGAGCAACGGACACATCAGGCGCCGCCACAGATGCATCACCTGTTTCGTGGACTTTCCGGAAAACATTGATATCAAAACCACCAGAAAACTTTCCTCCTTTGCCTTCAATAACAGAACCAAAAAAGAACATAAAAATCAGCACAAAAAATAACACTGCAAGCGTAAAACATTGATTCGATTGAAATGAGAACTCACCAGTTAAAACAACAGCTTTGACATCGTTTCTCCTCGAAGCCTCATCAAATTTCTCCATCAATCCCGCAATCACTGCAACAGTTGAAAAAGAAACGGACAAATCAAATCACCACATGAAAAATGGAGAACTAAAAGCTTGCAGAGGTTTACCGGGAATAGCCAAGGCGTTGACGGGAGGATTGAAGATGGTGACAACTGCAACGGCGTCGATGACGACGTCCATGGTCACTGGTTTCTGCGACATCGCTCACTCCTTAAACTGTATTTGTTGTCTTGGTTTTCACTATCGATTTTTCCAACGAAGATGCTAATGTTACTTCGAGGAACAATATACTTAAAGATTGTTTGATACAATAATATATATATATACTTTGTGCGGGTGATTTGATCGAGTGAATCTCCAAAACAGCAGTAGCATAGGTTTCATTTTGTTTGAAAGTCACAAGTACGCGTGTTGACAAAACAATATTGAATTTATCGATAGGCCACCCTATATGTTTCGGTTCGGCCATCCACTGACAAAATGTCAAGTTCACAATCAAACTGTATACATTAAGAATTTTTTTTTTGATAATCAACACTGTATTGATACATGTATTGGTTTGTATCGGTTTTAAATCGATATCAAATAATTTAAATTTCATTCTAGTTAAATTTGGTATATATTTCGATTAATAGCTATTTCTATTAGTGCAAATAGATTTTATTGATTAATAAAATATAATATTAGTTCAGTTTTTATTTATTTATTGATAATGTATTATGTGTCGCATTATCATTCTATAGATGACAGTTAAAATTAATCAGAGAAATGATTAGGTTATTTGCTAGATAAACCATCGTCTCAATCACAACTATTTTATCGATAAATTTTAGAGATTGTTACCTCTCGTTATACTAGTTTTTCTTTATCATTTATTTATTTTTTCTCTGAATTTTCTCTCTGTATGCTCACATGATGTAGACATAACTGTTTCAACTCGAATAACTTAGAGAGAACAATATCCTCTTTGTAGACATAACTGTTTCAACTCGAATAACTTAGAGAGAACAATATCCTCTTTTACTATTTAGGTCAATCAATAAAATATGTTATTGAAATGTCTTTGTACTACATATAATATACATGAAATATGATAACTTTAAACTCGTACTCTAAAATTGACGGGATTTAACTTGATATAGAATTATTTTTTAAAAATAATTAAGTTCGAATCATACTAGATCAAAATTTTGAATAAAATTAAAATTTAGATGGAAAATATTGTACTTGAATCATTTAAGAAGAATATATTGATACTGAATTTAAGTGTGAATTTATAAAATAAGCTAGTTTTTAATTCGAGACCATATCATAAAGACAAAGAAAGGTGTCCTAACGACCACACATGGTCTCCTTTACTTTCACCACTATGCAACAACAGCAAAGCCACTGCCTTTCCATCGCGCTCTGTAAGAACCCTTCACCTTTCACTGCTTTCAACTTCCATTGCTTCTCTCATTTCCTTTACCCCTCCACTCCCAAACACGAAATTTCTCAAATTTTTGTAGATAGAAGAACACACGCTAGAGCAGTTAGACACCACTTTAATGCAAAGTTATCCACAAAAGGCCATGAAGCCTCAAGAAAGTTTACAAATTTCAATACTAGGAAAGAAACTGGTTCTGGGTTTAGTTCTTCAAGGTCTAGAAATGGTGGAGGTGAAATAAACAACTTGGAGAACATTTTCAGTTCTGTCTTGGAAGGGAAGGCTGAGAACAAGAGGCTTTTAAAGGATAAGGTTGCAAGAAAAATGGGTTCTCGGAGTTCTTCACTGAAGTCTAAGAAAGATAAGGTTAATTCTCCTTCAGTGAACTTGAGGGGTCAATTGGATATGTGTTCAAAGAGAGGGGATGTGATGGGTGCAATTCAGCTGTATGATAAAGCTTTGAAAGAAGGAATTACAATGGGGCAGTATCATTATGCTGTGCTTTTGTATCTTTGCTCTTCTGCGGCTGTGGGCTTTGTTCAACCTGCTAAAAGTGGTACTGGTAATCGACCTTTGAATATGTTACAAATTTCGAATGATATTGGGAATTCTATTTCTTCTGAATTGGCTGTTCGTGGTAGAAGAAGTTTTGATCATATAGACAGTAGTTTCTTCGAGAAGAACTTGAATCGGTTTTCGAAAGGGTCTGCAAAGCCTTATTCTCAACTTTCAGAAGGTCCTAGTTGTCAAGAAGATGATGAAATTTGGGTAAGTGAAGATGTCAAGAAGTATGCACTTGTTAAGGGATTTGAGATCTACGAAAAGATGCGTTCGGATAATGTCCCGATGAATGAGGCGACGTTGACGGCTGTGGCAAGAATGGCAATGTCAATGGGAAATGGTGACATGGCATTTGATATGGTGAAGAAAATGAAGCCGCTGGGTATAAATCCTAAATTGCGGTCTTATGGTCCTGCTCTCTCTGTTTTTTGCAGTACCGGAGACGTCGACAAAGCTTTCGAAGTTGAGAAACACATGTTGGAGGATGGCGTTCAGCCAGAAGAGCCTGAACTGGAGGCACTCTTAAGAGTTAGCGTAGGAGCCGGAAAAGGTGACAAAGTGTACTATTTACTGCATAAATTAAGAACAAGTGTGAGAAAAGTGTCGCCTTCTACCGCTGATGTAATCGTTAAATGGTTTGAGAGCAAAGCAGCTTCGAGAGTAGGGAAGCGAAAAATAGATAAGAGATTAATAAAGGTGGCAATTGAAAATGGAGGCGGAGGCTGGCATGGGCAGGGCTGGTTGGGTAAAGGAAAGTGGAGTATTTCACATACAGTTGTTGGAGCCGATGCCTTATGTAAATGTTGTGGGGAAAAGCTGGCTTTAATAGATCTCGATCCTGTAGAAACAGAGAAGTTTGCTGAATCAGTTGCATCTATAGCTATAAAAAGAGAGAAGAACTTCAGTTTTCAAAAGTTTCAAGTATGAAAAGTGTATTGATGTATTTTTCAATCACTACAATCATGTACATAATTTTTGATTAATTGTTAAATTAACATTTTGGCAGAAATGGCTCGACTACTATGGACCATTTGAAGCTGTGGTTGATGCAGCTAATGTAGGTCTTTTCAGCCAGAAAAGATTCATGCCATCAAAGGTTAGTTTGGCTAAAATGAAGAGGATTAACTATAGCTTCACCACATTGCTTTCTTTTGCTTTTTCATGATTGCTTCTCTTATGATAAATTCTTAGGTCAATGCTGTTGTTAACGCAATACGACAGAAACTACCATCAAGGAGATGGCCACTCATTGTTTTGCATAACAGACGGATCACTGGACGGAAAATGGATGAACCAGTAAATAAAGCAATAATCGAGAAGTGGAAAAATGCTGATGCTCTATATGCAACTCCAACTGGATCCAATGATGATTGGTAGGAAATTACGCTCACAAGTTACAGCTTACCTACATAATTGCATAATTCTTATAAAAAAAAAACTTTTGACATTACAGTTTTGGTTTCATCTGATTGAATTTTCCAATTCACATGCGTTTAAAGCCAAGGGTAATACCTGTGCTTCAGGTACTGGTTGTATGCAGCTATAAAGTTCAAGTGCTTAATTGTTACTAATGACGAGATGAGAGACCATACATTTCAACTTTTGGGAAATGACTTCTTTCCGAAATGGAAAGAAAGGCATCAAGTAAGTAAAGCTCCCAGAATTCATGGACTTCCAACTAGTTGATAAACTTTGTAATGGATATGCTCAGTTTCTCAGTATGATACTCTAAAGCGGTTTTCTTAACAAGGAATCCATATTTTTCTGCATCTAAGGTGCATTTCAGTTTCTCAAATGCTGGTCCAGTATTTCACATGCCTCCTCCATGTTCTGTCGTAATTCAGGTAAGTTCCTACGAACTTTTGTATAAAATGTAAGTGCATAAACTGACAGAATATAGCTATAATGTGTGCTGAATTGATCTTCCTAACGGAATACATGTGAACAGGAATCAGATAAAGGCCACTGGCATATTCCCATTGCATCTGAACTTGATTATGATTCTGAAAGAACATGGTTATGCATTAGACGAGCTAACTCACTTGTCGTGAAGGAAGATTCCGCTACCCTAACTGAAGGCAAGACCAAACTTAGTTCATCAATGGTTCTTCACAAATTGCTAATATTGTGTTCTGTTATTCTATTTGAATAAAGTTTTTTTCTGAGATTTACATAGTATTCGCATAGTAGTAGCATGCATGCAATTTGCATCTCTTTCGGATGCACCGAGAAAGGCAAGTTAGTTCAATCACCTGTTTGACTTAAATTGATGATGTGCTTAGGAAGGTTGAAACCGATTTGCCTTTATTGTGACCTATTGATATGTTTACACACAGGGTTTTCTTGTGTGACAGATTCACAGCCTCTTAATGATAAGGAACATGCAAAGACAACCACTCAAACCAAAGTCAATTCAAACTCCCCTCCACTAAATGATGGCAATTATGATAAACTGGAAAAGCTTGCTGAGGAAATATACAAAAACATCACTGATATTTCATTTGCTTCCGTTTGCTCAGATCAGTACACAGTTCTATCAGAAATAGAGGCCGCAGAGAATCTTGGCAACTGTGTAATTGACTTTCAAATATGAGACAAGTGGCATTCATGTAAAGTTGTGGAAATTGTAATGAACTATCATTTGGAATCCCCTCGTAATTGTATAGTTTCAAAGCTCCTGAGCTGAGTTTATATCGCTGCATTTTGTACTTAGCGAGGTTTTTGCCCATTGAAGGGCATTTCTTTCTAGAGAGAAAGGAATAAGGTTGGAATTTCTTCATATGAAGGTGTAACTTTTCGGTTTTTTTTTTTAATTTGAGGAAATCATTCAGTTCATTTTTTTCTAAGAGTAGGTTGCGCTGAAGATATCTGTTGTGAACAATTTGCTCACAAGCTTGCTCTAACCAGATTTAAGTGGAACCTGAGTATGCCAAGACATCACCATCATATTCACCTCTTTTGATTATGCTTATAACTGGCTAGTTTCCTTGTGCAGCAAGTTATTATTCTATATGTTAATTTGCTCTTTCTTTCTCCGAATAGTATAGCAACAATAGCAATTGTTGAGAAATAGAATGGAGACCAGAGGTACAATGATTACAATCAACTCTCTTCATCTGCAAAACATTACAGTGATAAATGTATGTATGAATATGTACAAATTAGCTTGATCCTCCATGGTCCCTAACCAATTTCTCTATTATTGCTGGTTGCAGGGCGTCCAATATTAGAGCAGATAATTTGACACAACGGTTACTAGAGATGAAGACAGCCAGAAAGCAGTTCCCAAATACATCAAATGTTAAATGAGTCACATAATCGCTTCCCTGTCCAAATTCGGAAGGAAGAACAACACTAAGATCTAGAAATTAGATACATGAGGTAAGCTTTTTTTTCTAACCTTATATAAATATAATCTTCGTCTCGCATTTATTGCATAACTGTCGCTCTTTCTATTCTCTCTTGTTTCCCTTCAATCTATCAATCACAAGAACTAGGATTTCTTAGCACACAGCTTTCAAGCTTCTCTAGATGGTGAGATATCTTTGGGGTTGGCTTGGAAGTTTTTTTGTCATTATCTCCCTTGTAGTAGATTTCTAGATCAGTTGAATTTCTCCTTCTGGAAGCAATGCCCCAACCCATGAAATCCGAGAGTGTCGGTGCGTCTGCAGCACTCTTCGCCATTGCGTCTTCATCAGAGGAGATAGAGGACCCCTCAGATCTTTCCGGTGATGATATTTGAGAAAGGCTATCAGCATGAAGGACATCCTCGATTCTCGACATGACATTGAACGCCAAGCTCTCTAGAATCCTTGAATAGCTCTCCAGGATAGCGTGACCTACATCCTGTGAAATTGAATTCCAAGTTAGTTTATCAAACTTTAAGGCATTTAGGAAAAGATAAAAATGAAACCGAAATTCTTTGCTTGCTTTACCCTATTATATTGGATCTTAGATATATCAAGTGCAGATTGTGGAAGTCCCGGGAAACGCTGCTTTAACATGATTAATATAGTCTCGGCCCTCTCTTCGAAGAGTTCCCTCTTTTCCAAGCTGACACCTGAACCCCAAGACGATCTTCCATCTTTATGGTGCAACTTCCTCATCCAAATGATAATGGAGGCCTCAATCCTATTCTTAAGGTCTAAAACTTTGTGCTCTGTTGACAAGTCCATGGTTGCAAGGAATTGCGATGGATCAAAGTACTCCACCGTAATGCCTTTATAGATTGAATCGCCGAGGCTTGATCTTCCGTTCTACTTAGACATGATGGGGAAGAATTATAAAGGTAACTGAAAATATAATAAAAGAATTCATAATCAGTTGATGGGGAGTTTTTATTTCTTTACCCTGGGGAGGGAATCAATGTAGCTTTCGGGAACCTCCATTTCAGATAGGACTTCAGCGTTGATGGCCATAGCTGCTTTTAGAACCTGATTAACCGATTCCTTTTGAGACTGCAGCCACCTTCGTGATGCTTCCGATAAGCCTCTTTCAGGTACCTTAACAGTCGGATGCCACCATTTGTCATCCCCATGCCCGTTTTCATTCTCTTGATCTTCATTTTTGGACACATACCAAAATTCTTGTTCTTCTCCAAAGCTGTCAAGAGTCTCCTGTTTTCATTATAAATTTGATCAATCTTTGATTTATTATGAAATGATCTTTCCCAGGTTAAAAACTAGGAGGAGAAAGTTACAATAAGCATGGTGTCGAGTTTGCGTAGGCCAGGTATATTCACGAGCAGATCGCTCCTTTGTCTAGTGACCATAATCTATCAAGTTTGAAATAAAGTGTTAGGTGTTCATATGGTTAAATGGTAGTAATAGTTCAGTTTGAGCAATTGTGATATTATTTCGGATAGAGATATGTTACCTCCATGTTTGCTCCGTTCTTTGTTTTCTGTTGTGAAGGAACGAATTCGACGATGTGGTCGGTAACCGATAGAAGCCAATCCATTTCTTTTCTCCACCTTGCTTTCGTTTCCGGAGCCATAGGTCCTAATTTTACTTGTTCTCCGAAAACAGATGCTGCATTATCATTGACCAACAAGCTCAAAACATGACAAGATTTTTCATCATGGAGACGTAAAGGAAAAGCTAGAAGATCGGTGAGATCTATCCTAAAATTTCTGGATTTCGGGGTTTCCTTTCGTATTTTAATTTCTGAATGAAAACTTGTGCATATGATTATTCGATTTTAGATAGGAATATTGTACCTGCTAGGTTTGTTAATGCATTTGACAAAGCCAAAGCTGAAGAAACACCCTTTCCTCCTCCTGACATATCTTCACCCAAAAGCAACTTACCAAACTTTTCCTTCATCATATCCGTATCTATATCGGTGAGATCTATCCTAAAATTTCTGGATTTCGGGGTTTCCTTTCGTATTTTAATTTCTGAATGAAAACTTGTGCATATGATTATTCGATTTTAGATAGGAATATTGTACCTGCTAGGTTTGTTAATGCATTTGACAAAGCCAAAGCTGAAGAAACACCCTTTCCTCCTCCTGACATATCTTCACCCAAAAGCAACTTACCAAACTTTTCCTTCATCATATCCGTATCTATATCAAACCCGAATATATACATGAATATCATTATCAAGAAGATGAATCTCGAGTGTGTTTGGTAGGAAAGAAAATTACGAAAACATGAATTGCAACATTAAAAAATACCGAACTGTGCACCTGATGGTGGCCTCTCCGGAGGAGTTCCTGGCCAACAATCTCCTATATGTTGGCAATGAACTGTTTTTTCTCGCAGGTTATAATCGACATCATCTGCATGATCATTAGCACACGTGATCGAATTTTGCGGTTGCTGGTGCCACCCTGGACTGTCGAGCATTCTCATAATGCGGAAAGATCCCGAGTTGTGGGTGCTGTACCGACGAGTCAATGCCCGAACCATTGTTCAATCGTCAAGTAAGCTTCTTTTCTCAGACTGTGTTTCTTCTTCTTTGTTTTATTTTTCGCAGCAAAAAATTGAAGAAGAAACAAATCCGAAAACGATTATAAATAAGAAACAAAGCTACCCTCGTTCGGTTTGGGGAAACTACTCCATTGAAACGAGAGGCTGGCAATTGAAACCAACGGGATGTATTAGTTGTCTTCTGTACTGAAGAGATAAACCTTTCTAGTGGTTGCTAAAAATGGTCGTTTGTTAAAGACAGGGCAAATCTTTGCCCAAAATATCCGGGAAGAACATTCAAAGTTTTAACTGCTTTAACTGAATTCTCTCCTTTTTCCCGCTATGCCTGCAACTCCACTTTTACCTCTTACAGCAGCCCCATTGTAGTTGGAGTTTTGTTCAATTAACTGCCGTGGCTCGTTACTCGGAAATAGGGATGGCAATAAGTAGGCATGTAAACGAACTGAACGTTCAGTGAACCGTTCGACCGGAAGTTCGTTTATTTATTAAACGAACATTATGTTCGTTTAATTAAATGAACGAACACGAACAAATGGCTCGGTCATTCATTTATGTTCGTGAACGTGAACGTTCGGTAATCCGTTTGTTTATGTTCGTTCATAATCGAACATAATTTAATACCAATCCATTGCTATTTTCTCCTTAAACTCTGATTTCAGAAACATTCTTGATTGATGGAAGAGATCAAATATCCATCCCTACCTTCATTTGTCATCAATGTTGGTCCTCAATATTCCCTTCTACCGAACATTGTTTACTTTTGACCAAATCTGCCAAGAATTAATGTCCAAACCTTAAAGATTGTAAATTAATTACACATATCAGATCAGTTCCAGAAATTAGAGACATTAGCCCGAGTAGCCATTGCCCGTACCGACCGTCTTTTTTCTGAAAATTAAAGGCTAAATTATGGTTTTGGTCCTTCTGTTATATTTAAATTAGAAATTTAATCATTTTACTTTAATTTGATATATACCGACTTTTTTCTATTATAAATATTATTTATCAGTCTAAATGGTTAACATAATTAATTATTATGAAGGAAAAGAAAATAATAGAAAGCATAAAATTAAAAGAATATATTAAAATTACTATAAAGATCCTTATACTATAATGAAGATTATGTTTGATTTTTATACTTTTAAAATGAGCAAAAAGCTTCATACTTTATTCATTAGTTTAATTCGAGTGCTTTTAGGCTACATCAAGTTATGTGAACATGTCATGTTATGTTCTTAATTAATGTCATATCATTTAATTAAGTCTATTTTATTTTCTTATTTTAAGATTAGAGGATCAAAATCTAATCCATACTATATAGTACAAGGACTAGTAGAGTGCTTTTCCCAAAGAAATTACCTTTCTCTAGGCTGAGCAGGGAGATTCCAAGTTAATAAGAAAGGTTTTGAAATTCAAAGCATTAACCTTTACACGTGCACCAGCCATAAGAAAGGTGAGAAACAAGGATTCAATACCAGAAAAAATATTGCAGGAGCCTTATGACTGCATTTATACTCAGTTTTGAGCTTTTCTGGTTTTGACCTACTTTAATGCAAATTTTATATAAATAAATGTTATATATAGACTAAAATTTTAATTAATTTTTAGCGTTAATTTTAATAATTAAAGATTATTTGGTCACTAAGTTTATTTATATAAGAATTTTTATCCAATAAAAACTCTTAATGACCAAGTTTATTTTCCATATATTTATAGAATAGGTCTTTAACCTTTAGAGTTATGAGAAAAAAATATTTTGAAGAGATATAATCCATTTGTGATGTATATAATTTTTTAGGTTTATGTTGTATGAATGAGCTTTTATAAGGATGTTGAAAGAGATTTTTGAGATATATCGAATATATATATATATATATTAGGTTATGAGATGTATACTTTTATTTTGTACTATTTATAATCTCCATATTACCGAAAAAGAAAGTATAGTATTACTAAATCTTATTATTTATATGTCTTATTTCATATATATATATATATATATAATTCATGAATGCTTCCTTGAAATACATTATGATGTAGTCTACCACTTGAACATAACTATTTGCAGCAGCAGCACAGTGTATTACATATCTCTGCTGAACCATGAATCACTGTCGCTGATTTACGATGAAACTGTTTCTGGTACGGCCGACCTAGTGGCCCGGCTGCGATTTCTCCTACTCCCAGACTCGTGTTATCTTTATAATGATATTAAGAATATGGACATTTCCATTGTGACCGTCGGTTATGAAATTTCACTATGATTTTTCCGGAGAGTCCTTGAATAAAAATTTGAGGACGACAGTCGGTGAAGATCCACACCTCTAATTTAAACAAATAAAGAGTCGTTAAATCGTGACTGTGATCGGAGATGAACTCCAGCCAAGTTCCTCTTATGAGAAATGAGTCGAGAATAGATTGAATCCCAAAGACCCTAGAGAGAGAATGTTTTCCCTCTTGCAAGAGAGAGGAAGCCTTTTGTATACTCTTGTCATTGATGTCATACGGCGGTAGGGCTGAAAATCAACAAAGCCTTCAATCAATTGTTAGTGAGCACTTCGTGTACGTCTTATTTAAATAAATGAGTGCAAGCAAAACAGAAATTTTATATTTATTTAATATAAAAATACTCAAAATCATTCGATAATAAACACTCTAATACTCTACAATCATTAGTGCTCGAATTTGAGACTTCACGGAAACGAATAAAGGTGTGTCTGATTCATTTATATTTATGAAAAAATCATTTATTGACTCATTTATAAACTCGTTTATTGACTCGTTTACTTAAATATTGGTGAAGATATGAATTAAATTGAACATACGGTGAACTTTAGAGTTTAAATTATAAATCCCAAGGAACTTAAGAACGTTCCTTTTTTTGGCTTACAAATTAAGTGAGAAAAAGAGACATTAAATGAACATATTCAATATCATTCACGTGAGATGAAACCAGTGGTTAAAATATTGAAATTAAAGCTTTCTTTCATCAATATCAATCAATGGTCAGCTAATAAATACAAATCACAATGATATTTTCAACAACAAATCAAATAATCCAAAAGTGACTATCCATTATTTACTTGCGTGTAAATAACTAATACGTGTAAAATAAACTCTGGAATTTGGACAGGAATGTGACCTTTACAAGGAAGATTACGTATACCAAGGTCAAGATGTTGGGTTTCCACTATCATTTTGCTTGTTCTTCTTCATCCTTCCCATCTCCATTTAACGGGTGGTTTGCCCTTCATTGCTTGAGCCCGAAGGGTATAAACCGTACTCGCTAGTAGGCTCACTGTACTCGTTACTAGCGCCATATTCCTGCGACCCTAATGCCCTCCTGAAATTTTTCATGTCTTCGTTGTACTGGCTTGCATCAAAGTCCGAGCTTCCGTACGAGCTGTACACGTTGCTCTGTCCTGGTCTCATTCCTTCGTTGAGATCCGACAATGATGATTCTCCTTCTAAAGCACGCACGATCTGCTTGGTTTCGAGTTTATGGTCAGAATCAAATCATAAGGGGGACAAAAAAAAACTCATGAACCATCAGTTAATACCAACTTGACACGTACCTGGCTCATTCGTGGTCGACGTCGTGCTGAATGTCGCACACAGGCAGCAGCGCAAGCGACCATACGAGCCATCTCGTTTTTGTTATATTCCTTTTGTAACTTCGGATCGACCAGACTGTCAAAGTTCCCATCCTCCAATGCTCTTGAGAGCAAAGGCCTAGCCTACAATACCGAAGCAGGTTTGGTTTACTTAATAAAAAGATTCTAGAAAGCTTAAATATACGCTTCTGCAGCTGCAACTTGTCCCAGGCCATTATAAACCAAAGTAATAACTAACCCATTCGACCAAACTGTCTTCCGAGTAAGAAGAGCCAACCGGTTTGTGCCCACTAATCAATTCCAGAAGCATGACTCCATAAGAGAAAACGTCTGATTTTTCCGTGAGTTTTCCACTCGAAGCATACTCAGGAGCCAAATACCTGGAGAAAGTGAGAATTAAGTGAATAAAACCGACTAACAAATCTTTTTAATACTTATCGTACGCACCAAGCAACATCAATGCATAAAATATTATTACCCAAAAGTACCCATTACTCTGGTGGAGACATGAGTGTTGACATCGGAAAAGAATTTCGCTAGTCCAAAATCGGCAACCTAAAAGCAGAATTTTATGAAAATCTCAATGGCAATGTAGCAAGTGGAAAAAAAAACATATATGTTTGGTGACCAAATGAAGCAAGGCAGTACACAGGTTCAATTTTAGCAATGTCAAGAAATCAAAATGAAACCAATACCTTTGCCTCAAACTTGAAATCTAAAAGAATATTAGCCGCCTTAATATCACGATGAATGATCTTTGGATTACCTGAAAACAATGATGATGGTTACCAAAAGTAAGAAATTGAGATCCTACATCTAGACCAAGTATGCAGGGGAGAAAATCAGAGAGCATACAATCCTCATGAAGATAAGCCAGTCCTTTTGCGGATCCTAAAGCAATTCTCATCCTGATTGGCCAGTCCAATGTAGGTCGCCCTTTTCCTGCAGTTAGCATCCAATATTCAGATCAGTTTACAATAAGAATCAAATATCCTTTAGCATCCACGATACACCGAAGACAATCTTACCATGCAAGTGAAACTCCAAAGTGTTGTTTGGAACAAACTCGTAAACAAGCATTCGGGTAGCCCCGGAGATACAGTATCCAACCAATGAAACAAGATGTTTGTGATGAACACGGCTGATAATCTCGACTTCTGCCTTAAATTCTCTCTCCCCCTGTCCACTTCCAGCCTTCAGTTGCTTGACCGCCACTTCCTTCCCGTCTGGAAGAATACCTTTGTGAACATACCCAAAACCACCTTGCCCGAGAAGGTTTGCATCAGAGAAGCCATTTGTCGCCCTTGCTAATTCCTCATAAGTAAATTTGCTCTTCGAGAAACCAAGTGCAAGACGAGGAGATGGTGGTTGGGCAGGGTTATCAGAGCCAGAACCTCCACTACTGCTCATGAAAGGTGGTGGTGGTGGAGGTGGCATTGGTAGCGTAGAAGAGCTTTCTGAAGATGGAGGTCCCCATGCCGTGACCGGTGGAGGAGTTGGATTAGGAGGAACTGCACCATAATGATCGAAATGCAGGGAAGGATTTTGTTGCCACCGGTACTGCTGGCCACCATGATTATCTGGAAGTAAAAATCAACAAGCTCCATGAATGATGGTTAAAAGGCAAGAAACTAAGATATCGCCCAAATTCTTTAACAATTGTGCGTATGCTTATATGAATCACAAACAGCCAAGTAAAGATAAAATCTCCAAACTCAGTCAAAATTGAAATTCAATTGAGAATAACAATGAGCTCAAAGGACGTAGTGTGAACAAAAGCAAGTGTTTAATCCGTCAAAAAATTTATCATGGGAAAGCTTAAGTGAAAAGCATATGCAGAGTTATCCATCTTCCCAATGATCTAACAAAATATATAATTATATTAATAAAATATGCATAAATGATTCCATTTTTATGACCTTTAGGAGGGCCAGGAGGTGGAGGAGGCACGTAGTAACTTTCGTCGTCTCTTCTTCTCCTTCTCTTCTTTTGGCAACATATAAACAGCAAACTCAAAACCAATAATACCGCAACTCCCCCGATTGATATCCCCACTACAAGCCCGGTGGAGATCCCACTGCTCGAATCGGAAGAAGCCGGCGTCGTCGGAGGAGATGGAGTTCCTGAATTCCTAGGAGGTGGTGGCGATGGAGTCCTTGGACTTCTTGGGGCAGGTGGCGATGGAGTTGTTGTAGATGGAGGTGGAAGGGAAGGATTGGATGATGATGGGGGCGGAGATTCCGCTTCTGGTGGAGGAGGGGAGGTGGATGATGTAGGCGGAGGTGATGAAGTAGAGGGAGGAGGACGGGACGGAGTGGTGCTTGAAGGCGGAGGAGCTGATGGGGTAGCTGGAGGGGGAGATGGAGTAGCAGGTGGTGGGGAGGGAGTAGTAGTTGGCGGCGGAGCTGCAGCGGCTGGTGGTGTTGTGGAGGGAGTGGTGGTTGGAGGCGGTGTTGCTGCTGTTGGTGGGGGTGTGGAAGGAGTGCTAGTTGGCGGCGGAGCTAAGGCTACCGGTGAGGGTGGGGGAGTAGAGTTGGTTGATGGTGGTGGCGATGATGGAGCCAGAGTAGCCCCCGGTGACGGTGATGACATTTTTTATTCTTTAAGACAAAAGAAAGGCTAATAAAAATATATCAAAAACTTTTCTGCGTGTTGGATTGAAAAGGGGGAATGTTTGGAAAGAATTTAAGAAAGAGAGAAAATATGCGGGAAATTGGGTTAACGTCGAGAAAAAAAATAAACTATATTTTTGTCACTAAACTATGAGGTGAATTTTATTATGATCATTGAATAAAATACTTTTACTAAATAGGTCACTAGAATTTCATTTTTGAATTTAATCAAGCGTTAATTCAGTAACGACGAAGTTGAAGTGATAGTTTTAAAATTTATTTAATAATACGTTTGTTCTTTTATATTCAGAATAAAATCAACCTTATAGTTTAAATAATACATACATAAATGTATAATTTTGACTAAATAGATATATGAAGTAGTAATTATACAAAATCTGAGACATATGAGGTGGGAATTATACAAAATCCTTTTCCATTAGTGATTGACACGCGCTTTTGATTAAATAAGTTATCTTTACATTGTCTATTTAACAATGGCTTCGGCATTAGAAGCTTCTATCCACATTTGTCAATGTTGAAATCTTCTTATATTTGACCAACGATATTCAATTATATATCACTCGTCAATACATTAACGGTTCCTGTTCGGCTTGATGGTTACTCTTTTTCTTCCGCATAGGTTTGGATAAGTTTTTTAACGAAAGTTGATCTTTGTCTATTGTTTTAGTATGTTACGTTTTTTCAAGTTAATAACATACAAGACGCTCCATTCGAAAAAAAATGGATCAAAATTAAGTTCAAACAATTTACCAATTAAAGGAACCAAATTGGTCCAATTTGGATGGAGTCAAATACAATTAGAGATGATGAATTTACATAATAATATTTTATTATTTAAATTTTATTTAATTTTTTGATTAGTCAAATTTAATATATATATATGCGTGTTCCAATTTTTATTCAAATTCAATATATTTGTTAAGATTTTTATTTAAATTTAATTATAATTACTTGTATATTATGATATTGATTCATTTCAGATTAAAATGACATGATTTACTTATATATTTCTTCATATCTTTTTTCACATGTGTTTAAATTTCATAATGTCATTAATAAATTATCGTCTATATTTGTTTAATATGGTTCTATTGTTATTTTTTAAAAGGAACAATAAATTTTAAAAATAATATATTGATAGAAGTATAAAAGAGTTATTGATGAAAAATATTGTAAAGAGTTACGGTAAGATGAATAAATTAAATAAAATATAAAATTATAAGATTAAATTGAAAAAAAGATATAATATATTATCAAAAAGATACATTAAAACTAATGATCTATTTTATAAGGCTGAGAAGTATATGGTTTAACTTCAGTTAAAATAAATTTAAGATAAATAAAAAATTGAAGAAATAAAATAATCAACTATCAAATTACTTAAATCAAATTTTTTTAATTAAATATCTATTTTATCTAATAAAAATAAAAGTTATATATATTGAGTCGGATCATATTAAATTGAATTAAATCAATTTTCATCAGAAAAATATGTATGATTTTAAATTAGATAAAACTTTTATAAAGTAAAAATAGCATATGAAAGGATATAATATTCCTATCGACTAAAAATCTAACTCATATTCCTTTTTTAATGTCTCGTAACAATTAAAAGTGTAAAATTTCAATAAATTATGTTAAAAATGTAAGAATAAAAAATTATATAAAATTTTCCAAAAAAAATGTATGATTATCTCCAATACCTCTCGTTTCATCTTTAGACACATTTTTTTGTAGGTGAAAGTTATAAGATTTTGAAGGATATTCAAAATTTGCAACGCTCATTTGCAACGACATGAGAGGGACGTGGTTCCAAGAAAATAAAATATCCACTTTTGTTATTAAATTTAATAGGATAAAATATATAAATGATCCCGTTTATAAGTTCTTGTTATGTCGGGTTCCTCGACTATTTAGAGTTATAAAATGATCACTCGACCATTCATATGTTCCAAATTCGTCTTTTCCCGTTAGAAAATTAACAATCATCTGAGTTAGACATTAACATACCCACTGAGACATGAAAATCTTTTAAGATTCTAGGATCATATTTTGTCATAAATCAGTCAACAAGTTACCTTCCAACTCAGATTGCAAGTAAAAAATTTTAATAGAAAATGACGAGTTTGGAACATATATTATCAAGTGACTATTTTGTTACTTTTAATAGTTGTATGACTTAACAAAGCAATACATATAGTCAAGAGGCGGTTTTATAACTTTTAATAATCAGAAAATTCAACAAATGTATTGCACTATAATTGGAGGACTATTTACGTACTCTACCCTAAATAATAACAATGGTTTTAGTAGAACCAAAATCAAATTTGGTTTGTGCAAATATCTGTGTGGAAGAAGCAAGCCGGCGGCAACCGGTCTACGGACGGATGTTCTGAAACGAACATGTGAAGCTGTCTTTGTTAGAATTAACGCATAGTTTCAAACCCCCTCTGAATTTGAAAATGATAATTCATTAAATTAACAGAAAATATACAAAAACAAAGGTGAGAATGTTAGTATTGTCCGAACCCTAGTACACAAGGCCTAAAATCCCTAAGCTAAAGTACACTCATATGATCAGCCAAGCCAAGCCTTAATCATTCCCTCTCTTAGCCCACTTGTCCCCTCAAACCCTAAATTTGATTCCATCTCCATCGTAATATTTTATTTTACAAAATCCTTCTCAAGAATTTTGATCTTATAAAATCAACTCCTTCAATTCAGATTTTTACCATCTCTAATCATAATATCTTAAATTTAAAGCATTAATTTAAAAAAAATTGAATCTATAAGTCTAACTATAATTGTTACACTAAAAATATATAAAAATAATTCTCAAATCTTTTTATACAGAAGTTTCTAGTTTTATTAAAAACAAAAATTATCAAAGTTATAACAAAGACTTACGACTACATCCAAGTTATAACAAAGACTTACAACTACAACGTAAACTAAATATATAATAAAAATATTTTTCTATAATCATTATCATAAAAAAATTAGCTATTTAACATCACATAATGACTATATAAGGAAAATATTAAAAGTTTAATCAAATAGATTCTAGCAAAAGATAGATACAAATAGATTTGGTAGTATCAATAAATGAATCATAAAAAGAGATCAAACTATTGAAAAACTACCAACAAATCATAAATTAGAGTTAAAAGACATGAAAAAATATCCACGAACGTAAATCGCGTATCCAAATCCAATATGAGAGTCTAAAGCATGAAAGATCAACATGATAACAAATAAACATTATCTAAATCAGTAGCGACGATAAAACTCAACCCTAAAAAAAGATCAATATAATGTTTTATTATTTTCGTTTGAACCGAAAATGTTATGAAAAAATAACATTTTCTATATGAATGAGGTGCGCAACCGAAAAAATGTTAAGAAAAAATCAATATTTTAAGTTACGTCCAATTAAAAATTTTATGCCTTTTATAATATGTTGCTATACTTTCCTATCGTTCTTTTGACTTAAATTAGGTTTCCATCTCTTGATATTCTCGTTTCACTTACTCTTAGTACACACCTTTTCCTTAAAAAGGTGATCATTTAGTGTAAGGCTATAAACAAGTCAACTCCAAAACTCTAAAATAGAGTTTGACTTAAAAATTTACGAGTTTAAAATTTTCAAGATAGTCATATTTCATGGGTTAGTTCAGTCTAGGGATCTTGTTGGTCTCCAAATGCTGCTTAATGACAAGCCTTTTCTTCCCAACGAGAGAAACCCCATTGTAAGATACAATCCTTTGCTTTTGAGATTAAATTACACATGGATTTTGATCATTTACTTGCATTTTACCCTGAATTCTTGTTAAGCTCTTTACCCTTTGCCACCCCTTTCAAATGCGATGATTTTAGAGTGAAATTTGTCTTTAGCTAGGATCAATGGAAGATGGCTGTCTGTGGCTTAGATCCGCCCCCACCCCCGGGGGTGGAGTTGCTTGTCTAAAGGATAGAGAAATGATTTAATGAAGTTATTCCACGGGGACTTAGCTCATGATCTAAACTTAATTTCAAAACCTCTACAATCAAACTCATAACTTAATTTCATCAAATCAAAAAATTTTCCCAACTTAGGATTTAGGCCGAATACACATGAAATATTTTTAAGTGGTTTTAATCGTCAAACAAGTTTGGAAATAATTTTACAACACGAATAACCTCTAAATCTATCATCAACTCATAAAACCCTAACATGTTCTTCAAACCTAAAATTTGGGAACTAAGATTTCAAACAAGATTAGCATGCATAATTTGTACCAAATGATAGAGCTTTCGAATATATCAATTTCCTTTTTCACGCTTTAATCCAAAAATCAAAGGAAATTACTCAAAAATGAAAAATAAATTTTCTCTCACCTAGGTTGGAGCTCAGGACAATGGAGGATGAAGATGAACTTGGTCTCATGAAAGTTCTAGTTAATTTCACGTTAGTTTGTTTTTTGTTAAGCTTAAATGAATTTAAAATTTATTTAATTAGGAAATGACAATTTCACCCTTAATGGAACTTGATAATTACATCCATACCAAGCCACATGTTACTTATTATCTTCCCAAAGTAGGCATGTAAACGAACCAAACGCACACGAACGGAGATATGTTCATGTTCGTTTATTTAATAAATAAACAAATATAAACGAACACGAACATAAACGAACAAATTTTTTTTGTTCATGTTCGTTTATTAAGGAATATAACTTGTTCATGTTTGTTCATTTAATAAATAAACGAACACGAACATAAAAATTGGAGACCCTACCTTCCATTGTTCTTTCATGAAAAATAGTCAACAATGCAAATCAACCAAATCTACGTTATTCTAATAAATTCGCCGGCTAAAAGTTTTGTGACATCAATGTCAGACTTTAGTGAGATTTGTTAATAATGGTCCTTTCCATTGGCAGAGTAGAAAATTTAACAGCATGAAGATTTCGAACGGTACAAATTGGACTACAAGGCAATAACATAAATCCGAAATCCCTTCGATGCTACATATCGTAACTGATATTATTGCTAAACCACCATTCAAAATTCTAACATACCTAAAGCCTACTCCACAACTAAAGGTCACAAAAGAACTATGAAAACAAAAGTTCATTGTCAAAGTGTATTTTCTACTTATTAATGGGTTCTTCCTGGAAAACTCATTACTTCCGTTATTACACTCTTTTTCAGAAATTGCATAGAAACCTTTGTTTTCTGGCAAATTCTATTATATTTTTCTCTTTACTGATGCTCATATACTTTCGATTGTTACCTTTATCTTCCCATCTATTTCTAGAAAGAAGTATGATGTTTTCTTAAGTTTTAGATATGAAGATACCCGCAATAACTTTACATATCAACTATTAAGTCAAATAAAACAGAGAAAGAGATGAAAACAAACCTGTAAACTTCAGATTGCACTATAATATAACTTGTTTTGAAGCTTTCAGGGATCGTCTCCACTCTCTAGTGAATATTAGGGTTTGGGAAAAAAGTGGGAAAATGAATATACGTGTGAGGTGCCTCACGGGTTAACATATTGGATTTAATCTCCAAATAAAATTGGGTTAATTATGGAGTTGGTCATCAGAATATCAGATTAATTAATATTTTTAAGATACTTACAAATTGGTCACCAAAATTGATTTAAGAAGATTGGGTTAAACATAAATGAATGAACATAAACGAACATAACCGAACGAACATAACCGAACGTTCACGAACGTTAATGAACGAACGAGACCTATGTTCATGTTCGTTCATTTAATTAAACGAACACAAAATCTTGTTCATGTTCTTTCATTTAATAAATAAACGCACATAAACGAACTTCCCGCCGCACGGTTCATGAACGGTTCGTTGAACGTTCAGTTCATTTACAAGCCTATCCCAAAGTCAAAGATGAACAAATTATTTCACCCTTTACAACTTTACCCATGCACTTTTCCTAAAATTTTCAATTTTGTAATTTTTCATCCAATGGTCCAAAATGAACATGAAATAAATTCTCAAATGTAATGATTTATATTATTTTCCATCATTTTAAAATGTGGAAATAATATTTCTAAGCTTAATTAATTATCCTTCAAATTTTCTATAAAATTTGATTTGTCAAATTTTTACCGGAATTTAACACTTTATAATTTTTAACACAAAATTCGGATAAAAAATTTAAATCCCACCAAAACCTCATTCTTGGGGGTGAACTATTCATTTATGGAATAAAATTTCTTTTTTGGGAAAATTATCACATTTTCCCTGAATTTTCCCAAATTTATACTTTGGCCACTAAACTTTCAAAATTTATGTTTTGATCACTAACCAAAATTTGTGATATTATAGCGTTGTTCTTGTGGTCTCCTTTGTTACTTGATGAGAAAGAACCTCCATATCCTCTGTTTACCCTTAAGAAGTCGTGGAAACAAGATTACAGGCTTCACAACTCATTTTGGAGACTTTGAATTTGCGGATTTTCCTAGTCATAAGAATATAGTTTTTGTTGATGTTGCGGTTAAGGATAATACTAGTTTGCATGTTATCCAGACTAATCGTATGCACCATTATAAGTCTGATAAGATCTAAAATACGAGGAATTCTAAGTGTGTTGTTATTGTTGATCAAGGAGATTAAGTGGGTTGAAAGGATTTTGAGGGAAAAAAGAGAGATTAACTTGATCGTTTTGGTTTTGGGTTCATTTTAGACTAATTTCTTTTAGGTCGGAAGTTGTTCATGTTCATTGTACCAATTGTTGATGGAAACAAGTTTATTTTGTAAACTGTTGATACTTCATCCTTCTAGTTTGGACAGAGTATCGCAACCGATGAGGTAACAATTGTTAGCTGGTGTTTTTCTATGAGATAGATAAAAGCATGAGGAGGAAAGCGAGATTAAAGAAAGAGAATAAAATGGAGATAGAGAGCGCCCATATTTTACCCTTTTCTCATTATAGAAATACTTCAACTAAAAGGCGACCGGTGCCATACTCATGATGAAGAGTATTATTTGTTAGCTAACTTAACTTACATAAGATGGTTATAACCATTGGAACGGGTTTGACTATGATAAATCATATGAGACTGTTAAAGGTGTACTTGTGGAGTTGTGACCATATAAGAGTAAGAGATACTATTTTCAGATATATATCTGGAGGTATAATTCATTTTTAAATTATTTTAGTTTTAAATATAACTTTTTAACTAATAAAATTATATAGGAGTATTATTTTTTTATAAATTAAATAATTACCATTTATTCTTTTAATTTTTAATATTTATCATATTAAATTATTATATTTGTTTTTTAGACTAATTTATCTCGAGCTTAGATTATTATGAGGTTGGATTAATCTCGGACTGGACTTGAATTTTGTGTTGCTTCATCTTTCCCCCAGCTTATGTTTCCCTGGGACTCGGATTAAAACGGGCGGGTAATAGACTGGGTTTATTGGTGGAAGTCCAGCTGGCTCCGTGATTCACGGGTTTGGCTCTATTATTATTAGTATGACCTAAATTACTTTTGACCAAATCAAATCAACATGCTCCATTCCACAAGATCAATCCATCCAAACATCCAAAATGATTACAAGTTTCGACCAAAATTTGATTGGAAACTAAAGCATAACCCTATATCTTATTATTACTGATTCAATACGAATTAAACGAATTCAGTAATTAAAATATTATTATTATTTTTTAAAATTTTGGGTTAGACACGACGTATGTACAATCATATAAACATTTTATTATCAAAATGATTAAATTTTTTTAGACATATGTTACTCTGTAAGTATTATATCAATTGATAAAATTAACATTCTCATATTTCTTTCCCTTAGGACCGCTCCATGCTTCCTCCAAAAGAGGCTACATACCAACTCCACCATCAAAAAGCAAGTTAAAGTTATCTTATAATAATCCATATTATTATTGATGAATAAATAATAACCATAACCCAAAGCTTCCATTTTACTACGTTTGCTCACCAGCTAAGCCAGTGGGGACTCTCTGGTGACCCAATAATCGAACACAAAGACATCAAAGGAGCGTATGAGAAGAGAATGCAAGATTAAAGTGGAACAAAGCAACCTTATAAAGAAAAACTTTAGCACTAGGACATGTTGAAGATTCATCAGCATCAACAAACAAAAATCTTTACCAATGCTGCTTAGAAATCCCTTTTCCAACACCAAAAACTTCTTTCGTAAAACCCTACGGAGTTTCAAGTCTTTCTTCAACATTGGGTGCGAAGTTGAGCCTTACCAGAAGCTACCCAAATCTTCTTCTCCTTACACCAATCCCATGAATCCCCAAGACCTTGAAAAGTTCTACGCCGAGTTCACTCAAACGTGGGACTCCAACAACGCCAAGACAAAAAAGAGAAACAAGAAGAACGGTGCCATGAAGATGATGGCGTCAACTCAGTGTACGACTCAAAGAAGAGACGACGACGTTGCAGGTGAGTCGAAAACGAAGAGCGGCGGTAACGTGGAGAAAAGGGAAGAAGGGAATTCATGTTGGAGGAATTTTTCAGTGGGGCAGAAGCTGAAGGAGATAGAGATGATGGATGTGAGCAATGTGGATCATGTTCTCGACATTGAAGAGGTTCTTCACTACTATTCTCGTCTCACGTGTCCGGCTTATATCCACGTCGTCGACAAGTTTTTCATGGACATTTGCACTGAGTTTTTGGGACCGTCTGGTTCTCCAACGAGTGTCGGTTCCAGACCAAAGTTTCGATTGTTGAGACACTGATCATTACTTTGTTTGTTTTGGTCTCTCTCTGTTCAGAGAGCTTTTGGGAGTTCGGACAGATCAAATTTGAAGTTGTTTTCATAGTTGCTTTTATTACTACTAGCTTTGATCATTTATCTTTTATTGTGATTTAGTTATGATTCGCTCTGTTTATCATCAGTATGCCATTTGAGTCATGATTGTGAGACAAGCTCGATTTCGTCAGTTAAATTTGATGTTTTTGAGGTTGCCTTGGATACCTGTGTCGGTGGGGACTTGGAGTAGTGGACGTAGGTCGTGCTGGGTGGGTAAAAATGGGTTATCAATGTCTAAACCAATAAATTTTTTCTCCCTCGAACTGAAATGTTAATCCAACTGTTAAATTGTAAAGGTGTGCCATACATGCATTTCCCCTTTGCATGTAGTAAAGTAATTTAGGTGGTAGAAAAATTAATCCAAGGTAAAAAAATAAAATATAAAAAAAAAATTAGAGATATATGGAGTAGAGAATTGAAGGCCTAAGGTTGTAGGCTTGTAGCCCACCTCAAATCCCAATTTAATGTTGATCTAGAGTATGGGGCGAAACCCCACAATATAGACAAGATTTTGTTGTAAAATTTGAATATGTCAAATATTATAATTCTATTATCATATGTTGATTAAGGGTATAAAATTTATTCCGAGTAAATTTTTTGTAACATTAATTGCATTTGTAATCAAATAATTATTATTATAAATAAATATTAAAATTTATATTAAGTAAAATTTAAATTCTTTTTATATTTTCCTATTTTTTATATTAATAAATTGTCTTGATATAATATAAAAAACTAGCAAAACATACATCTCTTTCATATAATTCAGTCTCATTATTTATTTTTTTCACAAAACTACTTACCATTGTAGTATAACCGCCAAAGCCGAAAGTTGAATAGAATTAGATGTGAAACCATTGAAAAAGAGTTATTTATGAACAAACATGGAAAATGAGAATTTGCGTCGATATTGAAAACTGGAAATATTTACAAGATATTCACACTGAGAAATCAACAGATTTCTTGTCTTTCTTTCTTAATCATAATTACATCAGTCATAAGAGTCTCTTCAAATGATGAGCGTCATAGCGACAGTGCGGTGCCAAAGTCGACCAACTTGGGGACCTCAGCTCTCCATTGAAGCTCAATGTCTTCGGCTCCCTTTGTGGCATGGAAGGCAGCACCCAGCAAACCACGCCTCGTAAACCCTACTGCATATAACCCATCTTCTCCTTTCCACCCGTTGGGGAATGGCTGCCTTGGCATCCCATCCTTCTCCGAAAACAAATCTGCCCCTGCATGCACATTCACCCCCATCGCATTAAATTACCAACAATGTTTCCTCCAATCACCTCGAAATACACATGTTAAGATCATTTACCTTCAACCAATGAGGTACGAAACCAGTGGCAAGAATTATGGAATCGAACATCTCCTTCCTTTCGTCCACAAACTCAGCCCCTAGGAACGTTATCCGTTTTATTCCTGGATGAAAACAGTACTACATTAGTTCATTTGACAACACTTTATAGATTGCAAGATCTGTATAGACAACAAATTTTGCTTTCAACCCTAATGTTTCCACTCTTGATCTTTGCTACAGTCCCAACATCCAAAACGGGTGACTTCCCGTATACGCTCTTCAATTCTAGTGGACCGATTTTGGGACGATGGAAACCTAATTTTTCAGTGACTCCGAGCACCAAACGCAACATCAGAAGCACAATTCGATCCACGAATCGAATGGGGAACCACTTGATCATTTGCACCAGAAATCCAAATGTTGATATTCCTAGCATTTCACGAGGCAAGACGTGCACCTGCCACAATGTCATCAAGAATGTCGATTAAAAAAGAGATGCTTATGAGAAGGAAGAAGAAAGAAAGAAACAAACTATGCTTACCGAGTCTCTAACGACGAGTGATGTGCGAGTGTTAAAGTTGGCAAGATCCAAAGCAACCTCCATGCCCGAATTCCTTTTTTGATGCAAAAAACAGCAAATATATGGTGGCAAAAATGGATAAGTGATGCTTGAAAATCGTTTTTGGAATGTAGAACGAAGATTAGGGGATGATGATGTAGGTTTTCATCTTATGTACATCAGATATAGTGAAGAGAGAAAAATGTTACTGCAAATTCTTGGATTTTTGGAGGGAGGGATTGAAAGGGTCTATGATAAAATTTCAAAGGATAAGTCTACAGTTCACTCCGATCGTCTCTTCCGATTTGCGCCAGGTAAGGTTTTATTTTATTAATGCTAAAATCACATTACAGCCCCTGTATTTATGTTTTATTTCGGATGGTTAAATTGCATGAACCCCTGGTTTCCTCCATTTATAGTTTTGTCTGTTTTAATATACACGGTTAAATTTGTTTTAATTTAAATGGCCAAATTGCATACAAACCCCCACACTTTCCACTTTTAGATTTTAGATTTTAGACTTCTAGGTTTTAAATTTTTGCCTACATAAGTTTAATTAATTAATTTCATTCATATATGCTAAATGTTTATTATAAAGTTCAGCAAAACGTACTACTAGGGTTTTCAATTAAAAACAAACTTGAACCGATTTGTTAAATTGGGGAAACACTTCAAGTACAAGAAATATAAAAGGTTAGCTTTTAAATTTTAAATTTGTTGAATATATTTTTAATAAAATTAATTTTTTTAAATGGTATATATTTCATTTATTATAAAAAATAATAAAAAAGATTTTATTTTTAAAATTTAAAAATACTACAATTATATCAAATATTTATCATGTATGTGTGTATTTTAAAAAAGATAGCTAACGTTTTCACCAGTTATTTGTTACTTAATTTTAACTCGATTCTAATAAAAGTTGAATCTTAAAATTTTGAATTAACAAGTAATTTTTATTAGTATTAATTTTTTTAAATTTTAATTTTATATTAATTGTGAGCATTTAATATGAATTTTGATATGTAAATTTGACTTACTATTAATATTGATCATTCATATCAATTTAATAATAATTTTTGTTATTAATCTTTTTAAATTGCAGCATATTACCGATTATGGATGTTGAGGAAAAGATTGAGAACAAGGATATGGTAAATCGTAATCTCAACGAAGATGAAAAAATAGATGACCCAAACAGTGAAACTTATTCTGAAGAAGAACAACTTGAATCTAATGTCGTTGATGGTAAACATACATATGATGATAAGACCATTGAATACTTCACCAATGAGGATATATTGGACAAGATTGGGAAGGAATTACAAGATTACGATGAAAATGACATGGATATGCTCAAGTGGAAGTCGTTGGATAATTGTGTTGAGTTCCACCATACTTATGCAAAAGGTAAATGTTGGGAAATAAACCAAGTACAAGTAATTTCCCTATAACCAGATTAGTGAGAATGCAAAATAAAAGCGAAAAAATAATACCCGAAATTGATAACGGAGTTCAGCCAATTGTGGTTACGTCTCCGGACTGCTGTAGATCTTTTACTAAGAGAGAAAATTTACAGGTGTTTACAAAACACTCACTACTCACAAGAAAACTCTCTAGTATTGGGAGAAAGAAATGATTTTTGGGATGGTATTGAAGCTAAATGAGCTAGGGTATTTATAGTTGAAGCTTAAGGACTTAATCTTGTAAATGCCCTAAAACCTAGGGATTAATTATGATTATCCCATTATCATTTTTCAACAAACATCTACCAAACTTTGAAAAACTATTTTTCAAAGAAACATTTACCAAACTTTGAAAACCATTTTCAAAGAAACATTTACCAAACTTTGAAAACCATTTTTTCAAAGTTGGTTACCAAACTTGAAAACCATTTTAATACTTTCAACAATCTCCCACTTGAAGACTGATTTTAATCTGTCTTCACACCTCGATCAATGCAACAGCTTTTCTAGTCTTGTTACTCTAGCATGCCAACTGAAGTTGAACACAACTTCAGTTTGTCTGTAGTCACCGTCTTTGTCAACATATCTGCCGGATTTTGAGCTCCATTGATCTTTTCAAGTTTCAAAATCTCATCTTCCAGAAGAGACCAGATAAAATGATATCGCAATTGTATGTGCTTTGTCCTGGAATGAAAAGACAGATTCTTTGCTAGATGTATAGCACTTTGACTGTCGCAATACAAGACATTATTTTCTTGTTTCTTGCCTAACTCTTCCAAGAAACTTTGGAGCCAAACCATCTCCTTGCTAGCTTCAGGAACAGTGACATATTCTGCTTCAGTTGTGGAGAGAGCAACTATCTTCTTTAGTTGAGAAACCCAACTCACTGCGGTTCCTCCTAGAGTATAGACATACCCTGTAGTGCTCCTTCTGATGTCAACATTTCTGTCTAAGTCAACATCTACATAGCCTGTCAGTATCGTATCTCCACCTTTGAAACAAAGTGTTTTGTTTGTGGTACCCCGCAGATATCTGAGGATCCATTTAACTGCTTCCCAATGTACCTTGCCCGGATTATTCATGTACCTAACAACTCCCACTGCTTGAGCAATATCTGGTCTGGTACAAACCATGGCATACATCAGACTTCCAATCGCTGAGGCGTACGGCACCTTCACCATGTGTGCACGTTCTTCCTCCGTCTTTGGTGACTGTTCTTTGGAGAGTCTGAAATGAACACCTAAAGGTGTATTTACTGGTTTAGCATCTTGCATGTTGAACCTGGAGAGTACTTTGTTGATGTACTCAGCTGTGATAATATCAAAGTCCCTGACTTTGTGTCTCTCTTGATCCTCATCCCAAGAATCTGCTTTGCATCATCTAGATCCTTCATAGCAAACTGCTTTGACAATTTTTGCTTCAAGTTTATAATCTCTTGCATGTCTGAGCCTGCAACGAGCATGTCATCAACGTACAACAAAAAAATAATGAAGCTATTGTCGAACCTCTTGATGTAGCAACAATGATCTGCTTGGCATCTGGTAAAACCACTGCTACCCATGAAGCTATCAAATTTCTTGTACCACTGTCTAGGAGCTTGTTTTAAACTATACAAGCTCTTCTTCAACCTGCATACCAGGTGTGCTTCATCATAGCACTCTGGTTTAGGAATTCTGGAGGAGCGTCTTAGTTCCGGTGTGCCTGGTTCTTCTTGAACTGCTTCAGGACTGATCTGAACATCATTTCCAGAAATCTCCTCAAACTCAACAAATTCCTTTGTTTCATCTTTGGTATACATCACATTCTCATTGAAAATGACATCTCTGCTTCTAATGATCTTCCGATTTTCATAGTCCCAAAACCGGTAACCGAACTCATCACCGCCGTAACCAACAAAGGCACATTTGTTGGACTTAGCATCAAGTTTACTTCTTTCAGCAGAGTCTATGTGTACATAAGAAATACAACCAAACACTCTTAAGTGTGAAAGGTTTATTTCTTTCTTGATCCAAACTTCCTCTGGTATTCTGCCATCCAAAGGAACTGAGGGCCCACGGTTGATCAGGTAAGCTGCAGTGTTAATAGCTTCAGCCCATAGAAATTTGGGCAATCCGACATGTATCCTCATGCTTCTGAAACGTTCATTCAGAGTTCTGTTCATGCGCTCTGCTACGCCATTCTGCTGCGGTGTCATGGGAACTGTTGTCTCCATCTTGATCCCATTGTTTGCGCAAAAATCTCTGAATCTCCTATTTCTGTACTCTCCTCCATTGTCAGACCTCAACCGCTTGACTTTCATACCATTCTCATTTTCCACCATGGCCTTCCATTTTCTGAAGGTATCAAAGACTTCTGATTTTTTCTTCAAAAAATAAACCCACACCTTCCTTGTAGAATCATCGATGAAGGTGACATAATATAATGAGCCTGCAAGAGATGGAACTGGAGATGGTCCCCATACATCAGTATGAACTAACTCTAACGTTTCAGCCTTGGGAGTCTTACCAATCTTTGCAAAGCTGACTTTCTTTTGTTTGCCAAAGATGAAATCCTCGCATAGTCCAACATCTACATTCTTTAGATTCGGCAGCTTCCCCTTTGACAAAAGTATCTTCATCCCTTTCTCGCTCATATGGCCAAGCCTTTGTTGCCATAGGTTTGATTTTCCATCAGCATCTGCTACTGCAATGATATTCTCTAAATTTGAGGTTACATAGAGAGTACCAGTCTTCTTACCATGAGCAATGACGAGTGCTCCTTTGGTAATCTTCCATTCACAACCTGAAAAGGTTGTACTGTATCCTTCTCCATCAAGCTGTCCTACAGAAATCAAATTTCTTTTGAGACCAGGAATATGTCTCACTCCTGTCAGCTTCCAGGTGGTCTGGTTTGGCAGCTTTAGTCGGATGTCTTCTTTTCCGACGATCTTCAAGGTTTCATCATCAGCAAGATGAACCTTCCCAAAATCACCACTGACATAGTTCTCCATGATTTCTTGGCATGGCGTGGAGTGGAAAGATGCCCCTGAATCCAAAATCCATGATTCAATCGAACTGTTGACGCTTAAAATCATGGCATCACCTGTCTCCTCCGTCATGTTGGCAGATTTCTGTGCGCCGGTATTTTTCTTCGGTGCTCGGCAATCTCTTTTGAAGTGGCCCTTCTTGCCGCAATTATAACAGTTCAAATCTTTATTTCCTGTTCTTGATTTTCCCCTTCTGGATTTCGATCTGCCACGATTTGAATTTCTTTCTAAAGTTCTCCCTCTGGACTCCGTGTGCAAGGCTGAGGAGGTTAATGTTTCATCCGATTCTCTCCGTCGAATTTCTTCGCTTAGTACCAGATCCCGAACATCGTCGAATTTTAATTTGCTGTTTCCCGACAAACTGCTGACTGCTGTAACAGTAGCATTCCAACTGTCTGGTAAATATGATAAGAGAATTAAAGCTAGAACTTCATCATCAAATTCAATTTCCACTGAACTCAACTGGGTTGTGATTGTGTTGAGTTCATTTAGGTGTTGTGCCACCGATGCCCCTTTTGTCATCCGCAAATTGAATAATCACCTCATCAAATGAACTTTGTTTGAGGCCGATGGCTTCTCATACATACTGGAGAGAGCCGTCATAAGACCCGCCGTGGTCTTTTCCTTTGCTATGTTGAAAGCAACATTGCGGGATAACGTCAGTCGGATAACTCCGAGGGCTTGTCTGTCGAGAAGAGCCCAGTTTTCATTCTTCATGCCCTCTGGTTGTTTTCCTGAGAGGGGTTGATATAGATTTTTCTGGTATAGAAAATCTTCAATTTGCATCTTCCAAAATCCAAAGTCCGCACCATCGAACTTTTCAATTTTCACCTTCCCTTCGTCTGCAGCCATCGCTCCCACTCGAATCTGGCTTCGTTTGGATCGTTTCTGACAATTTTTGCGAACCACCGTGTATTAGAACACCTCCGTCGACAAACTCGTATCGCCGACCGAATTTCACTATTCACGAAATTCACTATTCATGTGAATAGTAACCCAAATAGTAACCTCGTAAAAAATTAACAAATTTCACAACCCAAAAGCTCTGATTACCAGTTGTTGGGAAATAAACCAAGTACAAGTAATTTTCCTATAACCAGATTAGTGAGAATGCAAAATAAAAGCGGAAAAATAATACCCGAAATTGATAACGGAGTTCAGCCAATTGTGCTTACGTCTCCGGACTGCTGCAGATCTTTTACTAAGAGAGAAAATTTACAGGTGTTTACAAAACACTCACTACTCACAAGAAAACTCTCTAGTATTGGGAGAAAGAAATGATTTTTGGGATGGTATTGAAGCTAAATGAGCTAGGGTATTTATAGTTGAAACTTAAGGACTTAATCTTGTAAATACCCTAAAACCTAGGGATTAATTATGATTATCCCATTATCATTTTTCAACAAACATCTACCAAACTTTGAAAAACTATTTTTCAAAGAAACATTTACCAAACTTTGAAAACCATTTTCAAAGAAACATTTACCAAACTTTGAAAACCATTTTTTAAAAGTTGGTTACCAAACTTGAAAACCATTTTAATACTTTCAACAGTAAAGGTTTTGGAGTTCGAATGGATTCAACAGTAAGAAGCCGAAGTGATGGTCACATAATTTCAAAGAAATTGGTCTGTCGGAAAGAGGGATTTAGGAAGGAAAAGTGGAACAACTTACCCAATAGAAAACGTGAACCAAAACTAATAAGTAGAGTTGGATGCAAAACGTTTGTTAAATTTAAATTTAACAAGAAATATAAATTCTAGAAAGTTGAGAATTCCACACACATTATTGTCATGAAATGATAAAGCCAACACAAATGTCATACATCAAGTAAATAAATGTGTAATTATGTTATATTTTTTGCATTATTCTTTACCATTCCTTTCGTAATATATCTATAATTTATAATGCCTACTGATGATTTGGTTGTAGGTCCTTTCGAAAAATTAGTGAGGCAGATAAAATCAAAATTAATACCATGCACAACTCAGGAATTGCTTCAAATAAAATGATGTGAAATTTTATGAATGAAGACAATATAAAATAATTAATTTACTTAAAATATATAGTTATGGTTTAAGTAATAAGTTCATAATATAATCTTCATGCATATTCGGTTGTTTCGGTAAGTCTGGAAAATCAATTGGAAATTGTGAGGCATATTCAAATAATCGACTCAAATGAGGATGTGTCCCATAAACATGAAGGTTTTATTCAACTGATATTACAAGTAACACCACAAACAAGAAAAATAATTTATTAGAATTGATGAAAATTCTATTTAATTTAATAAACCAATAAATACTTACTAAATCTTGTACAATTTTTTTATGTTCCTCGTTTACACTAAGGGAGTCCAAAATATAATTTTGTTGCTCCACGAAATTAACAACCAATAAAAATCTGTAAAATTAGTCAAATTGGAAGTTACAAGCAAGTACATGTTAGTAAACAACAAATGAACCACAAATGGCATAACCATATTATAAGGTTATGCCATTTTTTTTTATAAATATCTTGCAAGGGTTACTATAACTATCCGCTATTCGATTCCTCTCTTGGGCACATACCTGAAATCCAATCTCCAATTCTTATCTCTAAAGCTCCGGATACCATTGTCAAAGTAATGGACCTTCTGGAAGTATCTGTCATCGCATGTTTACTATCCGACTCCACACACACCGAAGCCAAACCCATTCTCCAAGCAAGAGATAAACCTTGATAGATTCTCTAAAGTTCAACTTCAAGCGGCGAACATTTCCCGATTGTTTTAGTTGCACATTAAGAAAAGAGATTCTATTATTATTAGTTCATTATGGATCTTTTATAGACGTCTTGATCCTTGTTTTTTCAAATACAAAATTTGAGTTTACATGGGACTTTTATGTGCTTGGCACATGGGAAGTCGACAAATCATCCTAGAGACGGACAACCTTGAAATTGTCAATTGCATTCAGGGAGGGAGAGCTGTCAATTACTGATGATCGATTTTACGACATGTTGTGACCTTGCTACGAAGAGACTGGACTGTTCAGATCTGTCATGTGAGCCGGACAGGTAACTTGGCTGCAGATCTTATGGCGACAATAATGAATACGAGTCATCTTGGTTGTCTCTTGTTTGAAGATTCTCCTGATTGATAAGGACGATTATTGAATCTACAAAAGGAAAAAAATTGGGGAGAGTGGATGTTGTGGGTTGAAATTGAGTTTTAAATCTTTTATAAATTATTTTTAAAAAAATAAGTTTAATATTTTTTAAGGGTGTTCAAACTTTTTCTCATTTTTTCTTTATATTATATATAATTTATATATTTAAAAATCAATGAATTTTTTTTATCATAGAATGCATTTGTTTAGCTGAAAGCTGTGCTATGGAATATTATCATAGACCCTTTCAATCCCTCCCTCCAAAAATGCTGGAATTTGCAGTAACAATTTTCTCTCTCCACTATATCTGATGTAGATAAGATGAAAACCTACGTCATCATCCCCTAATCTTCGTTCTACATTCAAAAACCGATTTTCACGCATCACTTATCCATTTTTTCCACCATATATTTGATGTTTTGCTGGTTCTGCACTATCAACTTGAAGCAAAAACTGAATCTTCAACAAGAAAACAATGACAAAGTCAGCAAGTTGTTTATGGGTGACATGTCCTATTATAATCGGTGCTGGCCCTTCAGGTTTAGCCACTGCTGCTTGTCTCAAACAGAAAGGTATCCCTAGCTTAATCCTCGAGAGGGCTGATTGCATAGCTTCCTTGTGGAAGCTAAAAACCTATGATCGTCTTCACCTTCACCTCCCAAAGCATTTTTGTGAGCTACCTCTTCTGGGGTTCCCTTCAGATTTCCCCACCTACCCAACCAAAAATCAATTTCTTGATTACTTAGAGTCATACCAGAATCATTTTGGTTTAGAACCAGTTTTTAATAAGGTTGTAGTGAGTGCAGAATTTGACCATCGACATGGGGCTTGGCGAGTCATGACGTCGGGACCGGAACAAGAACAAATTGAGTATGTGTCACAGTGGCTTATTGTGGCCACCGGGGAGAATGCTGATGAAGTGATGCCGTTTATCGAAGGAATGAATGATTTTGGTGGGCCTGTAATTCACTCAAGCTCCTACAGGAATGGAAGATCGTATGAAGGAAAAGATGTTTTGGTGGTTGGGTGTGGGAATTCAGGCATGGAGGTTGCTTTGGATCTTGCCAACTTTAATGCTCGCACATCACTCGTTGTTAGGGACTCGGTAAGAATAGTTTGTTTCTTTCTTCCTTCTCATAAGCATCTCTTTTTTAATCGACATTCTTGATGACATTGCGGCAGGTGCACGTCTTGCCTCGTGAAATGCTAGGAATATCAACATTTGGATTTCTGGTGCAGATGATCAAGTGGTTCCCCATTCGATTCGTGGATCGATTTGTGCTTCTTATGTCGCATTTGGTGCTCGGAGACATTGAAAAATTGGGATTTCGTCGTCCCAAAATCGGTCCACTGGAACTGAAGAACGTATCCGGAAAGTCACCTGTTTTGGATGTTGGGACGGTAGCAAAGATCAAGAGTGGAAACATTAGGGTTGAATGCAAAAACTTTTGTATATACAGATCTTGCAATCTATGAAGTGTTGTTAATTGAACTAATGCAGTACTGTTTATATAATGTGTTAGGTGTATCCGGGAATAAAACGGATAACGTTCCTAGGGGCTGAGTTTGTGGACGGAAGGAAGGAGAGGTTCGATGCCATAATTCTTGCCACTGGTTTCAAAAGCAACGTCCCCCAGTGGTTGAAGGTAAATGATCTTAACATGTGTATTTCGAGGTGATTGGAGGAAACATTGTTGGTAATTTAATGTGATGGGGGTGAATGTGCATGCAGGGGGCAGATTTGTTTTCGGAGAAGGATGGGATGCCAAGGCAGCCATTCCCCAACGGGTGGAAAGGAGAAGATGGGTTATATGCAGTAGGGTTTACGAGGCGTGGTTTGCTGGGTGCTGCCTTCCATGCCACAAAGGTAGCCGAAGACATTGAGCTTCAATGGAGAGCTGAGGCCCCCATGTTGGTTGACTTTAGCACCGCACTGTCACTATGATGCTCATCATTTGAAGAGACTTATTACTGATTGGATTTTGATTAAGAAAGAAAGACAAGAAATTTGTTGATTTCTCAGTGTGAATATCTTGTAAATATTTCCAGTTTTCTATATTGACTTAAATTCCCCATTTTTCATGCATGTTCATAAATAACACTTTTTCAATGATTTCACAGTTAATTCTATTCAACCTTAATTTGTTTTCTTCAATCTCGGCTTTGGTGGTTATACACTTATACTACCTAGAAATATAAGCTTGTAAACGAACTAAACGAACACGAATGAATATATGTTCATGTTCGTTCGTTTAACTTTAATCGAAGAAATGAACGAACGCGAACATTAATGAACAAAAAATTTCTAGTTCATATTCGTTTGTTAAAGAATGTAGCTTGTTCGTGTTCGTTCATTTAAATGATAAACGAACACAAATAAACAAACATAAACGAATAGATGTAAACGAACCTAAGCGAACACAACAAACGGACGTAAACGAACATAAATGAACAAAACAAATGAACATAAATCACAATAACAATAATCACATAAAATTCATTAGTATAAGTTGCAACTTCATAGTTAATTTGTATTTAATTGTTTTGGGTTTTTTATTTATTTAAAATTAATTGAATTTTAAAATATTAATAGGTATCGTATTAAAATTTATTGGGTCTTAATATTTTAAATGGGTCTAGAGAGATTGGGCTAAACATAAATAAACGAACATAAACGAACGAAAGTACACGAACATAAACAAACATAAACGAACGACCATAAACGAATATAAATGAATGAACATAAATGAACCAACATAAATGAACGAACATATTATCGAACATTCACGAACGAGCCTTCTATTCATATTCGTTCATTTAATTAAAAGAACACAAAATATTGTTTATGTTCGTTCGTTTACATGCGTATAGATATACCACACCTTTTTGTTTCAGTTGAGAACAGTGGATCTGTTAACGAGTGTTCACAGTGAATCTGTTAAATTTTTGAATTTGCTATACCCTCGGCTATACTTGTTTTAAAAGGATTATATGTTAAAGTTATCCACAAAGTTTAATAATGAATAACCTATGACTTAATAGATCCACAAATTGGATTTTATAATTAATATACTAGATTAATAATAATTTAAATTTAATCTATACGGTTTTATATTTAATCTAATTATGGGACAATCATGTGATCATCAAATACTTACATATAATAAAATATTTAAGATAGAGAGAACAAATCATATTCCTATACCTCTACACAGGGCTGTGGTTGGGTTTTCGGGGGTCCTGTACAAATTCTTATAAAGGGCCTCTATTTTCTAGATATATTCGATTTTGGGGCAATAATAGTGACTTTTTTTGACAAACGCCGCGATAGATCCATCTATAATGGCGTGTTATTAATAAAGCTGCAATAATAGTGGCGTTTTTTGAAAAATGTCGCAATAGGTCCATCTATAGTAACGTTTATTGGAAAAACGCCACTATATATATACTTTTTTGAAGCTCATTTTTTGGAGCCCTGCGCGGTCGCGCAATTCGCGCCGCCTCAGCCACGGCCCTACCTCTACAGGATAATCGACCTACAGTTCTCTGTCTATACTAAAAGGGATGAACCTCCCGTAATCTAAATCATCTCCCAATTTTTATTTTGTCTAATGATAATTCTAATATATACTACTTTAAGTCTTTATTAAATTAAACACAATCTCACTAAAATTTTATTTAAATATTTATCAGTTTAATAACTAATAATTAAACATTTGATTATTTTTATTATTTAATCTCAATTCCATGCCTACCTATATCTATGATAATCAAACTTACTCCTACGTATTTGGATCATGATATAGCATGTAATTGATATGTATAAATTATGTATTTTTATATTTATCCTCGTATATATACATCGTAACTTTTGGTGTTTATGCTTTTATATAAATTAGTTATGTATGAGAGAAATATGTCATTTAAATAGTTAATGCGACAATATAAATAAATATATAAGTAATATTGATAAGATTTAATAAAATAAAATAATTTTATGAGTCTATAATTTATTTAAAGGAGATGGGCTTTAGTTCCAAGAGGAAGGTCAGAATCCATGAATGGCATAACCAGTCTTCCAATTGTCCAAGAAAATCAGTCGCTTTACTGCCCAGAAAGATACCAAGACGGAGAAGAACATAGCCAGACGCTGGGCCTTTGGATCCTTAACATAAGGCAAAACTCACGACATAATGCATTCAAAAAAAATATTTCACGAGATGATGCAATAGTTAGATTAATTGCTGAGATAGGGTTAATTCTACAGTCCCCACGTAGGTCGCCATGCCGTCCAGTGAGATGAGGTAGGTCGCCATGCACGCCCAGCGACCAACGTTCTGCCTCTGCCCACGCATGCTCCAGCTCGCCACTTAAACCTATGTTTACTTCAGGTCTAAATAATCTCCTGCTCCCCGCATATGGCTGACTCTCAACATTCCTCTTCTGGTAAAACTGATTTACAATCTCCAGGTAAACTCTTTACTTTCATTTACCCTTCTTGTATGTTTAAATCTGTTGTAACTACATTTCATCATCTGTTCAGGGGAGGAAACAACACGAGCAGGAGCAGGCGTTGGCAGAGGTTTGCAATGTTGGGAAATAAACGAGTAAACAAGTAATTTCCCTATAACCAGATTAGTAAGAATGCAAAATAAAAGCGGAAAAATAATACCCGAAAATTGATAACGGAGTTCATCCAATTGTGCTTACGTCTCCGGACTGCTGCAAATCTTTTGCTAAGAGAGAAAATTTACAGGTGTTTACAAAACACCCACTACTCACAAGAAACTCTCTAGTATTGGGAGAAAGAAATGATTTGGGATTTGAGATGATTTTGAAGCTAAATGAGCTAGGGTATTTATAGTTGAAACTTAGGGACTAATCTTTGAAAATACCCTAAAGTGCAATGACTAAAGTGAATTTACCCATTCCTATTTTCAACAAACATCTACCAAACTTTACCAAACTTTGAAAAACATTTTTCAAAGTTGGTTGCAAAACTTTGAACTAACTTTTAACAATCTCCCACTTGAAGACTGATTTTAATCTGTCTTCACACCTCGATCAATGCAACAGTATTTCTGGTACACAACTTCAGTTTGTCTGTAGTCACCATCTTTGTCAACATGTCTGCCGGATTTTGAGCTCCATTAATCTTTTCAAGTTTCAAAATCCCATATTCCAGAAGAGATCGAATAAAATGATATCTCGATTGTATGTGCTTCGTCCTGGAATGAAAAGACGGATTCTTTGCTAGATGGATAGTACTTTGACTGTCGTAATACAAGACATTGTTTTCTTGTTTCTTGCCTAACTCTTCCAAGAAACTTTGGAGCCAAACCATCTCCTTGCTAGCTTACATAACATCGACATATTCTGCTTTAGTTGTGGAGAGAGCAACTATCTTCTGTAGTTGAGAAACCCAACTCACTGCAGTTCCTCCTAGAGTATAGACATTCCCTGTAGTGCTCCTTCTGATGTCAATATTTCCGGCTAAGTCAGCATCTACATAGCCTGTTAGTATCGTATCTCCACCTTTGAAACAAAGTGCTTTGTTTGTAGTACCCCGTAGATATCTGAGGATCCATTTGATTGCTTCCCAGTGTACCTTACCCGGATTATTCATGAACCTGCTAACAGCTCCCACTGCTTGAGCAATATCTGGTCTGGTACAAACTATGGCATACATTAGACTTCCAATTACTGAGGCATACGGCACCTTCACCATGTGTGCATGTTCTTCCTCCGTCTTTGGTGACTGTTCTTTGGAGAGTCTAAAATGAACATCTAAAGGTGTACTTACTGGTTTAGCATCTTGCATGTTGAACCTGGAGAGTACTTTGTTGATGTACTCAGCCTGTGATAACATCAAAGTCCCCGACTTTGTGTCTCTCTTGATCCTCATCCCAAGAATCTGCTTTGCAGCGCCCAGATCCTTCATAGCAAACTACTTCGACAATTTTTGCTTCAAGTGTATAATCTCTTGCATGATTGAGCCTGCAACGAGCATGTCATCAACGTACAACAATAAAATAATGAAGCTATTATCGAACCTCTTGATGTAGCAACAATGATCTACTTGGCATCTGGTAAAACCACTGCTACCCATGAAGCTATCGAATTTCTTGTACCACTGTCTAGGAGCTTGTTTTAAACTATACAAGCTCTTCTTCAACCTGCATACCAGGTTTTTCTTGCCTGCCTCTATGAAGCCTTCTGGCTGCCTCATATAGATTTCTTCCTCCAAATCACCATAAAGGAAAGTTGTCTTTACATCTAACTGCTCAAGATGTAAATTCTCTGCAGCTATAATTTTCAATACCAATCTGATTGTAGACAGCTTCACGACTGGAGAGAAAATTTCATTGAAGTCAATACTTTCTTTTTGTTGAAAACCTTTGACAACCAATCTCGCTTTGTAGCGTTTGCTCCCATCGTGCTCTTCCTTGATCCTGTAAATCCACTTGTTGTGGAGCGTTTTCTTGCCTGGTGGTAATTCAGCTAATTTCCACGTCTGATTTGACATAAGCGAGTCCATCTCATCTTTCATGGAAGACTTCCACTTGACTGAATCCTCCACTTGCATTGCTTCATCATAGCACTCTAGTTCACCATTGTCAGTCAGCAATAAGTAGTGCAAAGAAAGAGAATATCGTTGGGTTGGTTTAGGAATTCTGGAGGAGCGTCTCAGTTCAGGTATGCATGGTTCTTCTTGAACTGCTTCAGGATTGATCTGAACATCATTTCCAGAAATCTCCTCAAACTCAGCAAATTCCTTTGTTTCAGCTTCGGTATTGGAGCTACTTGATTCTATAATTGACCTGTCTTTGTACATCACATTCTCATTGAAAATGACATCTCTGCTTCTGATGATCTTTCGATTTTCGTAATCCCAAAACTGGTAACCGAACTCATCACCGCCATAACCAACAAAGGCACATTTGTTGGACTTAGCATTAAGTTTACTTCTTTCAGCAGAGTCTATGTGTACATAAGAAATACAACCAAACACTCTTAAGTGTGAAAGGTTTATTTCTTTCTTGCTCCAAAATTCCTCTGGTATTCCGCCATCCAAAGGAACTGAAGGCCCACGGTTGATCAGGTAAGTTGCAGTGTTGATAGCTTCAGCCCATAGAAATTTGGGCAATCTGGCATGTATCCTCATACTTCTGGCACGTTCATTCAGAGTTCTGTTCATGCGCTCTGCTACACCATTCTGTTGCAGTGTCATGGGAACTGTTGTCTCCATCTTGATCCCATTGTTTGCGTAAAATTCTCTGAATCTACGATTTCTGTACTCTCCTCCATTATCAGACCTCAACCGCTTGACTTTCAGACCAGTCTCATTTTCCACTATGGCCTTCCATTTTCTAAAGGTATCAAAACCTTCTGATTTTTTCTTCAGAAAATAAACTCACACCTTCATTGTAGAATCATCGATGAAGGTGACATAATATAATGAGCCTGCAAGAGATGAAACTGGAGATGGTCCTCATACATCAGTATGAATCAACTCTAACCTTTCTGCCTTGGGTGTCTTACCAATCTTTGCAAAGCTGACTTTCTTTTGTTTGCCAAAGATGCAATCCTCGCATAGTCTGACATCTACATTCTTTAGATCCAGCAGCTTTCCTTTTGACAAAAGTGTCTTCATCCCTTTCTCGCTCATATGGCCAAGCCTTTTGTGCCATAGGTTTGATTTTCCATCAGCATATGCTGCAGTAATGATATTCTCTAAATTTGAGGTTACATAGAGAGTATCAGTCTTCTTACCACGAACAATGACGAGTGCTCATTTGGTGATCTTCCATTCACAGCCTGAAAAAGTTGTGTTATATCCTTCTCCATCAAGCTGTCCTACAGAAATCAAATTTCTTTTGAGGCCAGGAATATGTCTCACTCCTGTCAGCTTCCAGGTAGTCTGGTTTGGCAACTTTAGTCGGATGTCTCCTTTTCCGACGATCTTTAAGGTTTCATCATCAGCTAGATGAACCTTCCCAAAATCACCACTGACATAGTTCTCCATGATTTCTTGGCATGGGGTAGAGTGGAAAGATGCCCCTGAATCCAAGATCCATGATTCAATCGGACTGTTGACGCTTATAATCATGGCATCACCTGTATCCTCTGTCATATTGGCATATTCCTGTGCGCCGATATTTTTCTTCGGTGCTCGACAATCCTTTTTAAACTGGCCCTTCTTGCCGCAGTTATAACAGGTAAAATCTTTCTTTCCCGTCCTTGATTTTCTCGTTCTGGATTTGGATCTGCCACGATTTGAATTTCTTTTTGAAGTTCTCCCTCTGGATTCCGTGTGCAAGGCTGAGGAGTTTGATGCTTCACCCGATTCTCTCCGTCAAATTTCTTCACTCAATACCAGATCCCGAACATCGTCAAATTTTAATTTGCTGTTTCCCGATGAGCTGCTGACTGTTGTAACAATAGCATTCCAACTGTCTGGTAGAGACGATAAGAGAATTAAATCTCGAACTTCATCATCGAATTCAATTTCCACGTAACTCAACTGGGTTGTGATTGTGTTGAGTTCATTTAGGTGTTGAGCCACCGATGACCTTCCGCCATCCGCAAATTGAACAATCGCCTCATCAAATGAACTTTGTTTGAGGCCGATGACTTCTCATACATACTGGAGAGAGCCACCATAAGACCCGCTGTGGTCTTTTCCTTTGCTATGTTGAAAGCAACATTGCGGGATAACGTCAGTCGGATAACTTTGAGGGCTTGTCTGTCGAGAAGAGCCCAATCTTCATTCTTCATGCCCTCTGGTTACTTTCCTGAGAGAAGTTGATATAGATTTTTCTGGTACAGAAAATCTTCAATCTGCATCTTCCAAAAGCCAAAGTTAGCACCATTGAACTTTTCAATTTTCACATTCCCTTCGTCTGCAGCCATCGCTCTCACTCGAATCTGGCTTCTTTGGATCGTTCTGATAATTTTCGTGAACCGCCGTGTATTAGAACACATCCGTCAACAAATTCTTATCGCCGAAAAAAATTCACTATTCACGTGAATGGTAATGAATAGTAATCCCGCAAAAATTGACAAAATTCACAAACAAAAGCTCTGATACCAGTTGTTGGGAAATAAACGAGTAAACAAGTAATTTCCCTATAACCAGATTAATAAGAATGCAAAATAAAAGCGAAAAAATAATACCCGAAAATTGATAATGGAGTTCAACCAATTGTGTTTACGTCTCCGGACTGCTGCAGATCTTTTACTAAGAGAGAAAATTTACAGGTATTTACAAAACACTCACTACTCACAAGAAACCCTCTAGTATTGGGAGAAAGAAATGATTTGGGATTTGGGATGATTTTGAAGCTAAATGAGCTAGGGTATTTATAGTTGAAACTTAGGGACTAATCTTTGAAAATACTCTAAAGTGCAATGACTAAAGTGAATTTACCCATTCCTATTTTCAACAAACATCTACCAAACTTTATCAAACTTTACCAAACTTTGAAAAACATTTTTTTCAAAGAAACATTTACCAAACTTTGAAAAACATTTTTCAAAGTTGGTTGCCAAACTTTGAACTAACTTTTAACATGCAGAACGTTGGTCACCGGGCGTGCATGGCGATCTATAGGTTGCTGAGCGTGCATGGCGACCTACCTCATCTCACCACAACTCACGGGGACGGCATGACGACCTACGTAAGGACTGTAGAATTAACCCTATCTCAGCAATTAATCTGGCCAGTGCATCATCTCGTGAAATATTTTTTTTGAATGCATTATGTCGTGAGTTTTGCCTTAACATAAACCAAGACATGAGCGACAAATGCAAGTAATAATCCCACAATCGTGTAAAGAAAACCCGCAGCGAACCCTTCCAATCCAAGCTGTACTTCTGTTCCTCGGTAGAAGAATATCAATTTGTCTGGATCGTCCCTGTCCATCAAGAACATCGGCATCCTCCTTATTATGGTATGCACTGCCCCCGAAACGCTGAAGAAATAAACAAAATGGCTCCCGAAAGCCAAATCTTGGGATTGTGTAGCACGGTTTCGCCACTGAATATCTTTCTAGCGGCAAACACAGACCAGATCAGTAAAAACCCGAGGATGATACCGATTTGAGTTTTTGAAATGATGGGAGGACGATGGATGGGACCCACGGTGGGTTTAGTTTTAGACTCGATGAAATCGACGAGTGATTCAGTGAATCGAGTGAAACCGGCCTGATGCATTCGTTCCGAGTCATCTTTCAGTGATTTGGCGGCGGGGCCGACGAGGTCGAGGTTGGGAAGGGAATTGACCCCGAAGAGGTTGAAAGAAGATTTGGATTCGCGGAACTCGATGTCGCAGAAGAAGAGCTTGGGGCTAGTCGAATTGTGGTTGGCGATGAAGGAAGAGGCGACGAAGGCGAACTCTTGGATGAGAGCCTCTTCCTTCATCGCAGAGGCTGAGCTCGAATTTATCGCGGAGTTGAATGGCGTCGAAGAAGATGAGCAGAGAGTAAGGGTGTGGTGTTTTCTGGGACGTGAAGAATTTGGAGACAGATTGATCGTCCAAATGGATGACTCCCGATTTCGATTGGGATTGAAGGGCGAGAAGGTGGTCGATCAGGCATGACTGTGATTCAGCTTTTGAAATCACAAGGGAGAGTGAAACGAATGATAGTATGAAGAAATTTTCCATCAATCTGTTGTAGCATCAAAAGATTGTTCACTTTCATGCATTCACTTATAGGGTCTAAGTAACAGGTATAGCCCTAGCCCTAGCTCTTGCAGTTTAGTTTGAAAAGGTCCTAATATTTAATTTCGATATCTTGTGTGTTTAATCAATTTCTTTTATATATTTATTTCACAATTTTTTCAGTTTAATTGAAAAATATTTAATTTAAACCAAATAATTTGATTACTTCCATTGAAAATATTTTGTTTGCTATTTTAAGAATTTCTTGTATAAAATAGCTTCAAATTATGAGTTAGGTTCTAAATTGATGTTTTGATGTAGGTTTAAATCAGGGATGATAATATGATGGGATGCATGATTTAAACTTTATTTAGTTCTATCATTACAAAGATTAATTCTATTCGAATTCAAAAAAAAATACTTGGTATTAAAATCTTATTGAAAATCTCACTTTAGGTAGATCTTTAAATTTTATTTTATTAATATACTTTTATCAAAATAAAAATGCTTATTATTCAACTTAAAAATTAAAATAAATTTTATTTTAATAGTATTATAATTCTAGAACTAATTTTTAAGAGTCAAATCTAAGCTCACCAAAGATGACGGGAGAGCAGAATACACGGAGAAATTAAAACTTGATTTTGGACGTGCAAACGGAATCGGCGGTCTGGTTTTGGAGAGAAACAGAGATATTACAATTTCTGCTACTTGAAGCTTTAAACTTGAAAATGTTGAAGACGTTCACTTTGCCATGCAACGTCGTGGACGAGGTGAAATTGAAAACCCCGCTAAAGAAATCGCTCAAGAAATGATCATCGGCGGCCAACTCGTGGGCGAAGACGATGACCGATGTGCTGATGTTGTGCTTGGATCGAGGCGAGATGGAATCTTCTCCGATGGGAGCTTCGGCTACTAGATTCCCACGGTAATTTATGAAAGCAGTGGCGTTGTGGTACTTAAAACCTCCGTAGTTGCGATTATCAACCGTGACCGTGAGTCCAATCGTGGCGTTCCCCTCGATATCCTGGTACGGGAAAAGAACCACCCGGATGGTGGTGCTCTGGAGGGTAACGGATTGAACGATGATGTTTGGGTCTTTGGGTTTGAAGAGGGTGAAGTATAATGTAACTAAAACCACGACAGAGATGATGAGCACAAGTGCGGAGACCACACAACAGATTCTCCATTTTCCCATGACTAACAATTTGGGAAGTGGCTTGAACAACAAGGTTTACATATAGCTGATTGTGTCAATGACAATGGCAATGGAGATGAAAGCAATGTGAATATTTTGGTTTTATTTGTGTTTTTACTTCGGCCTGCACACAAGTGGAGCTTTTTGGATTTTCACAAACAACACTTACAAGATATACATTTTTATCAAAATTTAACTTACATACATACACACGCATATATAAAATATTTCATAATATCCAGGAAATTGAGAGATGAATTTTTCTTAAACCCGAACCTGAGTAATTTGATCGAACGTAAAAAAAATCTGAGATGACCAAAAATCTGAAATTCATAAAAAAATTATCAATTTTGATCAAATTAGTCGGATGTGAAGTTTTTATCATCTCTAAATAGCTTTAAACATTATATAATCTCTATTTATTGATTGGATTGGTTTTAGGTTAAGTATATTTAAATGTCGGTAAGCAATTGCTAGTCTAGAAATATTTTTATGGTGAGGAAATGTGGTTGGACACGAATAAATTTCACTGCGAGCATAATTGACAAAAATGAATAGCTAACAAAAAAAAATTCAAATTTCAAAGTGAGTAATTACCTACTCTAAACTACACTTAGATCCATCATTGTCGATAAGTTAGAATTTAGGTTGGATTTGAGTTTAAAATATTTCGAATTTAGTCAGATCCTTCAATCATAAGAATCTAAATTTAGAGTATTTGTGTTTATTGCTCAGGTTTACATCATTTTAATACTCGGTTCATTCGAAATTTATATCAACTGATTTAAGAGTAAAGTAATGATTTAATATTAAAATATAGGGTTAATATGTCACACCTTAAAAATCTTGAGGCTTTAATATGAGATTAAAGTAAATTAATTTGAGGACTGATTAGTCAGTTTTTGAAAATAAAGGGTTATTTTCATCATTCTTCATAGTTCAGGGTCCTAAAGTTGAATTTGACACTCTCTTTTCAGCTTAGAAAAAAGAATAATAAAATAACATGGAGTTTTTGAGGAAACAGGTTTTGGATATTTCCTCAAGGAGGGACATGGCTTTTGCTACTTTGGGTTTTGACGATAAAATGGGAGCTTTGTGCTCTTCCTTTCAATGTGCAGTTTTCAAGTGATAAAATGTGGAGTTTGCTTGGGATAATAAATGTGAAACTAGATATGTTTTGAGGATGAAATTATATGTGGTTAGGTGCTGGCTTTGTGTTCGACATTGTTACTGGCCATTTTTGAAATGCATCCCAACAATTTATTTATATCAAGCATTCTAGTTGGGATAATGTGGCCTAGACTCCTATTATTCATCTCTGATGACTGTAGTTTTCAAATTTACTGATTATAGATGGTGGATATCTCTAGTGAATCTCATTGCTAATGATCATTCTGACCAGCCAGTGAAAGCATATTCACACCATGAGTTGTTCTCGTTGTCTGCCTTAAACTGTGTAATGCGTGTTGGTAGGTATTAATATGTATCTGTTCAGTCTATCTCCATCCTGTTTTTCTGACTTTATTTATACAAGTCTCAAGATGCAATTGTGGAGTATTTTATTTAGCATGGGTACCCCTAACCTTTAGATTGGGCTTTAGTTACCTAATGACTCACCATGCTGTTTACCTCTCTGGATGTGTTATTCATTGATGGAATCTACTTGTACTTACATCGTTCATTTGAACTTGCCATGTCTAGAAGCTGCATCATAACCCACAACTTCCCTCATGGTTTAATCTTTAAATTACATTGGTATCTATCAGAAGAGCGACAGAAATTGGATGTTAGCACATTCCACGTATATTACAAGATAACAAAGTAGATGACTGTATTTTAGGCCAAGTTTTATATATGTATTTGTTTATATATGCTTGTGTTTTGCACTGATGGATTTTGGTATGTGACTGCCTTGCATCTCTCTATGATAAGAATGCATGTCAACACCCAAATACTTTTGAAATGTAAAACATCAAATCTTTGCCTATACTTTTGTAAGATGAAGCACAATTTTCCAATTTAGTCATCGTGAAGTGGTTCTTTTTCTGATTTCTGAATCAAATCACACGTGATAGTCATGTTAACTGTTTGCCTACCACCTCTGACGTTGGCTTGCAGATCTATGCTTCTGTGTTTCTCATGTAAAGAATATCTTTTAAACTACTAAGCTAAAGCAAAGATAATAAAAACTACTATTAACCTGGGCTAAAGGGTAGATAAATATAGCCTGCGATCCATTATAGTAAATCAGGTCATTGGCATTTTCTTTGTGATTATTTGCTATGTTTAGTGGCAGTGGAAACCTTAAGTATAGGCTAAAAGAATACCCTTTCAAGAAAAGAAAAAAAACGGATTATGTTATTGATATCACTTAAAGGTGAATGGGACCAGAAAACATATAAATTGTTTGTATTGGTTATGTTTATCATCATTATCTGGGAAATTAAGTGAATGATACCTCATTGATTGAGCTATTTCTGAAATTTTAGATATTATCGATGTACTAATAAAGAATGGCAAAGAGATTGAGGCGGTGTACTTTGCCAGAGCAGCTGGCCTTACAGAAAGATTTCCTCCCGTTTCTCTACTCAAAGTCCTACCTGCAGAATTCCAAAAAGAATGCCACCACTATATTGAAGAATGGAAATTTTTCTGCAGCTGCAACGGTATATATGCGCTTTCACTTTTTATCTTTTAATCGCATAACAGATTATGTTGGAATGTCCCCATAATGTTATCTGCAATTCTTTCATTTCCTTGGAAAGCATCATATCGCAAATTGCAAGGATGAAATTGTAATAGTGGATGGATGAGCTTCTTTTACCTGGTGGATTTCATCCGTCGTTCCTAATGTATCAAAATGACGTTTTCGTCCCAAATAATTGGCCTCGGGTTTAATCATTCTAGGCTCTTCTTTTTATCTGTTTAAAAATCCAAATATTAAACATGTGTTGTGTAAAGCAGTGGCTGTGGAGACAGAAGAAGCGATGAGTAGGAGTGTTCAAAAAAAAAATCCGAAACCTTTAATTGAATATTTAATAAATTAATTAATTGAAATGTTAATACTATATGGTTTTGGTTACTTAATATGATGGTTAATAATTAAGGTTACGGTTACGAATTTTTATAAACGGTTAACTAATAGATGACCGTTAATAAATTAAATTTATAATTATATTTCTAATTTATTAAATTTTTACATAAATAACTTAATATAAATTTCTATTATTTATAATTTGTATATATTTTTAATAAAAAATTGTATACAAATAATTTATTTATTTGAAAATATAGAAACATTCTTACACCAATATAATTATATGTTTATTGTTAGGTACTAAGATATTGGGAGATGTACATACTTATATCGGAGTAAATATGTGTTAAGTACTACATTTTTTTATTTACTTACATCGTTGTAAGTATGTGTTAAGTGCTATATTTTTTTTGTTTTATTTAGTTACGCTGGTGTAAGTATGTGTTAAGCGTTACACTTGTTTATTTTTATTCACTTATATCAGTGTAAGTATGTATTAAGTGTTACATTTTTTTGCAATATAAATTATGAAAAAAAAATTGATATAATTATAATAGATTAATCGTAAGTTAATCTGTAATCGAACTGTTAATAACGATTAACTATTTCTTAATAGTTAAAATATAATTAAAAAATCTCATAACTATTATAATTTGATCATCTAAACTAAACGGTACGATTAATTATAATAAACAGTTTTAGCAATGAGCCCACCACCTGTGCAAATTCTATGAATGAATGATTCATTATAATTATAGTTTGTCGTCATCCCATCTATTTTCTATTTAAGAAACCCTCCATTCATTATGTTGACAATCTCGATGCAACCCCAAATGTCAATAAACTTTCTTCACTTTCAATTAAATCATTTGAAAGAATTACTCCTTTTTTTTTTTTTTTGCTTCCTTTAAGAATTCATTTGTGTAATTACTTTACTTATGATTATTTATATCTAAACATAATAAATATACATATTTACAATTTATTTGTTCATTGTTTATTAACTAATTACTGATTATTTGAAATAATTAATGATATTATATTTTTTTTTACTTTTTGAACCATGTTTAAATTTGGGATTTAATCTTAATAGGTTAATTTGATCCTATACTTTATAACGTTATTAGTTAGTATACTTAATTGTTTTTTGAACAGAAACCTAATTAATAAATACTATCATTTAGAGTGGTATTTAAAATTAAAATTTATTTTTATAATATTTGATTTAAATTAAATAACCTGTGAATCGAATAGTGACTATAAAAAAATATAATAAACTCGAACACAATAATTTGAAATGTGTGACTTTTGAGGACAAGTTCGTATAGAACAATTACACGTTGCCTTTAGGGGGTGTTTGGATTGGGGAATGTGGGATTCCCATGGGAATGGAATCCACATTCCCCCGTTTGGTTAGCCCGGGAATCCTATTCCCGGTAATGTAAGATTATCAATAGTGGATTTTTTGGGGTATATTACCGGGAATGTCATTACCTCCCTTTCCTTAGGTATTGTTGGGATTACCGGCGTTTTGGACTAAAATGCCCTTAAATTTTTATTTTTTTTCAAAAATATATTTATTCTGTCATCGAATAATAAAAATTTTACGAATGTTAAATTACAAATTTATCCTTAAATTATTTTAGATTTACAAAAAAAATCTATAATTAAAATTTTATATAAAGTTCAAGGGTTTAAATAAAATTTTACCCTTTCATTAAACTTTTTTTTATTTTTAATTTTGTAAAAAATATATAAATATTATGAATTTAATTTTTTTAAAGAAAATATATAAATATTTTCCAACTTGTAATATTACACAAATATATAATTAGGACAATTTGGTCAAATATACATTCCAATAATCTTTTATTCCTTTAACCAAACACGGTAATCTTACATTCCTGCTAAGCCAACCAAACACAAAATACAACATTCCCAGTAATGTTATTCCTTGTTAATCTTACATTCCCACTGGTAATCTTATATTCCGTGAACCAAACGCACCCTTAGTGTTTTTGATACTTATATAATTAACATATTACAAGTGTTGACAACTTGACATGTGCATGTCTCGTCAAACGCCGCCCCTCCCTGCTCATTAAAAGCAATAAACAAAAGAGGAAGCTTAGTCCTCCTTAAGTAAGACGTTGAGGCTGAAAGAAAGCAAGAGGAAATGGCAGATCACAGCAATGGAAGTTCCAACATCCCTCCAATCAGATTCACCAAACTCTTTATAAACGGCCATTTCGTGGATTCCATTTCAGGTAAGCTGCCTACCATTTTCTTTTGAGGGAAGATTCATTCATTCCAAGTATTTTTTTTAAGAAAACAACAAGATATTTGGCAGGGAAAACGATGGAAACAATGGATCCAAGAACAGGGGAGGTGATCGTCAGAGTTTCAGATGCAGACAGTGAGGATGTTGATTTGGCTGTGAAAGCTGCACGTCATGCTTTCGACCATGGCCCTTGGCCTCGCTTCTCTGGCTCTGTAATTTCATTCCCAGAATTTCATCTCTTCTTATATTCCCATTTGTCCAACTACACAATTAGTCCCTGCTTGAATATTTTGGTTTGGTCAATGCTCTCCACCAAACTAGATCCCCATGTTAGCTTTTATTTTATGAAACCACCCCCCACATGTGCAATGACTCCAACACTTGTTTAAATATTGATAAATTTGCTTTTCTAGAATTTATTGGTAAAATTGTTGTTGGATCCCTCCTACATACCGACCCTGCTGATTTGCTTCTCGATTCGATTAGTACATTGTTATTAACTAAAGTGGATAATCAGGAGCGAGGAAGGATGATGATGAAGTTAGCAGACATGATTGAAGAAAACGTAGAAGAAATAGCAGCATTGGATGCCATTAACGGGGGAAAGCTCTTCTCTCTTTGCAAGCTCGTGGACATGCCAGTTGCAGCAAACACGCTGCGTTACTATGCAGGTGCAGCAGATAAAGTCCATGGAACCGTGTTGAAGCTGTCCAAGGGGCTTCAGGGTTACACTCTAAGGGAACCCATAGGGGTAGTAGGATGCATAATCCCTTGGAATTTCCCCTCCATCATGTTCTTCACAAAGGCTGCACCCGCATTAGCAGCTGGCTGCACCTTGGTCATCAAACCTGCCGAGCACAGCCCTCTTTCAGCTCTTTTCTTTGCTCATCTTTCTAAGCTGGTAAAATTAACATTTGAGTTCAAACACAGGGTTAGCGTGGATATAAACCTATAGACTAACAGAGTGGCTTAATTGATGTCATGTTGATACTCTAGAGGTTTAAATTAGAATATTTTAAAATTTGAGGACCGATTCAGAATTCTGATTATAGTTTGGGGGACCTTCGAGAAATTAACCCTTCCCCTTTTGGCTGTTGTTCAGGCTGGCATCCCTGATGGAGTGATTAACGTCGTGAACGGATTTGGAGACACTGCTGGAGCTGCCATAAGCTCTCATATGGGCATTGATAAAGTAATGATCCATTTTCATACATAAAATTTTCACATGGATGAAGAAATGAGCATTTTACCTTTGATGGGGTGGGTGTGTTTTAGGTGACATTTACAGGGTCTACTGAAGTTGGCCGTAAGATCATGATGGCGGCAGCAGCTAGCAATCTGAAGCCAGTCACATTAGAGTTGGGAGGCAAATCACCATTGTTAATATTCGATGACGCTGATGTCGACGAGGCTTCGGATATCGCTTTCAATGGTGTCTTCTTCAACAAAGTAGGGCCTTTGTTTTTTTAGCTCCAGAATTGGAACCTAAGTTTGGCTGTAACAATGAGTGATGTTGTGAATTCGTAGGGAGAGATTTGCATTGCAGGTTCTCGCGTTTATGTTCAGGAAGGCATCTATGACAAGATTGTGAACAAGTTGGTGGAGAAAGCAAATGCATGGGTTGTGGGAGACCCTTTGATCCCCGGGTTAATCAAGGACCCCAGGTAAGACTCATTCTTGAATACAAGCCCACATTACTATTGAACCCCTAATTAGGATACATATGGGTTTATTGAACATTTTTACAAATGGTGCATACTGGTAAAGAGCAATTTGAGAAAATTCTCTCTTACATCGAACATGGCAAAAGAGAAGGAGCCACTTACTAACGGGGGGCAAGGGTATTGGCCAAAGGGGATACTACATCCAGCCTACGATATTTGCTGATGTTGAGGTACACTTTCTAACAAATATTGTTGGCCGATGTTAGATAAAACACTCATGTTGGATGTTTCTTAATCTATGGGGGTATTGTCTCTAACAGGATGATATGATCATAGCAAAAGAAGAAATTTTTGGGCCTGTAATGTCATTGATGAAGTTCAAGTAAGTATAGTTTCTAATAAAAAGAATATGTTTTGCTTTTGTTGATAAGCCTATTTAACTAGTCGTTTTGGTTTTTCCTTTTGGAAGAACTATGGAAGAGGCAATTAAGAGGGCAAACAGCACAGTTTATGGCCTCGCAGCCGGGGTCATAACCAAGAACTTGAACGTGGCAAACACCGTATCAAGATCGGTCCGTGCTGGCATCGTGTGGATCAATTGTTACACTAAGCTTGAAAACGATTGTCCTTATGGTGGTTACAAAATGAGTGGGTTTGGAAGAGATAGTGGTTTGGATTCACTTTACCAGTTTCTCCAAATCAAGTCCGTTGTAACCCCTATTCACGATTCTCCCTGGCACTGAACCCCTACTCTACGAGCATAAAATGAAGCATGGTGATTTCAACAGAAAAAGCCCCGGAGCTATACCTCAATTTCATAATAATATTTAGGCCTGACGTAGGTTTAATCCGTAAGCAGGTCCGAAAAGGCTAGGTCTTTATTTGATCCTTGTACGAGCCGAAACTCAAAAGTTTAGACCCTAATCGAGCATCTAGTCTTTTTTTCAAATGATCTATAGTATAGCTTGCAAATGACATAAGCTAAATTTCTTCATTTAAAAGACAGCGTAAATTTGAGCAGAAAAGATGGAAACTCAAGGGGAACCTAAGTTCATTTACTTGGTCTGCAAACTTCAAATGCGCCAGGTTATAACTGTCAAATGATCTCAATCTTTTCATATGGCAGCATATGAAGATGGTGAAAGCTAGCCCTAATATATCATACATTTATTAGATTCGAAACGCAAAAGATCCATTAAGACTGGAACTTTCAACTGCCATAAGTCATCTCACCAAGCAGAGAGCATAAGATCCTCCATTAATCACACTTCTTAAACGTTCAGATGTGATCGTTCTTTATAAAGCTTCCAATGCTCAGAATATAACATTATTTAGAGCAGAAAATTTAATTTAAACTGGAAACATGCTACGCCAAGCATGAAAACTATGGTCCCAACACATGAATCTAGGTGATCATATAACAGATTGTGATGGATCTATATCACCAAGGACAGGAAACAAACTAAGCCAAGTAATAAAAAGTGACCATCATGGCAATCATACTCTAATACCTGAGTCGAGAATCTCACAAGTGCTCAAGATGCATAAAAAAAAGCTAAGAAATAGAAGTTTCAAAATTACAAGTTCTGGTCCATTCCATACCAATAATATAAGCCATCTCACATTCACTTCAACTGCAACTTAATTTTACTATATACAGAAACCTAATCTATATCTTAAAATAAAATTTACCGCAAGATGCATTGCTACCTCTATCACCTACCAACCGAACACAACTCTATTTCTATTGCCTAGACATCTACTTCCTTTTACACAACGTTCTTTACAAGTTATCTTAAGGCACTGAGATATAGTGACAGGTAATAAAGTCCAGCCTGATCAGCTTAGGTCGAACTCGAACCAATGACCAGACGAAACCAACTATTGAGCTTTTCAAATTTGTCATTCCGCTAAAGAAAACCACAACAAAACCAGCAAAATTCCTAACTTGAAGCAGCATTAATCTCCACTATCAGGAAAGGGGTATATCAACTACTACACAAAAAAAGGAAAAATCAGTTAAAATAAGCTGATAATATATGCTTCTTAAGTTAAAACAACGGAACTAAACAATGCTACAAATCTTGCTTATTTTGGTAAGACTCTACTTTCCAGAGATCAGAGGAACACTATCATACCAAAAATCAAGACAAGCAATAATTAACAAATACAAAGAGGGGAACAAATGATACAAATAAGTACACACTACACACCAAGAAATCTATTCGCTGATATTCTCCGCGGAATTTTCATTGTTGGCATCCTCATCTTCAGTCTCCTCATCATAGTAATCATCATCATCCTCTTCCTTCAACTTTGAAATCTCTGCTTGTGCCCTCTCCAAAATCTGCTTCTTTTGTACCTCCAAGTCCTTCTGAAAATCCATTTTCATCTTCTCCAACTCCTTCATATGTTCCCTCTTACTACTCTCAATCTTATCATATATCTTACCAAACCGCAGCACCGAATTGGCCAACATCCTCATCGAATGCTCATCATGTACTTCGGCTTTCATCCTCGACTCTCCATCAGCCTCTTCTCCATCCTCCTCATCCATCTCTGACTCCGCTGGACTATCCCTCATCTCATCAAAACCATTAGACCTATCCAAATAAACATGTGGATTCATAAACACAAACTCCCCAGAATCTACTCCACAAGCCAACCAGATTCTTGTTGCCCAAACGAAGATGAACCCAGCCCCATTAACATCTCCATTTTCCTAAAAAAGGCCCATTTACTCGAATTCAATCCCATTCTCTCTGCTTTCGTTTTCTCTTTCTTAAACTTCCTCTTCAACCCATCGATTATACGCTTACACTGGGCTTCATTTTTCACACTCTTCAAAGCATCACTAACTTTCTCAGCTACATCAGCCCAATCTGCACCCCTCAAGCTCCTCCTCCCCAATTGCAAAAACCTATTCCCCCAAACTTCTAACAGAACATATATCTCTTGCTGAGTCCAATCATATTCACGTTTCAAGCTATCTCTATGGTCGGGTCTTGAATGGAAACTGGGGACCGAAGTTCTCAGCTTTTGCCGCTTTGGGTACCTTTCAAAATGCTCGCCATCTTTGACGCGGCGGTAGTTAACATCTGGGTCATTGTCGTAATCGGTATCTTGTTCCTTTTCTTCGTCATCGTCGAGCTCTTCGTCTGGTCCGTAACTGTATACATGACGAGTTCTGGTCGAACGAGGGTATTGAGGATGGCGATTAAACGAGCAGGGTTCAATACCATCCATCACCCTTTTCTTACGGTTTGGTTTTGGGAAGTTTAGTGATTGGTTTGGTTGAAAAGAATTGAAATTGGAGATCAGCGAAGAAAGAAAACTAAGGATACGTGACTCGTGAGAATAACAAAACTTTCAATTGAAAATTCTAGGGTTTGGAAGCTTTGAAGATTGATGACGAGGGTCGAGTGGACCCGAATTTGGGCATTTCGGATATTTGAGTTTGGGCCTTACTTGGGTTAAAAGAGCTAACCCTGCACTTCCATGTTCTGCAAGTAAAATCTAATTAAGTTGATTTAATCATGAAAATCAGCAGTTCATATTTACTTAATTTAAATTCCAAAAAAACTGAATAAGAAAAAATAAAAATAATAATAAGTTTAAATAAATAATTCAATTGATAAATTTTAATTGATCAATTTAAAATAAACAGGATCAAATCAATATTCAAAATCACTTGATAAAGATCTAATATTACATAAAAATTTGAAAACTATCCAACTAAAACATCCTAATATTCTATAGATCAATAAAAAAGCTTGAACGTATGTAATTGCCTAATCAATTTATTTATGATTTAGCTCATTTTTAAATTTGGATGAACTCATTTTAGCAATTTGAATTCTAATTATGACTTAAATTATTGATTTTTTTTTCACCAAATAAAATAAAATTAATTTGATTATGTGATTGCAGTTGGCTGCTGCGATCCATTGTTGCATATATAGCACTGGTGCTTTGCCTGCTCTAAATGCTCTTTTGAGACCAAAACATATGCATTTTGCACCCATATTTGGTGCTTGTCGTGTCTTTCGCCCACATTTCTTAAATGCTTCCACGTGAAAATTATTTGTAATTCCAGCTTTGGTGTCTTGCTTGACCGTATGTCACATGACTACCGCGTGCTTAACATGCTTTACCGATCACCCATTTATACCATTCACTTTACTTTTTTTTAGTTACTGATTTTTAAATATTCCTCTATTTACACACTAAAAAGGAACGTTCATCACTGACATGGACCAATCTGGTCCCATTAATCTTGTACAAAATATTTTCTTTATAAATAAGGGTTAATTATTAAAATATGAATATCATGTTAATTAAGTCTTTTCGTGAGTCTAATCATTAATTTTAATATTAAAAAATATCTTGAAAGTGATGTGAAATATATTTGAAATAGATGAATTAAATTTTAATTACATATGTATTAGTTATTGCATGTAAATCTTGAATCCTAAATTTTAATAATATTATATTTGACATGTTTGAGGTAAATTGTTCATAGATAAGTGAATGCATGGAGAAATTATTAGATGGATCTGATTCATTATATAACTCATGGTTTTAATTAATAAGATTTATCTATCTAAAAATAAATTCTAAATAATTATTCATTCCTTATTTATGTACAAAAAAAAAAGGTAAAGACTCACTTTGAAAAAAATGAAATGGATAGATCCTATTACTTAAGACCATGGATGATGTGGTAAATATGAACCATCTAATAATTTTTCGCATCGTATGATAATTTGACGACTCAAATTTAAATATTTTGAAGTTTAAAGATTAATTTAAAATCTGATTCGTGATTTGAGGAATTTTGTGCAATTAACCCTACATTTAATATAGGTACATTAAAGTCATATGTTACAAAATATAATTAAATCATCCAATAATCTATTCTCTTCTGACTTGAGAGGACACCAATAATTTAAGATAAAATAACCTCAGTGACCGAAAATGACTTATAATATACGATTTTGATTAATTTTTTTTAATTTGTCAAAATGACCAACAAAATCGCAATGCGATCTCTAAATCGCAACGCGATCTTCAGTATCGCAAATCAGTTTCCAGATTCGTAACGCGATTTTCCAAATTCACAACGCGATTTTAGAAAATCGCAATGCGAATATGTAAATCGCAACGCGATTCTGACTATCGCAACACGATCTCCAATATCGCAAATCAGTTTCCAGATTCGTTACGCGATTTTGACTATCGCATTGCGATTTTCCAAATTTACGTTAGTCCAAATTCGTTGCGATTTCTTAAGAATTTTCTCTAAAAAGATATTATCCACGCGGACTTGTCGAAGACACGTATTACCACGACCACGACCACGACCACGACCCGAGACGGAACGGGACGGCGGCGGCGGCGGTGCGCGAGAGTCCCCCTTGTTCTCTTCCACTCAACAAGGAAGTGAGAAATCCAAGCCTTAAATACCCATTTCCAATAGTGTTTCCAATACTATGTGGGATTGAGCATTGCAAACACTTGGGAATCTTTTACACTATCGTAACACATTCTTTATTGTTTCAAACTAAGATCTTACAAATGGCTTGAGAATCTTTTACACTATCGCAACACATTCTTTATTGTTTCAAACTCCACGTGAATTTGGAATAGTTAGAATGTAAACTTATTTTGGATTTTTCACTATCGCAACACTTTTTCACTATCGCAGCAACACATTTTTCAAAATCGCGTTGCACATCTTACAATCGCGTTACGAATTTGGAAACTGAGTTGAAAAATTAGAGTTCGCGTTACGATTTTGTTGGTCATTTTGACAAATCCAAAAAAAAATGTCAAAATCGTATATTATAAGGCATTTTTTACCAACAAATTTCAATTCTCACCTTATTCCTTTTGAATTATTAATCTCCACTCCGTCACATATCCTAAGACAATGATGTAATATGAAATATAAGATGCACCAATTCTTCTATAAATGATTATAGAAAACTTAAAATTGATTCTTTAGTGCATGCTTAAGGTCATGCGCCATGATCATACACCAAATGTACATATACACCCAACTAAAGATGTTTTTAAGTCTTTAAAAGTCTATTGAATCGAGTAATAAATAATTTAATATCTATAAATAAGGTCTAATCCAATTTGACTGTAGACTTCATCGAGAACCGATATTAGAAGGAAGGATGGTTACATAGTGTTTTGGCTATAAATGTTAGGTATCATCACATTCCGTGGCCATGGCCACATGCAAGCTTGGTTCAGCTTCTCCTCAGCGATCTCTTGCACGACTAACTATAATCCCTTTTTAATTGCTTTACTTCCCATATCTCACATGAAATTTGCTTTATCCTGCCCTCCGCTACTATAACCAAAAGTTTTAATGTGGACGCTTATTGTCTTTAGAAGTAGCTCATCACATTCCATATGTCTGCTTGGCGGTGATTTTGCTTTTGCTTGGTTAATAGGTTTTCGGTATTATAGCTTTTGCTTTTCCCAAGAAACTCTGACCTTTTGGCTCCCTTCCTTCTCTGTCTCCCTACAGATATTATTATTATTACTTGATTTGATTTTCTTCCTTTAAGATTTGACATTTTGGTTCATGTACGCATGTTTGAATTACCAGAGTGAGTGGAAAAAAAAAAGCAATGGGAAAACTCAGTTTTGGTAAGATGCTAGATTGTTTATATCTGTCTTCAATCTCAGGCTCATCATGTTCTTGTTTCTGCATGAACACTTTAGATGATGAGTTTGAGAAGAAGCCACTGATAACATCTGAAAAGCCCCAGTTGCTGAGATTGAAAGATGTTTTTTCTGGCAATCAGACCTTGGCCTTTCAACTTAAGCCTAAGGTAAGGTTTTCCCTTCTTTTTTTATGCCTGTAATGTGTTCTGTATATGCTCACTTATAGAAACATATACTTAATGAAAACACCCCATTTGTTTTGGTCTTTGCAGATGGTGGAACTAAGGGTTTCCATGCATTGCCATGGCTGTGCAAGGAAAGTAGAGAAACACATTTCCAAACTTGACGGTAAGATATTTCATTCAAAACCATCTTAGCCTTTCATTTTTCATTTCCCTGATAAAGGATCAAAAGGGCTTTATCACCATTTCTCTCTCCTTGGTGGAGAGAAGAGGTTGAACCTAACTCTTTGCTGTCAGTCACTGCCACCACCAACTTACCTTTATCTAGTTGAACATCCACCATACATTTTTAAATTGGGTTTATGTTAGATGTTTAACAATGTCAGACTTCAGTAAGCCTAAAAAGACCAGAAGGTAATAGCAATATAATGACCAAAATGCATCACTCATCCAAACATATTATAATGCAACGTGATTGTGTTGCACTATAGCTTGTCTGTTTTTATGACAATAATGTAATTCCTAGCTGTCCCATGAAAAAACAGGAGTGACCTCGTACAAGGTAGACCTGGAAAGCAAAAGGGTAGTTGTTATTGGTGATATACTCCCTTCTGAAGTGCTCGAGAGCGTCTCAAAGGTTAAAAGTACAGAGCTTTGGACCTCCTGAAGAACACAAAAAAAAAAAAAAATTCGTAGCATTGTACGTATCATTTTATAACATATTTTAAACATATCATCATATTTTATGTTTTTAGACATGGGAAAGCTCTTGTTGGTCAGGTTTTATGTTGCTAACTGTGTTTTGTTAGCAGTAAAAAACAATGATGCATTGAACATCATGGTCTTGCGGAAGTGGTGATCGATATATATACCTCTAAGATACCGTGTGATTTTAATGTGATTTTGTCCGACATGACATGTGGTTTTTAAGAGTTTGATCGTTTAGTGCAAGAACTGACCAGGACCCATTGGAGGGCAAGATTCAATCAATCATAAACTTAAATTATTGTATGCATAAGATAAGATGTGGCTTGGATTATAAGTAACTTGCCCATCTAGTCATGGAAACGAAATGGAAATCTTGAGGTTATGCTTTTTCACATCTCAGATGCTTCCTTCACCTTTTTTGTCATAATGTTTTAAACATTCGAGTTTTCATTTCACTGATTGTTGATGGGTTAATATGTATTTTGATACTTGAAATTGGCTTCAAGGTTCAATTTGGCACTTAAGTTTTTTTATATCTAATTAGGTACTTTAACTTGGCTTAAAGGTTCAATTTGGTACCTAAACTTTTTGTTTGTCTACTTTTGTACTTGAACGTGGCCTTTTGGTTTAAATTTGTAACATGAATTTTACTTAGGGTCTGATTGATAGATTGTAATTGATTTTCTGAAAAATAATTTACAGATTAGCTTAAAACTGTTTTACTTAAAATGAATTACAAATTACATTTTATGAAAAATAGTTTTAAAAAAATATTTTACGGTGTTTTGATGATTTTGTGTAAACCATTTTCACTAATTGGTTTATACACTATAATTAATTTTATAGAAAATGATTTACACAAAGTGAATAAGTTTTGGTTCGGTTAATATTTAAAAAAATTGATTCGATTAACTATTAAAGAAAAAAAGTTAAGTTAATTTGGTTGGTAATTCAATTCAATATGTGACTGAATTAATCACTTTAACACTCTTAATTTTAGTTATTAGTATTTTATTAATATAATACTAAATTATTAAACTTTTATATTAATATAACATATATGAGTACATATTAATATAATATTAAAATATAATATTATTAAAACTATATTATAATAATATTAAATATTTTAATAATTAATATTTTATTAAAATGATACTAAAATATTAAATAAATAAAACAATATATTTTTGAGTGCTACTTTGAAGTGAAAAGTTAGGAAAATGTTTTACGAAAAATCATATGGTAAAACATTTTACATAAAATACAAAGGAACTAGGAAAATGAATTAAATTAGACAAATCAATTACAACTATCAAACATTGGAAAATGTTTTCCGTAAAACAAATTACAACTATCAAACATCGGAAAGCATTTTCCGGAAAATGTTTTCTAGCTATCAAACACACCCTTAATTTAAATTGGTTAAATCGTAAGTATCAATTTGAATAAAAAATAAAGTTTAGGTACCAATTTAAATAAAAAATTCAATTTCAAGTACGTGATTTGATAAAAAAATGTAGGTGCTGAATTGAATTTCGAAGCCGAGTTCATGTACCTACTTGAATGGGAAAAAAAAGCTAAAGTGCCAAACTAAACATTGAAACCAAGTTCAAGTATCAATATATATTTACCCATTGTTCTATATAAGACGGAAATGAGATATAGAAATGGCATAACAATAAATTTGACCCTCACGTTTTACACTATTTTTCAATTTGGTCGTTATTTGTTTTGAACTAAATTTGATCCTCAACCTTTCAAAGTGTCTAATTTAACCCTAAACCTTTTAAAAATAGTGGAATTGCTAATTTATTCATGTATACTTCATGTAATTTTTAATTAATTATTTTTTTAAATGATACATATAATTTTTACTTTATAATATTATTTTACTAGTAAATTATTTATTAACTTAAAATATATGATTAAAATAAAAATAAGTGCTCAAAATATGCATCGAAAAACACTTTAATGCTTAAAGAATTTTTCGTTAAAAATAAGTGTCTAATGTTTTCTCAGTTTTATTTTTAGGTGTCTACCATTATGTTTTTAAAAAAAATTTAATAATAAAAATATTATTTTAGAAAAATAAAAGGGAAAAATAAAAAAAACTTAAATTACTTATAAAACCCCCCAATTTTCACTAAAAAAACCTAAAGAATTAAAATTTCTCATTTCAACTAATTATCAATTGTCGTCGACTATCTCTGGCCATCATCGTCATCCTTGAATGATTGAGTTTTGATCGGAATTGCACGGTAGTTCAAATGGTGATGGCGGTGTGACTTATGGACGTCGAAATCGACAAAGAACAACGATGGTGGCTTAAAATCCAACAAACCTTTGAATGTTTCTCTACGAAAAATGATGGTAGATTATGACAAAAGACCAATGTGGGTTTGATTGGGGTTGACGTCGGTGCTGATGACGACGACAATGATGGTCACAACTAACTAACAATGACTACGGAAAGGGAAATGGAGAGGGAAGGCAAGAGATGTTGTTTGGTTTTTAAAAAAAAAAATATTTTTAAATTTTTTTAAATAAATTCTTAAAATTACCAGAAAGTGACACATATTACTTAACAGAGATTTTTAATGGAGAATTTTTAATAGCGGTTAATATTCAGTCACCTAAAAAATGTAATTTTAGAAATATTAGACACATATTTTTAATAAAAAATTATTTAGACACTATATCATTTTTCGAAATTTGGCAACTTATTTTTGCGTTAAGCCTAAAATATAAGTTAAACAATACCATATCACGTAGATGATGCATACAAGAATTTGTGTGGGTTCGAAAGCAGTACGTAATTGAATTGAATACTATAATACAGCCTGGAAATTATAGGCCTATTAGACCCAAATATCATGGAACTGTATTAGGCGATCTTCAAGGTGAACGGAACGGGAAATAAGATTCTTCCAAATTATCTGGCTCTTACTCGGTTGTTGAACTCACCAATCACTGAAGCAAAGTCAAAAAACCAGGGAAAGCATGAAATGCTTTTCGGTCTCTAAACTCGCCCCGAAACATTGGTGGTTGCCGCTATCCGTGTTCCCAAACTACCCCGAAACATTGGTGGTTGCCGCTATTGCTCGATTTTCAAGTCTCGCTCCTCGTTCACCCGGCCTCTCTATTTGCAGCGACGCCTCGAGGTCGTCGATCGGAAGCGTTTCTTTTTCTAGTCGTCAGCGGAACTTGTCCACCATGGCTGGCGCTGAAGAGTTTGTTAAAGGATATGTTCATCCAAACGGCGTCGCGGTCATTACTCTTGATCGTCCCAAAGCTCTCAACGCTATGAATTTAGGTGCTTTTTGTAATTTAAATTGTCTCTTCTTTATTATTTAAGCTTAATTCATTCATATACGAGCTAAAAGATTAACTTTGATCGGAGGAAAGCCAATTCGAAGTGAATGATATGTTCTAGCTCGATTTTCAATTACAAATATTTGCTTTGATATATAAAGGATAAAGTTTGATGTAGGGATAAAGCTTTCAAAAAATATTTAAGACCGAGTAAGAAAGCAACACAATATTCAATAATTTGCTGGCACTTATACCGAAGAGGAGTATACTTAAAAAGTATGAAATGATTCTGCAAGAGGTTAAAAAAAGAATCTTTTTTGTTTACTAATATTTAGATATTATTGAGAATTAACGGCAAAATTTGCTAGATTAAGTGCGTCATGCATTTTCTTTGGTTTCGATATGAACTACTAGTTCACAGATTAGTTTGTATATTATGATTATTGCAGATATGGATATCAAACACAAGCAAATTCTTGATGAATGGGAATCGGATCCAAAGGTCAAATGTGTTCTGATCGAGGGCAGCACACCACGTGCCTTCTGTGCAGGTACTTTGAAGAGAAAAATCAAGGATTCCTCTTTGGCCGGGCAAAAATACATGTACAATAGCATTTCTAGAAGCTGTTTGTAATGGCGAATGGCATTGATATCCTTGTAGGCTATTTTTCATGTTGCTAATGTTCGGGTAGTTTTTCGAGCTAAATAGCTAATCATTGATGGTTAATGCAGGAATGGATATTAAAGGTGTTGCTGCTGAAATCCAAAAGGATAGAAACACCCCTTGTGCCAAAGGTTTCATTTCCCTTAATTGTGTAAATGCATGCATTGTGCAACAAATGTTTCTTGTTAGCTTGCAGTTAAATATTTTTCCAGTTCTTGTTAAATTGCCTTTTGCAAGCTAAAGTTGTTTGCCATATTCTTCTTCCTATTTTTCCTTTTTCCTTAGGGCGGGATGAGGTTATCCTTTTTCTTCTAGTTTATCTTTAACTTTTGGGTTCAATGTACTGTTCTTCTCTCATTGATAGCTTAGATTTAGCTTATGTGCCTGTGGTGATGTGAAGCAGGTTACAGAGAAAAACAAACTCTCAGATATGATTGAGGTTAACTACATACCATTATATCACAAATATCTCCAATTTGCTAAAATTTGGTCAGCAAAAAATGTCTATCACCTTTTCCAACTCAAAATACAAGTTTTACCGTGGCTATGATTTTGCCTAACAGTGTCTGCAAAGTATAGGAACGCTTCACGAGAGTTTGAAACTTAAGTAATTCTATGCAACTTGGACATCTCAAGCATCCATGAGTCTGGGTTTATGAAGCTCTATGTAAATCCAGGTGGATAATTCGGGGGGGGGGGATAGTTCGGATTGAATAATTTCAAGTGATATGAATCTCAAGTGTCCTTTGACTGTAAATGTAATACAACTTGAATAACATAATTTGTCCTCAATTTGCAGCCGGTTGAAATTAGCTTTTGCTCACATCCATAGGAGCGTAATTTAAAATTCAACTGTTGGCACTTTTGCTTGCAGTTTTAACTCTTTGAAGTGTTTAATGTTGTAAACATATTGAGGTTGTAAATGATCTGTTGTTACATGTCCAAGATGTAGCCCGCTAACATGATAGGATGGAAGCATGTTAACTCTGCTCAATTGAGTGCTCTGTACCAGCAATGAATATAGCATATAGTTTGCTTGATTTCCTCATATGTGCATTATGTGCTTGTAGGATTAGATATCATTTCTAACTGTCGACTTGTCTGTTATACTTGTTGTTTCTCATCGCTGTAATGTTGTTCCATCACTTTTGTGTTTTTCATATTACCCTTTTATCTGAAGTAAATTACCTAATTATGCTGTATTGTTTTTCCAGGTTTTTACAGCAGAGTATTCTCTAGTATGCAAAATTTCTGAGTACAAGAAGCCTTATATATCATTCATGGATGGCATAACAATGGGCTTTGGAGTTGGCCTATCTGGTCATGGTCGCTACAGAGTGGTAACTGAGGTACAATCTGATCTTTCTTCTGGCCAGAAATATTTGATCTTGCATTTTAAATTATCATAGCTTTACTAATTTTCTCTCTAATGTTTTCTTCTTGCACAAATCTGTGGGTCAGAGGACTGTTCTAGCCATGCCAGAAAATGCAATTGGGTTGTTTCCCGATGTTGGGTTTTCATATATAGCAGCAAAAACTCCTGGAGGGGGTTCCGTTGGTATGGTTCTTTTACTCTAAAACTAAGCTCTAGGAGCTGCACCAAAAGCAGTTTGTAATAGAATGCTATAGATTAAACCAGTAGTACTGGGTTTGACGTGGGAGGGTCGTGCTTATTTTGAACCTTGTCTTTTTAAAACTTTTTGGAGATGCTGAATGCTTAAAGTTGAACTTATGTTGTTATAAACTTGCACAAATACCGTTCACTTCTCTTGCTCTTTTCAGCTCGCTCAATGTTGGACCCCTCTACTGTTTCCATTTACAATTATGGAGTTCTGCAGGTACATATCTTGGAATGACCGGGAGAAGGATATCAACACCTTCAGATGCACTATATGTAGGTCTTGGAACACACTATGTGCCATCTGGGAATCTGGGTTCACTGAAGGAAGCGCTTCTATCCAGTACCTTGTATATCTCTGATCTTGTTTAAATTTGATGGTTTTCTGTTTTAGTGGAAATGAAATATATTTCGGATCTTACGGAAACTTACAAATGTTTCTAAATGAGGAACTTTTTTGATTTTACATTCCAAACCAAATCAGCTTCATGTTTAAGTGTTAAATCTTGAGGACCAATGTTGTTTGATGTCTCCATGTTGGGCTGGAATCTGTAAAATATGAACTTTAACACTTGTTCTTGGTTTTATTGTAATTTCATCTTGTATTTTGCAGTAGGATTGTGAATTATATGTTCGAAAAACTGGAGATGCAGTGGTTTTATTAGCAACATAAGTATTTTTGGGTTCCTTCCCTCAAAATCATAAATGATTTATTTATTTTCACACAGTTCGGAGGATCCAGACAAGGATCTTACAACATTGTTGGCAAAGTACAGCAGTAATCCTGAGTCCGAAGCTGACTTGAAGCTGCTTTTGCCTCAGATAAGTTCATGCTTCAGTGCAGGCAAATCGGTTAGTGAGACAATCGAAGAGCTTAAGAAACATCGGCAAAGCACAGAAGCATCGGGTAAGCTTACCTAAATTTGATTAATCCAAGCAGTAAATTGAACTGCAAATGCATCATTATTGTGCTCTTGTGGATGTTGAGTACGACACGGAAAACGGCAATATTGATATGTTTAACGGTGTCTTTCTGCAGTGGCAGAGTGGGCTAATGATGCTCTACAGGGTCTCGGAAAGGGTGCTCCCTTTTCTCTTTGCTTAACCAAAAGTTATTTCTCTAAAGTTGCATCTGGATATGGTAAACATGGCAATGAATTTACAGCGGTGAGTCTGGAGATGTATAATTCAACTGCCTTTTGCTCCATCTCTCAATTCCCAAGTAAATTTCTTGTGCAGTAGCCATACTTTCTAGTAACACCTCATATGTGTTGGATTGATCATTTCCAGCTAAAAGGTGTTATGAAAACCGAATATCGCATTGCCTTACGGTCTTCTTTGCGGGATGATTTCGTGGAAGGCGTCCGTGCAGTCTTGGTTGACAAAGATCAGGTTGGCTCTTCCTGCCTCTGCTCTATTTTCTCCCCAAGATAAATCTGTCGCTTTCCAGGGTTATACTTAAGAAAGCATGCTAACATCTGTTAATATTCCCCTCTTTATTCTTCCACTAAATCTTGATAATTGCCAGATATATCGACTTTGTTTATTTAGAATGTGCATGTTCATGCATTTGTGGTGTGTATTGTGTGTGGTTGTGCATGCTCTAATACGCTCCTTGCCGCTGTACGCATCCTCGTTTATCCATAATTCCGACTCCTCTTCATGTCTTTGCAGAATCCAAAGTGGAACCCCCCAAGTTTGAAGGAAGTTGACCCGAAGGAAGTGGAGGCAGTTTTTGAAGCATTAGGTGCAGGAGCCGAAGAGTTGCAAGTGTAAGGTTAACATATCAACTTGTGCTTTGAAAATAACTAAAAGGTTATTGAGAATCCTAAGTGTGTTGGGTTTTAGCATCAAGTAGTGGTAATATGGGTTGGATGGACACTTAATAAGACCCTGATCGTAAACCACAACCAATGATTCGTTATCTCTAGGCGGCCAGGCCAATTCAGTGTTGAAAAGCGGAAAAAATAAATGAGTAATAAAAATTCAAATTTATATTCACTGGCCTATTTAGCTAAGGACATGTTGGATATAGACACAATTGCAACGTGTTTAGACTGTATCTGTAATTATACCTTTAATTTTATAATTAATATCATTTTACATATAATCACACTTTCTCAATGAAAAGTTATAAAATTCATTTCACGTGCAATTTTTAAGGGGAAATGATCACGTGCGTCGTCTTAACATACGGCTAAAAAAAGCATTATCATTTATCAATATCCTCGAGTTAAGCACTAAAACTCTTTGTTGGTGACAAGAGTTCTGCATATGACATATTACTACTACCTAGAAATCTTACTGAGCTGTTAATTTATCAGCTTACGGTACGAATTAGAATCATTGGACTCACCTTCACAAAAGTTTAAATTGAGTAAAAGGGGTTGATATCAACAGATTGTATTTCAAGTATGACTGATATCCTTTGTATGTACAACCTTTTGCATTTAGATTTCTTCTTTCCTTTTCCCTCTTCTCATTTTTCTCCAACATTGCTGATCTGATTCAATAGCAGAAGGTAACTGGGAAAGGAATGTACTCGGAAGAGCGATTACGTACTTGGGTAATACCATTAACAAAAACGAAGAACCCTTATTTCTTCAACAAAACCGTGCATTTGCAAAGCGGACAGAGCGCTTTCATCTTGAGCCATTTATCTACACAGCTTTTATGGAAGACATGAGAGCAAGGGAGCTCCTTCAGCACATCATTGTCCGTGTAATTTGTCAAACAAATGCAGCAAACCTGCATATTGACGATACAGATTTAGCGGACCGACAGTTTCCGGTTGATAACAAAAAAGTGTAAAGCATGTAATTATAAAGCTTCCTCGAGCATTAAGTAGAAGTAATTATTCTTATGAGCAAGGCATTGCATTCCGGAACCTACAGCATCATCCCACGGAATAGCACAGTCCTTCTCGGCTCCTGCTGCTACAGCCCCTCCTTTAACTTCAGAATTAATTTTCTTTATGCTGCCACTACCATCTTTCTGCAACTTGAAAGTGTACGTTGGCAGAGAATCAATGCATTCTGAAGGGGCTCCTCTAATTAGACCAAGGTCCCCACAGCAGAAGGCCAAAACCGCAACCAGGATGAAGGGAATAATAAAATTGAGATAGCTGAAGACGAGAAACATTATGCATAACCTGCAATGGAGCCAAAGAAACCGGTTGATTTCCAGATAAGAGAAAAGCCAACGGGTAGTATAATACTTATACAGGCAGTGTTGACACCTGTGCAAATTTGAAGCCCCTGAAGAAGAGTAACCTCCAAATAGCCAAAAATTTCCAATAACAAACCACACAAAAAAGTAAGCTTTTAGAACCCATTTGAAGTGCTCCAATAACCTGCTAAGCCTGCCAAGTTACCATGCAAAAAATGCATCGGCAATTGCATATAACTGATTTAAGTTATGCATAAAACACTCAGAACGCAAATGTTACGACAAAACCAAAAGGTGCTCATAAAAATCCAAATATAATAAATACTGTCTGAGGCTTAAATTTACACCAGAATAATGTGTTCAACTCTTTCTTAAACATGAGCACAGCAAAAAGTGGATTTTCTTTAATCTCTATCCTATTTCAGTAACATAGCAGTAACTGTGAAAATCATCCGAAGAAAATACAACACTGTACAGAAAAGAGCACCCCTCATTGAAAATACACAATGTAAAACATAAAACATGTTCACACGGATCAAAAGCAATTTTCTTCTGATATTAGACATTCATAAACAGAATATACTCAGAACCGCACTTTGCAATATGAAAACCTGACTGGTTCCAAGAACAAGAACCAAACTTCAAGTTAAAGTCTAATGATCAAGAACTGAGACATGTAAAGGAGATCATGCAACATGATTCAGAAACCTCAAGTTCAAGAACAGGAGTCCACGGTAAAAGAAGAAAGTTAAACAATCTCGAGGCTTGGTAACTTCTATAGGAGGCAACGGCAAAATTTCCAAAACTCTCAATTTCCGTTCTTCTAACCTAGCTAGCATCCAGCATGTATGGAGAGGGAATGGAATACACAACAGGCAAAGTAGATGAAGATCTATAATTCATGCAAATGATTCCACACCAAGAAGAATATTACACTGAGAAACCATCTTAAAGTACAAACTGCCAAATTATGAACATTAGGCATTAAGATTAACATTGAAAACTGTCGGAAAAAAGGTGAGCGCTTACGTAGGATACGGGAGAAAACAATGCTGGAAGAGGATGGGAATACTAGCAGCACACCCGGCGGCGTAACCCACAATCCAAGTGGGCAATGGAGCTTGCGGCTTCTCATTCCTGGAAACTGCAAGAACAGCTACTGATGCAACAATCTGACTTATATTGAAAACTAGCCTGATATAAATCCAAAAGCAAAAAGATGAGATAAAACTCCCATGACTTGATCCACCAGTAGGAGGTTGCTGAATCACAGGTTCTTGAGAATTTCTTGATTCAACATTATTCCCAAGTTGGCCATCATTTGGTATATCAAGAACATGATCATTTCTCTCATGGAGGTTCTCAGGCGTCTGGTCCATTTGATTATTTTTTAGTCGATTGCTTTTTCAATTACGGCAGGAGAAGCAGGCATAGAACTTCCCAGGCATAAGGTGAAAGCCTTTAGGTTAGTTACATCATATCAGCTGTCAATATCTTTAGCAAACCAACAAAATTCTGTCCTCGGTTTAGCCTCCAATATCTGTTGCATATATACAATTCATAAGCACACAAAACAACCAATGCTCCAAAACAAGGAATTTTTTTTCATAGAAAATACATAATAATTTAAAAAAGAAATATAAATTATACATCTTTTTCTTCCTTCCCTCGAATTTATCAGCAATTCATCCTTAGATTGGAAAAACTGCCAGAAATAAAAAACAAGATAATCTTCAATTCTAGTTACAAAAATCAAATGAATGCAAAAAAAAAGGTTATCTTTCATTTGTTTTCCCAGCAACCAAACATGTTTCCAATTTCTCAGGACTGAAGAAAAACAAAAACTCTTAAACTGAAGATGGTGATCACAAGTTCAAGACTTGTTGGCTTGTTGCATATTTTCTTTTCATTTTCCCAGTTTTGTCAGCATCCAAACATGAGGCAACAGCTTACATGGAAGTAAAAATTTTAAGTTTAAACCGAGGAGGAATTAAGGAGTTACTCAGCACCAGAATTAAGGAAAATAATAGTAAATTTACTTGTATAAAATTTAACCCAAACTAAAAGGGCTTACAGTATCTAAATTGGGTTTTTTGCCACTTGACCCTCCGCTGTTTAAAAATTGACTCTCCCTTGTTCTCATATGTAATGGTGTAAGGGAGATGTTGACGAAAACAGGTAAAGAAAACGAAAGAACACGAGAATTTTACGAGGTTCGGCAATGTGCTTACGTCCTCGGTGCCTAGGCGACGCTAGAATTTTATTCAATAATATTTTAGGTCTAGGTTATATCTCTATTTATAATAGAAAACCCTGGTACATAATTACAAAATCAACCCTGTACCGTACCGCGGGGGCTACGCCCCCGCACCCCCAACCCACATAATTTGTAACTCCACAACGAGACTTTCTTTGTAAGGACAGTTGATGTTCGCTCACTCCGTTCCATCTCCTGTCTTCTTTACTGGTATATTTATGAGCCATACCTAACAAATCTCCACCTTGCCGAATATCCTGCCCCTTGGAAACTTCAATGTGGGTTGGGTTACCTTGCTTCTTTAACAACTCGAAACATTCAACAAGTCCAAGCAATGCTTGAACTTGTCTGTCGTAACTGGCTTGGTGAACATATCAGCGGCATTCTCATCAGTATGTACCTTCTGAAACAAAACCTCTCCAGATGCAACCAACTCTCTGATCTTGTGGAACCTTACATCAATATGTTTAGTTCTAGCACGATACACCTGATTCTTAGCCAAGTGAATAGCACTTTGATTATCACAAAGCAACTGAACTCCACCTTGTTGAACACCCAACTCCTTCACTAAACCAGTAAGCCATAAAGCTTCTTTTGCAGCTTCAGCCGCTGCCATGTATTCAGCTTCAGTTGTAGATAGTGCCACGACAGATTGAACAGTAGACTTCCAGCAAATAGTCCCTCCACCAAGAGTAAACACATACCCTGTCGTAGATCTTCTATTATCCAAGTCACCTGCATAATCTGAATCCACATATCCTACAACCAAAGGATTATCCCGTTGACTCCCAAAAACAATTCCATGTCCCACAGTACCCTTTAAGTACCGAAAGATCCACTTGACTGCATCCCAATGTTGCTCACCAGGTTTAGACATGTACTTACAAACTTGACTAACAGCATGAGCTAAATCAGGACGAGTACATACCATCGCATACATCAAGCAGCCAACAACATTAGAATACGGAACCTTTGCTATATTTTCAGCTTCCTTATCTGTCTTAGGGCACTGTTTTGATGAGAGCTTAAAGTGATTCGCCAATGGAGTGCTAACTGGTTTCGCGCTGCTCATCGCAAACCTTTCTAGCATTTTCTCAACATAACCCCGTTGAGATATCCACAGTTTCCTTGAGTCTCTGTCCCTGCAAATTTCCATTCCAAGAATTTTCTTTGCAGCACCTAAATCTTTCATATCAAATTCCTGACTCAATAAAGTTTTCAAACCGATAACATCATTCATGTTCTTCGCAGCAATCAACATATCATCAACATACAGTAATAGAAAAATAAAAGAACCATCATCAAGGCTCTTAACATAGACACAACAATCATACTCACATCGGTTGTAGCCAATCTTGATCATATAGGAGTCAAACCGTTTATACCACTGTCTCAGAGACTGTTTTAACCCGTACAAAGATTTCTTCAATCTGTAAACTAAATGCTCGTTTCCAGGTTGAGTGAAGCCTTCAGGTTGCCGCATGTAGATCTGCTCCTCTAAATCACCATGCAAAAAAGCAGTTTTAACATCCATCTGCTCTAAATGCAAATCCCAACTAGCCACCAATGCAAGTACTGCTCGGATTGAAGTGTGCCTGACCACAGGAGAAAAGATTTCATCATAATCAACTCCTTTCTGCTGTGAAAAACCCTTTGCTACCAAACAAGCCTTGAACTTCTCCCCCTCTTTTTCTGTTACTGCTGGTTTCTTCTTATACACCCATTTGCAACCAATCGGCTTCTTACCCTCAGGAAGGGGAACTAACTCCCATGTGCGATTGTGATTCAAAGACTCCATCTCCTCAACCATGGCTGCCATCCACTTGTCGTTTTCCTGACTAGTAACGACATCATGAAAAGTAACTGGATCATCACTGCTAACAGTAAGTGCAAAAGATACCAAGTCTTCAAAACCCAATCTGTTCGGAGGCTTTATATTCGTCCGTCTCACCCTGTCTCTGGCGAGACTATAATCCTGCAAATCATTCGTAGTGGAACCACCAGAAGTCGGTTGAGAAGTTTCTGGTTTCTCAACTGGAAACTGCTCGAAATCTACCACTGTCGTGTCTTGCTTCTGCTGCAACATAGACTGTTCATCAAAAACGACATCTCTACTAATCACAACTTTCTTCGCAACTGGATCCCAGAACTTGAATCCTTTGACACCTTTCTTGTAACCCAGAAAAATACACTCCTTCGATTTTGCATCAAGTTTGGATCTCTCATCAGCAGGTACATGCACATAAGCAGGACAACCAAAAATCCGTAAGTTATCAAAACTAACATCATGACCAGTCCATACCTCTTCTGCAACTTTCCCAGCCAGCGATGCCCTTGGCGATCTGTTGATAAGGTAACACGCCATGTTAACAGCCTCAGCCCAGAAGCGTTTGGGAAGCCCCGCATTCAACCGCAAACATCTGGCTCTTTCATTCAACGACCTGTTCATTCGTTCCGCAACACCATTCTGTTGTGGTGTCTTGCGCACTGTAAAATGCCTCTTAATCCCATGCTCCTTACAGAATTGTAGGAACTGTGAATCTGTGTACTCCGTACCATTGTCAGACCGCAAACACTTGATTTTTCGTCCTGTTTGGTTTTCTACCTCAGCTTTCCACAGCTTGAACTTCTCAAAAACTTCATATTTATGTTTCAAAAAATACACCCAAACTTTCCGTGAAAAATCATCAATAAAAGTAACATAGTACCTAGATCCACCCAAAGACGATGTCGTGGAAGGCCCCCATACATCAGAATGCACATAATCAAGAATCCCTTTAGTTGTGTGCTTCGCAGTCTTGACACGGACTTTAGTCTGTTTACCAAGAACACAATACTTGCAAAAATCGAGCTTACAGCTTTTGACACCATGCAACAAGTTTCTCTTGTGTAATTCTGCCATACCACGTTCACTAAGATGAGCAAGGCGCATATGCCACAATTTTGTCGTATCATCACAGGACTCAACAGAGTGAACTCCACCTGCAACGGTACTCCCTAACAATCTGTAGATATTCCCTGCAGTCATCTTGCCTTCATCACAGTCAATGCTCCTTTAACAATCCGAATGGTTTCCCTATCCTCGTCAGCCTTAGGGATAAAACCATTCTTGTGCAAAGTGCCCAAGGAAATCAAATTCTTCTTCAAGTCTGGGATATGTCGAACACCACTCAACGTCCGAACGGAGCCATCGTGCATCTTAATTCTGACATCACCAATACCAACAATATTGCAACATCGATCATCACCCAAATAAACCGAACCAGAATTAATCGGCCTGTATGTCGAAAACCATTCCCTATTTGGCGTGATGTGATAAGAACATCCAGAATCAAGAATCCAAGCATCCGTCAATTGTGTCGTTGAAATAGAAAGCATATCACCCTCACTGCAATCAGAAGTATCATCCTCGACCACGTTCACAGACTTGGATGAGCCATCACGCTTCTCATCAGTCTGTTTTTCAACTTCGGACAGTCTCGCTTCATATGTCCCGCCTCCTTGCACTTGTAACAGTGAATCGTCTTCTTATCCCTGGATTTGGATCTGGAATTCCGCTTCCCGGACCCTACATTCTCTGGCTTCCGTCCACGATCTCGATTACCCTTGACATATAAGCTATCGGCTTGAGAGCTTTCCCCTGCATTCTGCTTCCGCTGGTTGTGAGCCAACAAGGCTGCAGTAATCTCCTCAACGTTGATAGTCTCTTTCCCATATGTAAGAGTAGTCACCATGTGTTCGTAAGAGGAAGGCAACGAACACAACAGAATCATCGCTCTGTCTTCATCCTCAATTTTCACATCAAGCCGAGCCAGATCAGAAACGATTTGATTGAAGACATTCACGTGTTGCGCCAAATCGTGATCGTCCTGCATCTTCAGCCCATACAGCCGCTGCTTCAGATACAGTTTTGTCGTTAAGGATTTGGACATAAACTGACTTTCCAACTTCCTCCAAATTTCGTCTGGAGACGATAGATGCATGACGTGATACATGACCTCGTCCGCCAAGCATAATCGTATGGTTCCTGCCGCTCGCTGCTGCAATTCTTCCCAATCTTCCTCATCCATCGACGCCGGCTTTGTAGGTCGTAAAGCCTTCAAGATCCCTTGCTGCGCCAATAGATCCTTCACCCTCGTTTGCCATAATCCGAAGTTACCCTGACCATCGAATTTCGCGACTTCGAATTTTGCTCTTGACATCTGATACCAATTGTTGACGAAAACGGGTAAAGAAAACGAAAGAACACGAGAATTTTACGAGGTTCGGCAATGTGCTTACGTCCTCGGTGCCTAGGCGGCGCTAGAATTTTATTCAATAATATTTTAGGTCTAGGTTATATCTCTATTTATAATAGAAAACACTGGTACATAATTACAAAATCAACCCTGTACCGTACTGCGGGGGCGTAGCCCCCGCACCCCCAACCCACATAATTTGTAACTCCACAACGAGACTTTCTTTGTAAGGACAGTTGATGTTCGCTTCGCTCACTCCGCTCCATCTCCTGTCCTCTTTACTGGTATATTTATGAGCCATACCTAACAGGAGAGATAAGATAGTAGACTGTCTTTAATACTAGGTTGAGAACAGTTTTCGTAGGAGACCTTCAAATTATGAAATGCCCTCCATAAAATTCGATCCCACGACCTCAAAATTAAGAACCTCCCAATTTTGATAGTTGAAATGACCATAAGATTCTGATCGACGTAGGATATTAGTTAAATAGAAGGAAAGAAGAAGAAAAATATTAATAAAGAATCCAAAAAGGGTGGGAATGTTTGTCGTTTTGAGATTGTTTTCAACTCCAAACAGGGTCTTACTTTAACGACCACACTTTTGATTGGAGTGAATTTGCTTTCCTAAAAACAAGAGCATTCTTTTCACATTGCAAACACTTCCATTCTTGTACTTGGTAATTATTGATCTGGAAATGGCTTTGTAAGAACGATAAAATTAAACGATAATAAATATATGTAGAGTTATAGACCTAAAATATACATGTTTTCTAAAATAATAAAGTATTGGGCTAAAATTGCCGGACTTTAGGGAGATTTGATCCACCCAGTTTCATGAGTCGGCTAAAAAAAAAAAATTACTCAACTGTTGTCCATGCATCAGATTCCGGCTACAACATCATCTCCATTTGTCTTGGACCATATTTAACGTATTAATTACTCACCTCATTTTTATACACAATAATAAGCTTTAAGGTAGAACTAACTAGCTGAGGCCTGCCCAATTACCAGATGACAAAAGGCTTTGCCCATACCTACACGGCCATCTATAACTCCAGGTAGGCAGCCTTCTTAATCTCATGCCTACATCAACATTTTATTACTGCAAAAGTTTGTTGTTCCATGAAACTCTTCTTTGTGAACCACGAGAGTTGTGGAACAACCAACCGTTTTTGATTTAATGCAACCCTAACCTAATTCTCATATCATACAAGTTGCATGAAAAACTACATATATCTTTACCTAATTTTTACACACCTCAACATTTTATGCCCATATTGCATACGGATATATTTTAAAACCATTATCCGTAAGTTTATCCATGTGTGCATTAAAAACGATTTTAATACATTCATGAGTTTGAAATCCCAAGTTTTTCTTACACCAGATTCTTGCAAGTACACTGAAGTGAGTAAGACTCGACCACTTTGTGGAATCAACTCCCCACCAAAACATCAAAAGCAGACTGCAGCAGACATAAAAGATTCCATGCATTGTTTAAAACCACGTATGCCAAGTCTTACATAACTGACGACAGTCAGTAACACTGTACTGATACTGTAATGTAAAACAAACAAACATATTTTTGGCCAGTAATCTGCCGTTTTTGTTCTTTTTCGGATTTTATACTTTCAGGCACTGTATTGTATACCAGGCACACCTCCATCGTGAAAAAACCAGTGGCTGTTCCTCTAAAACAGACAGCGCCCACAGGCCGTAATAAGCTCAAGTTGTTTATTGGGTTAGTTTGTAACTCTGCAACACGCAGATGGTATGCACGTATGTTTTGATTACACAGTAGAGTTTATGTGTCACTTCTCCGGAAAATGGCGTCTTAATTTCATGGTTTGAGAATTAAACCGAAATTTGTAGAGATCGTTAATTAATGCGTTTGGCGTAATAACAAGATTTGATAAAGAGTGATGTGCCATTTGCAGAGGCAGTGATGGCGAGTTTTAATTGCTGGTTTGCACGACTTTTTGGATCGATCGTAATGAGTTTTGTGGGCAGCAGGGATGGATGAGGAAGGTGCTAGGTGCGGTCGCATCATTTAAAATTTTTAAATTATCTTATATTTTAGATTTTTTCTTTGTATCTTTTGATTATATAATTTTATACCTCTAAAATTTTATAATTTTGTGTTCCTTATAATTTTTCATATAATTATATAAATTTATGCATTCGTACCTGATCGGCAGCTTCTTCATTCATAGTTAACTCCGCTTTGGATTTTTGCCACACATTTCAATGAACCTTGAAGAAGCGAAATTAGAGGTTTTAAATTTGTAACGAGGGCGGACAACCGGGCACCCTAAAAAAGCCGGCAAAAGTCCCCAGATAACGATATAGGGAGTGTTTAATTCTTAAACTAACGTATTCATCCGATTAATTTCTCAAATGGGGTATTTTTTATATTAGATTTGGGATCTCTCGACGTCTTCATACTTGAACTAGATTTTTTTGACGTCTTGCTTGGGATATCCCGACGTCTTCAAGCGTCTTGTTTAGAATCTCCCGGCGTCTTGAGGGTGTTGGATTGTTTATGGGGATCTCTAGGCGTCTTTAAGTTATCAAGGAAAAAATTTGGCATTTTTACACAAATATCACCTTAACATAAATTAATTACTTGTTAGACACTGTTTAAGAATATTTTACAGATCTAACAAATTTTTAAATACTTTCTATAAAAATTTTATAAATTTTATATAAGTTTACTCAATATATAATTCACCTAAAATATCAGTGGCACACCACTTAATGATATTTCTATTGTTGCCCATTCTCTCTTCTTTTTATAATAATATTTTAACACCAAAAAGTATCGGTCAAAAATATACTGAAACTTTAGTATAATGTATGATAAAATATATAAGTTTTTAGTTTTGTACAACTTCATATTAAATTTCAATTTAATTTAATATTTATAAATCATTAAATCGTTATTGTCGTGCTATTATTTTATGGGTGTCTAGGAAAAAAGAAAAAATATCTCAAAATTATATACAACTTAAATTAAAATTAAATAAAAAATAGTTAACATATATTTACATATAATATATCGAGAAGTGTATTTTACACAAATTTAATGAAAAGGAAAATGTCTTTTATCATGAATTTTGTTCGTTGTAAGATCGAAGTTTATAAGTCCATCCTAAAAGAAGTGTATGTCTTGTGTTATATTTTAAAATAATATTTTTTAAAATATTTTATAATTAAATAAATTTATAAAATATAAAAACTTTTCATATTATTTAAAATGATATTCTTAAATTTTGCTAGATCCATAAAATATTCTTAAATATTGTCTAACAAGTAATTACTTTATGTTAAGGTGATATTTGTGTAAAAAAGTTAAATTTTTTTTTCTTGATTTCACTCAAAGACGCCTAGAGTTCCCTCTAAACAATCCAACATCCTCAAGACACCGAAAATCTCAAATAAGACACCGGAAGATCCCCAGCAAGACCCAACAAAATTTGGTTCAACCTTGAAAACGTCGAGAAATCCAAAATCTACTGTAGAAAACACCCCATTTAAAAAATTAATCGAATGAACACATTAATTTAGGAATTAAACACTCCCTGTAACGTTATCAGGACACTTTTACCCGCTAAAGCCTGCCTACTCAAAATAGTTCATACACTAAAGTAAACTCAAATAATTAAACATGAAAACGTTGTTACTTTAAATGACTCGAAATCATGATCCTGATTATTCAAAATTAAGCAGACAAATTTAAACACGTACTAACATATACCCATTTGACAGGTATTAAAAGCTGACGCAATATTTTAATCCGTATTATTAACCTCTTAATTGGATGTTGTTTAGCTAATTTACTATTTAATTACAGCAAAAAAGAATGCCAATTTGACGTTTGCTTTCTGTTTCATGTTGTTGAACAACTCTTTTTCCTGGTCAAATTTCACCGTGTGATTCATACAAGTAAATAAATAAAGGAGAATATGATCTGCTAAATATTTAAATTTACTTCCTCTTCCACATGGAAAAATAAATTATGTTCCACAAGCCATGTCTTTTATTTTTGTTTTCTTCATCTTCCCCTTGAATCCATCGCCTAACATTTTTTTATCCTTCTTAGGATTTATGTTTTTTTATTACTTAAATCTACAGATAAAACACGCAAGTAGCAACTCAATGAAATATTAAATTATTATTTAGAAAAATTAAAGATATCACGTTTATCTATTTTTTCTTTATATAATTAGATTATTATATAAGACGAGTTTCGTTGTCGTTTCACGTTGGAGGTGACATCTGACATTCGTTAATCAAGCTTGGACTAAAAATATTACTCCTGTTTTTCGGGACGTGTACATGTATTATAATAGGATTATAATCTAATTGGGCGAAGGAAAAAGTGATTTGGTTTCCCATGCTCCACTTGCTTTAATTATAATTAGAGATGTGTATGAGTAAAGTGGGTTGGATTTTCTTTTGATAATCTCGATCCATTCAGGATAATTGTGAATCTATTGGTATAAAAAGATCCTCCACATATATCGATATTAACTCTTTAGGTATTGAAATACAAGGTCCAAAATTAATGTTAGAAAAGATTTTCCAAACTCTTATATATCAATATCGAACCACTACATTTTAAGAATTAGCATCTCAAATTATCATATTTATGATTCATAATATTTAAGCTACCTATCAACTTATTAATCGATTAAACAGATCGCAACAAAATATACATAAATTGATTGAGATTAATTAATAAATTCAAACATTTTATGTATTAAAATGAGTAAAATAAATAAAGAGCTAAGGCTTCAAAAATTTAATTAATATTTTAAAGAAGACATATAGATATCAATATAACCCTTCATATATCATTATCATTTTCACTTTCGAAAATCTTTTAAAATAACATAAATTTTTAATATTCGTGTTTTTATATGTTTTATGATTTTTAAAATTTTAATAACCAAAACAATCATTTGAATGATCTATACCGTATTTTATCCTATATAATATTTTTTTTATTTTTTAATATTTAGTTATTAAATATTATAACGCTACGAAATTATTCAAAAGCTTAATATAGAAAAACATAAAAAATATATTTTTATTAGGGTTTAAAATGGAAATAGTTATTATTTTTAAAATATTAATTCAAGTGGTAAATAATTTGATATCACTTAAGATTTCGAGTTCAAATACGTAAAAAATCCATATTGAAAGACTCATTTACCAAAATTAAATATATGATACGGATTAAATCAAATTAATAGACGAAATATTAAAGTGTAAAAAAAAATATGTAAATGAACCTTTAACCTAACCTATTTTTCAACTTCTCAGCCATTTGTCAGCAACATATTTAATTAATAATAAATCTCATAAAGGGCAAAATAGTAAATATGAAAAACTTTTTGATAAAATCGGGAAATGAAAAAAAAAAAAAGTGGGCGTGAGGAACAGACAGATCAGACATGTACTATAAAATGACTCGCTGGACGCTACTTCTCTACGAACGCACTAAACCGCCGGTGGCCCTTATTGCTCTTTTCTCTCTTAAAACTTAAAATAAAATTTAAATAAAGTCTGCCTTCTTTATTGTTTTTCCTTCATTTCTCTGGATATTGAAAGCTCCAAACGAAAATTCAAAAAGCTAAAAGAGGAAGAAAAGAATTCGTGGTAGATCGCAAGCCGTACAAGTGCCGAGAGGGATTTGCAGATCTTAAATAAAGCTATAGTTTTCTCGAGAAAATTATCCTTCTTTGGTTCGCCATTTTGCTTTTCGCTTGAAGGTACGGACGTGGAGTTTTAATTATTTTTTTCTTCTTCTTCTCATTATCTATTTGATTTACTTTTTTAGTGGAAATGTTGCTGCTCTGTTTGGATGACCATTTTGTTTTTATGTTGTATTGTTTTATGTATAGGTGTATGAGTAATGGCGGTGGCCATGAGAGATCTAGATTTTCTTGTCGCTATTTCTGTGTAAAGTGTTGTTAATTGTAAATTTCTCATGAAACAGATTCGGGAAATGTAGAAGATCGTCGAAAGCCGAAACTTGTTCATGATTTATTTGCTATTTTTCTATCTCATTTTTTTAAAACTTTTATAGTTGTATAGCTTAGATCTGCTTCGTTTCCCCCCTCATCCCGCTTTCTTTTGGAGACGCATCTTCGTCGTTAATTAGGAGTTTTTCTGTCATTTTTTACAGTACCCCTTCTCTGTTAAATCACTGTGTTTTTTTTAAAGAGGATTGAAACATTATAGTTTCTTTTGAGCCTCTGTTAATCCTTCCTTTCTAATCATATTTCCGGTAATGAAGAATTTCTTTATTATCTTTAGATTTTTTCTCTGTTTCGGTTCAATTATGGAGAAATCTAAAAACTATGCTGCATGATATATATTTGAAATATTGGATATGTAACCTTCATTGCCAAAATTTGAGGATTTTGTGATTATCTGAGTTTGTTAACGCGTTTCTTGGAATTATTCTGATTCTTTATCATATGTGATACAGTCGGAGCATGAATCAACTGCCTTTCTAAAAAGCTCGATTCCAGAAGAGGGAATTTTAGTGGATAAATAGTTGCTTTTAATTTTCAAAATCATGGTTGCTACAGCTGTTACATCATCGTTCTTTCCCGTAACTTCTTCCCCGGACTCCTCTGACTTGAAAAACAAGAAGCTTGGAAGTGGATCTACTAACCTTGGAGGTATCAAGTCGAAACAATCCGCTTCTTCTGGAAGTTTGCAAGTCAAGGCAAATGCTCAAGCCCCTCATAAGATAAATGGTACGTCTGTTGTGACTTCTCCAGTTGAAAGTTTCAAGAATGAAGATGGTCCGAGTTCCCTTCCTGCGCGGACATTTATCAATCAATTACCTGATTGGAGCATGCTTCTTGCTGCTATCACAACCATGTTCCTGGCTGCTGAGAAGCAGTGGATGATGCTTGATTGGAAGCCACGGCGTCCTGACATGTTCATTGATCCTTTTGGTATTGGGAGGATTGTTCAGGATGGTCTTGTTTTCCGTCAAAACTTCGCAATTAGGTCTTATGAGATTGGCGCCGATCGTACAGCATCCATAGAGACACTTATGAACCATTTGCAGGTTCATCAACGGTTAATTGGCCACTTTGTTTGAGCAACATATTTTAGGAGCTAGAATTTATAACTACTTGCGTTTCCTGTGGATATAGTGGATAAGCTTTATCTAATTAATATACCTGCAGGAAACTGCAATTAATCATTGCAAAAGTGCTGGGCTGCTTGGAGAAGGTTTTGGTGCAACCCCTGAGATGTGCAAGAAGAACCTAATTTGGGTGGTTACTAGGATGCAGGTTGTGTTTGATCGGTATCCTACTTGGTAAGCCATACATCTTTGCTCATGGGTTGCTCTTATAGCAACTATTCATGATATTACCACTTGCGCTGTCGTTGTAATTATGATTTTACTTGTATTGATGATACTGTACTGATCCAGTATGCAATGTGATGTTGGTAAGGCATGTCTTTTGCTATTGACTAGTTGAATTTTTCAATTACCAATAGATGTTTTATCTTTCACTTGGACTTATTTTTGTGTCTCGCAGGGGTGATGTTGTTCAAGTAGACACTTGGGTCAGTGCATCGGGAAAGAATGACATGCGAAGAGATTGGCTTGTCAGTGATAGTAAAACTGGTGAAACTTTAACAAGGGTCACTAGGTAGGGTATCCGATTGTATTCTTTCATGATATACTCCGTGCCACTTGATCGTATCACAAGAATAAGACGGGAATAGTAGCCAAAGAAATTATTTGCAAAATTTGTCTGGCATTTAAAATGTTTTCTCAGAATGAATATCCTTTTTATGTGTGCCTGTACATTATCGAATGGTGATTCAGGACTGACTTACCTAGATTCCCCTTGATTTCTTTCTGGTTTAGGTGATATGCAGTGTGTGGGTGATGATGAATAAGGTGACTAGAAGGCTATCTAAAATTCCAGAAGAGGTCCGAGGAGAAATAGAACCCTTTTTTATGAATTCTGGTCCTGTTGTGGCTGAAGATAGCCGGAAGTTAGTGAAACTTGATGAAAGCACAGCTGAATACGTGCGTAAAGGTTTAACTGTAAGTCCTTGATGCCCATCTGTAGGCACTCATAAGTGTCTTTCTATATATTTTGTTGTCTTTCTATATATCTTGTTGCATTTTTATATGTATTCTACTTTTAATTTGCACAGCCTAGATGGAGTGACTTGGATGTCAACCAGCATGTCAATAATGTGAAGTACATTGGCTGGATCCTCGAGGTAGGCTCTATCCAGTAAAAACAAAAATACATACCACATGTTTTAACTGCTAATTTAAATATAACTGGGTTGCAGAGTGCTCCATTGGCAGTGTTGGAGAGTCAGGAGCTTTGTTCCATGACACTGGAGTATAGGAGGGAGTGTGGGAGGGACAGCGTGCTGCAGTCGCTAACAAACGTGTCAGAGTCTGGTGTGGGGAACTTGGCCAATGTGGGTGAAGTAGAGTGCCAGCACTTGCTCCGACTGGAGGAAGGGTCGGAGATTGTGAGAGGGAGGACCCAGTGGAGGCCCAAGTATGGCAATGTGGGTCAAATGGAGGAGGGACACTAGTCTCATTGCTGTGTGTCACAATGATTAATGTAGAAATCTAATCGTGTGTTCTATGGATATATATAGATATAATATGATATATATCTTTGGTTCGTGTTGAGAAATAAAAATAAAATATGTTGTAATCTTCACTGTAATTAGTTATTGGCTTAATCCTTAATTTCTGTCTCTCTTTCAAGTGTTGTCGGCCAGCTGGTTCTTGGAGCTTTTAAAAGTTGGAAGCCATGTGAAGTGGAATAATTTTGGTAACGAGGACTGTTTATCTTGCTTTTACCTATTCGCCATCTGTATGTTTTTGGAATTGGTTTAATATAAAAATAAATGTTTGAATTATACTCAAAATTAACTTTTTAGTGTTAATATTTGCTAAAAATAGGTGTTTAAGTTTTTTCGTTATACTTTTATGTCTATTGTTAAAAAAAATTTGTTAAGTGATACGTGTCATATTAAGTTTTTTAAAAATATTTTTAAATAATATTTTATTTTAAAAAATTTAGACCATATGTCAATTAACGGTTTTTTAACTGTAGACACTTAAATATGTAACGTATAAAATTTTAGGCACATATTTTTAACGAAAAATTCTTTAGACAAACATTTTTGAGGTATTATTTAATCACTTATTTTTGTATTAAGCGTTTGGAATTTCCAGAACTAAATTAATCCCTATTCCCTTCCCTTCTCTAGAGGGACTGATTTGTCCAATTTGGAAATTGAGAGGGCATGAGATGTGTTCTAACCAAAAGTAAAACCAGACAAAGCTGGTGAGTGTAGGAAGGTAAAACTAGGTGTCACAAAATGGAATCCTGGCATAGTTTATTTCAACACAACGAATGTTTATCTCTTTTGGAAGTTCAAGAATTTCATGGACAATGCAAATACAGAAGCAAACGTCAAAGTGAAGCCTATCAGCACCACAGAAACCAGCCATAACCAGTCATGTCTGAACCCAAAGTAGTCTTCCATAAACTTAGCCACTGTTTCTCCTGTCTCTAACTTGCTCTGCAAGTCTCCGTACTGTGAAGTCGACATTCCCCACAAGCTCCATGACACCGGACACAACCAAGCGTACCATCTCCACCATTTAACAATCCTCTACAATTTGTAAATACCAAGGAGTCATATATATGAACCCAACAAATATCTTTAATGGAAAGAGATGGAATTCGAGTTACCGGTCGGGGAATTATAAAGCCTGAGAAGAGATTCCATGCTGTATAGAACACACCGGAAAGTACCGCGGCAGCTGCTTGATTAGGACTCACAGCTACGACCATGATTCCGTAGTATATGAAGAGGAGAACCGTGATGAACATGAAGAATGTGTTTAAAAAGAACTTGGAAGCTGTCCATTGGAAACCCATCATTGCATATACTACGACCCCATATATAGCAACCTGAGCTATAGTATATGGGATTTCGATGGCAATCTGAAAATAGGGGAAATTTGGGACTTGGTGAGAATATCAGGAGGAAAAGTAAGTGGTTAAGATTATGTTGAAGAATTAACTACCTGCGCAAAGGCATATGGTAACGCAGAGTACATTCCGGCTGCCCTTTCTCGGTAAACAACTGTTCTTTCAGCTATTATAACTGGTCTCACAGCAGCTGCACTCTGTGATCCCATGAATGTTATTGCAGTGTGCATTGCACCCATTGCATTGAAAATATCCTGTTTTGTTTTCCTGCAGGATCAGTTTTGTATGTTTCATTCGATTCGGAAAAACAAAGAAAAAGAAAAATGAATCAGCCAAAAAGGTTTACCTCTTGCTTCCAAGATTCCAGAATAAGACTCCGAACATAATGCTCACTGCGGTACAAAAATAAAGTCGCACTGCATTGTACGGTGTGTTCCGCCAATATGATTTGTGCTGTTTCCATAAGCAAGCTTTGAACTGTGTAAAGTAGGATTGTGCATACTTAGTAGGGAAGTGGAGATCCTGCGAACCTGGAGGAGATATGCTCAACTCTGAAATAATGTCCTTGTTTCTTCTGCAATAATAGCTTTGGATGTAAGTTTTGACAAGTAGCAAAGATTATGATTACATTTATTGAGTGATAAGAAACTGCACATTGTTTATCAGATAATCAACCTGTAGAGATCTGATTTTTTGTACACGTCAGTGAATTCAACGCCTAGAATCTCTTCCTGAGCTCGTGTTGTCAGTTCTAAAACCCAAGTTGCTGGGTTATAACCTTCTTTTATCTTGCTTACTCCATTGATGTCCTTCAAATGGAGCAGTTAATTAGAGGAAAGAAGTTTAATGAAGGCATTTTAAAGCAGCAATTAGTAGATCAAACAAGTAGAAATATTTTTGTTTTACCTCAAAGTACTTGATCAAATGGCTTGACATACGGCCTAGAGGACCGAAATATATTTCCTCACCCCCGCGCGTTAACAGGAAGAGCTATAGTTGGAAATGAATGAAATTTAAGATTTTTATGAAGTAGAGTATGCTCCAAAGACATAAGTGTTAGTTGCTAAAATCTCTCACCTCATCAAATGATTCAAATATGTCAATACTTGGCTGGTGAATTGTGCATACCACAGTTCTTCCTGTGTCCACCGTGTTTCGCACGGTTCTCATTACTATGGCTGCTGCTCTTGCATCGAGACCTGATGTTGGCTCATCCATGAAAATTATTGAGGGGTTTGCAACAAGCTCGACTGCAATGGTTAACCGTTTGCGCTGCTCGATTGATAGTCCATTCACATTTGGAAATCCCACCAGTGCATCTCTCAGTGGTTTCAACTCAATCAGTTCCATAACCTCCTCAACAAAAAGCTGCAACAACAATGAGATTTCAAAGAAATTAAATAAATGTGACATACACACAACGAGGGCCATAGCTGGTTTAGATTTTTGAGGTCCACCAACCTCTCTACTTTCAGGATCAACTTCAGGAGGCAACCGAAGCCATGCCGAGTATAGTAAAGATTCATGGACAGTGACAAGAGGAGAGTGAATGTCGTTTTGTTCACAATATCCCGTAACTCGAGCAAAAGTTTCTTGTTTCTTTGGGTAACCTGAAACAGTGATGTTTCCTTCTATATATCCACTGTTTTTCCTCCCGGCTAACACATCAAGTAAGGTAGTCTTACCAGCACCACTAACACCCATTAGTGCTGTTAAAACTCCCGGCCTGAATGCCCCACTCACTCCGTTTAGAAGTACCAATCGATCATCCAACACACCTTGGGTCTTCATCCCCTGTAACACGCAACAAATGGTAAGTTCATCTTGCATTGATACATTCAAAACTTATCGAGCATTGTATGCAACATACCTTTGGCATATCAACCGAGTACGTGATATTCTCGAAGGCAACTGTAAGCGGAACAAAAGGAAGAAGCATTCCTTTCTCATGATAACTGCGAACTGCAAGTGCATCTGCAAGTGTTTGAATTTGTCAGCAAGGTAAGGCAATGCATAATCATAATGAGAGCTTAGCGTTACCTCTAGATGCTCTCTTAATCTTTGATTTGGTTTTGTTTAACAACATTCCATCGCCTTCATCTCTTCCAACATTGTCTTCTTCAACAGATTCTTCACTCAGAAACACAGCCTCAGATTTCCCATATTCTGCATGAATTGGAAGAGTTACATCGAGAAACAAAATGTTACTGAAAACAGCAAAGTTCTATGGAATCGTTACCATCAAAGTAAGCAAAAGCCAAAGAGGCGACCACATTGAAAAGGAGTATGAAGCCAACCGATGCAATAAGACCAATCCAATACCAATCCAGACTGATGAAAACCCCACGAGCTCTCAAGACTGCTACTCCCAGAGTCTCCTTCGTTCCATTAAGAGCCTGAATTCATTTCCGCATTCAAATTTATGTACTTACAAGCTTGAAACAAAGATAGATGCAACGCGCTCCGAAGTTAAACAAAACAGGGAACTTACTTGACTCCAGGCTTGGCCTAGGAATTCATTTACTGAAAGGGCATTCTGGGCATACATAAGAGGAGAAGTCCAGTATCCCCAGATCAACCATTTCTGCATGTTTTCTGCAATAATAAAGGTGAAGCACATTATGTCTGTATTCATATTTCACATAGGAAAAATCGGAACCATGAAAATACCTCTTGATAAGATAAATCCACTAAACACTAACAGCCACATTACTGAAAGGCATCCAGCTGTGTTGGAAACAATATGATCTCTAGCCAATGCAGCAATGCATCTAAAAAGTGCATAAGACATCTGTCCACTCATTACGAGAACAAGATATTGTTTAAGCATCCTGAGGCAAGAAAAAGCAAGAGGGGTTAGCAAAGTGAATGCAAGAAGGAGGGGGGGGGGAAAGAAATCATATAATGGTGACTTGTTTTTTGATACTGGCCTTGTAGTGCTGGGATCAAATCCTATTGCATAGTAAGTTATGGCAACCCATATAGCAACTTCGAATACTGATATAGAAATACCAAGAACTGCTGTTGGCAACGAGAATGCCCATGAAGGATAAAACATGCGGTCTCTTTGCTTGTAAAATATCGGAAGCTTATCAATCGTCAAGGGAAGCTCGAAAAATCCAGTGAAGGTAATCGTGTTAAGAGAAAAGAAAAGAGCGCCTAGGTAGACTGTTCCATCTTCAATTGTACTGTGATGCTTTCTAGCTTGCGCAAAGACGGTAGCAAGAATTACTGCACTAATTTCAAGCTGAAACAAAAGAGGCAGAAGTTATGAAATTTGAAGTATAAGCCATCATGTTGAAAGCGTTTATGAAACAGGGATAATGCTACTCACCTGAGATATCTTGAAAGCATGCAAGAACGTATTTCTTTTCAACAAAATGAACTCTCTTGATAAACAGGCTTTCATCAATTCCCTTTTGTTAGCTCCATATCTGGTTTTTGTCAAAGCTGCAGGATGATTCTTTGACCTGTCAAATGGGATCGAAAGCTGGTGCTGGATGTCTAATCCGACGTGAAACGACTTGAATGCTTCAGCAAACTGATTGACCGAAATGAAATGATATGGTGATTCTTGACGAAACCAGTATTGTCCTTGATCCTTTCTTGATGTAACCTATAATGTGAAGATGAAACCAGTGTTGGTGTGTGGTTTTCAATATAATGAATATAGACTCGTTTGGATCATGTGCTTACTTCTTGTAGGTAGTCCGCAATTCCTTTTCTGTCAGGACATTTGAACCCCATCGATTCAAAGAACGGAAGAACATATTCACGAGGGCCTTGATAGATGATTCGCCCCTCCGAGAGAAGGATAATGCCATCAAAAAGCTCGAAAGTTTCTGGTGGGGGCTGGAGAAGTGAGATTATAGCAGTCTTGTTGAAATGTGGATTGATTGCTTGATCGAGTTGACGATTTGGTATGTAGTGGAACTGTCAAGGCCAGTTGATATATTGTCCATAAAAAGTGCTCCTACAGGACCCACCAGCATCTCCCCTGGAACACATTTAAATCACTAAAATTGAATCATTCTGCAATTGATGTTTAAAACGTTTCATGTTTTTCTACCTGTAGTTACACGTTTCTTTTGTCCTCCTGAAACTCCCCTCATCATTGCATCTCCTACCATGGTGTCAGCACAAACTTCCAGTCCTAAAATCTGATGAAAAGAAATGGAAATTCATCAATTTTTTTACTGAACAAAATCGGTCATAATTTGAAGATAACACTACCTTGAGAACATAGTCTGTGACAATTTTTTCCTTGTGCCCTTTCAGAACTGATGCCTGCATCACAATATATCACTCAAGTCCTCAGCATGAAAAGATGTGCAGAATATTGGTCAGATTATGGTTACGGTCCCTATAGGCCTCTACTATGATCAGATTGAGAATTTAGCCCATATTCATAACCTAAAATATGCAACAGTTTTCATTAAGTTTACCTTCATCAAGGCATCTATGTAAGGATCTGGCCTAATATTCATCTCTTTTTCTCTTCTCAGGAGCTCAGTAAGCATATCTGTACAATGCCATTAGAAGCACCCATATGAATTTTTTCCAGTTAAAATTTCAGGGAAAGCTTGTTATTTTGCACTAAAACTATTACATCATATTTGAACTTACCATAACCGGTTCCAACTCCTTGACATTTTGCAGAGAATTCCAGTGTTTCCCTTACTGTCAATTGGGGTATGTGGACATCATATTGGCTGATATATGCAGAAGTTCTCTGGGGAACAAATTCATGCATTTCATGACCATTATACGTTACTTTCCCAGCAAACTAGGGTTTCAAACAAAAAAAATTCCTAGTCAATATAACCGATTACAAGGCAATAAAAACTTGCAGAAAATGTATGAGAGATGGAAAATAAACAAAGATGTTGCAGTTACCTTTACCCCTGGTTCAAGTTTTCCAGTCAATGCTTGTAGTAGTGTGGTCTTTCCTGAACCTGGTGGGCCTAAAAGCAGAGTCAATCTGCAACCAGCAACAAAAGTCAAATAAAATATAATCTAGTATTGACTTGGTTAAATTGTGGTTTTGGTCCCTCTTAACACAAAAAAAGGTAGAATATTTAATTTACCTGCCTGGCTTGATAATTCCACTCACATCACGTAAAATTGAGAACTTTTTCTTGTGAGTTGAGAGTATATGTAGGAAATGGCCAACACCCTATACCACGTACAAGTAAAGCATGAACGTAAAATGGATATAAAACCAATATGATATGCGAACAAGGTAGACAAAAACATACCTCTATAACATTGAAAATTGAGTTTGAGATTGTTGGTAAAGCTCTGCTACCAACATAGGCTTCTCCTTGAACGTTTATGTTTTCAAATCGAACTTCAATCGTGGGCATTTTCAGAGAAACTCTAATATTCATCAAACAATTATAATAAGAATTTACACGTTTACTGAAAACTGAAAAAAGGGTGTTTGAGTGGTAACCGCATGCATGCATGGTGATTAATACCTATCGATCCTTTCTTTAAGCTTCTTCAAGAACTCTTCATGTTTATCAGCGCTTTTGATGAACCTATTCAGCAACTCTTTCCTCTCTTCAAATCCAAGTTTCCGAAGATCGATCTCTTTCAAATCACCCAGAATGCCATGCAAAACACCTTTCCGGGCACGATCGTACGTCGGTAATCGCTCGAGAGCCGCCCATTTCAGAGCTTCTTCATCGTCTTCTTCTCTCGTTATTCCGTTGGACATGTTTGAAGGTGTCCTATATTGTCTGATTTTCATTGACATATCTCTGTTATACACAAAAATAGATTGAACACTAGAAACAACGACGACTTCACTCTCAACTTTACACGTTACAATTTGATTTTTGTTTCTCCACTTGTAACGATTACTTATTGCTTATTGCTTATTGCTACCTTCTTAAAAAGACAAAAGGGATCAGAGAAAATCGTAAATGAAGATTTTGTAGCGGTGTTTGTTTAAATGGATGAGTATCCGCATTTAATTACAACCTGATTTTGAAATTTTAACTTACTTAGAAATAAATAATAAAAGGTATAATAACAAATTAAATCCTCAATAGTTATATCTTTCTCTCAATTTGGTCCTCGTTTATTTTTTAAAACATTATATCTAACCATAACTTTGGAAAGAAATTGAATTATTTTTCAAATAAAAACATTGGCTAAATCATATTTTTAAGTACGCTGACATGATACTCCACGTAAAAAGTTTACCATTAAACCCCTTAAAAATATTAAAATTATGACTTAACTTGATGATAAAATTATTGTTTGACCTGAGGATTGAACGAAGGGAAGTTGGGACGGTCGTATTCCGTAATACAATTTAAATATCTTTTGTACTCTTATTAATAATTTAATTTTACATCTTCACGTCTTCTAAATTTTAAAAAAATCATGTCTCTAATATAAAATCTTGGATATCGATGTTTTCTTAAAGAAGATATAGAGTTGTTAGACTTACCTTTTTAAGGAGAGATTATATTTGGGATAAAGGGTGGAAATGAAATGGTTTTACGAATTTTCCTAAGGTGAATAAAAGTTATGCGTGACGACTAAGAAATAAATATAATTCTTAATATAAATTTTATTCATTTGTCCAATTTTTAGATTTGAGAAAATCTTACTGAGATTATAGCATTTATTACAAGCTTCCAGAACTTAATCAAAGATTATTGTTTAAGCAACGCACATTAGAGAAATAACTTAAGACATAATGTGTGATTTACCTTTAAAACTAACGTCACCATTATCACATATTTTTATTTATTAATTAAATCTAATTACAATTTTAATAATTTTATTTTGTATGTTAAGGAAACGTTATTCAATTATAAAATGCTACACTTTGGTTCGAAAACACAGTTGTAGTCAGAAAATTTATATTGTTATTTTATTTAAAAAAAAATGTTAATTTGTTAAGTATCATAAAAACTAAGATATAGTATTAATTTTTGAAAAGTCAAATGTCAAACTATGATTAAATCTTACAATATTATTAAAGAATATTAAAATAATAATGAAAAGAAAATATATATTAAATAATTTCAATAATTTGCATCTATTCCATAAATAGTTTACGACAAATAAATCTATGTTTTAAATATATAAAAGTTTTCATGAAGTTAATATATAATTTTTTAATAAATTTTAAATTTAATTCAAATTCTATCTAGAGGTGAGAGGAAAGAAGACTCTAAACCTCTAGAGGAAGGAAAGAAAATACTCTTAATGAGTTAGGATTCATGAAAAAAAAAATTGAAGGAATAAAAATAAACATCTTATCTAACCGGTCAAATATATAATTTAAGAAAGTAATTCGTCAAAAATTAGTTATTGGTAATATTTAATAAATTTAAGATTGTGATAATTACGATTAATTTATTTAAGTGTTTATAACCAACATTCTAAAATCATATTAAACTATTTTTTAATAAATTATGTTTTTTTCTTTTTAATTTCTATAAAAAATATTATTCTAAAATTTTAAATAATTTTTTATATATTTTCTTATTATAGAATTGGAAACAATTTAAAAAAGCGTAAATTTTGAGGATTATTATTTTTTAATTAAAATTTAAAATAATTTGATAAAATATAAAAGGTAGTTTTGGTTCAAGGATTATTGGGATTATGAACGTGAATTCAGTTAATCGTTCATATTTCAGTCGGATCCTATCAGGTCAGGTCAAATTATATACTAGTTGTGTCAGGTCAATTTGATGGTTTGACACGGATAAGGTCAGGTTCGAGTCAAATCAGTTTGAGTCATTTTCATGTTGTTTTGACATCAGATTCAGTTCGAGCTTAGATCAAGTTAATTTCAGTTCGCGCTTGGATCGGATTAATTTTAGTTCGGATCAAAATGGTTCAGGTCCGAATTAGTTAATTCAGGTTCGGATGAGCTTCAGTTCGGATCTCGTTCAAATCGGGTCACATCATTGACAAAAAAAATTCAGGTCGGATCTTACCGAGTATGAATTGATTTCAGATCGAGTCATTTTTGGGTTTATTATTTTTCGTATTTCATGAACGAAGAATTGTAATGTGTAATTGTATATGATTTGGAGTAAATTACAAAAAATATAAATAATTATGGGTCAATTTTTAATAAAAATATAATTTTAAGGACTAAATTGAACAAACATGTAGTTACAAATTGAAATTTATATAAATTATATAATATGCATTAATGAGGGATTAAGTTGAAATAATTATAAAATGTTAAGTTGAATTTAACATAAAAATGGTCTGAATTGAATCCATTTAAAAAGTTGGTGAACAAAAGTTTATAGAGTTTGGAGATTATGATATAATAGTTTGTTATGTGATTTATTGATTATTTTGATATTTTGTTTTGATATTTTAAACTTTTCTTTTTGGCATTTTCCCTACCTTAACATAAGCCCCGTTACACATTGTGTAAGACCCCTTGATTATTATGTGAGGTATTGAGTCATGTTTCATTGAAGTTAACAACTAATTGAGATATCTTGCTTACTTTAAATTTTCTTAGTTGTGTATTTGCTTGATTGTAACTTGAATTCGACAAATGTCATGGACTTAGTTTGATTGGAAGTTTGAAAAATAAATTCAAATTGAAGATGACAACTTATGATTTTGATATATTAATTGATGAATGCTTGAGGACATGAATTGAATAAGTGAGGGAGAATTTGATAAGTGTTTTATTTGGTTAATATTTTGCTTTTAAATTAGTCCTTAATAATTGGTTTTTGTGGCTTATTTGTTCGTGTTGATTTATTTTCTGTGCAAGCCGCTAGATTCTGGAAATTACACTAAAATGATAGAATTCTACAGTTTTTTATTTATTTTTGGAATCAAAGTTGGATTAGTGGGCATGAAACATATGACGAGACGATGACGTCAACACCTTCTAGAAGGTCTAGTCAGTACTTCTATGTCACACCCCAATATGGGGTTAGATTTATTTTAGTTTAAAATATGTGAAAGGGTATAAAGTATGATTGGTAAATAATTATTTAACATATTATTATTTTATTAATCAAATTGAGGGCCACTCAATAAGTGATATATTTTTTTTATGTGAAGATAATGGTATTGCAGACAAGGTTGGAATCCATTACTTTCCAACTTAGAAGATATGTTATATCATTTCATGCTTGTTGATTGACAGTTGGATTTGTTGACAAAAGAAAAATAAAATAATGGAAATGATGTGAAGTTGATTATTATTATTATTACTTTTATAATATGGAAAATAGAGAACCACAAGTGGAAACTAGCAGGCTATAATGCAGACCCATAAATTAAACACAAGCAAAACCAGACTGTCGGCCATTCAAACTCCTTGCACCAGAGAAGAACCATGAAACGAACAACAGCGAGGAGCAAAACAAAAACCAGAACCTGCACGAGCACCAGAACAAACGCTTCCAACAATTATCTAGGCGGGTTGAGCCATTGATAATCCTTCGACGCTTGATCTTCTACTCTTGGAGGAGCTTCTTCCAACCATCAAATCAACCAACGACTCAGCGACTAGAAAGTGATCCGTCATATTTGCAGTACGGGGAACCACTCTAAACGAGCATGCTTGAAAAGATTAAACCCGACGCTTCAATTTCCAGCTCTGCAGCAATGATAACAGCATCAACGACCGATCTACCTTCCGCCATATACGCTGAGGAACATAACGAGTATCGAAGTTGGCCTTTACAAACGACTGAAATGGGGTCTGCCACCGCATGAGAATAAGCACTGGTCGAAGAGTGCTTTAAAAAAAAGTTACTTGGAATATATTATGGCTAAGGATCACGTGGGTTTAGTTGATAAAGTAAAAAGGGGGAAATTGCAAGGTAAGACATCCAAGTGTTAACATCTCAACCTTGTCTCTTAGCTTTCATATTATTATGATTATGACATTATAGTTTTATTAAGATCGATTTAGTCCCTAATTTTAGTAATTAAAAATTATGTTGACTCTTAAAGTTTATAGTTTTAACAATTGGATCCTCAAATTATTAATTAGATCCTAACAAGTTATTTTTATGGCGAGGAAAATTACTGAAGTCGTATTTGTACGATAAATTATCCGTGTTCGTTAGAAAAAGATTGGAAGCTAGAAATCAAGTTGGTGAGCTGGAATTCAAGTGTATATTTTGGATTTTGTTGACGTCCTAAGTCCGATTCTGAAATCCGTTTCGTCAAATTCGAACCCGGTAAGTTGGTTTTAACTGATTAATCACCCGATTCGACCCGTTTTTCGGAATTAAGTCACGTTTTTGATGAAATTTATATTGTTATGTATTTGAGGAATTATGGGAAGTTGAATTAAGGATCGAGGGCGTTCGAATGGAATTTTTATGGTCGATCAGTATTGTACGAAAATCGAGGTAATACTTTACTACCTCTTTATGCTTTATGGAACATGTTGATAATGGATAAATATATGGACATATATATGATTGGTCTATCATGTCTGTTTGATTATGGATGGATTCGAACCGAATACAATTTAAGTGATAAATTAGTTAAGACTCTCTTGAATTACAAGTTCTGTTATTGAGTGATAAAGGAATTAGTCCTGACTATGTGAATTATAATTTATCTCTATAAAGGTACTTGGATGATGAAATTATGAGAATACTCCGTAGTGAAAAATTATGAAAATACCCTTATGTTGTAGGATAACAAGAATTATCCCTGGAAGTTGGTTAATAATTCTGAAAAGATATATTGATCCGATATAATTATAGATGTGCATAAGAAATAATGATTTTGTTTAGAAAATTTGGATAACTGGTTTAACACCAAAAAGGGTTTGCGCAATATGCTAGAAGTTTGTTAAGGAATAATTTAAAGATCAGAGAATGTTCGGGAAAGCAATTGACCATAGGATCTTTAAATTATAATTATTTTCGTTAAGAGCTAATATCGAAAATTATCTGGTTAAGAAATTACGAAAATGCCTTGAGAGGTAAAATAATCCGAGTTGACCCTGAAGGAGAAAATACTTTGAGGATTTGTACTTAACTCGATTAAGTACGAATTTAATTGTTAAGATCTTGTCTTTGTGCAGAAAAATTCATGATATTCCGTTTGTAAAATCTGAGAAGACACTTGACCCGAAAATATCGGAGTTATAAGTAAATACCTGAAGAATGATTTATCAATGATGCTCTTTTGTGAGAATTGTTTGAAAGGATTGAAGTAAATGATAAGTTTAAATTTAATAATAAGATCGGATAGAAGGAAATGATTGTAATACAATGGATCTGTGAAATGACCAAAATACCCCTAGTATGGAAATGACCAAAATACCTCTAGTATGCAAATGACCAAGAATTTCACCAAGCTCAAGAATGATTGAATACCCTTGAGCTCTGAAATGAATGGAATAAAACTGAGCACCAAAATGACCAAAATACCCTTATGACCTATAATAAGTAAATGTCTTGGATTAATTAAGAAATCCAAATAAACATGGATGTTGTGCTACCAGTAAAAATTATGGAATGCAACTTAAGTGATCAACCAACGCTAGTGCTATATCATTACCTGAATGATATAGTTACCACTTGAATGTTTGGTCTTCTTCTCAAATTTGGAGCGATGATAATTCTGGAAATAATTGGCTCAGCTAAACTCTAGAGCGCATACAGTACTAATAAGTGGGTATTCGTGAGACAAATCAACCATGAATACCAGAATGACTTTATTATATGACTAAATTGAACTGAAAGGAAGTACAACATGTATTTGAAATTCAGAAATGTCTGAATTATTCTGGAAAACTCTAAAGTAACCGAGATAGACTTGCTTACTAAACGAACTAAGTAACCTCAATGACTGAGGAGTAAATAGGTGATTTGATGAGTTTGGAAACACTGTTGAACTTACATGATGAATTGTCATTATGGGTTATGAGCCATGGATCAAGTACGTCAGTATTTCCTGACATTGTTGAAACGTGGAAATGAAATAAAGACCGTTGGAAGATTTATTCAGTGATGATTATGGGGATGATCTATGGATCTGCATTATGGTATTAAAGAGTGAATACACTGGAAGGATAATGAATTGACTTGTTGACATGCATCAGTTTGAGAGTTGTGTAACTCGAGTTGTTTGATAATATGATCGATTGTCGTAGATTGTAAATGACTTGAATCTTCGATTCTATATTTCATCTAAAATCACTTCGGTCATGTTTGGAAAAAAAAACAAGTAACGCAGAAGGAAAAGATTCTGAATATCTCATTTGGTTCAATTGGGCTGAAATCCTATGAATTCAAAGTATATTCCTGAATACCCCTGATTGTTTGGGTAATGGAATCACTTGCAGTAAATATGAATTTAGAATTATTATGTATAAAGGTTCCTGAACGTTTTCCTAATGCACACGAAAATATAGTGGGATTCTAATGTATCAACCTTAAATGTCTGGCTAGATCGGTTAGTAATCGATTCTCCTCAATAGAACCTTATTCCTGGAATTCGATCAAATTCCATAAGTTTCATGTTATCCAAAATGATAACTACAATGGCCTCTGAAAATACTTGGATTCTCTAGTGTGTTCCCTACTTATTACTGAACTGTTTTATTGGTTTTAATATGTGGTACACCGAATTCATTGGTTATTGTTTTATGGATGCACCAATTTAATGTGACAATTTATAGTATATGGCTGCTATCTAATTTTTGTTTTAAAATGGTATATGATTACCATGTTTTTGGATTTATGGAATTTATGTCACGGTGCAATTGAATTTTGGAATTGAATTACGATGGAATAGCTCTGATCAAGCTAAATGGGCCTAATGTGACTCTTGAGGGCCCCAAGATGTTTCATTAGGTTGGCTTTCCTTTGCTGTATGCTTAGGGTAAGCTATATGGACTTATTGACTTGGGCTTAAGGATACAAGCTTCATAGCCTATCCTTAAGTCGGCTTTCTTTTTGCTATGTGCATAAAGTAAGCTATATGGAAAATAATTTTGGGAACTACTGATGGTGTACCAGAAAAGGGTTTAAACTATGATTTTCAAAAGTTAAACTCTTTTACGAAATTGTGAGATTTACTGGACTATGATTTGTACCTATTATGATTTTATTATACTGTTGGAACACACTAGACATCCTATTCGATCTCCTGAAAATGTCATACTTTGAAAGGTTTCTTATGAACTGAGATTCATGGCTTCTACTCGATGAACTTCTAAGGGAACCCCAAATTATTCTACAAGCTGGTATACGTATGATTCAATAAGGAAATTATATGGCTTTCCATTTATCTACATGTCATGTAGCATCATCTGGTAGTTCTGTATTACTGAGCTTTCCAAAGCTCACTCTATTACTCACCTTTTCAGGTTAAAACAATTGTACCAGTGTATCTATCGACTTCAATAAGGGAGTTCTTCCGGCGTGGTTGCAGAGTATGGTACTTGTGATTAGGGGGCATGTAATTGTATTTTGATTTATATACGAGTTTGGAAATATGTTTTATTTTTAAATAGTGATAAATGATTTTATAAGTTTACATGTTCTGATAAAAAGTTTTAAAATTTCTGCTATTTTTACGGTGGGTCACTCCGGTGGCCCTAATGTGACTTCCCGAATCGGTCTGAGGGGGTTACATTTAGTGGTATCAGAGCTATGGTTTGAGTCAAAAATTTTCAAGTTAGACCGGCCGGTCGAATGTCAAAATATGTCTGATCAGTACATGCCCCTAGACTGCAATCGTACATCTCTGAGCTGGAACTACAAGGTTGAGTCCCTATCTGTAATGAGTAAACCGAAGTTCTATCCGTTAAGGCTATACTTGTACAAAAAAGAATGCCAGTAACATCTGTCTAAACGCTGTGAAGTACTTCACGATCCATGTAAGAGTTATTTATCTGAAAAATTCTGACTTGACTTCGGAAATGAAATTTGGATATACTACTACTCTATGAGTCTATTCCCATGACAAAGACTGAATTAATTACTCAAGTAAATTTTCGTTCGGATTCTTTTATTGAAATATTGAAAATTTATGATAAGAATGTATACTCAGCTGGTTAAGGATAAGTGGAGGAATAGTACTTTTGTAAAAGTTATTGAAAGATTTGAAAGAACTGTTGGAAGTTTCATTTATACAATTATGTGACATGAATGAATTTCGAGGACGAAATTCTTTTAAGGAGGGGAGAATTGTCACACCCCAATATAGGGTTAGATTTATTTTAGTTTAAAATATGTGAAAGGGTATAAAGTATGATTGGTAAATAATTGTTTAGCATAGCTTAGAAGATATGTTATATCATTTCATGCTTGTTGATTGACAGTTGGATTTGTTGACAAAAGAAAAATAAAATAATGGAAATGATGTGAAGTTGATTATTATTATTATTACTTTTATAATATGGAAAATAGAGAACCACAAGTGGAAACTAGCTGGCTATAATACAGACCCATAAATTAAACACAAGCAAAACCAGACTGTCGGCCATTCAAACTCCTTGCACCAGAGAAGAACCATGAAACGAACAACAGCGAGGAGCAAAACAAAAACCAGAACCTGCACGAGCACCAGAACAAACGCTTCCAACAATTATCTAGGCGGGTCGAGCCATTGATAATCCTTCGACGCTTGATCTTCTACTCTTGGTGGAGCTTCTTCCAAACATCAAATCAACCAACGACTCAACGACTAGAAAGTGATCCATCATATTTGCAGTACGGGGAACCACTCTAAACGAGCATGCTTGAAAAGATTAAACCCGACGCTTCAATTTCCAGCTCTGCAGCAATGATAACAGCATCAACGACCGATATACCTTCCGCCATATACGCTGAGGAACATAACGAGTATCGAAGTTGGCCTTTATAAACGACTGAAATGGGGTCTGCCACCGCATGAGAATAAGCACTGGTCGAAGAGTGCTTTAAAAAAAAGTTACTTGGAATATATTATGGCTAAGGATCACGTGGGTTTAGTTGATAAAGTAAAAAGGGGGAAATTGCAAGGTAAGACATCCAAGTGTTAACATCTCAACCTTGTCTCTTAGCTTTCATATTATTATGATTATGACATTATAGTTTTATTAAGATCGATTTAGTCCCTAATTTTAGTAATTAAAAATTATGTTGACTCTTAAAGTTTATAGTTTTAACAATTGGATCCTCAAATTATTAATTAGATCCTAACAAGTTATTTTTATGGCGAGGAAAATTACTGAAGTCGTATCTGTACGATAAATTATCCGTGTTCGTTAGAAAAAGATTGGAAGCTAGAAATCAAGTTGGTGAGCTGGAATTCAAGTGTAATATTTTGGATTTTGTTGACGTCCTAAGTCCGATTCTGAAATCCGTTTCGTCAAATTCGAACCCGGTAAGTTGGTTTTAACTGATTAATCACCCGATTCGACCCGTTTTTCGGAATTAAGTCACGTTTTTGATGAAATTTATATTGTTATGTATTTGAGGAATTATGGGAAGTTGAATTAAGGATCGAGGGCGTTCGAATGGAATTTTATGGTCGATCAGTATTGTACGAAAATCGAGGTAATACTTTACTACCTCTTTATGCTTTATGGAACATGTTGATAATGGATAAATATGGACATATATATGATTGGTCTATCATGTCTGTTTGATTATGGATGGATTCGAACCGAATACAATTTAAGTGATAAATTAGTTAAGACTCTCTTGAATTACAAGTTCTGTTATTGAGTGATAAAGGAATTAGTCCTGACTATGTGAATTATAATTTATCTCTATAAAGGTACTTGGATGATGAAATTATGAGAATACTCCGTAGTGAAAAATTATGAAAATACCCTTATGTTGTAGGATAACAAGAATTATCCCTGGAAGTTGGTTAATAATTCTGAAAAGATATATTGATCCGATATAATTATAGATGTGCATAAGAAATAATGATTTTGTTTAGAAAATTTGGATAACTGGTTTTAACACCAAAAAGGGTTTGCGCAATATGCTAGAAGTTTGTTAAGGAATAATTTAAAGATCAGAGAATGTTCGGGAAAGCAATTGACCATAGGATCTTTAAATTATAATTATTTTCGTTAAGAGCTAATATCGAAAATTATCTGGTTAAGAAATTACGAAAATGCCTTGAGAGGTAAAATAATCCGAGTTGACCCTGAAGGAGAAAATACTTTGAGGATTTGTACTTAACTCGATTAAGTACGAATTTAATTGTTAAGATCTTGTCTTTGTGCAGAAAAATTCATGATATTCCGTTTGTAAAATCTGAGAAGACACTTGACCCGAAAATATCGGAGTTATAAGTAAATACCTGAAGAATGATTTATCAATGATGCTCTTTTGTGAGAATTGTTTGAAATGATTGAAGTAAATGATAAGTTTAAATTTAATAATAAGATCGGATAGAAGGAAATGATTGTAATACAATGGATCTGTGAAATGACCAAAATACCCCTAGTATGGAAATGACCAAAATACCTCTAGTATGCAAATGACCAAGAATTTCACCAAGCTCAAGAATGATTGAATACCCTTGAGCTCTGAAATGAATGGAATAAAACTGAGCACCAAAATGACCAAAATACCCTTATGACCTATAATAAGTAAATGTCTTGGATTAATTAAGAAATCCAAATAAACATGGATGTTGTGCTACCAGTAAAAATTATGGAATGCAACTTAAGTGATCAACCAACGCTAGTGCTATATCATTACCTGAATGATATAGTTACCACTTGAATGTTTGGTCTTCTTCTCAAATTTGGAGCGATGATAATTCTGGAAGTAATTGGCTCAGCTAAACTCTAGAGCGCATACAGTACTAATAAGTGGGTATTCGTGAGACAAATTAACCACGAATACCAAAATGACTTTATTATATGACTAAATTGAACTGAAAGGAAGTACAACATGTATTTGAAATTCAGAAATGTCTGCATTATTCTTGAAAAATCTAAAGTAACCGAGATAGACTTGCTTACTAAACGAACTAAGTAACCTCAATGACTGAGGAGTAAATAGGTGATTTGATGAGTTTGGAAACACTGTTGAACTTACATGATGAATTGTCATTATGGGTTATGAGCCATGGATCAAGTACGTCAGTATTTCCTGACATTGTTGAAACGTGGAAATGAAATAAAGACCGTTGGAAGATTTATTCAGTGATGATTATGGGGATGATCTATGGATTTGCATTATGGTATTAAAGAGTGAATACACTGGAAGGATAATGAATTGACTTGTTGACATGCATCAGTTTGAGAGTTGTGTAACTCGAGTTGTTTGATAATATGATCGATTGTCGTAGATTGTAAATGACTTGAATCTTCGATTCTATATTTCATCTAAAATCACTTCGGTCATGTTTGGAAAAAAAAACAAGTAACGCAGAAGGAAAAGATTCTGAATATCTCATTTGGTTCAATTGGGCTGAAATCCTATGAATTCAAAGTATATTCCTGAATACCCCTGATTGTTTGGGTAATGGAATCACTTGCAGTAAATATGAATTTAGAATTATTATGTATAAAGGTTCCTGAACGTTTTCCTAATGCACACGAAAATATAGTGGGATTCTAATGTATCAACCTTAAATGTCTGGCTAGATCGGTTAGTAATCGATTCTCCTCAATAGAACCTTATTCCTGGAATTCGATCAAATTCCATAAGTTTCATGTTATCCAAAATGATAACTACAATGGCCTCTGAAAATACTTGGATTCTCTAGTGTGTTCCCTACTTATTACTGAACTGTTTTATTGGTTTTAATATGTGGTACACCGAATTCATTGGTTATTGTTTTATGGATGCACCAATTTAATGTGACAATTATAGTATATGGCTGCTATCTAATTTTTGTTTTAAAATGGTATATGATTACCATGTTTTTGGATTTATGGAATTTATGTCACGGTGCAATTGAATTTTGGAATTGAATTACGATGGAATAGCTCTGATCAAGCTAAATGGGCCTAATGTGACTCTTGAGGGCCCCAAGATGTTTCATTAGGTCGGCTTTCCTTTGCTGTGTGCTTAGGGTAAGCTATATGGACTTATTGACTTGGGCTTAAGGATACAAGCTTCATAGCCTATCCTTAAGTCGGCTTTCTTTTTGCTATGTGCATAAAGTAAGCTATATGGAAAATAATTTTGGGAACTACTGATGGTGTACCAGAAAAGGGTTTAAACTATGATTTTCAAAAGTTAAACTCTTTTACGAAATTGTGAGATTTACTGGACTATGATTTGTACCTATTATGATTTTATTATACTGTTGGAACACACTAGACATCCTATTCGATCTCCTGAAAATGTCATACTTTGAAAGGTTTCTTATGAACTGAGATTCATGGCTTCTACTCGATGAACTTCTAAGTGAACCCCAAATTATTCTACAAGCTGGTATACGTATGATTCAATAAGGAAATTATATGGCTTTCCATTTATCTACATGTCATGTAGCATCATCTGGTAGTTCTGTATTACTGAGCTTTCCAAAGCTCACTCTATTACTCACCTTTTCAGGTTAAAACAATTGTACCAGTGTATCTATCGACTTCAGTAAGGGAGTTCTTCCGGCGTGGTTGCAGAGTATGGTACTTGTGATTAGGGGGCATGTAATTGTATTTTGATTTATATACGAGTTTGGAAATATGTTTTATTTTTAAATAGTGATAAATGATTTTATAAGTTTACATGTTCTGATAAAAAGTTTTAAAATTTCTGCTATTTTTACGGTGGGTCACTCCGGTGGCCCTAATGTGACTTCCCGAATCGGTCTGAGGGGGTTACATTTAGTGGTATCAGAGCTATGGTTTGAGTCAAAAATTTTCAAGTTAGACCGGCCGGTCGAATGTCAAAATATGTCTGATCAGTACATGCCCCTAGACTGCAATCGTACATCTCTGAGCTGGAACTACAAGGTTGAGTCCCTATCTGTAATGAGTAAACCGAAGTTCTATCCGTTAAGGCTATACTTGTACAAAAAAGAATGCCAGTAACATCTGTCTAAACGCTGTGAAGTACTTCACGATCCATGTAAGAGTTATTTATCTGAAAAATTCTGACTTGACTTCGGAAATGAAATTTGGATATACTACTACTCTATGAGTCTATTCCCATGACAAAGACTGAATTAATTACTCAAGTAAATTTTCGTTCGGATTCTTTTATTGAAATATTGAAAATTTATGATAAGAATGTATACTCAGCTGGTTAAGGATAAGTGGAGGAATAGTACTTTTGTAAAAGTTATTGAAAGATTTGAAAGAACTGTTGGAAGTTTCATTTATACAATTATGTGACATGAATGAATTTCGAGGACGAAATTCTTTTAAGGAGGGGAGAATTGTCACACCCCAATATAGGGTTAGATTTATTTTAGTTTAAAATATGTGAAAGGGTATAAAGTATGATTGGTAAATAATTGTTTAGCATAGCTTAGAAGATATGCTATATCATTTCATGCTTGTTGATTGACAGTTGGATTTGTTGACAAAAGAAAAATAAAATAATGGAAATGATGTGAAGTTGATTATTATTATTATTACTTTTATAATATGGAAAATAGAGAACCACAAGTGGAAACTAGCTGGCTATAATACAGACCCATAAATTAAACACAAGAAAAACCAGATTGTCGGCCATTCAAACTCCTTGCACCAGAGAAGAACCATGAAACGAACAACAGCGAGGAGCAAAACAAAAACCAGAACCTGCACGAGCACCAGAAAAAACGCTTCCAATAATTATCTAGGCGGGTCGAGCCATTGATAATCCTTCGACGCTTGATCTTCTACTCTTGGAGGAGCTTCTTCCAACCATCAAATCAACCAACGACTCAGCGACTAGAAAGTGATCCGTCATATTTGCAGTACGGGGAACCACTCTAAACGAGCATGCTTGAAAAGATTAAACCCGACGCTTCAATTTCCAGCTCTGCAGCAATGATAACAGCATCAACGACCGATCTACCTTCCGCCATATACGCTGAGGAACATAACGAGTATCGAAGTTGGCCTTTACAAACGACTGAAATGGGGTCTGCCACCGCATGAGAATAAGCACTGGTCGAAGAGTGCTTTAAAAAAAAGTTACTTGGAATATATTATGGCTAAGGATCACGTGGGTTTAGTTGATAAAGTAAAAAGGGGGAAATTGCAAGGTAAGACATCCAAGTGTTAACAGCTCAACCTTGTCTCTTAGCTTTCATATTATTATGATTATGACATTATAGTTTTATTAAGATCGATTTAGTCCCTAATTTTAGTAATTAAAAATTATGTTGACTCCTAAAGTTTATAGTTTTAACAATTGGATCCTCAAATTATTAATTAGATCCTAACAAGTTATTTTTATGGCGAGGAAAATTACTGAAGTCGTATTTGTACGATAGATTATCCGTGTTCGTTAGAAAAAGATTGGAAGCTAGAAATCAAGTTGGTGAGCTGGAATTCAAGTGTAATATTTTGGATTTTGTTGACGTCCTAAGTCCGATTCTGAAATCCGTTTCGTCAAATTCGAACCCGGTAAGTTGGTTTTAACTGATTAATCACCCGATTCGACCCGTTTTTCGGAATTAAGTCCCGTTTTGATGAAATTTATATTGTTATGTATTTGAGGAATTATGGGAAGTTGAATTAAGGATCGAGGGCGTTCGAATGGAATTTTTATAGTCGATCAGTATTGCACGAAAATCGAGGTAATACTTTACTACCTCTTTATGCTTTATGGAACATGTTGATAATGGATAAATACATGGACATATATATGATTGGTCTATCATGTCTGTTTGATTATGGATGGATTCGAACCGAATACATTTAAGTGATAAATTAGTTAAGACTCTCTTGAATTACAAGTTCTGTGATTGAGTGATAAAGGAATTAGTCCTGACTATGTGAATTATAATTTATCTCTATAAAGGTACTTGGATGATGAAATTATGAGAATACTCCGTAGTGAAAAATTATGAAAATACCCTTATGTTGTAGGATAACAAGAATTATCCCTGGAAGTTGGTTAATAACTATGAAAAGATATATTGATCCGATATAATTATAGATGTGCATAAGAAATAATGATTTTGTTTAGAAAATTTGGATAACTGGTTTTAACACCAAAAAGGGTTTGCGCAATATGCTAGAAGTTTGTTAAGGAATAATTTAAAGATCAGAGAATGTTCGGGAAAGCAATTGACCATAGGATCTTTAAATTATAATTATTTTCGTTAAGAGCTAATATCGAAAATTATCTGGTTAAGAAATTACGAAAATGCCTTGAGAGGTAAAATAATCCGAGTTGACCCTGAAAGAGAAAATACTTTGAGGATTTGTACTTAACTCGATTAAGTAAGAATTTAATTGTTAAGATCTTGTCTTTGTGCAGAAAAATTCATGATATTCCGTTTGTAAAATCTGAGAAGACACTTGACCCGAAAATATCGGAGTTATAAGTAAATACCTGAAGAATGATTTATCAATGATGCTATTTTGTGAGAATTGTTTGAAAGGATTGAAGTAAATGATAAGTTTAAATTTAATAATAAGATCGGATAGAAGGAAATGATTGTAATACAATGGATCTGTGAAATGACCAAAATACCCCTAGTATGGAAATGACCAAAATACCTCTAGTATGCAAATGACCAAGAATTTCACCAAGCTCAAGAATGATTGAATACCCTTGAGCTCTGAAATGAATGGAATAATACTGAGCACCAAAATGACCAAAATACCCTTATGACCTATAATAAGTAAATTTCTTGGATTAATTAAGAAATCCAAATAAACATGGATGTTGTGCTACCAGTAAAAATTATGGAATGCAACTTAAGTGATCAACCAACGCTAGTGCTATATCATTACCTGAATGATATAGTTACCACTTGAATGTTTGGTCTTCTTCTCAAATTTGGAGCGATGATAATTCTGGAAGTAATTGGCTCAGCTAAACTCTAGAGCGCATACAGTACTAATAAGTGGGTATTCGTGAGACAAATCAACCACGAATACCAGAATGACTTTATTATATGACTAAATTGAACTGAAAGGAAGTACAACATGTATTTGAAATTCAGAAATGTCTGAATTATTCTGGAAAACTCTAAAGTAACCGAGATAGACTTGCTTACTAAACGAACTAAGTAACCTCAATGACTGAGGAGTAAATAGGTGATTTGATGAGTTTGGAAACACTGTTGAACTTACATGATGAATTGTCATTATGGGTTATGAGCCATGGATCAAGTACGTCAGTATTTCCTGACATTGTTGAAATGTGGAAATGAAATAAAGACCGTTGGAAGATTTATTCAGTGATGATTATGGGGATGATCTATGGATCTGCATTATGGTATTAAAGAGTGAATACACTAGAAGGATAATGAATTGACTTGTTGACATGCATCAGTTTTAGAGTTGTGTAACTCGAGTTGTTTGATAATATGATCGATTGTCGTAGATTGTAAATGACTTGAATCTTCGATTCTATATTTCATCTAAAATCACTTCGGTCATGTTTGGAAAAAAAACAAGTAACGCAGAAGGAAAAGATTCTGAATATCTCATTTGGTTCAATTGGGCTGAAATCCTATGAATTCAAAGTATATTCCTGAATACCCCTGATTGTTTGGGTAATGGAATCACTTGCTGTAAATATGAATTTAGAATTATTATGTATAAAGGTTCCTGAACGTTTTCCTAATGCACACGAAAATATAGTGGGATTCTAATATATCATCCTTAAATGTCTGGCTAGATCGGTTAGTAATCGATTCTCCTCAATAGAACCTTATTCCTGGAATTCGATCAAATTTCATAAGTTTCATGTTATCCAAAATGATAACTACAATGGCCTCTGAAAATACTTGGATTCTCTAGTGTGTTCCCTACTTATTACTGAACTGTTTTATTGGTTTTAATATGTGGTACACCGAATTCATTGGTTATTGTTTTATGGATGCACCAATTTAATGTGACAATTTATAGTATATGGCTGCTATCTAATTTTTGTTTTAAAATGGTATATGATTACCATGTTTTTGGATTTATGGAATTTATGTGACGGTGCAATTGAATTTTGGAATTGAATTACGATGGAATAGCTCTGATCAAGCTAAATGGGCCTAATGTGACTCTTGAGGGCCCCAAGATCTTTCATTAGGTCGGCTTTCCTTTGCTGTGTGCTTAGGGTAAGCTATATGGACTTATTGACTTGGGCTTAAGGATACAAGCTTCATAGCCTATCCTTAAGTCGGCTTTCTTTTTGCTATGTGCATAAAGTAAGCTATATGGAAAATAATTTTGGGAACTACTGATGGTGTACCAGAAAAGGGTTTAAACTATGATTTTCAAAAGTTAAACTCTTTTACGAAATTATGAGATTTACTGGACTATGATTTGTACCTATTATGATTTTATTATACTGTTGGAACACACTAAACATCCTATTCGATCTCCTGAAAATGTCATACTTTGAAAGGTTTCTTATGAACTGAGATTCATGGCTTCTACTCGATAAACTTCTAAGGGAACCCCAAATTATTCTACAAGCTGGTATACGTATGATTCAATAAGGAAATTATATGGCTTTCCATTTATCTACATGTCATGCAGCATCATCTGGTAGTTCTGTATTACTGAGCTTTCCAAAGCTCACTCTATTACTCACATTTTCAGGTTAAAACAATTGTACCAGTGTATCTATCGACTTCAGTAAGGGAGTTCTTCCGGCGTGGTTGCAGAGTATGGTACTTGTGATTAGGGGGCATGTAATTGTATTTTGATTTATATACGAGTTTGGAAATCTGTTTTATTTTTAAATAGTGATAATTGATTTTATAAGTTTACATGTTCTGATAAAAAGTTTTAAAATTTCTGCTATTTTTACGGTGGGTCACTCCAGTGGCCCTAATGTGACTTCCCAAATCGGTCTGAGGGGGTTACATTTAGTGGTATCAGAGCTATGGTTTGAGTCAAAAATTTTCAAGTTAGACCGGCCGGTCGAATGTCAAAATATGTCTGATCAGTACATGCCCCTAGACTGCAATCGTACATCTCTGAGCTGGAACTACAAGGTTGAGTCCCTATCTGTAATGAGTAAACCGAAGTTCTATCCGTTAAGGCTATACTTGTACAAAAAAGAATGCCAGTAACATCTGTCTAAACGCTGTGAAGTACCTCACGATCCATGTAAGAGTTATTTATTTGAAAAATTCTGACTTGACTCCGGAAATGAAATTTGGATATACTACTACTCTATGAGTCTATTCCCATGACAAAGACTGAATTAATTACTCAAGTAAATTTTCGTTCGGATTCTTTTATTGAAATATTGAAAATTTATGATAAGAATGTATACTCAGCTGGTTAAGGATAAGTGGAGGAATAGTACTTTTGTAAAAGTTATTGAAAGATTTGAAAGAACTGTTGGAAGTTTCATTTATACAATTATATGACATGAATGAATTTCGAGGACGAAATTCTTTTAAGGAGGGGAGAATTGTCACACCCCAATATAGGGTTAGATTTATTTTAGTTTAAAATATGTGAAAGGGTATAAAGTATGATTGGTAAATAATTGTTTAGTATATTATTATTTTATTAATCAAATTGAGGGCCACTCAATAAGTGATATATATTTTTTTATGTGAAGATAATGGTATTGCATACAAGGTTGGAATCCAATACTTTCCAGCTTAGAAGATATGTTATATCATTTCATGCTTGTTGATTGACAGTTGGATTTGTTGACAAAAGAAAAATAAAATAATGGAAATGATGTGAAGTTGATTATTATTATTATTACTTTTATAATATGGAAAATAGAGAACCACAAGTGGAAACTAGCTGGCTATAATACAGACCCATAAATTAAACACAAGCAAAACCAGACTGTCGGCCATTCAAACTCCTTGCACCAGAGAAGAACCATGAAACGAACAACAGCAAGGAGCAAAACAAAATCCAGAACCTGCACGAGCACCAGAACAAACGCTTCCAACAATTATCTAGGCGGGTCGAGCCATTGATAATCCTTCGACGCTTGATCTTCTACTCTTGGAGGAGCTTCTTCCAACCATCAAATCAACCAACGACTCAGCGACTAGAAAGTGATCCGTCATATTTGCAGTACGGGGAACCACTCTAAACGAGCATGCTTGAAAAGATTAAACCCGACGCTTCAATTTCCAGCTCTGCATCAATGATAACAGCATCAACGACCGATATACCTTCTGCCATATACGCTGAGGAACATAACGAGTATCGAAGTTGGCCTTTATAAACGACTGAAATGGGGTCTGCCACCGCATGAGAATAAGCACTGGTCGAAGAGTACTTTAAAAAAAAGTTACTTGGAATATATTATGGCTAAGGATCACGTGGGTTTAGTTGATAAAGTAAAAAGGGGGAAATTGCAAGGTAAGACATCCAAGTGTTAACAGCTCAACCTTGTCTCTTAGCTTTCATATTATTATGATTATGACATTATAGTTTTATTAAGATCGATTTAGTCCCTAATTTTAGTAATTAAAAATTATGTTGACTCCTAAAGTTTATAGTTTTAACAATTGGATCCTCAAATTATTAATTAGATCCTAACAAGTTATTTTTATGGCGAGGAAAATTACTGAAGTCGTATTTGTACGATAGATTATCCGTGTTCGTTAGAAAAAGATTGGAAGCTAGAAATCAAGTTGGTGAGCTGGAATTCAAGTGTAATAATTTGGATTTTGTTGACGTCGTAAGTCTGATTCTGAAATCCGTTTCGTCAAATTCGAACCCGGTAAGTTGGTTTTAACTGATTAATCACCCGATTCGACCCGTTTTTCGGAATTAAGTCCCGTTTTGATGAAATTTATATTGTTATGTATTTGAGGAATTATGGGAAGTTGAATTAAGGATCGAGGGCGTTCGAATGGAATTTTTATGGTCGATCAGTATTACACGAAAATCGAGGTAATACTTTACTACCTCTTTATGCTTTATGGAACATGTTGATAATGGATAAATACATGGACATATATATGATTGGTCTATCATGTCTGTTTGATTATGGATGGATTCGAACCGAATACAATTTAAGTGATAAATTAGTTAAGACTCTCTTGAATTACAAGTTCTGTGATTGAGTGATAAAGGAATTAGTCCTGACTATGTGAATTATAATTTATCTCTATAAAGGTACTTGGATGATGAAATTATGAGAATACTCCGTAGTGAAAAATTACGAAAATACCCTTATGTTGTAGGATAACAAGAATTATCCCTGGAAGTTGGTTAATAACTATGAAAGATATATTGATCCGATATAATTATAGATGTGCATAAGAAATAATGATTTTGTTTAGAAAATTTGGATAACTGGTTTTAACACCAAAAAGGGTTTGCGCAATATGCTAGAAGTTTGTTAAGGAATAATTTAAAGATCAGAGAATTTTCGGGAAAGCAATTGACCATAGGATCTTTAAATTATAATTATTTCGTTAAGAGCTAATATCGAAATTATCTGGTTAAGAAATTACAAAAATGCCTTGAGAGGTAAAATAATCCGAGTTGACCCTGAAGGAGAAAATACTTTGAGGATTTGTACTTAACTCGATTAAGTACGAATTTAATTGTTAAGATCTTGTCTTTGTGCAGAAAAATTCATGATATTCCGTTTGTAAAATCTGAGAAGACACTTGACCCGAAAATATCGGAGTTATAAGTAAATACCTGAAGAATGATTTATCAATGATGCTCTTTTGTGAGAATTGTTTGAAAGGATTGAAGTAAATGATAAGTTTAAATTTAATAATAAGATCGGATAGAAGGAAATGATTGTAATACAATGGATCTGTGAAATGACCAAAATACCCCTAGTATGGAAATGACCAAAATACCTCTAGTATGCAAATGACCAAGAATTTCACCAAGCTCAAGAATGATTGAATACCCTTGAGCTCTGAAATAAATGGAATAAAACTGAGCACCAAAATGACCAAAATACCCTTATGACCTATAATAAGTAAATGTCTTGGATTAATTAAGAAATCCAAATAAACATGGATGTTGTGCTACTAGTAAAAATTATGGAATGCAACTTAAGTGATCAACCAACGCTAGTGCTATATCATTACCTGAATGATATAGTTACCACTTGAATGTTTGTTCGTCTTCTCAAATTTGGAGGGATGATAATTCTGGAAGTACTTGGCTCAGCTAAACTCTTGAGCGCATACAGTACTAATAAGTGGGTATTCGTGAGACAAATCAACCACGAATACCAGAATGACTTTATTATATGACTAAATTGAACTGAAAGGAAGTACAACATGTATTTGAAATTCAAAAATGTCTGAATTATTCTGGAAAACTCTAAAGTAACCGAGATAGACTTGCTTACTAAATGAACTAAGTAACCTCAATGACTGAGGAGTAAATAGGTGATTTGAGGAGTTTGGAAACACTGTTGAACTTACATGATGAATTGTCATTATGGGTTATGAGCCATGGATCAAGTACGTCAGTATTTCCTGACATTGTTGAAACATGGAAATGAAATAAAGATCGTTGGAAGATTTATTCAGTGATGATTATGGGGATGATCTATGGATCTGCATTATGGTATTAAAGAGTGAATACACTGGAAGGATAATGAATTGACTTGTTGACATGCATCAGTTTGAGAGTTGTGTAACTCGAGTTGTTTGATAATATGATCGATAGTCGTAGATTGTAAATGACTTGAATCTTCGATTCTATATTTCATCTAAAATCACTTCGGTCATGTTTGGAAAAAAAAAACAAGTAACGCAGAAGGAAAAGATTCTGAATATCTCATTTGGTTCAATTGGGCTGAAATCCTATGAATTCAAAGTATATTCCTGAATACCCCTGATGTTTGGGTAATGGAATCACTTGCAGTAATATGAATTTAGAATTATTATGTATAAAGGTTCCTGAACGTTTTCCTAATGCACACGAAAATATAGTGGGATTCTAATGTATCAACCTTAAATGTCTGGCTAGATCGGTTAGTAATCGATTCTCCTCAATAGGACCTTATTCCTGGAATTCGATCAAATTTCATAAGTTTCATGTTATCCAAAATGATAACTACAATGGCCTCTGAAAATACTTGGATTCTCTAGTGTGTTCCCTACTTATTACTGAACTGTTTTATTGGTTTTAATATGCGGTACACCGAATTCATTGGTTATTGTTTTATGGATGCACCAATTTAATGTGACAATTTATGGTATATGGCTGCTATCTAATTTTTGTTTTGAAATGGTATATGATTACCATGTTTTTGGATTTATGGAATTTATGTCACGGTGCAATTGAATTTTGGAATTGAATTACGATGGAATAGCTCTGATCAAGCTAAATGGGCCTAATGTGACTCTTGAGGGCCCCAAGATGTTTCATTAGGTCGGCTTTCCTTTGCTGTGTGCTTAGGGTAAGCTATATGGACTTATTGACTTGGGCTTAAGGATACAAGCTTCATAGCCTATCCTTAAGTCGGCTTTCTTTTTTCTATGTGCATAAAGTAAGCTATATGGAAAATAATTTTGGGAACTACTGATGGTGTACCAGAAAAGGGTTTAAACTATGATTTTCAAAAGTTAAACTCTTTTACGAAATTGTGAGATTTACTGGACTATGATTTGTACCTATTATGATTTTATTATACTGTTGGAACACACTAGACATCCTATTCGATCTCCTGAAAATGTCATACTTTGAAAGGTTTCTTATGAACTGAGATTCATGGCTTCTACTCGATGAACTTCTAAGGGAACCCCAAATTATTCTGCAAGCTGGTATACGTATGATTCAATAAGGAAATTATATGGCTTTCCATTTATCTACATGTCATGTAGCATCATCTGGTAGTTCTGTATTACTGAGCTTTCCAAAGCTCACTCTATTACTCACCTTTTCAGGTTAAAACAATTGTACCAGTGTATCTATCGACTTCAGTAAGGGAGTTCTTCCGGCGTGGTTGCAGAGTATGGTACTTGTGATTAGGGGGCATGTAATTGTATTTTGATTTATATACGAGTTTGGAAATATGTTTTATTTTTAAATAGTGATAAATGATTTTATAAGTTTACATGTTCTGATAAAAAGTTTTAAAATTTCTGCTATTTTTACGGTGGGTCGCTCCGGTGGCCCTAATGTGACTTCCCGAATCGGATCGGGCTACCCGCATCGGTCTGAGGGGGTTACATTCTAGAAGAACGAATGGAGCAGCCACAAGTTTCTGCAATTCGAATTTGAATTAAACTCATGTTTTAGGATATTATTTTAAATATTATATTTTTATCTTATCTTTGTTTTAGGTATTTTTGTTTAAATAGTTTTAAGTATTTTAATTAGGATTTATTTTATTTATTTTAGGATTATCTTTACCTTGTTTTTAGGATTTTGAAGGCTATAAATAACCTCTCAGGGTAAGCCTAGAAATATATCTCTCAACAACTGAGAATTCACTCTTCTTCTTCTCTCTAGCTTTATAAAATTTTCTCTTTTATTTCCTTTCAAGTTTTCTATTTTTTTTATTTTATTTTAAAGTTTTGTTTTCAAATATGCTAAATATAAATTTGGTCATGCTTAGCTAATTTTCTTTTAAGCCGAAGGCTAAAGAGAAGGCTCAATTCCAGATGTGAGAATTGTAAGGCGCTTAAATTGCTTCAGATTTTTCTCTTTGTTTTCTGGGCTTAATTTCAAATCAAAACGATTTTTAAAATCAAAAGTCGGTGTTGGTCTGGATGTTGTTATGGTTAACGTGGGAGGAAGGATCGACTTATTGAAGTACATTAGACTTCCTGTGAACACACTTAGCAAAATTGTTTGCTAAGAGGAAATTGAGATCGGAATCAGTTATTGTTGAAACAACATAATCCGAGTCGGTAGCTTTTCGAACTTCAACATTTTAAGATCTACAATATTGTTGTTGCTTGGATCAACTCACAAACCGAAATTAAATAGTGTACTTGGATATTCAGTATACAAAGCATAGTCACAAGGATTTGTCATTGTAGACAGTAGCCGACGTGAATCTTGAAGTAAAGATCTATTTCGATGATCCGAGGAATTTAAGGCAAAGTTGAAGTCTGAGGTTGTTCTTACCATAAGTCTTCTTTATCTCAATTTATTTATTTATTTTATTTGTTTATTTAATTTTTTTATCTCATTATATTTCTTTAAACAATTAAAAAATCTTTATCATTATCTTATAATTATTATTTATTATTTATTATTTTATCATTATCTTCAGTTTAAAACAATTTATATTTAATTATTTATTTTATTCTTTTTTTATCTTTATATGAAATTCTATCTTCTTCTAAATCAAAAAGTCCACTAAATCAGAAACACCAGAGTCTCTGTGGATCGACCCTGCTTCTCTATACTACTCTCTCTTTTTACTTATTAAGAAGCCATAATTATTTTGATAGCAAAACGACACCTATTACCACCGCGGCGGTCGAAAAAAACAATCTACCTAAAAAATACTCCTCCCGACCTCCTATACACCATTTCGTAGCTTGATTGTACAACAAGGTACAAGTACCAAATCGACGTAGATCTACAAAGAAACGTTTGGGTTCTTATCTTTCCGGCGAGACTCTTCGCTTTCCCGATGACCTTTGGCTTCCCCCTACCGTGCTTCCCTCAGTGATATTCCGAAGCCGAATACTTGATATATATATATATATATATTAAGATTTTTTTTGTTATTTCGAATGCTTTGCTTTGCTTGCCTTGTTTGCTTTGTTGGCTTGATTGCTCTGTTGTCATTGATGTCCCTTCGTTGTGCCTCACCGGAGGCTTTTATAGCGCTCGGAAAAGGGAGGAAACCCCTTGAATCCGGTTGTTAAAATCCCAGTTTTGTTGGGATTTATTTGTATGCGCTCATGGTCGATCTTCTCGGTACGTTGTTGTTGGAAAAATAAGGGATGTTTTCCCCGTTGATAAGCACCGCGATTTACTCTGATTTTGTTGTTTGGCTTTGGTTTGGCGTCGGCGTGTTGTCCTCACGCGCTTGGTAGTGTGGCACCCTTGGTTAAACACAAAACCCTAGTTCTGTTGGGCTCACCGGGTCGGTTGGCTGGGTCAGGCCTACCTACCCGGTTGGGCTCCATACTGGGCCCCTTGGACTGTTGGACCCGGTTGAACTGTTGGACTTGGATTCTGCCTTTGATTTGGACCTGAAATGGTTAAATAGATAAATACAATAAATATATAATAAATAAATAATAATATATAATAAATATAATAATAAAAACTATATAATACTATATTTTAAAAAATAATATGTTTTCAAAAATTATATATTATATATGTTTCCAAAAAAAGAACCGTTTTAAAAAACTATATATATGTTTTTAAAATACGTTTTGAAAACTATATTATATACGTTTTCAAAAATCATTTTTAAAACTATGTATATTATACATTTAAAAAATGTGTTTTCAAAACTATATAATATATATTGTCAAAAAATAGTTTCAAAACCTTATTATATATTTTCAAAAATTAATTTTTTAAAAACTATATATTATATGCTTTCAAAAAACGTTTTCTAAAAACTATATATTATAGGTTTTCAAAAACTATTTTCAAAAACTACATTATATTATTATATATATACTAAATAAATATTGAACAAAAATAAGAGACTACACAAATCCAAGTGTTTCCTTTTTTTTATTTTTTAGTTATCAAGAATGAAAAAGCTAAGAACTACGTAGACCAAGGTTAACACAACCATTCGACCAAAACCCTCGTTCGTGCCTCCCAAAACATGTTTTCTTTCACGTAATGATTTCAAACTCTTAAAAGGAGTGGATAATTTTATTTTAACAAGTTATAAGGGCTAAACTACATATAACTTCATTTTTAAATCAAAGATTATTATATTAAATTTATTATCCTTAAAATCTTACAATAATAATTACAGTAGTATAAAGAAAACTAATAATTAATGTGTAAAAAGAAAATATACTTAAATATAATTCCTTGTTTCATCTCTGGATAAAGAGAGATGTGAATCTGCAGAGAAAAGGCATAAACTGGAGTCTTGTAGGAGAAGAGACCTTTGTTGTATATTTTAGAAAGAGAGACCAACCCATTCTCATTTTCATTCCCATTCCTGTCGTTTAAGCTCATAATTAAGGGAATACGATGCAGTCTCTAATACACACGTCCTTTGCCCTTTTACTTTTCATGCAAATGGACAAAAAAAAAAGCTATGCATATTAATTACATCTTTAAATCAAAGGGCAACAAAATTAAGGTAAATTAAATTAAATTATTTATCAAACCCTAATCATGTATTCACACCTACAAGTATTAACAGTGTATAAAACATGCATAATTATCTTTACGATTCACCTGTTTAAGTTAAAAATATATATAAAAAGTAATTTAAACAATATATTCGATTTGGTTTGTTTAAATTTTATTAAACTCAAATTTATTAAAAAATTAAATCGAATTAGGATTGAAAAATATGACTTGTTAATTTCACCAACTCAAAATTTTTTACTCTATTCAACCGGATACTCACTCTTAAATAAAATTATCCAAGTCTAAAAAATAAAAAATAACTTAATCTCTTTTCAAGATTATGGATAAGTCATCACATGAATTATTCATTGCCAGCTGAGGAATCATAACTTAGCTCATATAATGTGAATTATTCATCACCACCTGTGGAATCATATATCTTGAGTTCATCATGTGAATCATTCAACTTAAATATTTTTACATAAATTAAAAAAGTGCCTAACATATAACCCTAGGTTGCAACGGAAAATGTTGTTGTGTAGGGGAGGGAATCTTGTTACCTTCCTAACCAACTCATTAAAGTTAGTAGTAATAAAAGAAGATTCCCATGGGTTTTCTGCCATTAAGCCTTTTCCCTTAATTTAATTTAGAGTCGCGGAATTGGAATTTGGAACTCATATAAGAGATCCCTTCCTTAGAGTCAAATATATATTATATTCTTTTCTATATAATTAGGATATTTGCTTAATTCTCTCCCCTTTTTTTCTTCTTTACGGTTTCTGTCAATTTTATTGATCAATCTAATTTTTTTTATTTTGTTTAACCGACGGTGACACCAGTTTTGATGTTAGTTGTCGCCTGATGGTTATCTTTTTTTATTTCTTTTTAGTGTTTTTAATAAGAATAATAATATTTTGTGACATATTCTCTGTCTTTATAACACATTTATCTCTGTCTTTGTGGCACATTTTTCTATGCCTTTTGATAACTTACGTTTTTTGCCCTTTTTTCCGTTTATCTTTTTTTTTTCACAGAGTTGGATTTGATATCGCCACGACTGATCAAGATAGTACTTATTTGTTATCCTGTTGATCGTTCCTGCTTTGGAGGATACAAATTTTGCGCTCGTGGATCGTTTTCTCACGTCGCTTGACCCTAATTTGTGATTTGTAGGCGATCTTTCAGTAGATTCATCTCCTTTTGTGGTTCGTTTGCCGATGCAGTTAGATTTGTTCATATCTTTATTTTATTCGAGCATTGATTATGTTTTTTAACCTTTTTCTTTTATAGTTCTTGTGCGATCTAAGTGACTAATTTTTGTGTTAATAGTTATATGAAAATGTCCTAATTATAATTTAATTTAAGTTATTCGTAAATCCTCATTGTAATTTTAAATATTTTCTATTTTTAATAAAACTAGCGTATATCTTCTGAGTTCCTCGCACTCAGTTTTAGGACATTTTGCAGCGTTTGGAACCGTATATAAAGTAAGTTGTATTGCACTGGTACATGTGACACATGGTAACCCTAAATTCCTTTTGTGAAATATTTAATTCATCGTCGGTGAATAATTTTTATATTAATTATGTTTGATTATCTATTAAATTAGGAGAGGTATTAAACGATAATATAAATCTTCCTAAACAATCAAAAGGAACAATAATGAAAAGGAAAAAATAAAGGAAAAAAAGTTATAACAGTGATAAGAATAATATTCTATACTGGTGATTTTGAATTTCGTATAGGGACTAAGCACATGACCCTTTCTGCTGTTGCTGAATGTTGATTCCCTTCTATCTCTAAGCTTCTTTTCCCTTCTATCTCTAAGCTTCTTTTCCCTTCTATCTCTAAGCTTCTTTTAGCTTTTAATTGCCTTTGTTCTTTGCAAGGAGTTACCATCCCTCTGCTTTAACACACTGCTCTTAATTTAGCTTTAACTTTTTCTTCTCTAGAAACCCTACTTTATTCTCCATATCAACTCACCCTTAAAAGAGACGATTCTCCCCTTCAAAAATTGAATCCTCATCGTGTTCACAAACAACAGACCTTCCCTTTCTTTCTATTTGTTGGTTTTGTTTTTTGCATGCAGATAAGAAACATCCTTATTTGTTGCTGTTCTTATGGCATGAGTCATGACACCAACCCTTTTTGACAAAACAAAACAGATATCATAAGTTTCTTGTTTTTTTACGCATACATGGCATCAACTCCTTCTGAACTAACCCTTGACTGCAAACCCCACAGTCTCGATCAGCAGATTGATCGTAAACTGAATCTTGAAGATTTCCTTTCTTGTCTCGAGGAAGAACGACTTAAGATCGATGCTTTTAAGCGCGAGCTTCCCCTTTGTATGCAACTTCTCACCAATGGTACGTACCTATCAAGCATATTATATTTGCATTAGGGTTTATAAGCTTTTCACTGGTATATTATGTCCAGCTTTGGAGGCTTCAAGGCAGCAACTACAGGCATACAGCAGGAATCAAGGATCAAGACCAGTTCTTGAAAAATTCATGCCGCTCAAGAACTTAACCTCGGACAAGTCCCAAAACACGTCTGATCATAAAGCAAACTGGATGACAACCGCACAACTATGGAGCCAAGAAGGAAACCAGACGAAACCAGAATCATCGGTTACTGATATTGGTTTGAATGTTGGTCCCAATTTGGGATTAGATACCAAGCAGAGAATTGGAGGAGCTTTCCTTCCATTCTCCTCCAAAAACCGGAAATGTTCAGAGTCTCTCCCTGATTTAGCACTTGCTTCTCTCAATAAAAATATGGAAGATAGGAAATGCAATTCGGAGATTGAAAATGGGGTAGCCTGTCAACGGAGAGACAAAGTTGGAGCTGTGATTGAGCATCACAATGGAACCGGTAACAACACAGCTGATGGGCAAACAACAAATACTAACAATAATCAACCTCATAGAAAGGCTAGACGCTGCTGGTCGCCTGACTTGCATAGGAGATTTGTCAATGCTCTTCAGATGCTTGGTGGCTCTCAAGGTATCAATAATTATATATATATATATATATATATATAATTGCCTTTGTTTGATTTGTGGTTCATTTTCAAAATCTTTGGTTTTGATGATTATGGTTACAGTTGCCACACCAAAACAGATCAGGGAGTTAATGAAGGTTGATGGTTTGACCAATGATGAAGTGAAAAGCCATCTGCAGGTATCTCTTTCTCCAGTACTGTGTCATGCAAGAAGGAGTTTTTGTAAAAAAAACCTGACACGGTACCCGCTGATGTTATTAAAAATGTCGGTGCAAATCTTTTACTGCTCATAATGATTTTCTTAACCTTTTTATTTGGCAGAAATATAGGCTGCACACAAGGAGACCTAGCCCAAGTCCACAAGCAGTAGGAGCCCCAGCACCCCAACTTGTAGTCTTAGGTGGCATCTGGGTCCCCCAAGAGTTTTCCACAGCCGCTCATAGAGGTGGCACCTCCCTGTATGGAGCTCACCACCCAGCTCATTTCTGTGCATCACCTATGCCCCAAGAGTTTTACTCTGCTGGTGCAGCTGTAGGTGCAAGTGCAACCCCAGCTCTACCTCCAACCCAGCTGCACCACCAGCACTACCACACCCTCCACCACCAATTCCACAACATGTACAATGCCGCATCAAGGGCACGTAGCTCACTGGAGCCTGACATCAGGGAAGCTGGGGACCGGTCCGACAGCATTGAAGACGGAAAGTCGGAGAGCAGCAGCTGGAAAGGTGAGAGCGGTGGAGATCAGAGAAGAAGGTGAAGAATGCAATACAAGTGAGATGTCCTTAAATTCTAAAGACGGCTTTAGGGTTAGGGTTTAGATATTCCATGTAGCAGTGGATCATGTGCTATATATTGTTTTGAAAATAAAATCCAGGCTAAATATGAAGATGGAGGATAAAAAGGAAATAAAATAAAAGCGAGTGTGTGTTTTGTTCGAATTGGTTTCCCTCTTTCTCTGACTTCAATGTTTATTTGGAGAAAAGATTGAACATTGATTATATTTGTTTTTATGTGTCTTGTCGGAAAGTGACATGCGTTTTTGGAAAGCAAAGCCACCACAATCACTAACATAATCATTTATGCATCAACTATAAGGCTTTCGGGTTTACTTGATTCAAATCTCCATCGGTAATACAAGTGGAGCATTTAAATGTTTATTATCCAAAATAATCGACCCATTAACGGTTAAACGAATGTGTAATATATATTTTATCAAAAAAAAATGTGTAATATGTATATACCAGGCTTGCCTGGTATAGAAACCTGCAGGAAAATGGAAAGGATCCAATAAAACATCTTGCCTAAAGATATATAGATGACATATAATACATGATTAGCATTTGTCCATGGTTGCTAAAGTACATAGATGACATTATACTTGGGGAAATTACTAAAACTTTTTTGGGATAAATTCCCCCATGTATAAGGGTTTTGATCATTGCTTCGCATAATGAATAGCTAATTACTCATTCATCAAGCAGCCGGAGCATAGTCATAATCTCCATCATCACCATCACCGTTTCCTTGTATGCATGACGTTCCTGGACCAGGCTCAAAACCATCAGTATCTCCATCTGCAAGCTTCTTGTACCATGAGGCAACCTTGGAGACAGGAGTACAAAGAAATGAATATTGGGGCTGCTCACCTAATCAAACTGTTGCTTGTGTTGCTACTGAATCGATCAATATGAAACTCGAATTTATTCAAGGGATGGTGGATAACCTCTTTCTGCCACATGGCAAGCACAGGAAGAGTGTGGGAATTAGGACCAAAAGTGGTGTTACCTTGTGCAAGACCAAGTGCGGTGTGCGGATCATTGGCCAGCCACTTAGGATCACAGTTCAGCAATTCTCTCATTCAGATCTATATTCGATGACCTTTGATGTATCATAAAGCCATGTTATGGTTCATGTCTTCAGGCATGATGGTGGGGTAGTCGCAACTGGCAATACAGAATGGAATCATACATAGGCTGACTTAGTATCATATGAACAGTGACATTCATTTCTCTTCTTCTACAATTGGTCTAGGACTACCCAATTAATGGAGAAATTATTGGATAACGTTTCCCACCATATCAACAATGGTCCTTAACTAGTAATAATATGCCAAATAATAATTAGTTTACATTTCATTAAATTTTTTGCCAACTCATTATTTGTTTCCATTCCAATTCAACATTCCTCCTCCTTCAGTGTTCTTCTTCTTCGTGCCTCTTTCTTTTTGCCAATAAAATGTATCTTATCCTGCTCCAGCTCTGGTGTCCGAGCCAGCCCTTATACGCCGGATCCGTATCCTCCTTCAATTCAACAATGGTCGAGATGGATAATAACGAAGCTGTCAAGATTCTTTCTTCTCCTGTTCTGGCGTCCGAGCCATACCTTATACGCCGGATCCGTATTCCTTCAACGGCAGTGAAGCATCAGAGTTTCCTATTCTTATCGGAAGACCAATTGTGTGGCTGACGCTCTGGCGCACCTAGGCCAGAAGGCTCCTCCAAGCATTGCTGTGTTAGACCATCCACCCGCTGCGGTTCGCAGTCTTCTACAAATGGATATCAACAATTGGAGGAGAAGGTCTAACTGCTGTTAAACAGCTCCCTTCTGAGGTCGCAGTCTTCTCCAAATGGATATCAACAATTGGAGGAGAAGGTATAACTGCTGTTAAAAAGCTCCCTTTGTTACCAAATATATATATATATATATCTTATCAATTTTAATTCCCAATTTTTTTTTTCATTTAAAATCTTAATGAACACGGTTTGATAAAAAAATATTCTCATAATCTCTTACAAATGTAGTAAAAACTGCAAATGACAAAAATTCATATTCAATGATTTTTTTTTGATAAAAAGACCCACACAAATTATTAAATAATAAAGGAAAAACTAAACAAGTCTCAAACTAAACGTCTGAAAAAGAAAAATGCTAAACAGTTGTACAACAAAAAGGAAATAAATGAACAAACACCAAACTAAAGCCCTGGCCATCTGTCCTCTCAATTCTCAGCATAGAAACAATGAGCGCACAACAGTCGAGAGGACAAGAAGTAAAAAGAAGAAACGCGAGCCTTGTAACACCACCCTCGTATCGAGATCAGAGTTCAGGGAGGATTTACCCAACGATTTTCCACTGTCAATGTTGTAAAACCTGTTGTGGACCATCCTCAACCCATATTTATCCACTTGACCCAGAGCTGAATCAGTCGCTAATACGTGAGCCGTCTGGTTACCTAAGCGAGGAATGAAGACGAACCGACTGTCTTCAAACAATTTGGCATGATGGCGAGCCTCTCAAGTAATCACACTTATTTCTGATCGATCTGGTTCCTCAATCTCCATTTTCTGAAGAACCGCTCGAGCATCCCCTTCGAAAACAATTTGGATTTTTCTTCGATTGTTATACCTTCTTTAGTGTATATTCAAAGTTTTCGTACCCATGGAGGTAAAGAAGATCAGTGATGTTTGAGTTTAAGCCGACGATGAATCTTGACACGGTGTCTTCTTCTTCTTCGATTATGTTAGCCCTATTGAATAAGGACTGCATCTCCTTGTAGTAGTCTTCAACTTAACTTTTAATTTGTCGAAGTCGATGTAGTCGTAGTTTAACTTCTCGTGTATAATGTGTCAGTAGGAATCGGTTCCTCATGGTTTGTTTGAGGTCGGTCCAAGAAGTGATTGCTTGAATTTGTAAGTTTCGATCTTTTTCCTTGTTTGCATCCACCAAGTGTGAGCATATCCTTCGAATTCCATGGTGATGAGGGGAACTTGTTTAGCTTGGGGACAGTCAGGGTATGCGAACATGAGATCAACTTTTCCTTCTCAATCGATGTACTTGTTCGGATCGTTGTCTCCTTTGAAAGACGGGATCGTGAACTTTGGTTTTGCAAAGATTTTGGGTGCTTGGAAACGTGGTCTGCTCGTCTGGGTCCCAAAAGTTCAACATTGTTTGGTCTTGGATTCTGGTTGGTAGATCCAGTTATGGTTCTTGTCGTTCTCTCATGGTATTGTTAAGTTGATCAAATCTTGTTTCAAATTAAGTTGTGAGTCATTCAAGTATGGCTAAGGTAGCCATAAGTGTCTCGTTGTTATTGTCGCCATCCTGAAATCATAAACATCAAAGAAAATTTTAATGTAAAATAAATATAAAAGAAAGAAAATTCAACAAAGCAAGAAACCTCACAAGTCACTCCAAGAAAGTAACACAGCGAGAGGCAAGTAAGTCGATCTTGTACTCTTTAAAACTCACTTTACCAAGTAGTCTTCCACAGTTCGTATCGGAGTTTGATTACTAGCAAATGTGATAACAAAAAAAGCTCTAAGAGGCCAAACAAGGTTTAGCCTCCAGAGAACGAGAATGCAAAGAAGAAATAAATGTGCAAACTCTTTAGTCCTGATAATACAAGAAAGATAATGTGTTAGATAATGCAAAAGAACAATAAAAAGGAAAACAAAAGAACTTAAAGCATTAAGAGTAAAAGAAAGAAAGAAAAAACCAAACTAGAAACCTAGAAAATGCTGGGTCAACTTGAGAAACGTTTTTGAGGGGGTTATCAGTGTTCAAAAATTTTGGAAAACTTCTTGAATATCGTTCGATGTGTGTAGAAACCACCTGTAAAATTCAGAACCAAATACCTTCAGTAGTATTCAGTAGACTCTTTTGAACGGTGGGTCCTCAAACAGTCTGTTTTTCAGGATTGCTTTGTTCAAAGGTGTTATTGATCTCCAAAAATTCTGATTTTTTTGTGAATGATCTTCAATATATTTATTCAATGATTGAGCTATTCGTCTAAGTTCAAAAATTCATCTAAAATTTGGGAGGGTTCATATAGAAATATTTGGATCACAAAATGAATTTAGATAAAAAAACTAGATTCATTTAAAGTATGGGTAAAATTCAAACCAGGGTTGGTCCTGGGCCGAGGCAAAAGGGGCACCCACCCAGGGCCCATAATTCTAATTTATATTAATTTACCATACTTTTATAAACTATTAATTAATTCACCGATTCTATTAATGCACTATCCATTCTTATTATATTGTTATTAAGAGTAAAATTAAATTAAAAGTATTGCAACACAGGGCCCACAAATATTAATGCACTATTTTCTTTTTTTGGGTTACATTAATGCATTAATTTTAATTGTTCGTAATTGTTAATTAAATATGAAAAATAACGTTAAAAAATTGTTATTTGTTATCAAAATTCAAAAAAAAAAATCTTACTAACATCAAATCATAATATGTATCAACGGTTATTTTTTATTCCCTATAAATGAGAGGAGAAAATTGAAGTAAAATTAATTTATTTCTTTTTTTCTTTCATATTTGAAAACTCATTTGAAAATTATTGTTCTCAATTTTCAATTTCTCATGATTCACAGACACAAACACAAAATCACAATTACTTATCATCAATTGTGGTCATTGAAGATTTTTTTAAAATCAAAGTAAGTTCATGTTTCCAAATTCTTTTATTTTTATATTTCTAAATTCTGGATAAATTTATTTTCTTTTTTTTTTATAAATTTTGGATATGAAATATCAAACGTGGATATGAATATTCTTCATCTTCCTTTTAAGTTCAGTCATTACGGTATTGTGAATTTGATATATAAATACTTCGATCGAGGATCTTCCCATTTACAGGTTCTATTGTTCTTTTCTACATTAGTTGTATTGTTATATAATGTCGCCTAAAAAAACATTTTTCTGGTTGTGAAAAAAGAAAAAAAAAAGAAAACAAAGAGATGAGTTAATAGAATCACAAAAGGGATCTCTTGATAAATTCTTTAAAAGTAGAGTAGGGAGAGTCTTCTAATAAAAATTTAAATGAAATTACTGGGAATTTAAATAATCTTGACAGTTCTTAAAATTGTACCAATCTAGGTGTTACTGATGCAAATGTCCATGATATCCTAAATCATATAGATGATGACATTTTACAAAACGAGTCTAATATTGAAGATGTTGGGATTGATCAACACTTAGTCCCTCATGTGGACATTTATGATCCTAGAAATTAGGGTAATCTTGATAATAAATCAAGAGATATTCTAGTTGAAAAGGGGCCTATAAGAGAATTGAATTTGAAATTTCCCTTAGCCAATAATTCTAGGCATTTTTCATATGCTTATTTTTCTAGAAAGTTGATTAATTGAGAGATTAGCGATAGAAAATGGTTGGTCTATTCTAAACATGTGGACAAAGTTTATTGTTTTGTTGTAAATTGTTTACAAAGAAAAACAATAAGAATTATTTAGCAAATGATTGGAAGCATCTTAGATAGAGACTTGAACAACATGAAAATAGTATTGAGCATATCACTAATATGAATATTTGGAGTGAATTAAGAGTGAGATTAAAAACTAATAATCAGACACTTGATAAAGATTTATAGCAAGGAATTTCAAAAGAGAAAGAACATTGGAGGCAAGTTTTAATAAGAATAGTTTGTGTTGTAAAATGTCTTGCTAAAAACAATTTAGCTTTTCGAGGATCTAGTGAGAAAATTTACGATGAGAGTAATGGAAACTTTTTATGATTAATTAAAATGATTGTTGAATTTGATTTGCCTATGCAAGACCATATTAGATGTATTCAAAATGAAAATATTCATTATCATTATATCGGTCATAAAATTCAAAATGAACTAATCTCTCTCTTGGCCCATAGTATTAGAACTTCTATTTTAAAGATCATCCATGAGCCAAAGTATTTCTCTATTATTCTTGATTGTACCCCTGATGTAAGTCATCAAGAACAAATGACTCTAATAGTGCGATGCGTAAATATGTCAAATAACAAAGTAAAAATAAAAGAGTACTTTTTAGAGTTCTTGAAAGTGGATGATAAATATGGATTGGGGCTTTTTAATGAATTAGTAAATACATTGCAATCTCTAGAGTTGAATGTTGATGATGTGAGGGGACAAGGATATGGCAATGGTTCTAATACCATGGTGTTCAAAAGAGATTGCTTGAAATAAATCCTTTTCAATTTCTCATGATTCACAAACACAAACACAAAATCACAATTATTATCATCAATTGTGGTCATTGAAGATTTTTTTAAAATCCAAAGTAAGTTCATGTTTCCAAATTCTTTTTATTTTATATATTCTAAATTCTGGATAAATTTATTTTCTTTTTTTATAAATTTTGGATATGAAATATCAAACGTGGATATGCATATTCTTCATCTTCCTTTTAAGTTCAGTCATTACGGTATTGTGAATTGATATATAAATACTCGATCGAGGATCTTCCCATTTACAGGTTCTATTGTTCTTTTCTACATTAGTTGTATTGTTATTAATGTCGCCTAAAAAAACATTTTTCTGGTTGTGAAAAAGAAAAAAAAGAAAACAAAGAGATGAGTTAATAGAATCACAAAGGGATCTCTTGATAAATTCTTTAAAAAGTAGAGTAGGGAGAGTCTTCTAATAAAAATTAAATGAAATTACTGGGAATTTAAATATCTTGACAGTTCTTAAAATTGTACCAATCTAGGTGTTCTGATGCAATGTCCATGATATCCTAATCATATAGATGATGACATTTTACAAAACGAGTCTAATATTGAAGATGTTGGGATTGATCAACACTTAGTCCCTCATGTGGACATTTATGATCCTAGAAATTAGGGTAATCTTGATAAAATCAAGAGATATCTAGTTGAAAAGGGCCTATAAAGAATTGAATTTGAAATTTCCCTTAGCCATAATTCTAGGCATTTTTCTAGAAAGTTGATTAATTGAGAGATTAGCGATAGAAATGGTTGGTCTATTCTAAACATGTGGACAAAGTTTATTGTTTTGTTGTAAATTGTTTACAAAGAAAAACAATAAGAATTATTTAGCAAATGATTGGAAGCATCTTAGATAGAGACTTGAACAACATGAAAATAGTATTGAGCATATCACTAATATGAATATTTGGAGTGAATTAAGAGTGAGATTAAAAACTAATAATCAGACACTTGATAAAGATTTATAGCAAGGAATTTCAAAAAGAGAAAGAACATTGGAGGCAAGTTTTAATAAGAATAGTTGTGTTGTAAAATGTCTTGCTAAAAACAATTTAGCTTTTCGAGGATCTAGTGAGAAAATTACGATGAGAGTATGGAAACTTTTTATGATTTAATTTCGAGGAAATTTCGAGGAATTTATATAAATTTAATTTAATTTAATTAATTGAAATTTTATATTGCATATTTTTTTTTAAATTTTTTAAAATTAGGGCCCATTTTTTAATTTTATCTCGAGCCAAGAAAAGTCAAGACCGACCCTGATTCAAACTCTGACTGTCAAGACTCAAACCCAGTTTTACCATTTTCTGTATTTATAAATTTTAAAATGAAAATTTATATCTTACAAGAATTAAATTTATAATAATATATAAAAATATAAATCATCTCCCTAAGATTAAATCTTAAATTTGGAAAGGGATGTTACCGTGTCACGGTTGATATCAACATTCCGTTTCACAACGGGATTGTCTCAGGAAAGGCGGGCTAATATATGGCGTTACGGATACATTAAAAGATATTTAACAAATTCGGCTTAGCGCTACCGAAATGTTGAGTAATATAATGTAGTAGGTCTAGATCATGAAGAAATATTAAAAAATTTGGCAACCGACAAACTTAGCTTGTCGGTTTATGTCGATACTTTATAAAAATGTATCGATCCACATCAATATAACATGTAAAATTATGACAAAAACCGGTCTTGAAAAGACAAAACCGTAAAGCGCTACCAGATATATTGAAAGTGTCGATACTTTAATATAAGTATCGACACTTTGTGAATTTAAAAGATAAGCAGTTTAGCGCCTATAAAGTGTCGATACTTTAAACAATGTATCGATCCACATCGATATAACAACTAAAATATGACAAAACCGGTCTAAAGGATAAAATCGGTATAGAGCAACCGATATATTGAAAGTGTCGATACTTTAATAAGTATCGACATTTTGTGAATTTAAATGAGAAGCATTTTAGTGTCTATAAAGTGTCGATACGTTATAACAATGTATCGATCCACAACGATATAACAGGTAAAATATGACAAAATCGGTCTCTAAAGAACAAAACCGGTATAGAGCGACCGGATATATTGAAAGTGTCGATACTTTAATATAAGTATCGACACTTTTTGAATTTAAAAGAGAAGCATTTTAGTGCCTATAAAGTGTCGATACTATATAAAAATGTATCGATCTATAACGAGATAATAGGTAAAAATATGACAAAATCGGTCTCGAAATGATAAAACCAGTAAAACGCTACTGTATATATTGAAAGTGTCGATACTTTAATAAGTACGCGTAATAAATTATCGATACATTCAAAGAAATAGGTAATTATACTATCGAAAGTATCGACCTGACATAAAAGTATCGACACTTTGGTAGTTGTATTAATTAAATATAAATAACATATTCAGTGAAAATATAAAGGGCATAGTTAAATATCCTCTAAAAAATAGATAGAACGGACGAGTTTTTGAAATCGAAGCGTAATTGTTGCTGCATTTCAGAAGGCGTTTCTAAAGCGAAGTTTGTTTGTTTGTTGCTGCAGTCGAATCGAAAAGCACGTTGTCGAAACCCTAGTTTTTTTATTACCGTAATCAAATAGGGTTTTTATGTGTTGTTTAAGGTTTTGGAGTAAAGAAGTATTTGGGACCGATTACAGGTAGAAAGTGATATTCTAGGTAAATATACTATCGATACTTTATTAAATATTATAGGTAGAAAATGATATTATAGGTTGTGTAAATGTGCCGATACTTGGAGTATTGAGTGTTCCTATTCGTTTGAAGGAAATAGGGATTAGGGTTTTTGGGTTTAGTTTGGAGATTTCGAATCGAAGCCAAGAGGATTTGAGACCGATTATATAATATTATAGGTAGAAAATAAATATGGATACATGTATATAATATATAGGTAGAAAATGATATTTTAGGTTCTATAAATGTGCCGACACATTTTGTAGGGCCATTCAAATTCTTTTGAAGAAAATTGTTTACCACAAGAGTAGTTATCTATATTTGTATATTGAATAAAGTGTATGTAACAAGTATTTGATTTGATTTGCATAAATTGATTAATGAAGGAAAAATGGAGTCAATGGGTGGAAAAATTGTTGGTGGCGCAGATGACTTTGAAATTGAGGCCGAGACTCGAAAGCAACCAAAGGGTGGATATGTACTTCTAGTAAGTATCAATGTCTTTTGTTATTATTGTTGAAATGTTAATTGGATTAAAGTATTTAAGAACTTTAAATTGATGACAAATTTTAAATGTTGATAGTATAACCGAATGCCAAAGGATGAAAGAAGGCGGCGAACACATAGGTTCAATATGTAAATTGAAATTGACATTGAGTATTATTTAGCGTTAATGTATTGATTAAGAAACATTTATGCTTAATATTAGGTGAGAAATGATGTTGGAGAAATATATTTGATGTGATGTTGATAAAGAACCTTACATCGCACACTCAAAGATGGATAATGAAGAATACAAAGAATAGAGGAAAGCACATGAAAAGAAGGTTTTCATTAAACTTGTAAATACATTGATACAAAATATATAAGAACTATAACATTATATATTGTTAAAAAAATGTAGGAAGTGTCGACAAGGTATAATATTAAAAGGGTGAATTCATTAATTAAACACCATAAGGAGAAGGTCAGTTAAATGTACTGGGAGAAATAGGGTTTGGATCGTTGGTAGGAGTAAGGGATCGACCTATTCGGAGAGATTGTGTCGATCCTTGATGGCATAATTTGATGTCGAATAATGTATTGCTAAATATGGTGATTTTTTCATTTCCTCTCGGAATCCCATGTGCTGTAGCCGTCTTAGGGTAAGAAATGAAGGCAACAATGTTGTAGAAGTCTCTAAGAGTAAGAACTGGAAAGCACTTTCCTCCAATATGGTTTGAAGCAGAAGTTGACATATGCTGAACTTGAAGAGGAAATCAAAATGGATCTTATGGGGGGGATGAGCTAAGGCCCGAGTTCTATTGTACCCTTGTCGGGATCTTCTTTGTCCTACGGGTGATACGCAACGAACAAGGACTATATGAAGCTCATTTGCGATGAAGGCTTGAAGGGTGAATTCAATTGGGCTGAATATGTCCATTCGAGATTGATTGAATCAATAATCACCTTTAAAAAGGGAAGTTAGAGATACCTCAAAGGGTGCATAGTAATCTTAGAGCTAAATGAGTTGAATAACGTTTTTTATATATAAAATGATAGTATAGTTATTATATAAAATTATAAATTTTATTATAAATGCAGGTTGCAGTGTTCGATTTTTTATCGGGCTGTGAGGCAGTGCCGGCTTATGAAAGAACCGGAGTGGCACTCATCCGTGCATGGGGGAAGGAAGAGATGGTTAGAGTGATGGCAAAGTTGAAGTTGGATAGACCAAGGAAGCAAGAAAGGGTAATAAATGTAATTAAATAATATTAAGAATATAATCAATGTTTTAATATTGTAATTTAATTTTGAAGGTTATTGGCAAAGAGGTAGTGGAGGCAGAGGGGAAGGAAGAAGAGATGGTTGTATTGGGGGATGACGATGAGGGGGATGACGGTGAGGGAAAGTAGAGTAAATTCGACATTTTGATGTCTGAATTGGCTGATATAAAAAAATCCAATTTAATATCATGCAACAACAATCAAGAGTCGAAGAGAAACTTGAGAGAGTCGAAGAGACACTTGAGAGACATAAGGGGGAAGTGAAAGGAAAAATAAATGGAGTGGTGAAAGAAGTTGAGGTGTTGATGGGTGAAGTGGTGAAAGAATTTGAGGTGTTGAGGGGTGAAGTGGTGAAAGAATTTGAGGTGTTGAGGGGTGAACTTAAGATATTGATGGGTGAAAAAATTGATGGAGTGGTGAAGGAGGTTGTGGAATTGATGAGTGAACTTACGGGGGTGACGAGGGTGAAGGGGGTGGTTGATGAATACTTGGATAAAGGGGAAAAATTGAAGGGTGAAATAAAAGAGATGAAGAGCTATGAAGAGCAAAAATACGATGAACTGAAAAAATATGAAGAAGAAAATATGGAGGAAGAAAAAGATGGAGGAAGGAGGAAGAATGTCGATGTGATCTATACACCGGAGGTGTTATAGATGCATATTTGGATTCGAATGTCCTGCACCCTAGAAGAAAAAGCAAAGGTAAGTTGAACAAAAAAAACTTAATTTGATCTTTATCATGTTGTTGTGATAAAAATTTGTATGCAAAATTGTAGGTTGAAAAAGCGGATATTCCAGCGGAATTGATGACATCGAAGCTGCAATTTGTGATTATTTATGGAACGTGGGTTAGAATCGGGGTAAGTGAAATATTTACTTTGTGAGTGATTTTAATATTTCATGACAATATTAATCCTAATATTCACAGATATTCTGTAATCTCAATGGGAAATCAATTTGCTAATATCCGACGTTGCAACGTTGAAGCCTACGGAATTGGTTGGCGGTGTGGTAAGTAGAAAGTATAAAATGTTAAAACCTTGAATATTTCTGATTGTGTAATTAATTTTGTTAGGTTATTGATTTGCTCGCCTGGACAGTATGCTACGATTCGAAAAAGTCACTCCGGAGGATTGACTACCTTCCATACCACTTAGCGGTGAGTTAAATTAATAAATGTGAAAAGTAGTGTTATAAAGTAAATTAATAATGATTGTCGCGTAATTGCGCAACAGGCTTGGATGCCAACATCAAAGTAAGTGTTGAGTATTGCTTTCTTTTGGGTCCCATATTGGATAACTATGTGAAATTCACCGACTGTGATAAGGTAAGACACCATACGAATTGCAAATGATTTTTCGGATATAAAATGTGAATTTTGTCAAATTGGGTGTGAAATTTGTTGCAGATCATGATCACAATAAACTACCTTATTCACATTGGTATCTGTTGGTGTTGGATATGGTAGATCGTGTTGCAATAATATGATAGTCTGTTACATCTGAAGCAGCTAAACAGGGTGAATGATGAAGAGATTGTATGTATGAAATGACATTATGTAATTATAATGCATAATTTGTTTGGATCATAACTTCAAATTTTGTAACAGATATGATTGTGGCATGTAGGTGATGATGCGGATGGAATCGATCGGTTCTACAGGGGAAACTGGTGATTTTGTAAGTGGAATTAAAATTCGTTTGCGGTTAAATTGTTAAAAGTTGTAGATTGAATGCTATGGTTACAATACTTAATGTACTGACAATTTGAATATAGGTTGTTGGAGATTGGATTGATCGCGAATATTAAAATCTCGTAAGCCACAATCAAAATTACTAAGACAGAGATAACAAAACTGCCACGAGATACAAGAATAACAAAAGGACGCGATGTAAATGTAAGGTAATTTTGTAAGATTTAATTTTGTATGTGAATGTAATTATGTATGAGATGAGAAAAGTTAGCAGTAGGTTATTGTACATGTTTCTTATACACAGTAAGAGTCATGTTGATACTTACGATATGGAGATCGTTGTCTACATTATTCCAAATGTCATCATAATTGTCATCATGTGCGGACTGAATGGCCATTTCATATGAGGGTATGTACAATAACTACAAATTCAATAACTTTAAAGTAAAAGGTAAATTTACAATGTAGTTGGTAAAAATAGATTTTTTAATGAAAAATTGATAAACACAAGATTTGTTTCCAACATTTTATTCAGTATGGTTCCTAAACGTAAGTTTCCAAAAAATAGGTAAGCATATGTCAATACATTTTAAAAAAGTATCGATCCCAAAACATCGAAACCCAATTATATAATAGGTAATTTTGTAATATAACCGGTATAAATATACCAATTTTATATGATAGGTCTACATATGTATCAACACTTTTTAATTTTGTATCGATACTTTTTGTCCAGAATGAATGCCCAAAATGCTGAAGCATAAGTGCGATACATTTATAAAAAGTATCGATCCCAGAAACATCGAAACCTATAAATATATGTAATAGGTAATTTACAATGTAACTAGTATACTATACCGGTTTTATGAGAGAATTGTCTACATAATGTATCGACTTTCTGAAATTTGTGTCGATACTGTTGTCCAGAATGCCCATAAAGTGTCGATACTTTATAAAAAGTATCGATCCCAAAAACATCGAAACCCATAATTAATGTAATAGGTCATTTTTCAATGTAACCGGTATAAATATACCGGTTTTATGAGAATAGGTCTAGAAAATATATCGACACTTGTTTATTTTGTGTTGATACTTTTATCCAGAAGGAATGCCCAAAAGGGTGCACCCATAAAGTCGTATTTTTAAAAAGTATCGATCCCAAAACATCGAAACCCATAATTAAGTAATAGGTAAGTTTTTAATATACTGATATAATTACCTTTTAGAGATAGGTCTACACATGTATCGACACTTGTGAAATTTGTGTCGATACTTTTGGTCCAGAGGAATGCCCAACGGGTGCACCCATAAAGTGTCGATATTTTTAAAAAGTATCGATCCTAAAAACTTCAAAACCGATATTAATGTAGGTTTCCAATGTAACTGGTAAAATATACCGGTTTTATGAGAAATATGTCATCATAAGTATCGACAATTATTAAATTTGTGTCGATACCATTTTAAATATCGCGTTTTTTCCCCTTCGTTATTTATAGATTATAATCGGTACAAACTCCAAAACAAACCCTAAACCTAAAGGCAGAAGAGAACTCTCCTCCGACGAATACTAGTTATCTAACAGTGACGATCAAATTCAGGTAAATTTATCGATATTTATGGGTTGATTGATTTCCATATTGGAGTTTTTTTTCCTGAATGTGTTTGTGTTCCAATGTAATAACATCCACCCCAAAATGGCTCCAAACGTCAGCGTCAGAAGCACGATCTTCTTAAAGCTCTTTTCAACCCAGGTCTTCTCAACAACAACTTTCTTATCAAACAATCGCTTCTTCTGAGAAAATCAGGTCGTTCGAACTCTGAACTTTAGATCCGATACGGATAGAAAGATGACAGATGAGTTTTAAAGTAAGGAAGATTCTTCCCGAACGTTTCATTGACCTGGGTTTCTTGTTGATGATAAATATGCATTTAGTTTTAAATCCACATTTACATCTTGGGGTTGATTTGAATTCCTTGGTGTAGAACAAATATATTACCCCAACCTAGTTAGGTCTTCTACAACAATGCTTTCTTACAGAACGAGCCTAATAAGACTATGTAATAGGAATTAATACCCATGTCATGGAGAAGGATATATATATATATCCGGAAACTATTGCAGAGGTCTAGGTGTCGAGAATAAAGGGGATTCAGATGAAATAATTTAGATACTACAATACAACGGTTGATAGAAATACCCATTCACCTAGATTAGAGTCGATAGTGTTTCACAAAATGCTCACTTGGTATATCCGAAATACTGGGGGAAAACATTCAACGCTTCGAACGATTATTGGTGGATAGCAAGTATAATCCAAAACGGCTCCAAACATTGCTAAACGATATTTAATACAATTGTATATATGGTCAAAGGGCAACAATTTCAAATTCACTACCATATGGATGTGTCATCACCCATCTGTTGAATAAGAAAGAAAGTTGAGTTTTTCGTATGATGCCCCTGTTCGAATAACCCCAAGATTGACATGTATTTATTAAAAAGTGGATATGATTTTGTTTAAAAAGTCATTGGAAGCGTGTCAAGAGTGGATTGATCAAGAGAGGACGAATGGACCACTTATCCCATAAGATGACCAACCAATTAGAGCACAATGATGGAAAAGATTCAGAAGCTCCAGTTGGAGAGAATGTCACAATTAAGACGGTGATGGAATACATGTCAATTTTCGGAGCATATTGTTCCCTTGTGAGTGGAATGCGAGCCGATATTTCATCATTGCGTGATGAAGTCTCCATGTTGCGTGACGAATTACGTCAACGACTCAAACGAGTTAGGTAATTTATTATTTATGTTTCTAAACATTACACATTCTGAAATGTATTTTATTTCTTTTAACAGATGTGGACAACCAAGCAGTCAATAAAGATGAAGATGACGATGAAGATGATGATGATGATGATGATCCAACAAGTATATCGTGTCTGCACGTTGCCTGCAAGAAAACTTGTAATTTTTTTATCTCAATGGTGTCCTTGCCTGTTTCCTAGACAGCCTGCAGGTTTTAATTATTTCTTTTGTATCCATTTTTAACATATAAGCATAGAACTTTAATCTCATTTTCTTCATGTTGTAATGTTGTCCTCAGAACAAGATTATATGAATTTATGCATTTTGTGTAGACAATTTTGTTTTTGCTATTTGATCTTCCAGATGAGGTTAGAACTATTGAGCAATTGAATCTGTAGCCAAATCGTTATATACAATTAAATGTTAATATTCAAACTTGATTACAATTTCAGCATAACATCGCCGTGTCTTGAGAAACTACCTTTGTTGTATGAGCATTTTATATTCGTTAGGGTAAGATGAATGTCATTACAGTTTGCTGACTTTTATTTGTCTATGATTCCTATATATTTATGTTCGATTTTGTGAGCAGGATCAAGAAACTGCAAAACATACGATAATGTTCTACTGTAAAGATCTCAATGAGTTTGGAACGTGTGTCCTGATTTTAACGAGCTAAATACACTTTTGGTCGATTCAGCGAAAAAATGATTATAATCCGGTAAGTTACATTATGCAATATTTTTTTCCAGTTAAACAAGTGTTCATACATTGATTGATTAACAATTATTTGTTTATATGAATACAATTACATATGTCCACATCCCTTTGATGCTGATTCTCATTCGAACGACAATGCTCTAGGTATGACACAAATTTATTCATGCTTATGCAAATTTAGTTTATTGTTAGTTAAATTGCACCTCATTAGTTTGATAATTGAAATTATTTATATGTCTTCAGAAAAAGGCGTAACATACGAGAGTATTTGGAAAATTTGTTGAAGGCGCTTAATGTTCCGAACTTCGTTAGAAATAACCCTTTTTAATCGGATTAATTTCATTGTGTGTATATTATTTGAACATTGTATGTTAATTTGTTGTGTATGTATTTTGGTTGATTATATTGTGTATATTTTCATTCGGATGAGATGGGTTGTGCATAACAAACAATATATCTATCTCTTCCATGTGAGTACTTTATTCCACCATGTGAGAATTGTGACAACCCCATCACTCACAACTCAGCTTTGAACTCAATCAATATTGTCTTTTACCCGCTTGATGAACAATATGAATCAATTATGCAATTTCCATGTTCAATTTAACACTGCATTTCATATTCATTTCATATATGGAGTTTGAATTTCATTTCAATTTGAGTTTGAATTTCAATATAAATTTCGGCTCCACTATAAATATTAGCCTGAGCCTGTTCCATCCAAACAATAACTTACTCAATGGAAGCATCAGGAGTGATTCAAATTTCATTTATAGGAACAACTTACCTTTTTCAAAACTTATTAACTTAGCTAATATGAATGTTATCATGATTATTCCTAATTCAGTTGTGTTTTTTTCAACTTTAAACATGTATGACTCATAAAGTTTCCAAACTTAAAGTTTCCTATAGAGTGTCGATACATTTTAAAAAGTATCGATCCCAAAAACATCGAAACCAAAATTATAATGTAATATGTAAATTTACAATGTAACCGGTATAACTATACCGTTTTTTTTAGAAAATAGATATACATAATGTATCGACACTTGAGGAATTTGTGTCAATACTTTTGTCCAAAACGAATGCCAAACGGGTGCACACATAAAGTGTCAATACATTTATAAAAGTATCGATCCCAAAAACATCGAAACCCATAATTATAATGTAATATAATTTACATGTAACCGGTATAACTATACCGGTTTTATGAGAGCATAGGTCTACATATGTATCGACACTTGTGGAAATTTTTGTCGATACTTTTTGTCCAAAATGAATGCCCAACGGGGTGCACGCATAAAGTGTCGATATTTTAAAAGTATCGATCACAAAAACATCGAAACCGATAATTATAATGTAATAGGTAATTTACAATGTAACCGGTATAAATATACCGATTTTATGAGAAAATAGGTGATCATAAGGTATCGACACGTTTATATTTGTGTCGATATTTTTGTCCAGAATGAATGCCAAACGGGGTGCAAGCACAAAGTGTCGATACATTTGAAATTGTATCGATCCCAAAACATTGAACCGATAATTATAACGTAATAGGTAAATTTACAATGTAACTGGTTAAAGTATACCGGTTTTATGAGAGAATAGGTCAACATAATGTATCGACACTTTTAAATTTGTGTCGATACTTTTAAAAACACGTTTTTTTATTCCTTCATTATTTATATGTAATGCTATATAACCCCAAATCAACAAACCCTAAAGACATTTCTCTTCTCTTCCACTCTAACGGATACCAGCGTTCATAACAGTTCGATCAGTTATTCATGTAAATTATCGATATTATGGTATTGATTTCCATATTGGACACTTTTTTCCCTCTTATTGTGTTCGATAGGTTGTTAAAACCCTAATTTTTAGAAAGTCTTCGAAAAAAGGGGTTAGGTTTAAAGTTGCTATTTATGAATGATTATAGGTTGAAAGTTCAATCTTTGTTCGTGAAGATGATGACCTTCAAATGGAGCCCCAGCGTATTGAAGAAATCGAAAGCAACCATTAAGTATCAAGTATTTATGTAATGTTCTTGAAATAAAATTGGATTAAAGTATTTAATCCAATTTAATTGATTCAAATCTCCACGTCTGACTGAATGCGAAAGGATAAAGGAAAAAACTCATGTGACAGCATAGCCAATACCCCAGGGTCCAAATGATAAGCTAAGAATTGGTAAGACAAGTTTTTTTGAAGGTTTAGGGTTTAGAGACCTCTAACGTAAGGAGTGTGTGATTGAACATTACATATATAGTTGTATTTAGTTATTGAAGAATTGTTCTTAATTTATATAAGGATAGTTGTTATGATATACGTTCATGCTTCGGACCAATTAGATAGATATGTGCAGTAGCCTATATCCTCGAGGTTGAGCACAAGAAATCTGGCACTTAAAGATTTACCAAGAGCGGTAGCTTTTGCTCTGCATGAAGACCGAACCTAGAATCAACTTTGTAATTATGTCTATCATGCTGAAGAGAACCTGCTGAATAATAGATTTGCACACAACTGCAAGCATTTTAAACCCTAAACCCAACCACTCATATGGAAAATTATGCCTAGATGTCAATCATTTTATGGGAAGTACTGACATCTCTATTGTATAATTTTCCATGTGATGAGTTGGGTTTAGCGTTTAAAATGCTTGCATTGTGTGCAAATCCTATTTATCAGCAGGTTCTCTTCAGTATGTTAGGCATAATTGCAAATTTTAGGTTCGTATTCATTCAGAGCAAAAGCTACCGCTCTTGGTAAATCTTTAAGTCCCATTTCTTGTGCTCTGCCTCGGATATAGGCTACTGCATGCATACTAATTGGTCCCGAAACGTGAACGTATATCATAACAACTATCCTTATATAAAATTAAGAACAATTCTTCAACAACTGAATACAACTATTATACGTAATGTTCAATCATGCACTCCTTACGTTGGAGGACTCTAAACCCTAAACCCTCAAAGAAAGTTTTCCTTACCAATTCCTAGCTTACCATTTGGACCCCAGGTTTTATTGGTTATGCAGTCAACATGATTAACCTGGATAATCCCAGTTACATAAATGATTCCGGCCATGATTGCGGGAGACTATAGTCTACAGATTGTTTGGCATTTATGTCTTTGATGCAATGTAGCATAACCTACTTGACATTGAATGTAGAGCAGCGAACCTTGCCATTTGCATCACTTCTTGAGGCACATTCAAGTCAACATAACTTGGTGCAGAAGTCTTCGTATCCTTAGTCCACCTACTTTGAATCAAAGTCTCGGGCAAATATATGTAATCCAAGTGCTTCAAAATGTGAAGTTGATGGCGACACAGAAGTCAAACGATCTCAAATTTTTTGCAGGAGCAAATCAAGGTTTCCGTAAGAGAATCAAAACTAATTTCAAATGTCCTATTTTTTCTTTGTACTTTGTCAAAATAATGTGACATTCATCTGATAAGGACTGAATCTCTTCCTTAATCCGGTACAATGTCTCCCGTTGAAGTTCATCTTGGAACGCACGAAAAGATTCGCGGGTAAAATCTCAGCAGGATGGCTTTCAAGGTCAACCAGTTTTGCGATATGGAAGGGCTTCGTCTGGGAACTTAAGTAATATACTTTCAACTCGTTCATACGCATTCTACTAATTTCATATTCAATTGCACGAACAACATCTAAATATGTCTTCTTGTGTTTCAGTGCAATCGCTAGTGAAGCATTCATAGACTCATACCTTTGTGTTGAGCGAATATTGGCAAAGAAATGACTGGTTAGATATGCTTGTGCCCATAAGTGTTGAGTATTTCCCTTCTCAATCACCCATGGATGCTTTTCGACGTTGAATTTTGAACAACCGAACGTCATTGAATATTAAATTCCTGGTTGTCCACCAGGAAGCCATGCATTTGAGAATGCTGCTGTAAATTTTGGTCACCAATGTTAGCTTTTGCATTGTGAGAAAGATGTCAAGAACATAATCTATGCTTAGCATAAGGGATAAAAAATTTGATAGCCCTCTGTATTGCCCTATCCCCATCGGTGACAACTGAAATAGCGATTATTCATCATGGCTTCTAAAATATTCTATAGCACCCACTCAAAAGATTGGGACGTCTTATCAGCGATTATGGCAGTGACAAACACAATTGTGTTATGGTGATGATTGATACCGACAATAGGCATAATTGGTTGACCATACAAATTATCTTTGTACGTTGTGTCGAACGTAATTACATCACCGAAGCATGTGTAATCTGATCTCGATGTAGAATCTTACCAAATAAGATTATGCAATACCCTTGATTCGTCTACCGAGTATGTCATAAAAAACTCGAGATCATCATGTTTCTTATAATCAAAGTAAGAAATAAGCGCATTCACATCCCCATCGACAATTTCCTTTTCTTTACCTCTTTGAAGTGCATTATAGAGGTCTTTATGTGTAAATCCAACATTATGATAGTCCCCTGCCTGTTGCGTTAAATAGTTCATTACTTGTGATGTCAACACGACTCTTTTAATGTTGTTGCCTCATCGATATCAGCCTTACTTACAGCTCTATTAGAACGCATAAATGGTGTCATAGCAGGTGTGCACGATGCATGATTATGTTTCTGATAAGATTTACTTATAACTCAGTGATCGTTTGTATTTGTTGTTGTAACTACGACTCTAGCCTTGCATCATGTTCTTGTGACTGGCGTATGAGCACGTTGACGATCAATAATATTGACTTTTGATAATCGAAACCCTTCTTTGGAACAAAAAATTCTTGTGTCTTCACATTCCCTTCCACGTCAAGCCGTGTTGTTCCCTTACGTGCACTAAACCCATGTTCCCGTACGAATCCCTTGTAAAAGTACCAAGCTTGATCACGTGAAGAGAAGAGCTGACCAACCAATATGTCAGATTCATCAACATTATGTACTTCATAGCATTCCTCGGTTGGCTTAACATTGTCTGCATCAGTGTGATCCATGGAAAAAAAATTGTTGTGCAAGTTCAGTGGTCCCGGAGTTGATGGAGATGTAAGTAAAGTTTCATTGAACATGTTTCAGTCGTGCTTTCAATAGGATGTGGTATTGGTAGTGGTAGTTGAAGGGTGGGTACAATATTAAATTCACATAACATATTTAGGTATGTACAATAACTACCTAAATATGTGTCGATATATTTTCTAAAAGTATCAACCCAAAAAACATCGAAACCAATAATTATAATATAATAGGTAAATTAACAATGTAACCGATATAAATATACCGGTTAATTAGAAAACAAATCAAATAATGTATCGACACTTGTGGAATTTGTGTCGATATTTATTGTCCAGAATGAATCCCCAAACGAGGTGCACACATAAAGTGTCGATACATTTATTAAAAGTATCGATCCCAATAAAATCGAAACCGATAATTATAATGTAATATGTAAATTTACAATGTAATATAAATATACCAGTTTTATGAGAAAATATGTCATCATAAAGTATCGACACTTGTTAAATTTGTGTCGATACATTTTGTCCATAATGAATGCCAAACGGGTGCACACATAAAGTGTCGATACATTTATTAAAAGTATCGATCCCAAAAATATCGAAACCGATAATTACAATGTGATAGGCAAATTTACAATGTACCCAATAAAAATATACCGGTTTTATGAGAAAATATGTATAAATAATGTATCGATACTTTTAAGTTTGTATTGATACTTTTTTTCCAGAATGAATGCCCAACGAGGTGCACACATAAAGTGTTGATACATTTCAAATTGTATCGATCCAAAAAATATCGAAACCGATAATTATAATGTAATAGTAAAATTTGTAATGTTACCGGTATAAATATACCGGTTTACTTATAAAATAGGTCAATATAAGCGCTACCTATTACATTATATAAGCGCTACCTAATATGTTATTGTACTTGATAATATTTCCGATTAAATGCCTATTTTATTATATAAGCGCTACCAATTACATTATATAAGCGCTACCTAATATGTTATTGTACTTGATAATATTTCCGGTTAAATGATATAACATAACCGATCTAAATTTTAACCAGTCACGCCATTTTTTAGCCGTTTTTAAATGTCGCACAACAAAAGCTCCTTTTCACAACTTCAAACTCTCTCACCTTTCACATTTAATATTTATTCATTTTTTTGATTCTTTCCTTCTTTTCGTCGTATGTCTTTTGAAGGGTCACTTTTATTGCGATTTTCCCCAAAAATCACCGGTGATCGGTATATTTACCGATCTAACACCAGTTAGATTATTTCCGATCTAACACCCGTAGCAGTAAAGTGCGCCCCCTGAACCGTGCTATATGCTGATTTGGCGCCACGTGGAGTATAGCGCACCCCCTGTACCGCGTTATACGTTGACTGGGTTACACGTGGGGTATAGCGCGCCCCCTGCTTCGCACTATATGTCACGCAGGGGTATAACGCGGATCAGGGGCCGCGCTATACGCCGTACCAAAATTATATTTAACGCGATCCATGATCCGCGCTTAAAATAATTACATATAACGCGGTGCTGGTACCGCGCCTTATATGTTTATAAATGTCGCATCTCTCCTCACATCTCCTGCATATCTCCTCTCTTATAAATTAATACAACAATTCCGTCAACGAGTAATAATTCTGGCAATCTTCTCATATTTGATTTAGAAGTTTGTGCAATTTTTCGTTATAAGATAATTTTGTTATAATTTTTTAATTATACTTATTGTTTATTATCATTATTTGAAAAAATATTATACTAATTATTTTCAATTAATTTTTATGTTTGTAAAATTGAAAAGCGGGAGCATACGTCGAAATAGTTTTGCGGTGCAGGTAATAATATAAAATTATATTATTTAAATTATTTACGTTGATGTGTAAAAAATATTTGTGTTATATTTTCGTTTATATATAATTTATTTAATCAGGTTTGTTTAAGTTATTTTTTTACAGATATAATATTGCCGCACTTTTAAACTCAAAGAATGGCGCGACTTTCAAATATTGTTTATTATGATAGTGAAATTCGAGAAGATGAAACCGGCGTTGTTTTCGTATCAAATGAGCGTGTTAAAATATCATTCAAGAGAAACATAACTCTTGAGGAGCTGATAACGAAGATTTCGAGGAAGATTCATGTTGGAAGTAATAGAAGAATGTCGTCGTTGCAGTACAGATTTCCAACATCATTGTTGCCATTAACTTATACAGCGTTCGAACTTTCGAACAATGATGATGTTCAAATGATGGTTGAAGCTCAAAGTAATTATTCAGACGCCGCTATTGAGATGTATGCACATTTTGTTCAAGTGCGTGCTATTCGGGGTCAATCTTTAAGCTCACACTATGGGCTGGTTGTAATGTGTAATGATTTTAATGCCATAATGGGGAGACATTCATCCGTAACTCCTTACGATATGTACCGAGGTAGGTCCACGAACAATCCGTATGGCAACACCGCGTCCAGTTCCCAGGGGAAGGCATTCATCTGTAAATTTCTTTGACCATATGGAGATGCCATCGACGCAACCATCTGTGCAGTTTCCATTTGACACGATGGCTTCAAGCTCCAGGGGAGGCATTCAACTGCGAGCTTTTTCAATCTCAATGTCGATATGCCTTCCAATTCAAGGGGAAGGCGTGCAAGTAGTAGGTTCTTCGACCTAAATTTGGAGAGCATGGAGGAACCATCATCTCCACCAGAAGAACCGCTTCGTGAGACTGGTGCGGATAGTGTTGAGACTAGACTATTCATTCACCCATAATCACCGCAATTCAACTCCGATGATGATAAGTTCCAGGAAATGTGGCACAAATTGACCCTCCTGTACACATGTATGAAGTTGATTATGGTGCAATGTACGGGCTAGAATTTGCGGATATGCCTCATCTCGGTGACTATGGATATTACTCATCAATAAATTATAGTGAGTTATCTTTAGGCATGGAGTTTTCAAGCAAAGAAGAAGCAATGATGGCTATCAAAAATTACAATATCCGTAATTCTGTTCTGTCCAGAGTCAACCGATTGACGACCGAAAATATGTATGCTACTGTGCCCGACGCGAAAACGGATGCAATTGGATGGTTCGCGTATCGAAAATGAAGAGGAAAAACAATATATGGGAACTAACAGTATACAATGGTCCTCACACATGTTGTGTTGGAGGGGTCAACCAGGATCATCCCAACTTGGACTCTGAAGTGATATGCCAAGCCATCATGCCCATGGTAAAAGCAAGCTCTCATATAGCTGTTGCAATGTTGATTTTAGCTATACAATCGCAGTATGGGTACACCGTCTCCTATAAAAAAACTTGGTTGGCAAAACAAAATGCCATTGTCAAACTTCATGGAGAATGGGATGCATCTTACAACGAACTTCCAGGTTGGTTTAGGCTGGTGCGGATGTTGAATCCTGGGATAATTGTGGACTTCGAAACCTCCTATGCATACCATAATGATCGAGTTCTTCGCGATCGATGCAAATTCTATCGGGTTTTTTGGAGTTACCCACAGTGCGTTAATGCTACCAAATACTGCAAGCCTGTGGTCTAGATCGACGTGACTTTCTTGTATGGAAAATACAAGCAAGTTTTATTATTGGCAGTTGTCCAAGATAGCAATCGCAACATTCTTCCAGTTGCTTTTGCTCTTGTCGAAGGAGAAGATACAGATTCTTGGGCTTTTTTCCTCCGAAATTTACGTGCACATGTTATCACGAGGGAAAAAATTTGTGTCATTTCAGATCGCGGAGCTGGGATCAAAGCAGCAATGGAGTATTTGGGTCCAATGTGGCAACCATCCTTTGTCCAACATAGGTATTGTCTCCGACACATTGCTGCGAACTATCATGAAAGGTACAAGAAGAATGATGAGCGTCAATTAATTGTGCGCATGGGTAAGTGAAAGCAAGTTTGTAAGTTATACATTTTTTAATCATTTTAATTTTACAAAGAAAGCAAGTTAGTAAGTTAAACATTTGTTTTATCAGGTTACGAACTACTTCCTCAAACGTTTGAATCAATGCTTCAAGATTTGCGGGCAAAGAACGAGGAAGGATACAATTATATCAGCCTCATCGATAAAGAAATGTAGACGAACGCATATGATGGTGGATATCGATATGGACACATGACAACCAACTTGGCTAAGGCAATCAATTCAACCTTAAAGAGTGCACATCACTTACCTGTAGCGACTTTGGTAAAAACTACATATTTTTGTTTGGGGGCGCTTTTTGCGAAGCTCGGGGGACAAGCTCAAACCTGGATGCAAGGCGGTCATGTCTATCACCCTAGATTAGTTGCAGGTCTACAAAAAAAAATTGCTGCATCAAATGGAATGTCTGTAACAAGCTTCTCTAGAAGGCATGAAATGTTTCGTGTCACAGAGTTACCACGACCTCTTCAAGGGATTGAAGCTGTGTCGTTAAGAGTAAATCTAAGGGACAGAACGTGCAACTGCGGGGTTTTTCAAGCTCTGAAGTATCCATGCTCTCATGTAATAACAGCTTGCTCGCATACACGTCAAGACTATAACTATTTTTTGGATCCCGTATACCTACTATCTGAAGTTTTTAAGGTATACGAATTTGAGTTTCCCCTCATAAATAATGACAAAGACCCTGATGAGGTTCAAGATTAGCTTCCAATTGTACCAAATCTGAGTTTATTGAGGGAGCGTGGTCATCCAAAATCCAATCGAATTCATTGCGATATGGATATTCGAGAAAGATCTAGACAAGACAGAAGATGTGGCCATTGTAGAAACCCATAACACACTAGAAAAACATGTCAACTTCTGTTGTCATCAAGTAACAATTGATGAGGAAATGATGTATTTGTTTATCAAATAATAATTCTTGTATTTTAATTTGCATTTACTTCAAGTTAATGTCATTCGATAATCACTGATGAAGATTAAAAAAATGAACACAATCATTAAATTTTATCAAACTAATAATAATTTGGTATTTAAATACAACAAACTTTCAATAAGAATTAAATGGTAAATGATAACCAAATTACAATAACTGATATTAAACGGTAATAAACAAAATTGACTGAAATATATTAAAAAAAATCCAACAAATTGAACAAAATAAAGTAAATATTAAATGAGAAATAATAAAAAATTACAATTAAACAAAATAAAGTAAATACAAATATAATAAAAAAATCTATCGATGCCTGCGTCGTGAATGTGTTCCGCAGGGCGCTGGCTGTCGGTCTCGAGGAGGATTTCTTCGTATCACTGGTTCTGACTCCTCGCTGTCATCATCGTCGTCATCACCATCATCGTCGTCGTTGTCACCATCGTCAACGTCGTCGTCGTCGTCCTGAGAAGGTACATTAGGTTGATGAGGAGCTGATGACGATGAAGCACCTCCATAGAATAAGGACCCTGGAGGTGTATGACTGACTATCCCACCGGCCTGCGAAAACTGGGAAAACCCATACATCGTTGAGTGTGAAAACTGTACATGAGGTGTCTATGTTATGGTCATAGGTGATGAGGCTGAACCCGTAAATATCTAGCATATGAACCCCAAGTCAGATCTGCAAACATAGACCCATAATAGCCTCCAGGAGGGGTCATCTGTGACGGTGGCGGGGTCATAAAACCATGTGAAGGTAACGGCGGTGGCATCTGGTAATTGAAAGGCGATTGCGGCATCTGGTAATGGAAAGGCGATGGCGGCATTATATATGGCTGCGGTGGCTGCTGGGAAGGTCCTGCTGGTGCAGCTGAGGATAAACCGGAAGCACTTGCTCTCCGTCCACGAGTCAGGGGACGATGATGTTGTGTCGGTGAAAGTTTCTGTCGACGTCGTGGAAAGGTCTGCCCTCGTGCATCCTCGGGAAGTAGAAACGGTTTCCCGTTACTGTTGAACCACTCATAATAATCCTCAGCATACATCAAGAAGTCAGTAAAAATGGGCTCTCTACGTGGAAGACGCCGATGTCGATCCTCCCACAACACGACCCACTCATGATGCCTCACCAGCCAATATGTATTGTTTCCGCGTCTATCTAAGCTATGCAACTCGTCCATATTGCGAGGTGCTTCCGGAATTGGTTGAAAACAACCAAACTGCCAGAGCACGTGATCAGTGGAGTGCCACTCGACGGTCGCATAACAGATCAGAGGGACCATCACAATCCAAACATCTGATGGACCCCTCAACTCAGGTGGGATCACCGCCCTCACATCATCAGTAGAATATGGCACCCATTCAAACTAAAACAAATAATATATAATTTTTATCAAAATAATAATCTAATTATATAACTATAATCTAAAATCGATTTTTAAACATTAAAATTCATACATGTGTGCCAGCCTTCTGATCGATTAGTACCTAATTTTTTTTCTAAATCATCAGGTAGCTCCTGATGATTTTTCCTATCAGTAGACCACCTATTCAAGGAAAAAAATTTGTTATAGGCTGTATAAAATTATTAATATACAAAATCAGTTTTATAATTACCTCAGAAGTAGTGGAAATACGAATGGGTTCTTCACAACGGGACATAAAAAGGGTAATCGATACCATGCCCAAGACTGCAGCAGCAGGAGACATCCACCGATAGCATTACGTCTGTAGTCAGTGGCTCCACACATCTCCCTGTACAACAAAGCCAAAACTGCCAAGCCCCAACTGAATGATCCGGCGAGACGAAAGTCACTAAGATGTCGCAACCACATGCAGTGAACTAGGTTGTGCGATTTGTCCGGCATCAGCAACCCTCCTATCAGCTGTTGTATGCATGCCCGTGCATACATCTTAACCTCATCCTCATAGGCGTCTGCGCTCAACTCCCGAAAATTGGCATCTAACCAATTTAACAGTATCCTACCTCCGATAAAATTTTCCGGGACACGTCCTAGACTATCCCGACATAAAGTAGTCCAAGAACCGGAAGCTATCCCCGATATCACATCTCCATCCACTGGAAGCCCCAGGTGCATAGAAACATCCTCAAGCGTGATCGTGCACTCTCCGCACGGAAGATGGAATGTGTGGGTCTCCGGCCTCCACCGCTCTACTAAGGCAGAAATCAGGTCTAGCTCTATCTTACAGTGACCCTGATATCTACCTATGTAACCGAATCTAGCCTATACTAAATACGGCAAGACACGGCTGGGCATCACTAACTTAAGATTCCTAATAAAAGGATCTAATACACGGTTCTTCTCCTAAAAATAAATAATTACAAAAATAATTCTTAATCTAATAATCATGCATTAAATAAATCAACTAATTATTACTAATAATTTAAATTAAATTAAAACGTTAAAATGTTACCGTATCAACAAAGTGTCGAGATATTTAATTCTTAATCTAATAATCATGCATTAAATAAATCAACTAATTATTACTAATAATTTAAATTAAATTAAAACGTTAAAATGTTATTGTATCAGCAAAATGTCGAGATATTTAATTCTTAATCTAATAATCATGCATTAAATAAATCAACTAAATATTACTAATAATTTAAATTAAATTAAAACGTTAAAATGTTACCGTATCAGCAAAGTGTAGAGATATATGATTTCCATCCGAGCGAAGTAGACTATCTTCCATTATATATCTGCAAAAGAATTATATTAGTAAAATATTAAATAAAGTAAATACATAATAGTAAAAATATTATAAAATATACCTTAAAAAGAGAGAGTATTTGAGAGAAATTTAGAGAATTTGGTGTGATAAAAGTGATTGAGGATGAGGGTATTTATAGGGAGGATTGGGATGTGAGGGGTCGGGTATTTAGGGGTATAGCGCGCCCCCTGCACCGCGCTATACCCCACGTGTCAGATACGCAGGTATAGCGCGGATGAAGGGGCGCACTATACCACGTGGCTCCAAATCGGCGTATAGCGCGGTTCAGAGGGTGCGCTTTACTGCTACGGGTGTTAGATCGGGAAATATAATCTGACCGGTGTTAGATCGGTAAATATACCGATCATCGGTGATTTATTGGGAAAATTTCCCGTTTTATTGTTAAATAAGGAGGTATTATAATAACATATAAATACATTTATATAAATACCAAACTTTATCATAATATGATATTTATTTGAAAATACGTATATATGCTATATACATTGATCGCAATACGTATACAAAATTTTTGAAGTACAATAGTTTAAAAGGGATGAGTTCACAACATATTTTGTCTCACAAGTTTTGGTATATTTGTGTGATCCAAAAGACCTCTAAAGAGTAGGGAAAGTGCCCGGTCAACGTTCGTTGACTACCTTATGGGACCAAAGATCCCTTAAATAATCTAATCTAATGGAAATTAGGTTGAACTTTGGTGCCTTGTGGCAGGTACCAGATATGCCTGTGGTTCGGGTTAAACAAGCAGATATGCGGAGATCACACTTGGTGGCCCAACTACTTCATACTATTAAAATAAATCATAAAGATCATAATTATTTTGTCTAATGGTGAAAGGTCTTGATGGGGGAAAAAATCAAATGTGATAAATTTCATGTCTCTGACAGTATGAGCCGAACGTTTGACCATTTAAACGCTTACAAAAACAGAAAGGAAAACTGGGTAAACTTCTGTGTTCTTTCTTTTGATTCAATAATAGAAAAATGAGGTGCATTTGGAATCATATTATTCTAATCAATGCTTTGTTACAGGGAAGTTAACGTAGGTTTTTGTCTTCACAACACAAGGAACAAATGAGAGGTAGATGAGAAATAAAGTCTGAGCCTTGGCTGCCTTGCTTACATGAAGAAAAGGATAGAGTTGTAATGGAGGACAAGAAAGCAAATATAATAGGCGCAACGGTAATCATCGGCCTCATCGTTTTCATCATTGTTGCTCGAGTATCACTGAAACTTTCAGGGCTTTCTTCCTCATTGCAGGGGCAGATATTGCAGTAATCCTTGCAGTATTTGTATGTCTTGTGATTAGAGGGTGGTATCATCGCAGAAGAAAACTGTTAGAGAAGAAGCTGGTATCTGAAGGCTGAGAGCTTCGAATAGAGTACAGTTTTCTTAGAAAGGTAGCTGGAGTTCCAATAAAGTTTAAGCACAAGGAGCTCGAGGATGCAACAGATAATTTTCGGGCATTGCTAGGCAAAGGTTCATCTGCATCAGTATTCAAAGGTATCCTTGGTGATGGCACTTCTGTTGCCGTGAAGAGAATAGATGGGGAGGAGTAAGGAGAAAGGGAGTTTAGATCTGAAGTTGCAGCAATTGCTAGTATGCAACATGTGAATCTTGTACGTCTTATGGGTTATTGTTGTGTTTCTGGAGGGCCAAGGTTCCTTGTTTATGAGTTCATCCCTAATGGTTCATTGGACCATTGGATCTTCCCTAGAAGGGAAAGGGAAACTAGAAATTACCCTGGAGGCTGCTTGGCATGGGATTTAACAGAGTTGCTATTGATGTGGCTAAGGCACTGTTGTACCTACATCATGATTGTTGATCAAGGGTAGGGATGGCAAACAAGCGGGTCGGGTGTGGATACCCCCTCTCCCATCCCCATAACCACCTAATATTTTTCAATCCACCACCCGCCTACCACCCATGATGGGTACAAATTTTCAAATCCACACCCGCCCACGCGGGTATATTTTCATATCCATCCCCACACCCACTACCCACTAGTTACATACCCATCTAGACCCGCCTAACAGCAAACTAATGGGATGTTGGAGTTGGTTCCCAGACAGTTCTTGATGGGGTAGCAGCGCATGCTTCAATTTGTCAGAGGAGTAGCTCTACGAATGTTATGGAGACAGATTGTAGGGAGCATGTAGTCGCAGAGCTGGATTGTTGTGTTGTTTTCGATGTTAATGCTTATAGTGCGCCTAATATGGGTTTTGAGGGGCTAAAGAATATGAAAACTGCTGCTTTTGATGTTAATGCTTATAGTACGGCTAATTTGTGTTTGGATCAGCAGCATGGGCTAAAGAACATGGAAAGTGACGTGGCTAGTGGGATTATGAGTTTAATCAAAGAGCCGAATATTTCCCTAATTAAAGACCAGATTAAAGACTAAATATCCTTAATATTTGGATAAATTATATGTTATATATTATACAATATTAAAATTTATAAATTAGTTTCTAAAATTACACCTAAATTCATAATAGTACAAATTTAATAAATATTTAGCTGGGTAGGCGGATGTGGGGCGGGCGGATGCGGGGCGGGTAATGTCTCAAACTCATTACCCGCCCACCATCCACGACGGGTACTACTTTATAAATCCATACCCGTCCACTACCCGCTAAAATTATACCCATCCCCGCTCCAATTGGAGCGGATGCGGTTCGAAATCCACGAAACTGTACCCATTTGCCATCCCTAATCAAGGGTATTACACCTTGATGTCAAGCCAGAAAATATACTTCTTGATGAGAATTATAGAGCAATTGTGGCAGATTTTGATCTTTCAAAGTTGATGGGAAAATATGAGAGTAGGGTCATTACAACAATCAGGGGGACTAGAGGTTATTTAGCCCCAGAATGGCTCTTGGAGCATGGAGTTTCAGAGAAATCTGATATCTACAGCTATGGAATGGTTCTTTTGAAGATGATTGGAGGCCAAAGAAATGTTAATTTTATCGGAAATGGAACCGATAGGTCCCAAAGGAAATGACACTTCTTTCCTAACATTGTGAACAAAAAACTAAAAGGAGGAAAACTGATAAAATATGTTGATCGGAGGCCAGTTGAAGCAGGAGACATTGATGACAAACAATTGCAAAGACTGTTTATGTAGCTTTGTGGTGCATACAAGAGCGGGCGAAACTAAGGCCGAGCATGGCACAAGTGGCTGAGATGCTTGAAGGGCGTGTTGTGGTAGAAGAACCCCCTGACAAACAAATGGTTGTTGTTGATTTGTTATCCACAGATGAAGAGGATTGTGATTATCATCAGAGGTCAAAACTCACAGTAATGGGATTGGATGCAGACCGCAATATTCCTAACTCAGCTTCCCGAACGATAGCTCCCTCTTACGTACTATCAAAGCTCAATTCAGCTTTAGTTTTTCCTTTCCTTTTCTTTTTCATTTTCCGAATCGGCAAATAGAACTACGAAAAATATAGATTTTCGAAGAAATCCCAGAATTTGATCTTTTATCTGCAAAAAGGATGCATGTAAACAGGCTACAACCGTTTATATTGTACCTAAGATAAGATGAGGTATTGACACTGCCATTGGCTCTTGGTGAACTTTCCTGTGTCACTTTTTGGTTTTCATTTTGAAACCCAGTTTTCTGTGGAAACATTGAATTTGACCTTCTGGAAGATCATCTCTGGATGATGTCAAAAATAATATGTTTACTTGTCAAGTTAACCGAGGAAGGGAAAAAGTTACAACTAGTAATATAAAAAGAATAGCACTGAAAGGTCCATTAAAAAAACGAAGACAAAAGAATCTGTAAACTACTAGCTGCATCTATTCTTTATGCAACTGATTCAAAGCCAGAGTTAGAAAAGCTCACAATAAATTCTCTGCAAATCCCATTTGGGGTCCATGAGTTCAATGTAACCACTCGTACAAGCATAAACAACAAACTATATTTCAAGCGTCAGATTCTTCTGCTAAAATAAATAACAATGGGAGAAAAGAATACACTAAAATATTGAAAATAATTACATCAAACAAAAGGCGTGCACGCATTGCAAGCTAAGCAACTCTGCATCCAATGCGAAGACTGCCATAATAACCCTTCGCTTAAGGCATCTTGCAATACCCTTGGGCTTCTTTAATAAACGATATTTCCGAATTTCCATCATTTGATGAGAGTAAGTGTTTCTCTTGATCTGTATCATCAATTTCAGGTGAATCACGGGGGGTGGAAGTTGAGGCAGATTCAGCTCCATCTTCTGGAAGCAAGCAGCCAAAACAAATCAGAATAAAGTTCACTATTAGTGTTGTATCACGGAAGGTGTAAATGGAAGGATCGATTTTTCAAAACCAAACCGGGAGACGTAGTGAATCATACCTATGTCATGGTATTCAGGCAACTCCTTCACTTTAGTTACTTGAAGGCTTTCAGGAAGCAAACAACTGCATAATGAACCTACATTTTTGACAAATCATGAAATTAACAATTTTTGCTTTTTAAAAAACAAACCAAAAGCATAAATAATTGTTGAGAAATAAACCAAGTACAAGTAATTTCCCTATAACCAGATTAGTAAGAATGCGAAATAAAAACGGAAAAATAATACCCGAAATTAATAACGGAATTAAGCCAATTTGCTTACGTCTCCGGACTGCTGCAGATCTTTTACTAAGAGAGAAAATTTACAAGTGTTTACAAAACACTCACTACTCACAAGAAAGCTCTCTAGTATTGGGAGAAAGAAATGATTTTTGGGATGATTTTGAAGCTAAATGAGCTAGGGTATTTATAGTTAAAACTTAAGGACTTAATCTTGTAAATACCCTAAAACCTAGGATTAATTGTGATTATCCATTATCATTTTTCAACAAACATCTACCAAAATTTGAAAAACTATTTTTCAAAGAAACATTTACAAAACTTCGAAAACCATTTTCAAAGAAACATTTACCAAACTTTGAAAATCATTTTTTCAAAGTTGGTTACTAAACTTGAAAACCATTTTAACAATCTCCCACTTGAAGACTGATTTTAATATGTCTTCACACCTCGATCAATGCAACAGTTTTTCTAGTCTTGTTACTCTAGCATACCAACTAAAGTTGAACACAACTTCAGTTTGTCTGTAGTCACCGTCTTTGTCAACATATCTGCCGGATTTTGAGCTCCATGATCTTTTCAAGTTTCAAAATCTCATCTTCCAGAAGAGACCGGATAAAATGATATCGCAATTGTATGTTCTTTGTCCTGGAATGAAAAGACGGATTCTTTGCTAGATGTATAACACTTTGACTATCGCAATACAAGACATTGTTTTCTTGTTTCTTGCCTAACTCTTCCAAGAAACTTTGGAGTCAAACCATCTCCTTGCTAGCTTCCGTAACAGCGATATATTCTGCTTCAGTTGTGAAGAGAGCAACTATTTTTTGTAGTTGAGAAACCCAACTCACTGCGGTTCCTCCTAGAGTATAGACATACCCTGTAGTGCTCCTTCTGATGTCAACATTTCCGGCTAAGTCAGCGTCTACATAGTCTGTCAGTATCGTATCTCCACCTTTGAAACAAAGTGCTTTGTTTGTGGTACCCTGCAGATATCTGAGGATCCATTTGACTGCTTCCCAGTGTACCTTGCCCGGATTATTCATGTACCTGCTAACAGCTCTCACTGCTTGAGCAATATTTAGTCTGGTACAAACATGGCATACATCAGACTTCCAATTGCTGAGGCGTACGGCACCTTCACCATGTGTGCACGTTCTTCTTCCGTCTTTGGTGACTGTTCTTTAGAGAGTCTGAAATGAACACCTAAATGTGTACTTACTGGTTTAGCATCTTGCATGTTGAACTTGGAGAGTACTTTGTTGATGTACTCAGCCTGTGATAATATCAAAGTCCCTGACTTTGTGTCTTTCTTGATCCTCATCCCAAGAATCTACTTTGCAGCGCCCAGATCTTTCATAGCAAACTGCTTTGACAATTTTTGCTTCAAGTTTATAATCTCTTGCATGTCTGAGCCTGCAACGAGCATGTCATCAACGTACAACAATAAAATAATAAAGCTATTGTCGAACCTCTTGATGTAGCAACAATGATCTGCTTGGTATCTGGTAAAACCACTGCTACTCATGAAACTATCGAACTTCTTGTACCACTGTCTAGGAGCTTGTTTTAAACCATACAAGCTCTTCTTCAACCTGCATATCAAGTTTTTCTTGTCTGCCTCTATGAAGCCTTATGGCTGCCTCATATAGATTTCTTCCTCCAAATCACCATGAAGGAAAGCTATATTTACATCTAACTGCTCAAGATGTAAATTCTCTGTAGCTACAATTTTCAACACCAGTCTGATTGTAGACAGTTTCACGACTGGAGAGAAAATTTCATTGTACTCAATACCTTCTTTTTGCTGAAATCCTTTGACAACCAATCTCGCTTTGTAGCGTTTGCTCCCATCGTGCTCTTCTTTGATCCTGTAAATCCACTTGTTGTGAAGCGCTTTCTTGCTGGTGGTAATTCAGCTAATTCCCACGTCTGATTTGACAAAAGCGAGTCCATCTCATCTTTCATGGAAGACTCCCACTTGACTGAATCCTCCACTTGCATTGCTTCATCATAACACTCTGGTTCATCATTGTCAGTCAGCAACAAGTAGTGCAAAGAAGGAGAATACCGTTGGGTTGGTTTAGGAATTCTAGAGGAGCGTCTTATTCCGGTGTGCCTGGTTCTTCTTGAACTGCTTCAGGACTGATCTGAACATCATTTCCAGAAATCTCCTCAAACTCAGCAAATTCCTTTGTTTCAGCTTTGGTATTGGAGCTACTTGATTCTACAATTGACCTGTCTTTATACATCACATTCTCATTGAAAATAACATCTCTGCTTCTAATGATCTTCCGATTTTCATAATCCCAAAACCGGTAACCGAACTCATCACCGCCGTAACCAACAAAGGAACATTTGTTGGACTTAGCATCAAGTTTACTTCTTTCAGCAGAGTCTATGTGTACATAAGAAATACAACCAAACACTCTTAAGTGTGAAAGGTTTATTTATTTCTTGCTCCAAACTTCCTTGGTATTCTGTCATCCAAAGGAACTGAGGGCTCACGGTTAATCAAGTAAGCTGCAGTGTTGATAGCTTCATCCCATAGAAATTTGGGCAATCCGACATGTATCCTCATGCTTCTGGCACGTTTATTTAGAGTTCTGTTTATGCGTTCTGCTACGCCATTCTGCTGCGGTGTCATGGGAACTGTTGTCTCCATCTTGATCCATTGTTTGCGTAAAAATCTCTGAATCTCCTATTTCTGTACTCTCCTCCATTGTCAGACCTCAACCGCTTGACTTTCATACCAGTCTCATTTTCCACCATGGCCTTCCATTTTCTGAAGGTATCAAAGACTTCTGATTTTTTCTTCAGAAAATAAACTCACACCTTCCTTGTAGAATCATCGATGAAGGTGACATAATATAATGAGCCTGCAAGAGATGGAACTGGAGATGGTCCCCATACATCAGTATGAACTAACTCTAACTTTTCAGCCTTAGGTGTCTTACCAATCTTTGCAAAGTTGACTTTTTTTGTTTGCCAAAGATGCAATCCTCGCATAGTCCGACATCTACATTCTTTAGATCCGGCAGCTTCCCCTTTGACAAAAGTGTCTTCATCCCTTTCTCGCTCATATGGCTAAGCCTTTGGTGCCATAGGTTTGATTTTCCATCAGCATCTGCTACTGCAATGATATTCTCTAAATTTGATGTTATATAGAGAGTATCAGTTTTCTTACCATGAGCAATGATGAATGCTCCTTTGGTAATCTTTCATTCACAGCCTGAAAAGGTTGTGCTAAATCCTTCACCATCAAGCTGTCCTATAGAAATCAAATTTCTTTTGAGGCTAGGAATATGTCTCACTCCTTTCAGCGTCCAGGTGGTTTGGTTTGGCAACTTTAGTCGGATGTCTCCTTTTCCGACGATCTTTAAGGTTTCATCATCAGCTAGATGAACCTTCTCAAAATCACCACTGACATAATTTTCCATGATTTCTCGGCATGGGGTGGAGTGGAAAGATGCCCCTGAATCTAAGATCCATGATTCAATAGGACTGTTGACGCTTAGAATCATGGCATCACATGTCTCCTCTGTCACGTTGGCAGATTCCTGTGCGCCGGTATTTTTCTTCAGTGCTCGGCAATCTCTTTTAAAGTAATCCTTCTTGCCACAATTATAACAGGTAAAATCTTTCTTTCCCGTTGTGGATTTTCTCCGTCTGGATTTCGATCTGCCATGATTTGAATTTCTTTCTAAAGTTCTCCCTCTGAACTCCGTGTGCAAGGCTGAGGAGGTTGATGCTTCACCCGATTCTCTCCGTCGAATTTCTTCGCTCAGTACCAGATCCCGAACATCGTCGAATTTCAATTTACTATTTCCCGATGAGCTGCTAACTGCTGTAACAGTAGCATTCCAACTGTCTGATAGAGATTATAAGAGAATTAAAGCTCGAACTTCATCATCGAATTCAATTTCCACTGAACTCAACTGAGTTGAGATTGTGTTGAGTTCATTTAGGTGTTGTGCCATCGATGCCCCTTCTGTCATCCGCAAATTGAATAATCGCCTCATCAAGTGCACTTTGTTTGAGGCTGATGACTTCTCATACATACTGGAGAGAGCCGCCATAAGACCCGCCGTGGTCTTTTCCTTTGATATGTTGAAAGCAACATTGCGGGATAACGTCAGTCGGATAACTCCGAGGACTTGTCTGTCGAGAAGAGCACAGTCTTCATTCTTCATGCCCTCTAGTTGCTTTCCTGAGAGAGGTTGATATAGATTTTTCTGGTACAGAAAATCTTCAATCTGCATCTTCCAAAAGCCAAAGTCCGCACCATCGAACTTTTCAATTTTCACCTTCCCTTCGTCTGCAGCCATCGCTCCCACTCGAATCTGATTTCGTTTGGATCGTTTCTGACAATTCTTGCGAACCACCGTGTATTAGAACACCTCCGTCGAGAAATTTGTATCGCTGACAAAATTTTACTATTCACGAAATTCACTATTCACGTGAATAGTAACCTCGCAAAAATTGACAAAATTCACAACCAAAAGCTCTGATTACCAGTTGTTGGGAAATAAATCAAGTACAAGTAATTTTCCTATAACCAGATTAGTGAGAATGCGAAATAAAAACGGAAAAATAATACCCGAAATTGATAACGGAGTTCAGCCAATTTGCTTACGTCTCCGGACTGCTGCAGATCTTTTACTAAGAGAGAAAATTTACAGGTGTTTACAAAACACTCACTACTCACAAGAAAGCTCTCTAGTATTGGAAGAAAGAAATGATTTTTGGGATGGTTTTGAAGCTAAATGAGCTAGAGTATTTATAGTTAAAACTTAAGGACTTAATCTTGTAAATACCCTAAAACCTAGGGATTAATTGTGATTATCCCATTATCATTTTTCAACAAGCATCTACCAAAATTTGAAAAACTATTTTTCAAAGAAACATTTACCAAACTTCGAAAACCCTTTTCAAAGAAACATTTACCAAACTTTGAAAACCATTTTTTCAAAGTTGGTTACCAAACTTGAAAATCATTTTAACAATAATATGGATGATGAGAAGTAGACTAAATGACAGTCTATGCTTGGCCTCCTACTAGTGATTGTTTTCCCTCCAATGGAAGGTCAAGGACCAGTATCAACTACCCTACAAAAGTAGCTACAAACATAACCAATTCTTAAGGCTCCACCCAGAAAAAGATCTGAGCTCTCGCTTGTTGTAAGGAAGAGCAAGGCCTTTATATCATCCAATGTAACAGATACATATGTGTGCGTACATAAAATTCATGTGCCTACAAGAATGTGATAAACAGTTGGAAGGGTCGGCATACCTAGTCGAGCCATCCGGTTCACCCATCCAGGGATAGATTTGCCCGTCAATCTATGTGCCATATCATCCGTAAAGTGATTACAGTTCTTGGAGATGAGGTGATAAGTATCTCCATGATACTCAGAAGCTACATCTCAATAAATGCTCTGATTTCCGAGGAAAGCATGTTTATGCATCCTAATGAGATGGAACATCGATAAATAAAACCAGGGCAGCTCCTTGGTTCCACTTCAAAAACTCCACTAATTGGAAAATCATGGGCTCCAAACCCATACTCTTTCCCATGAACTATTTCATAAATATTGAGATATATACTTTAGTTTCCTAGATTACAAAAGATCATCAACATACAAACTAAAATTCAAGTCATATTGCAAAAAAGAAGGCTTCCAATCTCTTCCTTTAGGCCAAAACAACATAATTTCAAATGCAAACGACTAAATTGGAAAGAACGAATTTAGCAACATGCTGTTTTATTTCAAGCATGCTATTTCTTTGAGAAAGTATTGCATTTCAATCCCAACAACTAACAAAAAAAAACCTAATCTTAAATCCAACTTGCAGGACATGAGTCATGCGGCTTCACCACAATATGTTCATCTAGTCTAAATAATAAACACTTAAAAGTAAAACTGAATAACTTTATGACCAAAAGAAAATACGTTATTAGCTCCGTATAACACATAAAACCCTGATTAACAATTATCAAAAAATAAGAACAAAATATTTCAATATATATATAGGCTCATGCTGTGGTGCATTCCCAAAATTTAACAAACATTTTTTTCTTTTACCATCATACCATGTCAAAAACGAAATATCTTTACACTAAACAGATGTTTCTCCAGCTCATATACCAACAAGAATTAAAGGAAAACCGGATATGAATTCATTGTGTTAATACAAAGATTTAAGTAAGCTTCAAAGGATCTCATTTTCTCCATATCAGTGAAATTATTACAATCCTCAGAAAATTCCCTTCCCTAAAAGAAAACCCAAATAGATATTTAGTTCTAAGCTAAATATTGGAGATAATCACATAAATTCAATTAAAAAAAATCAGCAGACGTGTATCTGTTTTCTATTAGGGGAAACCAAATTCTCCATTTTGAAGCAATAAGGAGTTAAATTAACCAATACTCACATCTATAAACGATACAATTAAAAAAATTATACAGAAAAACCAAAAAGAAAATGAAAGGACAAGAAGATGGAACAAACCTTCAATACCGGAGTGGTAAATCCCGAAACCAAACCAGTACGTGTAATTATTGTAAGGAGTTAGATCATAGACATTCAAAATCACATCGTTTTCCTTGTGATTTATCGCACTTCCTTTCCCAGAGCTGGAATCAGAGACTTTCGCTGTCCCCATTTTTCCCTTTATATTAACACACAGAAAAAGGTTTGCCAAACAAAAGATTTCCCAAGTTCTCAACGAAATCTTTTCCTTGTTTATTAGTTTATAAGTATATTTAAGGCTCAAAGGTAGATGAATCTGTTGAAAGCTGATATATATTTTCTTGAAGGGAGTAGAGTAGACAAATGAAATTATGGGAAAAATAAAGTAAAGGGCAAACAAAGTTGGGCTTTGATCATTCTCTTTCCCCCCCCCCCCCCATCACACCCTTTGATCATTCTCTTCCCCAGTTCGGTTTTGTTATTATTTTTATATCATTTTCGGTAAAAAATTTAATATTATTATTTATACGAAAAATGTTGTTAAGTATTTTATCAGTTTGATAATATATTTGATTAAGTGTTATTTAAAATATTATTTTTTATTAGATATATTATCAAATTTGGTAAAACTCTTAATAATAATATTTTAAATAGAAATAATAATATTTTCAAAAAATTTTATTGAATTTATTAAAAAAAATAATAAAAAAATCACTGAAGTCGGCTCTATGATTGTTTACGGCTTTACATGAATGTTGAACTAATAAATAAAGGTCTAATGCCAATAGTTCTGATACTTTTTGGACTTTTAAGAAGTTGATTTATATGCTTTAAAATTAAAATTTATTACACTTAAAGTTTTAGTTAATAACCGAGATAGTTTTGCGGTGCGGCACCTAAAAAACGGTTAATATATGGTGTGATCGGTTAACAAGTGACCGGTTAAAATTTAGACCGGTTATGTTATATTATTTAACCGGAAATATTATAAAGTACAATAACATATTATGTAGCGCTTATATAATGTAATAGGTAGCGCTTATATTGACCTATTTTATAAGTAAATCGGTATATTTATACCGATAACATTACAAATTTACCTATTACATTATAATATGTTGAAAGCGTCCATACTTTTTTATAAAAAGGATAGATACTTTTTTTAAAGTTATGTAATTTATGTTTCAATTTTTTAATAGTGTTTCATGTTTTCCACCTACAATATTAATTTAATAATTTCATTTGCACAAAAAATTATTTGATTGTTTTGATATTTTATAAAATAATATTTAGAATTTAAATTTAACAATATTAACCAAAGATAATAATAAATATGTAATATATATGTTTTTTCTTTTTAATTTAATAATAATATATATCGTAACGTAAAAAATAAATCATTAGACGTCTATAATTATTAAATTAATATCTTAAAACTCACTCAAAAGATAACCTTAAATTAATGTTTTCCACAGTGAAAAAAGTATAGACACTTTTATAAAAAGGATAGATAATTTACAATATAAACACTACCTATTACATTATATAAACGTTACCTATTACATTATATAAGCGCTACCTATTACATCATATTTTTACCTATTATATTGAAAGTGTACATACTTTTTATAAAAAGGATCGATACTTTTTTAAAAGTTATGTAATTTGTGTTTCATGCTTTCCACCTACAATATTAATTTAATAATTTCATTTACACAAAATATTATTTGATTGTTTTGATATTTTATAAAATATTATTTAGAATTTAAATTTAACAATATTAACCAAAGATAATAATAAATATGTAATATATATGTTTATTTTTTTAATTTAATAATAATATATACCGTAACGTAAAAAAAAATCATTAGACGCCTATAATTACTAAATTAATATCTTAAAACTCACTCAAAATATAACCTTAAATTAATGTTTTCCACAGTGAAAAAAGTATGTACACTTTTATAAAAAGGATAGATACTTTACAATATAAGCACTACCTATTACATTATATAAACGCTACCTATTACATTATATAAGCGCTACCTATTACATCATATTTTTACTTATTATATTGAAAGTGTCCATACTTTTTATAAAAATGATCGATACTTTTTTTAAAGTTATGTAATTTATGTTTCAATTTTTTTAATAGTGTTTCATGTTTTTCACCTACAATATTAATTTAATAATTTCATTTACACAAAAAATTATTTGATTGTTTTGATATTTTATAAAATATTATTTAGAATTTAAATTTAACAATATTAACCAAAGATAATAATAAATATGTAATATATATGTTTATTGTTTTTAATTTAATAATAATATATACCGTAACGTAAAAAATAAATCATTAAACGCCTCTAATTACTAAATTAATATCTTAAAACTCACTCAAAAGATAACATTAAATTAATGTTTTCCACAGTGAAAAAAGTATGGACACTTTTATAAAAAGGATAGATATTTACAATATAAGCACTACCTATTACATTATATAAACGCTACCTATTACATTATATAAGCGCTACCTATTACATCATATTTTTACTTATTATATTGAAAGTGTCCATACTTTTTATAGAAAGGATCGATACTTTTTTTAAAGTTATGTAATTTATGTTTTAATTTTTTAATAGTGTTTCATGTTTTCCACCTACAATATTAATTTAATAATTTCATTTACACAAAAAGTTATTTGATTGTCTTGATATTTTATAAAATATTATTTAGAATTTAAATTTAACAATATTAACCAAAGATAATAATAAATATGTAATATATATGTTTATTGTTTTTAATTTAATAATAATATATACCGTAACGTAAAAAATAAATCATTAGACGCCTATAATTACTAAATTAATATCTTAAAACTCACTCAAAAGATAACATTAAATTAATGTTTTCACAGTGAAAAAAGTATAGACACTTTTATAAAAAGGATAGATACTTTACAATATAAGCACTACCTATTACATTATATAAACGCTACCTATTACATTATATAAGCGTTACCTATTACATCATATTTTTACTTATTATATTGAAAGTGTTCATACTTTTTATAAAAAGGATCGATACTTTTTTTAAAGTTATGTAATTTATATTTCAATTTTTTTAATAGTGTTTCATGTTTTCCACCTACAATATTAATTTAATAATTTCATTTACACAAAAAATTATTTGATTGTTTTGATATTTTATAAAATATTATTTAGAATTTAAATTTAACAATATTAACCAAAGATAATAATAAATATGTAATATATATGTTTATTGTTTTTAATTTAATAATAATATATACCACAACGTAAAAAATAAATCATTAGACGCCTATAATTACTAAATTAATATCTTAAAACTCACTCAAAAGATAACCTTAAATTAATGTCCATACTCACGCCTATAATTACTAAATTAATATCTTAAAACTCACTCAACATATTAGGTAACGCTTATATAATGTAATAGATAACGGTTATATAATAAAATAGGTATTTAACGGGAAATTTTATCAAATACAATAACATATTAGGTAACGCTTATATAATGTAATAGATAGCGCTTATATAATAAAATAGGTATTTAACGGGAAATATTATCAAGTACAATAACATATTAGATAGCGCTTATATAATGTAATAGGTAGCGCTTATATTGACATATTTTATAAGTAAATCGGTATATTTATACCGGTAACATTGCAAATTTACCTATTACATTATAATTATCGGTTTCGATATTTCATAAAGTGTCGAAACTTTTTATAAAAGTATCGACACTTTATGCTTGCACCTCGTTGGGAATTAATATTTCATTCTGGACAAAAATATCGACACAAACTAAAAAAGTGTCGATACATGATTTAGACCTGTTCTCTCATAAAACCGGTATAATTATACCGGTTTCATTGACCATTTACCTATTACATTATACTTATGGGTTTCGATGTTTTAGGGATCGATATTTATTTAATAAATGTATCGACACTTTTTAAGGGTACACCTTTTTTGGCATTCATTCTAGACCGTAAGTATCGACACTTTATGCTTGCACCTCGTTGGTTTTAATATTTCATTCTGGACAAAAATATCGACACAAACTAAAAAAGTGTCGATACATGATTTAGACCTATTTCCTCATAAAACCAGTATAATTATACTGGTTTCATTGAACATTATACTTATGGGTTTCGATGTTTTAGGGATCGATACTTTTTTAATAAATGTATCGACACTTTAAGGGTACACCTTTTTTGGCATTCATTCTAGACCGTAAGTATCGACACAACTTTAACAAGTGTCGATACTATATGCTGACCTATTTTAGCATAAAACCGGTATATTTATATTGGTTACATTGTAAATTTACCTAATACATTATAATTATTGGTTTCGATGTTTTCGGGATCGATACTTTTAATAAGTGTCGATACTTTATATTGACCTAATATATTATGTGTGCACCTCGTTTGGGTCGATACTTGTTACATTGTTAATTTACCTATTACATTATAATTATTGGTTTTGATGTTTTTTGGGTCGATACTTGTAGTTATTGTACATACCTAAATATGTACTGCGAATTTAATGTTGTACCCATCCTTTAACTACCACTACCAATACCACATCCTATTGAAAGCAGCACGACTGAAACATGTTCAAAATGAACATTTGCTTACATCTCCATCAACTCCTGGACCACTGAACTTGCACAACAAAATTTTTGCCATGGATAATACTGATGTAGACAATGTTAAGCCAACCGAGGAATGCCATGAAGTACATAATGTTGATGAATCTGACAGATTGGTTGGGCAGCTCTTCTGTTCACGTGATCAAGCTTAGTACTTTTACAAGGGATTCGCACGGGAACATGGGTTTAGTGCACGTAAGGGAACAACACGGCTTGACGCGGAAGGGAATGTGAAGATACAAGAATTTTGTTGTTCCAAAGAAGGGTTTCGAGTATCAAAAGTCAATACTGTTGATCGTAAACGTGCTCATACGCCAGTCACAAGAACAGGATGTAAGGCTAGAGTCGTAGTTACAGCAACAAATACAAACGATCAGTGGGTTATAAGTAAGTATAATCAGAAACATAATCATGCATTGTGCTCACCTGCTATGACATCATTTATGCGTTCTAATAGAGCTGTAAGTAAGGCTGATATCGATGAGCAACAACATTGAAAGAGGTCGGTGTTGGCACGTCACAAGTAATGAACTATTTAACGCAGCAGGCAAGGGGCTATCATAATGTTGGATTTACACATAAAGACCTCTACAATGCACTTCAAAGAGGTAAAGCAAAGGAAATCGTCGATGGGGATGTGAATGCACTTATTGCCTACTTTGATTATAAGAAACATGATGATCCCGGGTTTTTTATGACATACTCGGTAGACGAATCGGGGGCATTGTATAATCTTATTTGGTCGGATCTACATCGAGATCGGATTACACATGCTTCGGTGATGTAATTGCGTTCGACACAACGTACAGAGATAATTTGTATGGTCGACCCATTATGCCTATTGTTGGTGTCAATCATCACCATAACACAATTTTGTTTGCCACTGCCATAATCGCTGACGAGACGTCTCAATCTTTCGAGTGGGTGCTACAGAATTTTTTAGAAGCCATGATGAATAAATCACCTATTTCAGTTGTCACCGATGGGGATAGGGCAATGCAGAGGGCTATCAAATCTGTTATCCCTTATGCTAAGCACAGATTATGTTCTTGGCATCTTTCTCGCAATGCACAAGCTAACATTGGTGACCCAAAGTTTACAGCAGTATTCTCAAAATGCATGGCTTCCTGGTGGACAACCAAGGAATTTGATATTCAATGGCGTTCGATTGTTTCAGAATTCAACGTCCAAAAGCATCCATGGGTGATTGAGAAGGGAAATACACGACACTTATGGGCACAAGCATATCTAACCGGTCATTTCTTTGCCAATATTCGCTAAACACAAAGGTGCGAGTCTATGAATGCTTCACTAGCTATTGCACTGAAACACAAGAAGACATATTTAGGTGTTGTTCGTGCAATTGAAGATGAAATTAGTAGAATGCGTATGAACGAGTTGAAAGCGGATTACTTAAGTTCCCATACGAAGCCCTTCCAGATCACAAAACTGATCGACCTTGAAAGCCATGCCGCTGCGATTTTTACCCGCGAATCTTTTCGTGTGTTCCAAGATGAACTTATACGGGAGACATTGTACCGGATTGAGGCAGAGATTAAGTCCTTATCAGATGAATGTCAACATTATATTTTGTCAAAGTACGCAGAAAAAAATAGGAAATTTGAAATTAGTTTTGATTCTCGTACGAAAACTCTAATTTGCTCCTGCAAAAAATTCGAGACCGTTGGACTTCCGTGTCGCCATCAACTTCACATTTTGAAGCACTTGGACTACACATATTTGCCCGAGACTTTGATTCAAAGTAGGTGGACTAATGATGCGAAGGCTTCTGCACCCAGTTATGTTGATTTGAATGTGTCTCCAGAAGTGATGCAAATGGCAAGGTTCGCTGCTCTACGTTCAACGTCAAGTAGGTTATGCTACATTACATCAAAGACAAACGAGTCTTTCAAAACCGCAAGAGATGAGATGAAAAAACTAATAGAAGAATTATAAAACTCGTTTGGTTTGAATGATTCGGTCAACCAGAGCATTGTAGTAAACAACGTTCGTGACCCTCAACGAAAACAACGCAAGTGAAAAGAAGTGCCGAAGAACAAGGTCGAGAAGAAAATTAGGCGATGTGGGTACTGCAACGGTGAGGGACATAACAAACTAACATGTCCTCAAGTCAAGCTCAGTTTGAGTACAAGCACACAGCCTACATCAACTGATTTTTTCGAAGACAGAATGGAATGAAAACGATCTCCATATATCGTAAGTATCAACATGACTCCTATTGTGTATAAGAAACATGTACATATAAATATTTTGAATGAAGGAAGAAAAACCGCGTTACTTAAAATTAGCGACACAATATTAAAAAGTGTCGATATAGGTTGTAGACCTATTCGCTCATAAAACCGGTATATTTATACCGGTTATATTACAAAATTATCTATTACATTATAATTCTGGGTTCCGATGTGTAAATGTCGACACTTTTAGACAAGGTATCAACACATTTTTCTTCCATTCTGGACATAAAGTACCGACACAATATTAAAAAGTGTCGACATAGGTTGTAGACCTATTCGCTAATAAAACCGGTATACTTATACCAGTTATATTACAAAATTATCTAGTACATTATAATTTTGGACATAAAGTATCGACACAAAATTAAAAAGTGTCGATATAGATTGTATATCTATTCGCTCATAAAACCGATATATTTATACCGGTTATATTACAAAATTATCTATTACATTATAATTCTGGGTTCCGATGTGTAAATGTCGACACTTTTTGACAAGGTATCGACACATTTTTCTTCCATTCTGGACATAAAGTACCGACACAATATTAAAAAGTGTCGATATAGGTTGTAGACCTATTCGCTCATAAAATCGGTATATTTATACCGGTTATATTACAAAATTATATATTACATTATAATTCTGGGTTCTGATGTATAAATGTCGACACTTTTTGACAAGGTATCGACACATTTTTCTTCCATTCTGGACATAAAGTACCGACACAATATTAAAAAGTGTTGATATAGGTTGTAGACCTATTCGCTCATAAAACCGGTATATTTATACCGATTATATTACAAAATTATCTATTACATTATAATTATGGGTTTCGATGTTTTTTCAATCGACACTTTTTGAAAAGGTATCGACATATTTTCCTTCCATTCTGGACATAAAGTACCGACACAATATTAAAAAGTGTGAAAACTTTGTTGTGGATATCATGGAAAACAATGATATAGTAATGTGTTTCGATACATTTGCAAGCAGATGTAAAATACATTAATAACTAGTATTGATATTTCAACAATCCTCAAATGTATATGTATACAGAGAAGCAAATATGGAATAATTAATGAAAATATACACACAATATAATCACACCAAAATATACATACACAAGAATGTTCAAATAATGTACCGACAAACGAAATTAATCCGATGAAAAAGGGTTATTTCTAACGAAGTCCGGAACATTAGAGGCCTTCAACAAATTTTCCAAATACTCTCGTATGTTTCCGCCTTTTTCTGAGGACATACATAAATAATTTCAATTATCAAACTAATGAGGTGCAATTTTACTAACAATAAACTAAATTCGCATAAGCATGAATAAATTTGTGTCATACCTAGAGCATTGTCGTTCGAATGGGAAGCAGCGTCAAAGGTATGTGGACATATGTAATTGTATTTCTATATAAACACATAAGTTGTTAAAATAATCAATGTATGAACACCTGTTCAACTGGAAAAACATATTGCATAAATGCAACTTACCGGATTATAAATCATTTTTTCCGTTGAATCATCGACCAAAAGTGTATTTAGCTCGTTAAAATCTGGACATGTGTTCCAAACATCATTGAGATCTTTACAGTAGGTAACAGTATCGTATGTTTTGCATTTTGCTTGATCTTGTTCACAAACAGTCGAACATAAATATGTAGGAATCATAGACAACGAAAAGTCAGCAAACTGTAATGACATTCATCTTACCCACACGAACAGAAAATGCTCAGAAAATAAAGGTAGTTTCTCAAGTACACGGTCGACGTTATGCCTGAGATTGTAATCAAGTTTGAATGTTAACATTCAAATGTATATTAACGATTTTGACTACAGTAATTCAATTGCTCCAAACATGTTCTAACCTCAGCTTTGAAGACCAAAGGGCAACAACAAAATTGTCGACACAAAATTGTATAAATTCAAATAATCCTGTTATGAGGACAACATCTACAACATGAGAAAATGAGATTAAAGTTCTACGCTTATATGTTAAAATAATGGATACAAAAGAATAGAATTAAAACCTGCAGGCCGTCTTGGGATGTAGGCAAGGACACCATTGAGATCAAAAATTAAAAGTTTTCTTGAAGGCAGCGTTGCAGACACGATATACTTGTTTGGATCATCATCATCATCATCGTCATCTTCATCGTCATCTTCATCGTCAGCTTCATCTTCATTGACCGCTTGGTTGTCCACATCTGTTAAAAGAAAATAAAATATAGTTCAGAACGTGTAAATGTTCTGAAACATAAATAATGAATTACCTAACTCGTTTGATGTCGTTGACGTAATTCGTCATGCAACATGAGACTTCATGTTACAATGATGAAATATCAGATCGCATTCCACTCACAAGGGAATCAATATGCTCCCGAAAATTGACCATGTATTCCATCACGGTCTTAATTGTGAAATCCTCTGCAACTGGAGCTTCTTCCATCATTGCGTCTCCACTTGGTTGCTCTTCTTCATGGCCAACGGGGTCCATTTCCTCCCTCTCTTGATCTAATCCGACCTCCTTGACACGCTTCCAACCGAGTTTTTCAACAAAATCATATCCCGCTTTTTTAATAAATACCATGTCAATCTTACGGGTTAATCGAACAGGGGCGTCATGCGAAAAATCAACTTCCTTCTTCTTCAACAGATGGGTGATGACACATCCATATGGTAGTGTAGTTGAAATTGTTGCTCCCTTTGTGACCATATATACAATTGTATTAAATATGAGTTTTGCAATGTTTAGAGCCGTTTTGGATTTGGATTTATACTTTGCTATCCACCAATAATCGATGTCTCGAAGCGTTGAATGTTTTCCCCCACTAGGCCGGATATACCATGTGAGCATTTTGTGAAACACTCTCGACTCTACATCGAGGTGAATTAGGCTATTTCTAGCAACCCGTTTAATTGTAGACCAATCTACACCATTTTCATCTGAATCCCCTTTATTTGCTACACTTAAACCCTCCGCAATAGTTTCTGGAGATATATATATATCCTTCCCCGTGACATGTGTATTAATTCCTATTATATTAGTCTTATTAGGCTTGTGCTGTAAGGAAGCATTGTTGTAGAAGACTCTAACTAGGTTGAGATAATATCTTGGTTCTACACCAAGGAATTCAAGCCAACCCCAAGATGTAAATATGGATTTAAAACTAAATGCATATTTATCATCAAACAAGAAACCCAGGTCAATGACACGTTCGGGACGAATCTTCCTTACTTTAAAACTCGTCTGCCATCTTTGTTTCTCCATATCGGATCTAAAGTTCAAAGTTTTGAAGAACCTGATTTCCTCAGAAGAATCGTTTGTTTCAGAAGGAGGTTGTGGTTGAGAAGAACTGGGTTGAGAAGAGCTTTGAGAAAGACCGCGCTTCTGACGCTGACGTTTTGGAGCCATTTTGGTTGGATGCTATTACAATGGAACACAAGCACATTCAGGAAAAAAACTCCAATATAGAAATCAATCAAACCCATAAAATATCGTTAAATTTATCTGAATATCTGATCGTCACTGTTATGATAACGCTAGTATTCTTCGGAAGAGGAAGAGTTATCTTCTGCCTGCTTGCCTTTATGTTTAGGGTTTTTCGATTTAGAGTACTATATATAATGAACGGTGGAAAAACACTTGATATTTAAATTAGTATCGACAAAACATTAAACAGTGTCGATACATATTATATACCAATTCTCCCATAAAACTGGTATACTTATACCGGTTAGATTGAAAAATTACCTAATACATTATACTTTTGGGTTTCGATGTTTATGGGATCGACACTTTTTATATATGGATCGACACTTTATGTTTGCACCCTGTTTGCCATTCATTCTGGACCAAAAATATCGACACAAACTACAAAAGTGTCGACACATTATTTAGACCTATTCTCTCATAAACCCGGTATACTTGTACCGGTTAGATTGAAAAATTACCTATTACATTATACATATGGGTTTCGATGTTTATCGGATCGACACTTTTTATATATGGATCAACACTTTATTATTGCACCCTGTTTGCCATTCATTCTGGACCAAAAATATCAACACAAACTAAAAAAGTGTCGATACATTATTTAGACCTATTCTCTCATAAAACCGGTATACTTGTACCGGTTAGATTGAAATATTACCTATTACATTATACTTATGGGTTTCGATGCTTATCGGATCGACACTTTTTATATATGGATCGACACTTTATTGTTGCACCCTGTTTGCCATTCATTCTGGACCAAAAATATCGACACAAACTACAAAAGTGTAGATACATTATTTAGACCTATTCTCTCATAAAACCGGTATACTTGTACCGATTAGATTGAAAAATTACCTATTACATTATACTTTTGGGTTTCGATGTTTATGGGATCGACACTTTTTATATATGGATCGACACTTTATGGTTGCACCATGTTTGCCATATTGTAAATTTGCCTTGTACTTTAAAGTGAATTTTGTAGTTATTGTACATACCCTCAATATATATGGAATGGCCATTCATTCTCGCACATGATGAAATTATGATGACATTTGGTATAATACAGACAACAATATCCATATATCGTAAGTATCAACATGACCCTTAATGTGTATAAGAAACATGTACAACAACATACTGCTAACTTTTCTCATCTCATTCATAATTATATTCACATACAAAATTATAAATCGTATACAAAATTATAAATCTTATACAAAATTAACCCTACATTTACATCATTGCATCCTTTTGTAATTCTTATGTATCATGGCAGCTTTTGTTATCTCCTGTCTTCGTTGATTTTGATTGTGGCTTACGAGATCGTTTAATATTCGCGATCGATCCCACTCTCCAACAACCTATATTAAAATTGTCAGAACGTTAAGAATTGTAAACTACAACATTCAATCTACGACTTTTAACAATTTTACCACAAACGAATTTTTCTTTCACTTACAAAATCACCAGTTGCCCTTGTAGAACCGATCGATTCCATCCACATTATCACATACATGCCGCAATCATGTCTGTTACAAAATTTGAAAATCACACATGTCAATTATGATGAATACTGCATAAATTAAGCTTTCTATTTGTGATAACATCTCATACCCATTCAATTGCTTATTCTTCTTATGCTCCACAAATTTGAAATTTTTCAAGGGATACTTTCCTAGAGATCCATAGGATTCAACCCAAATGCGTTTCTTATTATAAAAATCTAATATTTTAATCTGCATTAAAATAGAAGAAGTTATGATCCAAAAAAATATGCATTATAATTTACATAATGTCCTTTCATACATACATACATACATACCAATCTCTTAGCATCAGTCACTCTCTGTTTAGCTGCTTCAGTTGTAAACATACTATCATATATTGTTGCAACACGATCTACCGTATCCAACACCAACAGATACCAATGTGAATTATGGTAGTTTATTGTGATCATGATCTGCAATAAATTTCACACCCAATTTGACAAAATTCAACATTCTATATCCGAAAACATCATTTGCAATTGGTATGGTGTCTTACCTTCTCACAGTCGGTGAATTTCACATAGTTATTCAATATGGGACCCCAGAAGATAGCAATACTCTCAACACTTTCTTTGTTGTTGGCATCCAACGCCTGCTGCTGTAATTACGCAACAAACATTATTAATTTACCGTCTATAACACTACTTATCTCCATTTATTAATTTAACTCACCGCTAAGTGGTATGGAAGGTAGCCAATCCTCCGGAGTGACTTCTGAGAATCGTAGCATACTATCCAGGCGAGCAAATCAATAACCTAACAAAATTAATTACACAATCAGAACATATTCAATAAGTTTTAACATTTTCTACTTTCTACTTACCACACCGCCAACCCATTCCGTAGGCTTCAACGTTGCAACGTCGTATACACTAGCGAATTGATTTCCCATTGACATTACAAAATATCTGTATGAATCATTAGGATTAATATGTTGTCATGAAATATTTAAATATAACTCACAAAGCAATATATTTCACTTATTCCGATTCTAACTCACTATTCCATAAATAATCACAAATTGCAACTTCGATGTCATCAATTCCGCTTGGAATATCCGTTTTTTCAACCTACAATTTTGCATACAAATTTTTGTCACAACAACATAATAAAAATCAAATTACGTTTTCTTTTATTCAACTTACCTTCTGCTTCTTCTTCTGGGGTGCAGGACATTCTGAATCCAAATCTGCTGCTATAACACTCTCCGGTGTATAAATGACATCGACTTCCTTCCTCCTCATTTATTCCATCTCTTCTTCTTCCTCCTCCCTCTTTTCTTCTTCATATTTTTTCAGTTCATCGTATTTTTTTTCTACATAGCTCTTCATCTCTTTTATTTCACCCTTCAATTGATCTCCTTCATCCAAGTATTTATCAACCACCCCCTTCACCCCCGTAAGTTCACTCATCAATTCCACAACCTCCTTCACCACTCCCTCAAATTTTTCACCCGTCACCATCTTAATATCACCCCTTAACACCCCAACTTCTTTCACCACTTCACCCCTCAACACCTCTACTTCTTTCACCACTCCATCTATTTTTCCTTCTACTACCCCCTTATGCCTCTCAAGTGTATCTTCGACTCTCTCAAGTTTCTCTTCGACTCTATCAAGTTTCTCTTTGACTCTTGATTGTCTTTGCATGATATCAAATTGGATTTTTTTGATATCAGCCAATTCAGACATCAAAATGTCGAAGTTACTATGTTTTCCCTCACCGTCGTCCCACTCACCGCCATCCCCCAATACAACCATCTCTCCTTTCTTCTCCTCTGCCTCCACTGCCTCCTCTGCATCCTTGCCAATAACCTTCAAAATTAAATTACAATATTAAGACATTTATTATATTCTTAATATTATTTAATTACATTTATTTCCCTTTCTTGCTTCTTCGCTCTATCCAACTTCAACTTCACCATCACTCTAACCACCTTTTCCTTCCCCCATGCACGGATGTGTGCCACTCCGGTTCTTCATAAGGCGACACTGCCTCACAGCCCGACCAAAAACTGAACAGTACAACCTGCATTTATAATAAAATTTATATTTTTATATAAAAACACAAAAAAGTTCTTCAACTCATTTACCTCTAAGATTACTATGCACCATTTGAGGTATCTTTGGCTGCCCTTTTTAAAGGTGATTATTGATTCAATCAATCTCGAATGGATATATTCATCCCAATTGAATTCACCCTTCAAGCCTTCATCGCAAATGAGCTTCATATGTTCCTTGTTCGTTGACGTATGACCCGTTGGACAAAGAAAGATACCGACAAGGTATAATAGAACTCTGGCCTTCAGCTCATCCCCAACGTAAGATCCACTTTTTATTTCCTCTTCAATTTCAGCATATGTCACCTTCTGCTTCAAACCATATTTGGAGGCAAGTGCTTTCCAGTCCTTACTCTTACAGACTTCTACAACACTTTTTCCATCATTTTCTACCCCCAATACGGCTGCAGCACATGGGATCCCGAGAGGAAATGAAAAATCACCATACTTAGCAATACATTGTCTGACATCAAATTGCGCCATCAAGGATCGACACAATTCCCTCCGAATAGGTCGATCCCTTACTCCTACCAACGATCCAAAACCTATTTCTCCCAACACATTCAACTGACCCTTCTCCTTAAGGTGTTTAATTAATGAATTCACCCTTTTAATGCTGCATCTTGTCGACACTTCCTACATTTTTTAACAATATATAATGTTATAGTTCTTATATATTTTGTATCAACCTATTTACAAGTTTAATGAATACCTTATTTTCATGTGCTTTCCTCCGTTCTTTGTATTCTTTACTATCATTCCTTGACTATGTGATGTAAGGTTCCTTTTCAGCATCACTCATTGAATTCCATTTGGACCTCACATCTTTTGTCACCTAATATTAAACATAAACGTTTCTTAATCAATACATTAACACTAAATACTACTCAATGTCAATTTCATTTTACATACCGAACCGCTCTGTGTGCCATTTTCCTTCATCCTTTTGCATTCGGCCATACTGTCAACATTTAAAATTTGTAATCAATTTAAAGTTTATCGATACTTTAATCCAATTACCATTTCAACAATAATAACAAAAAAACATTGATACTTACTAGAAGTACATATATCCACCCTTTGGTTGCTTTCGAGTCTCGGCCTCAATTTCAAAGTCATCTGCGCCACCAACAATTTTCCAACCCATTGACTCCATTTTTTCTTCATATATCAGTTTACGCAAATCAAATTATTTTGTTACATACACTTTATTCAATATACAAATATAGATAACTACTCTTGTGGTAAAACGGTTTTCTTCAAAAGAATTTGAATGGCCACTACAAAATGTGTCGGCACATTTATACAACCTATAATATCATTTTCTACCTATAATATTTAATAAAAGTATCGACATTTATATTTTACCTTCAATATCACTTTCTACCTGCAATCGGTCACAAATGCTTCTTTACTCCAAAACCCCAAACAACACATAAAAACCCTATTCGCGATTACTGTAATAATAAAAAACTAGGGTTTCGAAAACATACTTTTCGATTCGACTGCATCAACAAACAAACAAACATCGCTTTAGAAACGCCTTCTGAAATGCAGCAACAATTACGCTTCGATTTCAAAAACTCGTCCGTTCTATCGATTTTCAGAGGATATTTAGATATGGCCTTTATATTTTCATCGGATATGTTATTTATATTTAATTGATACAAATACAAAAGTGTCGATACTTTTATGTCAGGTGTCGATACTTTCGAAAGGATATTTACCTATTTCTTTGAAAGTGTCGATAATTTATTACACGTACTTACGAAAGTATCGACACTTTCAATATATCCGGTATCGTTTTACCGGTTTTATCATTTTGATACCGGTTTTATCATATTTTTACCTGTTATATCGTTGTGGATCGATATTTTTTTTAAAGTATCGACACATTATAGGCGCTAAAACTGCTTCTCTTTTAAATTCACAAAGTGTCGATCCTTATATAAAGTATCGACACTTTCAATATATCCGGTAATGTTTTACCGGTTTTATCATTTTGATACCGGTTTTATCATATTTTTACCTGGTATATCGTTTTGGATCGATACATTTTTTAAAAGTATCGACACTTTATAGGATTTAAAACTGCTTCTCTTTTAAATTCACGAAGTGTCGATCCTTATATTAAAGTACCAAACTTTAAATGTATCCAGTAGAGCTTTACCGGTTTTATCATTTCAATACCGGTTTTGTCATAGTTTTACATGTTATATCGTTTTGGATCAACACATTTTTAATTTGGATCGACACGAACCGACAAGTTAAGTTTGTCGGTTGCATAATTTTTTAATATTTCTTCATGACTTAGACCTACTACATTATTATTAGTCAACATTTCCGGTAGCGCTAAACCGAATTTGTTAAATATCTTTTAATGTATCCGGTAACGACGTATATTAACCCGCCTTTCCTGAGACAATCCCTAATAACCGTGATGAAGTAGCAGCCCCTTATTATTTAAAGCTAGGGGTGTTCATTCTGTTAAAATGGTAGTTGACCGAACCGAATTATCATTAATCAAATTAATTGAATTTTTTTAACTGGTAATCGAACCGATTTTTTTTAAATATTAACAGAACCGAATAAATTTCGGTTAATTCGGTTAACTTTCGAATTAATCGATTTTTTTTAAAATTTTCTAATTTATATAAAAATTGAATATTTTTTAATTTACAAATCAATTTAAATAATATATAATTATAAAAATAAAAATTTTATATGGATTTTTATAATTAATTAATATTTTTTGAGGTTTAAAATTTATTGAATCTAAAATCATATTTTGAGACATCGATATGATTGGGAAAATTCCCTCGTTCCCGCAAGAAAACCTTATCGAAAAACAAAACCTATATGGAACCTTTGGAGGAAGACCGTCGAAGGAGAAGACGAAGACCAATTTACAACCAGCTTTAGAAAGAACCGAATATCAGGCGAATCTGAAAGAACAAAGAAATCCAAAGAAAATCAAGAACACAAAGGATGGAAATATCAACGATAGTGTTACAGAAACAGAAGAGATGGATGCCGATAATCTATCAGAGAGAGACATGGCCGAAGCATCCAGCATGAATGAAGTAGAAGAAATTGAAAGCACAATACAAAAAGAAACAGGAGATAAACCAGAAACAGAGATAAGAGGGAAGGCAACTTACGCAAGCATGGTAGCCAACACATCTAGGGCAAGGAAAACACTAAATACAGGCTGTGGTATTAATATGATGAAATTGTGGTATTGGATGAGGACTACGTTATCGAAAATCGGGTGCCTTCCCAACAATCAAATTCTCGGAAAAAGTTCATGATCAAATTGATAAAAACATAAGGAATGTCATCATCGTTCGGCTGTTAGGACGGATGATAGGATACAAAGCCCTGCTAAATCAGATCCAAGACCTATGGAAACCAATTGGAGAAATACAACTAATCGACCTAGAAAACAACTATTTCTTAGTCAAATTTACAGATGAAGATGACTATACAAAGGTATTAACAGAATGGCCATTGACAATATATGGAAGCTATTTGACAGTCCAACTGTGGAGTAGATCATTCTCAACTTCTTAAAAACATCCATCACAAGTGATAGTATGGATTAGGTTGCCAGGACTACCTTATAGATACTACACAAAAACACTTTTTCGACTAATTGCTTCAGTAGTCGGACGAGTAATTAAAGTTGATTATAACACTCAGGCGGGGGAAAGAGGTAAGTTTTGCAAGAATCGCGGTTTTAGTAGATCTAAACCAACCACTAATTCCTTGTATTAGAATAGATGGATTCACACAAAAACTAGAGTACAAAGGATTACAACAGATTTGCTTCCATTGTGGGGTTTATGGGCATACAAGAGAGCAATGTGCAACATATCAAGTACATATAAAATCTAAACGTGAGGAAGAACTTAACGAAAGGAACAAAAACAACTATAACCTTGCAACAACATCAGAAGAAACAATGTTTGGACCATGGATGGTGGTGGAAAATCGTCGAAGAAAAACAACGACGACACAAAAGACTGAGAAAGACAAGGCAAACAAAAGTCTGAAATAGGGGGCTCTCGTTTCACTATTTTGAGCGAAGAAGAGAATGGTCACATGGCTGAAATAGAAATAAGGACAGATGATAAAAAAGATAATGAGAACAGAACCAGACTAGTAAATGGAGAAACAAAAAAAAGGAACCTACCAGATCATCAAACAAGGGGAACAAATCGAACAACATGGTACCAAAACCAGCAAAGAAAATGCACGAATCGGACAGCATAAAAAACGCAATAGAAGTAATTCCAATGATAGAAGGACAGAACATGGAAGCAGTGGAACATATAACCACAGTAGGGAACGGAAACCACACAGCCATAACCATAAAAGAACCAAGCATAGGAAAAAAACGCATGGGACTAAATTCCCAAAAGGGGGAGAAGAAGCTGGAAGGATGAGAAAAGAAAACAATGTGAAAGGATTAAAAGTAAAAAAAATAACTTTTCGCCCTGTAAATCATAACCTGATCAAAGAATGGGTACAGACGGTATCTAATAAGCTATCCACAGCCTCGAATGATGAATATGTCAACATTGAACCACAAACACTAGTTAATGTGCCAATACGCAAAAGCATGGTGATAAAGGATCAACAGATAAAGAACAGCGAAGTGAAGGGAGACACAAAGAAGTCCCGGTTAATTGCCGGACAACAAGGATCTGAAACCTCACAAATTCAACTAAATGACTAGTTTCATGTTTTGGAACTGCCAAGGAGCTGCAAGCCCGACCTTCAAAAGAATATTTAATCTCTTTGTTAGAGAACACATACCAAATATGGTTGCACTATTCGAAACAAGAACGAGTGGAATAAAAGCAGACAAATAATCAATAAACTAGGATTCACACAGTCACTTCGAGTAGAAGCACATGGATTTGGAGGTGGAATTTGGATACTTTGGGAAGAAACAATGGAAATTGAGATTGCCCATATATCAAATCAATTCATTAATGGTATATTTCGGCCTAAGGAAGTGAATACATGGGCACAATTCATAGCAATTTATGCAAACCCAAACGGGTCTAAAAGGAAACATCTATGGAGCCAACTAGAGGCACTAGCACCAAACGATAATACACCTTGGATCATGGGGGGAGATCTCAACGTGATATTAGACGTAGATGAAAGAAGAGGAGGTGCGACGACACACACAAATGGAAGCCGATTATTCGCCAATTTCATGCATTCTACTGGATTATTAGATTTAGGATTCCATGGTCCACCATTTACATGGAATCGTGGGAACCTACAACAAAGACTAGATCGTTGCCTCGGAAACACAAAGTGGATTTCAACATTTCCAAACTCACAGGTACTGCATCTAGATCGAATTGGTTCAGATCATCGACCCCTTCTCCTAAGGCTGACAACAGACAAACAAGATCATAAAAATCGACCATTCCGCTGCATAGCAGCATGGCAGGAACACCATGAGTTTAAAGACTTTATCAAATCCATATGGAAAGAAAACGGGGAACTAAACGAAAATATTAGCACATTCAAAACTGAAGTGAAAAAATGGAACTCATACGTCTTTGGTCATATAGGAAAAAAGGAAAAAAATCTTATTGGTACGACTGAGAGGAATAGACAAAGCTCTACAACGGACACACTCAGAATTTCTGGTAGAGTTGGATAAACAATTACGGACAGAACTCGACACTGTACTAGACCAGGAGGAGAGTCTGTGGAGACAAAAAGCACGGACAAAATGGATACTGGAAGGGGATCAAAACACTACATTCTATCATACCTCAACAATAACAAGAAGAAGAGCAAACAAAATCGAAACCTTAAAACACGAAGATGGCAGTTAGAGTACTGATCAAGAAGAACTTAGAGAAATGGCAAACCAATTTTATACCAAACTATTCTCAAGCAATGAGGATCCTAAATACAATTATGAAATAAGAGGCAAGTTCAAAAAAATAGAAGAGCATGAAAAAGAAAGCCTTACACGAGAAGTAACCAATGATGAAATCAAGGAAGCTATTTTTGGAATGGGTCCACTTAAGGCACCTGGAATAGATGGAATCCATGCGTTATTTTATCAGAAAAATTGGAGCTTAGTTGGGAATTCAGTTTGCATGATGATCCGGAAAACATTAACAGAAGAAAATAATGCCAGAACAACTCAATCAGACAATACTGATACTTTTACCAAAAGTAGCTAAACCATAAAAAATGCACCAGTTCCGACCGATCAACCTTTGTTCAGTGCTATATAAAACAGTCACAAAAATCATAGTTAATCGTCTGAAGCCCCTGTTACCAGAATGGATATCAGATAACCAAACCAGTTTTGTTCCAGGTAGAAGCATTATTGATAATATCATAATAACCCAAAGGTAATACATTCTATGAGAAGGAAATCTGGAAAAAAGGCTGGATGGCAATAAAAATCGACTTGGAAAAAGCATATGATAGACTGGAATGGAGTTTCATAGATGATACATTACGAGACCTAGGTATCCCAGATGCTCTATGTAATCTTATTTACCACTATGTTTCGACAGCTTTGACATAAATATCGTGGAATGGATCATTGACAGACGCTTTTAAACCATCAAAGGGGATAAGACAAGGCGACCCATTGTCTCCTTATATTTTCGTTCTATGTATGGAGAGACTATCACAAGCAATTAAAATAGAAATCAAAAAAGGACGATGGAAACCATTCCAAACATCAAGAAGCAGCCCAAAGATATCCTATCTATTTTTTGTAGATGACATGATTCTATTCGCAGAAGCCTCCTTAGACCAGCTCAATATCACCAGAACAGTACTAGAAAGATTCTGTGAAGTCTCGGGACACAAGGTAAGCATTGCAAAGACAACAAATTTCTTCTCTAATAATGTACAAACAGCACTGCGAAATCAGATAAGCACATCATTTGGATTTACTATGGTTGATGATCTAGGGAAATATTTAAGAGTACCAACATTACACTCCCGAGCCACCTCGAAATACTATTATTATTTGGTACAAATGGTTCAAACTAAATTAAGCGGATGGAAGGCAAAAACATTGTCACTAGCTGGTCGAATTACACTTGCAAAAGCTATTTTGGCAGCCATCCCAACTTACACCATGCAGACAGCAGTATTACCCCAAAAAAAATTTGTGGAGAACTGGAAAAAATCATCAGACAATTTGTATGGGGTAAAATAGATGGAAAAGGAGTGTTGTCATTAGTAAAATGGGAGGAAATATGCCAAAAAATATCGGATAGAGGTCTTGGATTTAGAAAGATAAAAGAGCAAAATGAAGCATTTATAATGAAAGTGGCGTTTAATCTAATAGCAAAAAAAGACGCATTGTGGGTTCGGGTTCTCAAGGCAAAATACAAATGCAAAGATGAGATACCGACTAACATTAGAAGCCAAAACTGCTCCAAACTATGGAAAGGATAAGCATGGTATGGGAGGATGTCCGAAGCAACATAACCAGAATAATAGGAAATGGGGTACATATCGATTTTTGGAGAGACCACTGGATTGCAGAAATAGGGCCATTAATAAATTTGGTCAATCAACGAGACCATAATCAGGTGGGAAAAGAAACCATAAAAAGCATGACTGATGAAAATGATAATTGGAACTGGAGGCAGATTGAACACCTTCTACCACTGCATATACTTCTGAGACTGGCAGCGATTAAAGGACCTCACACAACTGCAAAAAACGATAGAATTGGATGGTTAAAGAGAGAGGATCGTCAATTCTCTATCAAAACAGCATATGAAGTTAGAATAAAACAAAGGGAAGATACTCAAGAACCTATATGGAAGGTAATTCACGCATACAAAGGAACACAAAAGCTGAAAACATTCTTATGGCTAGTTTGCAAAGGTAAAATTCTGACAAATGCAGAAAGACTTCGACGACATCTTACAATTGATGGTAATTGCCCAATCTGTGTGACACAAACAGAGGATATTAACCATATTTTTCGACACTGCATTACCGTGACCCCTATTTGGACAACACTGGTGAAAAACGAGAGATTACAGAACTTCCTAACAATGGACATAAAGAATTGGGTTGAAGTGAATTTAACAAGACCAAGCATGTTTGCTAAAGAAAGTAAAGATTGGGAAATCCTATTCGGATCGATATTATGGAACATATGGATCATGAGGAATTCGATTGTCTTCAACAATCCTATGGAAGAAACACATGAATATTAGAACGAAGCCGCAGGATGACAAACTCAATAAACAATGCAAATAGAGAAAGAGACCAGGCAAACAAATCACAGCCAATTGAATTGGTTGGTCCAACAGTTTGGCTACCTCTATCAAAGGGATGGGAAAAACTTAATACAGATGCAACCCGTAGAAATACAGATGGAAAAGCAGCATGTGGAGGAGTAATCAGAGATTTGAATGGAAAATGGAGGATCGGCTTCAAAAAATTCATAGGAATATGTTCTACAATGGAAGCAGAATTATGGGGAGTATATACAGGGCTAAGATGTGCATGGGAACAAGGAATCCAACAACTCATAGTTGAAGTAGATAGCCTCGAAGCAATACAAACACTGAAGAATAGCACAAACAAAGAAGGAAATATTACCATAATACCGTACATAAGGGAACTGATAAACCGGGATTGGAACGTCAGATTGCAACATGTCCGAAGAAAGGGAATAAAATTGCTGATAAACTAGCAAGAAGCGTCAATTTCGAAGATAGCCAAACCAGAATCTTACAGGAGCCTCCTGCTGATATAAGCCAACTCGTGATTGAAGAATGCAATTAGGTTTAAGTAATTAGGTAGTTTTCATTTTCTTACCAAAAAAAAAATTATTGAATCTTAAATTATTAATCGAGTTTTAAATGGTTTGGGTTGAGTCCATATGTTATATATAATATTTAAAATTTAATTTCGGTTAATTAGGTTAATTAACCGATTTCAAACCGAATTAACCATTAACCGATTTCGAACCGAATTAACCATTAATCGAATTCTAAAAAATTTATTAACAGTTTCCCGACCGAACTAATTCGGTGACCGATCGAATTAACCGAACTAATTCGGTTTGATCGATTAATTCGGTTAAAACCAAAAAATGAACACCCCTATTTAAAACTATTTTCCTTTTTTTCTTCTTTCTTACTTCTTCTTCTTTTGCATTTAAGATGTCTTATTTCCTCCATCTTATCTTTCAATTGATAGCATGAATCAATTTTTCTAAGTGGCTAAAGGAATCATTTTTCTTCCTAGAGATCATATGTTCAAACACCAAAGACTGCAGCAGGGTGATTGGACATTCATCGTCAAATGATTGAGAGTATTTAGAATAGATATTACTCTATAATCACTTTTCTCACTAAATTTTTAATTATTTTAAAAAATAATTAATTCATTCGTTTAAAAACTCTTTGCTCTAATAATAATTAATTTCTTATCAAGAATCATTTTATGTGATGAATTTGTGTTTTCGTCTCTCATATAAGTTATCCAAGAGTCAAATGAAAGGGTTTTGGTTTTTATTTTATTTATTTTTATTATTTTCAAATTCGATGGGTTGGTATCCTTAGTTGGTGTGTCTTTCCATCAACCGATGCTCATTCCTCGCTCCTTTCTTTCATCAGTGTATTGAGTATCTATGGCAGGTATGGTCTTGTTGAAGAACCGAAGCTGGTTGCTCTTGCTCTATGGTGTTTACGAGTGTTGTTTCCTCGACTTTCGATGAATTTCTTTGATCCCATCACCATGGTTAATTTATCAAAAGTGAAGGTCTTGTCCTTTTTGTGTTGAGAGTTTCTCCAACTTTAAAACTCATCCAGCTCAGTTTATTTGTTGATTCTTTACGGTTCTGTTCTCTTTTGTTGTTGTTGTTGTTTTTCTTTTGTCGTATTTTTTTTCCTTCTAAACAATGAACTACGTTTTACAAAGGAAAAAAACATCACTTCTTTCTAATCTTCGACCGGGTAACCTGCTGGTAAGAAACAATACAAGAGCTGCTAACTGAGCCCAATGCCAAGGCCCTCAGACTGGCAGGTTGTCGCATTAGCCATTACAATAAACCCTCCTGGCCTCGCTCAACTAACCCAATCCCACTCATTCTCCCATCCAAATCCTTATCCCGACCATACTTTAAAATGTTAATCTATTTCATTTGAGATGGTATCTCTATCTGTCATTTTATTAATTTATTTGGAGATGGAAAATGGAACTACTTGACAAATGTATTTGATTTATTTATTAGTAATAATGTTGGTATTAAACCACAGCTGCATTATTAAATATTTAAACAAAAAGCATTCGGGGATATATTTTTTTGTTGACCATAACATAGTTAACAAGAATCAAATAATGTTATGTAATCCAATAAAATAAATTACAACTTTTTGTTTGGGTTGAAAGCGTGCTGCTCATTCAGTGAAAAATTGGGATTTTGTTTTAAAATAAAGTTAAAGGGAGATTATTCTGAGAAGTAGGATGAATTATGTTATTTGACCCCTCAAATTAAGATATCGGTAGGTGCATTGCTTAGGTGAATAACTTAAGAAGATATACTGTCACAGGAAAATTTTTAACTTGAAGAAAAGATGTTGCATCCTGGTCAACTTTTGTAAAGGTAACATCGTTTAAGATTTTTGATGGTAGTCGATGGATGACATATTTCGTACTCAACATAGCTTATGAGTAGTATTTGATTGGCATAGATGTATGACCAAGCAAACAAAACACGGGCTCAATTATTTAAGGAAGCTTTCTTTTGACAACCCCATTTTATTAGGATGTATGAAGGATTGTTACACGATGTTGTATGCCCAGTTAATTTATGTTGTATAGAGCGGAACTCACCCCCTTCATCTGCTTCAACTGCTTTAACAGTAAAAGAGAAATAATCATGCACAAAGCAATAAAACATGTTAAACACCGCTGTCACTTCATGCTTATATATTCCTCATAAAGTACATCCAACACATTTTACTATACATAGAGAAATATTACATAAAAGCAGAATAACAAATTGGAGCAGTAACTTCTGATAGCTCAATCGAAATATTGTACATCATTGTAGACAATTGAAATGGCAAGGCAGCTTTGCCCATTTGACATACTTTACATACAACATTATTGTCTACTCTAACTATTTTATTTAGCATAGGGATGATCTAACAGTCGATGCCACAATCAGTAAGATGTTGCATCTTCATATATCGAAGCATCATATGTTGAAACAATTGTTGTTTTAGAAAATCCATACAAGCATCCTTGTAGTGTTCCACGCCAACACCATGTGACTGATCTTTCATCGTTGGAAACCTGACTGGAGCCATCTCTGCTTCGTCGTTGTCTATTGGAAGACCGTTTGAGTAGTGGCTGCTGCATTTTATGGTATTGAGACGGATTGATCCCAACTGGTGTTGGAACTGGATACATGATCCGTGACTCTACATCCACGATAACAAAAATTACACTTTCTAAACGATGTGGTTCCTGACTTGCTGTTCTAATAGCCACAAACGAATCAAATTCTGGACTGTAGCAATGTGTTCAAACTCAAAAAACACCATGTCCAGTCATTACAAGTAAATCTCAAACCTCATTCATCTTAATCGTGAGATGTTGCTCCTAACTTACAATGATAATACATCACTTTCCTAGTGGAGTATAGACCATAAACAACACTGGCCAACCATGGTAGAAGATCAGCACTTACTGTTGAAAGCAGCCATGTGGTCAATCAACTGTTTTGTTTGACAAACCAAGAATACTCAAGATTACACACATGATCATCGTTCATATTTCGAGTGAGCTTATCAGGTTTAGGCATATCAAGATCATACAATTCTTCCAATCCAAGTCCACCAACTGTCAAAATGACTTGTTTAAATTGGTTTCATCCAACTACACATTAATTCATTTATTCGAGAGGATGCATCAGCACCAACAGACGATCTAGGACTTTCCATGAACGTCGATACCAGGAATCTAATACAACATCAGGACAGAAGAAGCAAACAATGCAAGAAGACAGAGGAGGCACAAGAAACTAAACAACAATTCGGCTTTCACATTTTATTAAATTTCATATAACTGAAATGCTTACAATACATTGGCTTGAAATAAATTTTATATTTGACAAAGTAACTATCAAACAGAATCTGTTATAAACCGACTAGCAACCCATCAATTGAGCTTAAAATCTTATTATAACTTATTGAATTAATACAATTTAATCCAATAGCATTATTCAACACATACTACTAATTGAACTAGATCCAATTCACTTATTCAAATAATTATTCTACTTTTTTTATTAATTTGGATAAATATAATATCTATCTAAAGTAATTTTCAATAATTTAATATTAAAAATCCGTACCCATAAATTTTTTAATATTCAATCCTGGAAACTCAACGAATAATAATAATCTTTTTACGACTTAGGTGCTTGTAATTAAATAGCAGTTGAATTGACTTTAAAACCCTCATTAAGACGAATCATTATTAAACTGCCACGTTTTCGGATTCAATAGCCGTCGCACTTGGAGGTTCTAGAAAAATTAAAAACTGAACGTCTTACTCTTTGATGCGTTAAACAACCGTTAGATTAGCGAGGGTTAATTGGACAGTTTAGAGAAGAATAACCGGTGTCACTCGGTTACAAAGAAAAAGACTGGTCAACAGTTTTGGATTAAAAAAAAGGAAATGACTCCACTTTAGTCAGCTTTCGTTTCCATCTTTTACTGTGCATGTCGGTTTCCTATAAACTTCAAAGCCAAGGGCATCTTTTACTACAGTAATTACTCCAATATAAATCATTAACACCAATATCTCCGTTGAAGGAATCATTTACTATGAATATTTATTTAGAAAGTCTTTTGCAGTAGTTGATTTGAATTGATTATGTGAAGAGTTAAAATTGTAGAAAATAGCATTAAAGCGAAAAGATTTGAACAAATGAAGATTCACCGTGCCTAAAAAAGTATGCGTTAAAAATGTAAAACGAAATCGTCCACTAAAAAATTACATGAAATCCTAACCAAGTTTGAACCGCTACTGTGTTACTTTGACTTTGATCCTTTCTAACAGCGAATTGTTTATTTTTGTTAAAAGCCTAGTCAACGTTGTTGATAGGTTTATTCAAATCAAAACCCCAGATCTTACCTATTATTCTCTCTATGCGCTGGCTCCCATCCACCGCACCCATTTCTTTATTCAACCGTTGAAAATTTCAAATCAATCTCAGCCATCAGATTTATCCTTTTTACCCGGTCACCTGGTCATCCCTCAGCCTGCCCTATCCCTTATATCAACCCCCTCCCCTTTCCCGCCTTCACCTTTCAACACTTCTATTCTCCCCATGCTTCTATGATTTGTTGACCTCTCGACTACTGCTTTAGTTTTCTTGCTTTTCGTCGGTGTTTCTTTGAAAATGACGGTGGATCTGATGAGTTTACCAAAGATAGATGATCAAACAGCCATACAAGAGGCTGCATCGCAGGGCGTGAAGAGCATGGAGCACCTCATCACCCTCCTTTCTCAACAGTCAAACCGCGCCGACTGCGCCGACGTTGCCGACATCGCCGTCTCCAAGTTCAAGAAGGTCATCTCTCTAATCAACAGAAACGGTCACGCCCGATTCAGACGTGGACCTGTTCAGTCCTCTTCCTTTTCCTCCCCGTCCTCATCCTCTGCTTCTCTAACTGATGCTAATTCCCAAAAGTCTTTGATTCGAGCTCCGGCTCCGGTCGAAGCCACAAGTGTAACTCCTAGTTTCGTTCCTTCGCAGCCGCTGAGTTTGACTCTCGACTTTACAAAACCTAGTTTGTTTAGCTCCAAATCTAAAAGTACAGAGTTTGAGTTTACGAAGGAAAATTTCAGCGTGTCCTCCAACTCATCATTTATGTCTTCTGCCATCACCGGGGACGGCAGCGTTTCAAACTGGAAGCAAGGTTCATCTCTATTCTCAACGCCAGCGCCGGCCGTTTCAGCTGGAAAACCACCACTATCCTCGGTTCCGTTCAAGAAGAGGTGCCATGAACATGAGAAATCAGATAACGTCTCCGGCGGCGGCAAGTGCCTCTGCTCCTCAAAGAGAAGGTAATAAAACGAACGAGCTTTTAAAAAAAATCCTAGGGCGGATTTACTAGGTAGCTGTCGATTTCTTTTTGAATTTGAAAACTTAAATAGTTTGTTAATCAAAGAAGACTAGTGAGCAGAGTTGCGTTGGAATCGGCCGGGTCAAGATAAATAAAACGTCCCAAGTTTAGCTGGAGTCATAAAAATTGTTGGTGACTTGGTATTTGGTTTAATATTTCAGGAAAAAAAGGGTGAAAAAGGTAATCAGAGTACCAGCGATCAGTGCTAAGATCGCCGATATTCCAGCCGACGAGTATTCATGGAGGAAATACGGGCAAAAGCCGATCAAGGGGTCGCCATACCCACGGTAACTACTGTGGTCCTGTGAATCTCTTTTATCGGCTGACGTATCAAAGGGAAAAAATGTGAGCGTTGACTTGTTTTGTGCATAACAGGGGATATTACAAGTGCAGTACCATCAGAGGGTGCCCCGCGAGGAAACACGTGGAGCGAGCCACGGATGATCCGTCTATGTTGATCGTTACTTACGAAGGGGAGCACCGCCACTCTCAACCCGCGGCGCAGGAGAATATGGCCCCTGGTGTGGAACTGGTCTTCAAGTCAGCTTGATTAGCCAAATAATAAATTCTTCAAGGAAGTATGACTTTTTTGTAATATTTTGGGGGTGGATGTAAATTTTTTTTTCTTTTCTCCAGACGAAAAGAGTAGACTAGTTGAGATTGTGGGAATCAATCCTTAGAAGTGAAGTTAAAATTAAATTATTTGTTTATTGATTACGTTTTTGGGTGGTGATGATATTAATAATACCATAATAATTGTAAGATATAACATTTCAGATTTTGATGAACGTGGGGTACAATAAATATAAAAACAAAGCAGTGTAGTCAATTCAGCTGCTCCTTCAAATCGGTGACTGAATTGGAGTTGGTCAACTTTTTGAAGCTTCAGTTGCATTCGGCTTTTTCAGTAAAAGCCTTATTGTTTAAAGATGCTCTAACCAAAATGAGTCGTGGTAAACTTATTTATGAAGAATGGTTTCTATCATACACCCTTTTTTTTATGAGAGTTAATGTCAGCAAAATTTGACTCGAAATATTGAATTATTCGACTCGATTTAACTTGAAAATTTTTTAAATTTAAGTTGAGTTATAAAATATAACTCGAATAACTTGAATTTTTAGTAATTAATGGATTTTTTTTATGTTTGAGTTAAGTCATTAGACTTTGTATGATATATATATGTATATCACATATGAAAAAAATATAAAGAAATATATTTGTATTGTATATATGGTTATCGAAAGTTGCTTAAATTGAAATTAAATAATATAAATATTTACTATTAAATTTAAACAAAAGCTCGAAAAATCGACTCGTCTCAACTTGAAATTTTTTTAAGTCAATTCCGAATTGTAAAATAGGACTCATCGACTCGAATAATTCAAATTTTTTTAACTCAAGTCGATCCAGCACTCCCCCTACATAGAGTGAGATAATTTAGTGTTTAATTTGTATCATGTATTCTGTTTTTAACCAAAAAATGAGCTATACCAAGGCCTTCTTGCTGAAATATATATTATTTAATTATTAAAATAACATCTATTTTTTTATTAATTTTAAATATATTACAAAAACGTTTTAAGTTGATAATGTTTTTTAAAAGACGTTTTTTATCGGGGACGTGACAAGCAGGCATTGCGCCATCCTCTCTATCTGTGACTGTTATTCACAAAGTTGCAAACAACAGACTCGAGAAGTGCATCGGGTTGAAGTTGGCAACTCAAACGTTAGAACTACTTTACTGGAAATTGATTTGAGATCTCAGTCTTGGAAGTTAATGATGTGCTGAGCACAGAAGAATATATTGGACAACGAGAAAACCATTTGAAGTTTGCTGTAAAGCATTTGTTTGTGGCTGAGTTCAAAATGATGTTTTTGAAAGGATTGGTATGGATGGTTTTGGATGGAAATCTTCTCGAAAATAGCTTCTCAAGGTAATATTCATGCTTTTCTTCAGTTTGGAAAGACTGTTGCAGAAAGTAAGAAAGATCCTATTAAGCTTCGTAAGTTATTGGATATATTTGCATCACTAAACAAATTGAGATTGGATTTCAACCGATATCCAAACCAAAACTTGACAAGAGAGATCTCATTAGGAGGGTGATCAATGGTACAGCTGAAATTTTCTGGGAACTATTTGTTCAGGTGGATTACAGAGGCAGAGTCCACCTCCTCCTCATGATGGGAGTGTTCAAAGAATGGTGAGTTTTGTAATTAATTACAACACACTGCTCGGTGATTGGTGTTGACTATGCACCGAAAGTGTGCATAATAAATGCAACTTTCGGTGCTGCTTGGAAAAAAGGGCAGCAACTATTGCTGAATTTTGGAAATGGTAGAACCTTAATTTTAGCCATTGTAATTTAGGATATTTATAAATTAGTCCTTAAAGCTTCAACTATAAATACCCTAGCTTATTTAGCTTCAAAACCATCCCAAAGCATTCTAGCTTTCTTCCAATACTAGAGAGATTTTAGAGAGTTTCTTGAGAGTTGTTTTCTCATTTTTATCTAGAGAGAATTATCATTGTTTTCTCCTTGGTAGATCGAAAGAGGTTGTAATTCTTATTTTCTCATAGTGAAATTCTTCTACCGTTGCCCGTGGTTTTTACCCTATATTATTCAGGGGTTTTCCACGTAAATTTTGTGTCTCTTTTATCTTCATTTTTATTTTCTCAAATTATCAGTTGCGATTTTGCTCTATCTGATAGCCGTCTTCCGCAACAATTGGTATCAGAGTCAGATTTGAGTGTGTAATATCTGCTTATTGTCTTTGTGGTTGCCACCAAAAGGTGGATCCTCCAACATAAGAAAATAAGAAGGTATTACCCATTCTTTGAGATTCTATAGAACTATTCACGATAGTGAAATAGTGGGAGCTATCAATAATAGAAGCTATGGCAACAAAATTTGATATTGAAAAATTCAATGGGAGAAATTTCTCATTGTGGAAATTGAAGATGAATGCTATCCTGAGGAAAGACGGTTGTCTAGCAGCTATCAGCGAAAGGCCAGTAGATTTCACAGACGACAACAAATGGATCGAAATGGACGGAAATGTTATGGCAAACTTTCATCTAGCATTAGCAGATGAAGTATTATCAAGTATAGAGGAGAAGAAGACAGCTAAGGAGATATGAGATCATCTCACCAAACTGTACGAGGCCACATCGTTGCACAATAAAATTTTCCTTAAGAGAAAATTGTACACTCTCCGTATGTCAGAATCTACTTCAGTGACGGAGCACTTAAATACACTGAACACTTTATTTTCTAAGCTTACATCCTTAAGCTGTAAAATAGGAGAAAAAGAACGTGCTGAACTTCTACTTCAAAGTCTACTGGATTCATATGATCAACTCATCATCAACTTGACAAATAGTAATGTCACCAGTCTAGTCTTCGATGACGTTGCAGCTGCTGTTCTACAAGAAGAAAATTGGCACAAGAACAAGGAAGACAGACAAGTAAATCTGCAACAAGCAGAAGCGTTGACAACGATGACAACGATGAGAGGGAGATCAACAGAACGTGGCCAAAGCAGCAGTCACAAACATGGTAGATCGAAGTCGAGAAGCAAGAAGAATTTAAAGTGTTACAACTGTGGAAAGAAGGGTCACTTGAAGAAGGATTGTTGGAGTCTAAATAAAAACTTCAATCCACAAGGCAATACCGCAAACACTTCAGATGATGGAGATGCTTATGCTGTGAAGCGTCAACCACCGTGGAAGGAAGAAAAGGATTTGCAGATATATGGCTCATTGATTCGGGAGCAACATATCATATGACCTCAAGAAGAGAATGGTTCATCATTATGAACTTGTCTCAGGAGGATCTGGTATAGTTGCAATAATCATGCCTTAGAGATCGTTGGCGTGGGAACCATCAAATTGAAGATGTATGATGGAACAATTAAAGTTGTTCGAGATATGCGGCACGTGAAATGTCTGAAGAAAAATTTATTATCCTACGGATTGTTGGATAATAATGCTAGCAAGATTGAAACACGGAAAGGAATCATGAAGGTGTTCAGTGGAGCGCTTGTGGTGCTGAAAAGTGAAAAGATAGCTGCAAACTTGTACATGCTGAAGGGAGAGACATTGCTAGAAGCATAAGCCTCTGTTGCCTCATGTTGTTCAGATTCTGCAATGTTATGACATAAGAAACTTGGACACATGTCAGAACAAGGAATGAAATTCCTTGTGGAGCAAAAGCTACTTCCAGGCTTAACAAAGGTATCACTTACTTTATGTGAGCATTGCATAACAAGTAAGCAGCACCGGTTGAAATTCAACACATCAAATTCTAGAGGCAAAAGTGTTCTAGAACTGGTTCACTCTGACGTATGGAAAGCACCAGTTACATCCCTAGGCGGAGCAAAATATTTTGTCTCATTTATTGATGACTACTCCAGGAGATGTTGGGTGTACCCTATTAAGAAGAAGTCCGATGTGTTTTCAACTTTCAAAAACTTCAAAGCGCGGGTGGAACTTGATTCTGGAAATAGAATAAGTGTTTCAGAACAGATAATGGATGAGAATACACAAGTGAAGAATTTGATGACTTTTGCAGGAAAGAATGCATCAAAAGACAGTTTACAGTGGCAAACACTCCTCAACAAAATGGAGTGGCAGAGCGGATGAACAGAACCTTGTTAGAAAGAACAAGAGCAATGTTGAGGGATGCAGGCCTAGAAAAATCATTCTGGGCAGAAGCAGTCAATACCGCTTGTTATTTGGTGAATCGAGCTCTATCAACTGCAATAGAGCTGAAGACACCAATGGAGATGTGGACTGGTAAACCAGCTGATTATTCAAACCTCCATATATTTGGAAGTATTGTGTACGTGATGTACAACTCCCAAGAAATCTCAAAGCTGGATCCAAAATCCATGAAATGCAAATTCTTGGGATATGCTGATGAGTCAAGGGGTATCGCTTGTGGGATCCCACTGCCCGCAAAGTGATCATCAGCAGGGATGTTATCTTTGTAGAAGATAAGCTACAAAGAAAAGAAGAAGATGGTAGCGCTGAAAAGTCAGAGACTACGCAGATACATGTGGAAAAAGAGTTTGAACAAGGAGATTCTTATGAAGCAGAACCAACACATGATGAACAAAAACCAGAGAGTTCTGAAGCTCCAACAACTCGTCAATCAGATCGTGTGAGAATACGTCCCAATTGGCACTCAGATTATGTTATAGAAGGTAATATTGCATACTGCCTTTTAACAGAGGACGGTGAGCCATCAACATACCAGGAGGTAATAAACAGCTCAGATGCTTCACTGTGGATGATGGCAATGCAAGAAGAAATCGAAGCCCTTCATAAAAATAATACATGGGACCTTGTGCCACTACCACAAGGAAGGAAGCCAATTGGTAACAAATGGGTCTTCAAAATCAAGCGAAATGGTGACGATCAAGTTGAGAGGTATCGTGCAAGACTGGTGGTCAAAGGATATGCTCAAAAGGAAGGTATTGATTTCAATGAAATATTTTCTCCTGTGGTTCGACTAATAACAGTTCGAGTAGTTTTAGCAATGTGTGCTACATTGAACTTACATCTAGAGCAACTAGATGTTAAAACAGCTTTTCTTCATGGAAATCTTGAAGAAGAGATTTATATGCTCCAGCCTGAAGGTTTTGAAGAAGACGAAAAGAAGAAATTGGTTTGCATGTTGAACAAATCTCTGTACGGTCTAAGCAGGCGCCGAGGTGTTGGTATAAGAGATTTGATTCCTTCATTATGTGCCTTGGATACAACAGACTTAATGCTGACCCTTGTGCTTATTTCAAGAGGTCTGGTGATAACGATTTTGTTATATTGCTGTTGTATGTGGATGACATGTTGGTTGCAGGACCCAACAAAGATCATATCGAAGAATTGAAGGCACAACTGGCTAGGGAATTTCAAATGAAGGACTTGGGATCAACAAACAAGATTCTAGGGATGCAAATTCACCGAGAAAGAAGTAATAGGAAGATTTGGCTTTCACAAAAGAATTACTTAAAGAAAATCTTGTCACGATTTAGCATGCAAGATTGTAAACCAATTTCTACCCCTCTTCCTATTAACTTCAAATTATCCTCCAGTATGAGTCCTAGCAGTGAAGAAGAGAGGATGGAGATGTCTCGAGTACCGTATGCATCAGCAGTGGGAAGTTTAATGTTCGCTATGATATGCACAAGACTAGACATTGCACAAGCAATGGGAGTGGTTAGTCGGTACATGGCGAATCCAGGCAAAGAGCATTGGAATATTGTAAAGAGGATCCTAAGATACATCAAAGGGACCTCAAATATTGCATTATGTTACGGAGGATCAAACTTACTTATAAATGGGTATGTCGATTCTGACTATGCAGGGGATTTGGATAAAAGTAAATCTACTACAGGATATGTGTTCAAAGTTGCTGGTGGAGCTGTAAGCTGGGTTTCAAAATTTTAGTCAGTTGTGGCTACATCCACAACAGAGGCAGAATATGTAGCAGCTACACAAGCCAGTAAAGAAGCAATTTGGTTGAAGATGCTATTGGAGGAGCTTGGGCACAATCAAGAGTTTGTCTCTATGTTTTGTGACAGTCAAAGCGCATTGCATCTAGCAAGGAATCCAGTATTTCATTCAAGGACAAAACACATACGAGTTCAATACTATTTCATTCGTGAAAAGGTGGAAGAAGGGATGATAGATATGCAGAAGATCCATACCAAAGATAACATAGCAGATTTCATGACGAAGGCGATCAATACCGATAAATTTACTTGGTGTCGATCCTCTTGTGGCCTGTCAGAGACGTAAGCAACATGATGGTACAAGGTAGAAAGAATGGTGTGAAGATATGATTGTTTCAATCAAATCTTCAAGTGGGAGATTGTTGACTATGCACCGAAAGTGTGCATAATAAATGCAACTTTCGGTGCTGCTTGGAAAAAAGGGGGCAGCAGCTATTGCTGAATTTTGGAAATGGTAGAACCTCAATTTTTGCCATTGTAATTTAGGATATTTACAAATTAGTCCTTAAAGCTTCAACTATAAATACCCTAGCTTTCTAGCTTTCTTCCAATACTAGAGAGATTTTAGAGAGTTTCTTGAGAGTTATTTTCTCATTTTTATCTAGAGAGAATTATCATTGTTTTCTCCTTGGTAAATCGAGAGGTTGTAATTCCTATTTTCTCATAGTGAAATTCTTCTACCGTTGCCCGTGGTTTTTACCCTATATTATTCAGGGGTTTTCCACGTAAATTTTATATCTTTTATCTTCATTTTTATTTTCTCAAATTATTAGTTGCGATTTTGCTCTATCCGATAGCCGTCTTCCGCAACAATTGGAAGCATGAAAAATTCCAAGAAAGGATTCTTGTTAAAGAGGTTTTTGAAAGTAATCAAGGCCGTTGATTTGAATTTGGAAAAATGGGTGAAGGCATATGTCGATGCTACCATGTCATGTCTGTTTGGCATGAACATCTATGCAAACAGTCAAAGACCATGGGAGATTCTTGGTTGAAAGAACATGAATAATATAAGAAGCAATAATCCACTGTCTTCTTAAGAGATATTTATCTGAATAAACTTGATTAATTAAAAAATACGAGTTTTAATAACTAAATGAATTAATTTTCCATTCATAACATTCTTATAACTATTGGAACATTATAAATATTCTAAAAATGTTCCAACAGAAATAAAGCAAAATCTAAACACCGTGAGAGACCAATAGTGAATGGACAACAAAAAGGCAAATTGTATTCATTGAATTTTTGAGTGTGTATGATTCTCTCAGCTATGAACAACGTTAATTTACATTCATTTTATATTGTAAAATACAAGCCTAAGGTGCACTAATTCTATCCTTCGGATAGTAAACAACGAGGATTAATATACTCTGCAGAAGAAGCCAATAGAACATGATACTTTACAAAAATGAAATACAAACAAAATCACCTTATGGCCTTGAATTATCCAAGATCGAATTCATTTCGACTTCTATGGCTGCCGACTCGCTCCGAGCCTGAAACTTTTCCACTTCTCGTGCGATCTGAACATCACAAGGTGTGTAAAACTGATAAAGAACTTTCACGACGAATCGAGGTATTAATGTGGCGACAATGATGGAAAGTAAACACAACCAGAACAATCCGGTTCCTGCAGTGTGAAAGATGGCCCTGTTAGAATACATAAGTTGGCAAGGGTCAGAAAATATATTTGGAAGATTCGGTAGAGCGGTAGGATCGATTATTCACAGGCTTTTTACCATTAATTTCTACCATTTTCCTTGGAAGATTCGGTTTTTTCTTTTATGTATTTGGAGCATTCTTGGAAGATAATATCCTCGTATCAATGTCAGAAAATTACAATAGCGAAAATAATAATTCAAAAAAAACATTTTTAAGAGAGGAACAAGAGGCCTGAAGCGCTGACTGGGAATATCCATTATCAAGAGAGAAGAAGAAAATGACTTGCAAAAGTCGGGGAATGAAGAAATTTAACAAGGCAAAGGAGAAAAAGTCCTCCGAGTTTAGGGGTTGGAAGTTGAGCATTGGCTGAAGCCCACCACATGCAATTGCTTGGAAATTTATTGCAATTGCTAAGTAAGCACGCCTTTGTCTTATGCGACGGAGATAAATTTTATTTTGGAAATAATTTTTTTTAGAAAATGTTTTAATAAAAAATTATAAAGTAATATTATTTAATAATTTAACTAACGGTAGAAATGACATTGTTGAAAATATATATATAAAGCATGTATAGATAACAAATTTGACAAAATAGATGGTAGTTATTTTTTTTTTGTAATTTCGAGACTAAAATATAAAAAAATAAAATTATAATAGCGAAAATAATAATTCAAAAAAATCATTTTTAAGATGAAACAATGAGCTTGGAAAATGGTAGAAATTAATGGTAAAAAGCCTGTGAATAATAACCCGAACCCTAAATAGTTTGAACCTGAAATAACTCGAAGTCGAAATCGATCCAACTTGAACTCACGTGACACCTATTTTCTACCTCTATATGTATGCCCTATTACATATATTTTTGCAGAACATTTGTTGTGTCAAAAACAATTATTTCAACACGGGTCATCTACATGCTCAATTAAACTTACAGAAAATAAATGGGCTTACCAGTAACCAACTAAAGATGGTATAGCATCGATAATGATGACGCAAATAACACTTGCGATTGAGTTATCCAATTCCAACGATGACATCCATGGCCAGGTGTAAATTAACCAATATAACATGATGCATCAATGGTGCTGCTCCAGTATGCGAGAAGAGGAATGAAAAAGACAACTGCACTTTGCCAGACGGTATCAATCATTGTTATCCAAAAGAGTCTCTTGTTATAGCTTTCTTCTCGGTGCCCAGCCCCATACATCTGAGGATGCTTCAAAAGTGTCCATCGATTTAGGTCCTTGTCAAGAATACCAACAACAGTCGTAGGCACCGATGTGTAGATTACAGAATACAACACACTACTCCACTCATTGATTGCAGTGCTCAAAGTAAAACAAGTAAAAAGCACATACCTGAAAAGAACATACTGAAGTTAAAAACTGCCTATTCACTGCTGATATTTCACTTTAGTTAACCAAAGTATGAATCAACTTCTAATTTGAATTAAGTGTAAATTATGATTTTGAATCAACAACCCAATTGGGCGAAGGAAGAATATTTCTATGAAGAATTCACAACCTAAAACTAATTAGCAATAGGTGGAGAGCTCTAAAACCCAGTATTCAACAAAGGTAAGATAACACCCTTTAACCTCGCGTGTAGCTCGCAGGGAACACACATGAAAAACCTTACTGGAGCTCAGAAACAACTTATTAGACCTTGGCCTTATTGGTGAAAATCAAAGTTTGGTTATACCAGAAGCATGCTCAACCGCATAATAATGTAGGTTAAATATTTGTATTCAGTGCACATGCAAAGACTTGTGCAAGCACTCCATCTAAAAAAATAACTCACCAGAATAATACAAGTACAAACACTGCATTCCTGTAAAAATTGTATAATATCATGTAGCCCATCCGCTGGTAATTCCAATGCCCATGGACCAACAAAAGAGTAACTATGAATCTGAACTGTCCCATTGCAAAATCTGATGCCATTACAGCTTGCCTACCCTCTTGGCCTCTAATGCCAAACCCCACATCCGCCATTTGGATCATTGAAACATCATTAGCACCTGTGAAGCATCCGGTATTATTTCTTAAATAAACCCAAACCACAAAAAAGAAAGCAGCTAAAAGTTTACACTTTTTTCTCTTTAATAATCATGAGATGATGATAAAAGACCAAGAGAATGATGATTACCATCGCCAATGGCAAGTGTCATGTCTGAAGTCCTCTTCTTTACAAGGGCAACAATTCCGGCTTTCTGTAATGGGGCCACTCGACAACACAAAACCACAGAACAATTACAGGCTAACTCGAAGAGCTGCAAGCAAGGACGAAAAATAAAGTCGCGTCAGCATGCAAAATATTAGAAATTAAAAGCAGAAAACAAAGGCAAGTCAAGAACTCCTTACCATTTCTTCGAGTTCAGAGTCAAGAATATAAACAAGGCTGGTACCATCAATAATCAATGCTACAGGTGTTAAACTAGCTCCCAAAGTTCTCCCAGTGTCATTTGTAGTGCCTGACGTAGTTGCGAGCTTCGTAGACATGATGATGGCATCTTCTAAACTCTTTCTGCATGAATCCTTAGAGTTGCTGTTCACTATAATTTGTTTCATTTTACTAGTCAACAGCTTCGAGGAGTATCCGATTGATATGGCAGTTTCTTGCTTGTCCCCGGTCAAGCAATGGCTTGAAAGCCACACGTTTGGCTAATAACTTTGGCCTCAATCTTGCTACTTTACCTGGCAATAGTAGCATCACTGTTGTTGCACGGGAATGGTTTGTTGGAGACAACCAACTATGGATGACCGTTTTGACGATGTACTTCATCTATTGAAGTTGTACCATTTTTATGCAAATTTATACTTTTTCATCCTATGAAATGTGGCCCCCTTTTAGTGTATAATAAAGCTTCTACTTTATCATATGGCATAAAATTGAATTGAAACAGTAGCATCTTCCTTCTTGTGCTAACTCTATACCTTTTTCAAGAATATCCGTCTCTATTACATACGACAGAACATAAATATGGGATAGCATCTTTTAAGTAGTAACCGGAGGTATTTATTTATGTGCTTTTATACCACATTCTACCGCATCAGAATTTTGATATCAATTAAACAATAACCGGCATGGAGGTATTTATATCTGTGCTTATGCTCGTTTCATGCTTACTTCAAAATCAAACCATACTAGAAGAAAACAACTTTCTTACCATTACATCTGTAGGTCAAAAGCCAGATAATATTAGCAGAACAGTAAACATAATGCTGGAAGATCCCACAAGTTTTCAGCAGAATCAACGACATATTCTTCAACTCCATACATTGCATAAAGGGAAGCTTAAAAGCTGCATTTCAATTTCCATTCTTTGGAACTCAGAACCAGTTTCTTCAGGCGAAAGAACATTCTCGGGCAAACACATGATTTCTTGTCTGCAAAGAAACCTATAATAGAGTTGGTATGATAGTGTTGATTTTAGGCCATATTTTACCATCCATGATCCTGAATTTGCTCAATTGAACGCACTTCAAGAAGGGGACAAATATCCACCTATGGTTTTGGGTGTCACAATTCTATTTTTCCTTAAAGCTCTTCGCAATATCCCACACATTGTGTTAGTTGGAAGCCGTGCACTGAGCTCAAGTAGGATTACCATTGCAAATAGGTCCACTGGAAGAATTCCTGGTAAACCAGAAGGGTTTGGTCTTCAACAGCTCTCCTTGAAGAAGTTCTCTCCTTCTAGTTTTGTTGAATGCTGTGAAGTTGAGGAGAGATGGTCCTCTCTGTCTCATGATTGAACATAAGGAGGCCATTTGGAGCACTTATGTCGCGACTACCAAGCTAGACACTTCTATCTTGAATATGTTTATTGATGCTGGGATGTCAGCAAGAGTTGAGGAATCTATGTCTGTTAATAATGAGATATTACGTCGACACTTCTTGGAGTTCACCACCGATATTTTGGCTCCATTTGGACCATATTTTAGGGCTACTACTCCTTCTGAATGATCTTCGCCATTTGATGACCCCCCTCCACTACCTCCATTTAATGTTGATGATTTTCTCATGAGCTTATTTGATGACCATATTTGGACCATAACTGTTCCCTTCGTAATTAAAAAAAATAACCACATCCTAAAATCATGATTTTTTTTTTAAAATCACGTTTACCATGTTAAAATTTAAAAATTCTTGCTTTGACCTTATAATTTTATTTTAAATCAACAGTAAAATCTTCATTTAATTTAAAATATTATTTTATTTTCTAATAATATCCCTGTTTGTTTTATCTCTTTATTTTTCTAATAATATTTACTCATATCTCTTTATCTTTTTCGTCCCGTTACTTGTAGGCCCCGCAATTAAAGTAAACAAAGTTACAACCTTCGCTAGGCTATTAGCGAATAAGAATAAGATGGAGAAAGGAGGAAGGAAAGAAAACATTCCTTGGCAAGTTTGACTTTTAACTCAAAAAATACCCGCTTTAAATCTAATTAGGCCTAACCACAGCCCACACCATTTTAAACATGAATCAAAGTTTCTAACAAGGCTAATGAGTTTATTCAAAATCCTCTCAGCTTAGCCCAAAACTAATAATTCAGAATTTGGGACTTTACATTTTCACTTCCTAAATAAAAAATGTCACACGTGAACTTTAACGTTAGAAGTTTTAGGGACAAATTAAAATTGATTAAGTAAAATTCATACTTCAATAGTTGAATTTGAAGGAATTCGTATTTTCATTAACTTAACTGAAATTATATGCAAGTTCATGGACACAATTACATTTAATGATGTTAATTGATGATCAAATTGAATAATTTTAAACTTAGGAAGTCAATTTACTATGATTGGTGACTATGATGAACAGAAGATGAAATGTCAGGTCAAACTCACAAATTTTTTAAAGTGTAAAGTCATGCTCTATAATTAAACTCATAAAATGTGATAAAAATATCACATTAAAAAAACCTACGGTATTTCTAGGGATGAGCACGAGCAGGGCGGGTTTTGGCCGCCTTCACCCCGACTCGAGATTGTATTATTTAAATCTGATCCCTCCATGTCCCGATAAATTTTAATATTTATTTCACCTTGACCTGATCCGGATTTTAATATTAAAAGCTCGACCACAACCCAAATCTACTCAAATATATTAATATTTCAAAATAATATATTTTATAATAATACATTTATAATTATTTATCATATTTTAAATTATTAAAATAATATGTTATATAATAATTTTTATATTTTAATAATTAAAGATTTTATTTTAATAATATAAAAATAAAAATCCTTACAATCTTAAATTTATTATATAAATATAAAAGAAAATTCTGGGATTTCAGTTGGAGTCTCTTCTCCCTCTATATTTCTTCTCTGTAATATACTTGCAAGTTTTTCTATTTCTAGATGAGTTTTTCTAGTTTGATATAATTTTTGAAAAGTAACTTTTGAAAGTGTTGTACAAACAAAATTTTAAAATGTTGTACAAAAATACAATTTAAAATTTAATTGTTTGAGATTGATGTTAAAATGTGAGTTCGAAAAGATAAAATGTACATTATAGACATTATATTGTAAATTAAAAATATATAATTTAAATTATATTTACACTTATATGAATCATATCAATTTAAACTATAATAAAATCAAAAATATATATATAAGAATTATATCAATTTAAACTATAATAAAAATATAAAAAAATTATAATTATAATTATAATAAAAATAAAAATATATTTCATATAACTCGCTATTAATATTTTATTATATAAATCATGAATTTTATTTATTTTTAAATAATTAAAATAAATTATTAAAAGCAATAAATTTATTTTTTTAAAATATTATTATTAAATTATGAAAATAAAATGTAAATACATAATTGAGTGAAGCTCATGCTTTAGTAAAGGTAAAATTGTAATTTGCTTCTAAACGCAAAGTAGAAAATGAAGAGGCTTGAAATCATAGCTTTTACAGTTAGTTTGAAACCACCATTTCACTATAATTTTTTTTTATTTTTTTACTTGCTCGACATTGATTTTACTGTTAAAACAGAATTTTTTAGCTAAAAGTGCTTTTCAAAAACATTACAAAATGTACCCTTAATTTATAATAGAATATAAATGGTATGAAAAAAAATCTACCAACGAGGGTTGGTTCAAGTGGTAACAGGTTGATATCGCTTAAGCATGGTTTCAACTTCGAGTCCTTGTGTATGTAGAAAATCTCCGCTAGGAGACTTACTCATCAAAGCCATGTGTGCAACTCGGGTCGATCCAGATTAGTCAAGGGGAACCCTTGGAACTGGAGGACAAAAAAAATATCTAAACTTTTTTAGTTATGCAATGTAATGATCATTTTTTAGTATAATTGTTTTAACTATTTATTAATTAAACTAAGATAATTACAAAATAATATCTATTCTCAATCACATTATTGGTGTTTGAGTTTAAAACCTCTAAAAATAACAATTATTCTTTTAATTATTTAAATAACATGGCTCGTGCATAATTTTTTTAACAATAATTGTTCCCTTCGTAATTAAAAAATATAATCACATCCTAAAATCATGATTTTAAAAAAAAATCACGTTTACCATGTTAAAATTTAAAATTCTTGCTTTGACCTTATAATTTTATTTTAAATCAACAGTAAAATCTTCATTTAATTTTAAATATTATTTATTTTCTAATAAGATCTCATTAGGTATTATCAATCAGTTTGTTTTTTCTCTTTTTTTTATAATAATATTTATTCATATCTCTTCACCTTTTTCGTACTTGTAGGCCCTGCCATTAAAGTCAACAAAGTTACAACATTTGCTAGGCTATTAGTGAAGAAGAAGAATATGGAGGATAAAGGAGGAAAGAAAGAAAACATTCCTTGGTCCCTTAAGTTCGGCTTTTAACTAAAAAAATACCCACTTTAAAACTGATTGGGTCTAACCTAAACCCTAAACCTTATGATTTCTAAAATTTCTAGGGTTTTGTAGGGTTTAAGACTTATGATATATTTAAGGTTTAGGACTTTAAGATTTTGGGTTGTAAGGTTTATAGGATTTATAGGATTTTTAAGGTTTTTAGGGTTTTATATGGGTTGTGGTCGAGCTTTTAATCTAAAAATCGGGATCAACATTTTACGATTATAATTATAGAGCATGACTTTACACTTTCATAAATTTGTGAGTTTGACCCGACATTTCATCTTATGTTCATTATAGTCATCAATCATAGTAAATTGGCTTCCTAAATTTAAAATTATTCAATTTAATCCTCGATTAACATCATTAAATGCAATTGAGTCCATGAACTTACATATAATTTCAGTTAAGTTAATGAAAATATGAATTCCTTCAAATTCAACTATTGAAGTATGAATTTCACTTAATCAATTTTAATTTGTCCCTAAATATGGAGTTCTACAATTTGACGTTCTCTTGCATAATCTTAAAATTCTTTTCCTACTCGAAGTGTTTTTATGCTTTTATTGTTCTAAAATCGTTTACTTATTATTATGCATAATAAAATTCAATAAAACTACAAAATATATATGTACACACTATTAAAAAAGTAGAGAAAATTGAACCAATGGTGGGAGCTAAATCATCTGAAGCAGCTGAAATGAAGCTAACGAGCAAATTACTTTTGCCCACAGTCGAGTCTCCGATCAACAAGATCTTGAACGAAAGAGATCATAGTTTCCACTGCTCTGTCCCGTAGATGAGCCCATTTCGATTGTATCAATGATGAACAATCTCGAATTTTTCTTTAGAAAAGAGTCTTTGGGGTATGAGATGATGACTTGGTTTTCTCGAAAGTAGAATGAACAAGGAATTTAAATGTTAAAGGAAAGAAAAGGAAAGGAAGAGAATCAAAGTATTGCTCGAGAGAGAAGCTAAGGGGAAACGGCTACCCGAGGAACACCTGACACCAACGTTATTCTGTCCTTTTTCTTTCGTTTTTCAAATTTTTAATGAATTTATACTATTTTCGTCGTTTAACGGTTAGAATAGTACCGACCTAGAACGCGGGCAAGATTGAACCACGGTGAATGCTTCGCAAGATGTTTAGTTAAATGCACTCAGATTTATGTAAAATTGTATAATTAGTTGGCAAAATATGGTGGGGAATGTAGAAAAACTAGTTGGCAAAATAAATGATTCTATAAATAACTCGTCTGCTTACTCTCATCCGATCCAGATTATTTCTTCCACCACAGTTTCTGGTTCTTCTCTTTTTGTAAGTTTCAATCGCCCTTTTTTTAGATCCTTTTTATTATGCTCCTTCAGTCCTTTTCTTTACTTTGTTTTTGATTCAATTATTTCCTTCAAACATGCAAAACAAATTTCGCCAGCCTCGTTACTTTCTCCCCTTTTAATTGCTTTCATAGCCTTCGATTCTTTGGATTTTAATTGCTTACTCATCAGTTCCAGAGGTGGGATTTCTTCGATTTTAGAGATTTGCTTCCATGTCTTGCTTGCTTTATGTGCTTTTGAGTATGGTAATGTATCGCCTTCATTCTCTTTAAATCTTTTTTGTTCTGTGCTCTTTGCATTTTTATTTTTGGACATTTCTCTGCTCTGCTCTGTTCTGTGGATCTTCCTTCGCTTCCTCCGATTCCAATGGCTTTCCTCTCTGTTTCTAAGCGTTACCATTTGAGCTGAGTCTTAACATTGTTTTGTTGCCGGCTTGCAGATTAACGGATCACTTGCGAGGAAGGCTATAAGGGAATTGATGGCAAGAGGGTCGATTAGGTTCGTTTCCACCCATTCAAGCCAGCAGTTTGGAAACAAACACCTAGATCTTTTTGCTTAATTAGTTATATATGGTATTGCCTTTTCCTTCTTAGACTTGCCATAGCTCTAGAGTGTTTTTTGCTACAGTCTCGTATTATTGTTGTGGTTTTGGAGACAGTGTTGTCATGTTTTTTGCTGCTCAGTTTTCCCAAATGAGACTGTTTCTTAGCATTGGGTATTATAGCATTGGTTCTATTGGATTCATTGATTGGAAATCACTATCTGTTTTGCTTTATCTCTGTGTTTAATAAAGTATTGACCTAATGCTTGTTTAACTATGATGTCTTTGGGAATCTAATTAATTTTTGTGCTTAATTTTATTGGATTTTGATGCAGGCTTTGAATTGGAGCTAATATTGAATGGAAGGAATTGGAGCTAACATTTTTCTATTCTTTCCAGTTTCGTTTTTCTTGTTTTATTTTTCTTCTTTCAGGAATGGAACAAGATTCAGGAAGAAATTTCAAGCTGTCCCCCGATCTCATCTTACTTTCTCTATTTTTTTCTATCTGGTTTTAGGTGGCGGAAAATTTGTTCTAATCATGCAACCTAACTGAGTTTTGTTCTACATTTTCACCTTTGATTTTGGTAGTTTTTGGGTTCATTCTCATATCTTTGTTCCATGAGTATAATCCTAAGCTAAATATGCTATCTTCCCCATCTTTTACCTTTGTTTGAATTTGAGACATTCCAATCTTTTAACCTCATTTTCAATTTCTTTTGTGTTTTTTGATTATCATTGTTAGATTATCTCGGTGTATGAAGTCTATTTTGCTTTTCCAATATTGTTATGCTGAGCTAACCTTTTATTGCACGAGACATCAGATTCAACCAAAGAAACACAGCACAGCTCTCTACACTACCCTTTTCCTTTCCTCGCTTCTCTTTGTAGAATTTGGTCGCAATTTTTCTTGTATATTCAGAGAAACTAACTACAGGCGCTGATAAAATTGCAGGTATATTGAGTTTTACGATGTGATGTCTGTGCCAATGGCAATAGCATTGTCTTCTCAACTACTTCTCGGTCAACCTGTGATGCTTAAACCTTCAGAGGCTGAAAAGAACCTTGTTCAGTCCACTACTTCTGCTGCAAGCGCAGGCAGTGTCGTTGGATCTAATGGAGCTGTTGATAGAAAAGTATATGTACGGAATTTACACTTTAACATGACAGAAATGCAGCTTAGACAGGTAATACGACTGGATGTTCTCTAAACCCTCTTTCAAATTGCTTACTGGATTTTAACTCCCTGTTAAAAGAAAAAAAAATGGAAGGAGTACCATAGATGTTTTTGAAATGTTAGTATGTTATTTCTTTTACATTTTCCATGTTCATATTGCCTAGTTCTAGTGTTTAATCATTTTAGGGTGCATGATTTTCATCTCAGACCCTTTTCGTATCTTATGTTGATAGCTCAGATATTTGAATTTTGAACCTTTTGGACCTGTGGAGCTTGTGCAACTACCACTTGACCTTGAGACTGGGCAGTGCAAAGGTTTTGGGTTTGTTCAGGTTATATATAGACGAAGACTTGGCTTATGTTCATTTTCCTGTATAATCATAATTATGCATCTAGTTGGCGCCTGAGATTCTTTTGGGAACAGGACATGGTTCATATACCCTTTTTTTAGTTTAAGGTGCTCTAATTATCTTTTCGTTACCTTTGTGCCTTAAAGATCAAGTTTGATTAATTTGGTCAACCTGAAATTTTGTATATACCATATGCTTAAGCAATATAGATTCTAGTTATTTGGTTGATTAATTGATTTTATGACTGATATCCTCGTTATAATTAAATTCTTTGTTTGTATTTTGTTAGTATTTGCATATGTTCTAAAGTAGCAAGCTCATAACACCATCCAAAATTTCTCAGGTGCAGCTCAACAATCAATTTCATTGAGGAAAGCAATGTTGGAAATGTTGCTGCTGCACTTATGGCTCGATTGGCTCTGAAAGCAAAGGTTTTACGTGATGGAAAATGGAGCGAAGAGGATGCTTCGGTGTTGGTTCCTGGACATATTATCAGCATCAAACTTGGTGATATTATCCCTGTCGATTCTCGTTTACTCCCAGGAGATCCTCTGAAAATCGATCAGGTTCCAAGCTTTGCTTTCATTCTTGCCTTTTTAAAGCATAATTAGATGCTCATGCAACTTTAAATAGTTTGAATAAGAGATTTACTTAACACCAAAGTGCAAAATAATTCTATAGAAGAGGTCATTGTAGGAGTGGTTTTAGTAATTTTGGAACTATAATATATGGTTTAAGTAATATGTATTTCTTTTTTTTTCGTTGGTTGCAGTCAGCTCTTACAGGAGAGTCACTCCCGTTGACTAAAAATCCCCCTGACTGAGTTTACTCGGGTTCAGCTTGCAAACAAGGTGAAATCGAAGCAGTGGTTATCGCGACCGGTGTGCATTCTTTGGGAAGGCAACACATCTTGTGGAAAACAAAACACATGTTGGCTACTTTCAAAAGGTTCATCTTGCAGAGCTCTTACTATCCAAATAAAATAAATTCTAATAGATGCTGAGGAAGATCAAATTCTGTGAAATCAAATAATCTTTATTGTGAATCAAACTGCATGATAGAGCCACCGATTATGCGATAACGACGAACTGACTGCTAGTTAATTTCAGGTCTTAACTTCAATTGGTAACTTCTGCATATGCTCCATTGCCATTGGGATGCTGATTGAAGTCATTGTTATATACAGACCTCAACTTAGGGCTTATTGAACTGGTATCGATAACTTGCCGGTTATACTTATCGGTGGTATCCCAATTGTTATGCCGACCGTGCTTTCTGTCACTATGGCGATTGGCTCTCATCGCTTATCACAGCAGGGTGCCATAACAAAGAGAATGACATTATTGAGGAAATGGCAGGGACGGATGTGCTCTGCAGTGATAAAACAGGCACATTGACACTTAACAAGCTTACAGTTGACAAAATTTTGATAGAGGTGAGAGATTTGATCACTTTATTTTATTCTTCAAAGAACTCTCTTTGAGATCTATCAACTTTCCATTTACAATGTCAAGACTTAAAATGTAACTCTTTTCATCATAGGTTTTTGTCAACAACGTCGATAAGTATATGGTTGTTTTGATGGCGGCAATAATTTCGAGATTGGAGAATCAAGATGCTATAGACACTGCAATTGTAGCAATGTTGGCTGATCCTAAAGAGGTAAAACATCTTATTTAATGAAAAATACTGTCAACTTCAACTCTTCCTTTATATGATGGTTATGGGAGTTTTATGATGACACTCACAGTCTCCTTACAATATCTTATATTCTCCATACGTGCATATGTTGAATTGAATTGAGTTTATTCTGTTGACAATCGAAAGGTACGAGCCGAAATCACAGAGGTTCACTTCCGTCCCTTTAATCCAACCGACAAGAGAACAACCCTTACATACATTGATGGAGCTGGTAAGATGCATAGAGTCAACAAAGGTGCACCAGAGCAGGTATACTTTATGCCAATAATAATAGCATCATTTAAGATTGTGTGAAGCTCATAAGCTATTGGCTCCTTTGTATTCAACTTGCAGATACTCAACTTGGCCTCGAATAAATCAGATATTGCAAGCAAAGTTCACTCCATAATTGGTAAATATGCTGAATGTGGACTTCGATCCCTTGGAGTTGCTCAACAAGTATATATCATTCTTAATATCCTTGAATTTCATCACTCATTCACACTTTGGTAATTTGATTGAATTAGGCGAAAAAAGTGACAAATAGCCAATTGGAGGGACTTTAGAATACATCTCTTCTCACTTCTCAAGGGGATACTTTGATGCATTCTATCTTCTCTTGTTTATGAGGGAGATTAAAGAAAACTCGACTGCATTTGTGGTAGGCAGTTCGCCTTTATTCCGGGAGGCAGCTCATTAATTGCGCTTTTATGGCAAATGAATCTATAGATTACTGGAGGAAAAAAGGTAGGAAAGGAGTTGTTTTTAAAGTAGATTTTCGCAGAGCCTTTGACTCAGTGGAATGGCCAATTATTTTGAGGTTATTGAAGATAATGGGTTTTGGAGACAAATGGATTTCTTGGATTGATTATTGTATTCCTTCTGCTTCAATTTCAGTCCTAATTAATGGTTCCCCTACTCAAGAATTTCAGATGGGCAAAGGGCTGAGACAAGGTTGTAGTCTATCTCCTCTTCTGTTTAATATTGTTAGTGAGCTATTGAACTTAATGTTGAGTAAGGCTGCTACCCTTGGTCTTTTTGAAGGATTCAATATTAGTATTGAAGAGAATCTTTTTAAGTTGACTTATCTACAGTTTGCAGACGACCTAATCTTATTTTGCAGAGATTCCTCAACTCAAATTCTGAATTTAAAGAGAGTATTGAGGGTATTCAGTTTAATTTCAGGGCTTCATCTTAATCTATCCAAGAGTAAATTGTTTAGTGTTAATGTGGCAGAGGACAGATTAAAAGATTTAGCACTGGAAGCAGGTTGTGGAGTGGGATCTTTTCCTACGACTTATCTAGGTCTTCCGATAGGAACAAAGAAAAATTCAGAGTTATTGTGGGAACCAGTTTTACATAAAGTTTTCACCAGATTAGCAGGGTGGAAAGCTGCTTCTTTATCATTGGCTGGAAGATTGGTGTTGATAAAATCGGTATTGTCCTCCTTACCTATTTTTTACCTCTCTATTTTCAAAATTCCGTTTAAGGTCAATCAGAAAATTAACTCAGTATTGGCAAGATTTCTTTGGGGTGAAGAATCTGACAAGAAGAGGGTTCATTGGGTGAATTGGAGTATGGTTTGTCAACCATTGGAAGAAGGAGGCTTAGGAGTATTGGACTTAAGTATGATTAATAGAGTTTTGCTAGGGAAATGGGTTTGGATGTATGCAAATGACAAAGACTCTCAATGGAAAAAATTGATTTGTTGTATTCATAATGTCAGTATGGACTCTCTGTCTATAGGCAAGGTTGTTTATCTTCAAGATTCATGGGTGTGGAGAGGTATTCGGAGTAACTATGAGAAAAAGGACGAGATTAGGGATTGTTTGAGATCCAATTCGAAGATCCAAGTGGGGAATGGTAGGTCAATTGATTTTTGGAATGATATTTGGGTTAATGGATCTACTCTTAAGATTCAATTTCCTAGAATATATGCTATGTCGACTAACAAAAGGGGAAAATTGGTTGAATTTGGTGGATTTGTAGCTAATGGTTGGGTTTGGAACATTCAGCTAAGGAGAAATCTTTGTGACTGGGAATTGGATCAGTGGCTTTCCTTAATGCTTTTGATTGACAACATAACACCGAATGAATCAGTGGATGATTTTTTGGGGTGGTCGGGGAAAGGGGATGGTTTGTTCTCGGTAAAATCCTGTAGAATGACTATCTCAAGCAGAACTGGAGGTCATTTTCAATGGAAGAAATGGGTGTGGTCCGGATTAACTCCTCCTCGAGTGGAAACATTTCTATGGCAGTTTACTCATCAGAAATTGGCGGTTAGAGTAGAATTGAAGAAAAGAGGGATCAATCTAGAAGATGTTTTATGCCGTTTTTGCCACAAATATGAGGAATCAATTCGTCATCTGTTTTTTTCATGCTCAGTTGCAGAGGAGTTATGGTATAGATTTTTAAGGTTTTGGGACATCTCTTCGGTCATGCCCCAAGATCCTCCTTCATTTCTTTGCTCTTGGTCTTATCTAAGGGAGTGTTCTAATATTTGGAAGTTCATTTCAGGTGTTGTTCTATGGTCTATTTGGAAAGCTAGGAATGCAGTGGTTTTTGAAAACTGGACATTAGATAATTTATCCCTATTCTTCATTTCCAGGTTTAGGTTGGCTAAATGGTTTTTAGCGAAATTTTCTCATGTTAATATTCAAGTTGACCTACTAGTAGGGGATCCATCGCTTGCAGACAATTTGCCTATAAAATCCTACAATAAGGAGAAGGTTCTTAACTGGTCTCCGCCTCCTTCGAATTTCTTTAAATTCAATGTTGATGGTGCGGTAAGAGGTGATGGGCTGCAGGGAGGTATTAGAGGAGTCTTGAAAGATTCAGATTGTTCTACTTTATATACCTTTTCTTTTGCGGTGGGACCTGGTCCTCCTATGTTAGCTGAGCTAAAAGCTATTAAACAAGGGATTGATCTATTCATTTCTTCCGAATGGGCTCTGAAGGGAAGACTAATCCTTGAGACAGATTGTAAAACAGCAATTGACTGGATTTTGATGCCATTTTCTGCCCCTACTTTTTTCAATACTTTAGTTGGGGAAATTGAGGCCTTAGTTTCTGCTAGGGGTATTATTGTTAGATGGATTCCTAGGACATGCAATTGGGAGGCTGACAAGCTAGCTAAAGAGGGTATTGGTTGATGTTTGAGCTTTATGGTTGTTTTGGTTTGTATTTTATTTCGGACAGTTTATTTAGTAAGCTGTAATCTTATGTAAACATGGTTTTAATATAACGAGGTACTCTTTTCCTCCTTCCGCTAGTTGCCTCTTTCACAAGAGCCAACTATGAGGGAGGTTTTTAATGCGACCTCCTATTCCTATAAAAAAAAGTATGTAGACGTACCAAGAATCCAAACAAGCACGCCCAAGTTACCTCCTATATTATTAAGAGAAGTAATCATAAATCTAGAATACTACCTTGAAATAGACATGAAAATATAATATATATGAAATAAAATTTATCGATATAACGTAAATTTTTTAATTTTTATAATTTTTTTAGATTGTTAGATCAGCAAAAATGAAGGCTTGAAATTAATATTAAAAAAATAAAGATACTTGTATAAAAATGAATGTATATATATCAGCTAAGACTTGAGATTTGAGTTCACAAGCATCATTTATGGTTGTACGAACAATTTCAAATTAGTCGAATTTCTCATCTCCCATTTCGCATCTGACTGCACCATTTTCATAACATTACTGATTTACGTCTAATTTGCATGTCACATGATAAATGAATCAAATGCTATCCTTAATAAACCATCTTTTTCTGTTCAATTCTATCTAGAAATGATGCTTACATGTTACAAGTATACAGTTTGTTCCTAGGTTAACTTGTCTATCAGATAGAGAAATTTCTTATCAGAATTTCCTTTTAACAGTTTCATGACCTTTTTCTTTCCTGTTCAGAAACTGAATCGGAAGCTTGTGCATATAAGAATTGGACTAGTTTTCATGCTTTGCTGGCCATTATTCAGGTTGTCTTCTCATTGAGGTGTTTTTATCTTGTTTTACCAGATGTTGCTGATGAAATATTTAACACTTATCATTGCAGTTCTGGGTATCGTGGAGCCATTGAGTCACTTAGAACTGCTGGGATCAAAGTATGGGTGTTGACCGGGGACAAGCAAGAAACTGCCATATCAATCGGATACTCCTCGAAGCTGTTGACTAGTAAAATGAAACAAATTATAGTGAACAGCAACTCTAAGGATTCATGCAGAAAGAGTTTAGAAGATGCCATCATCATGTCTAAGAAGCTCGCAACTACGTCAGAAAAAATAATATTTTTTATTTCGGGTCGGGTCGGGTGAAATCTTGTTTTCTTCTATCTCTACATTGGTGAACAAACACCTCATCAATTTACTTAATAATATATTTGCACAACCCACAGTATAGTTTATTAAAACAAATGATATAAAACAAGATTGAAATAAGATACATGTACAGGGTATACAAGCAACACATCAATGTCCAAAACAAATATCCCAAGCTCTCCCAAAGATATTGAGGATCTTACTATGCATTAGAATTCGCTGGATGATCGTCCTTCCACCCTTTAGAAAGCAGGTCATAGTTAATTGATACCAGCTGGGACAGATTCTACCAAACCACGTCGATCAACACAGTTAGGATCAAGAAAACAAACAAATTACTATAACCATCAAGCTATATGTCCCAATCGAACATTGACAAAAATCATCGAGCAATTTCAATTCAACACCATTACTACAATGAAATGTTGCAGAAAAGGATATGTTGTTGCTTACAAAATTTCATGAGTTCTGCAAATCAAGTATTCTTATATTTATGTATACACAACTTGGATGGATGAAGGCAAGATTGGTATAATAAAAGACCAAAAAGGAGGGAGTAAATTATTTTTGTAAAAAGCAAACTAATGCACTTATATTCAAACTGAAAGAAATACCTGATGCAATTACAAGGTCAAAGAATACCTTAAATGAGAAATTACTGAAAGAATAATTGACAGATGAACCAGACTCAAATTCAGCAAGACCTCCAAATTCATCTCCCTGCTTAGTTTGTGGCCAACAGACCAAAGAAAGTCAAAAACAGAAATCATTGATAATCATAATCATCACTTAAGAAATTGCACATTTCTGGGGCTAAAATACCATTTCCTCTTGGCGGTTGCTCAGGCAACTACTACTACCACTTAAGGTGTCAGCATCACTTGAATCATCAAATTCACTACCAGGATATGCATGCTCATTTGAAGTATTCCATGAGTAACAACTTGTAAAGTAACTAGTATCAAGCGCACTCACTGAACTGGGAACAAAGGCAGCCTGTAAAATGTGGGAAGCAAGGTGAGTAAATGGAAGACACTAGGAAACAATAACATGGCTCACCTTCTGCCTTGCAAGTGTGTCCCAATTGATATCTTTGAAAAATACATCCTGCTTCACCTGGTTAAAAATTTCATCGTTCATTAATCAAACATCTAAGACAGAAAATTAAGAAAAGCGTGCACCCAGAAGTATAAAGAAAAGGAACATGCAACAACAAAAGGCTGTACTCGTATTAAGAATAAATATCACCTCGGATGCTCCTCTGGATCCAAGTCTGATGAGGATCTTCAGTCAACAGTCTGAAAATGGAGTACATATTAAAATTTAATTCCATACTGAGGCACTTGAACCAAGAAAAATATTAAAACAAAAAAAAGAGCATTACAATAACTAAGATTCTTCTTGGGATACCTAAATTTGATAAAGGTGATTCTGAAGAAACCTTGATTAAACATCTCAAAGCAGAGTATATCTTATTGAGAAAATATTAAAGTTAAGGATATCACTATCATTTTGCCAACGACCAATAACACTCAACATCTTTTTTTCTTTTTAATATAAAACAAGCATTAATGGTGTTATATACACAGGATACTTTACATATGAAGATGTGATAACACTGTAAGATGTACATAGCTTGATGTTCTAGAATGTTTTTTAACTTTTTTGACGAGGAGATAATTAGATTACACAGACAATCAACAAAGTACATGGATTTATTTTTCAATCTATAGGACTGAAACCTCTCTTAAGCAAAGTCATAAAGCAAATACAGAACAGTTAACTCTGCAACCCATGAATGCTCCGTAGAATATTTCCTTTAACTCAAAAAAATTATGTCCATCAAATAATGTAACAAGAAATCACTTGGGCTACTGCTTTTTTGCATTACAATTGTAATTTATTTCAAGATGAATGATGAATCCAATTCTCATGAAATGCCAATGACATCAACAAAATAGTTTTCTTACCCATCAATTAGATCTTTTGCTTCCAGGTTTATTTCTTCTTGTGCCCGTGGCCAAGGTATTTTACGGTTGAGAATATTATCAAATATTATCTAGAACCAAAATATGAAAGAAAATGAATGTAAGAATGAGAACTAATTTAAAATGCAATTTCAAAGTCAGCGGCCACTAATAATTTAGAAGCACTCCAACAGTAACAATCTACAAAAACTTGAAAGAAACCCATCAAATGGCATCATCATTAGAGTATCCAAGTGTCCCTGCTTTTTGAACCAAATGATTATCTTTCCTTTTTAAGAAGTATAATGTTTCTCGTACGTCTCAAGTCCGGAGTCCCAAAACTAACTGAAAAGTAATGGGTAAGTCTAACATGATAGCCATGCAGTTTTCACTCAATTAAACAGAAGATATATCTTGATTGTCCAATATTCTAGAAAAGAACCATTGTACTCCCCATACTGTCTCAGCAGTTTATAACACTGCCACAAAAACATCTGAATTTGATGGCTTATTGTTGAGTTAATCGATTGACGAAATCGGCCAAGAGGGGGGTGAATTGGCAATTAAAATTTTTGTGGAAGCTTTTGCAGAAAATTGAAAGTAATTGCACAGCGATTTAAAGTGGTTCGACTTTCTCAAATAAAGTCTACGTCCACTACCTTAGCTATCCACACTAAGGATTTTCCAACAAATTCACTAATTTGTTCTTTCTTTTGAGGCCAAAGAGATAACCTTACAATTCCCTCAAGAGTATACCCCAACTCTTGAGAACACTCTTTTTCCCAAAGAGAAGATTACAAATTTGCAAACTTACAAGAAAACCTCACAAGGTAAGATGTTTGCACAATTCTAGAACAAAGAAAAGAACACTCAAAGATGAATACAATTGAGCACAAAAAGTGTTCTTGAAAGCAAAATGAATATTGAATGAAAATAGGCTTGAAATGTTCAAACTTGAGGTTTGATGCTTTCTCTTTGATTCTCTCTTGATTCTAGTTGCTTGATGTTTCTTGTTTTTGATCAATGGCTTCTAAGCTTGCTTAAATACACCTTGGATCACTTCTGAACGTTGGGGATGATTAGAGAAGATATTATAGCCGTTTTAGTGTGAAAACATTTAATAAAACAGCTTGGAGCGTGGGGGGAATCGGTTCCCCCTTGAAGGGAATCGGTTCCTAAGTGTAAAATTCAAATATTTCGACCGTTGTACAAGGGGGGAATCAGTACCCCCTTGGGGGGATCGGTTCCCTCCGAGCATACTGGAATTCTCGGAGCAAAAATGTTTAGGGGGGAATCGGTTCCTCCTATGGGGGGAATCGGTTCCCTCCGAGCATACTGGAATTCTCGGAGCAAAAATGTTTAGGGGGGAATCGGTTCCTCCTATGGGGGGGAATCGGTTCCCTCTGAGCAATCTGTAATTTTTGGCTTTGAATTGGTTCGAAATACTTTGTAAGATTATTTTGAAATTGTTTTATGATTAAAACTTAATTTTACACGTAAGTAAGGATTAAAAATGATTTTGAATATTTGGAGTAATGTTTTGATATTCGAATAGTTATATCGAATATACTTAGAAAATCATTTGGAAAATCTTAAAATCCATTTAACTTAATTTGTTATATCGAAATATCAAAATGTTTCAATAATCTCCCCCTTTTTGATATAACAAAACATTTTAGTAATTTTAAGATTTTTGAAATCAAGTTTTGAAATTACTCCCCCTTACTTTAACACTTCTTCAATTTATTATGTAAAACATTTAACACCTTCAATTTATTATGTAAAACATTTAACACCTATTCTTCTCCCCCTTTTTGTTAAATCAAAAAGACATTGTAAAACAAGGTTTTGAAATCATTTAGCCAATTGATTTATTAATTATAAGCTTAAGCTGCTAAGATCACAATCAACAGAGAGGTTAGCCATTAGTTTCATAAATCAATATTTATAAATAATGTGATATGGCAAAATTGGTCATATTGCTAATGATGATGCAAAAATGAATAAAACATATAAGTTCACACTATTCATAAATCCAAAATCCAACAATCCACAAAATCAAACAATCCAAAATATCAAAAATGTTGAAACAATATTCTTTTAGTTCAAAGTCTTAAAACTAAACACATAATCAAACATCCGGATCGGTAGGAGGAAAACGGGCTCGCATAGCGGCCATCTCGTGTGTGAGTTCATTGATACGAGCATTGGTTGCTTCATTGTTTGCACGCATCTCCTGAAGAATCTCTAATTGTTGAGCTCCCATTGTGGATAAATGAGACTCTATAGAGGAAAAGCGCGAATCCATTATAGCGTAACGGAAATCAAATGTCTCCATAAAGGATTGAAAATATAGAGGCATTTGAGTCGATTGTTGTGCGTGCTCCTCGGGTTGTTCAGGTTCTTCTTCAGCTTCATCAATATCCCTCATTAATTGTTCAAACTCGGGATCTTCGTCAGCTTCGGGTGGAGCTTGTGAAGAACTAGCTCCCGGAGTAGAAGATCGAACCCATGCACCGGTTTCCTTATTTTTGACCCATCCCGCTCTTGTTAAAGAAAGAAGATTGATTTGTTTCTTAAGAGGAAATGAGGCATCTAGACCAACTCGGAGTTCAGCTTTAGAAAAGAGATTACTAAGGATACAACCGTAAACTAGTGAAGAACAGAGTTTCTTATTTGGCACTAGGTTAACGGTTTCAACAATTTCAGCAAAGATAATCTCGGAGAGGTTTATTTTTATATTGTTTTCAAAACAGTGCAACCACCAAAGATCTAAAGCTCTAAGAGTTGAATATCGACCCCCGGATGGTCGAAACCACCAAGTGATCATGAGATGAAGGAAACGCTCATGGAGATCTAAAACACTTGCACTATCATTCCGTTTATATCGTGAGCCTAAAACTTTTTTCGTTTGATAAACCTTCATTGTCCAATCCTAAGGCATTGGCTATGTAATCCGGATCAAGATGGAAATATTGACCTAGGAGGTAGGAACACACTCCTATGGTTTTGGTTTTGTCACGATTTTTGATACAAACGGCATTACAGTAGAAGATACGAACAAGTTGATGATAGACAATGGGTTCAAGTTCGAAAAGTTTATCAAATTTCCATTCGTGCAAGATAGGGAGATATTTAAAGTTAATATCAACCATAGTTTGAAGAGATGGGATACGTTATTCCCTAATCTTATACGAGTCAAAATATTGGTAAAACCAATAACGATAATCTTTAGGACCTGGTTGATTGAAACAAGAATTTTGGATAGTCAAGTTAGGATCAAGATTTGGAATAGGATTTTGAGAAATAGGAGGAGGATTTGATTGACGACTAGAACGACTAGATGAAGACCTAGGACATTTAGGATTTGACATGGTGAAGGAAATCAGAATAGATAGAATAAACTGCAATTTTAAAACAAATGTATGCAATTCAATTAATCCCAAAACTCAAATGAGTCCTCAATATTTCAAGATTCTCTAAATCAATCCTAATGGGCAAAGTTTTTGAAAAACTTTTGAAAAATATGGTTTTAAGAAACAATATATGTATAGTTTTCATAACAACAACATAATTTAATCAAAACACAATAATTTGAAAAATAACATTTTTTTTATTTCGAAAATTTAAAAAAAAATTTGAAAAATTCTTGTGTTTTTGATGAAATTAGTTGTAACATCTAGTTTCTAATCATTAAACAATCAATGCCCGATCACTATTTCAACCTAGAACTAATTAAAACTAATCTTATGTTCAAAAACAATGAAATAGAGAGTTTTTAGAAAAATTACCTTGAAAGATGAAGATTGAGGGGATTTAGATGTTGTTTGCACGATTTTAATGATGATTGCAAGTTTAGGAGATGATATTTGAAGTGATTTCCGATTGATATCGTTGATTTGAGGCAAGAAAGGAGATTTGAGTGTTTGAGGAGGGTGAGAAACGGTTTGAAGAAAATATAAGGGTTTTGGGAATTTTGGGGTGTTCTGCCCGATTTTAACAGAACCCCAGGGGGGTATTGATTCCCCTGTGGGGGGATCGGTTCCCCTTCAAAGGGGGAATCGGTTCCCTCAGGGGGGATCGATTCCCTTTGCACCAAAATGCTAAAATCCGATTTTTTAAGCACAAAATGCTAAATTAATCTTTTCTAGTGGTATTGGCAACTCATATATCAAAAATTAATTATGTTCAAACAATTAAATTAATCTTTAACGATTTTTGAACATAAAATTAATTTTCATTAAGAATCACAAACTCCCCCTAACTAATAGAAAGAATGCAATCAAAAATTATTATTATAAGCATTTTTCAAGATTTATTAAAAGTGCTAAAATTATTTTAAACACTAAGTGAAGATAGGTTGGTCAAACCTAATTCTCTCCTAAGTGTCCAAAATCTTTCCTTGTCTAAAGGTTTTGTAAAGATATCCGCTAATTGGTGCAAAGTATCAACAAATTCTAGAACTACATCTTCCTTAGTGACATGGTCTCTAATGAAGTGATGTCTTATTTCAATGTGCTTAGTTCTAGAGTGTTGGATGGGATTTTTAGTGAGACAAATAGCACTAGTATTGTCACACTTGATAGGAATAATACCTACTTCAATTCCATAATCAAAAAGTTGTTGTTTCATCCATAAAACTTGTGCACAGCAACTACCGGCTGAAATGTATTCCGCTTCAATGGTAGATAATGCAACACAATTTTGTTTCTTTGAAAACCAAGAAATCAACATATTTCCAAGGAATTGACAAGTACCGGAGGTGCTTTTCCTATCTAATTTGCATCCTCCATAATCCGCATCAGAAAAGGCATGCAAGCTAAAGCTAGAGTCTCTAGGATACCATAGTCCTAAACTAGGAGTGTCCTTAAGGTATCTAAAGATTCTCTTAACAGCTAGTAAATGTGATTCCTTAGGACATGATTGAAATCTAGCACATAAGCAAACACTAAACATAATGTCCGGTCTACTTGCAGTTAGATAAAGCAAAGAGCCAATCATTGACCTATATAATTTACATCTACACATTTACCTCCTTCATCTAAGTCAAGCTTTGTTGAAGAGCTCATTGGAGTGTTATGAGGTTTCCCATTTTCCAGTCCAAACTTCTTGAGCATATCTTTGACGTACTTAGCTTGATTAATGAAGATGCCATCTTTTCTTTGCTTGATTTGGAGTCTCAAGAAAAATGAGAGCTCCCCCATCATGCTCATCTCAAACTCACTTTGCATTAGCTTTGAAAATTCTTGGCAAAAGAACATCATTAGTAGAACCAAATATTATATCATCAACATAAATTTGAAATACTAATAAATCTTTACCTTTTCTCTTTAAAAACAATGTAGTGTCAACCTTTCCTTTTAAAAAAATCTTTTTCAATTAAAAAATTTGACAATCTTTCATACCAAGCTCTAGGAGCTTGTTTTAAACCATAAAGAGCTTTTGTCAATTTTAAAACATGATCCGGAAAATTTGAATCTTCAAAACCTGGAGGTTGTTCCACGTACACTTCTTCTTTTATAAAACCATTTAAAAATGCACTTTTAACATCCATTTGATATAATTTAAATTCATTGAAACATGCAAATGCCAATAACATTCTAATTGCTTCCATCCTAGCTACGGGAGCGTATGTTTCATCATAGTCTATGCCTTCTTCTTGAGTATAGCCTTGAGCAACAAGTCTAGCATTGTTCACTATATTACCACTTTCATCAAGTTTATTTCTAAAACCCATCTAGTACCTACAGTAGATTTATTACTAGGCCTTTCAACTAATGTCCATACTTTACTTCTCTCAAATTGATTTAATTCTTCTTGCATAGCCATAATCCAATGTTCATCTTTTAATGCTTCTTTGATGTTCTTAGGCTCTATGCATGAAATAATGCAACATAATTACAGATATTTCTAAGAGAAGATCGAGTAGTTACCCCTTTTGATGGATCACCTATAATTTCACCATCCTTGACATAGTTGTACTCTCTTGGAAAAGATACTTCCCTTTCTTCAATGGTTGGATTCTCGAGGGGATCATGAGTTTCCTCATCTTTTGTTTCTTCCTTTGATGATGATTCTCCAACGTCATGTCTAACGTCATTTGCTTGTACAATACCTACATCATCATTAACAGAAGAATCCTTCCTCGGAAGGGGATTATCATCGAAAACAACATGTATAGACTCTTCTACAACTAAAGTTCTTTTATTAAATACACGATAAGCTTTAGAATTTAAGGAATAACCCAGAAAAATTCCTTCATCACTTTTAGCATCAATGCCAAATTTTTCTTTACCGTTGTTAAAACAAAACATTTACATCCAAAAGGATGAAAATAGCTAATGTTAGCTTTTTATTTTTGAGAATTTCATATGGAGTTTTCTTTAAATTGGCCTAATCATTACTCGATTTACAACATAACAGCGGTATTTGTGGCTTCCGCCCAAAAATATTTGGCAAATTATTTTCACAAATCATGGTTCTAGCCATTTCTTCTAAAGTTCGATTTTTCCTCTCAACAACTCCATTTTGTTGAGGGGTTCTAGGTGCTGAAAAATTATGGCTAATACCATTAAATTACAAAACTCAATGAATCCAAGATTTTCAAATTCAGTTCCATGATCACTTCTAACACTAGTGATAGAGTAACCTTTTCATTTTGGATTATTTGAAAATGTGATGAAATTTTCTAATGCTTCATCTTTAGTACTTAAGAATAGAACCCAAGTGTATCTAGAATAGTCATCTACCAAGACAAAAGCATATTGTTTTCCTCCCAAGCTAGTAGTTCTAGTTGGCCCAAAAAGATCTAAATGGATCAATTGTAATACTCTACTAGTTGATACATAATTAATAGATTTAAAAGAAACTCGTTTTTGTTTTCCTTTAGCACAAGCATCACAGATTTTATCATTATCAAATTTAAGCTTAGGCAACCCTCTTACTAAGTCTCCTTGAATTAACCGTTGCAAACACTCATACTAGCATGACCTAGTCTCCTATGGCCAAACCAACTATCATGCTCATCCTTAGCACTAGGCATAAATTAGTCATATCATAGAATCTAAATGCACCATGTAAATGTTTCCTATTCTATGACCAATAAGCATAATCCGATTAGATGCAATGTCAATAACTTTACAACCATTAATTTCAAATAAGACATTGAATCCTTTATCGCATAATTGACTAATACTCAAAATCCATTATCGCATCAATGATGATCATCAAAAGAAAATTGATGATCATCAATGTTTCCCGTGCCTTGTAGCAATGCTCCTTTCCCTACAAACATAGATTAATTTTTCATTTTTGGTACCCAAATTCTTTTGGGTCCATATTCATTAGTTTCCAAAATCCTAGTCCCCTTAGGTATCCATTTGTGTAGGATATTTTTATCTTTAGTAGTAATGAGTTCTTCGGGGCTCGGGGCCCGGGGCCCGGGGCTCGGGTCGAGGGTCGAGGGTCGAGGGTCGAGGGTCGAGGGTCGAGGGTCGAGGGTCGAGGGTCGAGGGTCGAGGGTCGAGGGTCGAGGGTCGAGGGTCGAGGGTCGAGGGTCGAGGGTCGAGGGTCGAGGGTCGAGGGTCGAGGGTCGAGGGTCGAGGGTCGAGGGTCGAGGGTCGAGGGTCGAGGGTCGAGGGTCGAGGGTCGAGGGTCGAGGGTCGAGGGTCGAGGGTCGAGGGTCGAGGGTCGAGGGTCGAGGGCTTAGGGCTTAGGGCTTAGGGCTTAGGGCTTAGGGCTTAGGGCTTAGGGCTTAGGGCTTAGGGCTTAGGGCTTAGGGCTTAGGGCTTAGGGCTTAGGGCTTAGGGCTTAGGGCTAGGGCTTAGGGCTTAGGGCTTAGGGCTTAGGC